>NC_064433.1:184732776-186087776 GCF_023343835.1 Lagopus muta | reverse complement strand
ATTTTACCTGTCCAAGTGTCCCCATGCTGTTCAGCAACATCAGCTGCCACAGACTCCTTTGCAGGATGGAGAACTGAGAGCATTAGGAAATGCCAGACTTTGGCTCATGTCAGGATCTAACAATAAAATGTTCCTTATCACATTGATTATCAGTGAAATTAACAAGTGCATCTGAAGCAATCTGTTCAAAAGTATATTAGTAGTCCAAATCTGCACATCATGAATTGCATGCCAGCAATAGCCCACTGCAGGCACTTTCAGCCCCTTTAGGCTCAATATACTCACCTTCATGTCAGTTTTGCCTTAATTCCCCTCAAAAAGTTAACACTGCGTCAGAAGTGATTTTGTTGGAAAATACTTAACAAGAGGAAATGTGCTTTTCACTCCCAGGATATGCCAAAATAAAAGCCTCTTATTTTAATTCTGTTTTATAAACAACATTTTCATTTTCTCTTAAATGTCACCTCAGGCTTCGGAAACAAGCAAACAAATAAACAAAAAAACAGAATGAGAAAATCCAAGTTCTTCTCTTGTTTTGAAATGTTGACAGGAAACAAGATTTTTTTAGCTCTTAAAAACTATTTGCTTTGAGAGTTTGGAGAATTTTGAGTGAAATCATTCAAAAAGAATCATTGGAAATTCCTGTATGGCAAAATTAGGTTTCCAGACATAACATGAAATCATTCTTTATCCTGAAGTGTCTCCAGTGCAAGACAACATGAGCAAAACATGAAGCCAAAGAAGCAGTATCCCCATTAAAAATGGAGGAGTCATTGCATAAATGCAAAATGTACGATTAATTTTCTCTTTTGATATCAATACAGCAAAACTAATTGCTTTCTAAGGTATGTTTACAGAAAACAAACAAACAAACAAACAAAAAACAGATGGCATAGGGTAAAAGTTGCCCTGGTAAAAGTTTTTCTGGAACTGAATAAACTACGGCATGGAGTTGTGTAAAAGCTAATAGACGTAGAGAGGTCAAGAGGCTTGCATTAGCAATACACCTCCTCCCAAAGTCCTTCTGCATCATGACAGCTCAGGATGGGAAGCTATCTGTGCCCAGCACTTATCTTCCAAAGTGTCTCTGTGTAGGCAGTGGATGAAGTTAAGTGTTCTCTGCAGTTGTCCCTGACATGAAAGAGAAATGTGGTAAAGTCGTTCCATTTAGGGAAAGCACAAGCATTGCTGGGCTACTGTTACCCTCAGAGTAAGAATCACTGAATCATAGAATATCCCAAGTTGGAAGGGATCCCCAGGGATTACCCAGTCCAACTCCTGGCTCCACCCAGGATCACTCCAAATTTAAACCCTGCGTCTGAGATCACTGTCCAGAAGAATCTTGGGGCTGTGTGGTTTCAGAGGCAGCATATGAGTGAGCAAGATGGGGAAAGAAGGGGGTGACAAAGTTATCTCTCAACCTTCAAAGCTCTCAGGGAAATTAACTGCATTTCTGTGATATCCCTTGGGTGGCTGCTGCCTATCGGGCTTCTCATACCTGCCTTGCATGTATGACACAGACACTGCTGTATGGAGACCTCATCAGAATGCCCTTACATGGGTGATGAGATCCCTTCCTTACCAGTGTTGGAAGCCACCACTTCACAGAAAACATCTGAGTTTAACCTGGTGAGGCATCAAAGGGAAAAAAGTGCTGCCCATTAATCTTTTTTTACACTTTGTCAGTGGTTAGACTAAATGTTCTTAGAGGTCTTTTCCAATCTCAGTGTTTCTGTGATTCTATGACCTTGGTCTCTCCTTTTATTGGCACACACAGATTCCCATGACAGGGATGAGATACAGAACAGATCAGTACTGAGAGGGTGGGACATTCATGCAAGTATTTTAGAAATGATAGCAGGGAAGGAGTTGTCTTAATTCGTCCTCCCCTTGGGGACATCTGCAAATCAGCAGGAGACAGGGTCCCTCTGTTGCCACAAGCCATGTAGCTGCCTTGTCATGAGCTGGCACTGCACCAGAGCTATTAAACCTCCCCTCTAAACTCTTAGGCTTAGCACCACTTAAACCAGAGCTACTTGTTTGATGGAGCTGACTCACTCAAAGTGGGCTTAGTATGTGGGTAGAGTGAGTTCGCATCTACTGCAAAATACCGTATAAATATATCCATGGAAAGCAGAGTGTAAGTGGGAAGCTTGGGGTGTTGCTGAGAAACACTGATCCCCAGTATCTCTCCTTTGATATCACTGTGTTCTGACCTGAAAGGCAAATCATATACCAAGATACTGAACATGTACTCTGTCTTTGGTTTGGTAAAGAAATTGTGCAATCCCTGTTACTCAATTGCGAAACACCCAAAGGGACCCAGGAACAACTCTGTAGAGTTACACCTCATCTAATCTGCTTTGCTCACTGGGAAGACAAGGACTGAGTCTATAATACACTTGAGGAAGCTGCTTGGAGTTCCAGAGGACATTCTTAAGTCCTCTGGAAATCCACAAGTAGACTCTATAGAATTAGAGGCAGGGAAAGATAGGAACAAGCAATAGGCTCTGTAGATAAATGCTCTTGGCCTTGATTAAACATATATAAAATCTATAGTGCTGCTGACCTAGCTTACTTTGGGTAACAGTGAGAGGAAGGTAGAGCACGCATCTTTGGAATATACGTGGAAAATAGTAGTTGGAGATCTCACTTTCTGAGTCATGATTCAGGTTGGATGTTTCCCATCCTGCTCTTAAAAATCAGTAATCTAAGAGGTTCCATTCAAGTAGTTCAATTTAAAATGCATGTTTCCTATCATTTTTACTGCAAGATTTCAGTTCAGCCAATGCTGTTATAGAATTGATCACTTCTATACGCTATATATTATGCAAGCTATTAGTGGTTTTTAAAAATAAAGGTTACTATGCCCTGAAACTTGGCAAGAACCACCTGGTTGGTCTTTGTCTTCACCTATTCTTGTAACACTAGAGGAGGAAAAAGCTCTCTTTGTGTCACAATGATCAAGACAAACTCTGATGCAGACAAGTAACATAGCACTGAATTTGCTTCCTGCAGCACTTTGGCAATAATAGCAGCCATAATTGTTCAAATTGTAAAAAATCACAGGATAACATGGTACTTTTCTCACCCACGTGTAGCTGCCTTCTATTCATCAAAAGAAATTATCACTTTGCTGCCGTAGATGTGATTTATGTATTACATGCCCTTGTGAACCTCAGTAATGACGATCTCAAAAGAAATGAATTCCAAGAGAACAGGAGTGGGTTACAGTCAGTCCAGCCACTGCCACAGCAGTCCATTTTAATCTGCTTGTTATCGTTCTCTTCAGGAGAAACTAGTTATTAAACTTTAGAGCAGCTGGCATTTGTAATATCTTTTACTTCAAGTGATGTTTTTCTGTTAGCTGCAAACAGTAACAATGATGAACCCAAGAAAGACAGGGGAGGAAATATATTCCAGAAAATATTATCTTTTTTCTTTCCCCGTGCAACACACACTTGCATTTCTATTTCCTTTTTTTTTTTTTCATAGAATCATCAAGGTTGGAAAAAACCTCTAAGATCATCCAGTCTAACCATTCCCCTATCACCCATATTTCCCTCTTAACCGTGTCTCTCAACACAACATCTAAACATTTCCTGAAAACTTCTAGGGTCAGTGACTCCACCACCTCCCTGTGCAGCTTGTTCCAGCATGTAACTACTCTTTTGGAGAAGAATTTTTTCCTAGTATTAAACTTGAATCTCCCCTGGCACAACTTGAAGACATTTTCTCTCATCCTATCCCTGTTATCTGTGAGAAGAGGTTGACACCCACCTCACCACAGCCTCCCTTCAGGGAGCTGTAGGGAATGATAAGATCTGCCCTAAGCCTCCTCTTCTCCAGACCAAACAATCCCAGCTCCCTCAGCTGCTCCCTGTAAGACTTGTGCTCCAGAGCCCTGACAGCTTTGTTGCCCTTCTCTGGACATGCTCCAGGTCTTTCTTGCAGTGAGGGACCCAAAGCTGAACACAGTACTTGAGGTGCAGCCTTACCAGTGCTGAGTACAATGGTCAAGGGACACCATCATCTCTCATTTATCTCTTGTTTTTAACAGTGCTGAGAAACACTGGAGACCTAAACATGAATGAGAAATATATTAATTTTAGTCAAAAATTAACATGGATTGACAGCAAAGGGTGAAAGAACACCACTATTTTAAAGTAACAAGAATTTCCCTCCTGCAACTAGGTAGTGGCATTGCTGACTCTCACTGGTATTAGGAGACTGGCTTGACTAAGAAAAGTAGTAACAGTTTAGATCATTTTTTTGCTCAAATCTGAGCCCACCAATGTCCAACCAAAACTTGCTATTTTTCCAGCCAAGCAAGTATCTGTAGGAGTTAGTTTGCTCTATCAATAAACAAGTTACAATGAGGCACTACCCAGTCCTGTACTAGCCAGTATTCACATTCCTCTGCCCAGATTCCTACTCAAATTCCAACACTCAGCTCCTGCTTTTATTATCATAAGCAATATGTCATGCTCAGCTTATCCATTATCTCTTTCTCCAGTAGGAATAAAGCTGTTTATGTTGCAATCCATCAGCAACCCACCAAATATAAACTGGGCTCAGCAGTTGTTGGTTCAGCCTACAGCATTTTCTACAAAGAGAGAAAACAAGAATCAGTCAGTGAGATTCATTGAGTGGCAAAATGGGTTGCCAACAGGTTAGACTTTGTTGTTTGTTTGAGAGCCGTGCTTCAAGGCTTAAATGCAATGGAGTTGAAGCCTCAAGCAGTTTTCCTCTTAGAGGAGTAGTACTTACACCTACACTGCCAGCAGCCAGCTCTGCTCAGGACTGTTTTGTCTTAATCCTCATTTGGACTCAGGTCCCTGAGCAGCTTTTTCTCATGATAAACTTTGGAGAAGCTTCTGCATTTTGTGTTCTAGAAGAGGAACACTTGGAGCACTGCCTAATTACAGGGGCAAGGACTGAAAGCTGTGCAGCCCTGAGGCAGATCTTTGTATTCTCCTAATCACATAAAGGTGTTGAGGGCATCATAAAGATAAGGGAAAAGCTGTTCTAAATCACTTAGCAGATGGGATATTAAAATATCACATATGCCCAGCAATACAACCACCTTAATTTTTTTCATAAAGTGGGACATGGATAAAGAAAGTGGTGTTGATAGTCTTGCAGATGGGGATGATCATGTTGCATTATACCTTTACTGTCTCTCTCTCTCTTGTTTCCTCAGTCTGACACTCTCCAAGTACCCAGGTTTTGCAGTGCCATAAATGAAAGCAAAGAAAGTGGAAGAAAGTACAGATTCTTGTAGTGGGATGGTAAAGCAGAGCTATGCCAAGATCCTCTGGCACCACACAGCTCTCCCAGCCCTGGTGGTACTTTGTAACAAGTGGGAAGGTGTCAGCCTGGTGCACATCGCCTTGGCTCAGCCAGAGAACAGTCTCTGGGGAGGCAGCCTGTACTTTAGCTGGATAACTAAGGGGCTTTGTGTCACCTGCATTTTGCTACTTGGTGTTGCAGGTGGCCTGGTCCACTGTGAACTAAACAAACTCTTTTGGTCAGAAGGCAGAATAAAAGGAAACAACAAAACAGGACAGATCTTCACTGAAAATGAATATTCATATTTCAGAGGCATATGATTGATCTAAATGAGATTCTGTGTTTCAAGATAAAATTCAGAAGAACAGCTTTGCACGAAGGAACAGCTCCATTGGGCCAAAACATCCTCTTTCATCTGTTTTGTGCAAGTTATGTGTTTAAAATGAGAGGCTGTCATATCTGCTAGCCCAGTAGTGTTAAGACTACCACAGCTCCATGTTCTCAGGTCCAAACTGTACTGAGACTGAATATATTCTGATAGGTTCATATACACACAGTACATATATATATGTATATGTACATATGACCAGACACATCAACAAAGAAAATGCACCATTCACAAATGCCAACAGTATGAACAATTTAATCCTCTTGTTCTCTGTGCACGATCAGGATGAAAGCCTATTAATGAAAAATAGAGCTATATATATATGCATATATAGAATCTGAATCCCCTAGTTACTGGCTGTAAATACCCAATCTGTCTCTGGTTCTTTTCCCCAGGCTGAATAGACCCAGGTTACTCAGCCTTTCCTCATAAAGGAGATGCTCCAGGCTCTTTGTTGTCTTTGTGGCCCTCTGCTGGACTCCTTCCAGGATATGCCTGTCTTTTTTGAGCTGGGGAGCCCAGAACTGGACACTATAATCTACATTTGACCTCACCAGGGCAGAGTAGAGGGGGAGGTTAATTTCCCTCAACCTGCTGGTCACACTCTTTTTAATTCACCCCAAAAAACTCATACATGCACACATGGTTCTCTCCACTAGCTAGTCTGGAAACTGATCTAGAGGTAATTTGGCAGTGGTACCACAAGGACAAGCACTGAAATCCAGGGCAGTCCTCAGCACTGGCTCAATACGAGGAATCACAGCTTTGGCTGTGTTTCTTACAATAATTGAGGTCAGCAAGTTAATTTTTAATCAGACACTTGCATTTTGACAGGTTCAATTTGTTTACAACCAGCCTGAGTCCCTGTACTGTCTTTAGCCAACTTAAAAGAAAAGAATGACACTGCAATATAACTGCATACATTGGCAAAGAGGACAGTGCCTTGACTTTACAACCTCTGCATTAGCAGCTCTTCCAGTAGCAGAGTACCAATGTTTCTCCTAAATGCTTGGGATGGGAATTACCTGAAGTGACTTTGTATTATCAGGTGGATGGTGCCAACTTTTAAAGTGATGACTACTGTGTAATCACAGTTCTCATACTGACATTTCAGCTTTGCTCAGTTTGTTTTCTTTTCCCTTTCTTTCCAAATGCAAATATATGTTGCTTGCCAGATTTATTTTACAGAATGTCAGATCTCATGATTGTGAAACGAACTGTATAGACGTGCTCTAAGTAACAACATTCTGCCTTTCTTCTGCTGTAGTGAGCCTGACCTTGTCTCAGTCTTGCAAACATAAATCAGAAATGAAAGATACTGTTTCAAGTTTGGTGCAACCAGTGACATGGGTATATATTTGAGTGTGACAAAGTTATTAGTGGCTTGCCAGGTTGCTATGTAACAGCTAAACTTTTAGTATTCATCCATACAGTTTAGCAGAGGTGTATGGATGTATCAGGCTGAAAAAGAAAGGGCACAGCTCCACAGTTACTTTACATCAGCAAAACTGCTACATAACCACCATAGCTAACCTCTCAATGCTACATGGAGGTGCTCACCTCTGTTCCTCTGCTGTACTGGCCATCAAGTAAAAGCATAACACATCAGGTGCAGGACTTTATCTCACCTCATCTAACCTGAAATAAATGAAAATAAATGAGAAGTTAGTATTTAAACCAAATCAGCTCCTTAATCCTAGTTATGACAAGGTTGCACAATCACATATGAGGAGGTTGAGGACAAGAAAGTAGGGGGAAAGCAAGAATGTATCTTGAGACATAGATTGACTATGAACCTTCACCACAAGGCCAGCACTGTCCTTCCATTGGGGATACACATGTTTATGGTGGCATGGAATGTGTGAGGAGGTACTGAATCCTCTTCTTCCTCCTTTCCCTCTCTCCAGCTGTCCTTAATTGCAAGGTAAAGCACGTGACTTGAACCTCTCCTAGGAAAGCTTCCCAAACATCCAGTTAGGCTTACACTACGTGTCACTTCTCTGTGGTGGTACAGTACAAAGAAATGGCTAATAGCAGATATTGGTCTGGTTTCTCTTCCTACGCTGCAATCCAGCATAGCTCTGTGCATGACTGTGGAGGCAGACTGACAGGAAATGGCTCTTCAAAATTATGAAGGATATACCAATTCTTGTTGCTTTACTTTTTTTTTCTTTTTTTCTTTTTTTTTTTTTTTTCCAGGCTTTAAGATCTCCTTATTGTGAGCAATATCTTTTTTTTCAGAGCACACGTTATAGCTAGGACAGAATGAAGTTATGAAGCCTACATACGGCAGTACTGCTTATACTCTGCTTGATATTTCCCACTGGCAAAATAAACCCATTTGTTTCTTGACTCATCCTTTCATTAGCTATAATCCCATTGCATATATTATTCATAGAATAATATGAATCCAAAAATCCATATTGGTGCCCTTTTTAAAATCATCCTCAAATCAATCTCATTCCCCCCAATTCTTCTTTTAAACCAAGTTTTTTTCAAATTAATTTTCTTCTATGGCTCATTTCATTTCATTTTATATTACCTAGTATGTATGGAGCAGAATAAGGAAAATAATCAGGTCTCTTTATACACAATCAAATTGAAGTGATATATCCATGTCTTTTACGGATGCCTTTAAATTTCTCTGTAAAAGCACCCTACCACACCAAAATGCTTTGTGAAAGCAAAGTGCATTTCGTCAGACTGAAAATTTAAACTACCAAAGCAGCAACATGCCTGGTGAGTATCTTTATTATTTGTTACCATGTGCCAGCATTTACAGTAGCAGCACTGGGACTCAAAGATATTAAATTCTGACTGATCCAAAGAGTTTAACTGATAATTTACCATGACCTTAGATCAATTATTTCAGTGAGAACACAGAGCTTTCTTTTAGCCTAAATATATCTGAATAAAACTATTCTGTAACATTAAAATACTGTTTATAAATGACAAAAATAATCTTTGCATTGACTATTGATCACCATAATCTAGCAGTTCTAAAATCTTAAATATTTACTGTTACAAAAATCCCTCTTGAAAATAATTTCTACTCTGGAAATGCAGTACAGAGAGACAGAGCCTCTTTGGGCTTTGAACATGAAATAGAACCTCTTTCAAAATTCATATTATTTTTCTATCCGTTTTTATTCCTTAACCTCTTTGGACATGCAATTTGGGCACTTTGATTTTCTCAACAGAAGGGAGCAGCGTTCCAGATAGAAATAGTCTTTGCTGCGATCTACATACAGTTATTTCTAAAGCCTTTAAATAAAAGCTACTATTCCAAGTTACTTTTGCTTGCCACTGAAGACATGCGAAGGGCATTAAGGTTATCGCAAGATTGATTTCCATTCCAGTTAGTCCATTTCCATATTTTAAATTTCTATTTCCTAAATCCTGATTGCCCATGACCTTCCTAGATAAGAGCTGTCACCCTCATTCCCTGCCATTACAGGAGATGCTTACGTGTTGCATGAGCAAACTGCCCTTCAGTAAGACACCAAGATGTATAAAGTGAAGGGAATTTGCTCGATCCACAAGCCACAGTGGTTCAAGTGGGTTGGGGAATATGCAACTTGGGAAAGATGAAACTAAGAATTAGATACCATTTTTATATCAGAGGGCTGGAGCACCTGTCCTACAAAGAAGAGAGCTGGGCCTGTTCAGCCTGGAGAAGAGAAGGCTCCAGGAAGACCTCATTGATATCTTCCAGTACTTATGGGAGTTACAAACTGGAAAGAGACTGACTTTTTACATGGTCTGACAGGGATAGGCAAACAGAAAACTGTTTTAAACTAAAAGAGGAAAGATATTAGATATTAGGAGGAAATTATTTACTCATTGGTGGTGAACCACTGGCACAGACTACACAGAGAACCTGAAGATAGCCCATTTTTAGAGCTTCTCAAGGCCAGGCTGGATGGAGCCCTAGGCAGTCTGATCCGGTGGGGGAAAGCCCTGCCCACAACAGAGGGTTGGAATGGAATGATCTTTCAGGTCTCTTCCAGTCCAAGCCATTCTATGATTCAGTGCAAGAAGGAGCCCACTCTGCTCAATTTGCTCACTCTTCCAAATTTTTTATGACAGTCAAGTTCAAGCTCTGAGTGATTTCAAATAAGATCAGAAGTTAATTGACTTAGATAAAGAGATATTTCTTTGCAAGGCCCATGTATTTGTCCATTTCCTGTAGATAAAGAGATGATGACCCATGTATTCCACACAGAAACTTTCTTTCCTTTCCCTCTCCCTTCTCTACATGGTAGTGAGGATTTATGGTTTATCTCCAGATTTTGATCCCAGGTTTGGTCCTCCTAATTTCTATTCTCTAAATAAAATTCCCAGCTGCTTTAGACGTTCTTCTCTTAATCCCGCTTTGTGCATCCCGCCACTCTCTCATCCCATCTGTTCTTTTCAGCACTGCCAGCATCTCCCAAATGATGCCAATCTAGCTGGGAATGCAATGCTAAAAATGTCTCCGTGTCTGGAAAATGCCACTGTGACCTGTGCAACTAACTAATTATCTGCTTCTCCTCCGTGTCTACATACTGAGGAGGAAAGTAGCCAAACAGACTGTTATAGAAGTTGGACAGACTTTCCCTTCATTGAACTTCTGTCCACTACATTTTGGAAATAGAAAAAATACAGAGATTGGCTATCACAGAGTCCTGACTCGTTAGCTTTCTTTTTGGTACCATTATTTTCATAATGCCAAGCAATGGAAATGATGTAGAATAAAATGGCCTTTCAGTTTTCATTTTCTTGCTTTGTTAAGCTCTCGGGGGCAAAGTAATGTGAAGAGGTTGATAAGCAGTAATTTTGCCAAGTTAATCAAGAAATCTAAGGAGTTCAGATCTGTCACTCTGCCACTAACCTGGTTTTTACATCATCACCTCACAAAGGGACCAGCTAATTATATCAGCACTTTGTCTCTCTGCATGAGGATTTCCTTCTGCAGCCCTAAGCTCTTCCAAGTTTGCAGCTACTGAACGAAACATGCAAAATGAGCACATATTTTCAGGGTGTAAGAAAATATTCTACAACACAGCAGTTTTAAGGGAAGAAAACAAAACCTTTTATCCATAGAAAATGGATCTGATGACCAAATATTCTTTACCCAGGATGTACAAAATTCAGTGGTCCCAGTATTCTGAAACAGAAGACCGGTCATTATTTTACTTTACATATAGCTGTAGAATCCCGAAGGCCTTTCAGTTAAAACAAACCCCAGAAGATAGGGGGCACTGTGCCTAACCAATGGCAGAAGCATTAGTCTACATCAAGACTCCAGTTTTCCTTAAAAATGCATGAAAGCAATTAACAGCATCAGTCTGGGAATCATGAAATGTAACTGTTCAAAAACAGCTCAGTGAATTGTCCAGCATGCTTGTGCATCAGCACAACTCAACATATTAGTAATTGGAGATATATGATTGCATCTAAATCTAAAAATCAGCTGTAAGAGTCAGTAATTCAGTGCTCCTGCTACAGCTAAGAGAAGCTTGCTATTTAATGTGGGAGCCATGCTGCAAATGAAGGATTCCAAAGCATATGCGTTCATTTCCATGGAAATGCTTTGCATTTGCATTCTATTTAAAAGATTACTGGCCTAAGAATTCTTGAAACTGCTTATGAAATTGCAACATTCGAGTCATCCAGAGAGAATGCTGCATTCCAGGGCATGTCCTACAGAGTTATTTCAGGAGAATGACAACTTCTGGCACTGAACTGTGTGCTCATCAATTCTCCAGATTTTCAAAATATGACTGCTCAGCATTTTCAAAAAAGCAGACCCCAAGAAGTACTTTAGACTGGGCATTCAAAAGTTAGGGCATGGATCGTGATGAGACATTGAAAATATGAACGAAGTTCTATCTCTGCCATCATCTTAAAATGTTAATATTAAAAAATATATATTACTGTGTCCCTGCATTCAAACCACATCTATGCCTCTACTAGTCCTGTGATGCAGAGAAGAGTTGTCTCAGCTCCTACCTAGCTGGGTTTTTTCCTACAACTGCTAGGAAAAAAATGCATTGATAGTGAGGGGGCCTTGACCAAAACAGAAGCATAAGGCAGACAGTGTAGGGATGGCAGTCCCATGCCCTACTTCCCCTCAGACTAGACTAATGGCCTGATTTCCTTTATATTATTTGCCTTTTTAAATGATTACTGAATTTTTCTGTGGCATTCTCCAAAGATGTAATGAGATTACAGACTTTCTGTTCAAAAATTCTCAATATAACTGCAGCTGAAGACTTGATATCACTGTTCAAATTTGTCTATCTGAAAACTTCAGCTGAATATTATTATTCTGACAAGAGTTTTTCTAGACAGAGCTGATGAAATTTAACTGGAAAGCTACAAATGAAGATTCTAATCAATCTGCATTGTTAAAGGTTGACAAGGTGGATGAACATAGTGGTGCTTTCATCTACTAAATCTTTTGATCTTAATAAAGAACCAAATTTCTGGCCCAAGCTCTGTTTTCATGATGAAGAGAGAGCATTAATTTTGGTGGGATAAACATCGTGTTTCTCAACGTTTCTGCCCAGTGACAGGAGGTAAAATTCTACCTGCAGAGTTCTCAGATGCTCCACAGAGATTGCATTCAGGTTCTATGTTTTCAAGATAACTTGAGCCCCTGTACAGTCAATTACAAGATGGGAGGAAAGTCTATGTCCTCCAAGTAGTGGTTAGCCATGGGGAATAGTAAGAGTAGAAATAGATAGAGAAAATGATAGTAATTATGACAACTATATACATGTATATATTTATATATATGAATGTATATAACAAGTGATGCACAAGCAATTTCTCACCATCCTCCTATTGATGCACAGCTAGCCCTCTGAGCAGTGTAAGAGAGCAAGATGAACTCTTACCCCCTTCAAAACTCCTCCCTTATGATACCATGTGGTCTGGAATACGCCTTTGGCCAGTTTAAGTCAGCTGTCCTGATTCTGTTCCCTTCCAGCTCCTTGTGCCCTTCACTGAGAATGGCCTTGGTTCTGTACAACACTGCTTAGCAGCAACTATAAACATTGGCACGTTATTAACACTGATGTTTTCCTAGAACCAAAACATAGCATCATACCAGACACTCTGAGAAAAACAATTCCATTCCAGATGACACTAAGAGTATCTGAGGATTGAAACAAGGTGAAGAATTGAGAAGACAAAGCTCAGGCAGAAAAGGAGATCTGAGAATGTTTTGGAGGGCTGTTGATTTTGCCTTCCAAATATATCCAGCAGTTCACTTGAAAATGCCAACATAAACTGTTCTGCCCCCATAGTGCAGTATGTGAGCTTTCTCCTTCCCTTTTAAAATATTCAGAACTGTATTAGGAGACAGATGAACAGATGAACCAGTGGCAGAGATAAAAGGAAAAGTGCAGGTGAGGTCAGAGGTGCTGATAACACCCACAGCTGGAGAAAGCTTCTTTCCTGACTACTTATCTACTTTATCAAGCTTTTGGTTTCATATTGCCTATCCTTTCTTCCTAAGATATTTGTGGTGTTACATCAGCCATGGTATATCCATACCTTAATGCAGGAGTGAAAGCCTCTAGTTACAGCAGAGGAAAAATAAGGGAAGGGTAGTGGGACATAGCAGCATGGGACAAAACCACCCAAAAATAGCCTTAAACATGAGTGACAAGGAAGGATTGAGGTATTTAATCCTGCTTTCTATATCTCACAATCTTGCAAATTACTGAGCAAAAAACTTCAGTCAGGTCATAGTGACACAGTTTTGCATTTGTGGAATTTAAAAGCCGCTCTGAAGTCTTTTGCTTTTCACATGCTTGCACAAGAACTCAATACTGAAGAAGCTAACCCCAAACTACTTGGAAAGTATAATATATACAAACTCAAGTAATTGAATTCCACTTTGTCTCTAGAGTTCAAGAGGAAAAAGGATCAGCTTCTTTTCTTTTTATCTTCAAGAGGAAAATTTCTGCCAGGCTCCTCCATTAATAGACACACTTTTTCTTTTACAGCATTTTTGAGCAATGGTTAAGAAGACACAGACCCATGCTAGAAGTTTACCCAGCAGCCAATGCACCCATTGGGCACAATCGAGAAAATTATATGGTTCCCTTTATCCCTCTCTACAGAAATGGAGAATTTTTTACACCATCAAGGGAGCTGGGGTATGACTATGAGTATCTGCAAGAACCAGGTAACTCTGCAATTTTAAGTAAATATCAAATTTGTTGTTTAACTCATGGAATACGTCTGCAGAATGACAATATGTTTAAATACTGCCTATGTATATGTAATACAGATATAAATCCTTCTATTTCTTATTGTTTCATATTTTAGTTACGAACTGTACCTGCATGTTTTCACATTTCTCGTCTGGTCATACACAGAGCCAACCTGACTCTATTAGAAAAGTCCCAGTCAAAAAGGAATCACTGACATCAGTCATATCTATCCTAGCCTCATTATGATCAGAATGTGGTCCGAAGGATCAGATTATGAACAGAACAGGGGAGAAAAATTGATGGATTCTGAATCTGCTATTTGCCCAGCTCAGCTTATATCGTGTAACTTAGAATGGCCTGGGTTGAAAAGGACCACAATGATCATCTAGTTTCAACTCCCCTGCTATGTTCGCCAAGCACCAGATCAGGCTGCCCAGAGCCACATCCAGCCTGACCTTCCAGGAACTGATCCCCTTTCTCTCCCATTCCCTACTGCATGAGGAGGATCCACAGGGCAGCGGCGGACACTCAGCAGCTCCAGTGGGATTTTCAGGTTCTGGATGTCCACTGGTTTAACAGTGGACAGAACCAAAGCTCTCCTGGCTTACAAAAGTAATAAAATTGATCTCTTAAAGGCTCAGAGAAAAATTCATCTCAGTACCAAAGGCCAACGCAGTGTTCATGCAGCACTTTAAACAGCAATCTATTGACACTGTGCTTGTCATGTGGTCATTTATACAGAGCACAACAGAATCATTCATAATGTTAATTTCACTTACTCAGATGGATTTTGCTGTCATTGATAATATTTATGACTTCCATTGCTATTCAGAAGTGGTTTTGACTTGGCCATTCTCAAGTATATAGAGACTGAAGAGACCTTTGGGGAACCTCCAGTAGGGCAGGTCATGCGCTTAGGGCACGAGATTTTGTGGTTTTTAGTCTCCTTATTATTTAATGAAAGAGCTGCATTCTGCTAAAGATATAAAATTACTTAGTATCCAAAAGATAATATCCACTTATGCTGTGGGATGCAGTAATCTTTGCAACGCATTGGCCACAGGACAAATAGGTCACTGCACATGTTTGGTTTTCCTGTTTTAGGCAGAACAATTTCTCTTAATTTACAAGGCAATTAAGGGTAAGAAGTCCAATAATTATATAGCAAAAGCGCCAGGGACATTTTAACAGTGCTAGCGTTCTACTTTTTTTCTTGTTGTCTTTATCAAAGCACTATCAGTTATCACAGCATCTCTGTATTTCAATACAGTTTGCTTACTAGTGGAGATGTACAGTTTTGCATACTGTGTTAAACTGTGACATCATTAATTTATTTTGTTTATTCAATTCTCAAGTAAAATCTAGCTCATGATTTACAATCATCCAGCAAATGCATTTTTGGCTATTTTATAACTACGGAATCTTCTCTCCTAGATTATTGTTAAGGTCTTTTATTAATATACTACTGAGAGGAAAGTCGTTATTTCCCGTAATATTCTGTAACAAAATTTGGCCAACTCTATTTATTCAGAAAGAAAACAATCTAATACGTGTTTCATATATAGTCTCAAAGTTATTACGTATTTTTGTCTGATTATAAGCATTTCTATGCTTTTGTTCATGCCACCATAATTTAATTCCTGACCATCAAGACTATAAATATATGTATATATACAAATGAAAACCACTAGTTTCTGAAAACCACATTATTCCTAGAATCGTACATCTAAAAATGTGCCACGTACTGTGACAGCCAGAAATATTGAGTTCTGCATGGGTATTGCACAAAGAAGCAAATTGTAAATTATTTACCACTTAGCAATTCATTTCTGTTGCCTTCTGATCTCTTGCCTTTTCCCAGGGGAGCACTTTCCTTAGAAAATGAAATTCTTATTAAATTTGGTCTCTGTTTCTAATACAGAAGCAAGGAAAGTAGCTTCCTAATTATTTTGAAAGATCAACACAAAGAGTGAAATTCAAACTCATTTGGAAAGCCCAGATAATCCCCAGACGTTGCTCAACCCCTTATTAATCTCACTGAGAAGATGAGAGTTAAGCTATTTCTTATCTGAAGGAAGGCACTAGTTACAAGTGGAAAATGGCCCAGAATCTCAAAATAAAGAGATGGATTTTCTTAGTATTTCAATGTTTACACCTGGATTGTTCTCTAGAAAGGAATGACAGGTTCTGTTTAAGAGACATAAAAGTGAACAGGAATTTCTTAGAGGAAGTGAAGTGAGAAAGCCTGCTGGCTCCCTCAAAATCTCTTGTGTACTCAAGGATGTACAGAAAGTGTATGGCTTGGAAGCCAGGAGTTACTAGACAGACAGGAAAAAAGTGATATTGCTGCTATTAGTCATTAATGGAAATCTAGATATCATGCATCAGCACAACTTTCCTTCCTCTGGCTTTGTCATGAACATAAAGGATAGCTGTAACTGATGTTCATGGCACTTTCCTGGGATGATTATCTTTTAACTTCAAACAGCAACACAAAAGGAACAGAGTTGGCATTGGCTAATATCTCTCATTGCTTTTGTCTCCCCCCCCCCCCCCCACTCTCCCCTGACACTTTTCCCAGGTAATTGTCAGCAAATACAGTCACAGCACTTTTGGGTCTTTCACAGTTAGAGAGATTAAAGCTTTATGGAAATGGACTCCCTGAAATGCCACTTTGCAGGATTTCTGCTGGGCAGCCAGGACAGTCCCACATTTATGATTGTGTCACATTCACAGGTTACAGATTGCAGGGTGACTCCATACTCTGACACTCAAGAGTTAACATGACAACTTTATGATAAAGAACCCAAGCATCTTTTGTGCAGCAAAAGTAGTAGGAAAAAGGTAGTGGATGTCAAGAGGTTGCTGTTGGCTTTGAGCTAGCTACAGAAACTGTACAGACTGCGGCTGAATGCTGGAGGAAGGCATGTTTAACTGACTATTGGTATTTAAGAAAATAATTAGTTTCTCCTGCTATGAGAAGTGACATCTCTTCATCTCAAAGTCATGCTGTGTGTTACCAGGGAGAAGGTAGCTTAGGTACCTTGTGGGAGAGAAAGACTGTTGTTTCTGTTTCACAAAGATGATCAGAGGGCCGGGACACCTCCCCTGCAAAGACAGGCTGAGGGAGCTGGGCTTGTTCAGCCTGGAGTAAAGAAGGCTGCGGGGTGACCTCATTGCAGCTTTCCAGTACTTAAAGGGAAACTACAAACAGGAGGGGAATCAACTCTTTGAAGGGGTAGATAACTGCAGGACAAGGGGAAATGGTTTTAAGTTGAAGGAGGAGAGATTTAGGTTGGATGTCAGGGGGAAGTTCTTTACTATGAGAGTGGTGAGGTGCTGGAACAGCTGCACAGAGAGGTTGTGAATGCCCTGTTTATCCCTGGAGGTGTTCAAGGCCAGTTTGGATGGGGCTCTGGGCAGCCTGGTCTAGTATTGAATGCAGAAGTTGGTGGCCCTGCATGTGGCGGGGGTTTGGAGCTTCATGATCCTTGAGGTCCCTTCCAGCCCTGGCCATTCTATGTTCTGTTGAAAGACAACATACAGGTATAGGAAGCCACACAGAAATCTATATCACAGATAATTTCAGCTAGGTGGGGAATCTTGTGATATTTTCCTTTTTTCCTTATCACAAAAAACATATCTGTTATGTATCAAGCTTCTTCTGTGATATGTATCCTCCAGTATGAATAGCCAAATTATTTCTAATTTGGTCTTGTTTGCAATATGAACATAGAAGAGTTGTATTAAAAAGCACTGGGATTATGGAGTAAAGCAGACAGAGTTAGGAACTATCAGAATTGAAGTCGTGCTTTTAAAGTGAAAACACCCTCCAGCCCTGTACGTATGCATTACACACCACTTTCTCCCTAGTTCCCCACCTCACTCACAACCTAGCCAGAATTTGCTAAAAGCAGATGCCCAAACCTTTTTGCTGTTGGTTGTCTTTTTCTCAGTTAGAGCAGTATGTAGCCTAATGTAAGATTAACTGCACACTCTTAAAATGTTATCTTGAAAATGTGTTCTTTAACAATTTGTTGCCAGTCACCATAGCAGCTGTATTCTACAGAAAATACTGGTTTGTATTCACAATATGGAGGATTCTGTGAAGGTACTGTCCCTCCTTGTTGGACAGAGCAGAATTGAGGGATTAAAAAGAAACTGTATGTCATACACAGAGGTTTGTGGAGTTCATTCTCAACCATCAATAACTTATCTTTTTTAAAAAAATTCTTTGTGTTATATAGCATGTATATATGTCTAATGGGGTCAGAAGTCTGAACATGCATACTCTTACAAATCCAACCTCAGAATACAAAGTGGGATTCAAAGAAAAGTACAGACTTGAGAAGTAACACCAGAAGTGTTCCCCAAAATGAAGCTGAGTTGAAAAGAAACCAACTGTGTTCTGCCTAAACTCAGCCTGAATTGAAATATATCTAAGAATTTGATTGAGGCATCGAATGCTGAGTATAGTTCAGCATTAATAGTTCTACAAACTAAAATATTTTCATAGCAGTTACTAAACATCATGTGTTCAAAAGCACCAAGAAGATACATGGGATTACTTCTATGGGCACCAGTGAAACTGGAAGATGGTAGAAAAATATAATGTCTGGAGGTGTACCAGAATTACTGGAGGCTGGGTATCACTTCATGAAGGACTGTGATAGGTTTAATCTGTTCTTAAACTCCTCCTTGTACTCAGCCTCAGTTACTGTTACCAACAGGATGCTGACCTAGCAGGACCTTTGCCCATGCTGTATGAGATCTGACAAACCCTTGAGAAGGGTCTGTTGCGACAGGACAAGGAGAAATGGTTTCAAACTAAAAGAGGAGAGATTTAAACTGGATATAAGACAATAGTTTTTTACAGTATGGGTTTTGAGGCACTGGAACATGTTGCCCTGAGAGGTGGTGGATGTCCCATGCCTGGAGACACCCAAGGTCAGGCTGGATGGGGCTCTGAGCACCGGATGGAGCTGTAGGTGTCCCTGTTCATTGCAGGGGAGTTGGACTAGGTGGCCTTTAAGAGGATCTTTGAACTCAAACTATTCAGTGATTCAACAATTCTTGCTTTCTATTCTTACAGTTTTCACAAAACCATAAATAGCACTGGAAATGGTAAACTCAATTGCTGTCGATTTCAACACAAAAATGGGGAAACTTTAAGGACTGGTAGAATTTGCTTAGAATTGTTTGTAACCTTCAGATGATTTTTTTTCACTTTAACAATCATTTTTCACTCTGAGCCTTCGAATATTATCTGTTACACAATCTGTATACACTGGAACTGCATTGCATCATTAAAAGGACCTCTGTTTTTCTCCTTTCTAGCACTTGGTTCTTTCCAGGACTTTTTAATCCCCTACCTCGAGCAAGCCCGTCAGATCTGGCCCTGGCTGGTCGGCGCAGCTGTGATCGGAGGCATAGTTACTGCTGTGCTCTCTGGGCTCATCCTGGCCTGCAGAAAGAAAAAAGCAGGAACTTCTCCAGAAATACAACCCTTACTCACAGAAAGTGAGGATTACAACAATATATCTTATCAGTCCCATTTCTGAAGACCTCCAGTATCTCAGTGATGTTTCTAAGGTGCTAGTCAAGCATGCAGTGTTTATGTTTACAATGACCTTGTTGAGCTGTGCTACATAAGCTGGCTGGGCTGTCCTACTCCTTGTGCCTCTTGTAACATCCAGTGTTATAGTACCTTATCAGCTCCAGTACTCCAAGATCTCTCATATTCAACATGTTACCATGCCACCCAAGGAACAGAGTGTATTTCCAATGCTTGATTAAACAATGCTCCTGTTAATCCGACTGGCTTCTGTGTTGCTTACTAAAATGTATCTTTAGATACAACTCTCTGATCTTTTTTACTCTGTTATACCCATAGGCTCCAATCCCACAGCCCAATTCATGTGAAGAAATTCACAGGGCACGCATAGGTGCAGGGATTTAGTGACAGGAACTCGATTGCAAGATCAGTGCTACATTCACCCTGGTGTTCAGAGCCCTTTAGTTTTAGTGAGAGAAATGTGTTGTCTCTGAGCAGAGTGAATGATCCATGGACACATTTTTCTTTCAGGGTATAAAGATTTTCCCTCCAGCTACAGTAATGCACTGTTTGTCCATGATGGAATGCCATCAACAGCAGCAAGTGAGCTCTAAGGAACCACTTCTCACTTGTCTCAAACGTTCCAGTTATTCTTCTGCTAAACCATTTTCCATTTGTTTGGGGTGCAGAGGGTTTTTTTCAGAGATGAAACCTAGCCTCACTATGTACACCTCTCTTCAGTTTGACTTAGGGATGCTCAGGTTATGGCTGACTTACGATTTCTCAATAGGCATAAACTTCATACAGACAATCCATACATGACGAAACAAGATTTGTAACTACATGACAAGTTTTAAACTAAAATAAATAATAGTTTTCAGAGACGGTGACTCCAACTGACTTTAGTTCCAAAGCTTTTCTCAAGCAAAATGTAAGTCACGCAGTAATCTCTGAGATTTGGCACTGATAGCTAGCCATGTTCTGATTCCTATGTGATGCCGTCCATCCCTACCTGATCTTGTGTGGGTTTCCCACAAGCTGTAGCTCTCCCAGCATTGCTCCAGCATGTCTCCATCCCACGGGCCCACCTTTCAGGCAGTGCTCCAGTAGTTTGCAGATGACACCAAATTGGCTGGAAGTGTGGATCTGCCTGGGGGTAGCGAGGCCCTACAGAGGGATCTGGACAGGCTACATAGCTGGACTGAAGCCAATGGGATGAGGTTCAACAAGACCAAATGCCAGGTCCTGCACTTTGGCCACAACAACCCCAGGCAACACTACAGGCCTGGGGCAGAGTGGCTGGTAGACTGTGTAGAGGAAATGGACCTGGGGGTATTGATTGGCGCTCGGCTGAACATGAGCCAGCAGTGTGCCCAGGTGGCCAAGAAGGCTAACGGCATCCTGGCTTGCATCAGGAACAGTGCTGCCAGCAGGAGCAGGGCAGTGATTGTCCCCCTGTACTCAGCTCTGGTGAGGCTGCACCTCGAGTTCTGTGTCAGTTTGGGGCCCCTCACTACAAGAAAGATATTGAGGCCCTGGAGCAGGTTCAAAGAAGGGCGACAAAGCTGGTGGAGGGGTCTGGAACACAGGCCATATGAGAAGCGGCTGAAGGAGCTGGGAATGTTCAGCCTGGAGAAGAGGAGGCTCAAGGGAGACCTCAGTGCTCTCTTTAACTTCCTGAAGGGAGGTTGCATTGAGCTGGGGGTTGGCTTCTTCTCTCGTGTCATTAGTGATAGGACCAGGGGGAATGGCTTCAAGCTATGGCAGGGGAGATTCAGGCTGGACATCAGGAAGTATTACTTTTCAGAAAAGGTGGTCAGGCACTGGAATGGACTGCCCAGGGAGGTGGTGGAGTCACCGACCCTGGGGGTGTTCAAGGAATGTTTGGGCTTTGTGTTGAGGAACATGGTGTAGTGAGAACTATTGGTGATATGTGGATGGTTGGACTGGATGATCTTGTAGGTCTTTTCCAACCTTGGTGATACTGTGATTCTGTATCCATGGGCTGTGTCACCTCCAGGCCTCATCCACTGCTGCACTGTGGGCTCCTCCATGGCTGCACACACAGACCTGCTCCCTGTGGTGCCCATGGGCTACAGGGAACAGCTGCTCAGAGTAAACATTATATTTATACGGATCACTAAGGAAATCAGGAAAAGGAAAGGCTCATAAGTTTTCTCAAAGAGACAATACAAGCAGAACCAGCAAATGCATTTATGAATCAGAAGATTTTATTCTGAGAAAGCAGGTGGTGTAGATATTCACTTGTCCAGAGCTGTGGGGAGTTTCCATCTGTCTGTGAAGCCATGGTGAGTTACAGTCTGGGTCTGTGTTACCTTGTCCTTAGGTTCATGCCTTCACAGATGGCTGTAAAAACCTCAGTCAGAGTGGCTGAAGAGGCTGTGGGCAGAAGGGACCTGTGGCTTTCTAAAACAAGAAAATCTGAACCAAGATAAGGAGCAGTAACCCTCCATTCCCACGGGTAGCCCTTACCTCAGTCCGAGTATATCAATTCTATGTCTCCCGGCAGCCAGAGGACATGTGTTCTAACATGGGCTACCACCGGCTGGCTGCTTACTGTAACACGGGCTCTGCTGCTATTTTGATTACTTAGCTTTATATGAATGCCATGTACAAAGTGGAACAACTCCGTAGCTGAATGGCTAAGAACAAGAAGGTTTCATGCTTTGGCAATGTTCTCCTCAGGGTCTCCAGCCTTCAAAGACACAGAAAGAGAGAGCACAACCCATTCCATGACAACCACACGTGCTTCCTAGATCCAGAGCCCAGCCCTATATTTCCCTCCCTCTCTGTGCTTCCTGTCTTCTTATCACAGCGTTTCACCATCCACCAAAACTCCAATGACCTGGGTTGGCAGACAACTGAAGCTGTTTCTATGATCACACTATGCTGGCCATGACACCAATGCATGAGTGATTAAGGGAACTGCCACACATCTGCCTGTTCTGACAAGACCACGGCATCACTGTGACAGTTGCCAGCAGCTCATGCCCGAAAGTCCAGCCAGGCTGGTAATATTTTGATTACATACCATTTTACTGATGTCTCTGTGGGAAGTGGAACATATCTCCAGCTGAGCAGCAAAAAACAAGAGGTTCCTTGGTCTGGTCACAGAATCACAGAATCACAGAATCACAGAATCACAGAATCACAGAATCACAGAATGGCCAGGATTGGAAGGGACCTCAAGGATCATGAATTTTCAACCCCACTGCCACATGCAGGGCCACCCACCTCTACATTCAATACTAGACCAGGCTGCCTAGGGCCCCATCCAGTCTGGCCTAGAACACCTCCAGGGACGAGGCATCCGCAACCTCTCCAGGCAGCCAGCACCTCACCACTCTCATAGTAAAGAATTTCCCCCTGACATCCAACCTAAGTCTTCCCTTCTTCAGTGTAAAACCATTTCCCCTTGTCCTGCTGTTATCTACCCTTTCAAAGAGTTGACTCCTCTCCTGTTTGTAGGCTTTAGGTATTGAAATGCTGCAATGAGGTCACCCCGCAGCCTTCTTTTCTCCAGGCTGAACAAGCCCAGCTCCCTCAGCCTGTCTTCATAGGGGAGGTGCTCCTGTCCCCTGATCATCTTTGTGGTTCTCCTCTGGACCCTCTCCAACAGCTCTCTGTCTTTCTTGTACTGGGGGCTCCAGACCTGGACACAGTACTCCAGATGGGGCAAGAGCACAGTAGAGGGGGACAATCACCTCCCTGTCCCTGCTGGCCACCCCTCTTCTGATGGAATCACACAGAATCACAGAATCACCCGGGTTGGAAGGGACCCCAAGGATCATGTAGTTCCAACCCCCCTGCCTAGCAGGGCCACCAACATACATATTCAGATCAGGGAGCCCAGGATACCATTTGCCTTCTGATCTGCAAGAGCACACTGCTGGTTCATGTTAAGTTTTTCATCTATCAAGACCCCCAGATCCTTCTCTGCAGGGCTGCTCTCAAGGACCACTCCTTCCAGTCTGTATGAATGCCTGGGATTCCTCCAGCCCAAGTGCAAAACTCTGCACTTTGCTGTGCTGAACCTCATTAGGTTCACCCGGGCCCATCTTTCAAGCCTGTTGAGGTCCCTCTGCATGGCATCCCTTCCTTCCACTGTGTCAACCGCACCACTCAGCTTGGTGTCGTCAGCAAACTTGCTGAGGGTGCACTCGATTCCGTCATCGATGTCACTGATAAAGATGTTAAAGAGCACCGGTCCCAAGACAGAGCCCTGGGGGATGCCGCTCGTTACCGGCCTCCACCTGGACACAGAGCCATTGATGACTACCCTCTGTCTGCGGCCTTTCAACCAGTTTCTTATCCATCACATGGTCCACCCATCAAATCCACATCCCTGCAATTTGGAGATGAGGATGTGGTGGGGGACTGTGTCAAAGGCCTTGCTCAATCCAGGTAAATGACATCATTCGCCTTTCTCTTGTCCACCAATGCCGTCACTCCATCACAGAAGGCCACCAGATTGGTCAAGCATGACCTTCCCCTAGTGAAACCGTGCTGGCTGTCTCAGGTAACACACTCATTACTCATGTGGTCAAGCATGTCATCCAGGAGGATCTGTTCCATGATCTTCCCAGGCACAGAGGTGAGACTCACCAGCCTGTAGTTCCCAGGGTCCTTCTTGCTCCCTTTGTTGTAAATAGGAGTAACGTGACCCTTCCTCCAGTCATCTGGGACCTCACGTGACAGCCACGACTTTTCATATATGACAGAGATGGTCATTCCCCTCTGGGCATTTGGACCTCAAAGACAAAGAAGGAAGACAAACAGTTTCTTGAATCACAGCCAACTCTGCCTCCCTGCCCATGGCAAAGGCATCCCTTGCACATCAACAGTACTGCCCTCTCAACTCAGACTTGAATAATAAACTTCATATCCTCTGCCAGGGATGGCAGAGAGGGAAAGTAGTGTGTATGATCTCCCTACAACCAGTATGTTGCCAATTCCTGTGTGACACAGTAAATTGCAAATGGTCTGCATGATGGGATATGACCATGGCATTACCAAGGCAGTTACCAGAAGCTGGCACCCATATTACAGCCATGCTGGTGTTAACGTTGCTTACTTATAATTCAACTGATGTCTCTATGGAAGGTGAAAGATTTGACAGCTGAGCAACGTAGGAAATAAATGCAGCACGTTATGGAAAAATTCTCCTCAAGACCTCTGGCTCTACAAGACAAAGGAGGAAGACACACATTCAGTTCCGTCAAAACAACATCTGTCAGACTCTCCAGAGACCAGCCCTTCCCTTCTGTGCCCTCTATCCTGCCATCTTACATCAGCAATTGCACAATATTCTCCTCTCAATTTCCCTGGGCTGGAACAGAGCAGCAGCTATTTCAATGATCTCCATATGCATCCCATGCCTCCAATTCCTGTGTGACACAGGGAACAGACAAGAGTTTTCCTCCAGTGACATGCCCATGGCATCACCAAAGAAGTTGCCACTAGTGGGTGCATAATTTGTTGCAATGTTGGTGTAATTTTGATTACATATCTTTGTACTGATGTCCATGTCGATGACGGAACATCTCTGCAGATGTTCAGCAGAGGACAGGAGGTTCCATGGTCTGGCCATATTCTCATCTGGGCCTTTGTCTCTCCAAGACAAAGGAGGAAGACACAAAATCAGTTCCATCACAACAACTGCTGTCATCCTTTTGTTTTTACCAGACAACCGCGCCATGCCCTCTGGCCTGCCCGCTTACCTCAGCCTCTGTACACCATCCTCCACTTCAATGTCTTGGGCAGACACAGGGTTGCAGCGCTTCCTATGCTGTCCCTTTGAGTCCATGACACCAACACCTCAGTGACAAATGGATCTGTTAGCATTCTGCCTCCTGTGAAATGCCCATGGCATCCCCAAGGCAGTTACCAGCAGTGGGTGCATAATTTGCTGTAATGATGTATAATTTTGATTACGTATCTTTGTACGGATGTCCATGACAAAAATGGAACATCTCTGCAGCTGTTCAGCAGAGGACAGGAGGTTCCATGGTCTGGCCATGTTCTCCTCTGGGCCTCAGGCTCTCCAAGATAAAGGAGGAAGACACAAAATCAGTCCCATCACAACCACACCTGTCATCCTGTTGATTTATCCAGACAAACCTGCCGTGCCCCCTGGCCTGCCCTCTTGCCTCAGCCTCTGTTCACCATCCTCCACTTCAATGTCTTGGGCAGGCACAGGGCTGCGGCACTTTCTATGCTCTCCCCCTGCAGCCCATGTGACAAATGGATCGTAAGCTTTTTGCCTCCTGTGACATGCTCATGGCATCCCCAAGGCACCTGCCAGTAGCTGGTGCCCAAGTTGCTGCAATGCTGGTGTAATTTTGATTACATATCTTTGTATTGATGTGCATGTGGATGATGGAACATCTCTGCAGCTGTGCAGCACAGGGCAGGAGGTTCCATGGTTTGGCCATTTTCCAATCTGGGCCTCAGGCTCTCCAAGACAAAAAAGATGGACAATAAATCAGTTGCATCACAACCACTGCTGTCATCCTGTTGTTTTTACTGGCCAAACCCTGCCGTGCCCCCTGGCCTGCCCTCTTACCTCAGGCTTTGCACACCATCCTCCACTTCAATGTCTTGGGCAGGCACAGGGCAGCAACTGTTTCTCTGATCTCCTATGCAGCCCATGTCACCAATACCTGCGTGACACATGGATCTGTCAGCATTCTGCCTCCTGTGACATGTCCATGGCATCCCCAAGGCACGTGCCAGTAGCTGGTGCCCGAGTTGCTGCAATGCTGGTGTAATTTTGATTACATATCTTTGTATTGATGTGCATGTGGACGATGGAACATCTCTGCAGCTGTTCAGCACAGGACAGGAGGTTCCATGGCCATCTCTCCAAGACAAAGGAGGAGGACACAAAGTCAGTCCCATCACAACCACTGCTGTCATAATGTTGATTTAACCAGCCAAACCCTGCCGTGCCCTCTGGCCTGCCCTCTTACCTCAGGCTCTGCACACCATCCTTCTCTCCTCTGTCTTAGGCTGACACAGGGCTGCATTGCTTTCTATCATCACCCCATGCAGCCCATGTCACCAATACCTGTGTGACACATGGATCTGTCAGCATTCTGCCTCCTGTGACATGTCCATGGCATCCCCAAGGCACGTGCCAGTAGCTGGTGCCCAAGTTGCTGCAATGCTGGTGTAATTTTGATTACATATCTTTGTATTGATGTGCATGTGGACGATGGAACATCTCTGCAGCTGTTCAGCACAGGGCAGGAGGTTCCATGGTCTGGCCATGTTCTCATCTGGGCCTCTGGTTCTCCAAGACAAAGGAGGAGGACACAAAATCAGTCCCATCACAACCACTCCTTTTAATCTGTTGATTTTACCAGCCAAAACCTGCCGTGCCCTCTGGCCTGCCCTCTTACCTCAGCCTCTGCACACCATCCTGCACTTCCCTGCCTTGGGCTGACACAGGGCTGCAGTGCTTTCTGTGATGTCCCTCTGAGCCCATGACACAAACACCTGTGTGACACATGGATCTGTCAGCATTCTGCCTCCTGTGACATGCCCATGGCATCCCCAAGGCACGTGCCAGTAGCTGGTGCCCAAATTGCTGCAATGCTGGTGTAATTTTGATTACATATCTTTGTACTGATGTCCATGTGGATGATGGAACATTTCTGCAGCTGTGCAGCACAGGGCAGGAGGTTCCATGGTTTGGCCATGTTCTCCTCCGGGCCCCTGTCTCTCCAAGACAAGGAGGAGGACACAAAATCAGTTCCATCACAACAACTGCTGTCATAATGTTGATTTAACCAGCCAAACCCTGCCGTGCCCTCTGTCTTGCCCTCTTACCTCAGGCTTTGCACACCATCCTCCACTTCAGTGTCTTGGGCAGGCACAGGGCAGCAACTGTTTCTCTGATCTCCTATGCAGCCCATGTCACCAATACCTGCGTGACACATGGATCTGTCAGCATTCTGCCTCCTGTGACATGTCCATGGCATCCCCAAGGCACGTGCCAGTAGCTGGTGCCCGAGTTGCTGCAATGCTGGTGTAATTTTGATTACATATCTTTGTATTGATGTGCATGTGGACGATGGAACATCTCTGCAGCTGTTCAGCACAGGGCAGGAGGTTCCATGGTCTGGCCATGTTCTCATCTGGGCCTCTGGTTCTCCAAGACAAAGGAGGAGGACACAAAATCAGTCCCATCACAACCACTCCTTTTAATCTGTTGATTTTACCAGCCAAAACCTGCCGTGCCCTCTGGCCTGCCCTCTTACCTCAGCCTCTGCACACCATCCTGCACTTCCCTGCCTTGGGCTGACACAGGGCTGCAGTGCTTTCTGTGCTGTCCCTCTGAGCCCATGACACAAACACCTGTGTGACACATGGATCTGTCAGCATTCTGCCTCCTGTGACATGCCCATGGCATCCCCAAGGCACGTGCCAGTAGCTGGTGCCCAAGTTGCTGCAATGCTGGTGTAATTTTGATTACATATCTTTGTATTGATGTCTGTTTTGACGATAGAACATCTCTGCAGCTGTGCAGCACAGGGCAGGAGGTTCCATGGTCTGGCCATTTTCCAATCTGGGCCTCAGGCTCTCCAAGACAAAAAAGATGGACACAAAATCAGTTGTATCACAACAACTGCTGTCATCCTCTTGTTTTTACTGGCCAAACTCTGCTGTGCCCCCTGGCCTGCCCTCTTACCTCAGGCTCTGCACATCATCCTTCTCTCCTCTGTCTTAGGCTGACACAGGGCTGCAGTGCTTTCTGTGGTCATCAGAATTGGTGCGAGTAGATGATTGAAGGCCTCTCCTGCTAGTGCTTTTTGAGATGGAACTGTAAAGTTAACATTTGGTCAATTTCTGTGGGTTGGAGTATAGATTTAACTCAGTGTCATTCAGAAATGGCTGACTGTGAAAGCTTTCTAACACTCCATTTTTTTGGGGCAGAGCATCCTACCCAACAGTGTGGTCTCACCACAGCCCCTCATCACCTCATCTTGGCCTTTCCCCACCTCGTGGTGGCTTTTACCTTGTTGTTAGGGCTGGGGGGGGGAGACCAGCATGAGGGTACCAGCATGTGAGCATTTCCTTCAGTTAGGAAGTGCTCATACATAAGAAAATGGAGAGAGCTTTGTACTCAAAGAAAAATGAGTTTATAAATATCCGTACTTGTATTTATCTACACAGATCAGTAAGTTAGTCAGGTCCATAAGAAAAGGTTCCCAAGTTTTCTCAATGAGAACACAAAGCAGGAGAACCAGCCAATATGTTTATGAATCAGAAAATTTTATTGTGAGATGGGTTGTGTAGAGCTTCCTTTGACCATAGCTGTGGGGAGTTCCAGCTCTCTGTGATGTCACTGTTGTACAGTCTGGGGCTGTTTCCTTGTTCTTATGTCAGCAACTTCACAGTTGGCTACAAAACTTTGGCTCTGGCTCAGGCCAATACTGTCAATGCAGTATCTGCAGTATCCTGTCATCCACAAGACACCGATCTTCCATACAATAAACAACAAAATATCTGACTAGACATTTGTAGGGGGGATATGCTTCAATACTTTCTCACATAAAAGTGTTAATATTCTTCTCCCACTGTGGCAATCTTGCTTTCAAGTCACATGCAACATCTGCCATCTCCCAGATGTCCATGACCAAACACTAACAAATGGAAGTTGAGAATCCCTTTAATGAAAGAAGGAAAGGTGACTGATGACATCCTCAAATCCAACCGTATCACATCCCCAAGAGATAACTGAGTGACTGACCTGTGCCCACTGAAGCTCCCCTGACTGAGGAGCACTTTGACAGAAACTGCCCTCCGCAAAGTGCAGGCCTTCTGCTGAATGAAAGTGTTTTCTTGTGTGAAGGATCTGGGTGGCAGATCCAAAGGAGCTGCTTATTTTCCAAACGCTTCTGACTAATGAACTGAGATACTAGCAGATGAATGCTCTTCCAGTACCTTAGAAAGTGTTAAACAGACTTAATAGGATCTTAAGTGCTCCTTGGCACTGAGGCACAAGGAGAAGGAAAGGGATGATAGTACGATAATATTCCAAATGGTCAGTTCAGTCATTCAGTTTATATTTTATATAACCCTGAGTACTGGTAGAAATCCTCATGAATTCTACAAGCAGTAACTATTGGTTTTGCTGGAATACTTCAGCTAAGTAAAATGCAAAAAATTGACAAGAAACACCCTTTGGTGCTCAGTAATTCCTTTCGAAACCTCTCTTGGTACATTCAGTAACCATGGTTTGGCTAAAATACGTAGGTGCTGGCGCAGGCTGCCCAGAGAGATTATGGATGCCCCATCCCTGGGGATGTTCAAGGCCAGGTTGGATGGGGCCCTGGCCAGCTTGATCTAACATTAGATATGGAGGTTGGTGGCCCTGCCTGTGACAGGGGGGTTGGAGCTTGATGGTCCTTGAGATCCCTTCCAACCCAGGCCATTCTGTGATTCTACAATTCTATGATTATGGCATTTTTACTCTGAAAAATTCTTCTGAACAAATACAAAAAAGGTAACAAAATATTTTTTAAGGAAAAACTTAAGGAGCATGAAAAGTGAGACAAGGCCTTTGCGAGGAAAACAACAAACCTTCATCCCACCACCCACTACGCACACCAAGAGGGGAGGGTCTGCATGCTAACGAACTCTCAGGGGTGTGTAACGAATATGTATCCGAATTCCGGGAAAACTACTGATTATGTATTAGTTCAGCCTATATCTGTAGCACAATTTTTCTAGACAGTGTGCAAGTTAGGCAGATCCATCCCCATTGCACCCGGTGTTTGTGCAGCACTGAATAAACCTTACCTGCTTTGTAATCTTACTTGGGTTACAGAGTTTGATTCTGCATGTCAGGCAGGAAGGTTGTAATTAAAATTGCCTTTTTAAGCTATAGCTAACTGTTCACAGTACTCTAAGCAGCACAACAGCCTAGGAATGACAGCTCCCACTCAGTCTTAGTGGGCAACAGGAGATCTGGGAATGCACAAATAGTGGAAGTCACAACGAAGTTGAGAACTACAGACTTCAGGGATTTATAGAAGTGGAGTGGAAATCCCACGGCCTTCACAAGTGGAGAGGTGTCTTCCGTAGGAATCCTGGAGCTGGTAAACTCCTCACTTCCCCAGTCCTGAAGGACTGTGTCTGGGTTACATGCCTTGAAAATCCCAAATGTTTGGCTTTGAGACAAGTCTTAGGCTTGGATGGTCTGAGAGACTGAGGAGGGTTGTGATCCCTGGTCAGGTGAATGTCATGGTGGTTGATTGGGAGTTTGTTGAAAACAATGCTGTTCTACACAATATTTGTGTCAGTACAGTGTTGTCTTTGTTTGGAAAGTTGTTATAGAACAGTCCTAACTGTATTGAGCAAGTTTATCTCCAGATTCCATGCAATATTCCAAGGCCAAATTAAATCTCAGATGCCACTACTTCACTTTCACATCTGTCAAGGTCATTTCTACCATGTTATCCTCCTGTGAAGGTCATAGCCAAACAGTCATTTCTCATCTAGTTCCCGTCTTTCCCACTGAAGATCTTCACCAGTGTTCCTTGGGTCTCCCAGCCCTACCCACAGAATTTCATGTGCATGGAAGTGAAGCTTTGGTTCAACATCTCTTCTAAATCCCCCCCCTTTTTTTCTTTGCCAACCCTTGATCATCTCTCCTTGCCAAAAGCACTGAATTCATAATTCATATTCTGTGATCAAACCTTGTGACCAACAAGTAAAGTTCTCTGAATATAAGTGATTAAAGGGAGTCTGTATCCCTTTCATACTTGTAGCCATACCCTCCAGCATTTCCCCTCTTTAATTCCCAATCCCTGTATGACCTGGAGACCACGTATGGCAACCATTAAGTCTCTGTATAACCTGGAGACCACGTCTGCTTTGAGGAGGAGCATGCTAGCCCTGTTTCAGTAGTAAGCATGTTCTGTAGTAAGTACTGAACAGTACAACGTATATTGATCTATGTAACTAGGACAAAATTCTTTCCATTGCTGCGGGGCTGACATTTAAACCACTGCCTTCATGGTAATTTGGATTCAAAGCTCTCTGTAAGCTCTGCTCTGGGCACACGAAAACTCAGCTGTTCTCTCATCAAGCTATTCAGGTTCTTTTAAAGTGAAAAAACAACACGGTGAGGTAGAGATTCACTGCACCAGTGAAAAGCAACTTGGGGGGGGGACCGTAAAGGCTAAACTGTCCTGCAAACATGCCTAATCCTTCCCACAGGCTTTCTGGGGGACCTTAGCTTCAACCAGACACTGAATTGTTACAAGGCTAAGGAGGGAGAGGCTGCAAGGCAACAATTGGTACCTATCCTTTTTGGCCATGTTCAGGCTTATATTTACTGTTCGGTATTGAAGGATGTCTCCTCTTTGCAGATGCTTTACTGAAATGGGAGCTGGAGCTTCTGCCTTTTTTTTTTTTTTTTTTCCAGTGCGAATAATATTATGCTATGAGGCTGTGCACGATGTTTACCTCACCAAATTAGAGCTTAAACAAAATTCTGCCTTATCTTTTCCCAGCCAAGGTGACTCCCCACAGTGTACCCCTCCTGAGGGGAGAAATTCCTCATCAGCACAACAGCTCACTCAGGCTAGGGAGTCCATTCTCAGAAGATGTGAGAGGTGCCACAACTGGGGCATTATAGTTCTTCACGCCCATGTAAAATCTAGATCCTGTGTACATAGTCCACGAGACCACATGCTACTCCTACCTCTCAGAGTACTCAAGTTAGGCTTGTCCAAAAGTACTCATTGCTTGAGGATCCCACCAGCTTCAGCATCTGGGGACATATCAGCCCCATCTTGCTTTTCATAATGAACCAAATACACTGCATGCCTGCCATGCAGAAAATTATAGTGTACTTGTCAGGCAGCTTCATTATAGTGTAACTCAGTACTGAAGGAGACTCTTATCTATGTGAAGTCTTTAATTTTTTGACCTCATCTCCTTCTCCTTGACCGTTAGAGTTACATTTCATCAAGGCAGCACAGCGAGCAGCTGCTCATCTTTTTTTTCCTGTTCTCCCTTTCACATTTTCCCAAAATCTGTATTTTTAGCACCTGTCCACTCCATTGAGTTAAATCTGTTAATTCACCATCTGTGTATACAAACGTGTGTAGGGATGCAAGTCGCTCTGAATCAGTCTCCAACGATGAGCTGAAGAACTGGCAGAAAATGAGACCTTGTCATTAAAAAAATGGTATTTTCCTGTAATTTTTGTAATAAGCTCTGAATTAGAAATGAAGTTGCTAATATAACTACAGAAAACCAACTTCCGCATGTCCATCTCACAGCCATTAAGGTAATACCCCATTTTATACACAGACAGATCCATGTAAGTCTGCCTGTTGCTTCCTTCTTTTGAAGCATCAGGAATTCAGAATTCACATGATGCTAAGAAGTTCTGGGCCTTGCTGGATTAGGGTAAGTAAAAGGAGACCAACTCTTCCCCTGCACACTGAAAAAATCTCCTTTGGAACACGAACAACTCAGAAATAAATAAATAAATAAATTTAATAAATTAATTATAGACCTTAATGGTGTCCTTTTGCCACGTCCCTTCATGCACTTTGGTTCAGCCTACATGGCCTCCCCTCTTCTCTCACCCCACGGCACCAATGCGTTCCTTGTGAGAACACTTCCAAGGGCTCGGTGGTGGGATTGCCCTGTGGGGCATCAGCAATGCAACAGCCTGTATGGCTGGCACCAATGCTGCTGAGTGTGACATACAGGTTTTAATGGAATTTGAATGTAAGAAAACACCTCCCTGATTTTTCACGTTTTCAAGTAAAAGAACCATGCTCAGATAACGGTAAATAACGGTAAGCGAGTAAGGTATTTTTAGGCATATTATGTATTGTGGACACATTTTTCACAGATTTCTCTGCAATCATCACGATATTAAAAAGTTTCTGGATTGAATTGCTTCTTGGAAAATGTAAGCGCTCCTGACATCAGTGTCATAAATACGAATAAAGTCTGCAGAGCCTCTCCACTCAGAGCAAAGCCATGCACCAGCCCTTTCCTCCCTTGCATACCAATACAACCCTCCTTGCAAACAGATTCAGTATTTCTCCACCAGCTTTTTATTACAACATTAAGGATATTACTCACCTTCATTCTTCTCTGCAAGCAACCATAAATAAATTGCCTGTACATCCCAACAAAAGAAAAGGTATTTCTGGAGAACATGCTAAAAGCTTATACTCTATTCAGGCAAGAACACTGCAAAAATGTGCTGGCTATTTAGTCAGAGAGCTGAATGTGTCAAGAAGAGATGCTAATAAGGACCTGAAGGTCTGGATTGTCTTCTATAAATTTACTGGGAGATTGGCAGAATGGAAAATACTAGTCCATTAATGGTGCTCTGTTAAATTTACTGTGGACTGATTTCATTGTCAGATGACCTGACTGTATAGAATGGAATATACATACAGTTAGATAGCTAAAAAAATATCATACTACTGAGATCGTGACAGTATCTGTGTACAGAAAATTTTATTGGTCTAATAATGGAAAAAAATGTCCTTCTGCTTTGTAACTGAAGCACAACACACATCCCAGTGTGATGAAGCTACAGCCATTAGCTGATAGCAAAATATAGACGTTCATGGGGACAAAGGGGTGCCATATAACTGCATTCTCACTGTAGCAACAACTTGTATGTACATGTGCATGCAGCTGTGTATGGGTAGACATGCCCTATAAGGACTCTCCTGCTGCCCTTTCATATGGATGGCATGAAGACATCTGTTTCAAGAGAAAGTGAACCTATGATTCACCGAGTCAGAACAGCAGCACTTTGTCTTCACTTTGGTCTTGTTAATTAATGTCACAGTGACCATATAAGATACAAAAATAAAGAATCTAGGTCCACGTCCTCTTTTAGCTTTGAGCTAACAAAATTCATTTTTAGGAAAAGCAGAAGAATGTTTTCTGGGACACAGTTGGTGGCTATTCAGACCATCAGTCATCGGTTGACGATGCGTAATTTCAGATTAGAAAGTGAGGTTATTAAGCTCAGACTGAGGTTCATGCATATGTTAAAGAAGATAACATAAAGAGTAATGACAAATGACGGAGCCATTACGTTTACAAGAATTAAATCTAGGAGGAGTTGGGAAGAGGAAACAGATGAAAAATGCAGATTATGTTAAGTCATCTCACACACAAAAGAGATGATGTTTTTTCAGGAAACAATCCAAGTGGCACTGATTACAAATTATTCTGGTGTGCTGCTCCACAGCCCTCCTGCAACATCCGAGTGGATGTAAAGCCCTCTGGGGCACATACAAGATTAAGCACAGGTTCTGTGCACCTAACAGAATGCATGGTTGTTCTCAGTTTTTAGGAGGCTGGTGTGACCAGAACTGGGGTACCAATCTATTCACCCCGGAGTTCAGATAAGGGACAGGTAAGAGACCACTTGCATATGCTCCTTGGATGCTCTCGGTTTTGTAACACGCACTCCTTTTTCAGCTGATTCTCTGCCTGAGACTTTTTAGGATGCAGGAGCCATTTCACACCTAAAGATTTTGTACGCTGAAATGCAAAAATCCATGCCAGGTGAACCAGACTCCCTGCAGGTCTTCAAAGGCTTTCATATTTCCCTAGTGGTCATACAAGAAAGGTGTTCATTTACTTCAGCAGACTTTGTACATCAAGTAATTGAAATTCATGAGTCTGGTGCCTGCACTGGGCAGACAGCTGCTCTCAGCCCTTTGCTGCTGTTTTTCTTTCCAGAAAGGCTCAGCTGTTAGTAAGGGCACTCACTGTCCACCCTTCTGCTCACCACGATTTTGAGAATTTATCATGATCAATGATACCTACACAGAGCTGAAGCAGAGAGAAGAAACAGTTTTCCACTTCTGGTAGAATAACAGCAGAAGACTGCAGTACCACCTTGCTGTCCAGTTTAGGGAGAGTTCACTTTCTTGTTTCAGCATTTTTAGCTAGGTTTTGTCATAATAAACCAGCTTTAGTAATTCTCCTTCCCTACTCTTGTACAATCGAGACTTTTCTCTTGATCAAATGCATTTGTGAAATGTATCGTTTCCCGTAAAAAGTCTCCAAATACCACATGGAAAACAAAGCTCATGAGCCAAAACACATTTTGTCAAACCTCATTACTCGGCCAGGGGAAGGTGAGTGGGGACAGATATTCTTCTAAATGAAAAACACCATAATTGAAAGTATCAGAATTTTCTGCAGTAACTGTCCAGTATTTCACTGACCCCATTTGAAGTGTTAACACTTCATCCATTTCCACAGCTCAAGAACTTTTCTGCCAGTGCTAATCTCCTCACATATTTATATCATAACAAAAATAAATGAGAAGGAATTTACAGGGTATTTTCATTTTGCTGCAGTTAATCTCATTTTGGAGGATGGTGCCTTTTGCCAGCACTGTATCAACACCAGTTTGGAAGGAGAATGTAACAAATGCAACCTGGAAATTGATATGCAGTTTGTGTACCCTTACTTCTCAAAAATAACCAGTGAACCAGAATTGTTGACAGCCATTCTGAAACCTCAGAGAAGTATGCACACCTGCATTTCTGTTCACCAAAAGAAGTCATGTTTCACATTGAATTTTCATTAAAAAAAAAAAAAGCAATTCTGTCAATGCAGAAACAATTAGGTGGATGGTTTCTTGGACATTCAACACTCTGCAAATGAATCAAGTGGAGGCCTTGGTTATCAGTGCACCAGCAGGACCTCTAACATTATTGGGAAGTGCGAGCTTTAAAACAATTTACTTTCTGATTTGCTATAGAATCAGCAGTATCTTGAAGACATAATAAAAAATCAGCTCTCCAAAACATTCTATCAAAAGCAGCACTGTCTGAGCAGGTACTTTAAATAAGACAGTGTAATTACTTTACAATAATGCACCTTGCTAGTCTGAGCAAACTAGAGAAATTGCCCAGATGATGTTTCATTCAGTCAGGACCTTAAGTGCTAATCCTAAATGGGAAGGATTTCTGTATACTTCTGGAATGGGAGGGAACTTTGTTCACCATTGATTTCAGTGCATTTGGGCCAGACAGTTGCTGTTTTGTTTCCCTTGTGCTCTAACAGGCCAAGACGTGATGCAGAATGCAGGGGACTGATGTTCTGCTAAGCTCTGGTACAGAGATGACTGTGAAAAGGAATGAAATACATTCATTTTGCTTCTGATATGGTCTAACAGTCAAAGATACAAAAGCAATGTATTTGCCACAGTTCTTCATTTCAAAAAACGATTGATCAGAAATTCCAAGAGAAGATATATGAAGTCAATATGTGCCTAAAATGTGCAGAAAATCACTTTGGATAGCTAAAGAAGGATGTCCAGCAGCATTTTGGCACTTCAGGCATCCTACTGCCATTCCAACAGGTCCTCTGCTAACTCTATATGAATGTTTCATCTGGTTAAGGGCATCTCAAGCGGTGTTAAGAGCCTCAGTTTAAGTAGTGAAATCCCAGCCTCTCCTGTCAGAAGTAATACATATACATATATGCACACACAATGCTCCCATGATTAAAGCAGTATGTCATTAATTAGAACCAACTAATAAACAGCATCTCAGTCACGTTTCGCTCGGTCTTGGAATGCTTGTTTATTCCATAGTCATGAAGTTTCCTGTAAAGCAAATACCTTGAGAGTACAGTGCTATAATTACATGATGAATAAATGGATGGTGCTTTGACAGATACAATACAAGACATAAACTCAAGTTAGGGTGTCCTGCTAATATAACAGAATGCAACAATAACATCTGAGCAGCAAAAGAACTCTGCAGCCAAATAATTTTCTTAGCAGGGTTACCATTAATATAAAACGGCTAATTCGGTATTTTTGGAAATTAAGCATCTTTTTTTTAATGCAACCAGGATCTTGCAATTAAGCTAAACAAAATTGGAAAGGGTAACTTATTTAGGGATTCACAAGCACTTGGTATAGCAACAGATCGTGATGCCAGGCAAATTCATAATACTTTTCATCAATTGTGACCATGGCAAAAACCAAACAAACATGGGATTTTAGAAAGAAGCTGGGCATCGAAACCTCAATGACCTTGGATTCATCACATTACTGAAAATCCTAAGAGGAGTCTGTGAGGAAACTCGGAAAGAACATGGAATAGCAGCCAGGTATTCTCTCTGCCTGATCCCATCTTTAGCCAATAGCTTGCATATACCCTCACAACACTGTGTACCTAAGACAGGGACGCAATGGGAAAAAAATTCCACATGGAACTTAGAAGAAAAGAAAAAAAACAACAAGACTTTTAATAATCAATCTTCTAGCTCAGCCTTGTTATATGTCTAACTGATAAAATCTTTGCTTCATTTGATGGAAATGAGCGGAGTCCAAAAGCTTACTGCTTACTCTTTGAAGTTCTACTGGCACGCACTTACAGTAGTGACCTATTTAAATCCAGCCAGTGAAACTGTACTGTTCCTGTGTCAGGTTGGGGGTCAGCAAAGTCAGCAAAGCTACAAAGGGCTATTTCATATGACAAGAGTATGACAGGAACCTACTGAGCACTGTTCTTGTTCTTCAAGTCAAGCCTGGGGAAAAAAAATAAAAAATGAAAGTTCAGGGACAAATTTTGGTTTCTGTTCCACTTGGAAACTAAGCAATCATTTCTCTTCAAAGAACCATACCACATCTTGATCTATAAAAACATAAGAACAGATTGAATTTGCATTAACGTAAACAGGCATCTCTGAAAAGAACACAGAGTACTCAAAAGCGTGGACGTTTATGCTAGTACTTTCTAAAACTGTTACTGCGTATACTGTATACAGATAAATGTAAATGCTGTCTTCTTTTAAAATATTTTCTTATTTCAGTCAACTGGGAAAATTATGTAATTGCAGAATTGGAAATTCAGGAAAAGAATTTTCAGCCCTCCTTCTTTTGGGACTTGGAAAACTGCAGAAGAAAGAAAGTGGCCAGTGGTGATCTGCATCTACCGAAAAGATGAAACTGGAAATAGCTACTTCCAAAGTTCAGCTCCTAACGGCAAACTGGAAAGCTGAAAGTGCTTTCCAAATTTTAGTAATGGCAATATTTCCATCTAGAGTCCACTGTCTTTCCTGAAAATGCATTCTGATCAACTGGAACCACAGATTAAGGCCTGCATAGGACACCCATGCTCGTGTCAGCACAGACAAATTCTTGGATGCTGACCAGCTGTGTAACTCACACAGCTACCCAAAATGAGACAAAAACGCTCTACCTCCCTCCTACTCTGTAAAAAAAGGTGGTCTTCCTCCATTCCTACTGAATATGCTCATGGCTTCATACACCATTACGAGACAATCTAACCCGTGGCTGAAGACTAAATGCCCAACGCGCTCCCTGCCCGCAGTACACCAGCAAGCACTTGGCAGCCTGCTCACTTCTGGGCTTGAGCACCCAAGCCTGGATGTGCCACAGCATTGTCTTGAGGGCTCAGACAAACTCTTCCAAGTGCTTTGCTTTAAAAGGAAACCATTTGATTATCTAAGCTCAGATTGCTTGGTTTGAACAGCATTTTTTGCTAATGAAAAATGGCTGAGAAGGCAAGGAATTAGCAAAGAATGCTTTGCCTTTAGAAAATAATAGCTTCCTGAAGTAGAATATGGAGAGTGTTGGCTTCCAGAAGTTTCTCCCCTTCAAAGCAACTTTGAAGGATTTCTTAAAATAAACGGATATGTTTGGGGCATCATGATATTTCTAAGTAAATATATGTAAGTTGTTTGGTTTTTTTTGTCTGTTTTGTTGTTGTTGCTGCTCTGAAACTAAAATTTATTTATTTAAACAATATAAAAATAGACCCAGAAAAAAACCACACAAGAAACAACCACGCACAAAACCATTTGCACATTATGAAATAAATATCGCTGGCCCAAACTATCTATCTCTTTGGTTCTCAATTTGAGGGAAATGTCACAGTTAGGACTTTTCTCCTAAATTCTCACAGATCAGGAAACCTTTCCTTACCCAGATGTGCTTCATCAAATTTGCTCTTGCAAATGACTGAGAGGAACACAGGGAAAGAAAAGCTAAGTAGCATTAAGGGTTTCACAGCCTGGCACAGATGGGCTAAAGCCTCTTGATTCAGGAAAAAAGCTAATTAATTAACCCAGAGCTTCATCAACATCGAAATCCTGGAAGAGGCTCTTGGCTGCCTCTGAATCTCAATAAAACTGCCCTTCTGCAATTGTAGAAGCATCAGTGCCTCCTCAAAGATGCAGAGCAGAACATATGTGTTGGGAGCTGTCTGCTTAACAGCATAATCCTTCTTTCCCTTTATGAACACTGAGCTCTCAAGCTCCCTGAAGCAAAGAAATCAGGTGAGGAAATATTTAAACAGTGAAAGAGGAATTTATGTGCCACTGATAAGCTAGGAATTGTATGGAAATAGGGAATGTAATTGAAAGAAGCAAACTCTTTCCATCACTGACCTCTGTCTTGCAGTGCCTACGTGCAAAAGCAGAAACATGACTTAATTTCACTGATGGCCACAGTCTGAATTTCACAAAACGGGTTCCCGTTTCTTATCCAGAAGATGATACAATCTTGGCTATTGTGCGTTTTTCCCATTTACCTATCACTGTGGCATGGCCTCTCCTCCCATTCTAAAAAAGCATTTTCAGGGCTAGAATCCTGCATCCATTTGACTACTGCTATTTATGGTGACTACATGACTCTCACTAGATCAGATACATTAGGAGCATTATAAAGGAGACTAGGAGACTAGGCTGTGGCTATGGCTATGAATATGGCTATGAGTAAAATAAACTCTGCATTTCCCACTGTATCATTTTCCTGAGTGAAGGGAAGCAGAGGGGGTTTCCTGACACAAACAAGATGTTGAGGGTGGGGAGTGACAGCAGAAAAGGAAACTGGATGATCTTTAAATGCCCCTTTCAACCCAAACCATTCTGTGATTCGGTGACATATGGACAAGGTGGCTTCCAGTAATCTAAAGGTCAGAGCACCAAACCCAGATGAAGACTGGAGGTATACAGGAAGGAATTGGGGTAGCTGAATGCTCAGTTCCCACTAGGTTTCCATGGAATACACTGAGACTAATGAAAGCACCGATGCCTCCAGCTCCAACAGAAAATGATATTTCAGTCATTAGGAGACACTTTGCCACACTGCATCCCAGCCATGTTGTCTAACTCCACTTGAGGGCATTATGTCCATTAAGTTTCTTTCAAAAAGCGCAGTTTGAATAGTTACAGGCATTTAAGGAATCAGAAAGAATACCATGGATCAATCTTCCCAATTTAATCATTTCTCTTCCATCAGCTAATTATGTTGTTCTGACACAAAAAAGGAATAACAAAGAACTTAGACACTCTCTGCAGATTCTCCCTTTTTTTTCCCATGAACATGAGTGTGAATATGGGCAGGCCATATTAATTCACCAATGGAAACTGGCAGTCATCATCCTCATCTGGTCAGGCCACTGTTCTTAACAGGAAAGAACAGGATTTCGAGCAACTAACCCTACAGTAAGATACTCTGCTCCCAGTCACTAAGCAACTTGCTTTTGCAAAGCAATAGAAATACAAAGGGGATGCACATACCCTCTGTTAGCTACACAACTGAGTCCACACTTGGGAGTCAGATCAGCTCATCATCTATACAAGAAGCTCTCAGACAGAGCAGGTCCAAGTTCCAAGCTGGAAACCAAACAGGTGGCTCACCTAATTTGCTTTCATCTCACATTGTAGACTCAATTTGAGAGCTCTCAACTTTCCTTGATGCCAGGTATACTTGTAAGGTAGGCTTCTGACTCAGCATCATTCAGATGTGATGGCCACTGCTGTGACATGCCTGCTTCTGGTTTCAAATGATATATCACTGTTGTGCTTCTCTTTCAAGAGTTCTTTCCTCTTTGCCTAAACCTTGCACCTTCCCACCAGCTTGCATGATTTCTGAGCAGCACTGCTAACGAGGCTGCACTTGGAGCAGCTTAAGGCACAGTCCACTCTGTGTGCCGTGTGGCATTTGGTATTTCTCTTTGATAATTTAAAGGAGAAGAAAAGACCCAGAGGTGTTATTTATTCAGTTCAGAAGTAGCATGTTACCACTAACATGCAAACACCATTACTTAGCACCAGGAATCCATTATCCTTAGAAAAGAAATCGCATGCTCTTTTGAAATAGAAAGAAATGCTGCTGATGAGTATGTTCTTAGCAGTAGCACAAGGTGGAAGTTTTTGCTCTTCCTCCCCCACCTTCCATTCTTATTCAGGGTTGTAGAGTATGAGATGAGCAATGCGACCTTGCAGTGACAGAATTTTAATGTATGTCTAGTGCACCAAAGCAACACAGCAGCATCTCTCTTCTCAGTGTTGCTATGTACTCTACACATTTATGCAACGCTGCTTCACATCCTCAAGGCTGTCCTTACCTAGGGTCAGCTGTAAAGAACACAGAATGTATTTATTGAACTGTCAAAGCTACTTACAGCTAGCATGGAGAACTATATATACTGCACGATTCTGGTGAAAAAGAAGTAAAGCCATTCCAAACACCAAAGCTGCAAAACAGAAGTAGATGTTTTTTGACACAAGTTAACTAGAAGGAATCAATGGTGAATTTATTTCAAGTAAATTACTTATTTCCAAGGTGTTTTACTAAAATATACCAGTTTTCTTCTGTGCTTTAGCTTTCAGTTGACCACTGAAAGGCTATCTCTGTATACAAGTTCTCAAACCCCAGAGAGAATTAGCATCCACATCCAGGCAATAGGGTTTGCTTTTAATTTCTGCTACTGAAGAGCCAGGGAGAATGTCTCCCACCTTCCCCTTTGCTTCCACGTTCTAAATATTTCAAGCTGTTCACGTGCTGGAATTCATCATCCTCCCCTGCCCGCCTCGGTTTGCTCCTCAGCTGACAGCTTCAGGAGCTACTCACAGATCCCCCTCTCCTGGTGTAACAGTGCAGATCATTAGGAAGAAGGTACAGATTTGGGGCTGTAGGAAAGCCAGACTTTTGCCAGAAAGAGGCACTTAAAATACCTAATAGTACTTTTCACAAGGTATGACACACCCTGAAATCTAAGGACTCTATTAAGAGGCAATCTGCAATTGGGATGGGTTGCTTTCTCCAGCTTTCTGCTTGTATTCCCCAAAGAATAGGGCAGATCCTTCGCTATTTCTACAGCATACAGATAGAATCATAGCATCATCCAGGTGGAAAAGACCTCAAAGATAATCTAGCCCAACCATGCCCACTAAACCATGTCCCCATTATATGATCCTTTCAGACAATATAATGCTTCAGACACTGCAAAGCTTGAGCATTCACTACATTGAAGTTTAGAACTATTCCTAACCTCAGAAATAGTCCACAGGATGAAAACATATCCCATACCTCCTACAACAAGGGTGATGCAATTAGCAGAATGAGAAATCTTTACAAACACTCAAACAGCTCTTGAAGAAGAATTTGTTGCTCAGAATCTGGTGCATTCATTGTACGTGCCAGTCTAGCAGAGCACACAGGGTTCCTATAAAGGAAATCCCAGACTTTCTGGAATTTACTGTGCTTAGTACAGGAACAACCTCTTTATGGGAATGAAAAGTCTCATTTCAGCTCCATGTGTTTCACCAGTGCATTATCACAGTGATCTTAATTAAATACACCAACAGCAGAGATGACTCAAACTCCAAATCACCATTCAGAGTTGAGTCCTCAGCTGTTTTCTATATAACCCTGATAAATGCACGTTCATTACAGAAAAGCTCAGTTCAGCACGGGTGCCAGTGGCATTTTGATTAAACTTTGCTTTAAAATCCTCTTTGTTAAAACAATAAAACTGCTTTTATTTGTGAGGGGTGGGAAACTGCAGACAAATCAGATGCATAATCCAGAGAAGAACAGATCCAGCTTGCCTTAAATCACACTGGCATGTTTATGAAATGATTGCCAGACTGAAGTGAAAATTAATCTCCCTAGAAGCTCTTTTATTTTTTAAACAAGTAAACACTGCACTTGAATAACTTCGCTCTGACTTAAGGGGCTCAGACTCCTACTGACAATGACTAGTTAGCCTCCTGCTGGCTTTTGTAAGCAACTTCTTGTAGTTTGAAACTACAACCTGGTGTGCAGTGTTGAGCAGAGGCTTTTCTCTTAGGCTGCTTCTTGGATTTGTTAGGCTTTTACAGCTCAATTACCACTCCCCAAGAGGCCAGCCTACCACTCATATTATCTGCACCTTCACAGTCAGCTCCAAACTGCTTCCTCACTTCTGTGCTAAAGGCATTAGAAGCAAAAGGACAGTTCTGCACCTGGCTGCAGAGAATGCTCACAAGTTGCTCTGAGTTTATATCAGCCTCTGTGTGCACACAAGCATATATAGTACTTCTCTCTGCGAGATCAATGGTGGCAAGTTGCACCAGGAGTAGTTCAGGTTGCCTATGAGCAAAAGCAAGCTCACCAAAAAGTGGTTGGGCACTGGAACAAGATGCCCAGGAAATTAGTGGAGTCACTGTCCCTGGAGCTATTCAAGGAATGTGAAGCTGAATATGTGCAGTGTTTCCATACATCTTCACATCAGGCTTGTGTGGGCAGGAGTCTTCAAACAGAAAGGATTTATCTTTTTTTTCCTTTCGCAGCAACTGTTCTCTAGTTTGGTGTGGCAAAACAATACACGTTCTGTTAGAAAGCAGATTTGGCTTAACATTTCTACCAGTGCTCTAAGCAGTGCAGTCAGCAGCAAGGGGGATGTGGTACATCCTGCTCTCCTCTCCTCAGCCTAGGTTCAAGGATGTGCACAGGAATCTCTTGGTCCTTCTAATCCTGTCTCCTAGAAGAGCAGATAAAAGGACAAGGAAGAAATCATGTACACTGAGTGCTCTAAGCAGAAACGGGGTTGCAAGGCGAAAAGACTCCAAACTCAGGGCTGGAATAACCATCCTGGAGGAATGGAGCGGAATGCAGGCCTCTGAGGTGCAGGCTGCTTCCCATGGCTCATCTCTGCAGCCCTTCACTATGGTAGCAAACACTTACTCAGACAGGCGAGCTCAGTGCTGTGGGACCAGGACTGCCTGGGGAAGTCTGATGAATGCAGCTGTGCAAAGCTCCAGCTCTCACATTGCTGGGCTGGGCTTTCTTTGCAGAGAAAGGGTTTGGCTTCCATCATGGCATGAAAACCCTCCTGTTTTAAATAAAAATCCCAAAACATCTATGATGAATAAAGCACAAAGATGCCACTGAGGGTCTGTAGCTTTGGGACAAGTGAGCAAGAAGTAGCACAATACATGGTGGGATTCTTCCCCTGTCAGCAGGAAGCTTATGGCAGACTCACTCCCAGGACACAAATGTAACATGTAAAGTGACATTAAATAGCATAAATTCAACTGAACAGTAAAAGTGGAATTAGGTGCTGCCAGCCTTCATTTACTTGCCTGGCAAAGAGTTATATTTTCATGTACATTTGGTGTACATATAAAAACTGTATGTAGTTTAAAAGCAAGTTCAGCTTGATTTTGCAAGCTAAAGTGAAACATTACAAAGCAGCAAGGAGAATGCAGACCAACTGCTTTTATAAATAACATTTGCCACTGCTGAGGTCAAGTCACAGTCACTCACCCTTAGACTTTCTGCTTCTCTAAAGAGCACAGTGCAAAGAAAAGGAAAAAAAGCAACGGACACTTTAACTTTCCACCAAACCCACACTCATCCAGTCTAGTAATACCCACGTGAGCAACAGAAAGGTTCAGTCAAATGAAAGAAACTGCAAAAAATAGAACACAAATACAGCTCAATAGCAACTACAGAAACCTGCTAAAGGTGCACTGAAGAGATCCTGTAACATTCATTACATCTCACAACTCTCCAGACAGGTAGACAGTCCCCAGCCTGTCAGCTGGGGTCAGCTGTGCTTGGCACAGGACAAGGCTCTGCCAGCTTCTTGCTCTGACAGCACTGCTAATGTAACAACAGGGGATAACATTCCTCCACGCAGTGTCAGCTCCTGCTAGAATTCAGCACAAGAGTACAGTGCTATTATTAATTATAAAGCACTACCTATGTAACAGCTGAGCCAGAAAGGATAACCTGCATTAGCGCAGAGTTTGCTACAAAACTAACTGCTCATTATGCAGTAAGGGAACTGGTAGCTATCAGAGGAGATGTGAAAACACAAAGAACATCATTGAGATTAGCAGACTCTATACCATATTTAAAAATCATTAGATGCTAGATACTAAAACAAGAGAAAAATGATCACTGTGTGGTTGTGGCTAACAGATGGAGTCGTGATTTCAATCACAGTCATGATTTCAATCATGCTTTAAGCTAACAGCAAACAAACCATTCCAGGGGGAATGGTTTCAAGCTACGCCAGGGGAAATTCAGGCTGGACATGAGGAAGTATTACTTTTCAGAAAGGGTGGTCAGGCACTGGAATGGACTGCCCAGGGAGGTGGTGGAATCACCGAGCCTGGGGGTGTTCAAGGAAAGACTGGATGTTGCGTTGAGGGACATGGTTTAGTAGGAGCTATTGGGAATAGGTGAACGGTTGGACTGGGTGATCTTTTAGGTCTTTTCCAACCTTAGTGATTCTATGATTCTATGATTCTATGAAACAAAAAAGCCTGCAATACAGGCAATACCTGATTATGCATTTTGTCATCAGTTTTGTGCTTATTATGAAATCCACACAGGCAGTATAAGGAAAAATATTAATAATTAAAGAAGAACTGGTACTGTTCTGCGTACCTCTTGTTTATAGGGACAAGATGAAGGAGATCCAATGGGAAAATAATGATTCAGACTTAAAAAAAATAAATAAATAAAAATCACAAGCTGCAGTGTAGGCTTCCATCTCACACTTCAATTTTGGGTTCTCTCTCCTCTAGGCTACTTAAATAATTCTCATCAGTAGAAATTAGTCCATCTCTGGCTCTTCCCTTCCCTCCTCAATTTCAAATTGAGCAGAGTCAGAGGCAAGAACTTCAGTGCAAAGTCCAGGCAGTAAAAAACATCCCTGCGGGGCCGTGCTGCTGCACTGAATCCAGCTGCACCATTTTGAGCAACTCCTGAGCAGAAACTGTCATGGAAAAGACCAAATACACGTTCACTAGTTACACACACAACATGCCACAACACCACCTACCAGAGAGAAGCTTGCCTCTGTCCGCTGAAACCCATACTTGAAGAATCCTGTATAGAGCCTGTGCTGTGAGAAATTACTGATTTGTTTTTACTAAAATGAAAAATGCATGCATTGGAAAGCTCTATGCTGAATCAAATACACTGTGCTAAATACAGGTGAACTGTGCTATGAGGGATGCTGAGCAATCATAGACCTGCATATGCTGCAGACATTACAGGCTTTGCTCCTGAGCAGCTGCTGAAGGGCCAGGTTTTCAGCAAGAGTAAAGCAATGCTGTTGTATTAAGATGCTCTAGAATGAGGTGTATTTATGCCAACTATGCGACTGACTCCAGCTTACATGTCCCTTTCTTGGCAAAATAGTAAGAGAAAGAAGGTCAAGAGAAAATAAGAGAAATTGGTTTGGCTACCGAATTGAGTAAGTAAAATGCTGCTACTCTGAATCAAAGAAGTTTTGAAGTGTCCGTTTCAACCTCATGGCAACTATGAGAAGTCAGGAAAGCAGCTGTGGTAATGAGAAGGGAAGAAGACCTTAAATTTGGATGTTTCAGACCCTCCCTTTTAGAACACACTGAAAACTGCAAATCCTGCAAAGTTTGTATCTGTACACAAGATGCAAAGAGCCATAGTAAAGAAAGCTTTACTCCTACCCTGCTGCAGATCTGGACTAATGCTGCTTTCAGGGACACCAATGGGACTGAACAAACAAGAGATCAGTGAGACTGAACAAGCATGACTATAGCAATGGTAGTCAAAGGACCGCAGTCAACCAAAGACATTCCACAACTGCTAAAATAGGATTTCAGCCTGCTGCATTGTACATTAATCACTAAGAACATCTGAATGCTGTAAGTATTTGACATTCAGGGCATGTGAGTGCAAAGTGAGTGCAACTTCCATGCTGAGCCTGTGGTATAATAAAACATCATATCCTGTCTCCTCCTGTTAATCGCTTTTCTTGCTCCATCTTTCTGGCTGCATAAATCACACTTATTCTGCAAACTCACTGAATGCTGAATTGATGCTAGATACTGAGTTTTCCAGGTACAGCTGTTTCCTTGCCAAAAGGCTGTGATATACATCATGGCTGAGACTGCCCAAAGGTGCTAGGGCTGTTGTGCTCACTTTTCCTTACGTTGATTTACATCTTCCCCTAAATTCCCTCTCTCCTCTATTCAAAGTGGGAATATCGATACCCATTACAGAGTATGTTTGAAATACAGAATCCCAGTTTTGTAACGCATAAAACCTTGAATGTGGAGTGTCTGCACTCCAAAGTCACAAGGTCTATAGGCCAACAAAAGCAACAGTTGTTTGAAATGCCCTATGACTTGTCATTTGGATTAACCTGGGGGTTTCGTTTATTGATCCAACTTCAGAAGATTGAAGTGGAAGAACATTCCACAGATTTTTCTTCCACTGGCTTTTAAAGCAACTGCATTTATCCCCAGCATTAGTACTTTTTAATTAACAGAAACAATTCCAAAGAATCACCGCTGCCACAAATACTGTGTGAGCACATTTGGCTTTGAGCATGAGTACTTAATATTTGTTGGTATACTGCCATATCCATCATTTTCCAGAGTCTTAAATAATCATAAATAAGAAAAACTGTGCTACTCTTTGGTACATTTCTGTTTAAACCACAGTGGAACTTTAAAGTTATACGAACAAAAAATTGCACTTTTATCTTCTAGAGATTCTTCCAAGTCCAACAGACTTTCAGCTGAACGACTCTTTATTATATTCAAACCTCGTCCCGTAAGGGTTGCTGCTGTTGCTCAGTTTATGAAGTATCTTAGACATCTTGCTTGGTCCACAACAGAAAACTCCAATGGTTTTCCTGTTAAAAAAAAAGAAAAAAGTTACAACTCTGCCAATAAGCACTGACTTGTAACAACTGACAGAACTGGATTCTAAGTCTCACTGAATTATACAAATGCCCACTGTGCAAAGATTTCAGGGTGAGAACAGCTCACAAGGTCATGTAACTCATATTAAAGAAGCCAGTATCCTAGCATCAAACTCTGTTACATATTTTGACAGTGACAACTCTTGCAAAAAAGTACCTCATCTCAGCCTCAAGATACCAAGCACGAAAAAACTAATACATCCCACTCTCATTTTTTCTATAATTAATCACTTTTTTTTTTGTTAACGTGTCTCATCGTAACAACTTCTTCATTGTAACTTGTGATTTACACTGGCAGGGGATCTAGCCACTAGTGATGATTTGTTACACTAATGAAAGCTGAGCACTACTAACACATGATTATTTCTGGCAGCAGCAGGACAACTTCACTGCATTCATTTCACACTACCATGCAGTCTTTCCTCCATCAGCTGCACTGGAAAGCCTTGTGAAAAGCCAGAAAAGAATAAGACCTTTGCTCATCATCAATAGCTATCAGGTCAGGTCCATTACTTAACCCAACTTTTACATACCACTCCGCTGACATCACCACTTTGCTCTCTGGTCACCTTAAACACAGACTTGAAGTCAGACTCATGGTCACACTACCTTTAATGGCTCAAGGCAGAAGAACAAGGCGTGTATACAACAGCAGGACTGAGCCACTCATGATATTCATCACCTCCTTTTTTTTTTTACAGATGAAGAAACGAGTATGGATGGAGCAGGGAAAGATGACACAGTGCTGTCTCTTCTATATTATTAAAATAAATTCTTCATCTTCCTGCTGAAATTGTGGCACCGCACAGAAAATTTTGTATGATTTACTGGGATGGAGAGAGAACACAAAAGCGAATATGGTTCTAACTATTAAGATTTACAGCATTCACGGGAGGCTGAAGACTTGAATTCTGCTCCTTGCCTCAGGACTACCTTAGCATTTGTCCAGTGACTAATATAACATGTCTTAGCACACAAGGATACTCAAATGCACAGTTTAATGGTGCCTGTATACGTATTTGGTGAGAGAATCAGAAAATTAATGCATAGAAAAAGAAATGGATGCATACTGCCAAGTGTATGTGCTCAACGTTAAGCAGCAGCCCAAAAAGCACAGCATGCATACATGCTGTATAACTGAATACAAACACTGGCTTAGCACATCTGAGGACTCAGACATCAAAAAGCATCACAAAGTTACAGAGGTAACAGCAACTGTGTCATTGTGCAGGCACCTTACAATGCTCTCACAGCAAGCCATGGCAAATATTCATACTCTTTTTTTTTTCTCGTTCCTATATGTATCTACTAAACTCCTCTCTCCTGGCAGAACTTCTTTTAATGGCAAAGGATGGTTGCACTGGTGGTTGGATTCCCAGAAATAATGAGAAAGCTACTGCTTGTTCTCAAACAAAATTCCACTAGAAGAATCTGAACATCCTCTGTTCTGTGCACAGAGAATAAAAGGGTGTGCAAGCTGCCAGAAAGAATCTGTTTCCTACTGTGCATTTGACTGAATGTTATTGTTTTCATTAGTCTGACTAGTATAGACAACTGCTGAATAAAACCCAGAATTCATCTGCCTTTCTCCCTTTCATTTTCATTCATACATACCTCCCAAGCACAGACATACCTAAGCAGTGTACAAATGTCTAAGCAGCACATTCTGCTAATGTACCCCCATCCCAGCAACATCCTTCCAAAGTAAACAGAATGGCTGGAGGGTAAACAGAGTTGCAGAAAAGTGAAGTGATCTGCCTAAGGTAACACAAGAGATCTGTGGTTGACTCACAAGGTCTCCAGAAACACTAATTCCTTTACCCCAGGGATTCCCAGGGATACCCCCCTTGACGGCTATTCTGGACATCACTCCAGGTACCACTTACCTCCCACAATTCACCTCCCACATTCTGCCCTACTTATGCCCACCACGTCCCTACTTGCAGGGAAAACTGATATACTTTGCTACTCAAAAGACGACAGACTCAGAGTTGAAATATTCCAGTTTTTTTAATTCCACGTTAGATATTCCTCATATTCCACATTACATTATTCCTCATAGAGAGGAATATCTTCTTCATAGTGCATGGGAAACGTACTGTGGTGCTCCATGCCTTCCTTTCTTATGGATATTTATATCATTTTCTAGGTCAGAATCCATCTCAAAAAATCTACTTGAACTAAACAAAGCTAAGAAAGTACAGCAGCACTGGCATGGTGTAAGCTTTGCACTCAGGCTACAGCTGACCAGAAACAAGTGCTGCTCTGTCCTAGGAAAAAAAAAAAACAAAACAACAAGAAAAAGAAGACTAATAATTTATTACATAAAGTCCCAGTGTGCATCTTTGGGACTGCAGATGCCATATAAAATATCAACAGTAGATGGCATGAGTCTGCCCTGCTTTCTTCAGAGGAAAGAGTTAGGAACCTGATGCTGGGTTGACCAATGTCATGCTCTGAAGCTTTGGCAAAGCTCACACTTACAAATGTACTTTGACTATTTGGGACTCAAACAGCAACAACAGCAACAATCCACAAACCACAAAGCAATCAGGTGGTTAAACTGATGAGAGGTTTGCCAGCTGTGTGTTTATTTATGCACAGCTTTTACTAAAATCACAAGATAAAAAATGGAAAATATCTTGCCTTCTTGGCTGCCCATAAACAAACCCAAGGGGTTGATTACAAATGCATGTGAACAATTGAACACTGGCACCAGATGCTGGAAAAAACTTGGTTGCCCAGCTTCTTTTTTTTGGTATCCATAATATAACAGGGTTGTTTAAGTGGAATAATAGGAATTGGAATAAAGTTAGTAGGAGACTAGAAAATTGGAAGACTTAGACTACAGAGAAAAATGCCTTATTCAGGGAAACAGAGAGAACATTCATCTCTAGCATCTGAATATCTTCGGGATACTGAGTTACAGGTCGTACTATCTATCTATCATCTAGATGTCCTACATCAGCATACAGGTAACTGTATCTATAAAGAACTACCTGTACCTATAAATTGTGGTAAATGGATGACAGATGGTGAGAAAGCCTACATCTCAGCCAGCTGCAGGATGATCAAAATACGCAGAACATTATTTAGGAAATGAAAGACATCTCACTTAGAAATGGTGGCACAATTCAAAGACCTGACATGAAAATGCAGAGCAAATGGCACTTGAAAGGTCTAATTACGTATAATGCAACAGAAAGCACAAAAGAAAAAGCAAGTAGGACTACCACTAAAAGCTTCATCCATATTCTGTGCTACTGCAACCTTGCAAGGAAGTGGCAGAAGCACCACCATTTCCATTTTTATTTTATAAAACTCGGTTTGCACCGTTAAACAAAAAAAGATACTGGAACGTACCAGAAAAGGCTATCAGTTCTCTATACAGGAGCCTGAGACAAAGCTAACTTGCTTTTCTGCCCTCTCTATTTAACTTTCCTTCCCATGGATCTTTACTACAAAACCCTATTTAAGTGGTATTCACCTGCTTTGCATCAGTCTTTGAGACATTCCGGGCAAGGAACCCTTTCTACAACATCCTTCCTCTAGGATGTGAACCAACTTTATTCACTACCAACAGTGCAACATACAGCTTACTTACTATTACTCAAGATACAAGGCTCAATATTCCATACTCATATTCAGCTCCAGAAGAATCAATAAGCCATGGGCAACAGGTCAGAAGTGAAACAGAAGACAAAATCTTTTTGATGTGAGTGAATGAGACTAGCAGAGTACCTCTCACACTGGTGCACCCAGATTTCCTTCGACAGCTGCTGCAGGTAGCCTGCTCCTACCCTACTGACTTTGACAGAAGTGGAATAGGGAAAACTCGTACGATCTTTTCTTTGAAACCAGCTTTTGAGGGTGTCAGTAGGGTGTCACATAACCAATCAATAAAGCTGTATCTGGAAAATATATTCCATGGTCTAAATGTATGTCTTCTCTGGTTTACAATTGTCTTGTTTTAGACTGAACTATAGAACAGTAAAAAAACATTGCCAGGTCTTAACAAAGAACAAAGAAGTGTCAGAAATCCCCAAAAACAATATATCCTCAGAATAAAAACAGTACAGGGCAGTCGGAGTCTTTCTCATGCAATTTAATTTTTTGTAATCCAGTGATATAAATCACAGAAATTATAGTAAAAATGGTTTAGGTTGCAAGTGAGATATTGTAGTGGATAAAGAATACACAACCTCTGTGGAGTGAGATGGAAATCTATCAGTATTGTTTTTGGGGCCACTGAATACCCAACCTGCATGAAAAGATGAAGTATTTTGAGCTTTTAAAAAATCAAAAATTCACAGAAAAAGTGGGTTGCAAGGGCCCTTATAATCATCCAGTTATAACTGCCTTCCATGTACAGCGATATGTCCCATTAAATCAAATTGCCAACAGCCCCATCCAAACTGGCCTCAAAAACCTCTGAGAATGGAGTATTCACAGCTCATCTGGGCAACCTGTCCCAGTGCCTCACTGCACTCTTACAGTGGATAATTTCTTCCTTATATCTCACTATCTGGATGAAAATTGTTACCCCTTTTCCTTTCATCTGTCCCTGACAAAGAGTCCCTTCCCAGCTTTTCTGTGGGCTCCTTTAGGTATTGGAAGGCCACACTGAGGTCTTCCTGGAGTTTTCTCCAGACTGAAAAAGCCCAGCTTAGCCTGTCTTCAAAGGAGAGGTGCTCCAGCCCTCTAAGCATCTTCACGGCTCTCTTCTGGACTTGTTCCTACAGCTCCACATCCTTCTTGTCTGTCCTGGATGCACTACTGCAGGTGGGGTCTCAAGAGGAAAAACAGAAGTGGCCAATCACCTACCTGAACTGCTGGCCACCCTACTTTTACTGCAGTCCAGAATACAGTTAGCTTTCTAGGCTACAAGTTCATCCTGCCATGTCAGGTTGAGCTTCTCGTCCATCAGCTCTCAAAGACATCCTCCTCAGGGTTGCTTTCAATACAACTTCTGCCCAGCCTGAATTTGTGCTCAGGATTGCCCTGACCCATGTTTCAGTTTGTGCAGGCAATCTCTCACAGCAAAAATACTAGCTAATTTCAACATTACTACCTTGAACATTACACTCAAAGATAAAACTCGAAAAACATTTTCATACAAACACAGCTGCAAAGACCTAATATCCCCATCCTTCAGACTGTGGCATCCTACAAGAAGACTGGTACTCACCGCCTGTTATACTTTGCTATTTCATCAAAAAGGAGTTTCCACCGGGGTCGTCCAATCAAAAGCCTTGAGTTTAGAGCTTGATATTTTTCACCAATTATCTTCTGCAAGGAAAGAAAAATTCCATACTGCCTGATTTGCAGATTGCCTCATATTACCCAGGGATCCCATTTCTGACACTGCCCAACCTGACATATCGATGAGGTGTAAAACCTGAACACAAGTATCAGACAGTTGTGATTAAAATTGGAGTTATTTCATGCATCACCTCTGCTCACTGCCTTTTCAATGGGTCTCCTTGGTGTTTGCTATACACTTCATGCAGCTGCTCATTAATCTACTCATTATTTTTAAACCAATTTATTTGAACCACAAAACAATAACTGTGCTCCTATTATTCATTCCCTCGTTGGCCTTTAATGCTTAGCTGGAAGAAACACTGCTGATGCAAAAATTTTATTTGTTTTGTCGTTTTGTTTTTTTTTCCACTTCATACAAGTAACTATTAAGACCAGGCCTGAAAACATAACTAGGGAAATCTCCCGTTTCTCCCTGAGAGTCGTTTGCCAGCTGCTTTGTGCTGCTTCAACAGTAGAAAACAGCCAAAATCAGTCCCCATGTGGAACCCAACTCATTCCAGCAGCACTAGGTCATCAGCACTTTACAAGGTCAAATGCCCTTCCATTGCAGGGCATTACCTTTCCTAGGTTTTGTGATCCACTACAATAGGAATGGAGAGGGGAATTACATCTTCTCCAGGCTCCCACATTCCCTCCACTGCTGAATGATTTGAAACATGGCTCACGCCAATGCAAATACAGGCTTGGCCAACTCATCCTCCAGTGGCCTTTTATATTCAAGAGGTATTTGCTGAAGGATGGAATTGACTGCCTGTTGACACACTGGCATACTACTCCTGAGCAAAGGGAGCATGAAATGAAACTGCCCTGATTTTGGTAGCAATCAGTAATTGGACTGACTTCAGTGAACACATAAGCTGTAAGACAATGGAGAGTAGAGTTTAACATCCCCTTGAGAAATCATGAGCAGCATTATAGTTCATGCCAGCTTTGTTCAACAGCCACAAAAGAAAAGTGACTTTAAAGGAAGACTTAAAACAAAGTTGACTTAAATAATAAATTCAGAATCTGCTTCAAACACAGTATCAGAAAACTTACACTGAATTGTCTGTTATTACAATCTTGCTGTGTCTTTGCCACACAATCCTGCTTCAAGTTTAATTTTAACCTTACTGCTTACCAGGTTCACAATTAGGTAATTTTCAAGCAGTCCATTCAAGATGACATGTCATCCAGGCATTAAATCTGTTCATAACTGCTGTAGCTATCACATTATCTAAACTATTGCAAAGTGCCTGTGCTGGAGCTATAAATATTATTCTGCCTCTACCTGATACCAGGTAGATCAAAATTCTCCGGGCATGGCTTCTCACTGCATTTCATGTTTTGCAGTAATTGTCAGGCTCACTCCTGGGCCTGTGGCAGTGAATGGTGAAGCTTCCAGATGCAGTACAATCAAGCTCAGGATTGTGTGCTAAATAATGTAAAATGAAGATCATAAGCATAAAGAGCTATGGGAGATTACAGGAGTAGAGGAATGAGCACAGTACTGTGGTTTATAGTATGACAATTGACAGTTCAGTATAATTTCCAGTCTCATGCATCAAAGAATTTGTAACTTCTATATCTCAGACAAAACCGATCAGAAGCTTTCAAAAGTAGCTAGCTTCCCTCAAAATATTTAGTTTAGAAGGAGATCTGAGCCACCACGCTCCTACAACTATCCTGCTTTGATTCTTAGCCCAGCAATGATTTAGATTTCCCATCAAAACCTGCCAACTGTCTGGTCTGTGGCCTGGCCTGGAAGGACCTCTTTCCTAGAAAAGGAAGATATGGATTTTTGCCCACATATAATCAAGTTAAGACTGCTAGACTAGATTCTCTTAATGCGGTGGGGAGGAACTTGCTCTCCTGCCCTACTAATGAATCAATCACTAGAGTTTATAGCCTCATTTCCTGTTTTGGCCATCTGCAGTAACTCTCTTTTGCATATGACTGACAGTTTGCATTGTCTGCTACCCCAAGGTCTAGTTTGGTTTACAAACAGTTTTTAACCACATACCTGTATTCCATCTGTCTGACTGAGGTACAGCTGGATGTTTATATAGTCTGGTCGATTCTCTTGCCAGAGCTGAGAGGATGATAAAAACAGCTAGTGAAATAATATCCTTTCTTTTAATATAAGTATAAAGTAACTTGTGACTACTATCTTGATAGACTGAAGTTTCAGCATCAGTGAAGTAAGCTTTTTAATGAAGATGTGCTTGCATAGTATCCCTTTGTGCAGTCCAGAATGCTGCCCATCAGGCTATGAACAAAGTATTATTTTAGAAAGCTACACTGCTTTTAAAATCCACTTAAAATTGTAAAACCCTCTCCCTTCTCAATCTGTGTATGAACCAAAAAGCAAAAGCCACTCAGACTCCCCAACTTGGCATGTTCTTCTTCTATCTCATAAGTTTCACAGATAATTCTCCAGCAATAATGTGCAGTGAAATACTATGAGATATACTCAAACTGCTTTGTGGAGCTTCAAGCACAATGGAGTGTGGGTCAGGTAACTCAGGCAAAGCCGCAGTTTGCTTGCATTCTCTATAGCATGCCAGCTGTAGAGTGAACAAATTTTGCATTTATTACATTATCAGCATCCTTCCAAGCAACACCTATTACCTTGTTATGCAACATACAGAGCAAATCTGCAAACCAGCGGAAAGATTCGACGTCCCTGCATACCCAGATGAAGTAGAGTCTTCTCAGTTTGTAGCATTTCCAGTCATCACTTGAAAATGAGATGTTTGAAGAATTAAAAATTATCATTCAAGAAGAGAATGTCAACTAAGATGCTTTATATTCATTTGTGGAAACACATTAGAAGCCAACTGCAAAGCTGTTTTTCATTTTGTCATCTATCAGACACTGAAATGATCAGCACAGTCCATGTGGATGATCATTAGAATAATAAATCTCAAGCACATGACCAACACCCCTCACAGAATGTGTTTCTGCATTGGAAGATGTCAAGTATACAGACAATTTGGGCTGCAAATATGGATTCATGCACCACCATCATTAGACTTTTATTTCAAAGCAAAGCAGACATTCTAAGTTCAAGTGTATTATGTCAAATGTTTATTAGATTTATAAAGCAACCCCTAGGAGAAAAATACTGACAAACACAGTAATGTCAGGACTAAATTCTGCCAATAAATGTGAAAGCCTGTGGTTGATTATAATACTGCAGCAGAATCACAAAGACCAATTCAAATTAGAGCTCCATTGTTCCAGGCAACTGTAAGAAACGCTACAGTCCTTCCAAAATGCTGGTGATAAAGTGCAGTCATGGACAGATTCTGACATTTTGTTTAGAAAAACATGAATATTATGTCAGATTTCGAAAGCAAACAAAATGCAACTGCAGCACAAAGGAAGTTTTGGAACAAACTGGAATAGGAAACAGAAATGAAAATAACCCTAATGATTAATGAGTTTAAACCAAACAAAAATGTCTAGGAAATCTTTTCTTAGCTAGCCAATGCTGTCTGCTGTTGTCCAGTGAACAGTTTGTGTCCACATCCTCTACATAGATTTTCAGACTGAGAAGATCACAGACTGCTGACTTCAAAAACCAGATCCAAGAGCCAACTTCAGTAAAAAGGCTTCATAACACAACCCACCATATTATTAAAGTTGCTTGCAGACTTGTCCAGGTACTGTACTAACAGATACACATAAATGATAGATCCAGCTACTGTTCTACCTCCCCATGCCCTTCACTTACAGTACATGCCTAAGAAGCAAAGATGGAGATATTTTTAGGAACACATTGGGCTGAGAACTCGTATTTCACAGGTCACATGAAAAGAAAATGCATCAAGACTAGGGGGAGTGTGTCTTCCAAGTCCTAACTACAGCTTTTACAATTGTAAGCTGTTGACCTGTAGAGTAGGATTTCCTCCTACTCAGGATTTTCTTCTGATTGCTTCTAATACAAGCCCTTACAAAGGGTCATAGTCTGGTCAGATGTGACAAGATAACCATAAGCAGTAGTGAGGAAAGTAAGTGCCTTTCACCATTAAAGAAAAAAAAAAAGGATAAAAGAGAAAAATGTAAGGAATTTGTAAGGAATTACTATAGCTCAGCAACAGAATGCTACTCTTGGTGATGAAACACTGCAGCTGGACTGTAAGATTTTAGGAAACAAGTCAAGCACAAATTTAAAATCTCAACTCAGATAAACACACTTGGGTCTAACTTCAGGAGGATATATTAAGGTGAAATCTCTCATTGTAAACAAATCCAGATGTATACAGTACTTCTCACACATTTTTAAATGTTACCCCTGCCCATAATAGCAGCCATTATTTAAAGCTCCTCCTGTTGTAAGCCACCAGCTTTCTTTAATGTAAGTCATGATTTCTTAAAAATAGGGGGTAGGGTTCAGGAGTCAAGTGCAGGGAAGGGCAGGAATTAAATTGAGAACACAGAACAGGAACATAATTGAGCAGGAAACAAACGACTTTCCTGCTTGACAGGATTCTGATCTCTCTGAGGTCTGCATGTCCTTGACACCACAGGACTGGCTTCACTGCTCTGCAGCGCTGGCATCCTAAGGCAGTTTGCATTTTCACACCTGCCAAGTTCTTCTCAGCCAGGGCAACGACAATAGGCAACTCGTCCAGGACACTGGCGTTTTGTTGTTGATGTTTAAATACTGAGAATGAAAGCAGGTTGAGAGTGTTCTGTGTTTTGTTTTGTTTCTTTTCGTGTCTGGAATCATAGAATTATTCCCCTGTATAATGTTACAGTGAACAAGAGGAAGACGGGCTACAAAGTCAGATTATAGGATGGGGTGTTTGGAAACTTATTTATGGCTTTTACCAAAAGAACAGACTGCTGAAGTTTTTGGATGCTAAGTATCTGCACGGGTTCTTATAGCATCTAATAACACACTGCTAGAGGCAGCCATCTCATTACCTGCTGATGTCCTATCATTTATGATCTGTGACATTTTTACTAAACACTGTCAAGGATAAAACATCCCAAGGAAAACGGTCAGCAAAACAGGCAGCTTATTCCTCTGGACTGTAAGCTTCAAGAAAAACTGTACCCACATTTCACAGTTTTTCTCTTTGAGAAGATGTTCGATATACAGATAGGGAAAGAAAATGAAGGGGCCCAAGATGGACTCACAGGGATACACTATGAGACAGATGGGGTTGCTCATTTTCAGAAATGCTCAGCATTGGCAGGTCCAGCTCAGATCAAGGATGGAAGAACAACATGGCATTTAAATTGAGGTTTTAATTTCACTTTTGTGTTAGAATTGCACATTGGCACATCCATCTTAGTATAAATGCTTCAGATGTGTACTGTAAAGCGTTCCCAAAGCCATCCAGCCTTCTGAGACTTCAGGGAAGGACTGTTGCTTTGATTGGCTGTGATGTGAAATGGGGGTTCTTAAGTGACTGAAGATCTGAGCTAACATTCCAGGAAAAAATAAAAATAAAAAAAAAACATCAACAACAATCATAAAAACAAGCCTAATTCATGCAGGGTAACATTTTGGGGATCCATGTTGCCAGTGTGACAGAGAAGCAAGAGATGAAAGGTTTGGTTTGAAGAGAATTTCAAAGGTTTCATTTTAATACAGAGGGAAGAAAGTAGAGAAAAAGGCATATCTACATTTCTAAATTTTCAGATAGAATTAAAATCCAAACACTATCTGAATCCATGTCAAGTCCATTCCTATAAAACCCTAAGGGTGCACACTTACAAAATTCAAACAAAACATGAGAGTTGGCCTGCAATTCCAGCTGAAAGACTGTCACAAACTACTGACTGAAAAATAGACTCTATCACAGTCCACAGCTTCCTCTAAGCAGATGCTGGGCAACAAATCTAGCTGAAGGGTCTGTGGTTATAGCAAGCATCAATCATAGTCTATCTAGTGTAAGGGTATAAATATTATGCTATTGTCCAATTGATGTGCATTAGTAGCACAACTCTGCCAAACCCTGGTTTACATAACCCATGAGATTCCTTATGCTCCCCAGATACCCTAGTCCTCTGCCCCTCTTCAAGGAAACATTCACTTGTGTTACGCTAAGTTTTGAAATACTCTGAGAACCCTTCTGACATGTACTATTATGGAAAATTGGAAAGGGAGAAGAAATGGCTTTACAAAGTTTAAGTTCACTTACAGCAGAGCGTTGAGAACTGATGCAAATGGTGTAACTCCAATACCACCAGCCACGCAGAGGCTGACTTCATAGTTCAAGGATTCCTCAAAGGGACTTCCAAAAGGTCCGTCCACATACAGTCTGCAAGAAAAGCAAAAAGAACACTTTTGGAGAAAGCTGCTACAGGCTAAGTTGAAAGGGAAGAAGAAATAGGCTGGAATTAAAACTCTGCAAATAATTTGTTTCAATTTTTTTATTATTCTTGGGATGCAAAATATGAAAAGCTTTTTCCTGGAAAGCTTTGTGTGAATGAGGATTGTGGAGAGGAACTAATGTACAGGTGGTACAAAAAATTATGCCAGATAAAATTTCTTGGCATGACTGCCATGATTACACAAGCCTGTTTTAATTAAGCCGGTGGAGATGACTAAATTATGACTGCCTTTTCTACCCTTTATGTCTGGTATTAGGGGACAAAGAAAGTGTTGCACTAGAAACAATAACAAGATGGCGGGCCATAAGCAGGAGCACAAAGAGTTTGGCTAACTCTGCCTAGAATGTTCATCTCTTGAACATCAGAAACAACTGAGATGGACAAAGGGATATGAAAATCTATTTTTCCTGGCTTCTCATTATGCTTTTCAAGGGCTTCCAGAGGAGAAAGAAGAGGTGACATATATCCATCTTGCAGCACTCAAAAGAAATGAATTAACATCTGTCTACTCCTTCATGCACAGACTCTTGAGAATGCGATCTACCCCAAACATGGAGAATATATGAAGAGGAAAAAAAAACACCACTGAGCTGTATCCCTTTAACTCATGCCCCTCAGTTTTACAACACTTTTGTCTAATTGCTTTTAAAAAGCACTTAGGAGACTAAGTCCCATTTCCAAACCAGTCTGAATATTTCAAAGACTGCTGAAAAGTCAGCCAACTGTAATACAAAATGGGTCTTTACACATCTTCTCAGCTTCAATTTCCAAACTGTTGCTATACTGCTGAAGTCTGACCAAGGTCATCCATAGATAATCAAAATATATGATGGTAATTTTTCTAACAGAATCATAATAGAATCATAGAATCACGATGGAAGCACTGAATGGCCTGGGTTGAAAGAGCCCTTAAAGATCATCTAGTTCCAACCCCCATGACGTAGGCAGGGTTGCTACCCACTAGACCAGGCTGCCCAAGGCTCCATCCGAAGTAAGATTCATATAAGGCCTATTCTGCCTATGTAATACCTAGTGCATCTTCTGACTTCAGTCACAGATTCACCTTTACAAATGAGAAACTCAAACAATGAGAGAACTCCAAAAGCAAATCTAGTCAAGATTCATTCTGTGTAGGAGAGCTAACCTAAGAGATTACTGGATCACCACATTTTAGGTAACCAGTGGGACCTGCACTGTGTTCAGCAGTGCAGCAACTCACAGTAAGGCTGACTGCGATCAACCTTTGGCATGACTCCTGAAAAAAGCTCCCATTTATACATTTTTATTCATAAACATACTACTAGAATTATGCAACAAGGCTAGGCATACTGCACATCTAAGAAATGGGCACAAGCTTCTTAATACAATCAGACAGAATTAATAGCTAAGGAGATGTCACTTTTGCCAAAAAATGTCTTCCAATTCCTACCTGTTTCTTTCCTATTGAGGGCTGGCTCTTAGTTGTAACTTAACGTCATACAGTCTGATTCTCTTTCTTTTAGCTTTGTGGCTTGATCCTTGGCCTCTGACCATTCAAGACGATATCTTGTCTGAGCAGCTAACATAATCCTTTTGGAAAAATTTCTTCCAGAGCTCTACTACTGCTGACATCTTGATGCTTTGTTAGACTCCTTATTCTAAAATGACTTATCTGAAGATGTTTAAGTATCTATGTTCTGATGGAGTTGCAGGTAAAGGGTCTGATCCCTTTCTATACTCTGTCTTATAATCTCCTCCTTGGCTCCTGGTGTTCTAAATGGAGAGAGAAGAAGAAGGCAGTTGGCCTATCATACCTAGTATCAGAATGCATCACAAATGCCAGTAATAGTTACAGATTAGTAGAATTTCATAACTCATCAATCCTTAAATATGCTTATTCCTATTTCAGTCTTTATGTTCTGAAGTCAGAACAGTATTCTACAAACGTTATCTTGGAGAATCTAAAACTCTTTCAGCGTTAGGTATGTTAGTACCAGCATGATGAGAACACTAGAAAAACTAATTAGTTCCTGAGTTAGGATGGATGAATTCATTTGCATAATGGGGCCAAGAAAAACTTAACTGGATGTGTGCATAAAATATAAACAGAATTTTAAGTGTCTTCTCATGAAATGATTCCTGTTACATAAAACTTCATTTCCCATTTGCTTACCAAGGGTTTATCTTCCACAAATAAAATGGAACTGCTGCTGGAGGACAGTGCAGCAGAAGCTTCTTTAAGAGATCTTCTCCATATTGCGCTATCGTTCAACTTGAAGAGGTAAAACGTCATCTCTTATTTAAATAAACAGCAGGGGCAATGTAGAGAAACAGGTAAATACTCTGACAGGAATTTGGTCCAGGGAAATTTTGAGATAAGTCTAGAAATGTTATGGGTCTCTGATGTGTGTCTGAATAGGGATCTAATTTGTGGATAACCGGGTTGGGCAAGAAGATCAAACTCTGTACTGAATTACCGAGAACAGCCACTGAAGCCCACTGCCAATCCTGGCATACTGCCTATACGTGTGCCCCTACACAGATCCTGCCCAGCTGGTAAAACTCGGAGAATCACTCCTGAAAGGCACTTAGGGCATAAGTACAGCCCTGAGGGCAACTTCTTGCATTTCACACATGAAACACTTTCATTTCTATATACAGACTTAAAGCCAACATTTTGGGAGAAAACAAGCAAGCAAAGCAAAGGCAAACAAGCAAAGTACAGTTTTCCCAGAAATGACCACGGCTGATGTGACTGCAGTCATAAACTGCACGAATGCCATACAATGCACTCAGGCCTGCTTGAGGACTATCTGAAGTATGCATTCCTGACCTCATATGGGATTAAGAAACCTCTGGAAAGTGTGAGTGACATTGAATATTACTGAGGTGTTCATAAACTGAAACGTGCAAAATTTGAAATCACTCTAAACCAGAAAAGCGTGTGCTCTATTTCATGCCAGAAATTCAAGAAACAAGCCTCAATTAAACATGTATTTCGATCAGATTGCTCCAGTTCATGGCCTGTTAGCCAGGTCTGGCCTGCAAAATATTTCTTTCTGCCCACTGGTTCTTCTGACAAGGGGGTGAGGAGCAGTTGTTTGGACAGCAAATGCAGTCAGAGGAGCCAAGGGCCTCCTGCTGTGCCTGCATGTGGCCCAGCACAGAAGAGCCAGAAGTCGCTGCTTCCAATTGTGAAAATGAACGAAAAAGCAGAAGAACTGCTGCTATTGCATTAACTCACTGCACCAGGCTGCTTGAGAAGACTGATTCGTAGAATCATAGAACGGCTTAGGTTGGAGGGGGCCTTAAATCATCTAGTTTTCCAACCCCTCTGCCATGACAGGATTGCCAGCCACCACTTCAGGCTGCCCTGGATCCCATCCTACCTGCCCTAGAATACCTCCAGAGATGGGGCAACCACAGCTTCTCTGGGCATCCTGCTCCAGCAGCTCACCACACTCTGCTTTAGAAAAAAAAACAAAAACAACCTAACCTAAATTTCCCCTCGTTTAGTTTAAAGCTACTTCCCCTTGCTCTGTCCCTATCACACAACATAAAAAGTTGGTCCCCCTCCTGCTTGTACGCTCCCTTCAAGTACTGAAGACTGCAATGTAGTCCCCCTTGAGCCTTCTCCTCTCCAAGCCCAGTTCCCTCACCCTTTCCTCATAGGAGAGGTGCTCCAGCCCTCTGTTCATCTCAGTGCCCTCCTCTGGACCCACTCCAAGAGCTCCAACATCCTTCCTGTACTGGGGGCCCCAGCCCTGGACGCAGTGCTGCAGATGGGGCCTCACAAGAGCCAAGCAGAGGGGGACAATCACCACCCCTTTCTTGATGCCAGGTTGCTGTTGGCCTTCCAGGCAGCAGGAGCACAATGCTGGCTCATAACCAGATTTTTGTTCATCAGAATCCTCAAATCCTTCCCCACAGGTTTGCTCTCAAAGAGTTCTTCTCCCAGGCTGCGTTCATGTCTGGGATTAAGAATTCAGAGAATAATATGACCTCTTGGGTTGATTTTGTTGAATGGATGCCATTAACATACTATTTAATCCCTGTTTACTATAGGAACAATTTATAACTGAAAGAAATGTGGCTCTGATGGCCTGATGGCAATGGTCAGATAGGATTTCAAGACAGAAGAAGAAATCTGATGCCATATCAAGCAGCAGAATGAAGAATGGAGCACGGATTCAGGCATGGGCTTCTGCAAAGATTATGCAACTTGCATTTCCTGTCAAAGTGCTCTTCATTTCATTTGGTGGAAATGCAAAGTTCTGAATAAAAGCAGTCATTATAAATGAAATCTCAAAGCTTCAGTAAGAAGACAGACAAGCCAAGGGAGATAAGATGGCTTTTTGTTTCTTCAGTTGCATCCCAGATATATCACACTACTATGTTATGGTCCCCCCCTAAGCTTTAATTTAATTAACATGAAGGAAGGGAATGGAATTTTAGTAAAAGTTTAGCAATTCCCCTCCAGGCAAACTTATTCAAATAACAAGTTGTTCTTTTCACATGCATTCATTTCCAGACTTTTGAGTGCTTTCAGTAATTCTGGCACAACTTTTCAGCTCACAAAAAAGAAAAAAAGCCCTTCAGAACACGATATATCACAAAAATCAGCAGAACACCATATTAAAAAGATAGATGGTGAATGTACTTTCTACTTAAAGCATACATATTCTACAGTATGGTAGAACAGAAATATCCCAGCAAGCACCAAGACAGTTTTTTCTTTCTTTTTTTTTTTTTTACAGTTTTTTTACTGCAATGCAAGTGCAGTATCACATGGCTGTCCCTGAACTAACAGACATGGTCTTGGTGACACAGGCAGCTATTCTCTTCTGAAAGGAACTGCACAGGGATATGTGGAGGTACCTGTCCACATCTGTTCAGCTTGGATGACAGTGCCATGCCCTGCTGTAGGGTGCCCTGAGAGAAGTTTACTGCCTATATTGCACCTCATTGCTCAACTTTACATTGTAGCTTAGGGAGCTATTGTGAGACATTATCAGGGATATTAGTGGAATAACAGATGGATAGAAGACTAACGAAGAATTTGTAGGAAATGTTAATTAAAGTCTCAGCATTTGGAAGGCGAACAAAATGCCTGGATATTAAGTACTGCATTAAGCAGACAGTGAAGTCCTCGTCTGATTTAAGTTATGGCAAAACTGTCAAAAAAGTAAGGACTTCCCCAAGCAGAATGAGGTTTTATATCCTTGGAGCGGTATTCAGTTTCCTGCTATGACCTAAGGGTAGATATCTTTGTATAAATATACTGAGTAAGTCTCCTGGAGTCAAAAGAGATGGAGACAGGACAATGTACACAGGGTAGGATGAGCTGCATGCCCACTGACTGCACTGGCTCAGCTCAACAGGACCTCAGAGATAGTCCTGCTCTGAACAGCAGCTGAAGGCCACACAGAACTGAAGTGGTAGCATAAACTTACGCTGAGCCAAAGCCTCAGCTCAGTGCTGCCATGACGGATACAGACTGAGAAGTCCAAGGAATTAACTCTGATGGCTGAATCTCTCTCCTGCTCTGCTACTGCAATTCCCCTCCCCTCCGATGCACCAATGAGATCCCATCCCCTCCCTCTGATAACTCACAGCATCAGCCTCCACCCTCATGTGATAAATATTCAGACAAGTGCCTTTATGTTCCTCCCACACTGCCCTTCGTGCCTGGGAGGGAATTCTGTAAACATCTACAGAGCTATTTCACTACCTATCTCCCACCAAATTCCTTATGAATTCTTGCTTCCTTAGTACCTAAAAAACAAAACAGGAGTTTACAGCAGTGAGGCTGCTGGCTTTCTGGACACAGCTCAGTGATATTCTGGCCCAGTACTGTTTTGCTGTTGCCCTGAATTCTGCTGTCTGGTTGCATCCATCTCTTGTTTCCAGTTCAAGTTTGCATTGGTTTGGTGAGGGCAGCCTCTGCTGTGTGGCTGTGTGCACCTGGATGCATGGTAATACAGATGAATAATACTGGAAATTATCCAATTCTGAAACTTATATATCAGAAAATCTTTCATATGCTGGGTTGGTAGATAGCAAAGCAGATCACTGAAGTGTTTAGTTACTTAGAGCCAAGGGTTCAATTTGCAGTTTTCAGTAAAAACCTAGATACAACAAATTACACTCCTTTACTTTTCAAAGACACTATAATCAGCGTTTTTCAACCATTTTCTGCAGCAAAAATCCACAGAGATGCTTCATCTTTTGAAATCAATATATGATGCTTCATGTCATTTAAACTTCAGTAAAGCACACACTCTGACATTACGCTTCCAAAACACTTGTGATTATTGAGAGAATTTCAGTACCAATATCCTTTTAAAGCTGAAGAACCAACACTGAACAAAGTATGTAAGTTTATCATCCTTCGTTTAGATGAATATCCAAAAATATGAAGACTTTTGCAGCTTCTAAGGGTAAGAAAATGTGACATCTGGCATGTGAGATCAGAGATTCTCATGTGATCATCTGACACTGTGAAGGATGATGTTTTCATTGCTGAAAACAGCAGTCCTTTAGACAAACAACCTTCTAAAACCCAGTGGGTTCAATTAACTTTATATATTACTTTGCACAAGACTGCATATTATTTGAATTCAGATTTCATTAGGCATCACCTTTTTTAAAACATCTTGAGGTTCATTTCTGATTGATTGCATACATTATTTTTTCTTTTTAACATCATATTATTTAAAGTGCATGTTAGAGCTTGTAGGAGTTTCCTTTTCTCTTTTATAGAAATTCCTTCTTTTAGCTGTTGGTGCAACACCAAATTTTGACAAAGTATATGCCTTTAAACCACAAAGAATCAACTGTCATTAGATTTTCTTCTCATAGTAACATGGCCATTTTTTTTTCTTCCAAGTTTTAGTAAAGCCACTGGATTTTAAACCACTCAGTTTCATTTATTTCTCTTTGGTTGGGTATAACAAAATCAACTGTTGTTCAGCTTATACCCTCAAGGCCCAGGAATGACTGGAGAATAATTTCGTATTTGTACAACATAGAAAAATATAGCATGTTGAAGGCAGGGTGACTAAGGTAAGAAAACAGAAGAGCAATGCAGATACCTACACCTTAATGAACAAAGTTCACTCTGCAAACCTTGAACCAAGATTTATGGTTTTCTGAGACACAGTGCAGGTTCCAGGGGACTCTCACTGGAGCAGGCTGGAGCTAAACAGCAGTGACAGCTGTTCAAGCACCAATGGGGAGCTGGACATTTATCACAGAATTGAGGAAGATGGATGAAGGGGAAAAACTTGGTAACAATGAATGAAATTTTCAAAGAAGCACAGAAACAAAACTTCCACTGAAGGCAACAGAAAACAGACACATCACTGACAGACATCCTGGCACGTACAGCTCTTTCTTCTTCAGGACTTCTATGGCAATCTGAAGGCAAACTGCAATTTAATACTGCCTTCCCTCAGAGCAAGTACTTTTTCATAAAAAAGTGAATAAAGCTGCCTAAAAATTGCCCCAAAATATTTATGAGTAGCCTGTATTTCTTATCGCTCCTTGCTCACTATCACAGAAGTATCAGCTTAGACCATCACTTACCTCATTAAAAGGTCTGTAAAATCAGTATGAAAATTGCAATCAAATATAATTATATATTCAAACAACTTTGTTCTCTCAAAGAAGTACATGTACTTTCTGTACCAAATTCTTGGTTCAATACTTTTAATTAATGTTACATTAATTCTCCTCCATGGCAGCCTTTTTAACTGTCATTTTTATACAATGTTTCCAAAAAGTATTCCTTTGATTAAAGATCACAAACGATTTAATTTTATTACAAGAAGAAATCCAATTTGCCACTTATTTCCTTAATAATGACAATAACTTCAGTGAGGCGCCCTGCCTTTCTGAAAATTGTCTCCTACCAATTCTGTTCCAGATAATGAAGTAAAATTAAAAGCAGAGTATTTGTAGTGGCTGCACCACCCATTTTTAACTTGCCTTTTGAAAATTTACTTTGTTGTATCATTAAGTGATAAGATGCTGCTTCAGACCAATACCTTCAGCCAGGCTGAACATATCAGCCAGGTTTCTCCACAACTCATTCAATGCCACCACTGCAGTTACCTGCCCATCTCACTGCACAAAGTATTTCTGATTCAAAGTAATTAACTTCAATATTTGACTTTCTGTCTATTGTAATAATTAGAGGAAGTTTTTTCTTCCTACTTCCTACTGTTCCAACTTCCAACTTCCAACTTCCTACTGTTGGCTTTGGTGGCCGCTTCAGAGATGCCATTTAGTAGAGCTCCCGGATCCTTCTCACAAGGAGTGATGACATTAGCACTAAGCCCTTTTCCTCCCTTGATAAACCACACTCCCCTCAGACAGTGTTCAGGTATTTTCAAGTTATTATTAAAAAAAAAAAAAAAAAAAAAAAGGAAAGTAGACAAATATTTCCATTAGAGTTTAGGGCTCAAGATAGCCTGACAGTATATACAAGAGATGTAGTAGCCTCTCATAGAATCATAGAATCATAGAATCACTAAGGTTGGAAAAGACCTAAAAGATCACCCAGTCCAACCGTTCACCTATTCCCAATAGCTCCTACTAAACCATGTCCCTCAACGCAACATCCAGTCTTTCCTTGAACACCCCCAGGCTCGGTGATTCCACCACCTCCCTGGGCAGTCCATTCCAGTGCCTGACCACCCTTTCTGAAAAGTAATACTTCCTCATGTCCAGCCTGAATTTCCCCTGGCGAAAGCTGCTTTGCACTTACAAAAACACACACAAATTTATATATAAGAAGCACATATTGTATCAAAGGTTAAACTACTTTACATGACAGAGTAGACTGGGGGGGAAAATCACTGTAACAGGACATCCATACTGCTGGTAGTCTTTTCTAGCCAAGCTTCAATACACCTTAGGCTTGAGGAAAGAAAAGTTGATTGACAAATCCCAAAGATGACAAGCAGAAACTGAAGCCCTAGACATGAAGATGCAGAAACAAAAGGCGAGAAGAAGCTGGCCAGAGTGCTGGTGGACAGAGTTGGCAGCAGATCAATCCAAAGACAAGGCCAGGCAGATCCCAATCCATTCAAAAGCAGCCCACTTAGGCTCTCTGGGCTGCACTGAGTAGACATAATGAATTAAAAGTGACAGCAGGAAGGAGAACAAAAAGAAGAAGAATAAATCACACAACAAATTCTGTAGTCACAATGAAGCAGTAAGTCCTGGAATAAAATGGAATCCTCAGCATATAGCAGAACTGAGCAGAAATACAATATCCCCCAGAGAAAAATTGCCATGTGCTGCTGCTGCTCCCTCTTTTCTGTCTTTGGACGTACAGTGTGTAAGCAAAGCAATTTAGTTCAGTCATAAGGCTATCTGTTCTCTGGAAAACTCCATCTGTAAGGAAGTCTCTCACAACTGCACTTCCTTTAAGGAAAGATGCTCTCTGTGAGCCTTATATCCTAAACAGGACTGTTAATGTGCCTATTGGAGTAGGTTTCCTTCAGGGGAGCTGCAGAGAATCACAGAATGGGTTGCAAGGGACCTTGAAGATCATTTGCTTCCAACTCACTGCTGTGATCAGGGATGAAGCACGAAGAAAATGATTACTGGTTTGGGAGTATGTAAAGCACATCTGGTTGAACAGAGATGCTTTCTGTTAGAAAGCCTACAAAGAAGTTTTCTACATATTGCTCCGACTGTAGAGAAATGAGGTCTGCAAAATTCTGAGAAAGCAACTTCAAATGGCTTCCAGATGTTCAGTGATAGACAAGCTCATTTCCTTAGATAAGCAGCTTCTTATCTGGAAAGTAACATAGAGAACTGGATAAGCTAAACAGAAAGAAGGAACACCTGTCAGAAGCTAGAGTGAACCACACACACACAGACACAATAAAATAGCAGATTAAGGATGAGATCACTGCATGCAGAAGGAATTTCTGAAGTCAGTATAAGCCTATAGATGAATCTATATACAGACTCACAAGCAGAAGCTTATCAAGCTACTGGAGCATATACAGCATTACATCACAGATGAGCTCAATCCAGCCCTGAACATCTTGACCTCCTCATTGTTTTTCTCTGAACAGGCTCCAACTTCTCATTTTGAGTTCTGTTTAAAGTGAATGGCCCATTATTGTCTGCAGTATTCCAATTTCAGCCCTGCCAAGGCTCTATATAATGGCATAATTATTCATAGCTGGTAGTGTCATCATTATTACCTTTCCAAACATACAAAGATGTGCCTGTACCACCCTCTGGTCTCTTGGGTTAATCAAAAACGAAGCATTTTTAATCCCTTTAATTTTGATATTTCTTTGTACTCTTATCTTTCTGTGTACCATAAGAGGGTACACGATAACAAAGAGAATCTTATTGTTAGCATTTCTATGAAATTCTATTAAAAGATGAGAGAGAAAAGATGACTCCAACCAAGACAGATGAGCAAGAGAATTTGCAAGAGAAAGAGTGGAAGGACCGTGTTTAAACTCACTCTAGGCACTTCAAATAGAGCATTTGTCTCACAGTCTGCCCCACTCTTGCTTTTTGTAAATAAAGTGAAGGTTGTAACCTGCTGTTTGCAAAACACTGCTATAGGGCACTGCCATGAAATGGCAAGAGCAGAGGCGGGACATCACTGCAGAACACATCTGGCACAGATTCAGAGTCTAAGAGGAAAGTACCCTGAGGCTTTTGCTGTAGGTCCAAGTGCAGTTTCTACTGACCAGGAGCTGTGAATTTCTGTGAATATACAGAGAAATCACAGCGTGTCACAGGTCTTGTCACTCAGGAGACACACAGAAAATCTGATTTGTGAGACTTCTTGCATAAAATCAGCGTCCTGGAGCTCTGCGCTGGTTAAGCTTATCCCTGTCATGTTGTTATTGTAAAATGCAGATCACAGAACTGCGCCCCAGGTCTGACCTCAAATGCCAGTTTTGATGGGTCTGAGAGGAACAGAAGTAGTCCTGACTTTTAATACAGTCTCCCTGATCCACTGTCATTTCCAGAATGTCATTCAATTCTGCAGCTATGCTCTTCATTTTGGTGTAATAAAGCAGCAACACTTTCTCAACTTCCATGAGCTTAATTTAATAGGTATCTGATTCATCTTACTTTACTTCAGCACACCTCCTGAAATTTGCCAGATCATTCAGAAGCTTTAATCCATCTGCTCTGCACTGTACTACCTTCCCTGTCCCAATACCATCTGAGCACTTAATTAACTTGGTGTTTACAGTTTCCTCCTTGTCAGTCATTACTTAAGATATTAAAAACAACAAGTCCCAAGATGAATTGCTGCATATTTGATACCTCACTCCATTATAAATTGTCTGCTTAAGAATTATTCACTGGTTTCTACCTGATAGTGATTTTTTTTTTCTCTTCATTTTAATATACTATGCAGTATTCTGCAGTATTTTGCCTAGAGAGGTGGCGGATGCCCCATCCCTTGAGATATTCAAGGTCAGGCTGGACAGGGGTCTGAGCACATTAACTAGCTCTAGGTGTCCTGTTCATTGCAGGGGAATTGGACTGGATGGCGTTTAAAGGTCCTTTCCAACTCCAACGATTCTAAGATTCTTATTCAGACAGTAATTCGATAAACTCTCTATGAAAAGATAGAATTGTAGCATCATAGAATTGCTCAGGTTGGAGAAGACCTTCAAGACCATCACGTCCAGCTGCAAAATAGTTTGGTTCAAGGACAAAAATGTAGCAAAAATGCTACTGATCCCACGACTCTAGGATTTTATTCTGCAGAATTGAGAGATACTATCAAGCAAACACGGATTATCGATTCTGTCCAAGCCTACTTTTTACTGTTTTTCCTGGTACGGCACTTACATTTGCAAGTAAGCAGAGCAGGACATAGGAAGTACACAATAGGTTAAATCCCAGTGCTCTAGGTTCTGTGTATCTACCAACAGTCATTCTTTGCCTAGCCCATTCTGTATCTATCAGCTGAGATCAGCACTCTGTTTCGCATACCACTTACTTTCTTTCTGCTTAAGGGCTTCCTAAGCAGTTGTGATTTTAACAAACCATAAAGTAAAAATCAGGCTGGCAGATGAATACAGAGATTCTGAAATTGCATTTATGTTTCTCCTCATGGCTGCATTCACCAACCATTTGTTAAACCATCACATATTTCTAATGCTATTGCTGCTCTATCTGCTGTGGAAGTGCGCAAAGGATCCAAATTAAAAATTACTCTTTCCCCCTTAGCAAGAACTTTACAAAGAGCACAAAAAGAAAGGATGAATGTGGCAGCTCAAGTGCTGTGCTGGGACTTAAAGACTCCAGACGAATCCAGTTCTCTGCCATACCTTCCCCAGGAAAACACAGGCGTTTCAGTTTGACACTGTGTGAAAGTATTTAATTTATACACAGGAATAATTCTGTTTGTTTCTCCAACACTGCAAAGCACTGCAACAATGACCTCATTAAAAGGCTGAGAGGCCTGGAGAAATATCTCTTACAGTGGTCATAAACCTCATCAGTATATAGATGACACTATTTAATAAGTAAATGAAAGGGAGGGCAACAACACCCAAAGGACTGTTTCTAGAATTCCCTTGCTTTATATTTTCTCTAGTGACAGTTTTATCTGCGGACCTCTCAGATACACGGCTTAAACTGATAGCTTCATATCTCATTGGAGAACTCTCAGCAAGCCAAACGTGAAAGAAAGGATAAAAATGACTTCAGATAAAAGCTTCAGTCCTGTAATTTCCCTGTGAATTCTGTTTCATCATTTTGGTTGACCTTACATGGCACTTGACTGAACAGGGTTTTTTTTAACCACTAGTGACCCAATGATAATGAAACCACACATAATTTAAAAGCACTTTTTTTTTCTTCTTTTTTTTTCTGTTTATAGCTGTTATGGATGATGTCCTTTGAAGTATCATCTATGAAGCCACCTTTGGTGCAGAGAAAAACAGACGCTCATCTTACAGAAATGAAACCCTTTTTTAAAATAGATGTTAAATATTTCAGTTGTAAGTCTCCACTTTTGACATCATAAGATGGATAGAACAGGGAAACAAGTCAAATTTAATTGGCTTTTAATTGCCAAAGTATTTCCACTCTGTGCAGATGTTATTCACTAGTGCCAGAATCTGAGTGCAGGGCTAAATAATTAATAACAGACAAAGTTAATCCAAGGAAGGGGGTTCATCTGTCCATGTATTGCTTGCACAGGCAATGAACAAAGGAATGGATTTCTTAAGGTCTAGTGATACTTCTTAGAGTTACTTGCAGCCAACCTGCTCTGTTTTGCTATCAAATGACTTCAGAAAGGCAGTCCAAATTTTGGTAACCACCGTTTACATCTGTCTCTTTAAGTAAGAGAGCTGCAATTCTACACCAAGAAAAGTGTACTATTAATTACTATAGAGCTGGTTCCCATTATTTGATCATATGAAAATAAAATGCATACTGTTAAAAACAGAACAAAACAACCCGCACATTCAAAAAGGAAATTGCTGCTGCAAATGGGGCAGTGAAAGTTAGAGTTTCTCACCTCAGAAGTGCCTCTTCTGCTGACTCTGAAAGAGGGAAGCAGGGACTGAGCCCTTGGGGACAGCCCTTCCGCTGCAATTTACAGCTTAGAAGGAGATGCTCAAGTGCATGCTAATGGCTCCCTGGATGAGAGAAGCCTTGGGGACACCAGGCTCAGCCTATTTTCTCCAGGGAATATAGAGCTCAGCAAATAAATTAGCCAGACATTCCTTAAACCCTCAACCCCAACAGAAGACAGAAGGATCTCATGTTGTCAGTGTGTATCAGCACCTCTTGCCTGTCACATAAGTGCCTACAAGCTCTCATTACAATTAGAACCTTATAAAGCTGAGCAAGCTCATTAAATTCTGTTCTGCTGATCCCATAAGGTAAACCTGTTTGTTTGAATTAAGGTGCCTTTCTTCATGTAACGTGTGGACCGCATGCAAAATAGAAAGCTGCATCTGTCTCTCCTTTCTCCCTTCTCTCCCTTCCTCCTCCCACTCAGATCACACAATATCCAGCAGCATTCCACTTCCTTTCAAGCCCTTCAGACACCAAATTCAAATACACAGCTTTTTCTTAAGTTCATCAGCAATTCTGACACATGTGAGCTGAAGCAAAATTTCCTGGCCTCTCTTTGGCACAAAGCAGGGCTGATAGATAAGCAAGAATGTAATGACTGTCTTTCACCAAAAGTTTTCTCCTTCTGGAGGGAAAGCAGTACAGTATTTCACTTGAATGTAAGTGGAACATGTAACCAGAGATTTTTACACTCCCCAGATCAGCCATGATCTTTCAGTACAGCAGCACCTGCCCTTCCCACTCAGAAACACTGGCACAGCCACTGAATTGTCTACAGAATCCCTTACCTAAATGTTTTGGGCACATTGTAGCCTTTTTTCCAGCTTATTCTGAATTTTTATGGAGAGCTTGAGTTTGGTTCACAGCTCTCACAGATGTGGTCATGTATCAGCTTGAATGAAGTGTTTATTCCCTAGATTTGAGCAAAATGAGTGAGATCTCTCCAATACACTTCAAACTCCTACTGATGAAATGATTAGCAGAAAACTCACTTTGAAAACTTTGCAGTGGTAGGAGATACTCTTGATACATTCTTAAGATCACAGTTTCATCTTTACAGTGCCCAAATGCCCAGAATAGCAAGTTTATGACTCCTTCACATGATGAAATTACATGCACATGACTTGTCTCATCCCAGTTAAAGCAGCACAATATGGCCCACACACACACACAGAAAATATGACAAATAGTTTCAAAGTCTTTTGAGATTTCTGAGGGGTTGTAAGTACCCTTATTTTGAAGACGACTCTGCAAATAAATGGTCACATTTCCAATGCTGTTCACTTACCCATGTAAAAAAGGACAATTCAGCCTATTTGAAAGAACTTCAGAAATACCTTAGCGAAGTGGCAGCAGTATAATTAAGACATTCAATTTTTAATGGCGATTTATCTAAAACAGGATGTAATTCCATCGTAAACATTCCAATCTAAGAAAACAACACTATAGAATCACAGACTCGTTAAGGCTGGAAAAGTCCCCTAAGATCACCATCACCACCATGCCCACCAACCACATCCCTCAGTGCCACATGTGGCACAGTGTTCACATTTTTTTTAACATCTCCAGGGATGATGACCCCACCACCATTCTGGGCAGCCCATTCCAGCATCTAACCATTCTTTCTGAGACGAAATTTTTCCTGATATCCAACCTGAACCTCTTGTGGTGCAACTTAAGGCCATTTTTTCTCATCCTATCACTGTTACCTGGGAGAAGAGGCTGATCCCCACCCCACCAAAACCTTCCTTCAAGGAGTTCTGAAAAGCAATAAGGTCCCCCCTGAGCCTCCTCTTCTCCAGACCGAACAATCCCGCTTCCCTCACCTGCTCCCCTTAAGTCTAGTGCTCCAGACCCCTCATAGATTCACTGCCCTTGTCTGGACACACACCCAGACCTCGATGTCTTTCTTGTATTAATGGCCCAAAACTGAACACAGTTCTCAAGATGCAGCCCCTCCAGTGCCAAGTATATCTAGAAGTTATTTTATGCCTTAGAAATATGGTAAACAGTGAAGGGAAATACACAGCTATTACATCATGACAAAACATCATGAGGCACAGTGCCTTATGAAAGCAAGAGGCCAGTGCTGAGAAGCACTCAGACGTTTGGCCTCACTTAGGCAATTGAGTATTTTAGGACAGGACACATTGATAGGACACAGAGAGCACTTACACTGTACAGGCTGTAGGACAGGTTACAGTCTCCAAAATGTTGAATCAGAGTTAGGGCAGCAGGACTGACCCTATTCCCATGTATTTTTTGGAGCATGAAGCAATTTTGCTTTCAAAAGGTTCTCGGAGGAATGAGGAAACTTCCTTGTGGAGTTTGGCTTTAAATTATTTTCTACCATGCACAAACTTAATTTAAATTTCATATTACAGATACCGTGACAGCAATGGATAATTAACACATAAAGTGCTACATGAAAACTATTAGGCTTTAAAATAAATGATCTCAGTATGTCTTCTTTCCAGTTTGTGCCTATAACTCAGCTTCTGCCATTGCTTTGAGGGGAGAAAAAATGTCATTACATTTATGATACCAAGGAAGAAGCACTGTGAGGCACCTCACTCAGCACATGCAATGCCTCACTTTAGCTGCAGACACTTACACTAGTAATTTTCTGTCAAATCTATAACCCACACACTTTTTTCATTAGAAAACAGCCACCAGGATCTCTGAGTATCACTCAATTTATCTTCCCTATGCAATAACTGTACAAATCTTGTATTTAAGTTGCTGTTGTGTTAGGATTTATCTACTTCAGTCTCCAGTACTAGTCACAAGCAGCTTGAGCTAGCTGATTAGGCAACACTTAGAACGGATTTGGCAGCTAATATCACGGGCTGTTGCTGCTCTGCAGCTGCTAACAATGTTTTCCAGCTGCTGGCTGTCTGGCTGCTCAAAAACACTTGTGCTTCTTGCAAACCACTTGACGTGGATGTAGAAGAATTTTCCTTTGGGCAAGACTGGCCTACTAGGCACCATCTCCCAGGAGCCAACTCCTGTCCCAGTGACTGAAGATAATTAACTGCTGCAATAACTTACTATGGGATGAAATGAGTTCTCTATCACAGCCAGTTTTTAAGACTTGAGAGAGACTTCTGAGCAAAGTTCTAGCCTCAAAGCTGAAGCACGTTTCTCAATGAAGTGTGCTTGATGTATGTGTTTGCTTGACGATGCTCAGTCCAGCGTGGCCTGGTAGACATCCCACAGCCCAGAGCTCCTATTCATTTCTCAGAGAAGATACAGGATGGCTGTCAGATCAACATGGGCACTTCTCTGCTTCTGATTAGCACCAAGAGCTTCAAGTCCAATACTGCATGAAAAATAACTGTGTAGTATCTCACGTACATAAAGGAGCCTGGCACTCAGAACTGAACCACTCCATCAGTGCTTACTGTCAATATGTTGATGAAACTGAAATTTAGGCTCATGTCCTGACGAGAAAAGAGCATCCCTGTCAATTTTGTGAAAAACTGCAAGCTTATCTCTTTTGGCTTGAATATTCATGTTCTCCTTTGCTCTTACACAGAGCTTATACTTGCTCTGCTACCTCTGGGGCAGCACCAGTGTGTTCTGTTTTCTGAAGCATTAAGTGGTTTGAAGGGGACTGGTGGTACAGCTGAGACTCTGATCTCATAGCTTTCCTGCTTCTTCAAACCTTGTTTGGGCAAGAGCCAGAACAGAGCACTTTTCTGCCCTCCTTAGACACCAGGAAATACAGTTTTTGTTGTATCTTATATAAAATTACATGAAATACAAAGGAAGACACAGTAAGCAGCTCCTTTTTCCTTTCCAATTTCTTTAACATCTTTAGGGGCATAATATTGTCCATTGTCCTCTTTATTCTAATTGGAATTCACATCTTTCTTTTCTCTCCTTTTCACTTCTTTGTTGTAACTGGAATTCACATCTTTTCCTTTTTCACCAAGACCAACAAAGCACCTACAAAAGATGCTGGCTCCTTGACAGGTTCTATGTGAAACTCAGCTTCAGCGGTCACATGCTGAAAGCAAGAGGCCACAAATTAAATTGCTAATGTGCAGGTAGGTGTATAGGAGTGAATGAATGAATCTTTCCTTTTGTTCATGGACTTAAGGAGGAAATCACTACTGTCAACAACCACGATAAGTTCGTATTTGTTTTTCTCCCTCAAGAGCCCAGTGACTGGATTTCTGTACCTACGGTAATTGTGAAACTAATTTTTTTCAACTACTGTAAATCATTATATTTAAAACTTTGATAAAACTGGATATGGGGCCAGAAGGGATCACTGAAACTCCCTCTTGCATAATGAATCAAAGAAGCCTACTAGTATTTTATGTACCAAACTACTGTCACTTCTATTCGAGCTACGTAGAAAAAAAAACTTCCTTCCAGATATCTGGTGGCAGTTAATTTCACATAGTCTGGCACTGCTGCTCAGTAGAGGGCAGATAGATATTAATTAAATCAACAGGGTTCATCAAGGACTGTGCTCATGCTCCCAAACAGCAAAATGAAAACCAGTTGCAACATTCTGTCTTCTGCCATTCAGTTTAAATAAAACAATCTCCTAGGTATTTTGAAAGGTTTAGGAATCTTTTATTTTCAGTCAACCCTTCTCCCTTCTCAACTGGGAGCATTGCAATATTTTGCATAAAGCAGATCATGCCTGCTAATGAGCCACAGCTATGCTGTGATGAACAGAGCTAAGTTGAACTTGAAATGTAGATTGCTTAGTACTCAAAAGAGAGTATATATGCCCACAAAGCATCAACTTTGTATGTATGTTGCTCCACCAAATTCTCAGAAGATACAGGTTTCTCCCCACATCTCTACTTCTGAAAGATCTGTACTTGTTTCTTCGAAGTTTCTTCAATTTCAAGTTAAATCTGAACAGCAAAATTCCCTTCTACTTTGAGGGGACTCACTGCCTCTACACTGTTGGTACTTGAACTCAAGGCCTTTGGAAACAGAACAAAAGTGTCTTTATGTTGCACTAGAACTTACTGGGGCACTGCACTGATACTATAAACAAATAAAGCCTCTGTCTCAAGAAATAGATGACCCATATTTGAATTTAATGTACCATTATAAATATTGCAAGATATCAAGCTGTCCTTGCTTGATATTATGTGAATATGTCCACATTTCTCTTTGTAGCTCAAACATACAGAATGAATTACAGTTCTCCTTCTTTCCTTTTTCCTTCTGGTTTCAAGAAAACCAAGCCAGTATTTGCATTTTTATTGACACGATTACTTCTACAACATGATTTTTGTTTTTATAAACAGCTTCCAGCCTTTATCCTGCTGTCACTGTTGTTTGTGCCATTTGGTAAAAATCCCAAATTACAAGAAAATATCCTTCTCTTACAGTGGCGATTTTGTGTTCATGCAACTCAATTCTGCACTGGACAACAAACTGTACAGGATAACATAATACGGTCAAAAGGCCAATGTAAAAAAAGGAAAATGGGTGAAAGGTTACAGCCAAAAAAAACCCTACAAACCACTAAGAAAGCACCCTAAAACATTCTTCTTTATAAACATGTTGAGCTTATTTAAATGTCACCGCTGATTCCTTCAGCAGGTATCTTTTTTTAATCACTTAATCAATCTAAATGCTCTGAGTTCCCTGAGACTCAGGCTTACTGAGGGCTCAGTGTTGCTGTGAGACAGTCAGCTTCCAGCCTGCATTTTGCAATAAATCTTGGAGCGCTTCTAAAACAGAAGTTTTCACGCTTGGAGCACTCAGTACAGTACACAAAGCACTGTACTGCTTGTGTGGGCACTACTGAAAAGCTCCTTCACTTGGTATCTTCCTATGTGATTTCAGCAATATAGGCAGACCATGTGTTTTTGTAGCTGGAAACAGGATGAATACTATTTTATATCAAAGAGCCAAAGGCACAAATCAGAAAAGACAGCAGAAGACCTGATTCCTATTTCTGGTGTATTTCTATTTCTGTAACAACATAGAATACCTTTTGTAAAGCACTTCACAGAAACCCAATTTTAGAAAATCACTGTTAAATTTGATTCCTTTTTTTTAAATTATAAAACTTGCCTTATAATGAAGAGTGAGTGACAAAGGCATAAGTCATACTCTTATCCCTTGCACAACACCAAGGAAGATGTTGCCTTTGCTTCTAATGTGAACTGAACTGGGTTTCTAGGACACGATCTTGCTGACTACTCCTGAGTAATAAATCTGGGATGCAGGGGAACCTCCACATATATGATGTTTATGCACTGTAACCTCCAGGAGCCACATGCCAGGACTCATTGCTTTTTCTGGTTAGCCACAAATTACTTTTCTCTCTAAAAGGAAAAACATTCTCAAGACAGTTACAAATAAGATAAAACATTTATTTCTGGGGTATTTATGAAATTTTAGAAGCTTCTTGGCTCCAGCCTCAGGCTGTAGTAAATTGGCACGAATCCATCACAGATCCATTATCATTAAAATGAGCAGCGATTGGGAGCCAGATGGCACAACAGTTCAGGGCACTCAGTTTCAGCCGCCTATTTGTCTAGACTGCTCCATGATGAGAATTGAATAACATCATTTGGCTTTGCTTGAGCTAAAAATTTCAACACCTTAACAAAGATGACCTTCAAAGATATATATTTGAGCCTACATATATATAAAGGTAAGGGTTTGGAATTTTGTTTTTTGTGACAAGAAAATGACCAGTATTTTGGTACGTGCACACCAAGTCTACCTTAATTTATGAAAAATATATGCCAAAGAAAGGCTTATAAGTTTGTGACAGATGGAAATTACATATTTTTGGAATACTCTTTTATATTATTATACCTTGTAGGTTCTAAGTTCTTTTTTTTCCTCCAAAGTTCAGCATCTTGTCATTTCAGTTAAATACTAATACAGTGTTCAGCCTCAGTCATTTTTCAATTATCCATAAAGAAGTACTGCTATTTCTGTATACGAGCATTAAAGAAATTCCTCTCCATGTTTCTTAATTAAAAAAAAAAAAAAAAAAAAAAAAAAAAAAGAATGGCACAGTTTTAAAAAGAGAGCATAAGCTGTTATAGAACTTTGCCCTGCAACAAAGTTTTGCCTATTTAATTTGTTCAAGAGCAGGTTGTGTTGTTAAATGACCTCTATCCACTCATACGGAGGTATCACTTTCTGTAGAGCTTCCTTGTTTGGCAGACAGTGGTACAATGAAATGGCAGATTGGAAACTGATGCTAAAGAAATTCATGCTATACATACATGCAGCAACTGAAGCAAGTGGATCTAAAGGTTTACGATTTTTCCTGTTTTAATGTCTCAATTTGAAGATTAGATGTCTTTCTAAATTTATGATCTGATCGAACCTTGCTGCAGGGATTATCAGGCAATGCTCTATTGCTCACGTTAAGAAGGGACACAAATTAGGTAGAACATAACAGCTCCTTCTGTTCTTAAAATCTTACAGTGGTGAATCACTTTTCCACCAAACCACAGAAGATAAGAATGAATATTTCCAAGGGGAAAAAAAAAAAAAAAGCAAATAATTCCTCTAAAAAATCACACACATATTTGAGGACCTTGGTAGTATCTTGAAAATAAAAAAAATGCATCTGCAATCTCAAAAGTCACTTTTGAGAAAAAAAGAGAAATTTGCTGAAAAGATTTAGCGCCAACAGCACTTGCGACCCATTCCTCACAAGCAGAGTTTTCACAGAATAACAGAATGGCTTGGGTTGTAAAGGGACCTCAAAGATCATCAAGTTCCAACCTCCGTGCTGCAGGCTGGGCTGGGATGTGGACCACTAGAGCAAGACATCAGACTGCCCAGGGCCCCATCCAGCCTGGCATTGAGAACCTCCAAGGATGGGGCACCCACAGCTCTGGGCAGCACCTCACCGCCCTCTCAGTGGAAAACTTTCCCAACATCTAATCTAAATCTCCCTCCTTTTGTTTAAAGACATTCTCACTTGTCCTGTCACTATCTAACATGTAAAAAGTTGGATTTCTTCCTGTTCTATAATCTTCTTTTAAATATTGGGAGATTACTGGAAGTTTTGTGCAGCGTTGGCCTCACTCCTGCCCTTGTAACCTACCAACTTAACTCCTAACTCTCAGACTTAAAACATTTCTCCTCGTGTTTTGTCCTTCCCTTCTGACAGACCAGCTAAAGTCAAGGTCAAATACAGTCTGACAGTGGAAATCAGCATGGTGCCAGTCAGTAACTTAGGAACACACTGCTGGCTAAGCTCAGTGCCGCATGCTGGATCTGATTAACGGGCATTACAACATTTTCAAGCCCAACCTTCTACAGCCTGTGTTAGTACTGCAGCATTTTTTGCATTTTATGAGTAATTTAATGTGATAAACAGTATGAAACTCCTGGGCTATGCAGGCAAACAGGCAATGTACAAACTAGATTTCAACTTCAAGAAAACTCCTGTGGAAATACCTGAAGAGTGATATTTTTAAAAGGTCCTTTAAGAAATTTACGAGTCTTAGTGCTCGCTGTCAAAGTGACTGGTCAGGATAAGACTCACTGCAACAAGTTCAACTTGTTGATACACCTGACTGTGTTTGTGTTTGTGTGGCCCACCTCAGGGTCCACTGCAGGCTCGTGGAGGTGAGGGAATGAAGGAGAAAGCTGCAAGCACATCTGCAATTTGGTTTCAGGGCTGAGGATCTTCCCAGGTGGTACCATTTGGAGGCTGACATGAGACCCTGCCTGCCTGGCTGCCCACAGTTGCAGGTTTATTCTTCAGTGTTCAGAATGTCACTTCCCACAGACAGGAATGGTTTCATGTCAGCTAGGAAACAGATTTTCTGCACCAAACATTTTAATGTGGATGGAGAGTTTCCTGATGAGGTGCACAAGGGGTCCAGTAATGTCCAGTTTCATCTTCTGAAGCTCACTTGAGGTATGGATAAGACTTGCCTGGACTGGACTTCTCCTCCAAGTTCAGTAACCTATGTAGTACAGTATGTTTCATTGTGAAACTCCTCTGCAGGCATTTATGGGAGAACATACTCCCATAACTCTTCCCTAATAACTGCAGTTTTCCCAAGACACAGTTGCACTGTCATGTGAAAGAAGCACATGATGATGCTGTACTCCCACTCTGCAAGCTCAATATGAAAAGTGCTGGTGTAGTGCTCCATCTAAGCCCATGGGCTGCACTGATAACAAGTGCTCAAGTTGCCATGCTAGTTGTGGACATACACAGCTAAGCCAAGGAAGCACTGAGATGTGCAAAGTGGCTTTTTCAAGCTTGAATCTTTGTAAGCTCTGGGTCCTCTATAACCTGCCTCATGTGTCAGAGCAGGTATTCAATTTAGTCATCAACAGCAGAATAAATTCAGACAAACACAAGGGTCATCAAAAGATCTAACATTTCTTCCTGCATCAACCAAGACTGCAAAGTACAACTGACATATTTACCTAAAAAATTCAGAACAATGTGTTTGTATATGCTAGAAAAGTACTTCCTAATCTTCCAGTGCACAGACATCTAGGAGAACAAACACATACTCAAAATTAACATGCTGTTTCATGAGATGGTCATGATCTTAATATAACAAGAACATAAGTCAGCCTAGAAGACAAAGCTTCTACCTCTTTCGAAACTGATGGATTATACTTGGCTCATTTTGCCTTTAATATTTCTACTGTAACTCTGAATATCCTGGATGATACTGATCACCTTCCTTTCCCACCTCCTTCTTTTGGCATATGTCTCTCAAATACGTGCAAACTTTTGCTCATTCTACCTACTAAACCTTGCTCATTCAGGCTGTTCATCTAAAACATTATTGTAATTGCTCTTCTATTTTTAACCTTCCATATCTTTAGGTTATTCATAAGTGTTTGAGGTTTCATCCTGTGTTCCACAATAAGGTCACATTAAAATGACCTTACTGCTCAGATCCTTACATAGTACAAATGATGACTGCTTAGCTGAAGTCAAGGAACACTCATTTATGAGATGTGTCTGTTAATTATCTTGATTTCTGTTGACTGATCTTTTAATAAAAATGAGCACACTGAAATGGGAATAAGACAGAATATATCATGAAGATGAACATTTTCTACCTTGCCGAACACAAGGATTTCACTTGAAAAAGAACCCCCAGGGAAATTAGGACATGTCAACAGTATTCAACTAGCTTGTAAATACACGATAAATTTCTGTAAGCAAGCAAGCAAATATGCATGGATTAATGATGCTATAAGCAGAAATCTATTGTTTGTAACAACATATGCAAAATTTTCTATCAATCAAGTGCTGAAGTGTGACTCATTTTTTGCATTATGGGAATCACTCAATCTTCCCAAGTAATATGGCTGAAAACGTTTATCATTTCATATACAGGCCCACTTAAGTTCAAATAGCTCCATGTATGATCTTGAAAGAGCTGTAACATGGACTGAGCAGAGAAGAACAGATACTCATTCCCCCACAGATTTGATAATGTTAGTCTGCTGCACTTGACAACAATATTAGCAATAAATTGCATATGAACATGGAAAGTCAGGTAGCTTGTGAATGATTTGTACAGAGGTAAGGAGGATAAGCTTCCTTCTCTGGCCAGTCTGACAGCGTCCACAACATGAGAGAAAACATTTAAGCTAAACTAAGCTTTTTACTACTATGGAAAAATTACTATTCTAGTGCTCCTACAGGTGAAAGACCAAGGTAATAATACATGGAAGTCCTAATGAAACAAGCAGAGCAGACAACTTAAGGTATCTATCTCCCAGAGACTCATATATTGTACCTCCATGATAGTCCAGTAAAACAATAACAATAGGTGATGCAAAAAATAGAACTGGGGATAGAATCCTTTCACCCTTGAAGTCAATGCAAAAGTTTCACTGTTTTGGGAATAGGGATTCACCTGAGTGCTTTTATTTTCCAGTATTTACAGTGAAGAGGTGACTAGTTCACAGCACTCAGCTCTTCTATCTGCTGTATGCTTTTAAAAAAGTTATTAGATTTTAAGAGCTGTATTTAGCAAGTAGCTCCACTGGCTTCTTACGTATTACAGGAACCAGTTAATGATTAAAATAATGATGATTGAAATGAATAATTTTGCTGATTGCCATCATTGTTGCTGGCTTGTCTCCAGATATTTATATTTCCTTTTCCTCCTTCTGTTCATCCCACACAATCTTCCCTCCATGGCTCACTGTGGCCACAATTAATGTGAGGACTACTTCTTCTTCTTCCTTCCCCTCATTGCTTTTTTCCAAAACTTTATTGAAATTCACAGTTTTTTAAAAATAATATAGCAAGCAGTGCTTATTGTTTCATTCAAGTATGTCATTTAAGAGAAAGAGACTGAATCAATACAATTACACAATGAAAAAACACACAACGCAATTTTTTTTGTTTTGCCTGCATGTATATCAATAAAAAATGGCAGCAAAAAATATTTTCTAGAGCTTGTAGTCTTCCTGAGGGGGCCTGTTAAAATCCAAGGGAATCTGTCATTGCAAATGATGGAATCCCAGATGAGAAGAGTGGGGATTAGCCTGACAAAACATCTGCCTATGTCAACACGCAGTGCCAAGTGAAACAAAGCTACACCAGACTGATCCAGGCAGCTTAATGTCTGCACTCTGCCACCACCTCCCCCTGACAGCTAGGCATGCTTGCAGAGAATGTCTGCTTCTTCCTGACACTGCTGAAAGACTGAAAATCTCAGTGCAAGTGTGGCTCTGCCTTAGCACAGCTCTGCCTTAGCACTTTGCACCAAAAGTGCTACGAATGCTTTGCCCTCCTCAGCTGCAAAGAGGTAAGGATTATAACTCTGACAAGACAGTGTTACTTACTTGGGATAGCACCTCTGCTGAAAGATGGGCAGAATCTCTGCATCTTGATTTGACTGTAGAAGCAGTAAATCCCGAAATCTTTCTGTCAGGACAAAGAAAAAAAGAAAACAAACCCAGACTGTGACTCTGCATTTTATGTTCAGGCTACCAGTAAGCAAGCAGTAATACGAGTGAATTCCTTTCTGCAGCACTGATAATTAGCAAAGGGCCAAGCTATGTTTGTAGTGAAGAAAATCTATATATTCACACAGACAAAACTCCTAAGACTAGAAATCACTCTTTCCTGTATACTCCTTTACTAGTATTTTAAAATGTTTTGGTTTTTTATTTCCATGTAATGCTGAATTCCAATAGTACTCTGAAGTTTCTGAGGTCTGCATATAGGACTTCTGCATATCATACACAGCAAGAAATTGTCCCTGCACTGAAGAGACCAGTCTAAACACAAAGGAGGAACAACTAAGAATTCAACAAGCACTCAAAGATCATAGTAGTCTAAATGAATGTAAATTAATTAATCAAAATTAAATCAACATGTAAGTCCTTGAGTAACTGACTCACTGACATTTCTAAGGAAGGCTGAAAGAGTGCATTGCTTTTTGCTCATTACTATTGCCTTAGTTTCACTTGGGACAGATTTGTTCAGTGTCTGGTATGATGCTATGTTTTGGTTCTGGGAGAAAAACAATGTTAACACATCGGTAGTTATAGTTACTGCTAAGCAGTGTTGTACAAAGTCCAGACCATTGATAGAGAATGGTCCAAGTACCTGGAAGGGAACAGAATTAGAACAGCTGACTTAAACTGGCCAAAGGAATTTTCCATACCATATAATATCACATGGGAGGAGTTTTGAAGGGCATGGGAATTCATCTCACTCTCTTCTGCTAAGGGGGGGGGAGGGGAGGGGCGGGGCGGGTTAGCTGGGCATCAGTCATGGGGTAGTGAGCAACTGTGCATCATTTGTTATATACCTGTTATATACATTCACACACACACACACGTATATATATACATACACATAGTCCTATTATCCTTTTATCTATCATAGTAAATAGTTTTATCTCAACCCACAAGTTCTATTTATTTTATTTTTTTCAATTCTCTCCCCCACCTCACTGGGAAGAGGGTGAAGGGAGCAAACTGCTGTGTGATGCTCAGTCACCTGTCAGGTTAAACCACAAGGACAATGTATTTGAAAAAGTGAACCACAGTGTCATTTGCAGTAGCCAAGTTACTTGTAACTTGGCTTCTCTGACCAATAGGTGTGGGGACAGCTGCTTTGGGTAGCTACCCTTAATTGATGTTCTAGAGGTAGCTCGATGCAAAACAGATGTGGGATCTGTACAAGATTCTATCAGTATCAATTTTTCAGTTTGCTGTAGATGGGAACCTCCTCAAATTATCTTGATAGAAAGAAGGGAAATACACTCAGGTCAAACTCCCTTAGCACAGTTCTCAGCTCTCCACATCATGGGAATACTCTGCTTCTTTCCATGCTCTGCAACTTTTATTTAACTACTCCTCTAGTAGCACAGATACTGAGGACGCTGCTGATATATTTCCCAGCTTGGCAACTCCTGCTTTTCCTGCAACACCTATATACCTTGAAGGCTTCAGCTACAGAGTTTAAGCCTCCATCATCTGCTGAGCCACTACTGTTTGCAGCCTGTTGTAGCTGAGCTACAAGTTTCTCTAAACTAGCCATCTTTTTCATATACCATTCTCTTTCTGGGAAGTGAACTTCCAACAAATGTAGACCTTCCTTCCTTGGTATCCCTAGGTATCTCAAAATATCCTCCAAAATAAGGTTTACAGATAAGGATATCAAGGGACAAATCAACGAAGATGAATCTTCCAGCTCCAAAAAGGAGTAATTTCCTACTTCTTACAGTTGAGCATGTGATGGTTTTCTCAACATTAATTTTTATGTCATATTATATAATTACAGCTAAAATAGATCAATTCGGATAAAGTTCTACTAAGTAGCCATTTAAATGAAAAAAAATCACCTATGCTTCATAAATTATATTACTTTGATGAAGGAACAATAAGTTAAAAATAAAAAGTGTCCTGATAAAGGCTCAGTTGTAAAGGTCAAGCCCTTCTGATGGTATGACCTAGTCTTCCAGCAGCTGGCTGGGAAGTTTAGCAAAGAAACTCCAGCAAAGAAGAAACAAGAAGTAATAGTTGCTACCTTCATTTCCAGATCTCTTCAAATTCAATTTTGAAGCATATGTACCTGCAAAATTCTTACCACATCTTCAAAGGTAGCTCTTAGCTTTTACTGTACCTGCCTGAGACAGAAACAGGATGTGGCCAACAATGATAAATATAATGCTGTAAAGATGGAAACAAAATTCATCGGGCATTTGTCAAGGAAGATCCTGCTCACTGTCTTGACAAAAACCTTTGTCGTTTTTTTACCTCTTTCTGAACTTTCAGGAAGAGGCAAAGATTTTTTTTATTGCCAGTCCCCCGACACACGGCAGTATGCTGCATACAGGCATGCCATCATCCTTCCAGATGGTACGCTATGATCTTCAAACGCCGCAAGACAAGAGATGAAAGATTTAAGTAGTGCAAAATATCCAACTGTTTATGTGTCAGAGCAAGCACATTAACTTCCTCCCCCACCTCAGGAATCCTCACGTATTTTTGATATCTCCCAAGACAACTCAAGTTACTGGTGCCACTCTAGGAACTCTTTATAAATAGGCTTCCTATGAACAACAGTAGCCTTTGTATATGCCTGGTGGAGGAGTGAGAGGAAGTTTTCAATGGCAAACACTGAACAAAAGAACTTCCCTCTGTGACCTGAGCGTTTTGACCTTCAGTGCACAGTTTAAGTCATGCCTATGAAGGATTTGATCAATAAAATGTCTTCTTGGTGCCTGATCTATTTGTTTTTAGCACATACAACCAGGTGAAAAAGCAATGGAAAACACTGAGAGTCACTCTCCGTTCAATATTGTGCAACACTACAGTACATTTAAGTGTGTCAGACTGCTCTGGCAAATGTTACAAGAGCCTGTAATTTGGGAGAGACGAAATTCATCTCATGTTGGGCACAGATGTGTCCCACACCAGCATTCTACTTGCATCCAGGCTGGGTTCCATCTCCAACCTCTATTCTCTGACTTCTTCTTAGGGTGCAGCCCTTTCTCCTTGGCCTAGGTCTGCTGGCTGCATTCCACAACTCAGTTCAACAAGCTGCCATCTTGAAAATATTTCAAATAGCAATGCGACAGGGCTGGCGAATATTGGGAGTGAAAGCAGCCAAAGCATCTGAAATTGGCTTAAACAGCCCTCCTGTTTGGATCCTCCTGGATCGTGTTTTAGTTAAACTCTATTTTTTTCTTCTTTTTTTTTCCCCCTGCCCTATGGCAAATTTCCCAGGCAGATGTGTTTTCTTTTCACCATATGAATTTATCCATTTTTCCATAGCAACACTCATACTTATATGGTAGTATTCCACATCACCTCACATACATCCTACAACTTTTTCCAGTACATGGAGCCTCCACGTCCTATAAATCTTCTTAAGAGAAACAGCACACTGAACAGAACTCTTTAGGATTAATTTCTCCACAGGATCATTATGTACACGATTCACTCTTCAGGTCTAAGATACTTTCTATTACACAAGTGCACACAGCGCGAAAGTCAAATTGGTACAAATGACACCACTGCCTTTAAGGACAATCCAGCAATGTGATGAAGGAGGTGATGAGAGCTTCAGCTGCAACTGATGAGACATAGGTACGTTTGATGCTTCTACAAGAGTATATCAGAAGCCTAAAGCACAAAAAAGGAAGGTTTTTCAAATTACAGTAACAAACAGATAAACAAGCAAAAGCAAACAACCAATAGATCACAACATCTTCCAAGACAGACAAAGGTGGGAGATAAAGAGGACAGGGGGGTTTCAAAAAAGAAGATAGAATAGTTTTGCTGGAAGGGACCTTCAAAAATCAAGTCCAATTGCCTGATCTCTTCAAAGCTAACCAAGACTTAAAGTGCATTATCTAAATGACTCTTGAACTGGAAGGTATAGGACTTCAGCCACTTCTCCAGGAAGCTCATTCCAATGTTTTGCCACCCTCACAGTACAGAAATGGAACTGGAAAAACAAAATAGTCTTATCAGTTGTAAAGCAGAGAACATTGCGGTCCAGGAATCTATTTGTCTACCAAAAGATCTATCTGTATATTTATACCTTTGAAAAATTAGCAAACATGTTTCTGTAGTTAACCTTGGGTCAGCTCCATCTTTCACTACATGGACATCTGTAAACTCTATTGTTTCTACCTAAAAACATCTCCGCCTCTTGTTTTGCAAAATGCAGATTAGTCTGGAACCTTCTGAGTTATGGATGCCTCCTCAGTGTCTTGGAACAATAAAAAAAATAATTAGGTCAGCTTTCTTAAAACTGCCAATTGTATCAGAAAAGATTTGAGACCCGCTAATCTGTCTTGTTCTCAAGGTCTGTAAATTTGGAAATACTGTCATAAGCACTTCCTCAGTGCTTTGAAAAGAAAAAGCATTTAGGGAGAAGCCTCTGCTAGTGAAGGACTATAAAAATTATGAGTAACAAGATGGGATAAAACCGAAACATCTAGTATATTGATTTGACCTGTGACTTATTAATGGTCAGAACTTCTGAAGTAAAGCAAGTGTCACATTAAGCAGTCTCAGAGCTCAATGCTGTCAGAAATCCTGCACGTTACACAGCAGCCCCCTAGCAGAGCTGGGGATGAGGTAGACCTCTGGAGTTCAAAACTAGTATCCTAATCAAGAGATTTATTTTTCTCAGATGTACCATACTTGAAGAGCATTTTCTTCACAGAAGTGTTTATTCCAGAACATACTAAAAGGTAACTTTAACCTCAAAATATCATTATAAATACATGCTATGAAAGAAATGTTATTTGCACTGAATTTCGTAGCAGTGAGTCCTACAAGCACCCTATGGCTGTGAAGGGCTGTTCCTTCCTGTTTGAACACCATGAGTCAGTGCAGGGAGGCTCAATTAGCTCTTTTTTCTTTAGCGATGCACTTTCCTCTTTCACGTGCCACAAGAAACAGTGAGGCAATAGTTCTATCTCTCTTTATCTGTAAGTCATGATACTTGATGTAAAATACTCTTATACTCACCAAAGAAAAAGACTCTCCAAGTACTTATGGGCAGGGAGGCTCAGCTGATTCTCTTTGTAATCTGTAATCTCATACAGAAACTAGAGAAAGCCTACTGAAATGAGCTACTCTCCAAGTGTACAATTACTGCAGTACTATACAGCACTGCCAAGCTCCAAAGGGTATGCCTTTAAAAAGCTGAGCTTTACATGGTTTGTCTGTTAAGCCCCTGGATTCTCTTTCAAGTACTTCTCCAGTTGCCCACCTAAACCTCTTCATCCCTTCCACATCCTCTGTCAGGGAATTCAAAGGTGTTTCTCACCTTATACATGAAGAGCCACCATTCTGTATTTGCTCTGAATTAGTATCTGCGTTTGATGGCCAAAAGTTCTGCTACTGACAGAAACTGTGGTGTGAGCCTTCCTATTCACTATGCCATTGTTATGCATGATTTGGTACACCGCTGTTTTCCTAAATTTTCCTGTGTACTGATGTACTGAGTTGTCACCTGTTTAGAAGCCTTTTCATGTTTTTGAACACTTTCATCACTTTTCCATGAAGCATGTCCACTCCTAATGTATGCTGTTTGAAACAAAGAATCAAACCTGCATATGGGATTCAAGGCTTGGGAGCACCACAGAGGTACACAGCTGCACTGCAATCTCTCTCTAAGTTATTTTCTGCTTTACTCGTATTAATTCTCTCCTACTGGGCACAGTGTTGATGTCTTCCTGGAAATAACTGTCATAACTCTGCAGTGTCATTTGTGGGCTATTATAGTCACATCACTTCCCATCCTCAAATAGATTAAAATTAGCATGCAGCAACATGCATATATGTACTGGTATTTTTAGCCAGGTTTATAAATAGGTTCATAAGTTAATATATTCTATACATATTCATTTCAAGAAGTACAAGTGCTCTTAAGACAACATATTTACATGGCAGCAAATAAATAACTGAATTAATCCCATTCAAGGTCAAATTTTTGTAGTAGTCAGAACAAAACACCACCAGTCACTGACAACTTCTCATGCTTTTGTCCGTTTGTATTTGGTCTCAGTTAGGATGCTAAGTATGGGATACTTTCACCCTCTCACTAATACATACCTTCATTATTACAGTGAAATATATTATCATGTAACAACTTTGCAGAATCACAGAGTAGCTGAGGATGGGAGGCATCTCTGGAGTTTGCCCAGTCCAAACCAGTGTTCAGAGTGAGGTCAGCAAGAGGGGGCTGCTAACGGTACCGCTCAGCTGGAATCTGAGCATCTCCAGGGATGGAGACTCCACAGCCTTTCAGAAGACCGCTTCCTGTACTCGAGCACTCACACTGCACAAACCTTTTTCTCACATTTAGAAATAATTCCCTGCATTTCAGTTGGCTTCCCCTGCCTCTTAATGGCAGTGAGAAGAATGGACACCAGTTCGTTCCTCTTTGCTCTCTCCCAGGTAAAATTAGATACGACAAAAGATTTTGTGGGGAACGACTGCTTACTATGAGACTTGGATTTGAGACCACAGAATCACAGAATCACCAAGGTTAGAAAACACCTCCAAGATAATCCAGTTCAAGCATTCACCTGCCACCTGTATTTCCCCACTAAACCATATCTCTCAGTACAACATCTGAACGTTTCTTGATCACCTCCAGGTACAGAGACTCCACCATCTCCCTGTGCATCCTGTTCCAGTGCCTGATCAGTCTTTCAGAGAAGAAATTTCTCCTAATGTCCAGCCTCAATGAAGATCTAATGAACCATTCCCTGTGCAACATAAGGGGCAATTTAAGGCTGACAAGATTTTATTTTCAGCCACTGTTCTGCTGGGGGACGGTGATGCACAAAATCCTCTGCATACCCAAAACACAAACCAAGCCAGTCTTATACCAAGAAACAGTATGTCATTAAAACAGACAGGGGGGACGCACTAGCAGATTTTAGCCTAAAAAAGGATGCCCCTAAAGAGACATCACTGCTAAGTACATTACGGCTCTTTGTGCTGTCCCATTTCATAAAAATCCCACCGAAGTTCACTTACTGCTGCAATCAGTAGGTTTGAATATGAGGGAAAAGAGTGCATTTTTACACTATCAGTACTTGGTGCTTTTTCCTCCCTGCCTTCTAATGTAAAGTAGCCCTAAGAACCCAACTCTGCCCTCTTCCCTCCAAACGCCACTGTGATAAATGCTGCTCATCACCGAGACTCCGCTCATTTCATTTCAGTAAAGTCATTAAGCGTACTACAGACCTAAGCCACCTTGACCTCAGTCAAGCATCTGTAAAACACAGCCGCCAACTTCCATGTCCTCACAGCTCAGCTGTGTGAATACCTGCATTAGAGGTGCTAAGTTGTTCCCATGGCCTGTATCCGGGGCCAGGAATCCATATAATACCCAGATTCATGCTGAGATAAACCAGCAGTGATACTCATCCTTGTGAAAATGCCCTGAATCCTTCCACAGTTGATCTTGTGACTATAACAAATTTCTGGAAGTAACAGTAACAGGGCTCTGAATAAGAAACAAGAAGAGAAATTGGGTACCGAGGGACTCCACTATATATCCAAGTAATTTTTCCTGTGTTTCCTGCTGTCTGACTCTCTCTGACAACACATACAAGTTCTTCACTTGCACTGAAGCACATAACTCAGCAGAAAGTGATTAGAGCTCAGCTGGACCCTATTTTTTATGTAAATTTTGCTAGTCAACTGGAGATGATCCACTGGGAAGAAATGAGCAACTCTTCCAGAGATCTAATCACATCTGAGGCTCTGGCTCTTCCAAAGTTTCTCAAAGGGCAATATCAAAACCTTAGCAGGTAATTATTTTAATGACTAGCAAATGAAATGGCCCATTAGATATTGGTTATTCCTTTTTCTTTTGGGTAGGTGATAAAAGTTATTCACACAGTGTATCAAGAAATGTACCACAAGTTTAGTTTAATTTCACCCTGATGTAATTCTGTTATTTCTTCTTACATACGAATTAAAAGAAGCAATTCTTGACTACTTAAACCAACCCACTCCCTGAAGATAAACTTGCTACTTAGGACCTAGTCTGGCTAGTTTTATTTTACACTTAACTAATAAGTTTATGAAAATATATATTCTTTTTGCTGACTTTGCTGCAGGATGTTCTAGTGGTTTGTTGTCTCCACTTTTCAAATATCACGTGTTATGAAAATAATAAAATATTAAGCACACATGTTTTTGCATGACAGAAAGTCCACTGCTGAATATTTTAATATTTTCTATCAACAGGACAATTATTCCTAATCTTGAGTGGGAGAGAAAATATTGAAGATGTTGGTGTAATAGGAGACTGATCAAGATTGTCTAGTACAAGAAACCTGTGGTTTAACATGATTTAACACGATTTTGTTAATTCTTATATAATGATGAACTCTCATTTGATGTGTCTGAGTGATTCCTCTAGCGACCTGCAATGACAATGCACTTGATGCACCATCACAAATTCTGCAATACAGAATGGCATGGGAGTAATAAAGCCCTCTGCTTGCAGAAAAGGTGGTACATATGCTTTGAGAGATATGGGAGGCTTTTAAATTACTGCTGTACTGGTTTTTGGATTAACAAAATGCTACTTTATTTGGAAGCTGCACAAAGAAAATTCCATTTGCCATGCTTGTTAGTGACAGGGCACAATTAGCATAATCCCCTCTGCGCATCACAAAAAAAAAAAAAAAAAAAAAAGCAAACATCAAAAAAACTGAAATTATAAAAACTTCTTCCTTTAATTATAGATTTTGCTGTTTTTAAACCCGTTACAACTGAGCTGTAGGGATATTCGGCTCACACAGCGCAAGTAAAATCTCTGAGGGGAAGCCCTGTGCTGTCAAGGCTGACAGCAGCCACTTAGCAGAGCACAGCAAAGCATCTCAACTTCATCTCCAAAACCATGTGTGGGTGTCTGTGGCATTTCCCTTAAGGAAACAGTGCTTACACTGCCTACAGGGAGTAAAGGAAGATGTTAAATTTATGTGAAGGGATGGAATTTAAGACTGCTTCTTGCAATGAAGAGCACAAATTGCCCACTGATTTATTTCATTTGCTCTTACAAGAAGAGGCTTCTCAGAGGATCTAGATGTGCTAACTATCAGCAGCAGCTCAGAAAAATCGTCACAGCAGCCATTTCAGCAAACTTCAACCAACCAATGACCACTGGAACTCCTCCTCCAGCCCAAATCTCTTTCAGTGCTGAAAACTGTGCCCACAGCCCTCTGTAAGCCTCCTTCCTGAACCCCCAGTTGTTCAACAAATAGCAGCGTGACTATTTGAATTCATAGCCCTTTTCTCACCCTTCTCCCATGCCCATGACCACAGAGTTTAGTGCAACAACGCTTAGAATGTTACAGCTCAAAAATAAGTCACAGATCCAAACAGTTTATCAATATTGTCTGCCATAAAGGCTGCTCTCAAATTACCAGGCACACACTAATACTTTGCATAAAGCACTGTCTGAATTTTACTCTTTCTAGATGGTCAAGCATTTTGAATCTGAACTTTATTAAAGATAACATAACGAGATTTTAAGAGAGGAAAAAAAGAACACAATAAAAGGTAAATATATAGATGCTGGAACAAAAAACTGTGTATCCATGTTTAAATAAAATTCAGTATTTCATGCAAATCACAATGACACTAGAGTCTACTTGTGTCTTTGTCTTTTTCCACTTAAGAGTTGCCAACCTAACCTGCATCTGCCATGATGCAAAAGCCTTCTCCTCCAGGAGAGATCACAGCACGTTATAGCAAATACATCCTACAGCACCCTGATGGAGCTGTAGGTGTCCCTGTTTATTGCACAGGAGTTGGACTAAATGGCTTTTAAAGGTCCCTTCCAACTCAAATAATTCTATGATTCTGGGAAATCAGGAACTTAGCCAAGAGAAGATAAGGAAAGCTGGAGACATACAAATGCTAACAGGCAGTGGGGACAGCATTTACAAGTGATATTTTTGGCCTCATAACAGTGTTTTTGGCAATCTCAATTTTTTGGAAAAACAAATATTATTTCTCATGGAAATGGTAAATCAACTAAAAAACTGCAGGGTGAAGGAGGGCATTTGCTATTTATTTACTTGTCTTGCTCATATTTCTGAAGAAACAAACAAACAAACAAACAAAAACCCTTTAAAATAAGAGGTAATATTATTGTATTCCCTGTTGTTTGCTTTGACTTTTCTGCCTCTTTGTCAAACCTGCTGAAGGTTCTGCATGCCTGAAGGCCTGACAGTTTTTTCTGTTTTATCTGATCTAATAAAAGATATTACCTCTCCCTGCAGAACTTGCATCTCATGGAATGTTACTCCACTACACAGTACTCTGGACTAATCTGGTACAAATGTCACAAACAATATAAATAAAAAGCATCATGATATCCTTTTTTAAGCAAACTCCATAACTTTACTCCTACTCATAGCACAAAGTAGTTTAAATAAAGAGGAAGAGCAAGAATAAGGCTGAGCTGTAGAAATGTGGGTTACAGTGTCAGTGAAATATATACAGGGTGCACCCTGCCTTCAGCTGCTGCCTTCCACACCAGCGCACCATTAATTAACAAGAAAGCACACTCTGCTTCACACATCCCAGTGCACAACACTGCAATCCTATTTACATTTTGGCTAAGGGAGTTCCAGCTTATGAACTCCCTCCTACATATTCTCCTCAAAGCACATGAGTTAATAATTAGATGATTGAGCCATTTGTCTCATTTGGGAATGTCACATTCAGCACGTAACAAGAGTCATTTCAAATTTCACGCATGAACCAGAAAATGTAAATAGCCACTTTGCTGCATCTCACACTCCATACAGTATTTAAGGCATTTTTGCTTTGCCTTATTCTGAAATGGCAAGGCCTGAGAGATAAAAAGCAGGTTTTAGTTACAAATGGATTCAATGGACTGACACTCACAAAAGGACTCCTTTTTACTAAGAACTGGCAGTTTCACTCCATTCCCATTAGGAATGACCTCCCACATCTCTCTTCTGCACTTTTCCGACACAAAGGGGCACTAAGTTCATAGCCCAGTACAGAGCACTGCTTGGCATGTGGCTTATAGTACGTGGTTTAAGCTTGTACAAAAAGCATAGCTATAATCCTTGTAAAGTAAACTTTTCTATTCTGTTTACTGCAGAAGCCAAAATACCTATTCTGCCAAGTATGGAAACGTGCTATTGGCCCGGGGTCATGACAGCGCTTTCAGTGCATGTTCTGAGGTTTGGCTGGTAAAGGAAGAATGGTAAGTAATATTTCTGAGGCTGTCACACTCATTTTTATCCACAGGAATCTTATTTCCGCTGTTGATAATTATATAGTTGGGTGGTGACAGGTTTTTTATAACCTTTATGATTGAATGGGATAAATCTCTTGGGAAAGCCTGGGACAGAGAAGAGTTGTGGTTGCAAGATACTCCTCAAAAATTCTTGGATCACAAACTGGCTGTGTTGCCTCATAGAAAAACTCAAACTCTTCAGTTAGTGCTGTCTGAAGCAGAGAATCAACACATATGCAAAAGTGAAAGTCTAGAGAGAGTAGCAAGGAAACGTGTGCGACAATGGAAAGCTGGGTTGCCAGGGGCTATAGAGAACCAAAGCAAAATTTGCTTTGGGGAGGGGAGGGGAGGGGAGGGGAGGGGAGGGGAGGGGAGAGGAGAGGAGAGGAGAGGAGAGGAGAGGAGAGGAGAGGAGAGGAGAGGAGAGGAGAGGAGAGGAGAGGAGAGGAGAGGAGAGGAGAGGAGAGGAGAGGAGAGGAGAGGAGAGGAGAGGAGAGGAGAGGAGAGGAGAGGAGAGGAGAGGAGAGGAGAGGAGAGGAGAGGAGAGGAGAGGAGAGGAGAGGAGAGGAGAGGAGAGGAGGGGAGAGGAGGGGAGAGGAGGGGAGAGGAGGGGAGAGGAGGGGAGAGGAGAGGAGAGGAGAGGAGAGGAGAGGAGAGGAGAGGAGAGGAGAGGAGAGGAGAGGAGAGAAGAGGAGAGGAGAGGAGAGGAGAGGAGAGGAGAGGAGAGGAGAGGAGAGGAGAGGAGAGGAGAGGAGAGGAGAGGAGAGGAGAGGAGAGGAGAGGAGAGGAGAGGAGAGGAGAGGAGAGAGGATATGGGATCCCTGACCAGAACTTGAGCATTACTATCATGCCTACAGGGAGCTGTACAGCATTTGCTATTTAAATAATATTAAAATGCAACTCTCATATCATACAATCATGGTATCGCTTGCAATATTGTCAGTTTTATTAAACACACCACCATGGTTCTGTACAGAACACAGAACAAATTCAGATAACATGATAATACTCTCTCTCTTCCCATCCAGTTGTTAGGTAAGACATTAGCAGAAATAAGCTGACAGGTAGGAGAGACCAAAGATTAAGGAGCAATACAAGACAGCATGATAAACAGTCATCTGAGAGGGCCATCAATCACCACTGTTGGCAATCTGTATGGTAATAGTGCTACACTTCACATCATCCTCACAGCCCACATCAGAGATGACACTGCTATTGAACAGTGACTCCAATTCAGTATTTCAAAGGAATGTTAAAAGTGGAGAGACTGCAAACCTGGCACTGGTTGTCCAGAGAAACTGGGATGCCCCATCCCAGGAAATGTTCAGGGCCAGGTTGGATGGAGGCCTGGGCAGCCAGATCTTGTGCAAGGTTTTGGAGCCCACAGCAGGGAGCTGGAACTAAATGGTCTTTGAAGTTCCTTCCATACAAACAATTCTATGATTCTGTGATTTTATGAAAACAGTAAATCATGGGAACCATCACAGAGTTGAACTTCATGCACAGAAAGATCCCACGGACATCCAAAGGCTGAACCTGAAAAATGTGCTAGTTCAATCCCAAGTTTTGTTTCTGGCTTATGCTAGCTTCTCTATAGAAATTAATCATGAAATTCCAAAGTGTCATGCAGGAACTGGGAGCACATATAGGTAACCGTCCCTTCTGCTCATGAAGTTTATAGACATCAGCAGTTTCTACAGCAGTTATTCTATTCCTTTGACATTCCCAATTTGAAATACTGTTTTCCTAATTAACTACAGCACTTTCAGAGTCTGCTAGGAAAGGATGCCAGAAATAAACCTCGTCAATCTAATTTTAAGGTATTTTAACTAACAATTGTGATAACTTCCATTTTCAAGTCTAAAATGTGTTTGCATTTTTCATCTGCCCCTGAAGGAGAAGCTTCACTGAACTGGGAACAAAACAAGAAGTTGGTCTGGAAGGCATTACCCAGCAAAACCTGAGAGGCATCCAAGCAAGTGGGCTACAGCCTCAGGGTAGTGCAGGCATGCATGAAGAGCTGGCATTTTTGTGTCAACTCTACCATTCCTTTGGAAACCATTACAAATCTGTTAAAGGTGCTCATACAAAGGAACCATGAAGTCCAGCTAGACTTCACATATTAAGTGCCTGAAGCAGATCTGATCCTCTGCAAAGAAACTACCACAAGAATGGGACCCTCATATGCATGAATCCAAAGAACTGGCAACTCCAGAGCAGCAACTTTGTCTTCTCAACAAATCAAACACTGCATAGAAACACAGATTACCATAGCAAAGACCTGCATGGAAGCCCACTCATCTGCATCTCTTGGAGCCTTCCTATCCTGTAACTCTACTTTCAAGGTGGAGTGTGGGTTGGTTTTTTTTCTGTTTTTACTATATTCATTTAGTTCCTATCAGTTGTTATGTGTTAGTGAGCTCCAGAGGAGCTCACTAACAGGGAGTTACACATAACAAGGTGTATAAAGAAAGGACTGCAGAGACTTCAAGGCAACCTTCTGTCCTAACAAACTTGATTTTCTTCTTTGTGGAGAAAAAAATTCACAAATTGCTTAAATCAGAGTCGATGTAAGTTATACTGGGTTTGGTATTCAGTCTGCTGCAGTTCAAGTGTTCAGCAATCCACAGCTGGAGTCAAAACTTCAGACATGTTCTTTCAGCAGTAATTCTTATTTTTTTCTTATTTTAATTCTATAAAGGGGCTTTCAGAGCACAGCCAGTGAACTGACTCTGTTATCTTCCTTTTTCTCCATTCTCCTAATCCTGCCTTTAATGAGCTGTTTACATGAATAAATAAAAAGATTAATGAATGTTAATAGCACTGAAGAATAGAACTAGTATTCTTTGTAGCACACTTTGGCTAATTATATTGTTAAGGTATTTTAACCTCCCGGTAATGTAAGAGTACTACTATTATTATTAATATCAAATTATGTAAAAGAAACACAATTAAACCTCTTTAGCACTCAATTCTGAAATCTTCCTTAGAAGCGTAAGTAAGATTCACTGAGAAGATAAGAATCAGCAGTCATAAAATGTAAGGGAAAAAATAACATCTCTACCATCTCTGACTTCAGCTTTCTGGAACAATCAACACTAGCACAACATTAACACCTTTATACCCTGCCTGGAATCCCATGGAAGAACTAAACACAACAAAAATCATGTTACTACAGAATGAGAAAGGCCCAAACCAAACAGAACTGGAGGTAAGAGGAAATGAGGTGAGCAACTGCTCATCAGAATTGACTAGATAGCTTTAGAGAAACTCAGTAGCAATGACAGTGACCCCAGGACAACCCTGTCACATCCTGCTGGCAGACTCTGTAGTCATATTATTCCTTCGTGTCACCTTGTCACTAGGATATTATTCCTTCTTCACACTTCTCCAGTGAAAGAAGATCTGCTACAAATACAGCTGATACTGACAGAGTGATACAATATTTCAGTATCTTCCAAACTATTCCCTGCGTTACTAAAAAAATACTATTCCTTTGCTAGCTCCTACACCAGCTAAGGGCAGCAATGTGCAGTGAGCTTCAGATCTTCTCTGTATTAGGAGCTTCAAGGTCTCAGGAAGGTAATGAAGATACCAGCAAAGATATGACAAACCCTCCCTGCCCAGAAAGTTTAGATTATGCCTCCTTTGGAGCTACTTAGAAGGCATGTCTATTGTCTTCTGGAGGGCAGTCAAAAAATCCTTAGTCCATCTCCAACAGGTCAAACAACTGCATTACAAATTAAGCCTGTTCAAGAAATTAGAGATCTAGATAGAATTCTGTTTTGTGTACTTGTTGCTATCTGAGGTTTTAGTGCATAGGCATTTAAACAAGATCCATGTTTTCATACATTTGCCACGTTCTGGGAAAAGAGTTCTGCTGTTTTCAACTGCATAATATTTTTTTCCTGAAACTACCTGCTCCAAACCTGGATCTTCCAGAAAAAAAGACTATTAACAGTCTCTGATAAAAATTCACAACCTCAAGGACCTCCTGACCATGCCTATCCTCATCTCCAACAGGAAGAATTAAGATAACATCCATATTTCCTGGTGAGACATTGCTTTCTACAGCAATGCAGATCAATACACTAAAATACATAGGTCTCTCCAAAAGTAACATTTCTTATTTACTTCCATGAAAACTACAATAAATACAAAGAGCACAACAGCACTATTTCCCAGAGCAAATTCTCAGCTATGAAACACTATTTCTCAATATAGTCACTGTCATTTATGGAATGACAAACTATAAACACAGGTTCACAAGTACAGCTGTGCATGGCTATTCAGAGCGTAACTTACTTCTCACAGCACCACCACCACTGCAGAAACACACGATCCATAGCATCACTGTGCTCACATCCCCTGTTTGATTTCCAAAAATGCTGAGAAAGCATCCATGAATGTCAATGGGTGCCATTCTTTCCACATGGAGGGACTCAGTGACACACCTTTGCTTCATACACACTTCCATGTCAGATGTGATTTTGTCAGACTGCTTCTCTGCTGCCATCTGTAACTCAGCAAAAAAATGTAGCGGAATACTGAAGGGTCAACCTCTACTGCTGTACTACCAGCATCCACCTCTGACATTGTGGGCCAACATAATAACATAGGAGGCATTACTTTTGGACCATCCCCCGTAGATCTGTTGTGATTCTAGCTCAGCACCTCCTGTTGCCACAATGTGTACTAAGTTGAGTGGATAGAAGTCTCTGATTTAATGGGTCATATTAAAGTGCTTTACAGGGCTTTCATAATTGGTATCTTGCTGCTCAGAATGGCGGATAGGTTTTGCAAATACTCTCCAAGATCATAACCACCTGAAAGGCAGGAGGATTTCACTACAAGATAAAAATTACTGCAGAGCACAGAACAGCAGCAGTGTTTTAAACACAATCCCATCCCAATTTGTACCAGAAACAGCCTGCAGCATAACAGCAATGTTCTGATGCCCTAAAACATGCAGTTCACCTCAACACTTCTGAGTGCTGTCTGCTTGTTTCCCACACAATCACGTTGTGAGGCTTCAGACGTCTGTCATTTCAACACCATCAGTACCACTTTCTGTCTAGCACCCTGAAGTCTGGCCAGTAAATGAGACACATTGTCTTGCATTGCTGTGCTTTCTTCACTGCCGTTGAGAGGCTGGACACATCAAGCATGCTCTGTGGGTTCTCTCCTTTTCCCTCCAGAGGTGCCAGATGGAATGTCAGCTTTCAGACTAAACAAGTGGCACTTGATGCAGCGGCGAGGAAGGACACCCTGACAGCTGACAATGCTAGGACAAACTAGGCATCAAGCGAGGAAAAAACAACCTAAAATCCTTTTGTAAATATTAAGACACCAAATCTCTCAAAGCTGACTGAGAAAAAGCTGACCAAAGACACATGAGAGAAGCAGAACAGAACAGGCGTTCAGAAGGTCATTAATAGCAAAACCAGCTCATCTACAGATCTCATTACGGATTCATACAGAAACCCTTGCAGAGACACCAGTGATCTGCAAGGTTTAAAGCCATCACCCACCAGCACTATCTCCTGGGCAGCTGCACTGTAAGATATGCTGGTGTAGCTCCAAATGAGAGCTAGTCCAAGCTGCATGGCTTCACATTTGCCATTACTGACATCAGCCAGCGGAAACACACAGTAAGTACAGGGCTGCCCAGAGAGGTGGGAGAGGTGATGGATGTCCCATCCCTGGAGACACTCAAGGTCAGGCTGGGGCTCTGAGCAGCCTGGTTAAGCTGCAGATGCCCCTGTTCATTGCAGGACGGTTGAACTAGATGACCTTTAAAGATCCCTTCAATTAACTAAGCTACCTCTAAAGTAGAGATGCAGAACTTGACTTCCTTTAAAATCAATGAAGAGTAAAAAGGCATGCTTGGGGCCTGGTTTGTCTCCTGAAACAGACACAGCAATAGGCCAGAAGTCTACAAAGGAAGCCAAAAGAAGCAGTCCACTTGAAAGAATCTACATAGGCATCTAAGACCACATTACAGGAATTCTACTGCCTGTGTATATCTATTTTCTGTAACAAACTTGAATGCTAAACACAGTACATTTACTACCTCTACCATAACACAGACAAGAAATGAAAGAGCTCAGATTTATATTGGAAATATACACAGTGCTTCTGAGAAGTGCAGGTTCTCGACTGTTCTAAGTTCAGACACCTCCATTTGATTTCAATAAAGCAAAAAATACATTGCTTAGGGGATCTGCATTACTCTTAGCTTTGCAAAGGTCTTAGAGATATAATTTCTGAAGATTTGTTCTTTCTCCCCTGCTTCTTTTGTAAAACAATTTGTGATATTCAAATCACAGCTCTAAAAAGAACATGATTACATATACTGCCTTAAAATCCACTATATACTTGTTTCTGTGCAGAAAGAAAAGATAATTCTAAAGGGACTGCTTTTTTTCAGAAGCCACTTCTTGCGAGTTATTGGTAATCTACAGTTTTATGTATTGGGATATGGACGATAATTGGCATTAACAGCAACATCTCACCAGTAGCTGATAATTCTATTACCCCTTATCTTTTCTCTTTACACACAGTTGCTTTCCCAGCTGACAAAATACAATCACTAAGGCCACAAGGTATTCTATTCAATTTTCAAAACACGAGACTCAGTGTCAGAGAGTTGACCTGAAACATAACTTGCAGAATTGATTTGCCAGCATTGTGCATCCATCCCCAGCTGATGTTCGTACAGCTAATGGCAGGCAATTGTTCTTTCTGTATGTGTTTCAGGTGCAGGTGGCAGAAACTGAACTCAGTGAGGAAGGCAACATCTCAAATGAACTGGTTCTTCTCTGTATTTCACACTGTATCTGCACTCTTCTTGCATCCCTTTAATTTAAGCCTGTAATTGAGATCTCTAAAATAAATTGCTAACTCTCTTTGGTATCATGCATAAACTGTCAGGAAAGTGAAAATGTGATACATAGAGGATCTGAATAAATAGGATAAAGGCTGAGGGAATAGGTTGTGAGAGGAGCTTAAATGACAGAATGCTGCATAAAAACTCTCCCAGCCCAATATCCCATTTCTGGGAGCAGCCATTAAAATATGCTTAAGAAAGATTATAACGAATGTGGCAAATGTCTTAGTACTTCTTCAGTATTCTCCTCAAACAGTCCGAAGATTAGAGACCATTAACTGTCAGAGGGCTTAAGGGAATGAGTGCGAAGAGGGCTGCTTGGTAGAGATGCAGGGTACACAGCGTGCTTCGTGCCAGCACATTTGACCCACGGGGAGATATCCCTGTGTAGCTATACTACAACAAATGCTCTCTGTACTGTAACAGTGTCATGAGTTCTACTTAGGACAGTGTCCACAGCACCACTTAGGCAGACCTGCTTCATAGTGGAGAATACAGATACAGAGCTGGAAGAAAGACATTTGAATACTATTAAAGAGCAATTCACAGCACTGAGGGAGAGACTTCAAAGATGCCACTTCATTTGGAAAACTCATTTAGCTAGCACTTCTCTGCTCCATTTGGGGTACCTACTGTCCTGCCCCAGCCCAGGTAGGAGGGGTGCACAAAAACAGCATGAATGAAGACCAGTTAGGCCCATACTCTGCCACTGTCTGGACAACAACTTATGCTTTAAGAAAGGCCAGAAAACTGGGGTAATTATGCATTATACTTACAACTGGCATTACTCTCTTAACCTTTTCCTATTAAAGTTTCAGACACTTCCACAGCTGAGTACGCACTTGGACCAGTAACTTGAACAGACACTGATGCACTTATTTTCCCTGAACCGGTCTAATCCGTTTTAGGGTTTAGTTTATTTGACTCCATTCCACAAAAACATGAGCCAAAACAAATTAACACAGAAAACATTGCTTCTTAGGAAATGAACAAGATGGTGTTGTTTATTTATCTTCCTTACAAGGAAATGCTATGCTAAGCAGAAGAAAGTCAGCTGCCAAGCAATGATGACAACTAGTACTTGAGCATACAACTGTATAGGGAGCAGGAAATTAACATTTTTCTCTGCAGGGAATCTTGGTTTACACCTTTGGTCTAGAGGACATTCAGAGAGCAATGGAAGAGCATGGAAGAACATGAAAGCAACCTGTAATCTCACTGTTCCATGGGTGTTAATTGACCTGGCAGCCATTCAAATCGCTGGCATTAAAATCCTCTTATCTGAGAGCTGCACATTTCAGCATTTCTGCAGTCTCTACTATGTACAGAGGCATTATACAGGGCCAGCAGGCTACCAAAAAAAATAAGAAAAAGAGGCAGAAGCTTGAGGATGACTGCAAATCAGTAAATTGTGATCAGAACATCTGTTAGTAGTTAGAGAAACATGCTATCTGGAGAAATTCACATCTCAATAAAGCAAAGGTTCCATCAAGAATGTAATAAGAAGATCTTTGAGAAAACAAGCATAAATGTTCTCTGGTAAGAGTATGCTGCAATCAAGGTAAAACTGTGCTGAAGCCAGAAAGTTTGAGTAAAGATATTGGTCTCTGAAAGGAATTTTTTTTCTACGTACCTGTCCAGTCTCCTACTACTTTAAGGTGGACCCCAAACGTTGCTTTGGTATCTGTAGGGCACTAAAAATATTAAATATATTAAGGACCGATTCTATGTAATGAGAAAGTAAAAAAACAAATGCATTCAAAATACAGTTGTTAAGACAGAATTTGTTGTAAATAGGTCATTCCTGAGGAGACACATCAGCAGCTACTCCTTTTATAAAGCAGGTCTAGCACCAGTATGGTTCCTCCACTCAATTGTTTACAGAAGAGCGTGGGGTCGCTTTTGTCTGGACGTGCCATTTGGAGCAACCACTTCACTAAGCATTACTCAGCAATGGTATCAAACAAGAATACAGCACTACAGAAGTACTTCTCCTACTGCCAACCCTTATCATTCCACATCAGGAACTGCCCCATCATCCCAAAATCAAGGCATTTAAAGAAACATCTTCCTATTTAGAGATTTCTGGTTTTTCAGGGCTCATAATTTCAAGCTGATCACTCTCATACAACTGTTGCTTTCTTCTGTACTAAAACTGAGATTTTGGTGCCCTTCAGAAGAGCTTAGAGCCTGCAAAGGAAAAGCATCAGAGTGCATGACATACAATAAAATCACTTTGCAGCCTCTATACTCTCACTTTACACTTATAACCTCACCTCAGGGCTACTTAAATGTAACTATCAACAAAGGAATTGTTATTTACAGTCTTATTTACACCATGATATCTAGAAACCTCCAGTCAAGCCATGTCAAAGGACTGAGGAGCCTTCTCAGTTCCACTCCTTGTCAGCCACAGGGAGAGCTCAAACTCAGTGGCTGGACAACTTCTGCTGAGACACCGAATGATTTCACACATGAACAGGATAAGCATTATTCCTCAAAGATTCTTTACTTTCCTTCTATAAATCAACACTATTGGTTTGTCTTTGACAGATGATACTACTACTTTTGACATCTTTCCATCAGAGCCTGTGAACAACTGATCTAAGGTCCATCATGAATTCAACACCCAATCAGTGACACTTCTGTCTCTACTTTCTCCTGCTACAGACAAACACTGAGGAGAAGGTTGAAATCAATGAAACGTATCTGTATTATAAATAAAAGAGGCTCGAGGATATAGTCCAAGCACTGAAGCCTCAATCATCCACCAAGCCTGTGAGGAGTCTTCTTGGCTCTTTTTTCAACCATTTCCAGCATGAAATCAATCTCAGATAAGGCTGGAGCGGGAAACCACTGGCCTCAGGGCTTGAGGATCCACTCCTATTCCTCCTTATACAGCAGAAAAGAAGTAGGTAATATTTTAATATTCTCTGCATCTTGCCAAAAACCTAGAACACAGACTAAAAAGTCCCTGCTAGTCATTCAATCTTCCTGAAGAGGAAGACCATTCTTTTTTAAGAGCACTGATCACTACTAAGATTTCTTAACTGTCATCTTCCAAGTTTTCCTACAAAAATTTAATACAGATACTTACTTAGGCAAGTCTTAGCCTTCAAAAATGCAGTATTGAGGTCACGGACAAATGTCGTATAACAAGGTCTGTGTTTGCTATGGCAGTTTGCACAATCCTCCAGAAGAAAAATATGAGAGCAATTCTCAACATAAAAATAGATGTGTTTTCTCTCAGCTAGAAAGAAGCATTCTATCTACAAAAATATTTGTTTTCCTGGGGACTTCTGTAAAAGCCTTTGGCAGAGTTGATTTTTCATTCTGGGTTGTCCTGAGGTTCTCTGTGTTTCACAGGAGACTGAGTGGTTTTCTTAGCACAACCATGAAAAATCCTAGTTCAGGACATCTATAAAACTGCCTGCTATTCCCTCATTCCATTACAGTTAGTGGCTGAACAACCCTTGACTCTAGCCGAAATAGGTTCAAATCTATTATACTTTATGTTAACCTTGGGACAAATCCCTTTTTACATTACATTGAAAAATAATAAAAAAAAGATTTACATCTCTTTAGCCTCCAGGAAGCCTATTTTGATTCCTATAACTAGACATGAGGGTTCCTCAGAGAGTTCTAGAAAAATCTTATTATGCTACTAAACCTTACCAGAAGAAACACCCATCATGCAGGCAATACAGTGTTAAATTCCCCACGTGCAATAGGAAGAAAAAGTGCAGATGGTCCAGCAAAGAGCCACCAAGATGATTTGGTTACAGAATCAGACATATGAAGAGAGATCCAAGAAAATGCGTTTAGTCCACAAAGAAAAGAAGGTTCAGAGTGATCAGAGTGGCCTCTGACATGGTCCCACACCACATCCTTATCTCCAAATTGGAGAGATATGGAACTGAAGGGTGGACTATTCAAAGGATAAAAATTGGGTGGATGGTTGGAGTTGGAGGGTTGCAGTCAACAGCTCCATGACCAGTCAAGGCCAGTGATGAGTGATGTCCCTCACCAGTCTTTGGACAGGTGCTCTTTAATATATTTATCAATGACACAGATGGTGAGATTGAATGCACCCTCAGCAAGTTTGCTGATGACAGAGTGGTACAGTTGATACAACAGAAGGAAGGGGTATAATCCGGAAGGACCTGGACAGGCTTGAAAAGTGGAATCACAAGAGTCAAAGGCCAAGAGTAAGGTGCTACACTTCAGTTGAGACGAGTCCAGGTGTGTGTACAGACTGGAAGAAGAAAGCCTCAAAAGCAGCCCAGCTGAGAAGGACTTGAGAAGGTCTTTTAGAAGGTCTTCATGGGTAAGAAGTTGAACATGAGCCAGCAGTGCATGCCTGCAGCCCCAAAGGATGACAGTATCCTGGGCTGCATCAAAGAAGAGGTGGCAGCAGGGCCAATTAAAGTCATTTTACAATAATTATCTGCCAATATCTAAAAAAAAGCTATAAAGACGATGGAGATGCTCACTTTACCACCACATCTGGTTACAGAACAAGGGAAAAGCTGCTTCAGGAGAAATTCATTCTGGATGTAAGAAAGACATCCTTCACTGGAAGAACAGCTAAATATTGGAATAGGCAGCCCACAGAAATGGAGAAATTTATCTTTTTCCACTGCAGAGGAATGCCCTTGCACCAGTATGTTATACAGACGATAATCTGCAGAGGATCCTTCCATCTTAAGTGCTTTGAAACTGTAATTTGAACTTGAAAATTTTTATTTTTGCATTTATTGTAAAAAACCACTTATTTTATGCCTCTCATCTCCATAAAGACAGCAAGTCTCCCAACTGTGGCTTTTTCTAGACTGTGAAAATTCTGCATAAGCTGAAGAAAAATATTCAGACAGAATTTTGAAAAGTTCAATGATAAAAGTGGGCTAACTTTCATGTATTATCAACAGACAACTGTGCAAGTGTAATGAAGTACAACAAAAGTATCTTTACAGATTGGACTGTCTTCATGGAATCAGGAAATCAAAGAATAGCTGAGACTGGAAAGCATCTCCAAAATCTGGCTTAGCTCATTCCCTCTGCTCATGCAGTCAGTGAGAGCAATGCCCAGTCTTGTTTTGCTTATCTTCAAGGAGGAAACTCCTCAGTATCCCTAGGCAACCCATGCCAGTGTTCATACTCTCTCACAGTAGATGTGTTTTTTTCTTTTGTTCAAATGGAACCTGAAGTACTTCAGTTTGTGACCACTGTCGTGTCACTGTATATAACTGAGAAGAGTCAGCTTTGATCTTAATTTCCCCCTAGCAGGTATTTATGCCCATCGATAAGATTCCCAAGCCTCCTCCAGGCTGAAGAGTCCCAACTCTTTCAGCCTCTCCTTATAGAAGAGATGCTCCAGACCCTTAAGCATTTTTGTGTTTGTGCTCCAGCATGTCTATGTCTCTCTTATACTGGGGAGCTCAGAACTTGAAATGAAGCTCAACATGTACTCACGAGTGCTGAGTAGAGTGGAAGGATAATGTCACTTATCTGCCTAACAGTTCAGGAGGCTGCTGACCTTCTTAACTGCAAGAAAACATTGCTGGTTCATGTTTAAGCTGGTGTGAACTCTTGTCCTTGTCCAACTCTTGGGTCAGCATCAAAAGACATGTGAAATATACTATTGCCTATTTTACATACCTCAATCTCTGATCACCTATTCCTTTTTATTTCATAGAATCATAGAATATCCTGAGATGTAAAGTACTCAGAAAGATCATCAAGAGCAGTTCTTCCCTCCATTCAGGATCACCCATAATCCAAACACTGTATCTGAAAACCTTGTCCAAATGCTCCTTGAGCTCCAGCAGCTTGGAGCTGTGCACACTGCCCTGGGTAGCCTGCTCCTTGCCCACCCCCCTCTGATCATAAACTATTGCTTTTTGAAGAACCCAACCTGATCCCCCCCAACACAGCTTCATTTGTAATATGTAACATTTCATCTTTAAAATACCTCACAGCTAACACTGCTTCAAGATTCTTATTACAGTCAGCTCATGCACACACATAAACTGACATCTATTTGTTCTGTACAGTAAAAGTCCAGCACAAGCTGAAGTGCCCTCTTGAATTGGAAATCAAGAAAATCAAGAAAAATTTATGTGGGCATTGGTCAAATAAGGGCATATCAAGATGCTTAAACAATGTATGATGTCCTTTCTGCAGTTGTGCATGAAAAAATCAGTAGAACTGCTTTTAAAATATGTTTTGGCAATTTATGTTTGGCTTTTCCCTTCTCCTTCTAATCTGGAAAGTCTAAGACAGAAGCCAGTGACTATTAACTGTACTGAAGCAAAAGCTGCATTCACTTCCTTGTTTATCTCTTATTTCTCAACAGAATGACAAAGAAGAAATTGTTAAGATTAGACAGTCCTGACATAATAATAAGTAAAAACCAAAATACATAATCCTCACCATTTATTTTCCTTAAATAATGTTTTCCAAACAGGAAAATCAATAACTTGTAATACAACGGGACACTGGACATTATCAAACAGAATGTCACACATTTTTCAGTTGTTCTTTCTTCACTTTGTAGAGCAGTAATGAACCTCATTTGATACACACATTTGATTAAAATGCCACAGTACACAAATTAACTGTGGCAGATAGGTGTAATTACGTGAAGCTATGTTAATCTTATTCTAACCCCAAGCTATCTGTATCTTCAAGAAGTGAAAGCTCTCACAGGTAGGAACGTCTCTGCTAATCGGGTTGTTCGCTTGCATTTGGCCATCCTCCAAAAAACCTGAAGACCAAAGGAATTCTGCTAAATTTAATAGAGCTGTGCATAGCTACACCCCTGGAGAAAACAATGTTCTCAGCATGGAAAATTGGTAGGTTTTCACAGAGTTGCTAATTGCAAGTGGGAAAGTTTATAATATATATCTTCACTCTATTTTTTGCATGCATTTCACGTTCTGAGCAATGAGAATGGTATTTTGGGCACAGAACTTCTGGAATATAGATTTCTCTATAGCTTGACAGAAAACAGATTTAAATTTTTTCTTCCTTTTTTTTTTAAATGCTAATCATAGTAGAAACACAAATTATCACGTAGCGAATTAGGAACACTCCCTGGAGCAGTAACTGAATTACCCTTACCATTGGTTATAGCTCTGGTATTTATGTCTACGCTGAAATAAAATATAGATGTATTTTTAATTAATAACTTAATAATGTAAGTAATTAATGTTGAACTCAGTACTAGATTAACATATAGTTGAAATATATTTTTTAAGTTTTATAGAATGAATGCAGTTCTATACTTTCCTCTATGCCTTGCTTTTATACAAATACGAAGTGAGGGAACTGATTACTGTGAGCTCACAGTGGTAAGGCTTTACACAGTGTTTTATATTGATATAAAAATTTCCTGGCATGGACGAGCAATGGAAAATCTAAGCATATGAAAGCACAACATATAGGAAGTGAAAACCATCTTGTCAGCATCTGTGTTTCCAGCTTCCTGTACCCAGATATCGCTGGTACCTATTACCAGTCAAGAATCCTATCCAGAACAAGAATGAGGTCACATCTTATTGAAACAATAGTAATTCTAAACAGTACTGAAATATTTTAAAATATTCTTTTATACCTTGAGGTGTTGGGAGAGAAGTCAAGAGCAAACTATCAAGAAAATACAAACTTAATTCCTGAAAGTTTCTAGTTCTTCTGTACATCTCTACCTTTGTCCATAAGAAATGTGAAGAGATGTTAATTATTTTAATAACAGTTCTGTCGTGGAAGGTGTGATGGATACATAAGAACTACACTGCAGAATATCCATTAAAAGAAAAAAGGAAAAGGAAAGGCAGGTCCAAGTTCTGTACCCCCACGTGACTGTGCACATAAAGCACATGAGAAGCTCCTGTACAGTTGCACACTCACCTACAGGCTGAGCAGTGCAGGAGATACTGCTCTCAAACTGATGCAACACAGCAAACACCAACTTCTGCCTGGTGCTGTATCAGGTGGCCTTCATTATTCCCAAAGTTACTAAGATCTATGCCACAGCTGGAAGAGCAAAGAAAAACCTCATCTTGTCCAGTTTCAAGAGCTATAAAGATGTTTGCAGAATTTGTTCAAATAAAGGTAAACTGCTTCAAAGGAGGTTTACACTTTTTGAAATAGCCGTTATATGATTGTAATATGGAGTTTGCAGATAATCTAACAGGGACTGTAAACACTGCTAAGTCCCTGATCTGCTTTCATGTCTATGACAGCCTGCCAGGGGGAACCAGCTATGCTGCCAACCCCTGCTCCGTCAGCCTATCCTTGCTCCAGACTCAAGAGAAATGCTTGCACAGATCAAGGGAAACATACAAAAGACAGCAAACTTGGAAAAGAAACAGAACTGGAAGAAAAACAGAACTACACACAACAACCTATTTTCCCTCCCACATCGGGGGGAAAAAAAGGTTTTTAAAACCCTGTCAACTGACAAGAACATGTGAACTTCATAATCTCAGTAAAATCGAAAGCTGTAGCTTGTCTGGTTTCATATAAAACTGATATAAACATTCCTAAAATGATTCATCCTGGCATTACAAAATGAAGAGGAGTGATGACAAACACAGGCATGCTATATAAAGGTAGCCAAGAAGTAGTAGCTAGACTTCAGACTGACTCACAGGAGGTGAACTCTGTAACACTGGGCTACCCCCCTTTCAACAAATGAATCCCATATGAAGCAAATTTCAAAGGAAAAAAGGTTTATCTGTGGAGTCTGTCCTTTAAACACACCTCTGCCTCAGAAGCGAGGAAAAGCTCAAAAAAGGCTCTGTTTATTTTTCTGCTTAGTTACTTTACAAATCAGATTTTGTCTAAGAGCTTTCCCTGTTGGAGAGCTACACAGCTATCCTAATTTTACTGGCATACAACAGCATGTCTCTGACTGTGGGAAAATTCTAACCATGGAACATAATTTAAGTATAAGGAGTGTCTGGATGATCAAGGCAAGACCACCGTGTCTTCAATACTACTTCAGCCAGAGCCCTCCCATTGCACATCTGACTCTTTGCAAGCAGCCCAGCTGCAGAAACATATCCCAAGCACTTTTCCCTTTCACTTTCCATTCCTTTACACTACCCGCTGTCCAACTCGAAACACCTGCAGTCTAGCTAGTGGGAAAAAAACACACCAAAATATTGTGGGATGCTTGGGATGCATCACGGCCAGCTGCAGCAGCAAGAGGGATCATTCTGGTCATCTGAGGTCTAACGTTGTCTGTAACAAACCACAAATCCACACCCACTAAATCCTGTGGGTCCACAACTGAGTATTTGCTACTTCATTCCCTGCAGTTTTCAGCTGTGAAACTACTCTCAGTATTCAAAACAATATTTTTTTTTCTTTTTTCTAGACTCAACCAATGAGCATTTGTTCCTTGATGTCACTCTTGCACCAGGGAAAACCACAGATTTTTAGCATAATATGTGTCTTAAGACTGTAAACAGGCCAGCAATTGAAAATGTGAAACACTTCTTAATTTTAAATGTCCCTATTTTTGAATAGGTGAAAAGGTGCTCAGCCTTCATGGCTGCAAAAAGTGAGAAGAGGCAGTGGAAATTCAAACACAGACACTGGAAAAGACTTGTCAGAGGTTTGAGATACTTAGCAGTTTTCATTAGTCATTTCAGAAAATGTTGTTTATATTAAGTAATTAATATTCAAAGACTGTTTTCTAGTCAGTCTATGGTAGTCTCACTCATAAAACGTCGCTAGTATAGATGCACTACTACTCCACACTTACACAGACTAGTGAGTTGTTTTTTTTGTCTCTGTAGCTTAACCAATGCAGAAAACCTGCAGGCTACTCTTTCATTCCCAGCAGATACATTACATTTCTCAAAACATAAACTCTTAACATTCAGTCCATATTATGCATTTCAAGTTGCTGCCTAATAGGAAAAACAAACCACAACTTTACAGGATGCTCAAGTTGCAAACGTTTGTCCTTGACAGAGCAAAAGGCAGCAGAACTGCATTTCAGCCCAGCATTGTTCTTTGAGTCCTCTGTGGGAATATAAACCTATGGTCAAGCAGCACTGCCTTGAGTTGACAGATGCATGGCCAAGGAAACCGAATGGCACATCAGGTTCCATCTCCATCATCCCTAAGCACTTACTTATTTTTAAGACAGCAAGAGAAAGTGCTCTGTTTTTTTAATACTTCCTTCATGTAATAATTGTATTAATGCTTAGAAGTTACACCTTTTTTTCCATCTTAAATTTTCTCCTTTACTTCCTAGGCTTTTCTCTAACCTAACCTAGAAACACTGCTTTTGATGGGAGAAAAAACTCTTCTCTGCCCAAGTCAGTGAAGATTTATTATATACTGTAAATTTATAATATCAGAAAAAAACATGTCTGAGTGTGACACCTTCTGTTCAAAGTATCTACAGAAGGAGAACATAGGATTTAGTGAACCTGAATGTAACAACTTCTCTGATCCCTTTATCCAAAAGAAAAAGATCTGTGAGTTTAAATGAAAACGGAGGTTTACTTATGGTTTTTATGCAGACCCCAGAACTATCGAGCCCAATGCGAAACCAAACCAGATAAACACATCTAAAGAAGCACTCTAAAGGCATCTGAAAGATTTAACTATTCTATTTTTGTTTTACTTAAATTCTTTGTTGAACAGCTGCTAGACTCTCCTTCTATGAAGAGTAGACATGCTCCAGGGATTTCTTCAGTTTGCCAGCAAGATACTTCATAATATCTGCATTTCCCTAAATGCTCTGTGAATCATCTTATAAAGCCAAATTTCACAACCATTTGCATGAGGTATTTAACAAAGCTTACTAGAATGTCATCATGCTAGAATGTTTTTATTGTATTTATTTTAGCTCTTCATGTCCTTACATCCTTTTCACTCTGGCAAAGTTCCAACAAGTTCTCCATTTTTTTTTTATGAAGTATTTAAGATTTGTGCCCCTGGGCCTTTCCTGTAGTACTGTTTATTTCTCGGGTTTTTGTTACAGAGTACGTATTTCTACATCAGCTCCGTAAACTGTCAGTGCCTTCACTGATGAACTTTGGATTATCCATGGATAGAGACAAATTTGTCTCTATCTAAAACCCTGGTTTTCTGTTATAATAGCAAATATGTTATTCATCGTAACATCGTTGTTTATACTTGTGTATTATTGGCTGAGACCTCCCTGACAAGGCATCAGGCCCCAAACTGTAGAAGCAGATCATAGCCATCACTTTGCAATCCTATCAGGCCTAAATCCGCTTAGTACCTGGATCAAAACAGGCTGTAAGGAAAAAAAGAAAAGTCAATCTAAAGAGGAAAAAATAACCAAAAACTTAAAACATGCAATAGCTTGGAGATACATAAGTAGAGTAAGATTATTCATCCTGAACAAGTACACCTCCTTCAGCTAATTCTCCTATTTACTCTGAGATGATTAATGGATTTAAGAGTTTCTCTGCCTAGGGTTCACTAATTTTATTACTTTACAATTTTAATTTGGATATAAATCAAACTAGGCTTTCTTCCTCAATAACGTAGATTTAGATTTTATGCTGGAATCTGCACATGGCAATGGGGTAACCCTGGATGTACCTGCAGACTGGGGACAAGAGGCTGAAAAGCCCCATGGAAAGGGATCTGGGCATTCTGGCCAACAGCAAGTTGACAGCACTGTGCCCTGGAACCAAAAGGGTCACCATGTCCTGGGGTGCATTGGGGCTAGCACTGCCACTGGGAGAGTGGAGAGATTGTCCCCTCTGCTCTGCACTGTGCAGCCTCACCTCCAGCACTGGGTGCTGGTCTGGGCACCACAATATAAAGACACAAAATAAGTGTCCAAAGGAGAGCTGCAAACATGGTGAAGCATCTGGAGGGCAAAGTCTACGAAGAGCAGCTGAGGTCCGTGGTGTGCTCAGCCCAGAGCAGAGCAGGCTGAGGGGAGGCCTGATGGCGGCTGCAGCTCCTCACAGGGAGCGGGGGCAGCGCTGAGCTCTGCTCTGTGTGACAGCGACTGGGCCTGAGGGAATGGCATGGAGCTGTGACAGGGGAGGGCGGCTGAGGGTGAGGGAAAGGGTCTGCAGCACAGGGCGGTGGGCATGGAACAGCCTGCCCAGGGCTTTCTGCAGAGCAGAAGCTTTAGCTTTCACTGAATCTCAGATGTCAGTCACACCAAAGTTTAGAAGAATTCAGTTCCTGGTCATGTCCGTACTTCACCGTCTGTCACAATCTGAGTTCTATCTGAACTGATGTAATTGTTTTCTACCTTCTTTTGTCACAAGAAATCAACACTGATAAAACAAGATTCTTGTTATATGAGATGCTGGGAGTAGACACCAGAATCAATAGCTAAGCTGTCAAAATGCAGGCTTGTAAGAGTTTGTGGCTTGTGCTGACTTTGCAGCAGAGACCACATGAAAGTATCCAGCATGTCTTTTGACTCAACATCTACAAAACACAAAGCTATTTCAACGGGACTTACTGTCAGCCTTCCATGCCAATGCAAGAAGCAATTCCAAAAACATACAAGCGCATCACCTTATTTTCTAGAGACACATATATATTCCAAATGAGAATCTACTTGTTAAGTTACTTATTAGGAAAAAAAGAAAAAAAGGATGAATGCAGTTATCAATGGTTGGTATCACGTTTTTTTGCTACTGCAAATAATCAGGAATGTGATTAAGTTTCTGGAAGGATGGGGATCTCAATTCAAAGTGGAAGGTCTAAGATGGGAGTGGAAAGAAAAGTAATGCTATTTAGGCAAGCCTTAGTTCTCTTCATACAGGGTATAATTAAGAGAAACCATAATGAAGTTAGAGAAATTGAACACTACATGTTCAAAAGAAAAGGGAGAATTTCCTGAAACTCATATTACAAAGGCTGCTCCAAAAGTAATGCCTCCTATTTATTTCCATGCAAACTACAACACATTTCAAGAGCACGAAAATGCTGTTTCATAAAGCCAATTTTCAGCTACAAAACATTATTTCTCAACATAGTCATCACAGTTAGTCCAACAAAGGATCACCAAAACACTGCACCTTTCCTGCGAGGAGGGGATGAGAGTGCGGGGACTTCTCAGCCCTGGGGAAGAGGAGGCTCAGAGGGGTGTCATCCATGTCCATCAATATCTGCAGACAGGGTGCAAACTGGATGGAGCCAGGCTCTTGTCAGTGGTGCCCAGTGCCAGGACAAGAGGCAGTGGGCACAGGTTGGAACACTGGAGGTTCCTTCTGAACACCAGGAAGCACTTCTGTGCTGTGTGGCTGATGGAGCACTGGCACAGGTTGCCCCCAAAGGCTGTGGGGTCTCCTCCTTGGAGATCTTCCAGAGCCACCTGGACATGGCCCTGGGCACCCTGCTCTGGGTGTCCCTACTGGAGTGGGGGTTGGAACAGATGGACCCAGAGGCCCCTTCCAACCACTCTATGATTCTGTCACATAAAGTTTTTGACAGCAGAACCAAGTCAGTTGTTAGAAAGGAAGCCAGATTGGCAGCTCTGAGATCAGAGTAACATGAGTTTTGCTCCTCCAAATTCCTGTGCGCATTCTGCACCAATTACTTCTGCTCATTCCTTCTACCATCACAGGGAGGAATGCTTTCAGTTGACAAAAGGGAAAAGAAAACAAACACCACTGCACACATTTCTGAACAATGCCCACATCTTTATGTTCACTCAGTTAAAATTCATAGCTCCCTCTGGCTCCGACTGAAATACATGGGAGCTTTACAAGAATACAATAAGAGTGGGCTCAGGCCCTTTCGTGCGGTCTCCCAGAGTTTTCCTCCACCCTGGCATTATGTAAGAGAGTGAGCTAAACTGTAAATATTACATAACCTCTAAAAGGGAAGGGACTAGTAAAACATCAGCATGACTCCTTCAGGCCAAATCACCCCTTCCTTTCTGTTTCTACTTAGTGTTGGCTGAGTGAAGTGCTAAGCCTGAACTACTCATTTCTCTTTTGAGCACCGAACAGCACAACGGTGCTAGGGAGAAAGTTGCAACCTTCCTCCACACCTGCTGCAGGCAACGCTGCATTGCAATTCAGCACCCAAAAGCTTTCATTAGGGCTTTTAGCCCCATGTTCCTGTACTAGCCAAGAAGAGTAATCCTGGGACTACCATCACTGAAAAAAAGGAGCAGTAGTAGTTTTCCAGCTTGCTAGGTAAAAACAAGTAGGTCAGATGAAAGCAGACAAAAAAACACCCAGCGAAGACATTGCATACACACTCTATAAGCACAGTCCCATGTCTGGAATCGTGTTAGATCAGAAAATGCTTTCTGTGCAGTACTGCAGCCCAAGACATGTTCTGTGACCTAAAATGACATGGAAATGACTGTCCCCTGCTTACACTGGGCAAGAAGACTCGCACTTGCAAACCCAGACATTTAAAATCCTCATGATGCTGTAAAACAGACATTTTTTCTCTAGCATAGCTGAGGATCTGTACATCTGTAGCAATAAAAAAAAAATGGAAGTTAGAAACCTAGTAGTAAATTCCTATCTCAAAATTTCTTATCTTAAAATAATTAAAATACACATACAATCTTCCAACAGTTATGCTGAAGGATATCACTGTACTTTAAAGTATAAAGCATTCAGCATGAATAGAAATTGCCAGGTCTGGTATTATATATATGCATTATATATATGTGCGTGTGTGTGATACATTGTGGAAATGGAGTGGAACTGGCCAGTTCTAACATTACACATCTAATATACGTGTAAAAATTACACCACCTGCAATTTATCAAGTAGAATTGTGTATTTAACTGAAATGAAAGGTACAAAAATTGAATATAAATTACTTATTTATATTCAATAAGACACTCAGAACGAGATGCTTTTCATAGCTCCTAAATTTAGAAGCTTTCATTCAAAAATCATTTTTTTTAATAACAAGCAATATTATAGTACGCCATTTTAAACTACAGATGAAATCCTCAACTCATGCAAAGAATCCAACTTTAATAAAACACCCTATTTAAACCATGATCTAATCACATTGTTCCATGTCAGCAGTCTTTTTTTTTCTGAAAAATAACTCTGAAAAACAAGTAAGAAGTTTTGCCAGAGAAAGACTGCTGAACAAGGTCTAACATTTTTTGATGACATTAGTTCTATCAGTACCACACAAACCAGTGTCCTAATACAAGGAGAGTATACCTTTGAGAGCTTTGTATTTTCCAAACTGTGTAACTATTATTAATGATGAAAATATTACTATTATTTTAAATTCCATTGAGTTGGACAGACTGAAAATAAGAACAAGATATTTTGAGATTAACATTTATACAAGGGACATCTGCTAATACACAACAGGTGTAACTTATTTAAGGTTATTTAATAAATATATCTATGCTACTGTTAAATGAACATGAAGAGCAATCTGTGGATTATGCTGAGTGTTTCAAATTCATCTTCTGATTGCTGAATCAATCATAAATATAAATAAATATGAACTAAGTAATCCTGCACAAAAATCTAGCTACCATTCCATCAGTACTGCAGTGTATATCATTTTTAGCACTACATATCTTGTTATGTTTAGGTGCTCTAGAGAGTGCCTTAAAATGGATTACTGGAGCTAGTAACAGATAAATAACACACGGCTTCGCTTTCTACTGTTAATGCAGCTAGCCAAAAGCACTTTGCAAATGTTAGGCTTTGCAAATGCCAATACTGCTTCATCAAGCTATACAGAGGCAGCTTTCTCTAGGAGATTTTGCTGTACAAGGTGTACAACAAAAAGTTTATTTTAGTGGAAAGCACTGTGGATTGAACTGTGACAGTATTAGCTTGCCTGCCTGGCACTCAGATACATCAAAACAAAACCACACAAAAAAACAAAGAACTGGAAGTGGACAGGACCTATTTCAGTGTATATTGCCGCTGAAAGGAAAACTCTGCCACTAATATTCCAACCTAGACTCTGCTGCAGCATTTCTAAGTACTCTGTATTGCTCACTCCTCAAGAACTTTGGGTATATTAATGTACCATTTCATCTTATTCCAATCCATTTCCTTCGGACCCAAACCGCATTCTAGATAAATTGAGCTGAGGCAGTAATAATCCCAGTGTTCTACAACTTCACTCATAGAATCATAGAATCACGAGGTTGGAAACAACCTGCAGGATCATCTAGTGCAACCACCCTGCCATTCCTATCAGTACCACAAGCACTAAACCATATCTCGTAGCTCCTCATCCAGACACCTCCTGAACACTGCCAGGGACGGCGACTCCACCACCTCCCTGGGCAGCCATTCCAGTGCCTCACTATTCTCTGAAAGAAAAAGTTTTTCCTTATATCTGATCTAAACCTCCTCTGGTACAACTTGTGGCTGTTTCCTCAGGTCCTGTTTGTTGCCTGGGATTAGAGGCCAAACCCCTCCTCATCGCAACCTCATCATTCCCCCTTCAGGAAGTTATAGCATGCAATGAGGTCTCCCCTGAGCCTCCTCTTCTCCAGACTGAACAATCCCAGCTCTCTCAGCCGCTCCTCGTAAGACTTGTGCTCCAGACGCCTCGCCAGTTTCATTGCCCTTCTCTGGACACGCTCCAGGGCCTCAATGTCTTTCTTGTAGTGAGGGGCCCAAAACTGAACACAGTACTCGAGGTGCGGCCTCACCAGTGCTGAGTACAGGAGGATGATCACCTCCCTGCTCCTGCTGGCCACACTATTTCTAATGCAGGCCAGGATGCCGTTGGCCCTCTTGGCCACCTGGGCACACTGTCAGCTCTTGTTCAGCCGAGCATCAACCAACACCCCCAGGTCCCTTTCCTCTTCACACTCATCCAGCCACTCATCCCCAAGCCTGTAGCACTGCTGGGGTTGTTGTGGCCAAAGTGCAGGACCCGACACTTGGCGTTATTGAACCTCATCCCATTCACCTCTTTTTCTTCTGGAGTCTCAACAACAGTTCTCAGCACATCCACACCAGTCTTCTTCCCCTATGGCTCACCTTATGGCATTCAGGAACAGCCTGTTCTTGTGCCTTTAAGGAGCGTCCAGTCCTTCTAGACACCTTTACCCTTAAGGAGCAACTCCCAAGGGACCCCTGCAACAAGCATCCTGAACAGGTCAGATTCCACCCTCAGGAAGTTCAAGATAGCAGATTTGCTTCTGACATCTCCAAGAATAGAGAATTCTACCGTTTCATGGTTGCTCTGCCCAAGACAGTCCACAGCCTTCACATCTCCCACCTGTTAGTGAAGAGCAGGTCTAGCATGGCACCACCCTGGTAGGCTCTCGTACTGTCTGCATACCTTTCATACACTCTAGAAACCCCTTGGACTTCTTCCCTTGCACTGTATTATATTTCCAACACATAGCAGGGATGTTGAAGTCTCCCATGAGAACAAGTGCTGGTGATTGCACAACTTCTGCAAGCTGCTCACAGAATTCTGGTCCTTCTCTTCATCCTGCTTAGGCAGTCTGTAACAGACCCCCACCAAGATGTCACCCCTGTAGACCCACACCCTTACTCATATATGACTAAGTCACTGATGTATCTCTTACAGTAATAAAGCAGAAGACTACTTTAGAAACATTTTAGAAAAAACTATTGAGGGAAACTATTTTAAAAACAAAACAATAAACCAAACCTTGATGCTTTTCTAACTCTGTTTGGAGAAGGTTGTTGAAGAATCTCTGTTCATTTTGATTAACAGCAAAAAATCCACCAAAAATTCATCTGAGTTCATGTTCATTGTGTATTAATGTCTACAAACAGATGGTAAAACTTCACTTATGAAATAGAATGACTGAATACCACATGGATTCTATTTATTTATTATGTTTTTCACTTACGGAAGAATTTGAAAAAAGTTCCCCTTATTATTTTCTCAACAGTGGGGAAAATTGAATATATATTGAGTACTATCATACATAATAATCATGCCATTTTATATTCATTGGTATCCTCATTAATCAAAAATAAGCTCTCCTGAAGGACTTTCCACTTTGAAGGCAATAAAGACCATTTGTTTACCAAATACAAATAAATGGGAATGTACAGAAAAAAGCTCTTATTTCTTACCATTGTAAGGGTGAATGGATGGCTTTCCAGTCCAGACACTCTCGGACAGTGTAGAATAACATACTGAAAATCAAAAAGAAATAAATAAAAGAAAGAAAACATATGTCCAAAACATTCAGTGATGGATTAGTACACAGAAAGGGAAAGTCATCCCTACAGAAGATGCTACATGAACAGCAGTGACTTGTTTTAGGGGCACGTTAACTGACCTGACCAGGCCTTGCTCGGAAGTCATCTTTGATCATCCTTACTTCGAGGACATTGGAGGGATGGCTTATCACTGATGTTATTGTGACTGGCTTGTTGCTGCGGATGTAGCGGTACAGTCTTTCTACACAGTACAAGCACAGAGGTCCAGAAATCCAAAACCAAGTCTATGGGAGAACAGTGGACATTTAATTTTGTTTCATTCTAAGCCACTTCATTTTACATTTTCTAATTTTAAAATTACATGAGCACCTGCAGGATCTCATTTCTCATTTATTGCAGAACAGTGTTTGATCACAAGTCATCTCCACATCCTTCCACACACAGAAATCCAAGCACATCATGGGAACTTAGTCAGATTAACTGGCAGCAGCATCCACAAGCACGAATGATTTCATTCATAAAACTAATCAGGAATAAAATGCTATTCATCTAATTTGTCACCATGTTACTCTGGTGTTATGCAGTTGGATTGCAACTGTTTTCAGAAGTGAATCACAAAGTACATAGACCATTTCAAAATCTAACAGACCAAAACACTGTAGAACTGGTTAACTTCCAAGGAAGAACACTATCTGACTTGCAGTACTATGAGACAATTACCTTATTTTAATTATCTCAAGTACATGCAAAAAGTTAAAAAGAACAAGCAATCCTTGTGCTATAGAATTTGTAGAAAAGAGTACAGAAAAGTGAAAGAAATGGAAAGTTAAAGCACTGTTCAATTGTCTTTGTGGAAGATGCATATGATAGCACAAATGGTTTCCTGGAAGTGCCCGTAGAGTGACCAGCTCAGATGAACACATTTGTAGCAAAATCCCATCCCAGCAGTTAGTTAGCAAGACTTAACAAAATAGAAATCCAAAGGACTTTATTGGAAGGCTTCTGTGTAGTATTGACTGCTTGTTATTATGAATACATGCTCAGTGGTAAAATGGGTTACCCCTGCAGCTAGCAGAATCATAGAATGGTTTGAGTTGGAAGGGACCATTAAAGGCCATCTAGTCCAACTCCCCTGCAATGAACCGGGATACCTACAGCTGGATCAGCTGCTCAGAGCCCCATCCAGCCTCACCCTGGATGTTTCCAGTGATGGGACATCCACCACCTCTCTGGGGCAAAAGGACCTTACAAGAAAACAGTAGTAATGATAAGGAGAAGCTCTTGTAAAGTCTGTTATGATAGGCCTTAGACTTGAGAATACAGTATTCCCAAGCCTCCTGAGGCTACTTGCTCATATAGCTCCGCTCATCTTTTCTGAAAAGAAATGAGCAAATCTGGATGAAGACAAAGATCCTGCACAAAGCATAAAAACACAAGAGGAAATAAAGGAAAACAGAAGGCTTGTCTGTCCGCACTATCATCATATTCATTTACCAATTCCACTTATAGTAGTATTCTCAGCAAACAAGAGACTACACAAAGCCAAACCACAACCAACCACATCCCAGAAATGCTATTAGGACTTGAAGCCACATGGTTAAACGAGAGAATAAACAGAATCTGATTATTTCAATTAATTAATGCCAAACGATTCAAAGAAAAGAGTCATACGAATGTTATATAAATGTTTGCTCTGAACTACTATGCTGTAATTTAAGGTCACATTTGTAGCAAGACCAATACACCTTTTATCATGTACAAAAAAAAACAACCATTACAGTCAATCTCTTGATATTTTTCCACCCTTTTCTGTGCACCACATTTTAATGCAATACAAGATTTAATACAGATTGTTTTTTTCCCCACCAGATCTCTGAATGCCTGAAAAGGTTTTAATAATATTTTCCATTATTAAAACATCTGGTCTGGAAAAGCAATAATTAGTGGTTATGGCTGACTGAAAGACTTGGCATGGCTTGTAATACCTGAAATGTCGGATCATACAGACCTCTGGGAAGTGCGACTGAAACTTGGGTTCCTTGGAACAAATTCTCATAAAGTTACTTTGTACAAGGGGTTCTGGAAATGTTAAGTCCTCTGGGAAAGGCTCATTAGTATAGTCAGGAAACAGCTCTTCAAAAGGCTTCGGCACTGTCATATTCCCTAGCAGCGTTCTGTTAGGATTAAAGCAACCAGGTGGGTGTTCCTCTAAGTTGGTCTGGTACTTGAGCACTCCCCTACAGGAAAAGAAAAATAACAAAAGATGCTGAAGTAACAGTTCAAACCAAGCAACTTCTCTTAATTCGGAGAGGATTTTAGAAAGCTGTCACAATGCTCATCTTCTATATTTGAGAAGTCACAGCTGTCAGGTGATCACTCCCATTTTTAAGACAGAAAGAAAGGAAGATCCGGGATCCTCATGCCTGTGACTGGGAAGATCATGGAGAAGACCCTCCTGTAAGCTATGTTAAAGCACATGTGAGACAAGCAAATGATCTGAGACAACCAGCATGACTGCATCACGGTCAGATCATGCCTGACCAATCTGGTGGCCACCTATGATGGAGTGATGACATCACCTAAAAAGGAAGGGCAAATGAAGTCGTCTGCCTGGACTTGTGCAAAATCTTTGATAGGGTCCTGCATCACATCCTTATCTCCGATTTGAAGACTGGACTATTTCGCAGATGAATAAATGGTTGGATGGCCGTAGCCAACAGATTTATGAAATCTGGTAACTAGTGGTATCCCTTAGCAGTCCATCTTGGGACGGGTGCTCAGAAGCCAGCACAGTGTGACTGAGTGCACCTTGAACAAGTTTGCTGATGACACTAAGCTGAGTGCAACATTTTATACAGTGGAAGAATGGGATGCCATCCAGACACACCAGAATAGGCTCAGAGAATGTGCCCACAAGTACCAAATGAGGTTCAACAAGGCCAAGACCAAGGTGTTGCACTGGTAAGACCTAATTGTGGCTGTCCAGTACTTGAAGGGAGCTTATAAACAGGAGGGAGAGTGTCATTTTACACAGTCTGATAGGGATAGGACAAGGGGGGGGGTAGTTTTATTCTTAGAGGAGAGATTTAAGTTAGATGTCAGGCAGAAATTCTTCACTCACACGGTTGCGAGGCACTGAACAGGTTGCTCAGGAATTGTGGATGCCCCACCACTGGAAGCTTTTAAGGCCGGGACAGATGGGGTCCTGTACAGTTTAATGTCAGGGGTGGAAACCCTGCTAAAGCAGTGGAGCTGGAACCAGATGTTCTTTAAGGTCCTTTCCAGTCAAAGCCATTTTACGATTCAATGATTCTATACCACTTGCTTTCGGTGAGATTGAACCTTTTTAACTATAGAGCCTTCTGTCACTAGAAGCAAGGATTAACTTCTCTATCTCACTTGGCACTTCTACACTGAACAGCCTCAAGTTTAATACTGCTTGAAAAGTAGAGATGCTGTGGGAGCCTTGAAGAAAAATTAAATAAGCACATTTGCAGTTCCTTCCCATCCAGGTTGTTTTCAGTCATTCTTCCCACAGTCAGAAAGTTTTGTTTTTAAGGCAAACTGCAGCAGAAATGTCTTAAATTGCCAAAACATAAACTGCAGTAATGTTCCCACTTCGTGATGTGTATCAAGTTTACATGCAAAGGCATCATTTGTGAACATGACTGCTTCTTTGAATATCAAACTGTCAAAAGGTAAGAAGAAAAAAAATAGAAAGGATCTATCATGCAGAACTATCTTATCTTGAAAATTATTTTTGGGCTCCTTGCTCATTTCAATCTGAAATTAAACATGTAGTATAATCAAGTGAGAATTTTGCAGCTTCAGCTAGAAACCATAAAGAAAGAAATGGAAATCTAAGACACTCTAGGATATCTCAATACACTCATGAATCACTGAAAGAGGGGAAGAAATGATAATAATAGTAATAAAACTCCCCAGGAGTATTCCATGCTTCCAATCCAAATTTGATGACAGTAAAAGATGGATAGGATGGTGCCTAGAGAGAAACTGGCACAAGGTCTGACAAGTGCTTGGGCATGTTCAGAAAGCTTAAGTACACAATAAGAACACACGCACAGCAGCAGCAAAAGTGACAGAATCTAATTCACAAGGACAGAGAGAAGTAGGAGACATTTGCAACATTCCTAACTGAAATGGCTTCTGACCAGCTACTGGCATCCTTCTCGATCAACAGTTGGTAACATGCTTCCCACTTGTTCCTGTGAATGATGTACAGGTTGGAAGTTAAACTTACCCTAAATCTCATGTCTGACCCTTGGAGAATCACCTGACAATTTCTGTTTGTCTACACCCATGTTTCAGGCTGTATCTGTTGCCCAATCATCCCTATCATTTGTGTCTGCATTCATTGCTGCTCACTCCATACTTGCAAAGTGACAGAGACCCTAAGCATTAAGTGAATTCCCTGCTCCATAAACATTATGGTGCCTGATAGATTTAGCTGGAAATCACAGCCCGTACAGCATTTTTCCAACCAACCTCATATGTATGCCTGCCAGCTGCTCACACAGCTTCTCTGGCCTCTGGACATCCCAAAAAGGGATTCGAAGTTTTTCCTATGACACAAATAGCTGAACTGCAAACATGAGCATTTCCTCCAGTAATCTCTAAATTGTTCAAACTATTACAAACATGCTATCTGAGTGGCAAACTGGGATAACAAAGCTGCCTCCCTTGGCAGCTGCAATGACTTCCATTTCTGAAGATGCCAGGGAAATACAAGTGTTCTCACATGTGCAAGGTCATTTCCCAGAAATGACGAGTTTTCCATAAGGAGTCTATGATACACTCTTGTGTATTTATTTAGTACAACATTTGCACCCATGAAATCTCGCTGTGGATATCGACATCTTTAGCAAAAGGATGAGCCACATGGAAGTGGCTGACATGCTGAGCATTTAGACTATTCACATGGGCATACAGCAATCTCTGCCCCAATTTTTCACCCTAAAAACAGAGGTAACATTTACTTCTGGCTTTTACGATATGCTAGATGCCAAAAATCACTGAGGTTTTATAGGTAATTGCACTGCTCCTATTCTCGCAACTGTTTTCTGCTGCTGAGCTCAAGTTCAGCTGCTTGAGGGCTCCTCTCTCTGCTAAAGACTGATGTCTGGAATTTTCACCCTTCCAGAGATAAACCCTTGGATAATTCTAGCAACAGCACAAAGGCCTTATTCTAGCTTCTATTGAGTTAACTCTGTTAATAACAAATTAGGATCAACTGAGTTTTTGGTTCAAAATGCTTTGTGGATTTTGTACCTCCTGGAATTAATTGGTAATAGAAACATCACACTTTCATTTTACATAAAATACTTTTTGTTGCTGCTACTAAAGGTTTAAAATACAGATAAATTAGTGTAGATATGCAGCAAGCCCTAAGCTGCTAAAATATCTGAAAGTCATGTTGCAAGAAATACAAGATGAAGGAAAGTCTTTAAGGATAATTTCCCCCAAATATTCTTCTCTTCTTTTTGGTAAAGATAAAAGAACAAACCAGTAATATATGACAAATGAATCATATCACTTCATATATTGCTGAGAAGTGTCTGGCTACCCTGAAAATGAGGATACAATAAGAACATACTCATAATGGTTTGAAACAAGGCAACAATCTAAGAATACTGTAGGAACACTCATAGAACAGATTTCAAAATAGGTAAATCCTCACCCAGTCTGCCTACACCATCCAGTCATAGGAGTGTCTTGCTCTGTAGGCTAGCTGACTATGCATCCCTTAGACGTACCATGTAGGAGTCAGTTGGGCACATAAGAATGACAGTCAAATTTTTCTTTATTCTCAGAATAGATCTTCCAATCAGTATAACAAATGGAGCCCAGAAATCAATCCAGATCACTTGCATGTACATGTTTGTAGCAGATTAGCTTAAGCTTTCTCCAGGCTCCATAGGCTGTATTTCTTAGAACTCATTTGATTACAGTGGGAGGTAAACACTCAGAAAACATGCAGAGATCTAAATTTGGGCATCTTAAACTTTAACTGACTCCCACTCTCCATGACTCAACTTTCTCTCACTTTCATCTGATTCTCAGTTCTTTCAGATACATTCTGAAAGATCTCCCAATTCATCACTAAAGAGTCTCTGTAGGAGGAGGTGCCTCTTCAGTGCTTGGATTCCTGCAGTCTTGGTTTGCAGACTTGTCCAATAGTCTCCCTCTTTCAGGAAGTGGCAACATGGCTGAGAGGACAATGGGCAAAGGATAAGGCAGAGATGATTTAAACTGGACATGAGAAATACTTATAAGGTAATCGCTAAAACTGACAGCCTAAAGAGGTAAGAAAATCTCAGTCATCAGAGGTTCTCAAGAAGAAAACACCTGTCAGAAATAATTTAGCAAAAATTCTACCTGCCCCAGGAAGGGGAGAGCAGATTAGATTCACCTTTGCCAGACCCATGCCACAGAAAGAAGAAAAATAAAAGACAGAAAACCCACAGAAAACCAGAATTATATCCACGAGTTTCAATGTTTTCAACTCATTATTTCAATTCAGCAGATCTCAAGCTGCGTTTATTTTGTTCAACAACATATTCCTACTGTGATCTGGCTATGCCTAATTACCTTTTACTGTTTAAACAGCAGTGCTCAGAGCTGTGCAGACATTCCAGTGTTCCATGTTTCAAAAGGTATTTGATGACACACAGAAATTAACCTTGTTCAAATATACCTTCTCTTTCCTATATCAAACTCTGCACTTACATTCACAGAGGAAAGTTTGTTCATGTTAGCGGACCACATTTCCACACAGCATAGATGTGAAAGCTGCTTTACCCTTTAGTAGATCTGGGCTTTTTGGACCTCACCAGAAGAAACCATCTTGATGATGTATCAGCATCTCATGTTTGTGAAAACAGTAAGAAAGTTTTTTATTAAAGCAATGAGCAATAGAGAGGCCATTCCTTCTCTCTTCTTCGGGTTGAAAATGGAAGACTGAGACTAAAGAGAAAGGGATGAGCAACTTCTTAGCTGCCTCTCAGCAAACGGGTGATAGGGCATGTAAAGAAAAAATGTTATCTTGATTTCCCTGTAGAAAATGGTAAAATGGACAATAGATGAACTTCAAAGTGAAGAAATTTGTGCTAGCTGATTCTCCAATTACAGTCTGAACTTTACTTTAAAAAAAAAAACTTTTTGAAGAACTGAAGATGACAGTATCTTGTCAAGAAGTTGACCTATGTTGCACGAGAGATCTCAGGAAAAACAAGTTAAGAGAACAGCTCCTGTGCTTCAGGAAAAGGGACAGTATTTTTCATTTACTTACCCGGAAACATGCAGCATCAGCAGTATATAGAAGACAAAGAAAAGGTTGTGGGTATACCAGAAGATGTCATAGTTTGAAACCCTGAAAAGAATAAACCATGGTTCAATGCTATTTCACTCAGACAGAATCATTGCTAGTTAAAAGCAGATCTGTACCCACAGGACACTGTTATTCAGCATGTAGTCATGTAGAATAGTGAAAGTCCAGTATCCATTCCTACAGAAATACAATCTTGGTAAATAAGCTAAATATTGAGAAGAAAAGGTGACTGGCACACAATTAAATAGCAAAAGAGAATGAAGTGGACATTCAGAGCAGTTGAAGACTTGTTTCTAAATTAGGAGACTTCCCTACTTGCACAGATCTTAAATTGCTACAACACTTCTTCAGCCTTCTGCAGCCATAGGACTGCAGTGTTCAAAGTACCATGACTGCATCCTAAAAGGTAGACAGCAGAAGATAGGCTAGTGGGAAAGGTACAAGAAATGTTTGTGGGTGTGGAGGGAAAGGAGACGCAACAGAAAAAGGGACTACAGCAAGAAGGCAAGAAGAGGACAGCCAGGAGAACTCTGGAGATAGGGGAAACGCATATGGTTGGACTCTAGGACCGATGGCCTTGAGACATACAAGAACATCACCACTATGAAGACGAGGGCACGTAATGAGGAAAGTGGATCATCAGTAATTTGTTAGGAAATTTAAACAGAACCAATTCCAATGAAAAAGTCCATTTGGAACTGAGGTTAGGAATTCGCTTTCTCCTGAGTAAAATATTCATCAAAACAAAACAACAACAATCCAACCAAATGATTAAGAAAATCCTTCACAGCATACAAACATCTCTCACATTCACAGCATGGTAGAAAAGTCTGTTCCAAAACAAAAAAGCTAGCCGATGAATAAGCCAAAATAACTATTAAATAAAAAGCAACCCAAACTCTTGAGAATATCATTTAAAAAGCAATTCTTCTGAGATAGCTACATTTTTCCAGATTATTTTCCCCCCCTACAGTCTTTTAAATAAACAGTAAGCTAGTACACTTCCCCGTTTGCCTGTAAATACAGGGTTTGTTTCATTTCTCAAGACAGAAAAAAATCTATTCTGACAATCTATTTGAGGGCAACCTGGAAGAAAACCCAAGCAAGGGCAGTTCTTAAGAACCTAGCAACAACAAAAAGCTTCTGAAAACCTTTCATCATCCCACCATCCTTCCCACATTCAGCATCACACTAACACTAACACCTTTCCATCCTTGAGGCAGCTCAAACCATTTCTAACTACCCACAGCCTGGTAGGCATTTCCACACAGTCACTCGTCAGTATCTGTAAGGAGCCGTGGGAGCAAACATCAGTAAGATAAAAGTAAAGAGCGTTGATGTGTGGAGTGGAAGTACATTACAAGGAAGAAAGAATACCTCTGCTTAGCCCTAAACTCAAAACAGGTCTTGGGGCTCTTGCTTAATTTGGCATCTTGCTGAAATACCAGAAGCTACACACTGAACTTATTTTTATTGGATCCTGAGCACTTTTTTTTCCCAGAATGGACCGAGTTTTCAACATTTCAGCAATGGAAAGTCAATTCCAACTTCTTACAAGTTGATTTCAACAGCTAATATTATCACTTATAAGAATGTACATCATTGATCTGAATATGCCTAAGCATAAGCTTCCAGTCACTTGAACATTTCACCCTCCTCACAGCTTTCTTTGCAGATGCCTCTGTTATAAAAGCTGGTTCCTCAGAAGAAATGTCAACTCTTCTTAAACACTATCAAGTCCTCTCAGCCTCACCTCCCTGAACAAAAGATATCAAGACCCTTGAGTCTTCTACTATGAGGTGCATTTTAATCGTTGCATTTTCTTACTTGTATTCTTTTTAAGCTGTGCCTATTCTAACACACTCAGTAACTTTCATACTGTCATACGCATACAGTTCTTCAGAGCACTGTTTTCTTTACCTTCCTCTTAGAGTTAAAATAGATAGTAATCAAAAGAAGTAATGTTATTTCTCAGCAACCCAAATTCATGGAAATTGGAGATCAAGTTGTTTGTATAATTTTATTTATGTAAATTTTTAATTTTTTTTTTTTTTTTTACTTCAGAATGTAGCAGGTGAATATCAGCAAGAGGGAACTTATTGAGAAATGTAAGATTGTGACACTTTTAAAGGGATACAGTAAACAGCATAGCTTTGGAAAAAAGTTTTTAACCCTGTTACAGATAGCTTTGAAATGGAAGATATATGTAGTAGTTTGGTAGATGAAACTGAATACTGGAGCATTTTACTATAAAAAGAGATGTCATTTGAGCCATTTTAAACATACAATTTCCAACATTGTTAGTAACGGTGTTTAATGGAAATGATCTTGAACAACATTAATTTGAAAGTTAGCTAAAATGTCAACATTTATCCACATGATTAATTGCAGCTTCTAGCAACTTTACATGCCTTCCAATAAACAATTACTGAACCAAAACATGGTGATGTAATTCTCAGGTACGACATGGTAAAAAATTTTTGAACAGAATTCACTTGCCACTTTCAAACCATTAAGAGCTAATTCCATTCTCTCAGTACTTACTCACACAGTTCCCTGAACAGGTAAAGACATGAAAATGGCATGAAAATCAAGAACAGAAAAAAATAGGGAAGAACATATGAAGGAAGACTCCAATGATTAAGGAGTTCAGTGTGCAAGAGTGTGTTAGGGCTGAAATCCAAGACAGCATGATCTGATACAACTTTAATCAAGAAAAAAAATCTCAGTTTCCGATAATTAATTTTCCTAAAAACTGTAGCATGAGTTTAGCCATCGTTAGGCACCTGAGAATCCACATGGAAAGAAATAGAGAAGAGAGAGAGAGATGCACACAGAAGCTCGTTTCCTTAGCAAAACAGACCACAAAGACAAGCTTGAGCCATATGCCTGAGAGAGAAGCCAGAACAAATCTTTAAATAAGAATTACTGATTAAGTAATAGAAGATGCTGATCTGCTCAGAGCTTTGATTCTGTTGGCTAGATGGCACAAAAACACATTTGCAGTTAGAGTAATCGAAGAAGGAAATAGCAAAGATGTAACTCAGAAATCTGGAAACCATTGTTGCATGAACCTTAATATTATTGTTTCCAAAGACATGCATGCAGTTGCAAACATTTCCTCAAGTTTCCCAAACCTCAGTAAAAGTTGGGGGCTTGTTTCCTTTTTTCTAGTTTCTAATGGCCTTGGAGAAAACAAGACTGTTCTGGCTCACTGCTGCAGCGTGAAGTAATTGTTTCATTTTTCCATCCTCCCTGAACTGGCTCTCTTTTGCAAGAAGAGCAGCCTGTGTGGACGATGTAACATGCCACTGTGTCTGCCACTTTGTGTAGCAGTTTTATCCTGTACTTCTGTACCTTCCAGTTCCTCATAAGGATCTCAGTGTGGAAGTACCCCTGGCTAGGAGGAATACAGAAGTATTTGCTGAACTGCTCTCCTGACTGAGCACCCAGTAACACTGCTTCTAAGAGAATACATTATTTCAACACGGTTCAAAACCACACATCAAGCTCACAGCAGCTGAGCATCTCCTATGTTTGAAGACAAGGAATTAAAATATCCTGCAGTGTTTGCAGAACTGGGATGATGTATTCACAGCCAATCTTTTAATTCACCAAAGACTGTATCAATAGCAGAACACACGCCTATAAAAGGCTACTATGTTGGGTTAGATCCTTGAAGGTACTGCTCACCTGATGAACAACACATATTCAATAATGTTGGTGCAGAATATGAACTCACCAGGGGACAAAACCTCCAGGAGAAATTCCAATAGTTATTCTGAGTCAGTAATGCACTGCACCTTTTAAAGTATCATCTACATTAAGAACATATTTGATAACCAGAAGTCTAGTTGAAGAACTTAAAAAACAAAAACAAAACAAAACTACATTCTACTTTGGTAGCACAGTTCTGTTTTTGTTTCCTTTGCTTTGGCTGGTTGTTTAAAAAAATTGGTTTTTATTTTTACAATTAATTGGTGAAAATAATTAAGATGAAGATGTCACTATTTTCCAGTGGAGGCTATTTATGCATTGTTTTAGTTTTCTGCTTCCTCAGACAAACAGGATAAAAGAATTATAGAAATTTGTAAAGTTCTAGACTTCTAACTGCGTGTGTCCTTCAGAAAAAAAAAGTTTATTCTGAAGAAAATTTAATCAGTTTTTGTAATTAAAAATTCTCTGCACTAATTTGCTTGCAAGTTACATTAAAAAAAAAAAAAAGAAGGCAAGAAAGCTGGTATTTTTAACATTCATTAAAATATTTCTCATCTCATATTGCACTTGCCCTTCATTCCCTCCAATCTGTGTAAGAATATGATTATTTAAAAAGCATTCTTCAGCATAATGATCAGATTATGTCTTACCTGATGGCGTATGTAGATGCTGTACACATTAGGAATAGCACTAAAACCATAATGACTCCAGTCAGACCTGGAACTAAAACAAACATTATATAACTTATATTTGAATTTTGGGGAGGTATACTTATCTACCAGACTGATAAGTAAGAATTAATCCTGTATCTTTATTTGTAAGACTGACTATCCAAGTTTTGGCATTTCTTTTTTATTCCAAACTCCAAACTGTTGAACACTACAATTATAAACCTGATCAGGGACAAAATTTCAAACAAATCAATTTCAGTGCAAGCTGTCACTGCAATTGTTTGCCAACCCATTTCATCCTGGAATGAGAAAGAGCCTGAAATTATTCTCTGTGGCATTGTAATATGCTTGAAATTGTTGCCTGTAGAGCAAGGTCTGTGAGAGTGATCTACAGCCAAAACTGAAGAAGGTTAAAAAAATTAAGGATTGGACTCATCTGCTCAAAAATACGAACTCCAGTGTCAGAACTAGTCTATCCTGGGCTCCATTTTCAGACAAAGGAGAGAATTAAGTTTTTCTAGGATATGATTCATCTCATCCTAAAGTAGAACCCTGCTCAAAAAGTACAGTATATCATCTGCTTAAAGACAGATTGGACAAATTCCAACCGGAGTTACACTTTGGTGATGAGCACTTTATCATAAAAATTGCTCTCCAAGGAACTAAGAGTCTGAATTGAGAACTAAGAACCTAGAAGCCATGAAGCATTACGTCAAAACATTTCACTTCCTGAAGAATGTAAACTCTTAGAAGTTTTTAAGCACAGTTCCTGGTCTAAAAACCGTGTGTTTAGATTTAAGCAAAGTCAGCTAGGCCAATCACTGAGCACAATGGTATGTAACTATCTTTTTAGCATCAGAATATAAGCGTCTCAAACTGATTTCATGGAAGTACAACAATAAAACCAGATTTAAGGAGGTTCAGGATCTCTTCAAATGATCACGTCCTACATTTAAGAACAGGCTAGCCTTTTTAGTTTAAAATAATTAATTGCAATTTTAGACTTTCTAGTGATAAAGAGACAATTTTCAATCTCATCCTTTCATAACCACGCATCATTCAATTGCTGAGAAGTCTTATAACCAAAATCTGATGCATTTCAAAATCAAACCTCAGCTTTTACAAGCTGTAAGAAAAATCCTGGGCCTACAATCAGTGTAAGTTTTTGCATAGACTACATAATTCTATCCTTCCATGGAAAGGTTACAATTAAAAACAGTTGCATTAGAAAATGTGTGTTCTTCCTGCTGCCTCCTTCCTTATAGGTAGTCCTTTGTGGAATATGCAGCTGGACACAACAATCCTGGTGGTTCCCTTCCAATTCAGTATATTTTATGGTTCACTTCTTTCTTAATCTAGTGGGATTCGCAGCTTGCAACCAATCTCCCCTCTGACACAAACATATCCAATTCATTTGTAGTAACATCAATTTCAACTATCTCACTTTTTTACTTCCACTAAACTCATCTAAACCTTGCTTAAGGTTTCTGGAAAGCACTTTTCCCAGAGTCACTAATAAATGGCAAACTTATTAAGACTGGCACATTTACAAGCCTATTCAGTAACCCAAATTCACTGCTGTTCAGAGTGATTCCTTTCAGTCTTGATTTAAATGCTACCAAGTCAGTAGTTTTGCATTTGTTAAAATTAAGAGTGAAAGATATAACATCAGGAAAGACCTTTATGCAGTAGCAAAGCACTACAGCTCAGGCTTTTACTTAACCCGTCCATAATTAAAATGTTGCTCTCTTTCAAATTCCTGCCCCAAATACCTCTTCATTTATTTACACTTCAAAAGTGCTGAAGCTTGATAGCTGAGTAGTGGGCTTAAATTTCTCTGAATTCCAAAAAACTTTTTAATAAACCTGCTGAAGCAAGAAGACTGCTTTTTTGTTTTGTTTCTGTTTTCTAGAAATTGAATCATTTAGGAATTTGGTTTTAATATCACGCAGAATCTCTGTTTGAAACTAATGATATTCTACTGACTCATCTGGACAACAACAGCTTTGAAGATGTTGCTCATCCTACTACAGAGGCTTATGTAACTCCTCCCTCATGACTGCTGGGTAAGCAAACCCTGGGTATATTAACACAAACAACATAGCTTTGCTGAGATACAACAAATGCAGCATGCAAACAGATAAATTGTTTTGTCTGGAGATTGATGAAGAAAAGCAGCAAACTTTCTCTTTCTGCTTTGCAACAGACTTACCAGTAGTAAAAAGCAGTTTCCTTGGGTCCTAAAAAACAATTAGGGGGAAAAAAGGTCAGTAAATAATTTTATATCCATGTGAATAATGTGAGGAAAAAAAGAAGCTCATATGTAGCTCATACAGCTCACACACAGTAGAAAGCATAAGTAGTCTCTAATTCTGGATGAAGGAATGGGTTTGACGACAGTTTATTGACTGTTTATTGCAGTGTTGCAGTGTTGACTGCAGTTCAACATAAACTAAAACTTCTGTCTTCGCATTTCCTGAGCAAAGACAAAATACAATGTTATGAAAAGCTGGGACCCAGGTAATTTTGCAGATAATTATTTCTTGAAAGCTTAACTATACTCAGTTACATCATACTTTTGGAAGGACAGAGGAACAGCAGAGTGAGAGATTTGGAAGTTAAATGGAAGAGCACTTTACTGCCAACTACATCACCAAGTGATATGCAGTGGATCCCACTGAAGCAAGACTGACCTCTAAGGAGGTGACAACAGAAGGCCAGATGCTCCTGTGTCCTTCACAAGCAAAAAGGTGGAGGCAGAGAAGTTCGTTGGGAAGGGATGAGGGATTTGTCATCCTCACAGAAAACTGTCCCACTCCCCAGATCTTAAGTCTCATGAAATCTGTCTTCACTGCAGACTTTTTTAACAAGCAAACTTGTAGCAAAAGACAGTGAAGGGAAATGAGCACTTTTCATACAAATCAGGAAAAACTAAGCATCATCTGCATCCAAACACGCACACTCTTCCAAACACAAACACAGGATGCTGGTAGCATCCAGACTGCTCATCACAATTAATGGAATACATTTAAGAAGAATTCAAGAAGAAATGCTCGAGAGCTATTAAAGTACCTAAAATCCAGGAGCCTTTCATCCCAGAGTTACTAAAAACTCGTTTCATCTCCATTTTCTATTGCAAAATTCCTAAGCCTGTTTAGCACAGGCTGCCATCCATACCCTGGTGTGTTCTCCCCTGAGGCAAGCTCTTGACAACCTTCCTGATGAGACTATATCTACCAGACCACTCCTAGCACACTCAGACTCCTGAGTTCAATCAGCACAACAGTTGGTGTTGGTATGTCTGCCTCCCATAGCATAGCTTAGGAATTAGGTCATCCACCCAGGGAGCAAAAGACCTTGGTTGTTGGTCCTTATGAGCCTAGGCTGACTCGAGTTTTCCTTTTTCAGGAAAGGATGCAGCTGGGATGGGATCATTTTAAATCCTTCCCAATGAATTTGGTAGAAAATAAAGACTTGAGACTAGAATGAATGTAAACAAGATCATAGCCCAGAGAAGAAAAAGTTCTGGATTTCAATCTTAATCCTGAAATCTGCACATTTCCAGTGCCAAACGCAGAAGGGGACTAGGATTCTGATATGCCTTCTAAAGATCTGCATCACGGGCAGACTTCTGTAAGTAGAAATTAGCTTCCAGCCCAGTTGATGCAGACAAGTAATTCCACACTTAGCACAGTTCCCACTGCAGTTTAGAAGTGCAGATCAGTCTCAAGTCTCAGCTGTTCTCACAGTCCCAGTACACGTTGGCACTACAATCTCAACATTGGAAATGCAGAATGTAGCTCCCTCAAAACAGCAGCAGAAGCCTTCCAGCTCACTCCTCACAAGAAAGAGAGAGAAGTAGGAAAGAGCAGAATGAAGAGCAAGATTAAAGGACTTGGTGGCAGCATTATCCACCTCCTAGCGAAGTAAGTGTGAATACTGCTGGCTTAACAAGATTGTCAAAACATGTTTTGTACAGAGGTGAATAAAACCCACAGCAATCCATACAACAGTTTTTTCAGTGCAAAAAGCAGCAGTGATCTATATAGTGTAGCTCACAGGATGGACTGTACAAAGCAATTGCATACAGCAACACTCAAATATTTAAATTATGCATTTAAATTCAAATTATAGAAGGATAGCTGGCTTACCTCACCACGATAATTTGCTGCATTTATTGCCAGAAAATCTTCATTGTAATTCTCAGAGAAGTTAAGAGCATTCACCAGATGAGCAGCAACATGCAAGACTAAAACAAATAAAAAAGCCACAAATGAAAACTGAGATCAACGAGAGGTGTATTTTGCTCTGAACAAAACAGAAGTGGCTCCACAGATTCCAAGTAACAATCCCATCAACTATGAAGGATGCATCAGGGATTACAGAAGATAATAGATATTCCTAGCAGACAGTTGTATGTATTTTTGACTTTTTCACACTATAGCAATAATTTCTCACTGAAATGCTTCAGCTGAGAAACAACATTGCAAGATGCCCACCAAGGAATGTTTCTTCTTCACTGAATGGGGAATCGGTCTCCACTGCAGAACACTCTGCAGTACCTTGCCTCTTCATGTAAATTTCTGAACCACCATCTAGGATCACTTACAATGGCAGATTCTGACCTGATCTCATTTCCTTCCAAATTTTAAGGAAATTTGGAATTCCTGCAATTTTAAGGAAAGCTTTAGATCTAGATCATAACTTCATGTGTTTAAACGAAAAATAAAACCCACAGACAGCTGAGAAAGCATTCACAATTTAAGGCAGGAAAGCACAGAGCAAGACTACCCCCAAATGCACTGTACAAGGAAAACCACAAAATACTGCCTTATTCAACATATTCTCAAAGAAGGTACTGCTCAGAACAGTAAGATCTCACCTGAAAAGATGCATATTGTAACACCACATGTCACATGAAAAGTTTTACTTTTGTCTATCAGCCTTCTGGTCTTCCTGCTGGCAACCTAATAAAAGAAGAATTCAAGCAATCTCTCTTCTAAAACAAAGCAAGAAAAAAAATACTAGCAGCAATTGAAGGGATTTAACAGTAACTTCAGCTTTTACTATGTTAAATAATCTTGTTAGCATAGCACCTAATCTAAAAACTACAGGTTTATGAGAATAAGACAACTTTGAGGTGTTGATTAAGAACTTTCAGTTTCATCAGTTACAAAGATGCTACAAAAATGTTAAGTGCATATAAAGTAACATCTCTTCTGCCTTTAAAATTCCTAATTCTAACATCAATTGCTGTACTGTCACTGACTCCTCAAGTGAGCATCTACAGGCATCCAGTCTTGTAAGTACTGATGAATAGGACTGGTGGGTTCAATTTTCAGCCATCTAGAAAACACTCACTTTCCCCAAAATCATTACTTGTATTTCTCTCATAGTAACCTGTGAATCACAAACAAGCTCAGTTACTGAATACATGCATAGAAAAGAAGCCCTCTTAGCTTTGCCAGAAGTTTTTTTCCTCCCATGATAACTAATATAACAGTTTGGGTATTTTTATCCCCAGTGGCACTTTTCAAGTCATACAGAGTTGAATGTTTTTGCTCTTGAACTCTACCACACTCCTACTACAGCAGTAGCGGGGACACAGATTCTTTTACATTAGAGGTGGGAAAGGAGCAGAACTCATCTGGTCAAAATTCCTCAGCAAGCTCACATCCTACCAGGAAGAATTAAAGAAACTTTCATCGCAACAAGTCCAATCAAACCAGACAATGCCAGCCAAGGCATTACTGTCAATGAGGTCATGAATTGAGGTTGAATTTCACAGAATCATAAAATCATTTGAACTGGACTAGACGACTTTTAATTGCCCTGTCCAACTTCCCTGCAATGAGCAGAGACACCTACAGTTAAGTCAGGCTGCTGAGAATCTGGTCCAGCCTGAACATCTGTGCTACTGCACCATGCTGGCATATAATGTAGAATAAACAGTGATAAAACATTTAGTTCTTATTATGTTTAGACAATATAAACCAGGGCACTTTACTTCTTAACTGGTGAGTTACGAGGACAGTACTCACCTTCTGAGATCCCCTGAGGAAGGCCAAGAGAATGCGGCACATTGGGAGCAGCACCAGGCAGCAGTTGAGATTGAGGACAGATGCTGAAGCTCTGCTAACACACAATCCTAGCTGAACAAATACAGCAAGAGTTAGATAACAGGGAGGAAAGATGCTCTTAACATTTTAAACAGTACTAAACATCCTTTCTGTTTCTGCTTAAATAGCTCCCATGTTCTCTTGGCTGATCAGAACAGTGGAGTTCCATAACATTTTACACATACAACAGTGCACACAGCACATTACCCTGGTCTCTGAAAAGAAATAGCTCCCACCTTTCATCAAAAAATTACTCAAAATGAGTTTTGAATTAAAACCAGACTTCTGAAAGGGGCTAAGAGATTGGTTTAAACTGAATTGATGACATTTCAAGGACTGTCAGGGCATCCTCACTGAATTCCTCATCCATTCACACCATCCCGTGCCACATTTAGACAGAAGAAAGCAGGCTCTTTTAACTACTCAGTATGTGGAAAATTAATGAAATCTAATTTCACTAATGCTTTTACCGGTATATTTGGAACCTACATAATTAGAACAAAAACACTTGTCAAATAAATGAACAAAGCACACATTAGTGTCATAACTGTATTTTTTCAGCTTATTTTAGTTTCTCATTCATTTATGAATTTTAAAGAAGTTAGCAATGTGCCATTGTTCTCCCAGCTATTAGGCTGAATTACCATTTACCAGCTTTTATAACAGGTGCTTTTAGAATGTCAACAGATTTCTAGAACAATATTTCTTACAGTGTTCTCTAAATCCAAGTTTTCCATTCCTAAAGAAATTAATAAAAAACTGACATAACTCTGTATGGTAACTAAAATGCTGCCTAGGTATGAACATACAAATATTATAACATACAAGTTACTAAAGATTTATCACTTTTCCAGAATGGAACTTCAGGATGAAAATTTTCTGTCCCAAAAATAAAGAAAAATTAATTAAGTCATGTCTTTCTTATCAAGCAAAATCGGAGAAAGAGGTTTTATTTTTTTGGTTTTATTTGCTTGGAAATTTATTTTTCAGTTTTTACAAAATGATTACACAAGCCTTTTAACTTCAGGTTATTAGGTGCTTTATCAGAGACTTCTCTACTTGCTACAGAAATTGATAAAACATAACCTAGCGCAACAAAATAAAGCAACAGGAACACAGCGTGTCCAGTGCGACTGCAAACACAGCTGCAGAGCAGGAGCTCCTCCATGCCATGAAACACCAAAAGCACTATGCTTGGAAAGATTATTTTTGTGTACAAATGGCTGGTTATTACACACAAAGGGACAGGAGCTTTGTGCCTGCTCTCATGTTTAGTAACACCCATGTATGTACCTGTCTTCCAAAGCAGATCTGGACAACTGCCACAACTCCAGCCAACTGAAATTTCCACTTCAAAGTATGATTTAAGCAATGATGTATACAACCATAATAAGCATTTCTTTGTCTCTGCCCACATTCGCTTTATCTCTGCCAAACATTATGGTCTGAAGTGAATTTAAAACATCAATAAGTTTTTTCAGACTATTAGGGAAACCAGCAGTACCCTTGAAACCATTAGACTTAAGAAGAAGTAAAATGTCTCTACAATGTGCTACTTGCATTATACAAAACTGTATAATCATTAATCTTCCCTCTAAGCTAAAAATGTAATACATTCAAAGCACGGTCATTAAAAACATATATATGCAGTTTTATTACAGCTTGCTGATGTGTTACTGAATTCCAGGAATAAATGAGCACATTCTGAGAAACAATCATAGAATCACAGAATGGTCTGGGTTGGAAAGGACCCCAATGATCATCTAGTTTCAACCCCCTGCTATGTGCAGGGTCGCCAACCACCAGACCAGGCTGCCTAGACCCGCAGAACTCAGGAATAAACTGAATTATTCCTGTATCTCTTAATGAAGACTCAAAAGAGAAAAAAAAAAAAAAAAAAAAGAAACCCAACCTGTTACAACTTTCTAATTGAATTACTTCAGTGTAATAACTTCTGCTGTATGATCTACGTGATACATGATGAGTTTTTGAAGAATTTATGTTGTCTCAGTTTAGACATAAACTAGGCAAGATATCAGTCATCCAATGTATCAGCTATCCTTTATCAGGCACAAGTATTGCATTTGCAAAACTTCAACAGAACAGTCTAATTTGGAATATTCTGGAATATTTCTACAGGACATACCAATAAATAAATAAAATTACTTATTATACAAAATCAGGAAAATGACAATTTCACTGATGTGAAAGGACCTGAATCATCTGTGAGTAGAAAGAGCTTCAGAACAGCCTCAATGCAGCTCTTCTAGCCCTTCCTCAAACACAAGGAGACTACAGCATGAGCTGTGCCCAGAGAACTTCTTAAGCTAGGTTTGATGAGAAGAGTGAAATATTTTTTTCTCTGGAATCTAGTGTGGCTTGTCCATCACTAAGTTTGCATTACGTGTCATTCAAATCCACTTCCTGAAGAAACAAAAATGGTTTCAAATTTCTGGAGCCAAGTTTTCATTTGACTGGTACAATAAAACCTGTCTTTTTGGAGAACAACTCACAATATGCTCCATATAAGAAGCATGGAACTGTTTACAGTGGAAGCAACTGTTAATTGCACTGAATGGAGACACGTACAGCTAGAATGCCAGACATGCACACAGACCATGGATGGAGCAGCGCAGGGAGAAGGAGCAGTACTCACCCCCCAGTGAAATGCAAACTTCGGTGCCATAGTACGGCTGTCAAAGATAACACCCTACTGATCTTGCTTTGTGTTTTTCTATGCCATTCCTTGACAAATAGCAAATACTAATTCCCAGAGTCATTCCTAGTGAGCAATCACCTTCCATTAAATCCAATTCCATGCTATCAGCATCCATACAAAGGTTAAGAAAAAAAGCAGGAAATGACTTTTCCAGAAACACAGCACACTTCTAGGAAAGCATGACTGAAATAGTTTCATGAATGGTTCATTTAAGGTATTACTCTTAAGAAATAAAATTGGGCAATGTATGCCAAAAGAAGCACGTGAGCAATTTGAAAACAACAGTAAAGAAATACAGTTCGCAATTCTGAGAATCAGAACTCATGCAAGTCTGAGAACAACAGAGCACTGCATTTGCTCTTAACATATATTCAAAGGCTTAAAATATCCACACGAAACTAATTCTTTCCAAATGGTTTCCAAGTGGTCTCTTTCTTGACTTCCTTTGCATTGACTGGATGGCATAATAACTAATTAACATAGTGCATTCCTGGATTGTAAGGCTGGATTGGAACATTCTACCACTGGAACAATGGGAGAAATACAGATTTTTTGCTCCCAGGCAACTTAATGCTTCTAGAAGGAAACACATAGCAATACTAACTAGTTCAGAAGTAAGAGAATTATAACTCTTCTTCCTAAGATTATCACTGCATTAAGGAACAAAAACTGTTACTTCATGTATATGCATCTGAAATTGCTACAGGATCAAAAACAGAGGAAAAACATTCCTAAAATCTCTGCTGGACACCCTCCTTCATTTGAGCATCTGACAACACCCTTCTGCACGTTCGGTACTACACATGCTTTTATCTTGTTTCATAGAGGGGAAAGGAGGCAAAGAAAAGCTAAAGAATTAACCAAATTCACCAAGGAAACCTGCAGTATCTAGAGGAGGGAATTGGACTCCTTACTAACTTGAAGCTGAAATCCCAAGAACTAGGCCAGATATCTTCTCCACACAAGTATAAAGAAATCAGCATTCTCCTACTACACAGCAGCAGAAAAAAGCTCCATAGATATATAGGGAACACAGTTCTCCAGCTACCAGTGCCTGCTGTATGCTAACATAACATGCTAACTAGGACAGCAAAGCAAGGAATTAGCTCCCATCAGATGTTCTGAGTGTTGCTGGTAGCAAGTGAGGTTCTCCGTAGTGAGAGGAAATCTTTCAGTATTTGATGGAGGGCTAAAATAATTTACTGTGTATCAAAGAATTCCCCAAAGTTTGTTAGCTGTAAGCAGAGATGAACATTAGCTGCAACTCCAGGTCTAAGATCCAATATTCAATACATGGTTGCAAAATACATTCTAGAGGAGAATTCAGGAAAACCAACAAATACTGCTGTCCCTCACTTTTTAAGCTCACCTTGTAGGAAAAATGGGAGAAAAACAGACACACCTCCATACCTAAATGTAGCATTTCTGATTCTCAGGCCTTCACCATTTACATGCAACAATCCTAACCAAGGGAAAAACACCACCCTTGACTCTCTGAAGGACTTCCTTTGAACTTCCTCAAATCCATGGGTCAGACCCTATGATCCTTGTGAAGCCCTTCCAACTGGGGATATTCTATGATTCTATGAGTCGCAACAACCTGAATGGGAAGATCCATAAGCAACATGATGTCCTACAGACAGATTCTGAAGACCACCTCCCCAAATAAGTACTGGAGCACATAAAAATATTTCCTAGGCAGGAAAAACTGTGCTACACAGTGAGTCTTCATTTGACACAGCTTCCTTTTCTTCATAGAATACTCTTTTTTTTTTTTGGATAACAGAGCATATATAATCTAAGATGAAGACAGATCTGAATTACACAGGATAGCAATTATAACCCCTAGACATGTCAAAGCTAGCTGGAAGGCTTCAAGGCAAGACTGTAAATGTCATCCTGTGGTACTGCAATCCTTTAAAATTATTCTAAAATTAAGCGATGTAATATATACATATTTTACAAGTGTGATTCAAATATATTACATATAAGACAAACCACTGCTGTTCTCCACAAGAAAGTATTTAGCAGAAGCTCAATTTTCAATGCCAACTCAAATTCAGCCTTCTGCATGCATTTATAAATCAAGATTTGGATCTGGTATAACAGAAAGGGAGAAACATCAGGAGTGGGCAATGGTAACGATGTTTTCAGTTCCTTTATGAGGTACGGTTTATCCTCTGTGCACTACCAAGAATCAATATTGCCACCTGAACCCCACCTATCAGGCAATCCTCAAAGTTGTGTTTCTGTTTTTTTTTTTTCTCTTTGTGTTCTCATATCTAGGTCATGTTCTTTTTTTTTTTATATACAGTCCCTCTGTGGTAGATGTACTCCTCGCTCAGCTTAAGTCAGTCATGCAATCTAAAGAAAGCAATTAACTTAATCTGGAATTCAATATTAGCTTCCAAGTTCTCTGACAACCTCCAGACAAAGGACACTCACAAGATTTCAGATCAAATGCTGCCCAGGAAGGTGGTGGAGTCACCGACCCTGGAGGTGTCTAAGGAACATTCAGACAGTGTGTCGAGAGACACAGTTTAGTGAGAACTACTGGTGATGGGGGATGGTTGGACTGGATGATCTTGCAGACCTTTTCCAACCTTGGCAATTCAGTTATTCTAAAACTCTACAATCATGGTCAATTCAGAAGTAAGAGCAATGACATTAACATGATAACATGGTAAAAAATTCAGTACTCGTTTAAGAGGCACCTCTGCTAATACTGCTACTGAAAGCTTCACAACAGGGTGGAAGTTGCCCATGTTAGTACCTTAAGTGTCCTCCACAGGACTAGTGCCACTTGATCTTAAAAAATAAACCGCAAGAAAACACATGCATAAGAACTATATAGTACAAAACTCAAGATCTTCACTGCATTGTAACTTACAACAACGTTAGAAAGGATGCTGAACTCCAAGCTGTCCAGGAAGGACAAAGGGATGGAGGAAAAAATGTTTTAATAAATAACAAAAACAAAAAACAACAGGAATGAGGCCATGAAAAGGCACAAAAAGATCAGTTTACAAATTCAGGGAGACTGTCAAGAGAAAGTATTGTGAATTAACACTCTCAGCCTTCGCTAGGAAATCCTACATACACACATGTATACATGTACACACACATATACAGTTACCATAGTAACATAAATCTATCAATAAACATTTTTGTTGCATGCAATAACCTGAAGAACAAATCCCAAATGCCTGGGTTGCAAGGCAGTTACTAAACAGCAGGAACACACCAAAGAAAACAGTCAAGATAAACTCCCTTTAATGCTTACTTGCTTAAACTCCCTTTTATGCGAGGGAAATAACACTGCCAATGCACAAGCATCAATGAAAGCACAATTTGGCAAAATTAGCATAATCTCAATTGTCATAATAAATGATGAGAAAAAAGAAGCTACTAGAACATCCAGAAAGTATTCTGGAAAGTATTATGGAAAGTTTATTCCAATAAAAAAGGATGTCATAAGTCTGAGTACAACGCAGTATGATAGCAGTGTAACTACAGTTAAAAAAAAAAAGCAGGGCAGCATTTTCCTTTCAGCCACATCCTCCGATTTAATCCATTCTTGAAGAGATCCTTCTGAGAATGCATTTTCTTCCTTTGTTGTGAAATCCCAAAGCTTATCATATTAACAAACATCTGATACATTCAAGTTATTTGAGCAGGGACTAGTGAGGGAAAAGGGAAAGAGTTTGCCATGAGAAAATAAGTCCAGCGCTGTTTCTGTTCACAGAGAAGTCACAGGATCACAGGGGTCAAAAGGGAACTCTGGAGAACAAGACCAATGCCCTGCTAAAGCAGGTTGCCTGGGGGGTCAGACTCCATGACCCTCCTGGGCAGCCTGTGCCAGTGCTCTGTCAACCTCAGGAAAAATTTTCCTCATGTATGTGTAGAGCTTCCTATGCTCTAGTTAGCACCTGTTGCCCCTTGCTCTGTCATAGGGCACCACGGAAAAGAACCCAGCCCCATCTACTTGACTTCTGCCCATTAGATATTCATTAGCATTAGTAAGATACCCTCTCATAGAATCACAGAATCACAGAATGGCCTGAGTTGAAAAGGACCACAATGATCATCTAGTTTCAACCTCTGCTATGTGCAGGGTCACCAACCACCAGACCAGGCTGCCCAGAGCCACATCCCGCCTGGCCTTGAATGCCTCCAGGGATGGGGCATCCACAGCCTCCTTGGGCAGCCTGTTCCAGTGTGTCACCACCTTCTGGGTGAAAAACTTCCTCCTAATATCTAACCTAAACCTTCCCTGTATCAGTTTAAAATTATTCCCTCTTGTCCTACCACTATCCACTATAAACAGCCGTTCCCCCTCCTGTTCATATGCTCCTTTCAAGTACTGGAAGGCCACAATGAAGCCTCCCCAGAGCCTTCTCCTCTTCAAGCCCAGTTCTCCTCATAGGAGAGGTGCTCCAGCCCTCTGTTCATCTCAGTGCCCTCCTCTGGACCCGCTCCAAGAGCTCCACGTCCTTCCTGTACTGGGGGCCCCAGCCCTGGACGCAGTGCTGCAGATGGGGCCTCACAAGAGCCGAGCAGAGGGGCACAATCACCTCCCTGTCCCTGCTGGCCACCCCTTTTTTAATGCAGCCCAGAACACAGCTGGCCTTCCAGGCTGCAAGTGCACACTGCTGGTTTACGTCCAGCTTCTCATCCACCAGGAACCCCAAGTCCTTCTCTGCAGGGCTGCTCTCAAGGAGATCTTCCCCCAGTTTGCATAAATACCTGGGATTGCCCCGACCCAAGTGCAGCACCTGCACTTGGCCTTACTGAACCTCATTAGGTTCTCATGGGCCCTCTTCTCCAGCCTCTCAGTCTTTTCCAGACCCAAGAGTCCCAGGTCTCTCAGCCTTTCCCTTCCTGGGAGATGCTGCAGGCCCTTAATTGTCTTTTTGGCCCTCCACTGGACTCTCTTGAGGAGATCCTTGTCCTTCTTGAACCAGGGAGCCCAGAACTGGACAAAGTATTCTCAACGTGGCCTCACCAGGGCAGAGTGGAAGCGGAGGATCAGGATACCCAGATCCTTCTTGGCAGAGCTCCTCTCTAGCAGGTCAGCCCCTATCCTGTACTGATGCATACAATTAAGCCAAGCAACAAGACACAGGTATTTTGTTCAATGATGTCAAAAGCAAGATTTAAGCTCTATGATAAAGCCAACTGTGAATACTGGATAAATTTTGTTGGTCAGATGCAAGCAAACTTTTCTCAAAAAAGACCTGTGTAGCTAGAGAGAAGGGAGAAATGTGGAAGTCTGAAAGGAAATAAATCATCTGGACAATTTACCTGATCAAGGAGACATAAAATCTCCAACAATTAAAACACTGAAGTTACATCAAGTAATCCATGAATCCTCCTTTCTGTAACTTACATCTACTATGTCTTGTAGTGTCTCTTATACAGAGATGAGAATACTCCTTTCCTCTTTCCTACACTCTTAAATTTAATCAGTGCCTGTTTCATACCTTCCCATTCTTTTCTTTAGGCTACATAATGTCAAAAGTTGGCACTTACTAAATTATAAAAATTTGAGTTTCTTTATCTGTATCATATTCCTGAACACGCAGCCCTGTACTATTTGTAAGACCAGATTATGATCAGCAGTGCTACAAGCAGTTATCAAAAGAGGCAGTTCATCAAGACAGAAGTACTGGGGAAGGTCTTTACATCCAATAGGTTCTAGTTTAATTTATCCTGCAAGAATCATATAATCACAGAATTAGTCAGATCAGAAGAAGTCTCTTTTCCAACCTCCTACTTCAAGCAAGTTCAACATGAAATTCAAACTAAGCTTAGAGTTCTGCCCAATTTGTTTTCACGGCACTAAGGAACACGATTTAGTAATTGGACTCAGTTAAGTCAGGTCAATGTTTGGACTTCATGATCTTGTAGTTCTTTTCCAACCTGAATGACTCTATGAAAACCTCAAGGGATAGAGATTCCACAATAGTTGATGGCCTCTTCATCAAGATTCAAACTCAGCAAAATGGTAATGTTTGATATAACGTAAATCTACACACAAAATTTTGTAGTGTAAAAAGATGTGCTCTTCCCAACCACACCATTGTCTCTGACCTATCTTTGCTCTCCCAGGACACCACTGTGCTATTACTGCCTTTTTGCAGACACTGAATAGCATCACACACATTCAGAGACTTACCTGAGTAAGAGTTCAGTAACTAAATAACTTCAAAATCCCATGCTAAGCATCTTGTTTAAAGTGACAGAAGGTACAAACAGAACAAAACTGAGCTTCCCTCTTCTGCTGAAGGCTGATGGAAAGTGAACCATTTCAGTGATAACTGAAGGGAAGAATAACCTCATTCTTCACATGGAAAAGTAATAGTGTAAAAGCAAGGCAAGTTGAATATATTTTGGATATTCAAGTCTAAAACCATTTCATATGGTTATCTCCTTTTCTACAGCAATTCTTGTTCTCCATCCTGTTACTTGGAAAACAATAACATAACATGTGATAAATTTTTCAGTGCTGCAAGTGAGAATACTCTTAAGAAGATTTTACTTCAACATGGTGTACAAGAGGAGAAAATAACTCCTGAGTAGACCTCTCAAAGACAAGAGATCTTTGTTTTTTCAATTAAGAAAAATGCAAGCCACTCACCCATGTGTGGAAGAGAAGTGAGAATGGTTATAGAGATGGACCAAGAGATGGCAAGTGGCTGTGCAAACTGATGTATAGAAGGTCAAGGAGCAAAAATCCACATGCAAATCACAGCAACTCTAGTACAGCAGCGCTCACTCTGTTTCCTAAAGAGGCTAAAATTGGGCTCAACTTTTTACAACTCTAAAAACAATCTGTATGATTTATACACACATACAAATATACTAGAAGATAAAGGAGAAAACTAACTTTGGCATCTAGAAGTGATATCTAGACAAACTATAAGTAACTGAATTGTGGGAATGCTTTACTGTGGCTTGAGTCATCTCATAGGTACTGCACACACAGGTCCAAATGCAGTCTATTAACTGGCTCATTCTGAAGCAAAAGAGAACCAAAAAAAGGACAGAAGATGAGCTGGCACAAGGCAGATGAGTCTTCTGAATTGAGAGGAATTTTGCTGATTGATATCAGCTGACAATCTGACCCAACATGTTGACCCAACATTTGCTTTATAAACAACACACTTGCTCTGCCAGGAACCAAACTACTTTCAAATGGATGCACTGGGCTGCAAAGCCATTAGAAATAATAGCAAAATTAAACATGTTTTCTGCTTTTTTCCTTGTAAAAAAGCCATCGTTGTAAAATATGCAAACATTTAATTTCCCATGTTTTTTCCACTACCTATGCAAAAGATTATTTTCCTGAACACAACTGAGTCGGTAGGAATTAAAAAACCAGACAAGTATAATCACCACATCAGCTCATTTTCAAGCTAGTTTCACAAGGATCTGTGGAACTAGCTAGTTCTGGCAATACTGTCAACCATATGAAAAATATATATCCTGGATCTACCAAAGATAAAACAGAGATGATGCACGCAGGTTAGGACATGCATCATCTCTGCTTTTGCCCCAAGTCAGCTTACCATTCAAGTCCACTGTGTCAAAAAGCATAGCATTATTCATTCACTTGTACCTGGATTCTAAAAATCTCAGCCACTCTACAGACTTCTTCAGAAAATTGTTATCTCCAAATCTACCTCTTTGGATACAAGTCATTCCAAGCAACCGTGACTGCATAACTGTGGATTTAGAACCCTATCTCACTTCCCAGAAAGTAACTATTTGAACTCTTTTGGTGGTGGTGGATGTTATAGTCAACAGTCGAGTCTTCAGTAGATCACTCACCTTCCAATATGCTGTTTTCACAAAAAAAAAAACCCAAAATGTATATAATTGTAGTGATTTATACTGAACCTAAGAGCATTACAACCTGAGATTGAAAAGAACCAAAATTTATCAAGAGATCCTGAAGCAAATTGGGATAAAAAAAGAGCACGTGCCTATCAGTTTGACTAATGCTTTGATGACAAGAGGTTTGGCTCCAGTCTGTTCTGCATGTTTGCGTTCCTTTGAGCCTGCCAGCAGCAGGCAGGATGGAGAAGGAAGGACTGCTGTCCTACACTTAAGTGGCTCTTCTCAGCAATGGCAATTTTCTAATGCTAAGTCATTGTTAGCAGTCTTGCAGTAGTCTCCTATATGATCTTCCCCAAATTTAGAGGGCTTGCAGGCATTCCTTGTCATTGCAAATGCTTTCTGTCCCTTTCCTTCCTCCTACAATCCCCATTTCCAGAGTAAAACTCAGTGTCCAGGTGACTCACCCCTAACATCTGATGCAGATAGTAATACTGCAACCCTCGGCAGTACAGCAGGAAGGTCTTCCAGAAGAACCACACGTTCAGTGAGAGCCAGAAAAACTAAAATCAAAAGAAAAGAGAGTCTGGAAGTTATATGTACAGACTGCTGTATTAATTCTGTTTGTAAGTCACATGCGTGTACTTTCATAACGATTTTTAAATGGAAAACAAGCTTAGAGCAGCTAGCAAAAGTATTTTAATAGCAATGCATGCGAAAGGACAGCCTTTAGGTGAGACGTTTCCACTGACACCGAAAACACAGAAGTAAAGTTTAACAAGTGAGGGCGAAGCACGAAACGCAGCTCCAGGATCAAAGCACAAAAACCGAGACAAAAGCAGGAGGAGCAGGACCTGCGGACCCCTCTTCTCCCCCAAACTTTGCCCACAAGCGCTAACAAAGAGCACCCGCTGCCCGCGACCGGACACGCAGCGCCGTGCGCCCGCCCACCCGGCGCCGGGTCCACCTCGCGCGCGGGCGGGAAGCGGCGCCCCTCAGCGCGGGGCTGCGCACCCCCGTCCCCAACCCCGAGGCAGCGCCCTACCAGAAAGAGGTGCTTGCTCCCCTCATTAGCCAGCCAGCTCCTCCACGACACGGCCATGGTGCTCTGCCCGCCGCCCCCACCACGAGCAACGCCGGCGGGGCTCGCGGGATGCCGGCGGTGGGGGCGACGGGCGAGCGAGCCCTCCTTTTCAGCCGGGCCGGGCCGGTCCTCCCCTCTCCCCACCCCTCACCCCCCGCCCTGTCTTCCGGCCGCCGGGGCGTGCGCTGCGGACGGGACTCGTCGAGCTCCCCGTGGGGCCCCGGCGCTTTGTCCCGAGCGGAGCGCGCAGCGACCGCCCCCGGGCGGGTTCGGGGTCCCTAGAGCCTCGTCCCCGACCGGCGGTGCGGGACCGGAGCGCTGAGGCTCGGCGCTGCCCTGCCCTGCTCTGCCCCAGCAGACTGCTCGTCTTCCCCCCACCTGGAAAAGCATCGTGGTCCGCTCCCTGCCTTACAGCCCCAGAAAGTCGGGGAGCGGTGTGGAGTGCGAGTAGAGGGGAAACAAAGAGACTGCCTGAGGAACGGGCTGTGTGTGGGGTGCTTGGAAATGGGAAGGGGCAGATTTGGCTGCTGTGGGTTTGACTCTGCTCCCTCAGGTTTCCCTGGGAGTTTAGGGGAGAGGTGGGTCCTTGTGCACTGGTGGATACCATGTCCCATATGGAGTGGGTTGGGTTGAAAGGGACTTCAAAGGCCAACTTTATGCATGCATCAGTACGGTTCAGGGGCTGACCTGGTAGAGAGGAGCTCTGTGGAGAAGAATCTGGGTAACCAGATGGTCAATAGGTTGGCCATGAGTTAAAAGTGTGCCTTGGGCCAGAAGGCCAATGAGATCCAAGTATGCATTAAGTGTGGCCAGCAGGATGAGGGAGGTGATCCTCCCACTCTACCCTGCTGAAGCCACATTGAGAATAATGTGTCCAGTTCTGGGCTCTCCAGTTCAAGAAAGATGGGGATCTCCTTAAGAGAGTCCAGAGGAAGGCCACGAAAGCATTTAAGGGCCTGCAGCATCTCCCATGCACGGAAAGGCTGAGAGACTGTTGCAAATATCCAAATAATTTTCTAGGAGGTTTCTCTGATAAAGCAGATTTTATTTGCAATTGCAATGGCAGGCTTCCTGCAAGCAGGAGAGCCCAGAGAAACCAGTGCTATGTCTTTTATCCCCTACTGCCCGATGCTGATCTCTTTCTCCCCTGGCTCCTCACTGGCTGAGTACTGTAGGTTCACACTCTTTCCTGACGCTTCACTAATCATACAAATAGCAAGTACACACAAATCCTTGCCTTCCAAACACAAATATTTTAATTGGTTGATTGACTTCTAGTAATTACTTTCTTAACAAACGTTTGGTCGGATGTCTGTTTTGCAACATAAACATAGCCTCTTAATTGTTTAATTACTCCCCTAACATTTGTACCCCTTTTACACTGGGTCATTGTTCTGGTCATTCATCTGTCCTTGCGTAGAAATAAGCTCGGAAGGAGGATAGAGGGGAGTATCTTGGTGCCCGCCTATGGCATCCTAACATTCCCACAAGGTGGGACAGTTTTGTTTTGTGTAAAGACCCTGACTCCTTGAAAGTCTGTTAAATGTATATCGCTTCTGTTGGTCTAATGAACAACCTTACAATATGTTTCTTAGTTCAGAATACTATACCCACATTGTTTAGAACATTTAAAATCTATTGCAGCTTTGTGAGAAATAATTTGTTAGGTAATCCAGTAACTATGTTTTAAAATATGTTACTAAAATATATATGGTATTCTTACTTTCCAAATCAGCTATTTCTAAGGATACGTTACTGCTTAATTTTTTAGATCGTTTGCCCTTTTCAGTGTTCAATGCAGAAACAACACTTTCACTTTCCACAGAGACCAAGCGCTCTTGAGTGTGGAGAAGACTGAGAGGGCATCTTATCAATGCTTATGAATATCTAGGGCAGGAGTCAAGTAGATGGGGCTGGGCTCTTTTCAGTGGTGCCCAGTGGCAGAGCAAGGGGCAATGTGTACGAACTAGTATAGAAGTTCTGTATAAACATGAGAAAAATCTTTTCTGTGAGGTTGGCAGCATGCTGGCACAGGCTGCCCAGGAAAGCTGTGGAATTTCTTTCTCTGCAGGTATTCAAAACTTGCTTGGGCACTGTACTGTCTGACCTACTCTAGGGAACCTGCTTTAGCAGGGGGTTGGACTCAGCAATCCTTAGAGGTCCCTTCCAATTCCTACATTCTGTGATTTTGTGATCTGATTCCAGCCTGCCATGGATAGGACACTTCTCACTAGCCAAGGTTGCCCAGGGCGCCATCCACCCTGGCTTTCACCATTTACAGGGATGGGGCATGATCCAGCCCCAGGGAGGAGTACCCACAGCAGTTCCGCATTCAGAATGTTTCAGGTTATGACTGCTCTACCTTGCAATCAGTGTGCTTTCTGTGGTGGTCTTCATGTTTTGGTTTGGCATAGTTTTTTGTTGGATGAGGGTTGCTCTGGGTACTAGCCTTTATGCCAAAACTTGAAAAAATCTTTGTTCCAGTAGCTTTTAAATGCAGCCTCCTCACTTGGAGAACTTCATCTCTGTAGCAAGCATCATGCTTCTCAGGCTGCTCTTTGAGACATCAGCAGCAAGGCTGTTTCTTTAGGGGATGTTAAGTCTGAGTAGCAGCCCAAAGAGTTCTTATCCTGTCCAACTTGAGCTGGTTATCCACCTCTTAAAACTGGGTATGTGACCATGTCCATAAGGAAGAGGCACACGTAGAATGATAGAAGTATAGAATGGCCTGAATTGAAAAGAACTATAATGATCATCTGGTTTCAACCCCCCTGAAATGCGCAGGGTCACCAACCACCAGACCAGGCTGCCCAGAGCCACATCCTGCCTGGCATTGAATGCCTCCAGAGATGGGGCATCCACAGCCTCCTTGGGCAACCTGTTCCAGTGTGTCACCACCCTCTGGGTGAAAAACTTCCTCCTAATATCTAACCTAAACCTCCCCTGTCTACCCATTTGTCCTTGTCCTATCACTGTCCACATGTGGGCAAGATTGTATTCTAATGGCTAAGGTCCAGAGAAAACTGAGAGAAAGCTAGGCCCCATCTTCCTCTCCAGTCCCTTTGAAGATGGACAGAGTACCTGGCCCATAAGAAGCCTGAAGTTTAAGGACTAAGTAGGACATAGATGTTGTGAGGCTTAGATGGAGTTTTTGGCTGTCTTAGAAAGTAGCTGAATTCCTTCAGCTGCAAGTGAAGTTTTGGATCAGTGAGACAGAGGGGTGCAATTATTTTCCATCATCAAATGACACTAGAAGGAGAGTTAGTGAAAAGGAAAATGCGTACTTTGAAATTCAAAACTCACCAGAACCATAGTTTGATGCCAAAGCAGCTCTAACCACAGAAGAAACACTTTAGCTTATGTATTGTTTGCTATTTCCATTCACTTCCATCTTTCTACTAGAGTGTAAAAGACATGGAAGTTGCTTACAGAGAACAAGGTGATGTGGCTTTCCTAGACAAGTACATCAAAGCCAGAATGACAGAAAATAAAACTTGTAGGATGTTTCATGCCTAATAATGTGGGGCCTTGACTAAAGTGTATGCCACAGCAAGTGCAGACAAAACCAAAATAATTTGCTTGTGCCATAGACCATGGGGTGTCCAACCTTTTAGCTTGTCCAGGCCACACTGAGTGAAGAGGAATTGTCTGGGGCTGCAAATATGTAGGTCACTCCAAAAGTGATTGATGTCTCTTATTCATTTCCGTGGAAACTGCAACAGATAGAGTAAACACAGTAACACTGATAGAGTAAATTCTCAGCTATAAAACACCTTTTTCAACGTAGTCATCACCATTAGCTCTCCATTTTCATAAGCAATGAACAGGAGCCTGTATGCTGTCCTCATAAAAGCCTGCACCAGTGGAGGTGAGGAGGTGACCTGCTGTTGCCAGTGCTGAAACACACCACCCACTGCCTGACTGTGCTCACATCCGCTGTTTGGTCTCCATAAACATTCAGCAAGCATTGATGAATGTCAGTGGGTGCCATATTTTCTGCATGGAGGAATTCAGTGACACACCTTTACTTCATACATTCTTTCATGTCAGGTGCCATTCTGTCAGACTTCCCCTCTGCTGCCATCTGTCACACAGCCACAAAATGTAATGGAATACTGGCATGAATAAAGTGTGACTGTGAAATGAGGAATATTTCTCTCTCAGTTAAGATAGGTCTTTTGAAAGCCCCGTAGGGAGACATGATCAGATTTTTGAGCTGAATGTCTGATAGCAACTCTATAAATTCCACTTGAAAATTTGCAGGTCATGCATTTATTCCAACAGAAAATGGAGTGACAAATAGACCAAAAGTACATATATATATATATTTTGCAATCTTCAAGCTGGTTCTCAAATTCTTTTATCACAATGGAAAGCAAGGCTGCATATTTGTTGCTGTTCAGAGGACTGTGTTTAGCCAGTGAATCAAAATGCATAAAATTATTTTCCATAACTTGAGTTAGCACTGCACTTTTCCCTCTCCTTGTCCTGGTTAGTAGCACACCAGTGTCTGATCATTGCTGGTATATGTGTGCTGCCTCCACAATGGTGTGGGGCAGGAGCACGCTGCATTGTAAGTTGTGCTGGGCTGCATGCAGGCTGTGAGTTGGACATGCCTGCCATGTACTATACTTCAAAATACTTGTAGATGTATCTCCGAAAAATCAGCTTATGCAGGATTTGACTGCCCACTCACATGAAGCTGATGACTCACGCTCCAGCAACTGTACTTCACTGCCCACTTATAAGCTCCGTACTGCATGTAGAATATGTGACTCATGCTTTTGTCGATATTGGATCCTCCACCATTCCTATGTACAGAGCAAGGAATGTCTTTTTGTCTTTGATTCTATAATTCTATGAAAACATTTCCTTCTCTTTCTCCCTGCAAACATCCAAGCGTTTTGAATCAGTATCCCAGGTTGGCAGAGATGAGTGTCAGACTTCAGCACAACTTTGTTCATCCTCCATAGAAAAAGCTGAGTTTGCAAGTGGCTGAATCAACACTCCTTCCCAGCAAATTTTGTGTCTTCATTCTCTGTTTAAACTGTCCCAGATATACGAGTTTTAAACTTCTTAGTAAGAGTACTCAGAAATGGCTACAGATGGTAGTTATACTTGGAATGATTTGAGAAGTTTTTTGACTCTTAAACATCAGCACCAGCTCATCTCTTCTTGCCTTCCTAAAGATCATTTCTCCAGTTACAATTAACTTCTGCTTTGTCCTCCACCAGTTGGACAGACCACTGTCAAGACAGGCATCCCTCTTAAGAACAGAGCATGTGTTTTTTCTTGTAAGCTTATTTTAACTGCAGGAGCTGTCCCCTGACATCACATCCACCTTCCAAGTCTGCTTCCCAACATCTGTAACACACAAATCTATTCTCCCAGAACTTATTCAGGTGCTGTACACTGCTTCGCATGTTACGTTTCTAATATTAAAGGCTTAAAAGACTTTGAGTACATAAATTTTCCTCAACTATGTGAGAATGATCCAGAATCTAATCACCTGAACTTCTACATGTCTCCATGTCAGTGTGCAGTGATCATCCTGCAAGGTCCTGCAGTGGCTGCCCATATTGTGAGAACAACTCTGTCCCCCAAGTCTGGGGAGCCAACTGGGGTCATCATTGGTTCTGTTGCAGTCTGGATTTTGTCAGGCCCCTAAATTCTGCCCACATCCCAAAAGGTGCTGAACTACTACGCCCAGTATTTATCCTCCAACACTGGGCTGGTTGAAAGAGAAGGAAATGTTTTACTGGTTTTGTTATGGAGAACAGGAAAAGTGCAGTTTCAGCACAACAGCTGAGTGATTAAAGCACTTGCCCAACAGCCGGAGAGCTGAGCCTTTCTTAATGCACTGAAGCCATTGCATTCCCATCTCAGACAGGTTTCTTAATCACTGTCACTTTAAATCCAATGCTTAGTCACAAAAAAAAGTGTAAAATAGCAATCAAAATACGTCACTATTATGATCTGTGCCATCTGAGTAATATACTGTGAGATGACGTATGGCTTTTATGGCACTACACATTGTGTCATTTCTCTCCTATTTTGAAACTGGATATTTACATTTGCTGCATACCATGAGATCAACTTTCTGTCTCATATGCTCCCTGCCTGACTTGGAGGACTCCTTTATGTGAAGTGCTCTCCCAGATCTGGGTGGTAGACAGGTTTATTAGTTTCAATGAAGCCACAGTGATTCATGGCAGTGCGTTATTTACTGCTTCTATGGTGTGTAGGAGCACTTGGCACGGCCCAGACCCCACTTTGCCTTACCTGTGCCAAAAGGTAAGGAAAGCCAAATCTGTGCATGAAGACCTGAAACGAGGAATCAAACAACATCAGATAGAGACCTGATCCTTGACTCTCATAGACACAGTGAAAGCAGCAACAAGGCAGGCTATACTTCGCTTCAACTGAAAATCTCCCCCAAACCAAGCCATTGAGCCACTGCTCAGCTCCATGCTACGAGCATAAAGTTGAAAAATGTAACAGAAGGTCCTACAGTATTCTGTCCTCAGATGACCTACACATTCCTGATCCAAACAAGAAAGATAGCATGACAACTCCAACACACAGCAGCATCGTTCATCATGAAAGAATGCAAGCACATAGCACATGGGGAAAATGTGTATAAAAAATACAGCTGGAGTGCATTCCACGACAATGTAAGAGAAATGTCAGTTGTATTTATTTTTCCAACTGTTTGAAAGACCTTCTTGAACACTTGCTACAGAACTGAACCACATATCTAGGGGTAATAAACACAGCACCTCGTGCCTGGTTGAAGCTTTAGGATCAATCCACCATACAGAATTTATGCACCTTTCCTTGACTTCACTGTGAGTGGGGATCAGGTCTGAGAACAGCGCAGTGGTTAAAAATGTGTCTTGCATTGGTTTTAGAGGTGAACGGAATAATTGGTATATTCCCCCAAACAGGGATTCCAGAGGTTATTTTTGTATTTGGCAGACCAACTCCCCGTTAGGCTGTTCTTTTTGGAAAAAAGAGCCAGCCTTATTTTAAAACGCTCCAAGAACAATATAAACACAAGGTATAAAGCTAAATTATTAACTATTTATTAACTATTCTTTGTTTTCCTTTCTTCTGAATACACTACATTTTTAGACCCAACAGGACTAAAACCATAATGGGAGCACAAGCATTATCACGTATTTTGCTGTTATACAGAAACAAATCTACCCTCCAAAATCCTTTTTCTCTTCAGTTGCAAAGAACGTTGTCATGTCTCCTTTTTATCTGTTTCCTGCTTAACTGAATAGATCAAAAATTCATTTCTTAATTTTTCTCTGTGGGGCAGAGTTTCCAGAGTTGTAGATCTTTCAGAAGACATTTCATCTTCCATTCTGAAAGGAAAAAACTTTTTTCTTTAATAGTTCAAAACCAGTCTAGCTAATATTACATGGAGGATTATTTGTATCTTAATGCTTTACAGGACACTGTTCTGTCTATATGCCAAGACACTGCATCTGCCAATTTAGCTACAGCTTTGTGCTAATGCTTCCAGACCACAAATAAAAGCTATTAAACAGAGTCGGTGTGGAAAAATTGTTTCTGAATGATTGCAGTAACACATCACCACCGAATAACAATCCCATGTGATATGCACCTAATAAATATGCAGTATCCTTCAAAGAGAGGCCAGAGATTTAATAGAATTATTAATATCCAAGTCTTTGAACAGTCCATGAAGTAAGTAAAGACTGGGCAAGAAGTGCTTCACATCAGCACAGTCACTTCTCAAGTTGAAGGGGGAAGCTGGTTAAGAGTGCCTAGCAATATTTAAGACAAGAAATAAAACATTCCCTTACATCTCTGTAGCTTGCATCCAAGGTGACATAGTGTATGCTAACCTTGTGCCAGGCACCCTTATTCCATGCCAAGACAGAAAGGTGAGTGCCAAATAATCTGCAGCCTCCAGATTTCCTGGGGGGCTCATCGAGAACACATCAAACCTGGTTAACTGAAACAGTTTAAGCAATTACTGTACAAACTGCAGCTCTTACAGTTTACAGAGCATAGTTTACAGAGACTCTTAAAAGCTACAGTACAAAATATAACAACATACTTCTGCAAGTATCATAAATATCAGTGTTGACTAAACATTCGTAATTGCCCAGTTCTTGGAAAATCTTTTTCGTCATAATAGTGTAAAGTTAAAAGCATCAAAGCTGCAGATCTGAGATATGGCTGCATTCTTCTGCTTTAACTCTGCCAAACTAGCGTTTGCACTCTTACTGCAGAGTTAGCAAGGCAGGAAAACATCAGAATGGCAGGGGCAGAGGAGGGCATGGGACTAACAGAGAGCTCCCAGGACTAAAGCTGACTTTTAGCTGTGATCCAAAGAGTAAAATCAGAAAAGCACTTTAATACAACAAGGTGATCCGTCCTGAGCTAGAGCTCGTTCTTTGACTCTTCACGTTGTCGCACCTCAGGCTCGTCTTGTAAAAGTGCCTTGGCCAGCTGTGTTACTCTTATTTAATCTGGAGTTAGGTTTGCCTGTGTAAAGCTTGCCCAAATCACTAAGTTAAACTGCTTCCACAGAAATTCACTGCTGTTTCCATATTTGAGAAAGATATTCAGATGGGAATGCAGAAGAGGGCAATTTAGGTGTTTCTCCCCTCCTTATCTTAAATAGCTCCTAAAGTTTGCCTTCTGCAAGATGCCTTCAGGCTGCCTTCAAGATGAGTCTTGCTGCCTGTACAGAGAATCTGAAGCATGATGCATGCTACTGCCAGAGACAGATATCTCCAAATGCCCACGTGCAGCAAGAAGTTTAGAACAACACCAGAAAATGTACAAAACAAATGAAAAAAGTCCTAACCACCACCACATAAACAATGTTTGGGGTGTGCCAGGACAGTACAGATCCAGGGCAGAAGGGCTGAGGTTGCCATGCTTTCATCTGCACCTGCTCAGCTGCTTAGTCTGGAGAAAAAAGGCGGTATGGGGTTCATTCAGACAAAGCAACTACAGTTGGCAGTAGAAGAGTAAACACTAATGAGGAGAAGAACTCTACCACTCCTTAAATAAAAGGAAATACCAGCATATGAGTAAATATTTATGCTGTGATTATTAAATTTAGCCTGAAAACCAGAAGAAAAGCTCTGGAACTGCTTTCCAGGGAGACTAAGGGGCAAATAAGAACTTGTTAAATGTTAGCACTCTATTCTTTTATGAAAAGGACTGTGTAATGCCTGCAGAGTACCTAGAGAACTCTTAAATGATCCAGCTTAGAAAATGTCTTTCAGTCCAAACACATCTTCCAGAAATTAGTCACGTGGCAATGGCAAGGGACCTGCCTCTGTCCCACTTCAGCGTTTGTTCCATATTGTTATCAGTTACGTGAGTCACAATTGCTGTGTCTGAGTTTTCATTTTCAATTTAATGTAGATCACAGCACCTCTCACTCTGTTGTTTAAAACCCTCTTGAATTTTCTTGAGGATGATCCCATGATTGTCACAATATTTTTTTTTCCACATTTTTTTTACTCCAGAATTCAACTACATACAAAAGTAATACTAAATATTCTTACCTGGCACTGCAAATCTAACATCTGTTCACAAAAGGATGTAACTTGCATTCTCCACTTCATACAACAACATAAAGAGCCAACCTCACCAAGTTAAGACTATCCCAACTTCTGCTCAGTTTGATGAAGCCTGACGGCACTTGGAGCCTTCTGTGGATCTCACTGCATTTAGAGCTAAGACAAGATAAACAAGATTGGGCAGGATAGTTTAGAGGGAAAAAAAAGATTATGAATGTTATAGAGGAGATTATAGGGGATAGAACTGAATCCCCTCTTGTGTTCAGTTAGGCTTTTATCCATCAGGCTGTAAGTGCACATTTAACTTCAAAACACCCAAGCAGATACGGTGAGGTCCTGTCTAACTTGCTTACAGTTCAGTAAGGGGATTTTGTTGCTCAGTGAGTGCTTTCAGCACATATGTAAGCGCTTTGTTGTATCAAAGTCCTGCACAGGAGTAAATGAGAAGCAACATTACTGAAATTCATATAATTATGCCAGTTTAACAAAACATGGCCAGCACTTCTCCTCGTTCTCCCTTCAGTACTTCATGTAGGCAAAGCCAGATTTATCACAGGCAGCCAATACGTGACAGACCCGACACAAAATGCTGCTGGCTTGGGAGCTTTCATTTTGAAAGCACTTAAAGTTTAATAGCACGTTTAAGTGTTACTGGAAATCTAGAGGTTTATGACTTGCTTGCACAGATAGATATGTATGCAACTGGTGCTATGACATTTTTTCAGACCATGCCATTTTTTTTTGGTGTTTCTAGTAGAAAAGTTAGGATGAATCTTTGTTATCTATAACTACTTTGGGCTTTCTTGCAAGACACTCCTTTGGAAGAAGCGGAAGGCCTCCTCATTGTATAATAAGGACGTACATTGCAGTTAATTTTCTTAATTCCTCTGGAGCCACAAGTATTATATGAGCCTTTGCAAATTAATGGAACAGTGCTTCTGGTGAGAGTAGTTAAACTGAAGAACCCAGCAGCATCATGAAAGATTGGGGCTGTTTTTATGTGAGACCAGTTCCATGGCTGAGAAGTATATTTGCAGGGCAGTCACACCTACTCAGTGAACTATTTCCACAACTGTTCTGTACTCGCCAGTCATGTTTTATGACCACAGTGTTCTCGTTTTCCCTATTTACATGCTGCCTCTGAAACATTGCTGCAGTCACCTTTCTGTATTAGAAGTCCAGAATGTGTTTTCCAAAGGCTTCCCTCTGAGAACACTGCCACTGTGGATTATGTCAAACCTCACTGCATCCAAGGGCTGTAACCAAAGTCACTTCCCTCATTTCCCTCACTTAGGAAAAGTGTAAGAAGTCACTGAGATTGTCAAAAAAGGCCGTTGAAAAGAAAAATCCCCAGAAAAGGGGACACACAACTGTGTCAAAAGGCAAGATTTTGTTAGATATCGATTTCAGATTCACAGACTGACCAAGGTTGGCAGGGACTTCTAGGTCCATCTGTTCAAACCTCTGCTCCAGTAGGGACACCCAGAGCAGGGTGCCCAGGGCCATGTCCAGGTGGCTCTGGAAGATCTCCAAGGAGGAGACCCCACAGCCTTTGGGGGCAACCTGTGCCAGTGCTCCATCAGCCGCACAGCACAGAAGTGCTTCCTGGTGTTCAGAAGGAACCTCCAGTGTTCCAACCTGTGCCCTTCCCTGGACTCTCTCTAGTGCATCTATGGCTTTGGGGCCACAGCTGGACATACAGCTCCATATGCAACTTCACACAGAGAATTGAGATAACCAATCTTGACCTGCTCACAGTAAAAATGAATTAAGTTGACATTGCATGTTAGAGCTAAAAACAAAAGAAACAAATGGCAGAAATTGAAAAGCTGGGACTCTTCGAATAAGATTATCAAGATCTGTAGATGGTGGTTTTCTTGAAACAAGTATGGACTAAGGACAAGAACTAGATCCTTTTCTCAGAAAACAGAAGTGTACATTCTTCTTGGACAAGCGTTTTTAATAAATACTTTTCCATCAAGTTAGAGCTTGATTTATTCTTCAATCATTTTTTCGTTCTGTGAATAGCTCCAGCAATTAAAAAAATACAAGTTATTGTGTAGATAATAATGTCATGATTTCTGCGATTCATGTGCTTTCAAAAATAATTGTTCAGTAATTCAAATTTTCATCTCAAGGAAAATATATAACAAGTTTTATAAAATAACTTTTTTTTTTCCATAAAGTAAGAATTCTTCTATCATTATTCATCCTTTTGTTTTGTTTTGTTTTGTTTTGTTTTTGTTCGCTTAAACTATTATGAGTACTTTAGAATAGATGAATAGCATCTATTTTCAATTATGCTAGACTTCTGGAAATACATCAGTAATTCCTCTTGATGTAGTAATTTGCTGCTTTAAAGCAGTTTCACTCTTGAAATGTTATTGAAAAGCAAAATTTTTGTCTCTCACATACACAATTTGAAACACATTAAATCATTTATATGGTGATTGATATGCCAAGCATTCTTGAGCAGATTTTTTGGATGTTCTTTTAATTGCCCTATGTCCTCAGTGGAATTCAAGTTATCACCATATGCTTTGGAAGCCAAAAATATGAATTGTGGTATCAACTATACTAATTAACTAATTAATTTTCAATACTCTGGTATCAAAAGATTTATAAAAATATTTAAAATCCAAAGGTCAGCAAGCAGCCACATTTTTCAATAATTCAAGAGAAAGCAAAGTTTCTAAGTTGATTAAAAGAGACTAAGGGAAAGTGAAATACACTTGTCAGGGATAAAACTCAATAACATTTTCCTGCCAGTTAAAGGTAAATGGCCGCCATTGAAGGCAAAAAGAAACAAACAAATAAGATAAGGTCAGTTCTTTGTGAAAATATGGGTTTTTTTCTTCTCTAATTAAATTGCTTCCCAAAGGAAATATTCTTCAGTCCTGTGTTTTTCATCAGATAACATTCTCCATCGTCTACAAGGAGGGTGCTGTAACACTACAGTATTGCTATTCTTAAATACATAAATTTATATGAGTTCAGCAGAAAATTTTTTTTATTAGCTCATTGCTGCTTGCTTGCATTTTATCACAATATTTTTCTCCTTATTTATGGCACAATGGCAAAGGAAATCACAGATGATAGAGTCTCATCAGGTTTCTCTGCAAGTTGAGCTTTGTGTCATCCAGACTGTCCTGGGTACCTCTTCTGTCAAGACATGCTGTCTGAGTGAATCTGGGGACTTCGGCTGCTCACCTAAAATTTCCAGAGACAGAGCAATTTGATCTATTTCTAGCAGTTGGAAAGTACTCAGCTCTTTTTGGGAAGTAGATCCTCTATGAGGTGGTTTTGCAAACAGGATCAATTCACTCCAACAAACCAAAACAAAGCCATGGCAGTAGTGGTTGCTGGGAGCAAGAAAACAATTGAATGCATCCTGGATAATGGAGGGTGACCACTAGGTCAGACCTACAGCTTATTCTGGGTGGCAAGTGATGCTGAGCATAAGTATTTTGTCCTCAGTTCATGGAGATTTAAGCTCTACTTCCCTACCAACAGTTTTTATGGTTGGTTGGAGTGAGGATATGCCATTGAAGCTCTCACCCAATATGGTGCAAAATTCAGGCACTGAGAAGGAAGATGAGCACTTACATAGTCATGTAAGTGTGGGGGATCACAAATAGAAGGCATCAGTTCCCATCTGCATTCCCACCTCCTGGCATTGCTGCTCAGTAGCACATCCACAAGTTAACTTGTTGAAATCAGCTGTTCACTAAATTTTAGTTCACCAGGTACTCATCTTATTTTGTCTGACATGTCACACCATCACAATAGAAGCAGATGCATCCATAAAATCAGAGGTTTTTATTAATCTTCAATGACTGTTGTAATTTGAAATACAGAATTTCACAGTGCTTTCTTCTGAGGTTCTGAAATGTTTCAAGAAAATGTGGTCTGTTTTAACGAGATGTTACAAAATATAACAATAAAAATTAAAAACAACTTTATCTTTTTCCAAAACAAGATCTTCATAATTTCTGCTTCGGTGCAAATTTGGAAGACAGTTTTCATTGTGATTCAAACAATAACAATGTTTTCTGCAAAACATTTATTTTATTTTTTAAACCACTTCTGAAAGAAACACGATGGGCAATAAAATAATGCTGTAGCAGTAGCACATGCTGTAGATGAGGTCAAAGCCTAGAGTAGAATCCATGACTGTTCTGTCTCTGTACCAACTGCCCTTGCAAGATCTCTCTCCTTTCTCTCCTCAGGTGTCTGCATAGGTTTCCTTCTCTTGTAGCTGGAAGAACACTGCAGCAGAAGCAAAGGACACATCCGCACCCTCCTCCCCAAGAGGTAATGCTTGTTCCTTCCCCACAGTAGTATTGCTGAGCATTTGAGATCAGCAGTCTCAAGAAGTAAGAATGGTAGATGCTTGCAGTCCTGCACATTGAAAAAGTGGATGAGGAACATGGAGTTCCCAGCAGCCTCCTGCAGCCCCGGCCATGAGATAAAGTTCCCAAGGAACATTTTATCATCTTAGCAACTTTGGGAAGGGAAGGAAGAAAAGAAGGAGAACGGGATCTCTACCTACAGCCAGAGCTACCTAGAAATCTATAGAACTGCTTCTAAGGGGTTTATTATGATTAGAAAAAACAGGAATATAGAATATATTTTTATCTCATAGGTGTTTGAGGAACACCAGCTGTTGCTCTAACAGAACTACATCTTTAGCTGAAAGCAGTAGTGCCATTAGATTGTTGCAGTCATCTTTTGCTATGCACTGATTAGTAGGATGTTTGGTAGGGTATGTTAAAAGGGCAGCAGATGTGCTGAGATGGGCTGAGCAGTGACATGCTCGCAGCATCCCCTCAAACACAAAAATGGGCATCACTCATTAGCAGTGCTAACCCAGAACTGCTACAAGAGGTCAGCCTGTCTTCCAGGGCAAACCCTGTGCATCAAGTGAGATCACAGAATCACAGAATTGTAGGGGTTGAAAGGGATCTCTAGAGATCATTGAGACCAACCCCTTGCCAAAGCAGGTTCCCTACAGCAGGTCGCACAGGTAGGCATCCAGGTGAGACTTGAACATCTCCAGAGAAGGAGATTCCACAACTCCCCTGGGCAGCCTGTTCCAGTGCTCTGTCACCTCACTGTAAAGAAGTTCTTACATACATTCGTGTGGAACTTCCTATGCTGCAGCTTATGTCCATTTCCCCTTGTCCTGTCTCCACGTACCACTGAAAAGAGACTGGCCTCACCACTGTGGCCCCCACACCTCAGGTGTTTATAAACCTGGATCAGGTCCCCTCTCAGTCGTCTTTTCTCAAGGCTAAACAGACCCAGTTCACTCAGCCTTTCCTCATAGGGGAGATGCTCCAGGCCCTTCACCATCTTTGTGGCCCTCTGCTGGACTCTTTCCAAGAGATCCTTGTCTTTTTTGTACTGGGGAGCCCAGAACTGGACGCAGTACTCCAGATGAAGCCTCACCAGGGCAGAATAGAGGGGAAGGATCACCTCCCTCGACCTGCTGGCCACGCTCTTTTTAATGCACCCCAGAATGCCATTGGCCTTTTTGGCCACGAGGGCACACTGCTGGCTCATGGCCAACCTGTCGTCCAGATGTTTGCACAGCCACAACCCTAGACCTACAGTTCTGTGTCACATAATTTCACATTATGTTCACTTGTGTGTGTACAAATACAAATATACACTTACTGATAATGAGATCTCTTTGCTATTTGCATCTTAATGGCATGCATTTCATACTTATATCATCTTACTTTATGTCCCACAGTATTTGTAAGTGTCATCATTTTCAATTTTAAATACCTAATAGGAACACTTTTTACATCCATTTCCTTTTTTCATGATTGCTGTACCTATAAACATATATATGCAATCCATCTCTTTAAGTAAAGGACTCCCAGAACTTGGGAATAAAATTGTTCTCATCAAACAAAGAATCTGTACCTACCACAGAGAAATTCTCATTCGTGCTGGGGAGTGTTTTGATTGTTTACCTGCTGTTCATTTAATTTCTAAATGATAGAATTCAGCACTGTCTATTGAATGGCAGGGTAACCTTTGACTTTAGGCTTCTCAATGAGCTTTATTCTTTGTCTTTCCTACAGAAATTAAAAAATGCTATTTAGAAACGTTATTGTTTACAGAAAGCAAATAGCCATGTATTCCAAGGAACATTTCTTGCTCTCACAGCCTCCCGTCTGCAAGAACAAAGACAGCAAGAATGACTTGCATGTGTAGATTTACTGAAAAAGTATTAAAAAGCAGTTGGAGAGCTGCAGTGGTGCTCTGCATTAATTTACACAACTCACATGGCACTTGCGCTTTCTAAAAGCAAGAATAATTGACAAAGTGTTGGTGTTATGTAACATTTCTTAGCAGATAAGTTGTTGTTACCCTTTCATCACTTGCATTATTTTGAGTTTGCACAGACAATGAAATTCCAAAGGATCATCACACACGCACTGAATTGATCAATCCAGTTCCCATGTCGTCGGGTATTTCTCTTGTTTATCAAACACTGTAAATGAAAGAAACACAAAGGAGTCATAAGCTGATGTATAATTACTGCCTTTACCACACCATGCAAAAGAAGAAAGGAAACACTTTGCAGTATAAGTTTCAGAGGCTGTTTGCTATTAACCTCTTTGTTACATTAAATTTTGTCATGTTATTTTAGTGAACTAGAATGAAGTAACCCTGAATAGAATAACAAACTTCCCAAAAATGTCAGTTCCTTGGGGTAACCTAGCCTAGGGGCTGGAAAGTTTGCTTTTGCATTCGTTTCATTCCAGAGATAATAAAGCTAACATAATACGGAAAAGATCTAGCAATAAGGCACCACTGGTTTACACTAAGACTCATCTGTTTACGCTTAACAAACACACTTACAAGACACACTACCAATGAGTGACTGAACCAGGAGAATGACAGAAGTATTATGTATATCTAAGTAACCACTCATGATCAGAACATAACCTGGCTAGCGTCATCCTTTACTGTGACTTTCCATCCTTTCCAAAAATAGGAAAGAAACAAGAAGATGGACTGAAATGGCGGAAGGAAATATCAGAGATTTAATAAATGCACTAGATGGTACAAGCCCATTAGTATCGCCAAGTTCTTTTGTAATACTGATTCTAAAGGACTTGAAAGAAGGCAGAATAGTGGCTTTGGGGAGTCATACAGCAAGCTGCCTTTAGCAAGAAAGTCACGGTAAGAAACAGCCCAGCTGATGCTTGTTGGTGAGTTAACAGGCTGCTTATGGATGTGACAGTCACTATTTCAAGAAACATGTAGATGTGGTACATAATGACATGGTTCAGTGGGCATGGTGGTGGTGGGTTCATGGTTGGACTAGAGGATCTTAGTGGTCTTTTCCAACCTTAATTGGATTTGGCAACTGGACTGGGAAGGCTGGTGATTCAAACTATGTTAGCAAAGGAGAGTTAATAGCCAACATGGTAAATCACAGCCTAAACATTTTTGTCTTTGATCTGTCAGTGAAAGGGAGCAATTAATGACAGTGAATTATATAAATTATTAAGAGGAATTTTCCATTTGAAGAAGGGCACTTCACAAATCAGTGTCAAAAAACTTCAGTGGTGTCAGGGGCAAGTTGCAATGTCTTCCAATCCAGCCAGGAAAAGGAGATCCGTAATATGTCCCTTATCTTTCAATTCTCATATAATTCTGGAAAATATTACTGTTTTTACTAATCCTGAAGTGATCAGAGCCATGGAAACCTAGATAAGCAGGCAAAGGCAGTTGTGTTTTTTTGTTTTGTGTTGTTTTCATTTGCTTTTCCTGTGGGACTAATACCCATGGTTCTTTGTAGCAATTGAGGAGACAAAGGCAGTTTAAAAATAAAAAACTAATTTGAATTTGAGAGACTTGAAAAAAAAAAAAAAAAGCAGCAACAACAGTACATTAACACCTCTATGTCTGTTTTTAGAATCAAATGTCTTAGACAGACATCAAAGACTGCGGAATAGAGACTGGAAATCCTATTGCCCTCTGCTCTCAGAGTTATCTTATCCCTTATGTTATCCTGAAATGAATCCATGTGTAGAAGGAAAGCAGAGCATCATAACTTCACTGAAGGGAAGATGCTGCCTCCATCCCACCAGCCTGATGGCTTGGGTACCCTTCTGCATAGCACATATGGGAGCTTAATTCCCTGAGGCTGAGGAAGACATCCATCAGTACTCTTCGTGCATCTTCCGTGTATGTTCTTACTATCAAGGCTCTGAATGAAACAGGTGTTATCTTATTCTGCATTTGAAAGCATAAAATTCAACAGCATTTAACGACTTTACCAGTCTGATGGGAATTCTGAGAAGGTCTATCACATGCTGCCCAACTGTAGTTTAAATTTTCAGATAATAGGACTTGGGTGAGAAAATGTAATTGGCAGCTTGATACCACTGGGGAGAAGTGCCTAGGTAGGTACAAAACATTAAAAATCAGCTGAGAATTGCCAGTGTTAAGATTATGCATCTAAAATTGCATAGAGTGGTAAGCATGGGGAAAATGGAGATATCATCTTACTGTGCAGGGAAAGAAAGTCAGGAATTGTGTTAATTGGAGCCATACAATTGCCCTTAAGACATCCAGAACTGTAAACATGAAGATCGAGCACCAACAAAATAAGCAGTTTTGATATATATATATATGTGCCATTATGTCATCTCTTTCACATTAATCCAGACCCTGCTGTAGGTCATGATATATCAGTAAGAGTGTTTCCTTCTAATCCTAAATCTTATTTATTTATTTCAGTTAGATGCTTTGATGCAGAATGCTCAACAAGAAGAGCATCTTTCCGTTCAGAATTATCTATTTTATTCACTTCAGTCAGTATGTGGCTTCACGCTCCTCTGCACTTCACTGCATACAGAATATTGTGTTGCTTGGAATCTTTTTTACTGTGTGCATTGCTGCAGCAAATAAGCATCTCTAATTTACTCAGACTTGTTTGCAGCCTTTGTGAGATGTCCTCATTATATACATAAGAAGTTAAAGCTGATACTTGTCCCTAAAATTCTTACTGGTTCTGAGTGGGTGAACATCTTCAGTTCCAACATCCTTCAACTTTTTCCTCTTCTGATCTCCGGCTATGTTGGCTTTCCACTTGTTACATTACAAGCTTTGCAAGACCAAAGTCCCTCTTCATCTTTGTGCCTTGTCAAACGTAAATAAATAAAGGAGGATGATAGAAGAGATTTTTTTCCCACAGAGATCGAGAAGGAATTTGCGGTTCTAGCCATCTTGCCAGGCACATGTCAAGTATTACTTAGTTAAACAACAGTTTGTGGAGGAATGAAAGCTTGGACTCTCAGTATCTTTTCTTTCTTTCCACTTTTTCAAAACAGCTCTGTAATTCAGGCTATGTGACATACAGGCAATGGGCGAGATTCAGTTCACAAGGCAATTCCTTGGGGTCTATGTGCTCTCCAGCCCAAAAATACATGTGCTTCAATAGACTAAACAGCCCAGATGTGCCTTTCTAACACTGCCAACAAAACCAGTCTGTTTTTTAGAGTTGACTGTCCTGGAGGCTCCAGCTTCTCTGCAAAGTTAATTGACCCAAAATGCAGAAAAACAAAGTGCATTCTGTATTATTATTTATTGTATTCCAAACATCCAAGTTATTCAGGATTGCAAAAGCCTGAAAAAGTGCTTTAGCAAGCAATATCCATTCGAGGTCAGGCAAATGGCCTCATATATTGCCCTGTATCTGAGAGCAACTAGGGTCAGATGCCAAAGGAAAAACAAAAGAATGCAAGGAGAGTCTTATGGATGCTTCCGCAGAACAATCTCACTATCGGTAGTTCAGGGAGTTTTCGAGTCTCTTATTTGACCTTTTTTTGATATATTTTTCCTACCATGGATTGTCCACGGAACCGTGTCTACTAGCAGCGTCCACTTCCTCTGCTGGTAAGAAACTGGTAAGAACAGCTGAACAGTAAGGAATAAATAACTGAATGAATAAATATGTTCTTTGCCTGCTGAAAACAACTCACTTAGCACTTCCATCTGATATCATCTGTTTATTGTTTTAGAAGTACATTTATTTTGTATTATTTTTTACTAAAGCACTGAGGATTTTGAAGACCTGTATGTACCCTCCTCCTAAGATAAGTTTTATTTCTTGGGCAAAACTCCCAAATTCTGCTTTTGTTATAGAATCATAGAATCAATAAGCTTGGAAAGACCTTTAAGATCATCTAGTCCACCAACCCATTCCCACCATGCCCACTAAACCATGTCCCTTAGTACAACATCTGCACATTTCATGAACACTGCCACAGATATTGATTCTACCTTTTCTCCAGGCAGCCTGTTCCACTACCTCATCACTCTTCCCGAGAACAATTCTTTCCTACTATCCAACCTGAACCTCCTGTGGTGCAACTTAAGGCCGTTGACTCTTATCCTGGAAAAAGAGGCCAACCACCAGCTCACCACAGCCTCCTTTCAGGGAGTTCTAAAGAGTGAGCCTCCTCTTCTTCAGACTCAACAATTCCAGTTGCCTCAAAGCTGTCTCGAATTTGAATGACTTCACTTGCTTTCTCTATTGCTCTTGCAGTTGTAATATAACGTTTTGAAAACAGATGAACACTCTTTGTGTAGCACCTGGTTTAATGGAGCCCTGACATTGCACTGGACTCTATAATTCAATTATTTGTAATATAATTTAAAAAAAAAATAAATGAGTGCAACCTAAGAGAATGCCCAGTTTGTTCAGAATAGAACCAATTAACATCTTCATGGATAAAACCAAATAAAACACAGCAATGTGCAAAGTGTTTCTGCTGAATATACAGAGAAAAGAAAATTATCAAAAAGTGCGGAAGAGTAAATGTCACACATTAGTTTGAATTTATGAAATTTAAAAATGAACAATTGTAAGTAAAAAAAGAAGGGCTTATTCTTTCCAATATCAACTAAACTAGAAAAGATATGCATCAACACTGAGTAACCTCAAAGACATGAACATTATTTAGCAAGCTGATTTTGAATTGCCAGAAGATGCATTGACCTAAATGACAAACATTTTGGATGTTGTCAAGCCATTTCACTACCTACTAAACCCAGTAAAGAGTCCTATTTAACTAAGTGATGGCACACTGTGGCTTCACAGGAGGATAAGCTAAAGAAAAGCTGAAGAAAATGAAGCCTTAGAAATAAGGAACAATGTCAAAAAGTATCTAAAAGCAGGGGAAAAAAAAAAAAAAAAAGATATATCATTACAGATGGATTATATGTTGGAAATGTGAAGAAAGAGGCTGGAAAGAGTCTGAAGAAACAGTTTATGAAAAGATAATGGGAAGAGATGTCTTACTGCCAGCTTCAAAGAAGCTCAGAATGACTGCCTCCAATCACACAGTTGCACAGAAGAAAGATAACAACTAGGGAAGGAAAATGAATATGATTTAATTATCTCAAAATGACTGTTTTTAGCCACATCTGAAGACAAATGGAAGAAAGGTCAACTGCAAGAATGTGAAACTGCTAAGAAACAAAGGAAAATGGTAAACAACATTTGAAAATGAGAAATGGCAATGAGGAGAGGAAGAACTCCCAGTCCTTGCCCCTTTTAAAAGTGAATTTGTCGAGTTTAGTTCTGTAAAACATTCAAACATAATAAACAATCCACAGAAGGCATAAAACCAAAGATGAGGCTGCTGCTGCAGTTCATACACTGAGTCATCAGGCCTGGCCCCTCAAATTGACCAAAAGTTGCGTGCAGGAGAATACCTTCAAAATGTTTCAGCCAAACCACCCTAAATACTGACTTGGACTTCTGTATCAGTAACTTGGAATGAGAGTTCTTGCAAAACCAGGGATTTTGTCAAGCATTGTAAGACTGTTATTTATATTATGATCAGTCATTTTGAAGCCATACAGATTTCACAGGGCAAATCACACAACAATGGGAAAAAATCAGATTGAACTGTATTGCAGTTACCTTCATAACAGGAACGTCATTCTGAGGCAGAAAGCAACACAACCAGGCTTGCATTTTAAAATGCAATTCAGATCCTGATGAAAACTTAAGAATGTTTTTGTCTTCGCAAAGAACAAAGTTAACAAAACCATTACAGAGCAAGTCTCCATTGATACAGAGAAAGTATGGAGAAAGAATGGAGAGTTCTGAATTATATACGCATTCAATGCAATCAAACTTATTGCTTGCACTCTGAGCTTTATTTAAGTGAATTTGGGTGAATCTGACCAGTAAATGGCATCTTGCATTTGCAATAGAATAGTGCTATGGATGTGTTTTGCTTCAAGCAATCCTCACTGCATGCCATTGCAGCAACAGGAAATAGTGCGCAAGTGGCAAGACATTAAAAATTAGCATATGGTGAAAGGCAAATGGTAACTTAAAAAAAAGCCACAATGTAATGTGAGAATGCAGACCCAGCAGTAAAAGAGCAAGTGGTTCCCATCATGACTTCATTAAAGAACCATCAGTTACAGTGTCCCTAATGCTCACCATAAGATGTTCTATGGCACTTTACACAGTGGATGGTGATACTCGATACATACCAGTACCTTTGGCATCAAGAGGAATTCCTACAAATTATTAAGCATTTTTTTCCCAAACAATGCGCTGCTGAGCACCCACCTGTTCTGTCACTATTTGTATCTTCACTTTCTTCAAAGACATGGCATCCAGTGGTCTTCTTCCACTCTATTTCCACAGCTTGATCCATTCATTCAGAACCTAGTGTGAAGTAAATGGGAATTCTTCCCTTTACATTGGTCTTCTCTGCTCTACACATGACTATAACAACACTTACCTATTTTAGCTGGAGCTCCTCTGATGGAAGAGCCAATTACTTCAGCCCTCACATTTGAGGTTTGCAAATAGTCTGGTATGGATCATGTCCCACCTCTTGTCTCAGAATCACTGTTGTCCAGGAGACAGTTCCTCGCTGTGTGTGGGTGGCCATTTACCTTGGCATACAATGTGGCTTTATTAAGCAGCAAATTATTCACAGGTACACTCATCATGCTGTAGAAACCTATTTGTACAACTGACATCCTCCAAATTGCATCTTATTTGAAAAGTGCATCTTTTTTCATTGTAAATTTTTTGTTTGAACTATTGATAATGAGCTCAGAAGTAGATCATTTATATTTTCTTCCAGGAAAATAACAGTGATCTTTTTATCATTTAATATATGTTATGCTTCAGCACATGTGAGCATAGTTTCTTAACCAGTCTTCAAGCAATGAAAATTTATCAGTACATTAAACACAACTGGTATAAATGATTGCCTGGAGACAGTCCTGGCAAAAGTTAGTAAACTTGTACACTAAGTAATTTTGAAGACTAAGTATCTTAAGTATCCACACTTCAAGATTTAGGATGTTTATATACTACTACTATTTGAAGTTTAAATATTGTTATGATGTTTTTAAACTCAAGTTGGAAAAAAGGAAGCAGCCAAAGAGCAGAAGAAAAACAGCCATCGGTCCTTCCAGCTGAGATAAACAGAGGCTGGATAACCAAGTCTTAATATCTTCTCTTTTTTTCCTGGCAAGATTCTCTGTTTTTAATTTGCTAGGACAACTTGTTGATTTAAAAAAAAGAAAAAAGAAAAGTTAAAACGATTTGCCTGTCTGGAGAGACACACGTGAGCCTAAGGGAAAAGAAGATGTGCTCAGAACAGTAGCACTGCATAAAATATTCAGGAAAAGGAATGAGATGACTTCATCCTATTTCTACATGAGTTGGCCAGTTGCAAAAACTGAGTTGGCCGTGGATCCGCTCTAGCAATTCTTTCTAGAACTCAGGCTCACCATGAAGAGAGGCAGTGATGGCTGACAGCCAGGTGAACACAAGCCAGCAGTATACCCAAGTGGCCAAAAAGGCCAATGGCATTCTGGCCTGCATCAGAAATAGTGCAACCAGGAGGACCAGGGAAACAATTGTCCCTTTGTGCTCAGCTCTGGTGAGACCACACTTTGAGTATATGATTTGATCTTGGGACTCTCACTACAAGAAGGACCTGGAGTTGTTAGAAAAAGAGTAGTGGAAAAGAGCATTCGGAAAAGAGCAACGAAGCTGGTTAATTGACTAGAAAACAAGGATTAAGAAGAGTAGAACTAGAGCTTTTTTGGTCTGGAGAAGAGAAGGCTATGAGGAGACCTCATCATTCTCTACAACTACTCGAAAGGAGGTTGCAGTGAGAAGATATTTGGTTTCTTTACTCAGGTTACAAGTGATAGCAGGTGAGGAAATAGCCCCAAGTTGCGCCATAGAAGATCTAGATTAAGAATTTGAAAAATTTCTTCATGGTGAATGAAGACGGTGGTCAAGCATTGGAATGGGCTGCGCAGTGCAGTGGTGGAGTCCTCATCGTTGGAAGTATTCAAGAGGCATGTGGACATGGCACTATGGGACATGGTTTAGTGATGGGACTCAGTATGGCAGATTGATGGTTGGAACTGGTGATCTTGAGGGTTTTTTTTTCCTATCTGGCTGATTCTATGATTCTATAAGTGCAGATCCTCCTCATCCACATTAATATATTGGCTTTTCTGGAAGTTTAGGAAATGAAAAGGTTAGTTCTTCCATAAGAACATCAACCACATCAAAAAGGAACATATCACAGCACACACTTTAAACAGAAAAAGAAATTATCCAAGATATTTTTTGCAACAAGAAAAATATGAACAAATTAGAGCAAATAAATTCTGTGCTGAATGCCCACATGCTATTTAAGATACTGCTTACAAAAAAGTTTCTTTCAATTTCTCTTCGAAGAAAAAAAAAATCAGCTTTCACTTAAAAAATTGAAAGAATCCAATCTAAAAGTTATTTTCTAAGAAAGGTTCCTCTGCAAGTTCATCTTAACGTTGTTCGTGTTCCTGCTTCCTGCTCTCCAGGCTCAGATACGTATCCCCCCACACACACAAAGCAACTACAGCATTCAGTTTTATCCATTTCCCTCTTAATAGAGTCAATCCTGTTACATTTGTCCAAGTGATAACTTATGCCTCAGCTTGTTTTCCTCAGAGCTTCTTCTACAGTTTCAGTGAACAAACTGTATCCATTCCTCTCCAGCTTCCCAGTGACAACTTTCTCAGATTAACCATGAAAACTGGAAGAAGGCCACGCAGTATGTGAGTTAAAACAGCCTTCTTAGTTATAGTTACGTGCATCCAGAACGACATCATTTGTCCACACGTGTTGATTCCAGCAAAGCTGTTTCCTCCAGTCAAGCTGGGACATACATTTCTCCTTTTTGGAAGGAAATAAGGGAAGCACAAGTTGCAGACTGTGAAGGATCTGCACGTTTCTCTCCTTGTTACAGTGATGCAGAAGTATGCATGCGCACACAGATAACCTCTCTCCAATATTTTGACAGAAAACAGTACCGAAACATACCTCCTCAGAATAGTCCAGATTTGTGATTCATATTTCCTGTCAAATTATCAAATTATAAATACTATTCCTGAAGGGGCTTATTTTGGGTTTGCGGGGCTTTATGTAGTGATATTTTTTGAATCATGACAACATTGTGTGGCCTATAAATGATATTTTCCTTGCACCCTTTACAAGTGAAAAACATGTTAAAATTTCTGGGGAAATATTTGTAAACATGGAGTCAAGTTCTGCTCCCATTTCTTCAAGCATAATCCAAAACAATTTCAGTAAACTCAGTCATGTTTCTCTAGTTCATCCTCATGCAAACAAAATGCAGTTTGACTTCAAATCTCTTAAGTTGTTTGCAGTGTGCGTAGTCACTTGGGCATCCAGATGTTTCTTTCCTCTTGCCAAAAGGGTTTATGCTCACAGCAAGACAATAGCTGAGGTGAAATTAGAAGACTGTATACCCTGATCCAAAGTTTGTATGACAAATTATGCATGTATGCACAACTAGCTGGCAAATTCTGGAAGGGTTTTCCTGAAAGTTTTAAGTACCTCCTTCAGCACATCCTCAACTCTGATAGTAAAACTTGGTTTTCTACCAGAGATGCTGCATGTAATGGAAGAGGTTTACATTACACACGAGGTTCCTAGATTATACAAGCTCTGTAATGACAGTGAATCACCTTCTGGACCATAAAGCTGAAAGCATGATGGTTTCTTCCAGGGAAAACAAAGGACAATTTATGCGCCTGTGTCATCCTTTTAAACTGTTTTTTTTCCAGCGGGGTAATAAAGTAACTCTGCACAGTTGTGGAAGGCAGGAAAGCATTGCGTTTCCTTTTTGCCTTTTCTTCAGAAGTAGCAGCTGTGCCAAAGACATGAAGAGATGAGAAGTAGAAAAATGAGCAGATTTAGGCTGCTATAATTCAAACTGTAATAGAGAAAGATTGTATTTACCGTGCAGAGACACAAGGTTTATGAATATGAATGAGTGAAATTCATATGTAATTAATTCTGAGATGCATAATTAGTTAATGGTATGATGGGTTGGAGAGTGTTGCTTTCTATACACTCCTGAGCAGCAGGGTGCCAGGAACCTCAATGCACCCTTATAGGAATTTCAGTTGTAAGACACACAGTTGCTTCACAGAGATTCTGTCATCTGAGCCCAACGTTGCAAAGGTGCATCCTGTACTGTACATACAGCAAAGGACACGCTCACACTTGGAAATAATTGCTGTACCTGGATATGCTTTTTATGGGCCCCTCGCTACAAGAAAGACTTTGAGGCTCTGGAGCACGTCCAGAAAAGAAGAAAGAAGCTGTGAGGGGTCTGAAGCACAGGTCTTATGGGGAGCAGCTGAGGGAATGGATTGCTCGATCTGGAGAAGAGGAGGCTTGGGAACACCTTATTGCTGTCTACAGCTCCCTGAAAGGAGGTTGTGGTTGTGGTGAAGTGGGGGTAGGCCTCTTTTTTCCAGGTAATGGCGATGGGACAAGAAGAAATGGCCTTAAGTTGTGTCAGCGGAGGTTCAGGTTGGATACTAGGACAATTTTTTTCTCAGAAAGATTGGTGAGGCATTGCCACAGGCTGCCCAGGGTGAAGTCACTGACCCTGGAGGTGTTAAGGAAATGTGGAGGTGTGGCACGGAGGAACATGGCTTAGTGGGCAATACTGGTGGTAGGTAGACAGTTGTACTGCATTGTCATTGAGATCATTTCCAACCTTAATGATTCCATAATTCTGTGATACCCGGAAGTTATCATCAACCATAATTCTGTGAACTCCATGTTGTCCCGAGAGCTCGAACTACATTTTCTCAACTGTGGGAAAAATGTGCACGATCCTCAGTATTTACAGGAAATGTTGCCTCGGCCCTTTGACACACATTTTCTTAGAAATTCATATGGACTCTACTGTACTCAATTTTCCCTTAGTACATTTTCCTCCTTAGGAGACCTTCTTTAGAAGGTCCAACTTTTCCTTCAGAAAAAGAAAACTCATTTCACTAATACTGGGCATTTAGTAGGTTGTTTCTTGGCAACTCTCTAAGTTCTGATATTTGCTTCAAATTTCTCATCAACAAGATACTTCTATGAGCAGCAATATTCTTGTAGCATCCTGTGCATCACTGACAATCACTGGGGTTGTTTAGTTCAAGAAGAGGAGGCTCAGGGGAGACCTTATAGCTCTCTACAACTTCCTGAAAAAAAAGGTTGTGGTGAGGTGGGGGTTGGCCTCTTCTCCCACATGATTAGCAATAGGACGAGAGGGGATGGCCTCAAGTTGTGTGGGGGAGATTCAGGTTGGACATTAGGAAAGATTACTTCTCTGAAAGAGTGGTCAGGCAGTGGTATGAGCTGCCCAGGCAGTGGTGGAGTCACCACCCCCGGAGGTGTTCAATAAACTTTTAGATGTTGCACTAAGGGACATGGTTTAGTGGGGAAATATGGGTGGTAGGTGGACAGTTGGACTGGATGATGTTGGAGGTCTTTTCCAACTTTTGTGATTCTATGATTCTATGACTTACTGGCTGAATTCAAATACAGGCACAGAATGTGAGTGGAAACATCTCAAATGTCTCTTTAAAGTTTATTTCCTTGTAATAGTTCAAAAGCAAAAAGGTCTGTTGATGAGGCTTCCTTAGGCATGGAATCTGATAACCAAATCCCTGCATTCCAGTGACATCATTTCTTGGTGTGACTGGAAAAAAATATTTCAGCTTTGCAGACCTCAATTGGTTAATTCCTTGGAAATAAGAACAAAAATGTTTTTGCTATTGCTTTTGAAGATGTGTCAGGTCTCCAAATACAAAAGTCTCCAACTACTTAGAAGACCATTTGTAGTTTAAAATATTTTAACTGCTCCATCATGATTTGTTTATGATGCATATCTTCATCATAACTCATTAGTAGTTGAAGAGGTGTTGTTCACATTAGAAGAAAATCATAAGTACTCTTTTTTTTTTTTTTTTTTTACTTTGTGTTGAAAGGAGACTGTGGAGTCTATTAGCATTTTGCTCTCTGTACAACCTTGCCTTGCAGCTCTACTTCTTCAAATGCTGCAAGGAGGCAGCAGAAGCTGTAGGAGGCTGACAGACAAGAAAGAACTTTTAAGATAAATACGTGTGAACATGTGCAGCATCCCAGACTTCCCGCTACTCTTAAATTCTTTCTTCATTTCTTTTTTTCCCCCTCAGCCTGGCCCATTGTGGCACCTTATTGCATGCTTTCAGGGCAGCTGCTACTGTGACTTTTCACTGCTTCAATATGGATAAGGAGGGTCAGGGAGATGGTGATGTGTTGTCTCAAAAATGTCAAAAGGAGAAAACATGGGAGTTCCCATCTTGTTCCCATTCTGCTTTTCCCAGAGGTTTGAACCTAAATGATGCACTGGAGAATCCCAGTGCATTCAGAGGGGAGGGCTGTAGGATGAACTCATGCACATACGTTTAGTTATTACATACTATGGGACATGGTTTAGTGGGGAAATACTGATGGTAGGTAGACAGTTGAACTGGATGATCTTGTAGGACTTTTCCAGTCTTAATGATTCTATGATTCTATAGGCGCAATCATCTGTTCAGAGCAAAGAAAATAATTTTGCATTGTGTGGACTTTCTAAATATCAGAGTGAACACAGACATATCACCACACAACAGTGGGAGAAGTTCTCTCCTCAAGTCATCGCCAAGTAAACACAAATACAGACCCAGGTAATTTTGCATAACAGGTATTTCTCATTATGTCGGAAAAGATCAGGCAAACTTATTGGAGTCCTCTCTTTGTTTGCAGTTTGCAATGCAGTCCTTAATAACAGCAGGTGTGGAGCAGCACACAGTCTTTGCAACTTACTTTATGGACTCTGCTTTAGCAGGAGGGTTGGACTAGATCCAACCAGAGGTTTCTTCAAACTCCTGTGATTCTATAAATCTGTGATTCTGTGGTCAGAGAGGCTGAAAAGTTCGGTGAGAAACTGAAGCCTAAAACAGTATGTGAGAGACTAAACCCAAGTATAAAATGGAAGTGACAACTGTTGGTTGCTGAATAGTGTTGTTATCTGTCAGAACCAATCATTCTCAGTCCACTGCAAAAGAATCAGAACATGATTGAGAGGAACCTTTTCAGTCAGTGAACTCAGACCTCCAAGGGGCAACTCAGCGAGATTTTGTTTCATATCCTGAATAAGTTTTGTCTTAAAATTCCTTATCATTTCAGTTTGGTTCCTACTGTTATTACTGAAAGATCATCACAGAGCTCAGTTCCTCAGATAGCTAGATGCTTTTGATACTTCTGTTATGCAGCTTAAATTTATAAACATCCTCAAAAATCTGTCCTGAATTCATTCCAATACTCTCTTTTAGCTTATATATCTTTTTTTCCTTCCTCCCCTTCAGTTTTTCCTTCTGAATACAATTCATGTAGCCATGAGCTGTCCTTACAAGTTCTGCTTCTCTAAACCAAACACAGGACAGGGATATTCTCCTGGGTAATCTGAAATCTTGCATCCCACTTGTGTACCAAAGCTGTGTTATGACTCCTTGCTGGGAAAAGACTTAGCTCAGACATGTTTCCAAAGCCTTGGTCAACAGCATTAATAACTCCTTAGTTCTGGTAGAAATGTGTTGTTCAATACATTATGTTTATTGTTTTTAAATTATTTACTGAGGCCCAGATAAGGGAAATTTATTGCATTTCCTTTATTTAGAAAAAAATCATAAATCTTGTCAGAGAAAATATTTGTGTTACTGAATAATGTTTGTTTTTGGAAAAGCCATGTTGCCTTCTTTGTTTTCATCTCACTGATAAAGGATTTTCTTCAAGCTATATTGCTAAACTTTTCATATAACCAAGGTCACTCTTAAACATTCAAATTCTGCTTTATCCTTTCCAGAACTTGCATATGCTCTCTCCTTCACGTCTTCCCTTCTTCCCCTTGCATTTGTCAATAATCCTCATTAATACATTCATGTTTAATGCAATCAGAATATCAGAATTCTGAAATGAAATGAATTTAATTTTCCACAAATATACACTCTGTCTCTCTAATGTGCTAATCATATGCTAAGCTAAGCATGCTAGCTTCCACTTCAGTTGTGATAATTTTCTTTTCTATTATCAGTTTAATCAAGTTATTGATTGACTGGAACTTGAGTTCTGGCTGTTTGTAAGACAGTAACTAAGCTCTTACTCAGAATTATGCAAATAGGAAAAGAAATGTTTCACATGTTAGGTAGCAGCAAGAGGAGGACTTCTGTTTAAGGGAGGATGAGCTGGGAGCTGCAGTTGGATGGAACACAGACAAGGTACCAATCCTAAATACCTGAGCAGAGCAGAATGATGGTAACAGGATCCATCAGCAGTCCTCAGTAAAGTGGAGTGATGAAGGCATCTAAAGGATCTAAAGCAGCAAGAGACAGGATGGAAACAGAAACTGGACACAGTCTGAAAGACAGGTCCAAAATCCAGGCAAGCAATAGGGCTAGAGATCATAGAATGTGTTGTGTTGGAATGGACCTCAAAAGATCATGAATTTCAATGCCTGCCATGAGGAGGATTGCTCCTTACTAAACCACACTGCCTGTGGCCCCAGCCTGCCTGTGAATATCCAGGGGTGGGACATCCACAACTTCTTGGGCAGTCTGTTTGAGTGCATTCCCACAGTGAAGAATTTCTTCCTTATATCTAGTTGAAATATATCCTCTTCCAATTTAAAACAGTTACTCCTTTTCTTATCACTACATGGCCTGGTAAATAGTTTCTCTCCATCTTTCTTATAAGCCCTCATTAAATACTTAAAGCCTTACACTGAAGTAAGGCTTCAATGAGGTCTTCCCAGAGCCTTCTCTTCTCTAGCCTAAACAATCCCAACTACTCAGCCTGTCCTCATAGGAGAGGTGCTCCAGCCATCTGATCCTTTTGTCCGTGTACATTTACAACATAGTTCAGGTAAGGCATAAAGTTGCATTCCAAGCCTAAAGCTGTAACAATTAGCAGGGAATGCACGGAGTGGAGGGCAAAGATGAGGTCAGCCAGGACAGTTAAGGCTTACTGGTGTCCTTGAATATCTTGAAAAATTGTACCTACCCTTCTACCACTTGCTGTATGGATTTCACAAAAAGAAACCATAGAAAGGAAAAGGATAAACAGGAACTTGAGAAAGAGCTTAGTAATAAGCATATCTATATGTATAATTCCTTTCCTTTGCCCCTTCAGAGCTATCAATTTCTGCAAACATGCAGCAGACTGAAGAACTCCTTTTCTGTTCTCCTCACGTTCCCTCTCTATATATATTTCATGGTCATCAATACCCTGACAAGTGCAATGCTATTTCACATTGTTCTTTCTTTCAATGCTATGTAGTCCAGGCTACAAGCAACAGACAAATTTCAAAGAGATCTAAAACAAGGATCAAAGAATCAGGTGCAGTCATATTGAAAAGTAATGGTTGGGAAGGGGAAGTGTTGAAGTCTTTCAGCTGTTCAAATTTCCCCTTTGGTGAAACAAACATTTCTTTTTTTGAGGGTAGCAATCTTAACAATATTTTGACACATGTACTGAAAATGTTTTGTAAAATTTTGGTGCTTATCCTTTAAAAATTAAATATGCAACCCAACACTTACTGAGTTGATAAATTTCATTCTGTTTATGTGGATGTAACATTTTATCATAATAATTTTCATCCAGGTCGCTCTGAATCCTATTAATTCTGCAGTTTCAAAAGGAACCGTGGAAAACAAGCAAACCATATGCAAACACTGTAACAAGATTTCAAGTCAGTTTATATGGGACTCCTCTCTACCTAATCCCTGGTAGAGTTTAATATACAGGATGCAGCATTCTCTAAAATGTCTGACAATGCATCACTGGGCCAAGTTTCTTTTCTCTGTGCTGTTCTGCCATGGCTGCAGTCAGCCCATGTTTCCACTCTGCAGCATCAGGTTGGCAGTATGATTTCTGAGAGGGCACTGGAATACTCAGACTTGGTTTTTAATCTCTCCAACAGAAATGACCTCCACCTGGTGACATTCTGGACCACCACAAGGACCACAAGTGTAACGGACTCCTTGGAGAAGAGTAAGGGTGTGCTTCATGAAACAAACATGCTGCTTCTGCAGCTGAAACAATTTCTTGCAACAGCAATGCATTTAATTATAATGCCAAGCCTGGAGCCTTGGACAAGGATTTATTATCTTAATTAGGCTATGAGTATTCCATTGCGCTAAGGTACAATTGGTAAAGAAACCTAATTGTTTTGCTTGAGCAACTACCTATTAGAGATGTGCCATATAGAAGTGCATCCAGATTAAAAAGAAGTGTTTTATAACATTAGAATCCATGACAGTTCTTACAATCACCTCAGTGTTCTGCCACTTCTTCATTTAAGGCTGCAAACACATTTGATATTATTTCTAAATTCCCATTAAATGTAAGGGCTGGCTTATGATCTTACTGACAACAGGATCTCACCAAAGGAAATACAAAGTGAAAATGCTGTGACAATGCTTTCCAGTTCATTGATAATACAGAATAAGATAAACAGATATTTTGATGGCATGGGGATACATACTTGGATTTGAAGGATTCTGAGTTTATAGGTGGAAGAGCAGGCCTGAATAAACAGGTAGATGTTCAACCCCGAGCCAGGGAATGCTATGACAACTGGTTTGAGTGTTTGGAAGGTGGGGTCAGAGGAGGAAGAAGCAAATGAAATTCTTGCTGATAACTACTTCAACAAGGCTCTTGCTAGCTTATATTGTATCACTGAATTTTGTGCGAGGTGCTGGAACAGCTGCCCAGAGAGGTTGTGGATGCCCCGTCCCTGGAGGTGTTCAAGGCCAGGTTGGATGGGGCCCTGGGCAGCCTGGTCTAGTATTAAATGGGAATTGGTTGGTGGCCCTGCCTGTGGCATGGGGGTTGGAGACTCATGATTCTTGAGGTCCCTTCCAACCTGTGATTCTGTGATTCTATGATTCTGTAATTTTTTTTGATTGGTGCCTTTAAATCTCTGTAAGCCTTTCTTAATTCCTCTTTCCCACTTTATGTTGACGCTCTGGCAAAAGTATTTGACAACTCTTAGTGTAACTTTCATCAGTGAAATACTTCATATGAGGAAGTTCCAAATCTGATGGTACAAATACAAAACAGGACTGCAAACACAGTGCTAAACAATTATGACAAAGTTTATGAGGGAGCAGTTTTATCTCAGCCCATCGCCTACACAGCGTCTACTTTTTGTAGCTGCTTCTCTCTGTGAAGAGAAAGTAGATGGGGATGTCATGGTATTTTTTATGGTGAGAGACCTAAAACATGCTAAGACCAATAAAAAAGGAAGAAAAACCCTAATGATGTACCGAATGCTAATATATCCCTTGCTGTGTGACACAGCTTTAATTTATCAAAGTGCAGATTAGGAGGAGTACTGGGACTGAAAGGTCGCCAGGGAAGGGTCATTACTGACTTGCACAGTCATATTAAAAAAGAAAACAAAACAACACACTTGCTTCTTGGACCGTGCCTGGGAACACAGACAATTTCTCATGGATAATCTGCAAGGTAGTCCCCATTTCTGCTACTCAAAGCAGAAAATAGCAAGCAAAATAAATAAACACCACCAGGATCACACAAGGATGCCAAATTTCAGATAATGGAGGCTCCAGCTGCAGAGTAGTAAAGGTTCCCAAGAAAGTCTGGCTCCACTTAGAAACGTCACCTATCTCCTTCTCTATTTAGCTTCCTCTTGAGACTTGCCAAGCCCAGTAGCATTTCCTCCGAATAATTTTTCATATGCCAAGGAATTGCTCCCAGAGGGAAAGAAGTTTCCTTATAGACCAGAAAGGGCATCTGGTTCAAATCAAATCCTGGATCAGAAGGCAGGAATACTTTGCCTATACTGATAATAGATTTCTGCAGTTTCCTTGCAGCAGAACAAGGTACAAAATGCCAATTCAATTAAGCAACACCATTGTTTCCTCTGACACCAGCAGGGAGGTCTGTTGTTGTAAGGCAGAGACTCCTGGGACCAACCAGCTCCTTGCTAGGTGACCTTGGGCAAGATTTCTTGTATTCCCATACCTCACTGATCTGGCAAGAGTGCTGGAGTCTTAATTAACATTGTAGAAACACAAAGATGACTGTAGAAAAAGTGTGCAATTTTGTCATTATGACTTTCACATTCAGATTTGCTGTGCATAATTCTGTTCCTGTTGATCACCTTCCAAAAATGTTTCAGATTTAAACATAGGGTGATTGTTTGAATAAGGTAATTGTTAAGTAGGAGTTATACTGGGCCTGGTATGGTTGTTTTGGCTGCCAGGGCAAACTGCTGACTCAGATTCAACTTACACAGCTCATGTTATCAATGTACCATGAGCTGATAGCGCTCACTGAAACTGGGGAAAAAAACACCAATCTCCACGAAATCATTAATTTTCTTTAAGAGTAAGAAAGCAGATCTGGCTCACCCAGATCAGAAGAGCTCTGGAGGTGGCACACAGGGATCAGCATGGCCGTGTTTCCTGGGAAGGGATGTGGGCTGGAATGGGGAACAGCCCCTTCTTCCCGCTAGTAATGAGGTCCCGTCGTACTCTCGGCCTTACTCACAAATCATCTCCTCTGTTCAAATGGACTTCTCCACCAAAGATTCAGTTTTCAGAAAAGAAACACACAACAAATAATGTGACTCTTTTCCAGGAAGCTTCAAAAGTTATGATATCTAAAAATCATAAAGTAGTTATATCATAAAATCATAGTAGTTATAAATCAAAAGTAGTTTTAAAAGCAACACCAAGTATTGCCCGCTGGGCACCCCGTGGTTCCAGGAACCAGTGCTCATATTTCCCAGTGCTCACTTCCTTCAGACTGCTTCCCGAAGAGACAGGGATTCGATAAGTGAGATCGAAAGAGTTGCACAGGAAAGTCTAAGACTAAATCTGTAGTCTCTAATAAATATGTAGACTATTTGTTTGTTGTTACAGTTTGGAGCTAAGAGAGTTTGCAGATTAATCTCCCATTTTTCCTATAAATTTTTCAGTTCACTAAGAAAAATAAAAAATTCTCTTCCATCTTGTTGTCAATGCATCCCTTTGGCCTAGAGCTTTCAAAAGCTATTTCACTGAAAACTAGATCTTAGTCCTTAACTAAGTAACTAAGTGGAAAGAAACCTTCAGCACTTGTTTTGGTTCAAGGCTTTCTCATGCTCTTCTATCATATTGTTAAAGCAAAAATTTTCCAGCAAAGGAAAAAAACTCTACCTTATCCAAGGCTCTTCTGATCTCCCTTGTTCCTTGAAAGTCTAAATACTTCCTGTAACTACTGATGTATCAGATAAGTAAATCTACAGTGCATAGCCATACCAACATGCAAATTACTTTCTCTTGTTCTTACTTTAGAGATGCAAGTGAAGTTATTCTGTGGAATCTGAGAATTAGAAATTGTTCCTTCTCATTGTTTCCATTGCTTTTAGAAGGAACCTGATTAGAATCAAACTATATTTCCCTTAATTTCTTTATTTTTCTTCTGCTTGTTCCCACCCTTTTTTGGAATCCTCTGAAGCTGGAACTTCTCATAACAATTGAGTAATCTCCTATTTTTACCATCCTTCATCCTTATTTTCAAAGTTCAGCCACTACGTTCTATAAAGGAAAAAAACAAAGCTCTCACTCCAGAATAGACACAGAGAGTTCATAAGTTGTAAGGTTGTGACAGGTAACACTGCAAAGACAATTCACCTTAAAATAGCAAGTCCAGGAGATTTTACTAAAATGGCAATTAACACTAATTGAGAGAACAGAAGGTGGGTGTTCTTCAGAGATCTAGCCTTCCATCTTCACGTCTGTGTTTGAAATTAAGTTAATTAACTCCAGAAGATAAATCAAGATATTTAGTATCCCACTAAATCCATTATGAATCCCTTGGAAGAGAGGAGCTAGCAAACGTGCTGCCAAATTATGTTCTTTTCTCTTTTAGCAAGGAGAGAAAGACCAAGCATTTCCTGACCCATGTTAGTAATACCATAACTTCAGCTTTACAAACAAATACAGTATGGCACCCAATTATGTGTGCAATGGCTCAGGTTCATTGGAAGCTGACCAGTTGCCCTCCAGTGAATATAAGGACATAACTGCTTTGTTTCTGGTGCAGCAGGTCTGTTTTCATGCCATGCTGTGCATCCACTCCAGCCCAGATGGTGCTCCACCAGTTGGCTGCTATGAAGTCCCAGCTCTGAACTGAGGAAAACCAGAAATAGAGTTAATTGGCATAGTGCTTACACAGGGAGAGTACCAAAGAGCACTACTCACATAACTACTTGCAGAGCTTCTTTTCACTGAAAAATGGAGTAGGCTGTTGATCTGTTTCTGTGGCAGAGTTTCAGCAGGGATGTAACAACTAGTCAACTGGTGGTCCGTCCTGATGCCTTTTCTTACTGTTATCAGGCTCTCCCCTAAACACCAATTGCAGCTTTCTGGAATTTGAGACTTTCAAGATACAAATTTTTTTTGAGACAGAATGAAAAGGGAGTCTGAAAAAATCAAGCAATTATAATACACAATGCATCAAATTTCAAAAGATTCGGGAGATATTTCTACATCTTAACCACACTGTCAGATTCATTGGGCTGTGAGATCAGCAAGGTTACACTATCAGCCATGAAGCAGGACAAATACTGAAGCTGTTTGCTAATATAATGATGAGTCCCATGCTACTCTGCTAAATTATTCCTTTCACTCCAACTGACTTACATGAAAGCAAGAAAAACAACACTGAGTATGGCTGACCAAGTCAGCCTTCCCAGCTTCATTGCCTCTTCCAGCAGTGAGGTGCACCAATGGCTCATTACCCTCATGCATTGAGAAGCCAACATATTTTTAATGTACTCAGAGTGACAGAGGTAATCAGTGCACAGCTACATCCATCATGCACCATGGACAGAAGGACAAGTGGAGGCAGCAGATGCACTGGCCATTTTGTTTGGCCATACTCATTCTCTTTCTCTCACCTATGTGATTTTTCAGCAGGCCCATCAACACCCAAGGGAACCCAAAAAGAAAAATGTCTAAGATTAATATGATTGCTGTGGACAAAACAGCTCAAGGGGTTGAATATTTAAATGCAGTTAACTACCTCATGGCTTTTAAAGCTTGGGAAACCTTACAACTTTTCAATGCAATCGGAGATTGAGGTTTTAGTTTTGCTTTTCAAGGTAACTGGAATGCTGTGATTGCAATCAGAAGAGCTGCTTCTTTTTTAAGCACACACATTTTGGAAAAAATGGTTTAACATTTGTTTATTCACAGTCGCAGTCACTGACACCCAGGATGACTCATGTCTGTGTGATTCTCCAGGCCACCACGGATCTTCTACACAACTTTTGAAAGGTGCCACAACTTGCAGTTTTACAGCAATGTAAAATTCTGTAACGAAACCATCCAAAACCACAAATCCTAATGCTTTAAACTACAGCAGTGACATTGACATTACAGTAATTCTTTCTTGGATTCATAATAGCAAGGCTTTGCAGCCTTTGCTCACCCAGAATGGTTCAAAACTTCCTTTTTATTAAAAAAAAAGACCAGTGATTCATTTTAATGCTCTGAGCATTCATTTGTTGTATCAAATTTCAAAATCAAGGAATCTTAGTCAAATTTAGCAGATGCTCAGATAAATATCTGTTGCTCTTGTTAAAATAATAAAAACAAAATTTGTTTTCTTGGAAGGTCAGCCTAAATGTCAGCTTCCGTCTGCCTGATTTTCTAAACTGGGATTTCTTTAGAGAAACGATTCATGTGAAACAGTTTAGTGACAAAAATTCCCAGTCCCAAAGCTACCAAGACTGTCTCCTGGCTGAATATCATACCTGGCTCTGGTACAGATTTTCTCATTTGTCTCACGCTTCAGAAAGAGCTCTTCCATTGTTACCTTTAATATTAAAAAACTATAAATGCTTAAAAAGATGAGAGTAGGTGCTGTCTGAAAAGCAAGCACTTACACTGTGCTCTGCTTAAGTATACTGCAAGCATTGATAAAAACACAAAAAGAACAGCTTGAGTAATGCTGTACGTACAAAAGCGACTGCATTCCTGTGGCGTAAGTTTACTGCTTGTTAGCCGTAGAACTGAGGCAGTTTACTTCCCAGCTGCAGACATCTAGCAGTGATTACCGAGTCCATCCCCACTCTTCAGAATGCAGGTAGTTTACCACAACAGAACAAAGCATTTTTAGCTGCCCAACCAGACTTTGAAGGATCTTAGCACAAATTCTGAGTCAAGAATTATTGTGGTTTCAGCATCTTATCTACACTGCACACCAACACTGAGTGTAGAGAAAATAAGTTAGCTTGGCTGCAAGAACAGTCCAGTCATGTGAAGTCAGAGCTCAGCACGGGCTACTGTATGCATCCAGTGGTCTGAATACAGCCTTAGAAATGGGGCAGGCTGTTAGCTCAGGTCTCTGTCCAATGTCAAATTACATTGGATGTTTTTGGGATCCAAACACCGGGGTCTAGACAAGTGAATCTTTACACAGGAGTCACAATACTGAAGATACCAGGAAGTCTTTGAGGCTTTTTTATGTTCACTGTTTTAATTCTCCCATCCATACCATGATATTAATGCTGGCTTATAGATTTTTAAGTCTTTTTTTTTTTTTAATTAAATATATAAAATACTGTAAAATAGTTCATTTTATTAAAACAGCAGCGTGAGGGCAATATTTTTCTGTTTCTGTTTTTGTTCAGTTTGTCAGCTTATCAGGGAAGATGGAAGTACCACCAAGCCCATGGGGATCCTGGTCTAATCAGAGATGAGCAATCATTATTGCTGCACAATTATTAAGTACTGTCCAAAGCCCTCTGAAGTTTTGGAACTTGTGGTTATTACACATTTGCTTTAAGGATTAACATAACAGCCTTAAAACGCCAACGTGACCAGACCCAGTCATTTTGGTATCATAAATAAGTGAAAGAAACCATCTATGCATCCATCCCCAATCCTGGCATTGCTCAGTGCTGCACCATTCCTACTGCAGGTCACAGCTTGTCTTCAGACACCTCAGCTGCACATCCCATCCCTGCCATAGTGCATATATCAAAATATCTTGAGTAGTTTCCTATTTCCTTTTGAAGAGAGTTTACCAAAAGGAGGTGTAGTTTTAAAGGCATCTTTTCTCACCAGCACAGAATACATGCTTGTAGTACATCTTCAGAAGATTTCATTTTGAGCAACCTGTCAAAATACATGCTGCCAGCTAATACCACAATGATAGGAAAACTGCCAATGCCAAGTATTCTCGGATCATGACTTAACTAAATACTTCATTTTCAACAGCAAAGGCTTTTAATAACTACTCATGTTAAAGGGTAATGTCTAAATGAGTGCATTTAGTGCAAACGTCTTAAGAGCATCAGAAATACACAACATAAAACAACATCTCCCTCATCTGTTTGTCAGTCGGAGGAATGTTTAATGAAATAAGGAGAGAAAGCAGAAATAAATATATTTACTAATGAAATATAAGTGAGATAAACAGATAATTTTATTGACTTAATTACTTAATTCATTGCAACCTACCAACGAACCTCTCATGCACTATATATTAAGAACACAGATTAAGTCTAGAACTGGAGTAACAATTAACACTGGATTTCAAGGCTAAATAATGGTATGCTCTATGATTTTATGCCTTCTGTGTTTAAAAGGCAATATCTTATTTTCTCTAACATCAAATAAATTAAAATTATCCACTGGGATTGGAATGTAAGCATAATGAACAGAAGTGCTAGTGTTTAGCTTGTGGAAGAAGAAACAGAAGGCAAAGTGATAGGAAGAAGAAATCTGAGCTCACAATGATGAGGCACACTTACTGTGTGCCCTTCACAATTTGTTTTACAGAAAAGAGCCAACACAAAGTGTTATCAGTGTATAACTGAGCTCTCATACAGCTGCCAATTTCGGGTGTGACAGCTTCAGCTACGTATCCACGAGCTCATTTCTCAGGGCACTGGGTGATGAATTGTTGTCCACTGGTGTGATTCCAACTCCATGGGAACAGCCTTGGCCAGAGCTCCTGGTCCCCTCTGCCCATAAATGCATCCTAAATCATTATCAGATTATCTGTCCTTAATGGGCAATCTGTTGACCTGAGGAAGCAGCATGCAATCTGTTGGCATAATATTTGGAACCCATCTGTGAGACAATTCCATAAGCAATTCAGAATTTGCCTATATTTTCCTGATCTGTTCCATGAAGAAGTTACAGTGATTAAAGAGAGGTAGGATTTTGGACAAAAAGACTATATCCCTGCTCCTGTGAGGCTCAGATAATTTAGATAAACTAAAGTTGATAAGGTTTATATGTCAGGAAAATAAATGGTTTTCTTTTATTCCTGGAATGTAAATTTTAATTAAAGAATGTAAATTTTAATTATCCATTTCAAGTTCTTATCCTGATAGCATCTTTTAATGGATAGTTTCCTGAGCATATAAGAAAGACTAAATACAGTATAAGAGCATATGAGTAACACGTGTGTCTTTAGTGAACACTGCTCTCTCAGGGGCCAGAGTAACCAAAGACAGAGATTTGTCTCTGTCTGGAGATTTCTGCACCAACTTGAAAACACTTTATTTAATTCTAACTGTATTTATTTAACGTGTTTTGCTTACGATGTTTTTGGGTCAGTCTCCAAGATGTCAGTGGATATCATAGCAGTCAAACAATCAGTGCCATCAGATGAAATTTAGGCCAAATAGGAAAGATCTGTAGTAGCTGTTCCAATTAACCCAAAGGACACGAATTCAAGAAGGGCCCCAGCATTAAACAGCTCACTTTCTAAAACATGTCTGTCTATCTGTCTGTGTTCTGATGATGATTTATGACTGTAGCTCTTGCATAGCAGAGTGATGTTGCCCTGGGCCATTTGATCTAATATATATATATAAAAGGAACAGCACAACAGTGTTCTTCATTGGTTGTCTTATATGGCATGATACCTATGCTGAGAGGCCTCAACCACAGCAGGCTTCCCATTCTGGTATTATTTGCACTGCAAGAACCAAACCCGGCTGGAAAGAAGCACACTGAACTCTGTCAGACACGCTGCCTGTGTCTGCTTCCCTCCTCTGTAACTCTAAGAGGGTAGAATCAAAGAGAAAAGATCACCAATTTCCAAGACAGCCATAAGCCCTTATGTCAACAATTGTAGTTTTTATTGCTTCTTTTTAATAGATATTGTTTAAATTTCCTACCATATGGGATGTGCAGAGTACATCCCTCTTCACAGCATGTAAGTGCAGATTCCAAATTAACACACTTTCAGATTACACATACTAAAAATCAGCAGCAATGCACTTGATTATGCCTAGAATGGGACGCAGAGCATTAGTCCAGAAATTTGAGTACATAGATCACAGAATCACAGAATGCACCGAGTTGGAGGGGAGCCACAGGGATCATCGAGTCCAGCTCCTGCCTCCACACAGAAACACCCAGCATTCAAACCCAATGTCTGACTCAGATCCAACCCGCCATCAGCCAGAACACCTAGACTCCTTTTCATGGGCCTGCTCTCCAGCCTCTTATCCTCCAATCTCTGCATCTTGTTTCAGATGATACCATCAATATTTAAAGTCACAAAATTTGTGAACTGATCCTGTAACGTTGGACAGTGCATCCTGAGTAGGTACTATCAGGGGGTAATACTTGGATTGAATGTACAGATGTACAAAAATTTATCCACTGACATTATTTGGTCCCTATTCCATGTCCCTACAATGTTCACAAGCTACAAGATATAACAATGACTGGAGTGTTATACATGTTTCTGTCCCTGACAGAAGTATTGCAGAAGTTTTATGCTGTGTATATAATGCTGTAAATACAGCATTTATATGTGCTATAAATCAAGGGCACTGCTGAAGTGCTAAGTGGGAGGAAAAAGCAGCAGGTGCAGAAGAGAACAGAGCATGAGGTCTAGCAGTAAACAAAGCTGCCTTTGTCCAGAGGAAGGAAGCTATTATCTTCAACACACTGCAGACAGACAGAGCACTGTTACTCACCCGGACTTTGTCAGCATTGGTAATGCATGTTGCCCATTCCCTAGGGATCTGGAGCTGCTGCTCTGTAGAGAGATGCCTATTGAAACTTCTTGTTTTACAGAGAGAAAGCAATGCTTTCTCAATTGGAAATATAACCTAAACATACAGCCAATATAACAGAAAACAGACAATGTACAAAGCGGGTATTTTGCAAGACTCAGATGTAAGACCAAGGGGCATCGCCTACATTAAAAGCCTTGCCAAGATTGTATAATTTCATCCTATTATCTTTGAGTTGAGCAGACATCCAGTTATTACTATCATGCTTAAAAACTACAGCTTTTTGGATAATATTAATTATAATAATGATGATGCTTGGAGCTGTCTATGTTTCCATAACATGGGGCTGGAACAGCAGCAACAAACAGAAATACTGAGTGACACAACTTAATCTTTTCAGTCTCAGTCCTGGACACTTTCCCTGCAAGTCAGGGAATGCACTCCATGTGTCCTAAGTCCACAATCAAAGCCACTTTCAGTGCACAGTTGATTTGTTCTTTCTCCAGTCCACTGCCCTAAAATACACACTAAAGAGAAGTTATTTTCCTTAGGTAAGTGGCCGAATTCTGTCTTCAGTTACTGTAACATAAATCAGTTGCTTACCTGGAGCAGCACAGAGAAAAGGAAGAGAGCTGTCTCTGATGCTACTGGGTTTAATTAGGCCTCAGTTAGCACATACACTTCATTGCAGCTTTTACTTCAGAAATAAATTTCCTAACGCGTCACTATGATACACTGTACTTGTATGATTCATACAAATACTTTAATTATTCTAAACAGACAAAAGCAACATGGGAAGGATGTTTATGTTCTTCTGAAGCATTTATAGATCTTTAATGTACACAGTAGTATATTTTTGAGGCAGCAGATAACATCATTTAATAGAGCCATAAGCCATCTAGTTCTGATGCACTGCTGGCTTTGCAGCGCATTCACATTTGCATTTACGTGGCTTCAGACAGCCAGCAGAGATCCAGGTACTGTGAATCTGTTCAATCTCATAGGCTTCTATCCATTCAGGTAATAAATTCTTTCTCTCGGACTGAAGGGAATAACCAAACTATTTCCTTCCTGGGAAGAGAGTTTCAGCTTTGGAAAATAAGAACGCCACACAAACAGAAATGGACTGAGATTCCATTTACAGAATTTTTAAAAAGACAGCTTCCAGGCAGCCTTTTTCTAATCAAGCAAGTAAGCTCTGGAAAGTGGGAAATGGTTCTGGCACAGAGCCCTTTAATTTTGTCCCACTATTCTGAAGAATAATCTCACTTGTTGTTTTGGGGCTGGGAGGTAACCTTTGGAGTGATACGCCATAAGTAGCCAAGGCTGACTTTTTTCTCAAGCACACGATCCAAGTGGTGAGTTGTATGTTCACAGGTCCATCAGCATTTCATTGGAAGAAACCTGGTAATTAAGAACACAGGCCCAGTCTTTCTTTGGACTACAGCAACACGGAGCAGCTGCAACTCAGACTGCAGAGCTTTACAGCGTGTGTAAACCATAGTTGTTTTCACAAACCAGAAACGTGGAAGAAATCTACAGGCTCCATTTCTTTCAGTCATCCTTGATCACAACCCAGTAATCCCTCAGAAACTACTGTCTGGCCGCCTAGGGAAGAAAAGAAACTTCATGTTCCTTTTTTCCCTAACTTTGCCTTCCATCCTAGCTGAAGTCACCCCTGGGATTTCTTAATCCTCTGAAGAAAGATCACAGCTCTGAGGGTGGCTCAGGTGCTTCATATAAACCTCAGCAACAGAAACACATCGAGCAAGTGGAAGTGTGGCTGCGAGAGGAGGAACTGCTGTCTGTCCTTCATCACATCCAGGCTGTTTCTTAGATCATTACTTGAAGAACATTCCCCACCAACGAGAATAATGTATATCCTCACATGGTGAAACCAGCCCCAAAGAGGAGCTCTGACTTTCAGAGGAGTATTTTCTAACCTGAACTTCGGAACTCAAGCTAGCGTTCAGTCTATTGAGTCCAGAAATTCAATTCACATTTCCTTGTTAATTCCAACACATTAATAAGTAATTATTTAGATTAAAAATCCATCCTCAGGATGCACTTCAGAATGGAAAGCTGCTGATATAAATGAGGTGAAGAAAACTAATTCTCTTCCTTTCTATCATATATTGAAATAGCCCAGCTTTGCACCAGGGATTAATTCCACAGTGCTTAAGACCATGTCAAGACATGGTTTAAAACTCTGCCGAGACATTTGAGAAACACGGAACATTGAACTCTTTCTATCCTACACAGAAAGAGGTCGGTTTTCACCTTGTTTTCTTACATAATTTTTTTTTCCTTGGTTTACAAGTTACGGCATTCTTTTGATTTTACCTCTGGTTGGCAGTTCACTTAGTATGAGACTGCCAAACCGAACCAGGTATTAACATTGCATCTATGAGTCAGCATCCAGAGAATGCAGCTGGAAAAAAAAAAGCAATTAAAAAAGGCAGATTCTCACATTTGAGTACCTAAGCTACTTTGAATGGCTTTTGGAGATTTAATCTATAAACAGGAGGAACAGACTCTTTTTTTTTTTTCTTTTTTTTTTTTATTAAAGGGGAAAATACATTAGACTGGGACTTTTATCCTGAGCAAAATGTCTATTTAATCAAATTCATGAGCTGACAAAAGGTTAATAGCAAATTCCATGTGGAATTTCCATGGCCAACCACTTCTGTCTGCCATCACAGATCTTTTAAGTTTTAATATACTTACCCTCACACAGTTATCCCTTTGAGGCAGGGTAGTAATTACATCTGAGTTTCCCAGTGTCTCACAAGTCTAAGAACAGAACTCTGCCGTTGTTTGTTCTGTGACAGTAATTTCTTCTCAAGAACATTTTTTTTCACATTATACAGTTATTTTGCCTTCAGCCCCACAGTGCTGATTAAGCCAGACCTTGTTTACAGTTTATTCATCAGAACTGCTGGAACTGAGGCACAAGAATAATTGTTCAGCCTGAACTGAAGAAAAAACATCAGTCAGAACCAGATCACAGGAACCTTGCCTTCCATATACAGATCTTACCTTCAAATCAGAACCCTTGCCATGTCAAAGAAAGACATATTCTAATAAGATGCCCACTCATGGATAATATTACTAAATAAAAGAGATGATTGCTACCTGAAGAGCCTGTTAGCATTACTGTACATAGAAAAAATACGAGAAATAAAGGGCATCTGGGGAGACAGCAGATATGTAAGAGAGACTGGCTCTAGTCCTATATGCTCTATGAACTCAGCAAGATATGCTGTCTGATTGGTACCTCAAGGCACTCCCAAAACAATTGGATTGTGACATTTTTCTGGTATTGAGCAGCAGGAAGGGTACGGAACAACAAGGGCTGCTCCAAAAGTGATGCCTCCTACTTTAATATGTTGGCCCATGATGTCAGAGGCAGATGGTTGGTACGATGTCAGTAGAGGGTGAAGCTTTCCACCAGTATTTTGCTGCATTTTGTTGCTGTGTGAGAGATTGCAGCAGAGGGACAGTGTGACAAAATGGCATCAGATAAGGAAGTGCCTAAGGTTAGTCACTGAATTCGTCCATGCAGAAAAGTGACATTCATTGACACCTGGTGAGTGTTTATGGAGACCAACCAGTGGATGTGAGCACAGTGAGGAGGTGGGTGGTGCATTTCAGCAGACGTGACAGCAACAGTTGGGTCACCTCTGCTGGTGCAGATTTTTGTGATTGCAGCATGCAGCTCTTGTTCATCGCTGGTAAAAAGTATAGCTAATGGTGGAGACTATGTTGGAAAAGAAGTGCTTTATAGCTGAGAATTTTCTCTATCAAACACTCTTATTGTGTTCTTTGTGTATGTTATATTTTCTGTGAAAATAAAGAGGAGGCATTACTTTTGGAGCGACCTATGCGGCCCAAGGCAATTCCTCTTCACTCGGTGCAGCTCTAGCAAACCAAAACGTTGGACATCCATGGTATATGGCATAGGCAAATCGTTTTTTGTTTTGTCTGTACTTGCTGCAGCATGTGCTTTGGCTAAGGCCCCGTGTTATTAGCCATGAAACATCCTACAAGTCTTATTTGCTGTCATTCTGGTTTTGATGTACTTGTCTAGGAAAGTTGCATCATTATATTTACTGCTGAAATACAATCTAGTATAAATCTGCAAGACTAATGCCTGTTTTCTTTCACTTACAGAGTGCACCACCACAAAGCGGCTGTTAGCATCATCCCTTGAAGAAGAGAATTAAGGCTGGAACACTGTGCCTGCATTAAGTATTTTAGGGTTGTGTGAGGCTTTTTTAAACTTCAGTATCCATCATAATCTCAATCACCAAGCCAACCATCAGGCCAAGAAGAAAAGCAAAACAGCAAAGTAAAAAGGAATTGATGACTGCAGTAATATTTTTTGTACAAGAAATCAGAATCTCAGTGGAACATCAGGGATGTGTTCAGGAAATGGGTTGTTCCAGAGAACCTTGAAGTATTTCCTTCTGATTTGCAGTCTTCTGTGTCAATGCAGTAACAAACTTACACAGGAGAAAATGTTTAGAGCAATTATAGAAGAAGGCAGTTTGGTTGTCACGAAGAAATACAAATAAATGAGGAATACATGTGCAGTAACAGGGAGTAACTAAACCTGAAAGCCTTTCTTTACAAAAGAGGTGTCCCAGATATAAGGGAATATGTCCAAATTCACTGACAAGCCAGTGCAGAAATTAAAGGGAAAAAGCAACCACACTGAGATTTTGAAGAGAAAAGGTTGTAGCACTTCAGTCAGAAATGCTAAGTGAAAAAGCATGAGTTTTTACAATCGTGAAATCTTTGGGAAAACAGGAATGAAAATCAGTTGTAATCACATAATCCAATATGCCCTGGAGTCTAATGTTAGAAAAAGTCAAGCCATGTTATAAGAATTCAAAAACTCAGACCAATAGTATGTAAAAGAAATCTCGGTGCTTGTAGTTTGCTTTTAGTTCTCACTGCTCTGGTCAGTTAATAATCATAGAATCACAGAATCATAGAATGACCTGGGTTGAAAAAGAAAAGGAGGAAAAGGACCACAATGATCACGTAGTTTCTACCCCTCTGCCATGTGCAGGGTCGCCAACCAATAGACAAGGCTGCCCAGAGCCACATGGCAAGAAAATGGCAAGTAATGGCAAGAAAAGAATCTTCACCAAGCTGAGCCTGTGTTACCCATAATGGTAATTGGTCCAGAAATCCCTGCTAGTAAGCTGCAGGGGGTGGAATACAGCAAAAATAAACGTGCTGCCAAATTTAAGCAAAGCTGCATCTCTGAAGGAAGATCTAATGATGTATGACATTAGAACATCTCCATGTCTTCTGTGAAACTATTTTATGGGGAGAACAACATATGGAGATTCTCACCCCCATATCCCACTTCTTAAAGTGGCAGCTCAGCGATGGGTCTTCATTGAGCAGTCCTGAAAACAAGTCCTGAAAACCACCAATCAAAACCCAAGGATTTTTTCTATCAGATCATTTCAGTGTGGCTTTGGTCTATTATTTCTAAGAATTGAAGTCTGCTCTTTCCTCTAGGTCAGTACTGGCAAAAAAGATACATATCTTTATACCTCAGCTCTTTATAAAGCTGTTATCAGCAGCCATTCAGCACAGTAAACACCAAATTCCTCTGTCTCACATCTCAAAAGAGCTTGTGATCAATTCTAGGAAGCAGAGAGAAGAAAATCCTGTGTTTTCATTGCAGTATTTGTGAATTAATTTACAATGAGTGCATTGTGTTACTGTGAAGATGTCAGTAGAGATTTCAAAAGCAAAATATGGCAGTGCATTTTAAATTGATTGGGAGAAATATATTCAATACTGCTCTGAGAATACATTAAAAAAGTCAGAAAAGCTGGAACCATAAATGTCAAGTACTGTTCTGCAGTCTTAATATTCACTGCAGAGCTGAAAGACTTAATAACACAGAAGCATCTTACGTTTGGTGTTTGAACTGAAGAACAACAGTCAGAGCTGCTGTAACCACACCACAACAGGCTGGACTAAGAGCATCAACAGTAAGTAGCCAGACACAAAATGAGGAACAGGGCTAGACCAAGAATTTCTTCTGCAGTTACCAAATGATCAACAAGGAGACGTCTGGGTCAAAAGGCATGCTGGCCAAGTGCAGCTCATATTTACACCAGATTTATGCCAGCCAAAGAGGGTATTATGGCTCCTATTTCCAAGCAGCATTCGCAGCCCCCAGGATGGAAATGGTTCAAATCCTCTGCTCCCACTGCAGTTGCTCCCACTGCAGTTGCTGGAAACTTTATCTGTGTAACTGTATCCATGCAGCCAATTATAAAATTAGACTTCCAAACCAAGATTTCCTTTGGACTATTTGGGCAGTGCTTAGCTGACAAACTGTGCTACCTTCAGAAGTTCTACATATTTGAATAAACACGTTGAAAGTAATAAAAACACTATCGCAGCAAACTCTAAAAGGATAGACTACTGAAATCCTACTGCAGTGGCAAGAAGAAATGTGTTCCTTCATACAATTACCCCGTGTTCTACTAATTGGGAAGACTCACTGACACATCAAATCAAAGCAGAGTCATGGAAAAGGTCTTTAAATCATGACAAACATGAGAAGATTCTGTGAAAAATTCTGAGCAATTCTATGATTCTATAAGATACAGAATGGGGAGGAAAAAAAGCTCTAGATGAACCACGTATCTTTGATTAGATATGTATGGTCTCTTGTGTGCAGAAGCAGAATTTGTTTCACATTTTTTCAGCTCTCAGAGGAAGGACAACTTAGAGTGACAAAGTATTTGTAAAATTTCTGCAGGGGAATTGCTTTCTTTGTGGCCATTCTCAGCAGTAACTGCTGATTGTTGAGGCTGCAGTGTCTTCTATCAGACCTCAAAGGAGTCCTTTTTCTCTCACCTGTAGGAATGTGCTTCCCATAAGGGCCAGAGATCTTCGTGGCTATAGTCTTGAAACTGTCTCTGCTTTCCTCTGATTTGCAGGGCCAAAAAGGCATTGCTCTGCCTAGGTCTAAGGAACAACCACATCAGTGGTAGCACCATAATTCTCTTACTTAATTCCCTTATTCCCTAATATCCCCTTATTCTCCAATAGAGAGAACTTCAGCCATAGGCCTATGGAATTAAGAAGAAGTGAACTGCTCAGCAACACTCACGTTTGAGAAGTCACCATGTTGAGACCACAACTGACTTGAGAATCTTCACTGAGCCTCATGAAGAATGGAATATAAATTGACTGCAGGTGTCAGAAATGGAAATCACCTGTACACATCTCATCAAGCAATGCTCAGTTTTTCTACTGGAAGCATTGTACAAAACAAACCGATATCCTAACACTCTTCTGAAGTACTGCACTGCAGATAGATTTTGTCCCAGCTTGACATTCTACTAATTATCTAATCTTCCAAAAACATAACTGCATGAATCCCTGAACTATGAATTTTAACAAGCAGGCAGAGATTAACAACTTATGACTTATTTCCAGAAACAATAAAAGTAACTAAAAAAAAAAAGGATACAGCTTCTTTCTGTCCTTCTCTCTTTCTTTCTCACTTTCTTTCTCCCTTTCTTTACTCTCTTTCCTCTCTTTATTTTGTTCTCCCTTTCTGTCTTTCTTTTTTTTTCTTTCCTGCATGATTGTGCAGGAAAAAAAAAAAAACAGGCAGAAAACAGCCACTTCAATTTCTGGATTATGTAGAAGCTGGGAATCTAAATGTTGCAAATAAACTAATTTATTTCCAGTCATTTTATTTCAACAGTTAGCAGAATTCTGATTTACTGACAAAAGCAGTTATCCCTACAGTTATTCTTCTTGATAGAAAATGCATTACTTACCTTTGCAATATAGTGCACGGAGTTTAATATAATGCTACTGAAGCAGAGGGCACCTGCAAATGAACCAGATGTTGTTAGAACATTATGATGACTGAGCAGTGTACTGTTGCAGGGCTCTATTCAACTGTTATCAGTTGGACAGAACATCTGGTGCTGGGAATTCGTCAGCCATTCTTCATCAACACTTTCTAACAGGCTGCTCTGGGGGTGACTGTGAATGCCAATTGGTTTTCCTTAGATTCCATGGAAATGACAACAGGTACATGAACTATAAAGGAGGAAAAAAAAACACTGCAGGTCTATAAACAAAATAAAAAAGAAAGGCAAACACAACAATTGTTGGAGGCAGGAAAGAGACAGGTTAAAAGCATAAGCCAATTGCATATGTTTTAATATCAGAAAATCTAAACTTATATGAGAATATGCAAACTCATTGTATTACCTCCTCTTCGCAAATTACAGCTCCACAAGCAGAAGCATCCCCATTATGGCATACTTGGAATACTCATTTATTTTTACCTCTGTAAAACTTTTATTACTGCAGTCTATTCTGGCAGCCTCATAATCGCTGCCTCAGCAAATAGGCCAGCACCATTTGCACCTCTGCAAAATATGGAAAACAAGCAAGAGGTAATTCTCGTAATTCTCCTGCTGAATACACTCATGTCCTTGAGCAGTGAATTCCTTTCTTGCCATCTCCAGTAATTAAAGAGGGCATCAGAATTGTGTCTGTGCCCACTTTTGACTGGAAGAGCAGCATTACCTTTTCTTCAGCCATTTGGCAAACTGCCCTGTAGAATGCAAAGGTTGTGCTACAGGGACTCCACTCACAAACCGATCCCGCATAATTGATGATTGAAGCTTCCATTGCTAATCATTAACCATCTCTGGGAGTTCTGGTCTGCTTCAGTGCTCCCTGTCAGGGGAAATCAGACTCTTAATGTTGAAAGTCATTTCTTTATTTAATAATTGATGCTCCTACATCACTACTTCCTCCTAAATTAATAGCACCTGCACTGCCTAACAGAAGAAGTTTTTTAAAACACAGCTAACCAAGTACAGAAACAGCCAGCAGAGTCCTCAAAACTGAAAAATACTAAGTGAGACCAGATCAACTGCTGCAGTGATTTGTTCGGCCCATGCAGCAGAATAGGAATAACAACAAAACTTCCCAAAAGAAAAAAAAACTTCAGAAATCCAAACTACTTAATAGGAGAATTGTGAAAGCTTACGGGAAGCTGTGCTCCATGTTGGAAAGGATATCTTCCCTCTTCTTTCTGATTGAACTCAATTTCATCTTCTCTAATGTTATCAGTTTTCAGCTCCACACACTGCACTCTACAAATGCACCAGCTTTGTTCTTTCTTTTTGGAAGTTTTGTACATGCCACATGGACTAACCCTTCTACTTTTAGCAGTGAACTGCTACTGCTGATCTGTGCTGATCCAAAGGGCTGATCATAGAAGTCTGACCTACACCTTTTTTGCCATGTCAGTGCTAACAGACCTGTAAGAACAGCAGCACAGCACAGAGTACAGCTACAAAGCCCCAGATCAGGTAGGCATACAGTCCCGAATTCACCTCTGAAGTTATCTGCTATGGAAACTATATTTGGAGCACTTCCTAATGCTCAGTTTTAACATTGTGTGACAGGCATACAATGACCTGTCACATCCTCCAGGGTATCATCTCTTTTACAGTCAAGAAGTGTTTAAAAATACTTCATCTAATTCTGTGCAGAGTCTGTGCGAAGCCTTTGTAATTCTGTGCTCCTGCCTTTTTTTGTTAACCAGAACTTCGGACTAAAAGCTCATTGAAATCACCCCAGTACTTTCTTCAGTGAGCCAGCATATCTCATTCCTACCAGTACAATTATGAATTATGAGCTTGGTTATTCTGTATCAATTTTATGCGGGACCACTGACACAGATCCATGAATCAAAACTAATTTTTAAACAGAAATTCTGACTGTTTTGCTGTCCCTCATTTTGTCATATGCCTTTGCACAAAAGCAAATTTTCTAGAACCTTATTTTTCATTCTTTCCATTCCCGTTTTCCTCCCTACCAGTGTTCAGCACATCAATAGATTTTTCTACATCTATATTCTATAAGCAGGATTTTTTTTCCTATCTGTTGTTTCTCAGTCAGAACTATGAGTGCAGACTTTCATCACTTTTTCATCTCAATCCCTTTTCATTTAGCTGCAGAAAGCTTACATAATGTAGAGACTCTAACAGTGCCCTCCTCCTTTAGTAGAGTAATACCATGACCTAAACTTCCTACTGGGGTTTCAGGGTAGTCGTATTCCATTTTTGGATGACTGCATGTTCCCAAATGGTCGATTTTATTTAGAGTGGTTCTGCTTTAAGCTCACTTCCCACATTTTTTAGAACACCTTTTCCATGAGTGGTTGTTAAACAAGTACATCAGTTACCCTGTGCTTTTGCCACTTCCTTTTACCATCTCAAAGGCCAAACACTACTATTCAGCTGCAAAACCAATGAATTCACTGTACTTCCAAATCTGTAGATTTAGTCAGGTGTTTTTTCAGTTCAGGAAAGGGATTTTCCTTGGACACATATGGTGCTCTCTGCTAACCAGTTTTGCATTAATAATGAGAGCTCCAGATGTGTCTTCAAATGTAAGCAGAAGGCAAGGATCACCTCCCTCAACCTGATGGCGTTGCTTTGCACAGAATATTAGCTTTCAATGTGACAAGGGCATATTGCTGGCTCACATATTTGACATTCTTTAAGCTGTTGTAATTTAAGTTCAATTCCACTTCAACATTCATAAATAGTTCCTTTGCCAGTTTAGCTTTGCAGCCCTTGGCCTATCTGTAGCACAGGTCTCCACATGTCCATCAGCTGACTCTTTCCTCACTATCTAGCTTCTGGCATACTTTGGCTAGTTGACTTTCCACTCCATGTCCAGGACTTGCATCATTTCCAGGAGAATCTGTTTCCTTCACTTTTATTTGGCTTGGTTGCCTTAGTTAGGCTGTTAAAATGTGCTTTCATCCTAGTCATCTATTTGTGTTACAGTGCTGAATGAGCTCTCCTTATAGCTTTTCCTCTAAGCTGGGACATCCTGGCCTGTGCCCAAATGGCCCTCTGCCTGAGCTGTCTTACCATGACAGAGAAGAATTTTCTAACTATGCTTTTGAGCTTGCACAGACATTTTGCAGTTATTGTTACAACAAAATGGTTCAACAGAATGTCATTTTTTCTGTTTATTACAGGAATAAAAGCATAGTGACCATTGTATAATGAATGTATGTTGACTATTTGTTCAGCAGAACGTAGCTTGCAAGTACCGAGGTTACCTCCCTTACCAGGAAAGAAGAAAAGTTGAAATCATGAAAAATCTAGGTGACAGTATATGTTTGATGCTGCTGCTGCTTTATAAGCACCTACACCTTCTTGAATACAAGGGATGAAGACAAACAAAGGCAGTTTCCTGGTCCATAGCAAACACATTACCAGCAATTTTCTAACCCATTCTCCACACTTCTAAATATAGATTGATTCTTTCTTTTGAGTTTGTTCCTTTCTTCACAACAGTTTATGTTATATACACTAGATACCCTCCAGAAAGGTATGCTAACTACTGAACTGCATTACATCTTCTTCTATCTGGTGTGAATTGAATGTTTAACTGTCTTTTATAACTATTTTACATGACAGACAATGATTTAATAAAGTTTGTCTGTTCTTTAATCTCATGTACATAATTGTTTAATAAATGTACAAAAGAATAGATGCCTTTCTATCTCCTCTGATTTGTCAAATAAACATTATTTTTTTACATTGATATTTCTCAAGCACAGCATCAAATCTTCTTTAAATGTACAAACAAACGCCACGTGTTTCTAAGATGCTTCACATAAAATTTTTGCTTTCCAGCAAAGTCCTGTGCTGCTGAACTCAACATAGGTGTTTTGTTTCATCCAAAGTATCAAATCTATCTTAAGGGTAGCAGTGATAAAATCAGTGTATCACCAATCACACAGGTTATCTGTCTTTTGGTGCGGCAACCTCAGTCAAGCAAACCCAAGCACAGTAATCCTGCTGATTGATGCTAACAGCTTGTTTAAAAGAATATGACAGCTACTTCATACTTCGCTTAATATCTTCTAACACACAGAAGTCTCAGCTTCACAAGGGTGTGGTGCAGCAGAACCTGACTCCAGATGCGTTGAATTCATAAGGTAATTGATACATCATCAGGGAATGACTGACAATCTTATCTGGAGCATCAGATTTTGATGAAATTCAGTGGCAGTTGGTTTGACTGATTAAGCACAGCTTCACCTATGCTTGCATTTCAATTTTCCACATGCATGAATCTGAGAGCATTCCATTCTGTCAGACTAAAGTCTATATTCTACCAGCTGTATCTCTTCCAGGACACCTCTCTACATGTCTGGTATGTAAAGTCACTTAATTTTCCACACGGCAATCCAGTAAGGATCTGGATCTACTGAAGAAAGTTCAGAGAACAGGGGTAGAAAAAAGGCAATCAGAATTTACTGAAAGAAAGGGGAAAAAAATTGAGCTGCTTTCTTCAGAGAGGGAAAAATAAGTTATATTGACGTTTCAATAAGTTGAAGTACATTGGCTTTTTGAAAACATAAGAGATAGCCAGAAAAAGATAATCTCCATGCATGCTGTTAGTAAAACCAGTATCAGTGTGTTACATTACAGCAATAGAGATATCAGCATCAGAAGTGAAAAGCTCCCTATCAGTATGGATAATTTACAAAGGAGGAGTTGAGGTTCACAGGCAGGTCCATGTGAATCTCCCAAAGTTCAGTAAAGCCAAGTGCAATATCCTGCACCTAGACTGAGGCAATTTCAAGCACAAATAAAAGTTTGGGGATGAGTGGATTGGGAGCAGCCCTGAGGAGAACAACATGGGGGTACTGGTTGATGGGAGACTCAGCGTGATTTGGCAATGTACGCCTGCAGCCCAGAAAGCAACAATATCCTGGGCTTCATCAAAAGAAGCGTGGCCAGCAGTCAAGGGAGGTGATTCTCCCCGTAAGTTTGGCTCCTGTGAAACCCCACCTGCAGTGCTGTGTTTAGTTCAGGGGCTCCCAACATAAGAGGGACATGGACCTGTTGGAATGGGGCCAGAGGAGGTTGTGAGGATGATCAAAGGGCTAGAGAACCTCTTCTGTGAAGGCAGGCTAGGAGAGCTGGGATTGTACAGCCTGGGGGAGGCTCCACAGAGAACTTATAGTTGCCTTCCAGTACTCAAAGAGTGCCTGCAGAAAAGCTAGGGAGGGACTCTTTATCAGAGAGTGCAGTGGTAGGACAAGGGATAACAACTTTAAACTGAAATAGGGTAGATTTGGATTCAATATCAGGAAGAAGTTTTTCACTGTGAGGATGGTGAGGCACTGAAACAAGTTGTTCAGAGAAACTGTGGATGTCCCATTCCTGGAAGCGTTCAAAGGCAAGTTGGTGAGGCTCTGGGTAACCTGGTCTATTAGAAGCTGTCCCTGACCATGGCAGGGGGATTGGAACTTTAAAGGACTCTCACAAACCAAGCCATTCTATCATTCTATGAAGCAAAGGAATTAGTTTTTAATAAAAGTTGTTGGGAGGATGTATTGGGTAGGCATCTTTTAGAAAGAGAAATACTCACTTCAGGTATACCTAAATCTTCTTTCTCTTCTGCTTCTTTCCAAATACATTTCTTATGATCTAATCCTCCCTTCAGGTTAAGAGATGCAGCTCTCTCCATTTCAGAAGGCACTTAGACATCTGCCTATGAATTCTGATGTATTTCCAACATTAACATTTTCAAATAATAAAAAAGCATTTCAGTTGATGATTCATTGTTTGGTGTTTAAATCATAGATTTTTCTATGACTCTGAAATGCAAATGCAGCCTCTCTTACATGTTACTTTTTTACTTTCTTTTTTTTCTCTTTCTCTAGATATCACCATTGATTGGGTTGAAAAAGATAGCTATGGAGTGGTAGCTAATGACTCTATTTTGCTATATATATCAAATTGAGTAAGGGTTGCGTGGCAATTAGATTTTAACAGTCAAGCCACAAGATTTTGATTATTCTCATGGTATTTCTTATGCTTATCTGACTTGCCAGATTCTTTTGATGCACAAGATTCAGATATATCCCTACTGAAATTCTTTTGAGGGATAATACTGATAGAAAAATGAATAACTGTTTATGGACTTTTTTGATATAAAAATTCCAAACTGCCAACACTAAGGCTGCAATGATGTATTTTTCTAGTTCACTTGGTAACATTTCATTAACATAACAATTTGCTCTAGCCACTGAAATGATTGCTGTAAAGTGCCATCAGCCACTAGCTCTATCATAGAATCATAGAATAGCCTGGATTAAAAAGGACCACAGTGATCCCCTAGTTCCAACCCCCCTGCTATGTGCAGGGTCGCCAGCCACCAGACCAGGCTGCCCAGAGCCACATCCAGCCTGGCCTTGAATGCCTCCAGGCATGGGGCATCCACAGCCTCCTTGGGCAACCTGTTCAGTGCGTCACCACCTTCTGGGTGAAAAACTTCCTCCTAATATCTAACCTAAACCTCCCGTCTTAATTTAGAACCATTCCCCCTTGTCCTGCCACTATCCACCCTCATAAACAGCCGTTCCCCCTCCTGTTTATACGCTCCCTTCAAGTATTGGAAGGCCACAATGAAGTCTCCCCAGAGCCTTCTTTTCTCCAAGCTAAACAAGCCCAGTTCCCTCACCCTTTCCTGATAGAAGAGGTGCTCCAGCCCTCTGTTCATCTCAGTGCCCTCCTCTGGACCCGCTCCAACAGCTCCACGTCCTTCCTGTACTGGGGGCCCCAGCCCTGGACGCAGTGCTGCAGATGGGGCCTCACAAGAGCCGAGCAGAGGGGCACAATCACCTCCCTGTCCCTGCTGGCCACCCCTTTTTTAATGCAGCCCAGAATACAGCTGGCCTTCTGAGCTGCAAGTGCACACTGCTGGTTTACGTCCAGCTTCTCATCCACCAGGAACCCCAAGTCCTTCTCCGCAGGGCTGCTCTCAAGGAGATCTTCCCCCAGTTTGCATAAATACCTGGGATTGCCCCGACCCAAGCATAGCACCTGCACTTGGCCTTACTGAACCTCATCAGGTTCTCATGGACCCACTTCTCCAGGCTGTCCAGGTCCCTCTGGATGGCTTCCCTTCCTTCCAGTGTATTGACTGCACTGCTCAGCTCGGTGTCATCTGCAAACTTGCTGAGAATGCACTCGATGCCATCATTTATGTCACTGATGAATGTAAGTCAAAGTGTACTTTTGCTAAAGGGCAGAAGAATGTTCCATTATAGAAAAGAGTGCGTTCTGCTGTAACTTACACAGCTGATCCCAGTGTTTCAGTCCTCCTACAATTACAGTTTTCTGAATACTCAGTAATTTAACACTCCTAATACCCTGCCTCTTCAACAATGGAAGCCACCTGAGTTCTCTGCTTTTCTTAATATTATGGAAGTAGAGTGGAAGATTACATAATTAAGTCCTACCTTTTTCCAGTGTCTGAGGCCACTGAAAATCTAAGAAAAACTGCATTAATAATTATTTTTTTTTTACATGAGATAATGAACTTGGAACAAGTACTCACACATCTTAAGCAACGGAAGACACCTATTTAGAAGTGCATGGAGTGAAATGCAAACTGTTAAAGATTTGTTATAGATTCTGATCCAATGAATTGCACCAATTAGTCAAGGATTGATTTTCCAGGGCAAGCAGCTCTACGGAGCATTTTTCCTGAAACATCAATGTATTATTGCTTATTCAGTGAGTGATGAAGCTTACTTCCCTGACAGAGCATTACTGGTCTAGCAGGAAACACATCTCGCCTGTTCTCTCTGATGTGGAGAAGGGCCATAAGCAGTGGACAAATGTGACAAATGCAATCCCTAATGGCATTGCCATTATCAGATTATCCCTGGTTATTGGGTTGCTCACGTATGTCTCTTGCACAAGTGACTGGAAAAAAAAATGCTTCAGACTAACCTGTGTGCTCCTTTCTAACAGCACACTTCTGTTTTCCTGGCAGAATTCCCCTGCTTTGACACTGTATTTATCAAACCAATAGAAAGACAGAGCCCATCTCCTTGCACATTCACTCCCTCTCATCTCTCTCCCCAAAAGTCACATAAATTTATGTCACCTGCTCTTAGAAGTCTTCAGAAATGATAATAAGCCCTCCCTGTGAGTAGTCTGCTCCTGTTTTACACTCATGAGCTGCCAAATAAAGCCATACCAGGTCAGCTCAAGGGTCCTTGCAGTCCAGGATTTTACTTCCAACAGCTATAAACAGAAGAATGGAATAAAAAGACAAACACACGATAGTAATTCTTCAGACCACATTCACTGGCTGTGATGAATTCTGGCTTAGGAAGTCACAGAGCCAGCATTCTTCTGTATACACAACCTAAAATTCACCTGCAAGGGATAGATTCTATGCAGAGAAAAGAAAGTCTATAATGAAGAATTATACAGTCTCATTGTACAAGATTCAGTCTTGCAATGCATATCATAGTGAATATCAGCTAAAAGTCTTCAAAGTTAATCAATTTAGTTTCAGATTTTATCCCACTTCACCTGTCCCCAGCATTATCCCTTCCTTTACATGGCCTCTGATAGACTTCAGTGTGCTGAGTCCAGGAAAACATTCAACTTCTACCTTTTGGAAATTCGGCTGTCAGCAGTAAACTGAGAGTAAATTAGAAGTTTTTATAATGGGACTCACTTCAAAATATCTCAGTTCTCCTTTGCTTCAGAAACGGTAATCTAAAAGCAGTACACAAATAAAACAGGTGACAAAGGCATGAAAAATCACGTTGCATTTATTAGAAATACCAATTGAGTGCCTTTTAAAAATGGTTATTTAATTAACATTGATCTCATGTCTTCATCTTGAGGATGAGCATCTCATTGAACTCATGATTTTCTTTTTTATTTTGATTTGCCTGATTAATCTCTGCCTCTTGTAAAGATGAACCACTTCAGATGGCTTTATTCTGCATCAAACAAGAAGCTAGAATGTCTCAGATAGGTTAGGCCACCCATCAGCATATTTCTTTAGCTTCAGAATAAAGATCTGTGCGTGTCAAGAGCAGCTTTTTGGAGCATCTCTGCAATAGACTCTTGAAAGTGTTAAAGTGGTATCACAGTTTTACTTGTTAGCAAGTGAATGGACAGCTGAAGCAACTAAAGACACAGTGATGGAATACTACCAATTTAGCACAGTTGTCCTACTGTTAATTTACTAAATGCATTATCTTGGCATGAAAAATAGTAAATACAATGGACTCAGTATAGATACTAATTCATTTTCAAATCTGGGCTCATGAGATCTGTGTGAGGACCTTTGAGTAGAGGCATACACAACATAGGCAATTGCTTAAATTGCTGATTCACTTAAACTGCCAGAAGAGAAATTTTAAAAAATAACAACACTTTTTCACTTTGCAAAATCACAGAATCACAGAATCACAGAATTGTAGGGGTTGGAAGGGACCTCCAGAGATCATCGAGTCCAACCCCCCTGCCAAAGCAGGTTCCCTACACCAGGTAGCACAGGTAGGCATCCAGGCAGGTCTTGAACGTCTCCAGAGAAGGAGACTCCACCACCTCCCTGGGCAGCCTGTTCCAGTGCTCCGTCACCTCACTGTAAAGAAGTTCTTGTGCACATTTGTGCAGAACTTCCTATGCTGCAGTTTCTGGCCGTTTCCCCTTGTCCTGTCTCCACTCACCACTGAAAACAGTCTGGCCTCACCATTCTGCCCCCCGCACCTTAGATATTTATAGACCTGGATCAGGTCCCCTCTCAGTTTTCTTTTCTCAAGGCTGAACAGACCCAGTTCACTCAGCCTTTCAATAATATAAAAATATACAAGTGAATGAAATATCAGTCCAAATTTTGGAATGCTCTGGGCTGAGAGATGATATCCAAGTCAAGTTATAAGGTGGGTTCTGAAAAGTTGCTTAATCTGTTTTCTATGTATTCTCTTTCTTTCCTTTCTACGATCATGCCAGTCCCCAACTCTTCACATGAAAGGGGCTCAATCCCAAACAGCCTTTAATAGCTGTGCAAGACACAGGGAGCTGCACAGTGAAAATTCAGCAAATCTGTTGGTGTCCTATGCGTGCAAGATTGATGCACTAGACTCCAAAGCCCTGCAAGCCTCAAAGACAGTGTTGGCTGCACCACCAGTTTGTCACTGCAGAGAGATATTCCCCCAGAGTAGCTCATACATGCACTAACAATATGATGACTGTTCTTTCTCCCACCCCAAGAGGAAAAAAGAGTCGTGTCATAATGAATTATACCTCCAACAAAAACAAAAACACCAAGACAGCATCTTTGGCATTCCAGTTACAGAAAAAGCACACAGCATACCAAGTATCAATATTCAAGTCAGATAAGCATATCTGTCTTGGGTTTATTTAAGCTCATTGTCAGTTCTGCTCTCTGCACTTCTGTGAGCTCACTGCTACCATACTGTTTTTCTACCCTCCTCTGTCTGACAATATCAATCAAACGTGCAGTAGAGGATTACTTGTTCTGAAGATTTTCCCTTACACTCTTTTTAAGCCTAAGAAGGGATGGCCAGACCTTAGGAATCCCTGCTTCAAATTATCCAGTTTACATTAAACAAACTAGCAGTAAGGTTCTGGACATGCCCTTCAGCAACAGACACTGCTGAGGAAAGGACTGTGTCCATTTCAGACTGTGAAAACAGATCTCAGATCCTCAGTCTCTCACGAACAAAATCGTCATCATCTGCTACAGCCCCTGTATGCATAAACAATGCATAGCAATGCATTTCAGATGACAACTATAACAAGCATAAATGTTATGCAAGAAAAGGATGTTGGCAGCATGATATACTATTTTTGAAAACCGTTTTGAGATTGACCTGGCTTTCAATTAATGAAAGCTTTAATCATGATGGAGACTTTGTGACAAAGTCTTCAAACTGAAATTCCTCATGAAGCATTTTGAAAAGCTACCAAATCTGATTCTACTCTTACCTAACTTGGAAAAGCCATACTAGCCAATCTTAATTAAAGGAAAGATAACTCCATCCAGACTCCAGACTACGCTCTACAGGAAAACATGTGAATTTCCTAACACAGATTACTAATCCCACATAGATTTCTTAGTTTGTCAAGAGGTAACTGATTTCACTCCAATTATGCAATTCTACATTTGAAGCATTGTTGTTACAGACGAATTGCTCATTTGCTCCTTACTAGTGTCACTTTTTGGCTCTTACCCTAACACAGAACTGCAGTGCTCAGGCTGAAAGCACTCCCCAGGAAAGTTTCACTGTAAATGAAACAAACACTTTTGCCATTATTATTACTTAAAAACTACCCAGGAAAATGCAAGCATGTGATGTATACAACAAAGTTGAAAGCTGAATTTATACTGTAGCATCTGACCACTCCATCTTAAGACCACTGGACATAATATAGTCAGCAGGCTTTGGCAGCTGTCCTAAAGTAACTCTCATTCAAAAAGGAGCAGCTTTACTTTCATTACAGTTAATTTTGACACTGACTTTAGACTCATGTGTATAAACACATCCAAACAGGATGTAAGAAGATGGGCATCTAACCATATAAACCAGCTCATCTCCTATAAATGCTATGTGGTTAAGAAACTAAGCATCATCTGTCTTCACAACTTATTTGAAATTGCAGTTCAAAGGGTTTTTTATCCAAATACCATTGCTCTGGAAATCTTTGTGAAAAGTACTCATAAATACATGCCCAAAAGTCAACAGAAATTCACTATGGAAAGTACACCAAGGAGCAGTTTTGAGGCTAGGTTTATCAATTCATAGTTCCTATTACATTTAAAGGACCAGAGAAGGATGTTAGGAAAAAATAAAAAAGTAAAAGCTGTTTTGCTGCAGCAGTGATACAACACTACTAGAAATTACCAAGGTAGTATGTAAAGGAAGATTAAATTCAGGAATACTATATTTGCTTTGGTGGACAATTAGCTAGGACGTGCAATGGCAAATTCCTCCCAGGAGAGAAAACAGGGACCCCCACACACGTCAGGCTGTTGTCATAGTTTTAATTAAAAGAATGTCAGACATTATAGGAACAAGGATAGTGAAAGAATATAAACAGAACTAAAAGTCAAACACTTTTGTTTATTGCTTGAATCATTCAAAAAATTAACAAAACTCTTCAAAGCTCTTTAAAATACTTAGGATGAAGTTTTTTGGCCACAAAGTAAGCAAGTCCTCATTCTTTCAACTAAAGTTTTCTAATAGTTACTTCTGTAGGAGCATGAAACAACTGAAGAGCAATTGCCTCAGCCTTGGTAGATCTGCAGATCTAGAACAGAAGAGGATCTCATTTATAGGAGCCTGATGTCAGGGAACTAGCTGGGTTCTCTGAGCGAGGTGATGGTGGAAATGGGATACACAGACCATGTATTAGGAAAAAAAAAAGGATCACAGAATAATGGGCAAAATTCTGATTTGAGACTCCTTCACTCTCAGAAATCCATACCCTATGGCATGTTAGAAACCAAAAAACACACATTAGTCAGAAAACAGGCATAAGCAATGGTACAACATTCCTTGGCCCAACTACAGTGCTCATGTCTAGCCCCACAGCAGCATTCACTTGCTCCAGACTACTGGTTTGGAACACAGCAGTGCTTTATGGTCTCACACTACAGTCCTTCAACAAAAATACCCTCCAAATTATTTGGGGTAAATTTAAGGCAGCAAATCTCATTAGCCAATCTCTTGTTGGCTTGGGCTTCTCAACAGCCCATCTCAGCAATGCCCATCTCAGTTTCTTCCTCCTCCCTTTGTTGCAATGACTAATATAACTACTGAATAAGAACACTTTAGGTGCAATTCCTAGGCTGTTGCTATGATTGCAGAAGCAGTCTTTCTTTTCTAGCTTGATTATATCATCCCTTTGCTCTACTGTACTACATGCAGAGATGTAAAAGTAAGAGAAAAAATCAGACCTGTTTCACTGTAGTAAATTTCATCTGAGAACTGGCTTCATATGTTTACGTGAGTGAAATGGAAAGCTGAATAAAATTGAGTGCATTTTATTCTACAGAAGAGTGAATATCCAAAATAACACTAGGAGAATATTTTTTAGTTCACTCAGAAAGGTAGAGCCAGCATAAAGACAGGATCTCAAATGCAAACCTTCACAAAATTGATTTTACTGAAGTAAATTCTCATGCCTGTCTTCAAAAGTAAATGAACAACAGCAACAGAAGAGACACTTTCCTTTCTCTCAAATTGAATATTTGTAATAACTTGCCATTTCTGACAGCCTTAGTGAAGGTTTCTGTTGCAATCATTAGATAACACTCTCCACAACATGCATTCCAGTGTGGCAGATGACAAGTAGGCATAAGATGTAAGAGCATATACTATAAATGATAGCTGATAGGGATGTAAAGGCAGAGACACTTTCATGTGATCCCTGCAGTAGCACAGCATTGCTCACTGCAGTATAAACAGATAACTTCTGTAATAATAATAAATCTTCAAGATGTTTCTATTCTGAAAAAACAAATATGTAAGATGGAATTTCCTTATGTATAACATCTGGTAAAAATAACTACTGAGTACTTACACAACCAGTTCCTGAAGGAATAAGATCAGGCCCTGAGATAGGCAAAAACCAATGGTCACACTGAGTTTCACAAACATTTCCTCTGTTAGAAGCAGTTGGCTGCCTAAGCAGCATGGCATCATCCTTACTAATGACTCCATTCACAAAATGATGAAGTATCCCCAAAGCCCAGATAAAGAAATTTTCTGGAGTATATTATCTAGCATAAAAAACAAATAACAACAACAACAAAAACTCTCATACCTCCAGCCAAAGCAACCTGAAGGATATTTCAGAATATAAACATTCCATAGACAGTGCCATTGCAAATTCATTTCTATAAAAATAACTCTGGTGTTGCAGCAAAGAGGACTTTGACAAGTAATTTACAGTTCCTGCAGTCTCTATAGTCTGTATCCCTCTTAAGTAATAGCAGTATAACATGTTCACTGTTTCCTTTGTATCTGTCTACAGAAAGTGAAGAAGTCTACAATAAAGCAGCTAGTAGAGATCCATGAATTAGACAATATGTATTTTAGGAGGTCGGGTTTTAACACTGCTACAGTGCAATGCTAACTTGAATATTTTTTTTAATTATGAATCATGACGTTGCATAGCAGCAAGAGTCAGCCCTATACTCCCAGCTGTATGAAATAGCTTTTGTTGTTGTTTTTAAACACAGTAAGAACTGTCAAAAGCTCCAACAGAAATTAACATTAGCTTAGATTTTCAACTCTGAACACTTCAAGACTGGAAACACAGCAGCTCTGGGTGCCCATACTGGACTCAAAACAGTCTAAAAATATAAGGATGCAGAATCATTTACCATGCCTATGGCAGTTAATACTCAAAGGAAAAGCTCTAATATTGTATTCTCTCACATTACCTACACTGAAGGCAAATGATGACCTTGTTTTAAGACATGAGTAATAATCTTTTTCTTTCTAAGATGGAAATAAAAATAGGATTGCCAGATTTTCCTTGCAGAAGAGAAGGAACAGTAACTGCTGAAATCCTTCCCGATTTCTACATGTGAAATAAAGTAGGTCAGGAAGCAGTCAATGGTAAAGCCTTTCAGAAGAGCTACCAGCAAATGAAACACGTGGGAAGGAAAAAAGTGGGCCTGTGATTTCTCATCCTGCAGCATTTCAAATGTGTAGGCTGATGTTTAAGGTAGAATTGAGATAAGAGGCTACTTAGGAATAAAATTCACAGACATGTCCCTCCTGTTGAATCAAAACTAGGGTAAGAAAGATGAAATAGCTGCTTGCAGACCCAATACTGTATCCTGCTTTAGCCCCTTGCAACCTCCTTCAGCTTGTGTGTAAAAAAAAGTGTAAGTATGAGAGACTCATGCAGGTGGCTTTGACTTTTTGCTTCCTCCTCACAAGATACATCAAGGTGCATCAACACAGCTTCCCTCTTCCTAACAGATTTACGATCTTGGCTGCTACTGGCAGACCTGCATTGTGTCCCACAAACATGCTGCACCTCTCCACCAGGTAAACAGAGTGAGAGAAGAGGCTGTGGCACTGCACTTCTGCTACAATCCATCAGGATTCCTTTAAATAGCACACTGTCCCTTCTGTGAGATATTGCAATCGTGTACCCAAATGTAACTTTCCATTTACTCTCATATGACTTGATTTCTATCAGCCCAGAGCAGCCTCAGAGTGGCACTTTATCCTGCAGAGGAAGGGGCTTGCTGATAGCCAGGATGCTGTGCTGGAGACTTACCTATGGAAAAGAGTTCTGTGCTGAGGAGGAACCTCTCTCTTTGCACGTCCACGTCAGTAAAGAAAATAATGGCACTTAGCTTGTTACTTCCACGGCCTTTACATATGTAAGATTCTGCAGTTATTACCACATCCTAACCCTAAACCTTCCAAAATGTTTCAGCTGTTTTTTTTTTTTTCCATGTAGAAAAGAAACAATCTACCCAGCACGATTCTACCTTATAAACCAGTTTTGTCACTAGGATTCATTTTGTTTCATGCATGTCTTTGTTAGGTATAGTTCCTTCCAGGCTGCCTACTCAAATTATCTACTGGAACAGCAAGGGTATTAAAATACTGTCTTACTGTATGTTTCTCAAAGCTTGCCAGCTCAGAAAAACTCACAGGCAAAACAAAAGCCAAATGCAAAGCACATCTCTGACAGCTCTCAGGAAAACTCAGCTTCTAGTGCTGCTATTCTTGGGTCCTCCTTGGACAGTAGTTTCCAAATTGAGTAGCTTCCAGAGTAAAAATGAGTTCTAAGAGCTCAGGACAGCAATAGGTTTAAGTGACATTGCTCAGTGAATGCCTTAGCATGAATAACCTGGAATGTCTGGGATCTCTCTTCGTTCTGTGTTGACAAGCTCTGTGATCTGAGACATGTCCCTACTCATCCTGATGATAATTCCCTCCTACTATTTACCATACATGTCCAACCCAATGCTCTTCTTGCCCTCTTTGTATGTTATAATAAAAAAGATATTTTAAAAAGTTTTGTTGTTTATATGCTTTATTATATATTTTCTAAGTGGTCCAAGATAATTAATTTTAACTCAATGTAGCCTGAGTAAGCCAAGAGGTTGGATATCCATAGTAAATCCTCTATTATGAAGATCCTATGATAAATTTGCATGGAGTCTAGTCCAGTAGAACTCCACACCTACAAAATGTTGTCAACCATCTCATCAGATGAAGATTTTAAGCATCTACTTTCAGTACATGAAAGTTATGACTTTCATTCTATTGATGATGCCAGAGCAGGACAGAAGTGTTTTTAACATTAATATACATGATCAAAAAGTTGGGCAATAACAAGCAGCTGAAATCCAAGCTGGCTCCCTGTGGAAAGCACACTCCAAGTAAGCTGCAGTACTGCCCTATCTCCTACTTAATACAAGTGATGGGGGGAAAGCAGGCATAGGAAAGACCAAAAGAATGAATGGGAATGAAAGAAAGAGGCTTTCACACTGAATGCATGAGATTTAATGTTTCAATGTAGTTGGTAGGCTGCATCACGCCAGATGCTGTAAAACTAGGACTATTGTTTTCACTCGCTTAGGCCAATGTAACTTGACTGAATGCATTTCATTGTCTCTTTCCACAAGCTGAAGACCTGACCTGACCTGACCTTACCTATTCAGTCCAGAAAAAGCTGTGAGAAGAATGCAACTACAGCCTCCATTAACAAATTTATTCTACTAGATTTAAATGCATTACATAAGCACATCCATTGCATACATAGATTCAGCTGGCTTGATTCCTAAGTTGGAAATGCTGTAGCAGCACTGATAGCAAGCAAGAATAAGTGTAAAGCAGAACCAAACCCGCAATGTTCGTTTTACAGTTGTATTTCTTTTTCCTTGCTTCTTTGAAAGCAAACAGCTCTGCCAAGTTATGGTCCCAGGCCTCAGATGTTAAATAAACAGCGGGGGAATAGGCCCACGTTGGTGGGCAGTGTGTGGTTGCCATCTGGCGGTTTAATATGAAAAGTACAGGAAAATCAAGAAATTACCCATCCTTTGATCATATCTTAAGAGTGTTTTTAAAGAATGTGTTGTGTATTCTCACTATTTTTAATTCCTTCAGGATGAGCAACATGAATATTCTTATATATACATATGATAGTTATACTCATTACTTACATTCTCAATAATGTAAATCCCTTCACTTTCATGAATCACACCATCACTCAGTTCACCCTCATTCTCCTCATGGAACTCACTCTTTGCAGAGTAGCTCTATAAAGAATTAAGTGGCATGCAGACACACATGGGATTCCCTTGTGGTCTTTTGCCTTCTAGGGTACCTTACAGATGTTGCCACTCCCATCACCCGTTTGTCACAGCAGTAACCATTGACTGTGAGGTTCAGTATGCTGACATTTAGGTGGCAAGGATCACCAACAGCAGCACTGATGACATGGGCATTGTCAGGAAGGCTTGTGACCAAGGTGTGATACTTGTCAGGATGCAGTTCCACCAAAAATTCAGAAGGAGACTTTGTTCACTTTAATTTTCCTATCAAAATCGCTGAAATTTAAGGCTGTTTCACCTGTAAATTCAAAACATCAATACCCAAGCTTTCCACTCGTTCTCAGCTTCCCTATTTCTATTTTTCCTTTTTTCAAATAACTTCACCTTGTTCCAAGAGAAAAACAAGTTGCTATTGGCAACATTTCTTTTTATAACCCCCTGTGCAACACCATCTAAGGGATTCACCCTGTGGCTTCGAAACAGAGAACACAGTTTCTCCAAGAATTAAAAGGAATGATGCAATACGTCAGACCATTTTTATTTAAGTTCTTTTGGTGAGGAAGAAATGATTACACCTTTTGGTAAAACATCTAATAAGTCCCTCAATCCATTATTCTCCAAGGATTGATACAATGACGCATTTTACAATGCATAGGCATCGCATCAATCAAATCTGATGCTGCAGATGCTCATATAACACAAACTAATAATACAGTATATGAAATATTGGATACATTGTGCAGAAAACTCATGTAATTTTATACAGCTGATCACTTGTACAGTTTGGGTTCAGAATTCTCCTTTTTAGCATCCAATAAAGTACACTCTACTTTCTCACCAGAGAAAACCACGATTTTCTTTAGTGGTCTATCAGTAACAAAGCCTAAAATCTAATCAATTTTCCTATCTACATTTGCTTAAGGGCAAGAACCTACAAGTTAAATGCCGTAACACCAAATGCTGTGACAGAGCTAAATCCTGTGTCACCATAAGGATTCAGACATGATAAATTTAGCTGATCCACACATACCTTCAGTTGATCGCCCTTTCACTTTACTCTTCCACTATGGAGGTGCAGGAAACCTGCTTGGTTTGCACTTTGTGCTAGTAATTAAACCACCTGTAAGGAGATCTATTCTAGTGATAATGATATTCAACAGTGGAAACAGACCAGGACATGGATGAGACCTGCCCTCTCATTCCCACTATTCATGTGCAAAGAAAAAATAACAGTAAGACAAGGCAGGTCTCCTCAGAGCCACTAATTTCACTGACCTCATATTTGAAAGTTGAAAGGCAGATGGTAATTTTAACTGAACCATGAAGTGTTGGAATTATTAAGATATCTCCTAACAGTAGAAGAAGGAAAGCCATTTACAGCTGGAATAAATAGTCTTGTGGAGACTGAGGAAAGAAGTGGACCCCAGTGATTCAATTTCATTCTCCCTGCAGTCTCCCAGACCCTCATTTCAATCAATTTAGGTTAATACTTGTTTCAAGCTCCCTGAGCGATGCATTTTCAGCACAAAAGGGTTCAGCAGAAGATGGCCTTCCTTTCACTGCTGGGTAGAACAGATAACATGACTGAATTCTTGAAGCGATTTTTTTTCTTCAGGCTATATCAAAACCACTAATTGAAAATACAGTCAACAGATGTTAGCACTTCCTTTTCACATAGACTTTCAAAGAACTGATGACTTCTGTTTAGAGGTCAGGGCAGGAGAAAACATTTTTCCCCTTACACTGCAGGACTTTCACAAGAGTTATTTTAATGTTGTTTATTTTCCTGAATTGCCTTTCTTCAGCTTCTGTCTTTAATCTGAACTCTGTCCTTTCTTCATATTTTTTCCATAGCAGTATATCTTTTTATTGCTCTCTCAATTGCTTTTATCAGGAGGTTGAGTGTAGCTCAATTTGTCCTTCGGACAGCAATCACACAAAGTTCAGGAGTCTGATTTACATGTGTACTATGCCAATTTCACACCAGCACAGTTCCTTCTTGAAGAGACAAGAGCAAGACTTGTATGATTCAGGCCTACGGTACAGATTTGTATAAGGGACTGAACATCACAGAAGTATTTAGATGCATGTTTGGAGGAAAGTTCATTTGAGCCACTGGGATATTTTTTAAAGAAACACATTGCATGAAATATTCTAGAGAAGTGGGAAAAATATCTCCCTACTTTCTGCTGACAACAGAAATTATGACCACAGAGGTGGAACTTTCCATGATAGCATTTTTTTCTTCATGCACACAGTACATAACTACCTCAGTCAAAACAACTTGCCTTTGAACTAACAGCAGTAGTGAGGACCAAAATCTAATTAGATCATCATCCAAAAGTCAAGTGTAGACTTAACTACTTAAGACTGAAGTACCATAGACTTCAGATTCAGGGAAGTCTTGTGGTCAGCATACGGTGCTGAGAAATGAGAGACCTTCCTGTCTACTACAGAGACCTCAGACAAGTCCCAAAGACTACACTTCAAATTCAGTGAGGACTAAAATAAATATAATACTTACAAAAGATAAAGTGCTTCAGACTAACCAGGAGAAATGGTGTTACCTGCAGCCATATGTTCTAATTTTTCTGAATAATGAGATCCTAAAAGAAAATACAACAAGATAAAATCTTCAATCACAGGATGATCCCGAATTGGACAAAAATATGAAGCAGACACTGCAAATTTCTGGAGCAAATATTATGTCTTAAGTCTGACCACAAAAAATCCTGCTGGGAATTATTAGCTCCTTATTTCTGAGATGAAATTCAGAACAGGAAACTATTAAAAAAATAAGCTTCATACTTTGCATTACGATGAAATTACACTTCAAACAAAAATGTCCATAACAGCGATGCCTATTTTTAACTTGTTTTTAAAATTTTAAGTCACTGTGTCTTGTCCACCAACAGAATTTGGCTTCTGACTACAAACACCAAATCTCTTCCAGCTGCAAGAGGAGATCAGAAAGAGTAAACAGCCAGGAGCAGACAAAATTATCAAAGCACATGTAACAGTGGTAATCACAGCAACACCACTATTTGTAACATTTTGGCTAACTATAACTCACAAAGAAAGGGATATTTAAAAGGCAGAGCAGTGTCAGTCTGTTCAGGAAATCACAAAAAATAAAATAAAATAAAAAAATCCACACTCCTCCAGCATGCAAAAGCTAGGGTATCAGAAAGCTCTGGGGCACTCCAGTACAGCTATGAGGAAAGCATAAACTGTTAGGATGTTCATCCTGAAGCATTTGTAACACAGCTAAATTGGAGTTTATTGATTTCCCTGTCCAAAAAGGCACATATTTTGATATCAATTATGCCCTAAAAACAGAGAAATCTTCCAAGTGTACATCATTAATTCGCTCCATTATCTGTGTATTCCACATTAGCATCTTGTTCTTTGCCAGTGAAGTCAGAAGAACACTGCAGGAACCCGTGCTTTCTGTACGTGATAGACCAGCGCCCCGAGAAACAAAAAAAGCTGAAAATATCCACAGAAGAAACTGTCCTATAAGAAATCATTCTCAATCAATAGCAAGATTCCGCTTCAGCTTGGAAGAGTTAATTCTGCATTACTTACAAGCCATTTCTGTTCTCATGGCAACATCCACATAGGGAAGCTAGAGATGAATTAACATTTTGCTGTCCAGCTTCTTCATGGGCCAATCCTTTCACATGTCAAGGGAGGTGATCCTCCCAATCTACTCTGATCTCATCAGATGAGGCCCCAGCAAGAGACCTGTTGGAGTGAGTCCACAGGAGGACCATGGAGATGATAAAAAAGATGGAACATCCCTCCTATGGAGGCTGAGAGAGCTTGAGTTGATCATCCTGGAGATGAAAAGCTCCAGAGAGACTTTATTGTGGCCTTCCAGTACCTGAAGTGGGTCCGCAAGAAAGCAGGAGAGGGATTCTTTATCGCAATATGTAGTTATAGCACAAGGAGTAATGGTTTTAAATTAAAAGAGAATAGATAAGATTAGATATAGGAAGACATTCTTCGTTGTGTTGTTGGTGAGGCGCTTGGACAGGTTGTCCAGAGCAGCTGTGAATGCTTCATCCCTCCAGCCAGGTTGGATGGCAATCTTGTGTACTGGGTGTTGTTCCTGCCCACAGCAGTGGAATTGAAAGTAGATGGTTTTTAAGGTCATTTCCAACCCAAACCATTCTAATCCAGCAGCAAACTGAATGATGATGAAACCTAATTAATTATATGTAGCACACTGAGCACTGCAACTGGGAGATAACTGACCTGTGAAGCCAAGAGCAGGAGAGAGCAGCAAAAGCTCTTCAGTTGCTATGGCAAGCTGATCAATCTGTGCACCATCTTTCTTAACTTTCTGTAGCTTGCAACACTAGAACAAGGACAGCCTGGTACAATTCAGAATTGCCTCATGTCTTTATATGCATGGAACTGATCCTCAGAGGCCTTTGCACTAGTTCACAGTACCTTTTTCTTCCTTCTTTCACAATGTGCTACCCTAAAATGCTTTACTATTTGAATAACTGGACTGAAGATAGATGGATATTCATTCCTGTGAGGTCTTTAAAAGCTAAAGTGTGCCAGCATTTCATTAGCAAGGCTCAGAAGATGGGAACATAGTCATTTCTGACAGTTACAAATGTCATAATTCAGGACTGAAGGGAGCTAAATAACACACATGAGAAGGTACTTACCACAGCCAATTCATTTCCATTTTCACTAGGGCAGAAGAATCAATCCCCTTATAGAGTTTTACTGTCTGTGAGAGGAAATCCCTCAAAGGGAAAGGAGTAACAAAAGGAACTCGGATGTGAGCAGGAATAAAAAATGATTGAGCACTTACCACAGGAAAGCAAAATTGTCAGACTTGTCACTGCTTCTTTTTTTTAACAATCATGAGAATCTCAGCAGAAGGAGTGCTATCACAGCAGTGCAAACACAACAAAAATCTCTAAGCACACAGTGTAGGGACAAAGCACAAAACTCAACAAAGAAAGTTAAAGAGCTTCACTACCAAAAATTAAAATCAGAGAAATGCTGTTCACCTTTCTGTCACTGCTTACTGCCTTATGTAGGCACAGATATAGCACTCTTCTTTATACGCAGATCTATAGGGATAAAAATACTAAGAAAGCACAAGTTTTATTTTAATACATAGGCAGATGTGGCACCTTGCAGAATGGGACATTTGAGAAGCCCTGTAGTGCGTTGTGAAAATCAAAAGCAGCGTGGTTTGTGGACACTTGTGAAAGATTATATCCATACAAATGTCATTCAACCAGGAAGGTATATAGAAGGGGGAAGGAAAATGTAAGCTATATATTTACTTATTATTTCTATCCCACCTATGAGTAAAAAGTGGGAAGCTGGTATTTTATACAGTTTGAAACTAAGAAAGTCAAATAAATTGTAATAAAAGTTTTCTAGAACCTATGTTTCACTTCCTTGCATTCTACTGACACTTTACAACGATATACCTCATTTAGTTCTCTCATGTAACATTCAACAATAACTTCTATCAGAAACACTTCAGATTTAATTAGAGAGTGGTTCCATTGCATAATAGAGACTTGGAACTCATGAATTTCTTCACTTTTTCTAAATAAATGATTTAATCCTACAGAACCCTGGGGAGCTAAGCAAGTCATTTTATTTCACTATCTGTATGGCAAATATGTAACAGAGAAGGAGGGATATTTAATATTTACAAAGCAGACAGCATATTAATCCACAAGTAAGTCTCCATTGAAATCACAGGAAAAAAATGTTAGAAGGGATCTCTAGAGGTCAATCTGGCCTAAATTCCTGCTCAAAGCTGTGCTGCCTTCAACTGTTCAAAGTTAGATCAGGTTGCGTGGAGCTTTGTGCAGTGTTTTGAAATACTCCAGGAATTTATACTCCAACTTTGGGAAGCCTGTTCCACTGTTTACCTGCTCCCACGTTGAAGGTACTGCAATGGTGGGACCTCTTCCAGTTGTTTACAAAAGGTTTCTTTCTCTTTCTTGTCTTGAGATAGCTGTCAGTTGCAGTCAGACAACATGAAGGCCCCCTCGTTGGCCTCCCTTCCTAATTCTGACACATAACCCTCTCATCATTTCCAAAGCAGAACCCCATGTATTTGAGCATCTGCTTAGCATCCTCTCTCTGACAATTAAAACTGTAACAAAGACCAACAACCTTTTTCTGTAGATAACTCATCTTTATTTGACAATCTGCAAACGTTCTTCTCAGACATTACAGAATAACCTGAATCTCTGCTCAGGACTAGGTGTTCCTCCAGGGGGTTGTAAGTGGAATCACTGGTTTTACCTTCTTAGCCTTCTGCTGTAATCAGAATGCTGGAAGTTGTCTTAATCACCTATCAAACTCGCTATGTGACTCACAGGAATGAAATGATATGGTAAAAATTACCACTGAGAGATCTTCTCTCCATCTTCTCCCAAAACCTTACAAAACTTAGAAAACCTGAGTAAATTCGCAGCATGCTCGCTCAATTTAGTAGGAGCATTATCAGCTTGTATCTTCAGCAACAGATTTTCTGCACTAGGACATAGGGAAGGGATAAATATGCTACTTTCTGATTTATTTAATGTTTTTGTTTTAGTGAAATGTTTTGGCTGTAAAGTGATCTACAGAATTCTGCAGAGGAACAAACATAGCACTTTATGTATTTATCACAGCTGTGATATGCTCTTGAGTAAAGTTTGCCTGTGTTCTTTGGGGTCATAATGTCCTGTATAAGCTGAGGCACACTGAAGGCTATATATAAAATAGCTGAATTCATAGATTCTAAGGGGTGTGGGTGGCTAATTAGCTTATGAGTGCTGAATAGCACCAAACTTTTGACAGCATTCCCACCACAGTTTCCTCACTGTTACTTTTCATCTCAAATTTTACTTGAGTAAGTGTGCCTATAACCCATAGGGATTAAATCTCCAAGGAATATTAGTCTAGAGATAAAATATATTTTTGTTCATTGCATAGTCCCACAGTGCTTCATTAACTTGAATTCCAAATACCTCCAGCAGAAATTAACTTATCAAGGATTCCAAATTTCTAGCCCTGAAGGTACCCTGGCCATGTTAGTCTTCACAGGAACAACATATGTGCCTGTTCTTCACTGACTTCACTTAAACACAGCATTGACTTCAGTTTACACCAGTGAGTAATGGCACAATAGTGAACATGGGCACATAATGTAGACCGGTTGATGGTTGGACTAGATGATCTCTTTTCCAACCTTAATGACTCTTTGATTATGGCACTCCAGGAACAAAACCTGACACTAACTGCAAGGCAGGGATACAAACTTCCACTGTGGTGACTCCCAAACTCTTGTTGCCTTCTTTCTACACAGGAGATCTAAAACATTCCAGAACAGTATTGACAACAGAGGGTAATTTGGCAGACATCTGGTACTGACTTACTTGACAGAGTGACAGAGCACTCTACCTAGACTGTTAGCTTAACCATTAAAATCATAGAGTCAGAGTTGCTTGAGTTGGAAGGGACCTTTAAAGGTCATCACATCCAACTCCCTTGCAATGAACAGAGACTCCTACAGCTTGATCAGGGTGCTCAGAGCCCATCCAGCCTGACATTCAGTGTCTCCAGGGATGGGGCATCCACTGCCTCTAGGCTGCTATCAGATCTCTCCAGAGTCTTCTCTTCTACAGGCTGAACAGTCTCTCAGCCAGTCCTCATCGGGAAGATGTTCCATACCTCCAATCATTTCTGTGGCCCCAGGGAGCGCTCCAACAGCTCCACGTCTCTGCTGTACAGAGGTCTGCACATCGGGCCGTAGTGCTCCAGGTGAGGTCTCACAGCACAGAGCAGAGGAGCAGGATCACCTCCCTCGCCCTGCTGCCCACATTTATTTTGGTGCAGCCCAGGATACAGCTGGCTTTCTGGTTGTGAGGGCACTTTGCTGGCTCGTGACCAGCTGCCATCCACCGGTCCCTTTTCATCGGAGCTGTGCTCTACACTTACATCTCCCAGCCTCTACTGACAGCGGGGGTTGCTGTGACCCAGATGCAAGATCCCGCACTTGCATTTGTTGAACCTCGTGAGGCTCTCTTGGACCCGCTGCTCGAGCCTGTCTAAATCTGTGGATGGCATCTCAGCCCTCAACTGTGCAAAAAAGCAGGGCGCTGGGCGCTGCGGGTGAGATCGAAGTCCGGTGCCCGTACGAGACACCCCGACGGGCGGCCCCGGCTGAGGCGGGAAGCAGCGGCCGCGCCCTCCCGCCCGCCCCCATGGCGGGGGCGCTTCGGCCGGGAGCAGCGGGCGGGCATGTGGACGTCGCTGGGCGCCGTTACGGAGCCGGTCGGCCCCAGGGCAGCGAGCGGCCGCTTCTGGGCCGTCACCCTGGGGGCAGCGGTTGGGCTTTTCCTCCTCGGGTTCCTCATCGGTACAGTGCGGACTTCAGCCCTTTTTGGAGCGGAGCCGGGCTGAGCGGCGGCCGGGTCGCGGGGGGTGGGGGCGGCAGGGAGAGGGCGGGAGTCGGGGAGCCGTGCTCAGGTGGCTCAGGATCGGGGATGGGGTGAAAGAAGGGGACAGACTCTTGATCAGGGCCTGTGGTGATAGGACAAGGGGAAATGGTTTTAACTGAAAAAAAGATTGAAATTGGATATAATAAAGAGGTTTTGTACTGTAATGATAGCGAAGCATTGGGGCAGGTTGCCCAGAGAAGCAGTGAATAGCCGATCCGTAGAGAGACACTGAAGGTCAGACAGGACGGGGCTCTGAGCACCTGATGGAGCTGTAGTGTCCCTGTTCAGTGCATGGGAGTTGAACTGGATGGCCTTTAAAGGTCCCTTCCCACTCCAAAGATTCTATGATTCTGTGTCCTGACTTAAAAATAAAAACAGGTGTCAGAAACTTTCTAGCCACGTGTTCCTTCATCACTTACTCTGGTAATGCCTGTATAGTAAGGGAAGGTTTCCAGAATAAGAACCAGAGACAGAGAACATAGTTAAAAGACATCTGTTCCTTAAAAAGGGACTCTGTTTCTTTCTTTTTTTTTAAAGCTGCTATCTTTCTGCAATGACTGGCAGCATCATGCTCTGTGTGCAGGGAAGATAGGAGTTCTCAACATCTCTTCATTTGGAGGAGAGGAGGCTTGTTGACACTCTTTACAACTCTCAGAAAGAAGGTTGCAGCCAAGTAGGGGTCAGCCTCTTCTCTGAGGTGAAAACGATAGGATGAGAGGTAATGGCCTTAAGTTGTGGCAGGGGAGGTTCAGGTTGGATATTAGGAAGAATTTCTTCTCAGAATGTGTGGTGATGAGTGGCACGGGCTGCCCAGGGAGGTGGTGGAGTCACCATCCCTGGAGGTGTTCAAGAGCCATGGAGATGTAGCACTGAGGGACATAGTGGACATTGTGAGAGTGGGCTGACAGTTGGACTAGGTGATCTTAGTGGTCTTTTCCAACCTTAGTGATTCTGTGATGTAAGATCTGCAGTAAAATGACTGTGATTGGTATAGCACTGTTTTCACTTCAGTGCCCTAGCTAACAAATACTGTGGTGCAGGGCTATCACTGCCATTACCAGTATCAAGTTGTGGCTGTTTTATTGTGCTGTGATAAAGAATAATGGTAAAATATGCAGTGAAAATCTTGTAATATTCAAGAAAAATGTGTTTTGATGTGTTGTATAGGCTGGTTTGCAAAACCTGTAGAAGAGAAGACACCTTTAAGACCTCATGTGGAGATGAAGGCGGCATTTATGGCTGAGATGAAAGCTGAAAACATCAAGCACTTTCTTTTGTAAGCAGTGTGTAGCCTTATCTGTCAAAAAAAATAATAATAATCAGGAACCAGCCCAAGGATACCACTAAACAGATCAGTGTGTAGGCTCTTGGCCATTGGTTTCAACTAATGTTTTCCAGTAAGATGAGAGAGACTACAGTCCGTCTTGACTCCTCTCATTCTTGTTTGTGTTGAAAACACTTGGAGTCATTCTCAGCAAACTCAGTACTTAAAAGTAATTAAGAGCTGGCCAAATTCTTGCTCTGCAGTTGGTGAATACTTGCACAAGCATAGTTCACTCTTTCATGTATGTGGCCTATTTAGACAACAGCAATGTTGACCTTACACTGTTTTTTTATGGAGGGTGTTTACTTCAAATTAGGCTTTATGAATGAACAGGACAGATTCAGTGCAAAGTAGTGGAGTTCTTAAACATAAAAGAGAAAAAAGTCATGCCAGTATTTGAGCTTGTGTTTCTTTGTGTGGAGACCTTTACACTTTTTTGCTGTTCTTCCAAATTTGTGACCACATTTGTGTTACTTGGCAGCATTCTGTCATGTTCTCACTTTCTTGAAGAAAGATGTTCCCAAGCACTCCCTCACCGCACAGTGAACAGCTAGAATGGTTATCTTTAAAGCTGTAAAGACACTTTTAAGACCATGGGTTTTTTTTCCCCAAGGAGGTTTTCTGCTCCAACAAGGAAAGATGCTAACTTCCTGAAAATTCAAGTGGTAAAAAATGACACTGTAGACTTTTAAAATCTATTGTAGTTGAATTACTGTAGTTAATTTCTTGATTTCTTAAAGTTTAGAAGCCTTAGCTGCTAGGAAGCTGATGCATTATTAATCGTTTGTTCTGGAGACCTTCTAAACAGATTTTCTACTAGGAAGGTGTGATATTTGTTAAAATAATATATTTATTCAAGCTAGAAGTCATAAATTATTGATAGAAATTGACTTTCTATGTAAAGAAAATTTTAAAGTGTCAGTGCTTTTAGAAGTAGGCAGTAGTTCTGGTTTTGCCTTTAAATCCCAGCCTGATTAAATAGCAGGAAGTTATATCTTACTGCAAAACATTACAAATTACAAAATTGCAAAACAAAACAAAACATGTTCAGCTTATTGATTGTGTCAATCCCACATATTTCGTTTTAAGTGCACTTCCACAAGCTATTGCAAATAAGTTAGCTGGAAAGCACATTCTCTTTACTGCGTTTATAGCCATGTCCTGGGCTATGTAAACATTGAAAACTTAAGATTTTTTGCACTCTTCAACCTGTTTTGGCTCCTGGAACACCAGCTGTTGCTCAACAGCTCTGTAAAAGAAGCTTTCTTCTCTCCAGTCTCTGTCTTGTGCCAGCAGGAACATTGTACCACATTTACTGACATGCAGCCAGTCTGTGGTGGAATACACAAGTGCTTAATCACTACTCAGAACTAGCAGTACAGGCAGTCAACAGATTAGAACAGGAAACGAAGAAAAACAAAGTTCTACTAAATGGGGGTATAACACAGGAGAACACTATTGCATAACTCAAATTGTAATCAAATGCAGAAAATGGTGCCTTGACTGCATGAGGAACAGTACAGCACAGTCTTGATAGAAGCTGTTGATGTTACCAGAAGAACATGGCTCTGTACAAAAGTCAGAAGTATATAATTCTTCCAAAGTACTTTGCTGTTTTTTGGTAACACTCAGTGGAACTTAAGAAGTAAAATTTTCCCCAACCTTATGCCTGGATCTTATCTGAGGTCTCCTTTCCTTCATTAACACCACTGGGTTCACGTGGCGTGCTGATGGCGCGGTCGTAAAACAGGATGAGAACATAATGATGATAATCTCATTCAATGGAGGCTTCTTTAGATCAGTTCACCACTGGGTTTTCTCATTAATCTGTCCAACTTTCATTTTCAGCTGATGAGTTGCTCACCATTCCTGGTATCATACACTATTTGTTATTCAGTGTACATGTCTCTTAAGTCACAAGCTGCTGAGTTTTTCTGTTCCTTGTTTGTAAGCTGCTACGAACTCATGCTTTTATTTGCCAACAAAACACACTCAGTGTCAACTTTCAGATAAATCAGTATTTGCACTAAAATTAATTAAAACAGTGGGATCTGAGGATACTTTCCAGCTAATTAAATATAGGGATCACAGTTTAATTATGCACATTTCTAAACTGAATACCTAGAAGTAATTATGCTCAGTTATTTTACTGCTTCAAGGAGGGCTGGTCTTATTATGCAGAGAAATGGCCCTAGGATGCCCAGAAGACAAGGAATAAAGCAAGAACAAGACCCCATGGCTGATTTTCTTCCATTCTTGCTAGGCTGCATTGCTAGCAAGATGTAAACACCTATGACTGAAACCTTTTGCCTCACGCTATGTGTATGGCAGACAAAAATATAAAAGCTGAAGAATCTTGGTCTTGATTCAGTCTGGATACATCTGGTCATATCCAGGAGATGTTTTTAGCTAGGTTAAGATCATATGCAGCAATGCCTGATCCTGACCAATTGCTTCTGTTTCTTCTAGCAATTTTACACAGCGTCCTCACCTTGCAGGAACAAAGGAGAATCTCCATCTGGCTCAGCAGGTTCAAGCTGACTGGAAGGAGTTTGGTTTGGATTCTGTTCAGTTGGTTCATTATGATGTCCTGCTCTCTTATCCTGATGAAAATAAACCAAATTACATCTCAATAATTGATGAGCGTGGAAATGAGGTACTGAAAACACCTGCTTTTGCAAACAGTGCAAAAAAACACCTTTATACACCTGGGAGGACTGCAAGGGAAAGCTGTCCTCTGCTCTGTTCATGGCACCTGATTCGGAGTTCATGGAAATTAGTGGTTCTCATTTGCTTTATTTATTTTTTCTTAATTTATATATTTGTTTCTTCATTTTTGTGCTGGGAATACTAATAACTGCACTGCTTCGTGCAGCTTACTGACACACATGGATGAAAGGAAAAGTGTGTGTTAGAGTTACTGTATGTAATTCAACTGTTTTAAAATTGCTGTGTTATTTAGGGAGAGGAAATCAACCATGGTTAGCATCATTACTTGTATTGAGTCATTTTACAGCATTGGTGATTGTGCTGAATTCAGTTCCTCGAAGATTACAGACTTTATGCCTCAAGATACACTGACACAAATAAAATCAGTTCATTACAGAGCAGCTCTACTGCTCACTGAAGGACGAGGGATGAGCAGAATGCAAACATTTTTCTATTATTGTGATCTAACCTTCTCTTACTTGCTATACTGACACCTTCAAAGGAACCTGGGTTCACATAAACAGGCTTCTCTGCTAAGTCTGTGACAGTGAGACTATCAAGATCACACACTGAATTCACATACAGAAAGTGAATCATTGGTTATTGAAGTTTTGGTCACATCTCATTTTGAGTTAAAAAAGTAGAGTCCTTTAAACATAAATGCCTGTGAAATGTGCCTGCATAAACAGTACTTCTTTTTCATATTTCCTGGTTTACTCTTTTGTTTGTTCCTTCCTAATAGGTGTTCAACACATCATTGTCAGAGCCGCCTCCTGCAGGGTATGAGGCAGTAGGAGATGTGGTGCCACCCTACAGTGCATTTTCAGCCCAAGGAATGCCTGAGGTAAAATGGTGGAATAGTGAAAGAGACAGAGATGGAAATAAGAGAAGATGGGATGCTGGAGCATAGCATAGTGTGAAGTAAATGGAATAGTATGGAATAGAGTAATGTAAAATTCCTGGGTCTTAGGCTGTGTGTGTACAAACCCTGACATACTACCAGTAAGAACGATGAGTCAGCCCTGATGTTATTGGGAGTTTTACATTGGAGCTGTGTTGAAAATGAACTGTCATACATACATGTTTGTTTGTTTTCCCCTCTAGTTTGACTTAAAATTGAATTGTTTTTCATTTTCCTAAAAATGTGAAAATAAGTCTTTTGTTTTATTCACTTCTTCAGCTTCTCTAGATATTGTGTGAATATGCACTATTGTTTTCCATCCTGGTGATCAAAATAAGACTTAAATTTAAAAGTAGGCAATTAACCAACCTCATTTTCAAAGTGCTGTTTTCCAGGGTCTGTCATACAGCTGTAGCTGTGCAGTGTACCATGGCTATTGCAAATGGCTATTGCTAGCATTTGTCTTTTCTCTGTTGCACAGATGGCACCAGCTAACAAACTGTCTATTCTGAAGCTGGTCTGTGTAACAGGAGTTTTCTGTTCTGTGGTCATTAATTGTTTTGATACATAATTTGTAAGAATAGGAAGTATTTTTTTGCTTGCTGTACCTTCCCTGTCTATACACAGAATAACATAGGTGGGGAGGGCCCTCTGGAGGTCCTCTCTTCCAAGCTGGCCTCTAAAATTGGAGCTGACTTTGGAATCTGCTAGCAGTATTAAATTCGTATTCTTTCTGAAGCTTGTTAATAAGCTGCACAAGCCCAGAAAGCAAAAGATATCCTATATTCATACTCGGAGGAAGCTGGAGAGCCAGACAGGTAGCCTGTCTCCTAGGATATGAGAATTATGAGCGTTTCAAGAATCACAGTGGGAATTTTCACAGATCACAGAATCACACAGAATCACAGAATCACCCGGGTTGGAAGGGACCCCAAGGATCATGTAGTTCCAACCCCCCTGCCTAGCAGGGCCACCAAACATACATATTCAGATCAGGTTGCCCAGGACCCCGTCCAACCTGGCCTTAAACACGTCCAAGGACGGGGCATCCACAACCTCCCTGGGCAGCCCGTTCCAGGGCCTAACCACTCTTCTAGTAAAGAACTTCCCCCTAACATCTAACCTAAATCTTCCCTCCTTCAACTTAAAACCATTTCCCCTAGTCCTGCTATTGTCAGCCCTTTTGAAGAGTTTACTCCCCTCCTGGGTGTAGGTTCCCTTCAGGTATTGATAGGCTGCAATGAGGTCATCCCGCAGCCTTCTCCAGGCTGAACAAGCCCAACTCCCTCAGCCTGTCCTCATAGGGGAGGTGCTCCAGCCCCCTGATCATCTTAGTCGCCCTCCTCTGGACCCTTTCCAAAATCTCAATGTCTTTCTTGTACTGAGGGCTCCACACCTGGACACAGTACTCCAGATGGGGCCTCACAAGAGCCGAGTAGAGAGGGACAATCACCTCCCTGTCCCTGCTGGCCACCCCTCTCCTGATGGAGCCCAGGATCCAATTATGGAAGGTAAAAGGCTACCTTTCCAATTTTGGAAGGTAATATAAGGTAAAATTCATCGATTCTGCCTTCCTGTTTTAATATTCCCACAGAAAGACAGAATATCCTCACTGTTTTATTTGATTTCTAGTGAGCTACTCTAAACGATGGAATATGGGAAGTAACAATAAAAACAAGTTTTAAAAGATGCAGCTTCCTTCTTTAGAAAATGATTTTATTTGAATTAAACAGGAGAACATTGTTTCTGAAAGAAACAATACCTAACGGACAGATTTTCTATTCAAAATATATTGCTTATGCTTCCCTTAAAGCATAATGGTTTGGTAATAGCTCCAGATACTGGTGCTGTTAGCCACAACGTTCTTCAGTAAGCAGTTGTTGCAGCTCTACTGCAAATAGCATAGGAGGGGGCACGTATAAAGCTCTGCAGTGGGATTGCTGCTTGCGTTTTGGGCTCGTCTGAGTTTTCCCATATCTCTTTATGTTAAAAGCCATTTTATTAAAAACAGAACTAGGCTGTGGAGACAGGTGTGGAACCTGCCAGGTGCATTCATTAATCTTAGGCTTTCTGCTCTGAATTTTGGGACAGTTCCTGCATAAAGCTCAAAGTTCAATGAAGGGAGAAGGCTGTCAAGAACCTGCATGCCAGCGTAACTGTAGTATCAAGAGTAGGACACTTTGCTGAGAAGTGGGAAGAAATGGATCAAAGTTCTTCATACTGAGAAAGGCCAGGAACTCAGCTTTCTTATCTTCTGGGTGAAAGCTCTAATCAGGGAGTTGTAGAGGTAGTTAGGCGCTGCTAGCACCATTACTATTTCCTGCAGCTGCTCTTTAAAAATAAGTGGTAGTGACTCTATTTTGAAGGTTATATACTGCCAGAGTGGGATGGTAGCTTCTTTTCTGCTAGAGAGAAACCCTGCAGAGATTCAGAAATAGCTGCTGCTCATTTCTGGTAGATGTAGTATTGTGACTGGGCTTTCTAGATCTGTCTGTGTCCGTGGCAGGAGAACAGCAGTTCCACAGGCCCACTGACCCAAAAAGGGGAGGGGAGGTTGTCAGTGGTTTGTGGGCAACTTCAGCCCAGTTCTGTGACTAATGGAGCATGGGACCCATGGATCCACACCCTGGGAAAGGGGAAGGGAAAAGGGGGAAGGGTAGGAAGATGGGAGATGGGCCTAAATACAGAACAGCAGCAACCATCTGAGGAGAAAAGATAATTTACTAAATATGATATCAGAATGCAGGATAACACACTATAATACAATATATTATTGGAATTTAGGCTAATAAATCAAATAAAATGAGAGAGAGAGTATCTGATACTGAAGGCCTTACTTTGAATTGAAGGTGGAATGGCTGGGAAGCACACCCACACACTGCCAGGCAGCAAGGGAGGGAGGAAGTCCCATGACTTGCGGGTCTTTCCTTCCCCTCTGAAGGAAAGTCTTCTGGGATATGTAGTTCTTTATCTCTTCTGTCCAGGTATCCAGAAGTCAGTCCAAGGAACTGGAGTATTAACTCTTTAATTCCACGAGCTTTACATGATGTGATGATGTGGAATACCAGTAACAAAAGTCATAAAACTATGACAAGTGTAACCTGGTCTCCGATACAATATATTTTTCTTCCTTGTGGTGTATTTCAACTAGATCCCAATAAACAGGAAAGAAGTTAAGTTTTGAGCAAAAGGTTCTTTTCTTATAAATCTTTAGTAGAAAGCTTATTTAGTGATGACGTGAAGTCACGTTCTTACATACAGTGGTATTGGTTTGGAACATTAGCATCTTAAATAGCAGTAAAATTCTATTCTTCATTGCTTTTTAAGTGACTGGAAAAATGCCTCATGCCTTTGGATGTCAGGGGGAAGTTCTTCACTATGAGAGTGGTGAGGTGCTGGAACAGGCTGCCCAGAGAGGCTGTGGATGCCCTGTTCCTGGAGTTGTTCAAGGCCAGGTTGGATGGGGCCCTGGGCCACCTGGTTTACTATTAAATGGGGAGGTTGGTGGCCCTGACTGTGGCAGGGGGATTGGAGATTCATGATCCTTGAGGTCCCTTCCAACTCGGGCCATTCTGTGAATCTGTGATGAAGCCAGTACAGTTAAAGGGCTGTACCTCAGTCTATGCTGTATGCTGTATTGCAAGGCCACCTGAATGTCTGGTTACAGACTGTGTTGGAGATTTAAGCTTACTCGTTTTTGAAATTAAATTGAATATCTCTCTGGAAGTGTGTGATCATACAGAGAAATGCACCTTGAGAAGAGTTATCTGTCACCTAAATTTAGCTGTCTGAAATGGCAAGTGTCTACCTTAAACTGGTTCTTCAGTCTCACTGTAGGCATTTATTCTAAAGAGGACAACGTGTTTCTTCCTAAGATAGTTTTGGGATACCTCCAACTGTCCAATGCTGACTGACTAGAGCTTAAGCAGGCTAGAGAGAAGAAAGGCCAATGCTCTGAGAGTTTACACTCAATTTCTGAATCATATCGTACGTTCTCTATAGAGTCTTGAGATCACACAGCTTTTTATATTACTGTAAATTCATGAGAAGTCACTTTCTTACCTAATTGTCTCTATCAGAGGAGAATTCATACAAGAGCCAATGCTGAAGATTATTGTTCCCAGCCTGTTGTCTTGCTAAATCCCATCCTCCTCCTGTTATGCTCACTGACATTCAAATTCTATTTCCTTCTATCAGGGTGAGTTAGTGTATGTCAATTATGGCCGCACCGAGGACTTCTTTAAGCTAGAACGTGAAATGGGAATTAACTGTACAGGAAAGATTGTTATTGCCAGATATGGGAAGATCTTCAGAGGAAATAAGGTAATCACTCTATATAGAAATGTAATTTATGCCATCCTTTAGTTGATTTCAAGAGACTGAAGCTTTTAACCAAAGTCTTCTCAAGCTTGTAGTGTAATTGAGGTTTTCATAGAGGTGCGTTCAAAGAAAATTATTTAATAGGAGATATAAAATATCTATTTGGTATGTATATAATACATCTAAAGGATAGAAGTGAGTTGGAAAATGTTACATATTTCAAAATGTATCTGCTTACTATTAATTGTTCCAAAATGTAACTAACTTGCTCCAGTAATATACTCTGAAGTAGTCTGTTCTTCCCAATTTGTTCAAATGCACCTTAATATAATTTGGGAAGTGCTGTATTTTGAATTTCTCAGTTAGATCTGAGTGTCAAACACTGAATATCCTCATTGGAATGCCAAAATTTATTACACAGACTTGAGTAATCTTCTGGAGAGGAACTCACTGGTTTACATACATACTATTTTCACCAGTGAAAAGTGACTTGTGGCTCTTAACTCTAAGTCAGATACCACTGTGACTGAATTTTTATAGGCTGCCACTCTTAAGGATACTATCTGAATGGAAAAGACTTAAACATTATAGAAGAATCTGAGTCATTTATTAAAATGAAATACAGATCAAAATTGCTCATAACCAGAGGGACAGGCAGTTGCCATTTATTTTGGAAGTAATATGTCCTCACTGACATAAGGGGATGATACGTTCACTCTTACAGTGGTGTTTTTAACAACTGTATATTGGTGTGCAAGTCTCCTACTTCACTATCTATGTATCTATATGATCTTTTTGATATGAGACAAGTATGGGACCTTTGTTTAGCTAAAGCTGTGTGAAAGGTTTCAAGTTATAATCACTGTAATTTATAATACTTTCTTTTGCCCCTTGAATGCTTATGTCAAGCTATAAAGGTCTGGATAGAAACCAGAGATGTGCTTTGCAGGTGAAAAATGCTGAGCTGGCAGGTGCCAAGGGAATTATTCTTTACTCGGACCCTGCTGACTACTGTGCTCCAGGAGTAGATCCGTATCCAAATGGCTGGAACCTTCCAGGTGGAGGAGCTCAGCGTGGAAATGTATTAAACCTGAACGGTGCAGGAGATCCTCTGACCCCAGGCTATCCTGCAAAAGGTGAAGTGTCTGTTCAGTGGACCAGCACACACTTCCTAAATGGGTGCTGAAATTTACAGTGGAGCTAGACATCTGTATGTCTTCAGTACTAAGAAGAAAGCCTCCATCAGAAAAGGTCACTGTGAATGCTGTATTAAGGACAAAATTCCATTCTATTCCACAACCTACTGGAAAAATGGCTTCCAAATGTTTATGTTTGTCCACACTGTGAAAATTTAGATTCTGGTTTGTGGGGGGAAAAAAAAAATATTTGAATTGTGTCTTGTCTGAGCCAAACCTCATTTATTTATGTATTTATTTTTGTGAACACAGCAGAACAAAATATTCATTAGTGTAGTGTGCAAGTCTGTATCTGAATCTCTGGCAGATGCCCAGCTCAGTGTTCCAAACATTAGGCTATGGGCTCATAGTTTAGTCTTGTTTTTTGGCTGTGTCTTTTTCTGAAGTTGCTTCCCACAAAGAGAAGTATTTCTGTATCATTTAAATGAAAAAAAAAAAAAAAAAAAAAGATTAAGAAATAGTTTTTAAATCTCCAGCCAATTCTGAATGTGTAACTGTAGATGCTGTGGGAGCGTGTTTTGTAGTGTTGTTTTGAAAGTGTGCTGATGGAGCACAAATAGGGAAGTCACCGAGGAAATGTCAGCCCAAGTTATAGGGAAGTGAAATGATTCTCTTTGAGACCTGTGGTGTCTTTAAGGACTGTGCTGTGAAATGTACAGATTGCTTCTGAGACTTCTAAGGACAGAAATCCTCGTCTTTGCCTTTCAGAATACACCTACCGCTTAGACAAAGCCAGTGCTGTAGGTCTCCCAAAAATTCCAGTTCATCCCATTGGCTACCATGATGCTGAGTCATTACTGAGGTAAGTGCTGGGGAGACAAAGAATTTTAAAATATGTTCAGTGACAATGAGAAGAGTGTTTGAAAAGAAAAGGAAAAGGTTTTTTCACTCAGCAACTTCTGTAGTTTTTGAAATCCTGTTTGTGATTAGGGATCTGTAGATCTACACGTGTTGCTACGTGCCAGATTCATGCAAAGTGTTTTGGAAAGGGCTGTTTTTAATACATCAGGTATTATGTGAAGTAACGATTAGCACAGGTACACTGAAGTTGTAAAGTTACTGTAGAGAAAAGGCAAGAACTTGTGGGCCTGCTGTGATGCTTGTTTTGTGAAAAAAAAAAAAAAAAACGAAAATAAGGAGTGTCCAGGTGAATACTTGACTATACATCTTTGATGGGACAGTATCTACATTGTGTTGTAGTAATATGAAGCCATATTTTTTCTCCTCATTTGTATTATGTTGTGTAAATGTGAAACGATGCTAGCACACGAATGTAAGGATACTGGAAAAGCTCTGGAGTGTTAAAAAGTATGTAATAGGTAGCCATATTTAAGGCAGTCTGCATACTAAGTGTGCAGGTGATCTGAAGACAGGCTCCGAGCTTTGCAGAGGATGGTATTAAAATTCATTTTTATGTTAACAAAACATACACACTGAAGAAACTAAGATGCAGTAGAGTTGGCAGGTGCAACACTGTCCTTAAACATTCAACTTGGAGCAAGAAAAGATGACTAGGACACATCATATTTGTTCAGTTTTAGACATCTTAAGAACACTTCAGCTATGTCTATGCCACCATATTAAATGGTGCCCAGAGACAGGCACTGAAAGACAATTGCCTGTGCTGTTAAACTGTTAGAATGGTCCAAATAACAATCTACTGAATGAAAACTGCAACTGCAGTTCAAGGCAGTAGAAAGTTCCAAGGACCATTTACAATGAGCAGTTTATATGCAAAACCCTTGGAAGCAAAGACTGTTTTCCATTCTGAACTGTCCTTAATACCCAGGAACAGTTCTTCTTGTTAAAATACTAGTATTAATGTAGCCAAAAATGTAGATTAGTCATCTTTGAAACCTTATGCTACAAAATGTTTAAGACAGTGACCATCACTGTGGTCTGCATTTGCATGGCTCTGAGAAAAATCTGTTTTCTGCTTCCTTGTTTGTGTTTGGTGCTGATTGTAATAACAGTGATACTACGTGTTTCTCTTCATAACAGTAATATGGGAGGATCTGCAGCACCGCATAGTAGCTGGAAAGGAAATTTGAATGTGTCTTACAATGTTGGTCCTGGTTTCACAACAAATTATTCTACAAGGTAAGTTCTGTTTCATAAGGGAAACATGTTTGGGATTGGAGAAAAAAAATTGGTAGAGCAATACAATTTGACTGAAAATACAATGGTCAAGGTTATATGCGTTGTTCCTTTGATTTTGGCCATTTCCTGGGCTGAACTGCTCTCTATGCAAAGCTGCAATAGATTCACGTCTAATTGGGCTCACATGACTGAATTGCTTTAGTTTTAAGCTAATATTGAACCAAGTTCATTTGACAGTCATTTAGCTTTTGGCAAGCTATTTGAATAGACGGGTTACTTTTTCAGAACAGAACCTATGTATTTGAAATTCTTGTTGGACTGGCTTTTGATCTTACCTTTTGCCATGTATAAAACAATATTAACCTACACTTCTAAGATTTCCAGAAAAAAATGCTGGAAGTGCAGTGTCATTTTTATTAACTCAGATTTGTGTTTAAGTAAATAATTACAGTTCAGGATCAATTCCAGGCATTTCACTATTGGCTGAACTACTGTATTGACTTCATATGAACCATTTGACCTTTTGTTTTTTAGTCAAACCTCTTCTTCCAGAAAAAATATGCAGGCATCTTTGAGGATGAGCTGTTGTACCTCCATCTGTGTTGTGGATAAACAGAGTCTGTGACACAACTCAGTTCATCTGATTTTCTGGTGTCTGAGGTGCCACATCAGTACGAACACGCAGACTGTGCTGAATTCATTACAGTTTATTCTGTATGCTTTTTAAAGGTGTTGATGCTTTACTATGTAATCTGGTTAACTTTTTCTTTGGATTTTTTTCCCAATGCACCAGAAAGGTAAAAATGCACATTCATAGCAACAACAAAATAACAAGAATTTACAATGTGATTGGTACCATCAGAGGCACAGTGGAACCAGGTAAAGTCATTTGTCTTCAGTGGAGTAGCTAGAAAGGGGAAATGAGGAAGATAGTTTTCTCTGAAATACTGCTTTGTGTGATACTTGGTGTTGAAATACTTACTGCGTCAGATTTCGTACAGTTAACAGTACAAGTGCTGAGTTCCAAAGGGAGAGTCATACTCTAGACAGAATATTTGTCTTCAAACAAGTAGTTTTGCAACTGAAGGAATACTCTTAAATGGATATTTTTCCCTATGAACGAGGGAATGATATTGCCAGTTGAAAGAATTCAAAACCAAATGGAAATGGCTCAAAACCAGGTTTTCCGTTCCACCTGAATACATCGTTTCCACCACTGTTGTCTGATCGCCTGTCTTATAGTTTTCTGCAGCCAATGTTATATTTACTTTTTTATATATTTATATAAAAATATAAATATAAAATATAATAAAAATAAAAAATAAAATATAAATAAATATATATTTATATTTTTTTTATTAAAAAAGCATAAATAGAGACATCCCTAGAATGATGCATTCATTTAATGTGTAACTGCAGCCCTTCCCTGTTCTCTGAAACACAACTGCTGACCGTATTACAGTATCACAGCTATCTAGTCTGACTTTGATCATATTAATCACATTTCCATCACGTTGAACACCTTTTTATGACTGACTATATACATACTCACAGATATACATGCTTCCAATGCTGGGAGTCAGCATGATGTACAGAAATACACACGCTATTGTAAAATGTGAAAAGATGCATCTATTTTCAGAGGCAAACCACAGAATTTCTAATAGTAGAAGTAATGTTATGAAATTTAAGAGATCTTATGTCCTATGGGTTGAATTGTTTGACAAGTTTTGTAGCACTGGCTGAAAATGTAGAAAAATGTCTGGATATTAAAAATATCTTTTGCCTTTACATTATGTGTGATACTAACTAGTAAGTTTTGTTACCTAACACCTACATGAAAAGCTAGAAATAAGTTCCAGTCCTGCTGTGTCCAGTTCTGGGCTCCTCAGTTCAAAAAGGACAGGGATCTTCTAGAAAAGGTCTAATGGAGGTTCACAAAGATGATTAGGAGTCTGGAACATCTCCCCTGTGAGGAAAGACTGAAAGACCTGCACCTCTTCAGACTGGAGAAGAGAAGGCTGAGAGTGGATCTCATCACTGTTCATAAATATCTGGAGTGTGAAGCTGATGGGGGCAGGCTCTTTTTGGTGGCATGCAGCAGTACCAGAGGGGGCGGTGGGCAAAAACTGAAACACAGGAAGTTCCATATGAACACAAGGAAGAATTTACTGTGGGAGTGATGAGCACTGGAGCAGGCAACCCAGAAAAGTTGTGGAGTCTCCTGCTCTGGAGATATTCAAGACCTATCTGGATGCCTTCCTGTGCAACCTGTTCTGTACGGAACCTGCTTTAGCAGGAGAGTTGTACTCTGTGATCTCTAAAGTTCCCTTCCAGCCACTACAATTCTATGATTCTGTGTGTAATTAACTCTATGGCAGGAAAATAATGTTTTTTTATCTAAGTAAACTTCCATATTTTTCTAGATAGATATGTCATCCTGGGAGGCCACCGTGACTCATGGGTATTTGGTGGCATTGATCCTCAGAGTGGAGCAGCCGTGGTTCATGAGATTGTGAGGAGCTTTGGAAAACTGAAAAAAGAAGGTAATTGTCATGAGGGAATAAAGCACACAAAAAACACCGCTTTCATCAGTGTCTGCTGATATCTCTGAGATTTAAGCATGTGCTTAAACTTTTATTTATCTCTGATCTCTCAAAGAAGCACATTGCTCTGCAGCTCTTAATTAATCACACAATCTCAGTATCTCTGTATTACATCTATTCAAGAGAAAATATACCTGAAGAAAAGCGAAAGTCAAACCATAAGTTATGAGAAGGATAGTAAAATAAATATGACATTCAGATAAAGTTGATTGCTGTTTACTTGATGTTGATCATCCTGGGAGTTTGAATGATGCTATAAAATTGATATTGTGGTGAACTGATTAATACTTCAGCAGGGCAGCATTGAAAGTATTCTGATCACTTGACTGGTCTGGAGGCAGACCCAAATACGAATAAAATCTGTGTGATGCAAAGAACGAGCTGTGCAAACATAGTAGGAGGTAATAGTTTTAAAAATACCTCTTACCTAGTTGTATTATAATAGGAGAAGAATATTAATTGACCAGATTTCTGTTTTTGTCAGAGCAAATGCTGATATCTCCGATAAAACTCAAGTAGTGTGTTACAGGAGCTTCTTTTGCCTTTCCATTGCATTATAAACCTATTAGCACTCCGTTTTCTCCTCTTTCCCTTGCAGTTATTGAATGTCAGGGGACACTCTCTTTGCAATGCAAGCTTAAATTAAAAAAAAAAAAAAAAAAAGTTATAAGGGGCAAACAAATGAAAGATTCCAGTATCCTCAAACTTTGTGCAAAGTTAGAGAGGTAAGGCAATACATTGGAGAGGCAAGCCTGCTGCGTTCAGCCTGGGTTTGAATGAACTTCAAGTGAAATAACTTTGTTTTGAAGATGATCTAGGTATGGAAATCTGATATTTGTGAAACAGGTCAAAGAAATTGAGTACTAGATGTGACAACTTTCCAAATACAACTTTTTTACAATCGTTTTACAGTGTGCACTAAGTTGAAATGAGCAAATAGAAAAGCTTTCTTTCAAGAATTTATGCACAGACATTCTTTTTTCTTGTTCAGTTTTAAATTTGAGGAAATTCTGTCAAGAGGAGAAGTGTACATGATATTAAAGTACGAGAATGCTAAAAAATAATAAAGCTTTATTAGATTAGAGAGAAAATTATGTTTAAAGTTCCTCTTTTTCCACAAATCAGGATTAAAGATGAACACCTCAGAAATGACATGAGCTGTTTTTATTTTGGTAATACACTTTTTATGGTCTTATTGCAGGATGGAGGCCACGGAGAACAGTGATATTTGCAAGCTGGGATGCAGAGGAGTTTGGCTTGTTAGGATCAACAGAGTGGGCTGAGGTAAACTAATGTGGCTACAAGACAAGTGTTCATAATGACATATCTTTAAGAAATCTGTTTAAGAAAGCAGCACTTCCTCTCTCAATTGCTCTCTGTCTGTCTTACATACACACAGTTTTCCTTACAGACTCCCCAAGGTAGATCTATTCAGTACAGATCAACAACCTTACCTGAAACAGCTGTTACTTCTGTGGTCAGAAAAATTGTTCTGAGGAGAAAAGTTTATCAACATTTTCTTTCTGTTTTCCTTCTCAGGAAAATGCCAAACTGTTGCAGTCCCGAGGAGTGGCTTATATCAATGCAGATTCTTCCATTGAAGGTATATTGTTTTGGCTTGCATTCTGTAGAAATGCCAGAGATGCATGTAGAAATGCAGAGATGGCATGTATGAATGACTGGGAGGCAGTTTGACTTAGAAATCTGTGAAAGCCTCAACATGATAATATTGTTGAGTTAATGTTATGCTGAATGTGGAAGGAAATGGTGACCCAGAATTGTAAAGCATCCTTCAGATATTCCATTCCTGGTGCTTTAGGGAAGAAGTACCTTATAGCAGCTGTATTATCTGGGGAGTCATGGTGAGCAACAATTGTTGTGCCTCTGTCAGCACTTCTGTAGCAACTCAGTAGGGTCTACATCCCCTCTCATAATGTTTGTAATCAGCATGGGGGCATAAGAAAAGCTCTTATGGTTGCTTAAGAAGTTGGTCTGTAATTCATCCTAACTAGCTCAAAGGAGAAGAGCCTCTCTACAGGAAGAATCAGCTTGTTTCTTGTAGAGTGTGTAATTTTCTGATGTCTTATTAACTAATAATGGCACAAGGCTTCAGTTGAACTTCCTTCTTCATATGAATATTTTTGTTCTGTTTTTCAGGAAACTATACGCTAAGAGTGGATTGCACACCACTGATGTACAAACTGGTGTACAGTGTGACCAAAGAGGTAATATTGCTTTAAATTTGTAGCCACAACATTCACTGTTTGTTTACTGGATGGGGCTTAGTGTATAAAATATGATGTCATGTTGCTTTCTTTTCTACCAAGGTAAAGGAAGTGTAAGAACTCAATGTAGGCATTTTCTGGCAATTGAAAGACAACAAATACAATTTAACTCTGTTAAAATTAGATGCCCAGTTGAAGATATTTCTGTCTGGAGCTGTGGAAGAGCTGATCACCTGCAGTTCCCATGGTAACTTGTGCTGAATGTGAGTGTTCAGAACTGCAGAAAATCAGGTCATTAGAGCCTTACTTTGGACACCAGAGCCATCATTAAATTGTTGACCTAAATACCAATAAACATGGTTGCATAACCCTTCCTTGAGCTGGAAAGCAGCAACAAAGGCCGATTAATGCACGTTACTACACCCTGTTGGTAGCTGGGGTCTGAAGAGATCACTCATCAGAAAGGAGGTTGTGTAACACCGTCCAAAATCAACCTGTGGCAGAAAATGTTAACACGCTTGTTTAGGCAGTTAGCTCCGTGTCCAAATAGCCAAGCATATTTTATTTTGATTGCTATCATGGAGTCATTCTTACAAATATATTAAAACAAAAATAGAGAGTAAAAAAATTTAATACAGTAAAAGCAATGAAACCTCAGCTGCCCATCAGTGAAGAGAAAGCTGAAAAATATACAGTGTTTATTGTGCTCAGTAATCTGGGAAATAATCTGAAAATAGTGATAGGAATGAACTAATAATGATTAGTTAATAATAATATACAATAATACTTGTATAGCTCTGTAGCAGTAATAATGATGGAAGCACTCAGTGCTGCATACTTTGTCCTTCTAAAGTCATTACTCTTTCTCTGGAAATCCTTGTTTTGAACTGAAACAAGGAAAAAAACAATTTTAAATTAAACCAAGACAGAATTCTTTGAAATTTCCTGCCAGATTGAAGCAAGAAGCTTTTTTTTCCCCCCATATTTTAGTATTTAAATTAAATGACTGAACATCTCATTGAAAGTATCAGAAGGTAAATATTGACATGAAATGTTCTGCTTTTCTTGTGCTTTCTTTCATTTAAAATTACTTATTTTTAGCAGATAAAATATTCCTTTGAAAAATGTGCATTTAAAACTTTGAACTGGAAATGTAGAAAGGATGAGGGATTATTTTCACTTATTTATTTATTATCCTAAGCCATAGGCTTTGAGTGATGGCCAGTTTTAGTTTCATTGACTGGTAATATTTAAAACTGTACCTTTTGTCTTTTTTTGCAATATATATTTTCTAGATACCAAGTCCTGATGAAGGGTTTGAAGGAAAATCTCTTTATGAGAGCTGGTATAAAAAAAATCCATCAACAGAATATAAAGAGGTGCCCAGGTTAGTGACAAAAGAAAATGAAGACAATGCCTTAACTTAAAGCAGCTTGTAGTTGTAGTTAAAGAAATACCTACTTGAAAAACTGAGCACTTGAATGAAACAGTGTGATTTTCAACAGATACGGATTTCAGAGTCTGATTGCTACTGATACAGTATTGTACAACACTTACATGAACTTGGACTTGTAGCATCAACAGCTTTGTGAGTTAAAAGTAGTGTTGGCATAGTTTAGAGGTGCAGACACATAAAGTATTTCACGTGAAAGGCAGTGGCAGGAGCACTAGATGATTACACAATAGCATTCCCTTGCAGTTTCTTCCAGTTTCCTGGCAGGCCTCTGAATTTCTATGGCTACGGAGCACACCAAGCAGGTTTTTGCAGTACTGTCCTTCAGAATTTACTGAATCTAAGAAACTGATTCTCTTATGTGAAGCCATGCTAGTACTGTTGTGTTTTTTTCTCAGTTGAGAGACTGGAAATAATGCAAGTTCAGCAGGAAGAAGGTGTTTTGGTCTTCTTAATTATTAAAGGCAGTGAGTTAAATTTTCCCCTTTAATGTTTTCTCTGCAATGGCTCTGTCCTCCTAAGAATACAGTTGTTGGTAGGAGATGAATACAGTGCAGGCTTTCAGTGAATTTGTGGTGTGTTGAAAGAAAGAACGTTCTAGGGAAAGATTATGTAGTGACTGTAGCAGGAGAATAAATAGCTATCTCAGTACTTGGAAACAAACTAGGAAATGTATGTTGAGTATTGTCACTCAAGGCATTTTCTTCTTTCTTGTTAAAAGAATAAATAAACTGGGTTCTGGCAATGACTTTGAGGTCTTTTTTCAACGTCTTGGCATCGCTTCAGGCAGAGCACGTTACAGTAAAAACTGGGTAAGTCTGCATCTTAGTAATTGCATCTCCCTTGCAATTGCCTGAATAATAACTGTAAATGAGCCATTCACAGTGGTAGCTTTTTGGAATAGTTCAGTTTACTGTGTCAGCGTGGAGTCTCAGTTCCTAACTAGAACTCTATATGCTACTATGCTACAAATACTTAATAAACAGGACTTGTCAACTTGGTGTCAATCAGACAAGAGAAGAGGAATTTTATTCAGAGTAAGTGGATGTACTCAAAATTATTTATGGTTCAGGAAGGGTTCACTGGCTTATGATGCCTTTCAAATGAATTTGATGGCTTATGAAGCTTTGAATTCAGCAGTAATTCATGTTTTGTGAAGAATATAGGGTCGACTCTGGTTCATGGTATGAAAACAACTGAGAAATGTTTGAGAAGCAATCCATTAAATTTAGTCTTTTCCTGTGAAAAAGCTCAGCCAAAGTCGTAAACAGAAATAGCTACTGAGATCCAAAGAGAGGAAGGGCAAAATCGCATTAATTCAGAAACTAGAAGTTGTGTCTGTTCTTGGCTAACTTCTTTAGGCCCAGTTCCAGGTCAGTGGAAAGAGCTTCTCCACATAACTATTTCATCATAAGCAGATGTCTAGAGCTAGCTCCACCACTGAGCAGTTCTTCCCATGTGATTGTCCATAGCGGCTACAGAGTAGCAGTGTGACCTGAACACTTAACTTTACTGTGCCTTAAATCCTACAGCCAAGCTTTTCAAACAAACAGAAAGTATCTGTAGCTGACTTGAATAATGAATTTGTTTGATTTTGTTTGTTTCAGAATGTAGAAAAATATAGCAGCTATCCAGTTTACCACAGTGTGTATGAAACCTATGAAATTGTGGAAAGATTTTATGATCCCTCTTTCAAGAATCATCTGACAGTAGCTCAGGTACGGGGAGGGTTGGTGTTTGAATTGGCCAATTCTATTCTACTTCCTTTTGACTGTAGAGATTATGCATCAGCTCTGAGCAGCTATGCTCATGTCATCTATAACATGTCAAGGAATCATGAGGAAGAACTGGCAGCATACAATGTATCCTTTGGTAGGTATAATCTTTTAATTCCTCTGTTAATTGTAGCGATGCCTTATTTTAATTTATAAGCCTTCCAATTCCTCCCTTTCTGCTTCTTCCAGATGCTCTCTTTTCAGCTGTGAAGAATTTTACAGAAGTTGCTGATAGCTTTCATGATAGACTGCAACAAATAGATATCAACAAGTAAGTTTAACTGTTTTTTCTTCCAGCCAAATCTTCATAGTCCTCTGGGCTCAGAGGGCATTGTCTTTGTTTGCATTGAGTCCCCTGAATAACCATGATGACCAATGGCAGGTGGCCATTTGAAGTCCTTACGGGCTCTTGTCTTTAAGGATCTGATTATTCTAAGAAACATAATATGGAAGTGTTGAACTAGTGGGCATCAGAGAGACACTGGAGAGCCTGGAAATCTAGCCATTTTCTCTTTGAAAAGTATCCAAGGTAATGAAAGTCAGTTCTGCTCAGAGGAGCACTTGGATGGTGCATGGTTGTGGCACAGAACTATACTTCTTTTATATATATGTAGATGTATGTTACATTTCATGGGAAGGGTGGAGCTTAGCCAGAGGCTTGCCCTTGTGGAATACTAAGAGTAAAAGCCCTATTTTTAATTGTGGCAACTTTGAAGAGAGATAAATTTATGTAAAATATTAGATTTATGACATATGGCATATTTGAGACATTTTTCTGGGCTTCATATTTCTATGGTGCTTATATCATGTTATTTGAAAAAAGGTTAGTTTGCATAAGCAGAAAAAATGACTTTTAAGCTAATGAATTCATTTTCTGTTTTGTGCTGCATTTGCAAATCATAACTTTCCTCCCGACTTTGTTAGATCTCTTCTGCTTTAGTTATTTTGATTTTGTAACTCCTGTCAGATTCCAAGCTTACACATTTGTAAATTTCAATGTATTTGTTTTCCTGCATGACTAGAATGTGTTGGTAAACATAGCTGAAGTTTCAAAGTAAATATAGAAGAGAACACTTTACCATTAATCTTTGTGATTCAGTAACATGTCTTGATAATTCTGCAGCACAGTAGCAAATGAGAAAGTTCAGTCTGAAATCATTTTACTGATGATTGACCTAAATCTAAACATTAATTCAGCCAACCAGATTCAGTTTATATCTGTATCAGTGTAAGCTTGAAACAATTTCATTGACAGTTGTAGAATTACTGCAGGCTTACAGTGATAGAAAATTTTCCACTTCTTCTTGGTGAGTGCTTTTGAAGCTTTACAGTAAGTTACTTTGGATGTGAACTATCAAACTCAGATATAGTCAGCATATTCTCCTTCACAGTTCTTGCATCAGTAGTATGCCCAGAGCTATTCAAAGCACACAGAAACAGATGGTCTGTGCTCCAGGGAATTTGCAGTCTGCTATCAGAAAAACAAAATTCTTGGATTACTCTAAAGATGATTCTAATGTTCCTGTTTCTCAGAGGTGATTTTATATAAATGCTAATGTGATTTTACTGAAGTAATTTGGTGTTGACTGGCTTTTTGGAAAATGGAGTCTTCTATAAAAGAAGAGAATGGTCTATCTAAGCATCCTAAGAAAAAGGAGGGAATAAAATAAAGCATGAAAGAAAATACCTGAAAGTCTGTCTTCTTTGACAATATTCCTTGGTCTGTAGAACAGCTTTAAAAAACTTTCAGGTCTTTTCTGTCCTCTGGGGAGACCTCATTGTGGCCTTGAAGGGAGCATATAAACAGGGGGGGGACGGCTGTTTACAGGGTGAAATAGGACAAGGGGAAATGGTTTTAAACTGGGACAGGGGAGGTTTAGGTTAGATATTAGGAGGAAGTTTTTCACCCAGAGGGTGGTGACACACTGGAACAGGTTGCCCAAGGAGGCTGTGGATGCCCCATGCCTGGAAGCATTCAAGGCCAGGCTGGATGTGGCTCTGGGCAGCCTGGTCTGATGGTTGGCGACCCTGCCCATAGCAGGGGGTTGGAACTAGGGGATCACTGTGGTCCATTTCAACCCATGGCCATTCTATGATTCTATGATTTATACACCAGACTGTCTCACAGTATAGAATAGCATAATTTGCTCATGCAGGTTAGTAGTCATGGTCTGTCTTCTGTGGGCTGTGGTTCAAGTTCAACACCCTGGATCTACTGTCCTTCATATTTCCAGAGCTGTATACATCTCATAGCATGAACAGAGTAAGCAAAAAAATAATTTGTTATATATAGCTGATGTCTTCTTTTGTTATTTTCTTTTTAGCCTGCTTGCTGTTAGATCGTTAAATGATCAAGTCATGTTTCTAGAAAGGGCTTTCATCGATCCACTTGGTTTACCTGGAAGGCCATTTTACAGGTAAGAAAGGGTTACTTTTCACTTTCTGCCTGAAATACTATATGAGAATTTCTTTGTAATTTATGGATCTCTAAATGAAATTGTAATGACTTTATTGAACATAGTAAAAGTACATTAAATAGGAAAAATAAGGTTGAAAGGGAAACAGTGCTAGGGAAAACTGCACTGAGAGACTCTATACAGAGTGAGTCTTGCTGTAAGCGTATACAAATCAAAAAATCCATTTCCATTGATCTTAGTGTGCTTCTAACCAGATCAGAAAGTTTGGCTCTGGTCCCAATGCAAATTCTCTGGTAAAAATTTTTTAGGAAGCTGTGAATTGGAAGTGACATAGGGTATACTGGAAACATCTAAAATTGGACCCATCGTAGCAGAACAGGCATGCTAGCAAATACATTATGGAGGGCAGTCCTCCAACAGCAGCAAATTCAGTAGTTCTCTCTTCCAGTTCAAGAAATAAATTTTGTTGGAGAGGCAGAATAGCCAAATCAAGCTTAGCTTTTTCGTCCTTATACTACTCTGCATTCTGAATAGTAATCTTTCCAATAAAAAGTAACTGGAGAAGGAGAATGTAAGATTCACAATCGTATCTCTCATGACTTCTGATTAAAAATCTCTTGAGAACAGCCTGTTGTTAGAACATCAACTTTCATACCTCAAAGCATGCCTGTATCTGTCAAAGGCTGTGTATATCTGTGAGAAGAGATGCTGGCTCTTTTTTTCTTTTTTTAATCTTTCCCTTTCTTCTGAAGTGAGGGAAAGGTGAATGCTTTAGTCAGTTTTATCTCAAGTCTTAGCTACAAAGTCGTTGAATTTGCATGGAGTAATGTAGCTTGTTTAATTTTCTTTCTTCATAGACTGTAGGCATTGTTGCTACAATGACAATATTTATTTACACCTTCAGTGTCAAGAATTTGACAAAGAATGTGGAAACACCAGATTTATTCAGAAAAAAATGTTTTATTTTCCTATTACAGAATTTTTTTTTTTCCCCTTAATTACAGACATGTTATCTTTGCTCCAAGCAGCCATAACAAGTATGCAGGAGAATCATTCCCAGGGATCTATGATGCCATGTTTGACATTGAAAACAAAGCTGATCAAGATGAAGCCTGGAAAGAAGTTAAGAGGCAGATCTCCATTGCAGCCTTCACTGTACAGGCAGCAGCAGGAACACTCAAAGAAGTAGCATAAATATCTGCATTATCATCAATGAAGACCATGTTTAACAGTGTGCAGAAGCCTCAAAACCAGAACATTTGAAAACACCAAGACAATTACTAGAAGTGCCACAAAACCCAAACAGTCTTGTTCTTTCTAATTATTATAACCAAGTGGAATGCACTTAGCAGTGTTAACAAGGTAATGATGTATTATATAAATTCTGGATAATGGATGCATTATATAAATTCTGAAGTGAAAGTCTGCATTAAAAAACACATATTTTCTCTGCTTCATATTTTAAGAATCTCTAGCAAGGGATTTATTTTCAGAGCTTTCAATTCTGCTTGCTTAATTTTGTATCTTTGTATTTTTTACCTTTGAGTTGCAGATTTGTACTCTGTGACCATCTTCTCACTTTCCTTTTACATGAAGATTCACATAGAAAGATGGGAAAACTGTCCCATACTGTGTGAAGAATGTATTAGGATCGTAACAAATTTTGAGCTGCCAGCCCAAAATGCTCATACCTATGTTGTATTATCTTGGCCATATCATAGCATTCTTAATATTAAGACAATTCATCATGTCTCTTGTGTGAAAGTTTACTAAATTATGAAAACCACCGCAGAACCTGTATTTCTGATTTTGGCATGCAGCTTACTCTTACACCAAGCTGCTGAAGGGACAACTGAAATCGGATGGAGAAGACTCAGAAAACCAGGTCAATTCATCTGACAGTCTGCCACTGCAGGAATTCAATAATATTTCTGTGAAATTTGATTTGTTATTTCATCTGAGTCCTCCACCATTTCGTAGAAGATTCATCTGTCATCTGGTGGATTTCAGTGTAGTGATTTTTTATTTTCCATAACAATTAATTTATTCTTAACAATTCTTCTCACATTAAAAACCTTTGTTGTTAGATCATTTTACATGGCAGCTACTCTTTCTCAAAATAATTCAGTTTATCAGGTAATGGGAAGTGCTCTTGCAGCCACAGTTGTTACCCAGTTGTTTACACATTTCTATGGAATTGATTAAGGCTGGAATAAAAGCATGAAGACACGTTCTCCAAAATCAAGTTGTGTGGATGGGAGGCAATGCTGTCTTAGTTTTATCACTGCTGTCTGCTCCACTGCTCCTTTTGTCAGTGAAGCAATGGATCATGATGTTCTATGGTCCAATTCTTGCAAAATTAGTGAGGCTAGTTTAGGTTATCAGTTAAGTTAACCTATAGGATTTTGTGTTTAAAGATCTCTTCTCTTCTCTTCTCTTCTCTTCTCTTCTCTTCTCTTCTCTTCTCTTCTCTTCTCTTCTCTTCTCTTCTCTTCTCTTCTCTTCTCTTCTCTTCTCTTCTCTTCTCTTCTCTTCTCCCCTCCCCTCCCCTCCCCTCCCCTCCCCTCCCCTCCCCTCTCCCCTCATTTTATTCTATTCAATTCTGGATTATGAGTTACAATGAATGAGCAAAAAATGAAAGAACAGTTTTGTGTGCACTGAGAAATGGCATTTCACATTACTCATTTACTAGGAGGACAGTAAGAAGCACAGGTCATGTGACATTTATGAATGAAGTCAAGGCAACTGGCACATGCCAGCAAATGAAGCATTCAGTTCCTATCAGCCTAGTGGCAAAACAACGGTTAAATAAACAATAAATAAGCATTCTGAGCCCTGCTTGTTAATATGTTCTTGAGAACTTTGTAACTTTACTGACAAATATTTCCAGTTCAGTGATTCTTAGAGCTCAGAAAACAGCCTGAACCAGCCACATGCACAAGGAGATACATCTTATGAGCAGGTCTCCTAAGACACACTGTGAGAAACCAGATTGAGGAACAGATAGTTTTTAAGCATCTGTTAGATCTGTCGGTGTAGCTCAGGTGTACAGCTGTTAGCTAACTGAAGCCCTGAGTGTGGAATCAGGGAGTGGTTGGTGTGTAAATTGGCTTCAGGTTGAAATGGAGCCCTGGAGGTCATCTAGTTCAACCCTGCTGTTGTGGGCAGGATACTTTTCACTAGATGGAGCTGCGCATGGCTCCCTTCCAGCCTGGCCTTCCAGGGATGGCACATCCATAGCTTCTCTGGGCAATCTTTTCCAGTGCCTCACCACCCTCATCCTAAAGGATTCCTCCCTTACATCTAATAAAAAAAACATAAGTCTTTTTTGTTGGACTTCTACAGTGAGTCAAACTTTTAAACATGCTACTAACATGCTACAAACATGCTACTAACATTCTACAAACATGCTACTAACTGCTGTTGACCAGATTAACCATTTTGACTCTTAAGCTTTGATATTAATCCACAATAATTGGCCAAGAAGGACTACTGAGTTAATTTTTTTACAACTGGTTGTAAATAGGAATAAAAAAGAAAATGAGTTGAATTTACAGTTAGTATACTGGTTGTATAACATGAGCAAGTTGTTCATGTAACTACAGATGTTTTCAGCTAGAGATGACCAATAGGGGAATTGCTTACTGTAACCAAGAGCTTTGTTCTCTAAATATGCTGTAATGACTACTTGGAAGAAATAACATCATACTTCCAGACAGCTCTTTGCATGGTCCTTGCAAACACTCATTTTTGATGTTTACAGCAGACAAATTCATTATGTCATTGATTTAAATGCAGAAGCAGCTGACTTAAATAGAAGTCAGGAGTTTTAAAAGTGTTAAGTAAGCAGAGGGGGGAACCTCTGGCATTATTAAGAGAAACAAAAAAAAAAAAAGTTTTTTTTATAAATAAAGTACATCTTCTCATATGTCATTAAACTGAATGCTGTAAAGATTTTCCAAAGAACTCCATGTGACCATACTGTGCACTGTATAGCAAATGAAATGAATGTATTGGAAAAGTAGAACCTATACTTGTATTAAAATTAATCCTTGATGTCAATGTTCGAGCAGTCCCTGGTAGTCAAGTTCTTTGAGACTGGACCTGTGCTTGTCTCTCTGTATGTAAGCTGGTTGAAATTTGCAGCTGGATCACAGACAGTGGTGTGGTGGAGCAGAGTAGACAACTCTAAACAGCTGCTGTCCGTGTGTGTCATTCTTTCATGTGACTCACAGCAGGTCCTGAGGGTAGGGGACTGCAATGCATAGAGCAACATCATTCAATCAGAGGATTGTAGGGTAATTCAGGCTGGAAGATACATCAGAGGACTGTAGTGCAAGTTGCTGTTCAATGCAGGATCAGCTCTGAGGGCAGATCAGGTTGCACAGGGCTTCGTCTAGTCTGGTCTTAAAGAACTCCTAGGACAGAGACTGCAAAACCAGTCTGTGCAGCATGTACCAGTGCTTCATTCTGTAATGAAGAAAAGCTGTTGCTTCAGTTGATGCCTACTGTTCTTCATGTTTCTTGAAAGACTTTTTGTAGACACCATTCGGTTGCTTTCGGTTTATGCTTAATGTGCAGTTCTTTACTCTTTCTATCTCACTTGGTTTATTCCCCTTGTAGAAGAAAGGCTCAAAGTCTGCAAGCTGAACTTAGCTGCCAGTAATGTAAACTTTATCTGGAATCTGATTAGGGACTTCTGAAGTTCAAGATAGCAGTCTCCAACTCAAGGCATCAAAATCTGCTGCCCTTTTAATCTAGCAGTCAGACAGATTGCAGAGGCCATGAGAGAGAGAACTCTGGGGAGACTGAGAAACTGGCAGAGTCAGAAGGGATCTGTTGACTTGAAATTGCAGTTGAGCATTCCTTGACTGCTAAATAAGATGCTCAGTGAGATCCATGCATTTCTGTTTGGAGCAGCTTCTTCTGCCTCCTCATAGATGTGATTTTCCATTCCAGGCATGCTGTATTTCAGGTCTCATATGTCAGGCTCATTTTTCTCTGGCTTCAGTTATTCTTAGATGTTTTAGCATAGTCAAGACATGCCAGTACAACTTTGGCTTTGTGATTTAGTAACATCTCTTGTGGGCTACTCAGGGCATGTATCAGGAAGTAGCAAATGTGCAGGACACAGGCTGCATTTCTTATGCTGCATACTTTAGAATTGGTAGTATGAGCAAGGAAGAGAAAGTAAGGGAATTAAAGAAATAGAAAATGACTGGGATGAGGGGGACAAGAAAATGAGCAGCAAAAAATACTAAAGAGAGCCCCCTCTTCCAGCTTAGGCAACGAGGCGAATGAAAGTGGGTACAGGAGGCATCATTCCCTTTCCCTTCTCTTGAGAAACAGTTCAAGCCACTGCCTCTGCACGCTCTGTAAGAATCATCTATGTTTCTGCACCCTGTTCCCCCTTCCAGAAGGGAAGATAGCAGCATCTACAAGTTCTGTGATCAAGCGTAAACTCCTGTTTCTCCATCATGAATGGATTTGGCCTTTAGATGTCATTCTTCTCATCTTCCTGCCAAGTGCGTAGATGGGATAATGGGATAGCTAATGTATACTCTTGCAGCATATCAGCAAGTGATTTTAATTCTATATATAGTAGATGTGATCCAGGAGAGAGCCAGCAAAAAAAGTTAGGTAGTAATGCCACTCCTTGAACTGGCCTCCACAGCACACCAAGATTATTGGAGGCACAGATTCATACTGTGGTATGCTTGTATTTAAATGAAACATAAGGTACTCTGCATGTGGCCAAACCATGGAGTCTAAGAGCATACCACAGCTAACAACTAATAGTATTAGAACTTTGTCTTAAACTGTAGAATCCACTGGGTTACTGCTGTATTAAACACAAGATGCCTGATTCAGTCTCTGTATATCTGATATTGTGAAGATATAGAAAGATACAGAAATAAATGTATTTCGTACTGTCTCATTGTTACTATTCTTACCTTCTTCCTCCACTGATGTTACCATCATGTGAGATCTAATTTAGGCATTAATCCCCAAAAGCCCTTGTCACTTTGCTGTCTATTATGTGCCAATCCCACACCTGTGGTGCTATATAAATGCCAATAATACACCGATATGCTCATTTGTTATATTTTCTGAAGGTAGAAATCCATCTGGCTTGTGTATGTCAAGTGAGATGGCGTGGAAAGACCTTGCTGTTCAGGATTGGTGATAGTTTATGAGCAGCTGGGAAACGACAGGAAAAAAAAATAAGAAAACTGGACTTGCTTATTGTTCTTGCTTATTGTTTGAACAAAGACATCCAGCCATGTGGCCGCATGCTCAAGTTCATGGCTTTGAGTGGAATAGAATCCCCAAGTCTTGCAACTCTTCTGTATCTCAGGCCTTCTTGAAAGGCCCTTCCTGTTGTGACTGGGATGCTAAGCAGCCTTTCCAGCTATTTCTGATTATTTTCCTCTCGGTACAGTCTGAGACATTTGAAGCACTTGGATACTTGATACTTGGAGCACTGCCGTTTCTTTCACAGGATCTATCTCCTTTGGACCTTTGGGATCGAGCAGTAAGAACAGTGTGCATGTCTGGGTTCCCAGAAAAGCTTTCCTGCCTTCATCCTGAGAAGCTGTCTCGTGGGCAGGCCCTCAGTTCCAGAAAGATCTGCCTTGGCTTCAGTGGCAGGGAGAGAGATACAGAGCCAGGGTAAGTTTCCACAAAAAGAATTGGCTTTTCCCTGGGCTGAGGCTGCATCCTTTCCCACGAAATACTGATGGATTTGGTAGAATTAGACTGTCAAAACTAGATCCTAGGGACCTCGTAGTCCAAAATGTAAAAAGCTAAAGGATGTAGGAAATCCTTTGGCAACGTATCTAAATTGGAAAGTGACATCTGGAAGTGTCCCCATTGGCTAATTTAAGTATTTATTGCTTGCCAACATAACCACAGATTACAAAGAGGAGCGATTCAATGCTTCCTCAGTAAAGAGAAAGTAATTTTCCCTTCCTCCGTTTCATCTTGCAGTCACTTCCACGGATTGTGGTTTCAGCTTGAAACAGGAACTTTCAAAAGCAGAAAGTCCTGATAATTAGTAGAAAATGGTTTTAAAAATAATAGTTAAGCACTGCTTGCTGCACAGCCTTTGTTCTGATACACAGACTGTCTTGTGGGGCGGTTTGCTGTGCTCAGAAAATCCTCCCATTCTCATCTCCGGGTTGCAGCTTCCTAGGCAGGACATGAGCTGAGGATCACCGAAGCTAGAGGCAGCCCTGGTGCCGAGGGGAGAAAGAGGAGGGGGAGAGAAAGGAGGAGAAAGAAGGCAGCAGCTTGCCTGCCCTCTTTGCCTGTCACAGAGCTGCCCGAATGGCCAGGAGCCGGGCCACCCTCTGCACATGGCTGGGCTGCCCTGCGCTGCTGGGCTGCTTTGTGCTGGGCTTTCTCATAGGTGAGTACAGAGCTCTGGGACTCAGCCTGCAGCTCTTGTCCTCCACAGACACTTCTATGCAACCCGTGTCGTGATTAAGTTCCCATCTAGGAGCTTGGGCTGCTGTCCAGGGACTTAGATAACGCTCACTTGCACCAAGAGTGTTCATCTCTCAGATTTGTGTCTTTGGAGAGGGAGAGGAATACAGCAGTCACGCTTCAGCAGAAGAGGAGCCACAGTGAGCTGACAGCTCCCTGCAACAGGCAATCCAGAGAGGAGAGGTTAACAGAAGAGTTTGAGATTTACATGACTGCAAAACCTCCAGGATTTTTCTTTCTTTAATTTTTATTTTGTGATTCCTTCTGAAGGTCTATTGAAATGCTCCTATTCTGTTAAAGGAATGCAGACAAGGAGGAGTGCTGTCTAACAGCCAGGAGCGGAGCTGCTGAATTTTCCATTGTGTCCAATGCACTGCACTACAACTTCAGATTCATTTCTGCAGTCACATGCAACATTTGATTTTATGTCTAAAATCGCATGTCTGCATCTGTCCTTTCTAACCTTGTGTTGCAACAGAAGCAAAGGGCTAAAGCATGAAGGAAGGCTATGAAATATAAAAGTTGTTGCTTTCATTTAGGAGATCCCTAAACAGCAAATTTCTGGTGATTTTGCTACAGGGGTTTTTGAGTCCTAGGCTTTTGTTTTGAATATGCTCATACACAGGTTTTTAAATACCTGTAAAATTAAGGAAACTTCACACATGATTGAGAATCTATACCATAGTTAAAAACTAACAAGAGATGAGTCTGCATTAAAAATTAACAATATCTACAAGAGGTTTAGCTTATGTTCTTTTAATGATGTCACTTATTTTGCAATTCAGCCAGTGAAATTTTTTTTGCTTCTCTGTTTCACTCCTCTGTTTGAGTCAGCAGGCACTGACAGAGAACACTCTAAGCCCCAGTCATCCTCTTGACTTTGATGTGACTGCTCTGTACTTGAAGTTCCACGTGGGCCCATATATGTGAGAGCTGGGGCTCTTGCTAAGTAGGATCTTTTCAATAATGACTTTTTCATAAATAACTTTTCAAAATGTCTTTCAGGATGGTTTACAAAGCCAACCGAAAAAAAACCCAACTCTTCAGATGTCTTTCAGAATGTGAGACAGAAACTTGTGGATGAAATGAAAGCCGAAAGCATCAAGCGATTCCTTCGGTAAGCCCTGCTCATCTTGCCTTGTGATTAATTTCATCAGCCAGGAAAGCTGGGAATTGATAACATCAGCTCCAAGAAACAGTCCCTGAAAGCAGAACTGCTAAGATGCATTGAAAATGCCTGGTTTGTGCAGGCTGCCTGGGGAGAGGGGAAGGGAGAGACCCACAACCCTTCTGCTGCTTTCCTCCCCATTTTTGAAATGGTCTTTTCAGCACATGGGTAATTCCCTCAAGCTCTATTGCTTCCAGTGCTCATCAGAAAATTTTGCTATGAAGATTTTCTATAGTCTACATCTAAAGTAGTATAACTGCTTTTTTCTTCATGATTCTCTGAAGCTCTAGCATCAGAGATGTGAAGAATTTTGTTCTTTGTTCTCCGACAGAGATTATTTTACTTTATTTGGTAAAGACTGATTGCTATTAATTACATTTGATTGATAATCTGTCCAATGTGTCCTTAATTTTTCAGTATAAGCAATAATCCAGTTAATCCAGTTAGTCCAAGTAGAAAATCTATACATTCAAAAGGTTACAATGCTTGCATGCCACTGAGTTATGTGTGTAGTTACAATTTGGAACAAAAGATGATGAAGAGAGGTGGCTCAGGTTTGATATTAGGAAAAATTTCACCTCAGATAGAGTGAAGTATTGGCACAGGCTGCCCAGGGAGGGTGTGCTGTCACCATCCATGGAGGTGTTCAAGAACTGTGTAGACGTGGCACTGAGTGACATGGTTAGTGGGCATGGTGGGGTTGGACTGTTGTTTGCATTTGATGATCTTAGAGTTCTTTTCCAACCTTAATCATGATTCTGTGATTCTTTGATTCAATGAACTGATAACTACTACTGGTGACCTTTTGTTTTATTCTAGCTCCTTTACCAAGTTGCCTCATCTTGCAGGAACTGAGCAGAATTTTCTTCTTGCCAAACAAATTCAAGGCCAGTGGAAGGAATTTGGATTGGATTCAGCAGAACTTGTTCATTATGATGTGCTGCTTTCCTACCCAAGTGAAACACAGCCAAACTACATCTCAGTAATTGATGATCAAGGGAATGAGGTGATATTTTTAACGATTAAGCTATATTTATGTAAGATCTCTTTTAAGAAATAATGTCTTCCTCTGTCTTCACACTCCCTCATCCCAGCACTGGGCTTCATATTCTGATAAAAAATCCAGTGGAAAGAGAACTCAAATGTAAAAATAGTTTTCCAGTCTGTGCAGCAAAACAGAATGGTGTGGCTTAAATCTCAGTGCCTCATACAGAAGAGAAAGGACATGAGAATAGGCAGGGACTCAGCACATGTATGCCACAACATGTGAGAATGACCACCGCTGGTTCATATTAGAGGTACATCTAGACCAAAATCCTCTTCCTGCAAACAGCTTTAAGTAGATACCCAGGCAAATTTAAGAAAAAGAAACGTGTCCAATGTGCATAATTCTTCCAGTGTCTAGATGTTTTCAGCTCAAATATGATTGTATCACATTCAGAGGACCTGTTAGACCTCTTTTCCAAGTATTTATTTGGTTAGTACTCTTATTATCTCTCTGTTCCAAGTGCCTATCCAGGGTCTGCTTGAATGGCTGTACAATTGTTTCCACACATAGCTGAGGAATGCCGTGCAGTGCTGCTCACTGTATGGAGTACTGCCTCTTTTCAATTGCTCTGAATATGATCTTACTGCCTTCCTGGGGTGTTGGAAGTAATAACAAATGACTTGTATGTAGTCACCTTCTTCATTTTTCACACCCAGGAGAATTAATAGGTAGCAGTGAAGAGGGAAGATGGAGCTGCTAGGGAAGCATCATAGCGCACTGTCAGGAATGGAGACCACTGGTAGGAACTGAGGAATATGTGCTTAGGAAGGTTAAAAGAATGGAGAGAGCCTTCCAGAAACTTCTTAACACAATCTCTGGGACTCTCACAAGGTAACAAAGAATAAAAGTAAACCTTGAGACAATGTGAGTGTTACAGATAGATAGTGGTGAAAGGCTGCATGTTTAACTGGAGTGTAAGTACTTCAGAGAGGTGAATAATGAATAGTAACATAGGTGGGAGTTATCAGAAGAAATGCCTGTGAAGGCATGGATGAACTAGGTGTGTCTGTATTGCCATCACCTCTTGGCATTTTTCAGCTACTTCTTTACTTAAGTGACTGATGAACATCTTCTGACAAGTGATCTGTATTCATAGCAGCGTTATGTTATAAAAATTCAGCCATGTATCCTCAGCTGGTTTTTCTTTGAAGTTACGCATGATGCTTAGCATTCCATCTTTTTGCTGACAGTTTAAGGAAATTAGCATATCATTTGCATTAACCAAACTTATACCTTGAGTTGCACTGCTTGACCAAAGACTTATGTTATTTACTGATAGATTTTCAATACTTCATCATTTGAACCACCTCCTGAGGGATATGAAAATGTTACTGATATATCGCCACCATATAATGCTTTTTCAGCACAAGGAACACCAGAGGTGAGAAAGAAAAGTAAGAGATTGACTGAAATCATGTTTTGAGAAACACTTGGAGTGGATTGCTTCAACATTTCAAAATTTATTTTAATAAAATTTTAATTAACCACTACTACAAGGGAAGAAGAAGACAGCTGGGCCACATATTGTGCGAAGTTTAGAAGGCTATTTAAAAGAAGCCTTCCTGAAAGTGTTAGAAATGTGGTTCGTGAAACAAGTGAAGAGCTTCTATTTCTATGGAAAACTGGATACATCTCAGATTACTACACATTACTCAGTCATGTGGAAAGGATTTCCATGAGTCTTAAGTGGAAATAACTATAGAAATCATTTTGAAAGACATTTTGGATTGAGTGTGTGTCTTCAGAGGTTAAAAAATCACTCAAACTAATAATTCTTCATGGATAGATCAGTCAGGGGCAGCACTGTTTTATATGTATATATGAATAAAATTATATAATAGCAAGTGTCTATGTGCACAAGAAAGCATTATTTATCCATGGCCACAGAACTTTGTTACGTTAGCAGACTGTGTTGCTTTCATTTGCAGCCTTGTTTTGTACGGCTGCTGGGCAGCATTTAAGTGCAGGGTAATACAGGAAGGTCAGCTGCCTAAGACAAGATTGCCTGTAGATATGATGGAAATATTTTGCTATTACTTTTATCGGGGCTGGAACTCATGTATGGAAATGCAAAGTATATCACACATGAAGAAAACTGAAGAGGTATTTTGTTTGTTTGATGACCAATTGCCAACAAACTGATGTTCTTTACTGTACAGGCAGATCTGGTATATGTGAATTATGGCCGCACTGAAGATTTTTTTAAGCTGGAGCGTGAAATGGGAATAAACTGTACAGGAAAGATTGTCATAGCCAGATATGGGAAGATCTTCAGAGGAAACAAAGTGAGTACTGTGTTTAATTTTATTTATTTATGTATTTATTTTTGTAGGTAGCTTTGTCTAATACTGCTCATAGTAAAGCCTGCAGGAGTTAACGACAAATGTAAGTTGCAATATATATGAGCAGAATCATAGAATCATAAAATAGCTTGGTTGGAAGGGACCTCAAGGTTCATGAAGCTCCAACCTCTCTGACACAGGCAGGATTGCCAACTGCTAACCTGGCCTTAAACACCTCCAGGAACCACAGCCTCTCTGGACAGCCTGTTCCAGCACCTCACTCCCATCTCAGTGAAAAACTTCCTCCTGACATCAAATCTAAATCTCCCTTCGATTTAAAACCATTTCCTCTTGTGTAAGCACTATCTACCCATGTAAAATGTTTATTTTCCTTCTGTTTATAATCTCCCTTTAAATATTGAAAGGCCTTACTGAAGTCACCCCACAGCCTTCTCTTCTCCAGTTGAACAAGCCGAGCTCCCTCAGCCTGTCTTTGCAGGGGAGGTGCTCCAGCACTCTTATCATCTTAATGGCCCTCCTCTGGATGCTCTCCAACAGTTCCCCATCTTTCCTGCGTTGGGACCCCCAGACCTGGAAGCAGATGGGACCTCATGAGGGCAGAGTAGAGTGGGACAGTTATCTCCCTTGTGCTGCTGCCAACCTCTTCTGATGCAGCCCAGGATATTGTTGGCCTTCCAGGCAGTAAGAGCGCACTGCTGGCTTGTGTTAAGTTTTCCATCTACCAGAACTCTAAGTCCTCAGCAAGGCTACTGTCAAGGATTTCTTCCCCCATTCTATATATACACCTGAAGTTACCCTGACCCAAGTGCAAAATTATGCACTTTGCTTTATTGAACCTCATTAGGTTGATATGGATCCATCTCTTGAGTTTATCAAGGTCCCTCTGGATGGCATCCCTTCCTTCTGCCCTATCAACTGCAATAGTCAGCTTGGTGACATCAGCAAACTTGCTGAGGGTGTGCTCGGTCCTATAGTCTGTGTCATTGATAAAGATGTTGAAGAGTCCTGGTAATGCATTCAGCATGTCTGCCTTCTTTACTATAACTTGTAACAGAAGGAAAATTGTTAAGCATACTAATCTTGTGAGAGTGATATGACTACAAACTCTTTAGACAGTTCTTGCAAGAGATTAGTTTGGGGAACGGAGTATTATGTAGAGCCAAGGTATTTACTACTTTTCATCTAAAGAACTGCAGTATTTTGGAGAAGGATTCAACATGGATTCTGATGTACAGACATTGAGTAACTACTCTGGCTTTGGACATCAACTCCAATAAAATTCAGGATAGAAGGAAAAGGAGGGTAGTGGTTAGTTTTTTTTTTCTCTCAGTGTTATGCCGTGTGCTTTATCTCACAGCTTTGAGGTATGATTTAAAGGTGTGACACAAATAATGAACTTAACGTCTTTTGTTGTGGTTTGCTCTGATGAGTCTGTGATCAGTTTCACTTTTCCATATATATATCTTCTAAAACTACGTCCCCATGGGAATAAATCACAGCACTCAAAATTGTTATTGCACTTAAGAAAACCTATATTTCTTAATGCCAAATCATTTTACAGGTTAAAAATGCCATTTTAGCAGGAGCCATAGGGGTCATACTTTATTCAGACCCTGCTGATTACTGTGCCCCAGGAGTAGATCCTTACCCAGATGGCTGGAACCTTCCAGGCAGAGGAGTCCAGCGTGGGAATGTGCTGAACCTGAATGGAGCTGGGGATCCTCTAACACCTGGTTATCCTGCAAAAGGTAAGTGGCAGATCTGTACTTGGACCATCAAGTACTTTCTAAAATGATACTGAAAGTTACTGTAGCTCTAGAAATTCGTCTGGTTTTGGTACAGATGCAAAGAGAAAAGCTACTTAGAATGACTTCTAGCAGTCATTCATTTTCCTGGTGCACAGTAGATTCTGCCTGTATATCATTTCGTCTGATTGCTTTTGAGTTAGGTGGGGATGGTTACATTTTCTGGAAAATCTCTTTGCATTTTCTCAGCCTTACAACTCTCAGATGAATGATTTCAGGTTTACAGACTGCAAAGTAGTTGAAAATGAGTAACAATTTACAGCTGTTTTTAAATCTCTGTGTTTCGCAAGAGGACAAGTTTAAACTACATTATATTCTATCATCAAAGAGAAGTAATAGCGTTGCTTGGAGGTATGTTTTCTTTCTCATCCGAAATTCCAAGTAGAAAAACAATTTAAAATTCTCTATACAGGGTGTAAATTTCTGTAATAAAAATAACAGTAGCCTAAAGCCTTTTGAAACTTGGCACCATATGCTTGTCTTGTCTCTATAGGCATCCTGAATTAAGGTGCCTACCAGTCCTGTCTGCCAAAGGGTTGGCAACAAAACAGTGCTTCTGGCTTGTGTGATCACTACTGGAGGCATCACACAACACCATATAGAAAAAAAGCAAACCTAACAGGGCAGGCTGTGTGCATTTGGCTCACTAGATTCAGAGAGACAGTGAAAGTCTGCAACTTAGATAAATCACAGCATCACAGAATTGTTGGAAGGACCTCCAGAGATCATCGAGTCCAACACCCACATGCACCTGTGGATGTCTGCTGAAGCTGGCAGAAAGCAAACACCAGCTTAGTTATCTCACATTCTCTTCAGCTTTGAAGAGACACAATAATGTAGATGGACATGCTAGCACGTAGATGGAAGGCTAGCAAATCTAGCCTTCAGTCAAATGTACATTCAGATTAGGGATTCATCCACACCAATAATCTCTTTCTACAACCAACTTTAAGGGATGCCCATGCAAGGTTAGAAACAAAGAAGTGTGTCTGATATGCATAATTCTTCCAGTGTCCAGATGTTTTCAGCTTGAATGTTCTCTGAATGTGATGCAGTCAGTCTCTTTCAGAGTCCTCTTTAGACCTCTTGTGGGGGCTGTGCAGACTCTCATTACGTTTTCTAGAAGCAATATCTAATAAATGATGTAAGAAATGATTTAGGAATTGATGTATGCTTGTGAGTGATATTTGGCTGCATCGATCAAAAGAAATCTCGGTCTAGTTTGGTGAAAGCTGATAAGAATGCTGTACAATGGATATTTTGTTCTGGCTTTTTAGAGTACACTTTCCGATACAAAGTGAATGAAGGTGTAGGGATTCCAAAAATCCCAGTTCATCCCATTGGATATCATGATGCAGAAGTGTTATTACGGTGAGTATACATCAGTCCTCTTCACTACAATTTAGCATTCACAAATGCACTGTGAGATTTTCTTGTTCTAAGATGGTGGAATCTGTATAGTTACTTGTATTTATTGTTATTCTGTAGTAGTGTGTGCTTCAGAAATTTCAAAGATTTGGAGCAGTGTTTCTGGCATGATGTTTTTAAGAGTTTTGTAAGCCCACTTTGGTTTAGGCGCACCAGCTTTTAAAGGAATTTCTGGTTTTAGCCCACTGTTCAACTGCTTTTCTTGGTTTTCACTTAACAGTGCAATGGGAGGACCTGCAGCTCCAGACAGCACCTGGAAGGGAGCTCTGAATGTATCATACAATGTAGGGCCAGGATTTGCAAACAACTTTTCAACAAGGTCTGTTTTAACACTCACCTGTTCATAAAAACTGCAAAAATGTCCACAAGAAAAAGACTGTGAAACAATACAATCAGATGCGTTCTAATAGCAACATACAATCATAGAATGGTTTTGAATGAGAGGGACCTTGAAGTCAAATCTAGTTCCAGCCACTCTGCCCTGGATAAATTAACTTCATTCTTAGTGGGGAGCACTTAATGATAAATATTAGAATTTGGAGGTAAATGTTGCTCAGTGTTCCCCAATGTAAATGGATAGACAGATGCAAAGAGTATATATCCAGTCTATCTATTTATTACTTTTCTTTAATGTTTCTAATGACCAAGGGGAAAATAGCTAAGCCAATTTGTCAGTGTCCAAAAGGGAAGCACTACTAATTAGGTAGTCCTCTTCTAGATAGCTTTCCATCATCCACTGGAAACCCCCCCAGTGTTCCTTTGAGCATAAGAGCTGTGGAATGGTTTGTGAGTCCATCAACTGTTTCCCAAAGCTGGTAGTTCCCACAGTGGAAAGCCTGTAAAATAGCAGGATATAAGAAAATGAAGCTCAATGTCTGACTAATTTGATTAGGGAGAAATTGGACGTGGAACTGTTGGATTAGTAATAGTATTTTGCTCTTTACCTTTTTTCATCTATGATGGAGAAATAAAACTGGTCAGGTCTCCAGCAGTTGCTGGAGCAACTTCGAGCAACTTCTTCCTGCAGAACAAGATATTATTTTGACACTATATAATTCTGCAAAGACTTCATTTATCCTTTTTCTTTCCTTGTCTGTTCTAACACTATCTGAAAATGAACAAAGTAGGAACAAAGTAGGAAAAAAATAAGAAAGCATAATCAAGGTGCTGTTTTGAATGTCTTCAAGAGTAATAAAACCAACAGTTAGGAAAGAACTACCATGATTCATTGTGAACACGTATGCAAAAGAAATATTTTTGAATGCACTCTTTAACATCTTCCCACTTGATAGGAGAAGTAGTTTTTGTAGAGATTAATCCTGCATGTACTTTTCTATCAGAGTAATTCCATATCAAAAGGAGACCTTTGAGTCTAGGTAGACAGTCACTTGCACATGAAAATGTGTAAGTGTAAGCATGTTCAAGTCACAGGTGCCAGTTTCTTTCTGGGCAGTGATCCAGTAGCTGTCTTGAGAAGTGGGTCTCGATTTTGACAGCCATGCAGATCCGCTGCCGAAAAGATGAGAAACTCTTGGAGTTTTGCCGGACCCCAAATCAGTGTTGTTTCATTCTTTGTGTCTTCTATAGGTTAAAAGGGGCTGAATAGTACATTATTTTTAGTTCTTCTAATACCTGAATTCCCTTTCTTTTTATGAAATTTCATGAGAAGTTTTTTTTTTAATGTTATTTTGCTTTGACAAATTTTGATCACTTTGATCTGCTGTCTTAAACAGAGATTTCAGTGTATTTGTGCATAACTGTTTATAATGACCATCTCTCCAACTTCTATCACAATTCATGTAGTTTTGCTAAAAAAATCACAGGGTATTCCTTATAAAGAGATTTATATCTGCAGTTATCATTTTGATCAAAATTCAGGTTCATTTTTAGTTACTGTGTAGACTTTTCAGTTTCCTGCTCTAACATACCTTTGACCAATTGTCACCCAGAAATAACAATTCAATAAATTCTGTCACCATTTGAAACTTTAGAAGCTGACCTGTATAGGCCTCTTCCTGTCAACAGTTTAACTTGAAATATGAAATGGGAAGCTGATGCAGCATGATGGATTAGATAACTGCTGAACACACAAAGCAAAACAGGAACATAAACTTTCTTACTTACAAGCTTCTCAGAGATGGTTACACCAACTGCTTTTCATTTCAGAAAAGTCAGAATGCACATTCATACAAACAATGAAATTGCTCGAATTTACAACGTCATTGGTGTCATCAAAGGAGCTGTGGAACCAGGTGAGCATAAGAATTCCTTCTTTATTGCTGTTTGGTGAAATTGTCATCGGGTTTCAAGAAAAAGTCACTTTCTAGGATAGCCAGAGAGTGTTGGAACCTGAGAAATCTTTAATAGCTTGTCCCATCCCTCCACTACACTGTTTTTAATAGGCATTCTCAAGAATATACTTGAATTATAATGCTAGAATGATAGACATAATTCTTTACATGCCTGTCCTTTTACCATGGGATTCTGCTTATATAATTAATATGGTTTGTCTGGCAAATCTTGACAGAATGCAAAGCGCAGAAAACTGGTTATGATTTAGGACCTTAACATCCTATTGTTGGGACTGAGTAACAAGACGTGCATAAAAGAATGTTAATTCAAAAAGTGTGTAGAATAGATTTGCTTGCATTGGAAGGGGCAGTAAAACCCACCCTGTTCCAACCCCCTGTCATGGGCTGGTTGCCCCCACCAACTCAGGCTGCCTAGGGCCCATCCAACCTGGCCCTGAGCACCTCCAGGGCTGGGGCACCCACAGCTCTTTGGTCAGCAGTGCCAGGGCCTCATAAAAAAGGCCCTGCCAAAATTGCCAAATAAAAATTTTCTTCCCTATATCTAATCCAACTCTCTTTTAGTTTAAAAGCTTAACTTGTTGTCCTATCTGCATGCTTTTGTAAAAAGTCTTTCTTCATCTTTCATATAAACCCCCTTTAGGCACTGAAGGGCTGTAGTAAGTTCTCCCCAGAGCCTTCAATTCTCCAGGCTGAACAACCCCAGCTGCCTTAGCCTTTCTTCATAAGAGATGTGTTCCAGCCCTCTGATCATCTTCATGGTACTCTGGACCCACCCTAAGAAATCCTTGTGTTTCTTTTATTGGAGACCCCAGACACAGATGCAGTACTCCAGGCAGGATCTCACAAGGGCAGAGCAGAGGGGGACAGTACCCTCTCTCACCCTGCTGCCTCCCTACTTTTGATGCAGCACAGGATACTGTTCTCCGTCTGGGCTGTAAGAGCACACTTGGCTCATGTCAAGCTTCTCCATCCTGAACACTGGCTTCTCAGGGCTGCCCTCAATCTACTCATCTCTCAGCCTACATCTGTGTTTGAAATTGCCCTGAGCCAGATGTAGGACCTTGCACTTGGCCTTGTTGAACCTCTCCAGCCTGTCCTGATCCCTCTGGATGGCATCCCTCCCCTCCAGAGTTTCAACCACACCGTGCAGCTCGGTGTCACTGACAAAGCTGGTGAGGGTGCACTGTCACAGAATCACCAAATCCCAGAATGGCCTGGGTTGGAAAGGACCTCAAAGATCATGAATCTCCAACCCCTGCCACATGCAGGGCCACCGACCTCCACATTTAATACGAGACCAGGCTGCCCAGGGCCCCATCCAACCTGGCCCTGAACACCTCCAGGGTCGGGGCATCCACGGACTCTCTGGGCAGCTGTTCCAGCACCTCACCACTCTCTCTGTAAAGAACTTCCCCCCGACATCCAACCTGAATCTTCCCTCTCTCAAAACCATTTCCCCTTGTCCTGCTGCTATCTACCCTTTCTAAGAGTTTATTCCCCTCCTGTCTGTAGGCTCCCTTTAGGTATTGAAAGGCTGCAATGAGGTCACCCTGCAGCCTTCTTTTCTCTGGGCTGAACAAGCCCAGCTCCCTCAGCCTGTCCTCATAGGGGAGGTGCTCCAATCCCCCCACTAAATTCAACTGTCCATGTTACTAACAAATATGTTGAATAATAATGGTAGAATCAACAGAAATGCAAATAACCTAAATGCATTTTTAAGTCAGGATTGATACTGTGTGCTTGTTTGCAGATAGATACATTATTTTAGGAGGTCATAGAGACTCCTGGGTATTTGGTGGTATTGATCCAAGTACGGGTGCAGCTGTTCTTCAAGAGGTCGTTCGAAGTTTTGGTAAAATGAAGATGGAAGGTAACTTAATTATTGTGGGCTTAAAGTGATGGATATGGAAAAGAACAGCTTTGAGAGACTGTGATGAATATTCCCAGTTGCAGCTGCTTTGATTTAAGCTTCACCTTTACAGAAAGTTGGTTGTATATTTCATTATGAAATATACAAATTTGTTGAAGAGATGCAAATGCAGCATTGCATCTTAGTTGGCTGAATTTATTCCCTCATTTTTCTTGTCAGTGTAATATTACTACTTTAGTTGTACGGAATGAAAATGTTACATTAAGAAGAAATGTCTTTGCAGTAATATGTTTCTCTAAAGAACCTAGAATTGTTGTTTCTTTTTTTTTTCCTGCTATTTCAATTAAGTCTATTTTTTTTAAAGAGATTCAATTAACTGTGGTGAAATTAAACTTGAAAATTAATTTGGTGACTGCAGGCTGGAGACCTAAGCGAACTATCATTTTTGCTAGCTGGGATGCAGAGGAGTTTGGATTGCTGGGTTCCACAGAATGGGCTGAGGTAAATAACATGGTTTTATTAGCACTGGAACATTTAACAGATTATTTGCTGTTAAAATTTCATTTATTATACATATTCTGTACTTATAGAACTTGGATTTTGCTTTCAAAATATGTAAAAGAAAATACTTAAATGTTTTTATTTAGTTTGTTTATCAGTAGAACACAAAATTGCAGAACAAAAACCAGAAACATAAAACAGCATCATTCATCTGTTAACAAAGCTGAGATTTCTCTTTCCTTGGACTTGCACTAATCTTTTCTCCCATGAAATTATGTTTTGCTTCCAGCTGCAATAGACACTCTGCCCCTTAATGTTGTTTTATGGGATATTAGACAAAGGAAACATAATATAAATTACTTTTAAAATTATTTATTGACTAGAGGAAGTTGGTTCTAAAACTTCATCTCTCCTGAATTCCAGTGGTAACAAAAGTGTACTGTATATTAATCTTTTATTTATGGTTTCTTTCTTTATCTATCTGGGCACGTTTAGATGCTATCAAGAGAAAAAAGAACAATTTTAAGTATGAGGTGTATGGAAGCATGATATTTAAAAGATCTATTTCTCTTGAGCAAGTAATGAATAGATTAGTTCTCTGTATGCTTGTTCTCGTATTACTACTGCTGCTCTGTAATGTTTTTTGTTTAATAATTTAACAGCCAGTAATCTATCATCTACTATTTCACTCCATGGCAGCTGTAGTAGATTAGAAGCCTCTAAGCACCTCTCATATCTGAACCTCAATGTTTTTCTGTTATTGTTTTCCTGCTTTGTCTCAGTGGTGTGCATTCCTCCTCTTTGACACCAAAATTAGATTTTAGTTTCTCTGGAGACATTCCTCACAGCTTACATTCATTTTCCTGCAGCTGCCAGATCTGCCATCTACTAAATCTTGGGAAAAATTAATCCATTATATTTACTGTCTTCTCTGTAACAAAGACTCTGCAAGTGTGGCAACGTCCTTTTCTTATATAAACACATCATGAAGGAATTTATGCTGCAAATATGCTTTTCCACATATGCATGGCCCCGTGTATGCACACACAAGATTGCTTTCTTCCTTCATATTCTCCTGCAGAATCTTCTCTAGTGTTTGTTTTGAAGATAGTGAGTGCATTATCGAGTTATCAATTATCAAGCTAATTTGTAGTTTGCGTGATTTAAAAATAATTAGTTTGTTATAAATTGAATGAATCAAGTATCAATTACTAACCTAATTAGAATATCTATTACAAAGCCAAGATTTAGTAACATATCCCTTCCTGATTAGAATATCAATTCCAAAAATAATTACCGGTTTGCAAAAAAAATTCAGCATATGTGTAAATATTTATCATGAAAGCAATGTGTAGTTGACTCAAAACTGCTTTGATTCATTGTTTTTAGGAATGAGTGAGTATAGAAATGACAGCAATACCCGCTTCATCATTGTTAAAATTCAGTTAAATACTGGAACGTGATACCAGTAGCAAAACTGGTGAGGCTACATTTAGAATACTGTGTCCAGTTCTGGGCTCCCTGGTTCAAAAAGGATAGAGATCTCCTAGAGAAAGTCCAGTGGAGGGCCACAAAGATGATAAAGAGCCTGAAGCATCTCCTGTACGAGGAAAGGCTGAGTAACCTGGGTCTGTTCAGCCTGAGGAAAAGAAAATTGAGGGGGAATCAGATTAATGTTTGTAAATATCTAAAAAGAGGTGGGAGGCAAACAAATGAGGCCAGGCTCTACTCGGTGTCTAGTGACAGGACAAGGAGCAGTGGCCTAAAACTTGAACATAGAAAAGTTCCATACAAACATGTGGGAGAGCTTCTTTATGGTAAGGGTGACAGAGCTTAGGAAGGAGGTTGCCCAGATAATTTGTTTAGACTCCTTCTATGGAGATATTGAAGACCCATCTGGACTCTCTCCAGTATGAGAGGTTGGTTGCTTTCCAGACAAAAATGAGTCCCAGAAGCAAGAGTGAATGCTGTATGCTCAGATCATTGACCCATCCTCAAACACCACAATGATTGGCGAAGAACATCGTGCTACTTATCCTGACTTGTTTTCTAAAGGTAATGTGGTTAAAACAAACAATAAAAAGCCCACCTAGTATACTTAATATGCTCTTCAGTAAATGTCACTACCTGAAGGTAATAATCACACTTTTACAACCCCAGGAAAATGCCAGAGTCCTCCAGGAACGGGCAGTGGCGTACATCAACACAGATTCTTCTATAGAAGGTGTGTCTTAAACTCACTTTACTTTATGGATGTCAGTTTTAGTAGTTCACTGTGTATTACTGTCGCTAGCAAACATCAATTATGTAATATTCAGTAATTGTAGCAAATACAGAATGAAGTGGAGGGAGAGGACAATCCAAATCCTCATGTTGCTTGCTTGTTGCAAGTAGTGCCGTCCATGAGCTGCAGTCCACATACCTGGAAGCCAGAAGGCCTCCTCTGTATTCAGTGTTCTGTGCAAATGAGCTGAGCAGTCTGAATTTTTAAATCTCTCTTAACTGCTTTAGCAATTATTATGCAATTATTGTTATGATGTATGGCTGACTTATACCTGCAGCTCCAGCTCCATTTACTGTGGAAGTGCAGTATCTTGGGACACTATAATTATTTACAGTCACAGGACAATTAGTGTCAAAACCTTGGGGTTATGTTTTGTAGGTGTGGGAAATCGTTTAGTTGCTTTGGGATGGGGTGCACCCCTTTGTGCAGTGCTGTGAAGAGGGAGGCTGTGCAGAGTTCAATGCAGAATATGCCTGAGCTGACATAGAAAAATAGGCTCTCAGGAGTGATTCACAAAAAAAGTGACCCACCGTTATTTAATTTACTGTGTCTTTCAGATTCTCAGAAGAATCTGGCATACAGGAATGCTGCTTATAAGCTAGACTTGGGAAGTTAGAGCAAGCACAATGACCTAAATCAGAATAGCAAGGATAATATCATTAAATTATTTTGAGCTTTGTTACAGAAGATCTTCATTTGCTGTTTTCTGTGCTGAAATCATCATACAATCATAGAACTGTTTGAGTTGGAAGAGAAAGAACCCTTAGAGGCCATCCAGCCCAACTCCCTTGCGATAAACAGGGACACGTACAGCTCCATCAGGTGCTTGGAGCCTGTCCAGCCTCACCTTGAGTGTCTCCAGGGATGGGGCATCCACTACCTTTCTGGGTAACCTGTGCCAGTGTCTCACCACTGTCATTGTGAAAAACTTCCTAATATCCAGTTTAAGTCACCCCTTGTTCTGTCGGAAACCATTTCCCTTGTCCTGTCACCACAGACCCTGCTAAAGAGTCTGTCCCCTTCTTTCTCACAGCCCCCTTTAGATACTGAAAGGACGCTCTCAGGTCTCCCTGGAGACTTCTCCTCTTCAGGCTGAACAGCCCCAGCTCTCTCAGCCTGTCCTTGTAGGGGAGGAGTTCCATCAGTAGAGCCCCATGAATCTGTTCAGCACAGTTCTTTCTGGCATTGCTTTTTCCATGTTAAACCCAACCGTTTTGTGCTTACTCTGTGTGAATAAAATGGATATCAGTAGGCACATTTAAAAACTCTTCTTACTCCTGTCAGCAGAAAATTCTGTCTGTCACAAAAGGATTGGAAGGAAAGAAAAGACAAACCCAGTTTCTAAATGCTGTGTTGGAGGTTGGCTGTAAGGACAGTAGAGCTGTTCCTTCAATTATACAGCGTACATGCTGTGGAAAAAGTGGAGCAGAAGTTCACACTTAGATCTCGTGGATGAAATAATAGCTTTACAACTGCTTCATATTCTCAGCATGGATTGCAACACGTTCATTTTTTTCAGCTGATCTGCAGCCAACATGCTGCTGCATTAACTATTTTCTTCCAAATCCTCGTTACTCAAACACGTCTCTTGCTTTGTGCATTAAAAAAAGTGCGAAAGTAAAACCAGTGGGAAAGATATGTAGTAAGGCAAAAAAGCACCATCATCAGAGGACTGTTTTAAGTATTCGGGCGTCTTTCACTTTCTTCTGAGCATCCGCTGTAGAGCCAAAACATCCATATAGTCTGGGAATTAATTTTTTTATCATAATGTTTTTTCTACAGTGCTTCTTGTGCCATGTTTCTATTCATTGGCCTTGAGACGTGAAAATCCATAAAAGGAACAGCAAGTCATTCTTTTGAGTATTTTTGTGTCTCTAATTTCCAGTTCTCAAATAGAGACTCTTGTTGGAAACATTATTAATGTTATCAATTGATTTTAACATTATCTAGAATTTTTTACAGTGCTGTTGGGTTTTCTGTAACTGTTAGTCCAACGCTGGCTCTTGTGGGCATGCAGTGGATGACTCCAGGTCTAAAGCAGTAACAAGACCTAATAACAGTGTTTTCTGATGTTTCATTATGTCAAAACCTTCTCACCCTTCTTGTTGTCCACATCTGAGGGGAGAGATGTTTGCCCAGCTGCTGTTGGGTGGTTACAGAAAAGACTGCATTGCAGACCTGCTTCCCTCAGCAGTGGCAGCAGTTTCTTTGCAGTGGGGCTCTTGCTGCTATGACTGACAGCTTCCCTATGAGATACTTACCCACTTACCACTCCATTCTGTTAAATGCAGGCTTTTGGGAGCATGTGAGAGACAAGGGTCAATGAGTGACAAGTAGCTGATGAAGGATAGTTGCACATATTCCAGAACTACGTGGAAACTTCACTACATTACTTTGCATGTTCAATAACCAGTGCATAATTGTGTAGAAACAGGAGCTTACAAAGTGTGACCAAATAAACAGTCTGTTTCTGTGTATATCCTGAGGAAAGATCTAAATTCTTTGCCTTGGAGTCGAGGAGTTTGTCTAAGAAAGGACTGCAGGGCTTAATCCATTAAGAAGATAATGCCAGTTGTATGTGGAGGGATTTCCATGTCTGTGCTTCATTTTCAGGCAACTACACATTAAGAGTTGACTGCACCCCTCTTCTCTACAAACTGATATATAATCTAACGAAAGAGGTACTGAATCAGAGTGTTTATTGTTCTTGATTTCCTGAGAATGCGCAAATTTATTGGATAAAATGGGACTATTGAGTAATATTGCTTTTGTCTTACAGCAATGCTGAAAGAATCTTGATCCTACTCAAATCAGTAGCAAAACATTCTCTCAATGGTTCACAATCCTGGCTCACAGTTCCCTGGTACGCTGAGCAAGGCTGAAATGTATCGCTGACATAGCTGGAATATTATTTGCAATGTATAGTGAAACAATTGTATGTAGAGATAACTGTATATATGTATGTATAAAACTTGGAATATAGATAATTGGATAAATAACTAAGTTTGAGATAAGAAAACACTTAAGCAAGATCAATTCTTGTAAGCATGCAAGGAAATAAACTGCATTTGACATTCAAGTGCCATCTATTACAATCTAAAATCTATTTCTTTTCACACTGGCTAGATACCAGTTGTTCTCAGATCCCCTTGAATCACCTCCAGATCTCACTGAGCTTCTGAAACACTGTAATAAATATCAGAGGACTGAATGGGCCTTGTAGTGGGCCAGATGTATGGATTTGCTTTACTACAAGTGGTCAGATAATGTCTCCTTTGCTTTTTTAACTCTCAGCACAAATTATCACGAGGCTGAAAGACTTATTTTCTCTCTCTGAAGAATCTCATCTACAATGCATTTTCTCTACATACTCTTTTTTTCTTTTTCTTTTTTTCTTTTTTTTCAGTTTTGTGCCACAGTTTTCTAGAGCATAAATTCTGGCTATCTTTTCTTACTTCTTGACTGGTGACTGCCTGCCATGGAAAATAAAATCATGGCTCAATTTTTACAGTGCTTCAATTTTGTAGTTTTCAATTCCAAACTACCTTAAATTTACCAATGTTGATGTGTCCCAAGTGGCCGCCTGTGACCACATATCTCTCATTCTGAAACCTTTCCTTCCTACTCCTTTGACCTTCCCTGTGAGATCATTAATAGAAGTTTTTGGGATTTCCCCAAGGAAAATGATGTTTTTTGATGGACTGAAGAAAAGAAATCAGAGATACTGAGGGCAATGTGTTGAAAAATCACTTCTACCTAGGCCACCATTTCTGGTAGCATAGAAACACATGTACAGGTGACTGATAAACATTGTAGAGCTGTGATATATCTTTTCCTTGCCTCACTGATTCTAGCATCACAGAATTTATGTAAGGATTTGAACATCTTTTTTCTCCTGGGATCTGATTCCAGACTTAAATCTAAGTTAGAATGGACAGTTCATTTTACAAGGTTCTTAGCATTGTATGAAAATGCTGGCCAATGGTTTTGATATGAGCAGAGCTGTTAGAATAACATCTCTGACAGAGCATGAAGCACTTTCACTTGCCCGTGTCAAGAGTTCAGCTTGCTTCTGTTATGCCATTTCCAATTTAGCCTTAAAACTTTACTGAAATGCCCTGAAAATGACAGCAGTCAAATGACTGCTTCACAAAGTTGTTATTTTTTCTGCTAACTGTTGCCATAATTTTAGAGGTCAGAGCTCCTAGGATTTTCAGGGATTTTTGGAGTCTGTATGTTTTTCAATGCTGTATTAAGACTCAACAATATTATGCATCTACCCATGCACATTTATGCTTTGCATTAAAAAAAAAAAAAGAGAGAGAAAGAAAAAGAGAAAAATCCCAATCTTGTGCAGATCATGGCCAATTTTACACTTGAAGGACAATGGTAGCTTTAGCCATAGCTGTCACAGACAGGTAAGCATAGCTGGAGACCTGGACCAGGGTTCTGATTTATGTGAAACTCTGCCATAGTTCTTCTAGCAGCTTTGAACAGCCAATTTCCTAGCTTCCTAATTTTCCATCATGGATACATAACTACCCTTTATTTTTTTTTTTTAAAGGAAAGTGTGTCTCGCACAACAGGGCTCCGATCTTGGCTGTGTTCCACTGACACTACTTCAGACCACAATTCCTTTACAAGCTTCCTGTAAGAAATGCCAATTTCAGGCTCAGCCTGTTGAGGGAACGCCATTGTTTTGTGGTGCAAAGTTGTGGTGGCTTAGGGCTGTCTGTTCTTCTTGCCAGCTGAGAGGTGAACAGCTGGAGCAGCTCCTCAGTACTGTCCTGTGCACTTGTACGTGTGCATACACAGCGCTATAATAAGTTGGTAAAAAGTCCTGGAAGCCCCAAGTACGCTTCTGCTTTCTTCCAAAACCAGATGGGTTTAATTTTGTGTCTTACAGCTTTTGTCTTGCTCTGCCCTCTGCCTGTGGTTGGTTCCAGGTGCCTGTGTGATGCTGTTTAGTTGCATATAGAAGTAAGCAGGGTAGGTGTGCCTCCTTGCATACGGCAGTGCTGTTGGTTAAGGTCTCTTTTGATACCAGTTTGACTTTGAGGTACTTCCAATGAGATTATAATGTATTCCTCTCCAGATTTCAAGCCCTGATTTAGGCTATGAAAATAAATCTCTTTATGAGAGTTGGCTTGAGAAAGACCCTGCGCCTGAAAATAACAGTTATCCCAGGTAAGTAATTTGTCTGTTTTCACTTTCCCAATGTTTTCATTGTGTCACAGCATGGCTCTTCTCTGGAATTCTTCAGGATGTGCTGTTGTTGACAGTGCTGCAAAAATCTTTTAGTACTTGAAGTCTCTAACAATATCTAAAATGAAATAAAATGTCATGACCTTTTTTTGAATGATTGTGACATCTATGTCCACTACAAGAACAAAATCTCACGCTCTTTGAAAGTCTGTTTTGAACAGAAAAACATTTTGGAAAACAAACACGGAAGTGCAGGGTGGGGAAAAAATCAAAGTATAGTTTAGTTACTCTTCTAAATAATATCAAGACTTATCTTGATAGACATATCAAGACATATCAAGTTATGCTAAGTAAGTACTTTGTTGAAAGAAACTGCCTCAGGCAGTAGTTAAAAGCTCTCATGATACTTATTCTTTGTTTGTACAATGGATGTAGACGTTATACGTTAAAAATCTATATCTGAAGATATTAAAACCTCAGCACGTTGTTTAAGCCCATGACTGGTATGGCTAAATCTTACATTCTCATAAGGCAAATAGAACTGCTCCCTGTATCATTTGACCCAAATATTCTGCATGGATGACCTTATCAACTTTTAAGCCTTGGTAACATGTTCTTCTAGACATATCAAACTCACTTAAGATTTCTTCCTTTTGAAAAACCTACTAGATCTAATCCGTCTTAGCTGATATTTTGCTTTTCCTTTGTCTTGCAACACCTATCCAGCAGATGGCAATATTTACTTGTAAGAGACAAATGTTAATGTTTTCTGCTGTGGAAATTATTTGCCAGGCTTTGTACTGTGGAGTACTTTAAGTATGTAAGCACATCTGTTTTTACATATATTGCCTCCCAATTCCTTTTAATTTGGGAATAAGTATTTAATATTTTAAGATTGCAGAGGCTTATCTGATGCAAATCATTTCTCGTGCACGCCACGTTCATTTTTTTCCTAATGTGGTCACAGTCAGGGATGCTACCATTAAGAGATCCTTGTAGTAATACTGGATACTGGATGGAATAAAGTTAGGGTAATTAAGCTTGCTGCTCATCTACTCTCTAATCTGACTGGCGTCCCTGGTGTCAGAAGCCTTGACCTCCATTTCTGTGAAAATCTGCATTTTGCATACATTACCACCATTTTATAAAATAAGTACTGCCTCTCTGATGTGTTCTGTTTCCTACATGCAGAATAAACAAACTGGGATCAGGCAGTGATTTTGAAGCTTACTTCCAGCGACTGGGAATTGCATCTGGCAGAGTGCGCTACACCAAGAACAGGGTGAGCCAACAGATTGCTCTGAGGGGTTCAGTGGTGCTGAACATTCATCTTTTAAAAGCATTTATTCATAGTTAATAAAAAAAAGCTTCAGTGAATTTTTGGCTCGTTTTTGACTCATCAGTACCATTTTAGAATTTAACAAGAAGCCTAATGGCGTGGAGAATAAAAACGTTACTGTAATGTGTACATTTTATGGGCTATCAAGTTCTCAGGAGTATATTTATAGTATCTGATCGGGAGGGTGGATTTCATTCCACTGTGCTATTAGCAGTCCCCTTAATATATACATCCCCCTGGAGTTTGTTCAGGAAACTGTGCATTATTCAGAGGGGCCACGGCTGAGGATTTCTGTGATCCCAAACTTCAGACTGATTTCCAAATCAGTGAAGGCCATGTCTGTACAAGGGAACTGAAGTCAGGTCTGCGTAGGTGGGAAGAAGGAAACCTGCTCCCTTATTCTTGTGTGACAGCCCATGGATTTGGGTTGCTTTATTTTCTGAAGATGAACACACAAAAAGAAGGGAAGGAGAGCAAATTGTGTTTTCTAAGAAGTAGCTTTTTTCATTTGGAAGCTGTGCAGAACATCATGGCAGCAATACAACCTTCACTGTAGTCACTGACAAATTTACCTGCTCTTTTTTTTCAGAAAACGGACAAATTCAGCAATTACCCTGTTTATCACACTGTGTACGAGACCTTTGAGTTAGTGGAAAAATTTTATGACCCCACCTTCACGAAACAGCTAGCAATTGCCAAGCTGCGAGGCAAACTGGTTTATGAACTTGCAGATTCCCAGGTCATTCCATTCGACTGTAGAGACTATGGAGAGGCCTTAAAAGGGTACAGCGACAGAATTTATGAATTGGCTAAGAAACATGAAAAACAGTTGGAAACATATGGAGTATCATTTGGTGAGTAACAGCCAAAGCAGAATTTGTTGAGTGGGTCAATTGGATTTATGCAGTGACATGATGTATCTGTTCTCTCTCTGAAACTGAATTCCTTTTCTGTTTCCAACCTGCTATCATATTAAGATCCACTAAAAAAAAGATCTTTCTGAACCTAACTGGAATGAATACGTTATTGTTTAGAGATGACTGAGTTACAATAATGTTCATTCATATCATTAGGTGTGTTATCACAGTACTGGTGAGCAGCCACAAACCAGAATCAAAAGCAGAACAAAGAGATAGTATCAATCTGGTTCTCACCCGTGACCAGATTATTTTCTCTTCCTTAAAAAAGAAGACAAATTGCCCCCCATTGTAAGGGCAGAGCCAGTCTGAGACTGCCTCATGAGAGTGAATGTGTACGAGTCTATGGGGCCGGTTTTCTGTAGTTATATTAGCAACTTCATTTCCAATTCAGAGCTTACAGCAGACAAAGTGGACCATTTGATGGATAAGAAACTGGTTGAAAGGCCGCAGGTGGTCATCAATGGCTCTGTGTCCAGGTGGAGGCCGGTAACGAGCAGCATCCCCCAGGGCTCTGTCTTGGGACCGGTGCTCTTCAACATCTTTATCAGTGACATCGATGACAGAGTGCACCCTCAGCAAGCTTGCTGAGGGATCACAGGTTAGAAGACATGTTAGCTTTAATATAGTCCTCTTTTGAGTTGTCTGAAATGTGAAGAAATTCAAATCAAATCCCCACTTGGGGGAAACCTAAAAAAGACATTTAAAACTTCCTATAATGGCCTAGGTAGAAAACTCTTGACCATTTTGTAGTGATGTTGTTTTTTGCCATCAGACCACAACGGAAGCCCTTTGTGATGTTGATGGGTTGCCCCGACTGAGAGTTTACCTAACAGAAAGACTTAATTCATTGAGAACTACAGTATATCGTATGAGGAAACATCAAGACTGGACTTTCTTTTTCCACTATTGGAATATCTCCCAACATTTCTATTAAATCTTTTATTTCCGTTGTTCGTATTTCTTTCCCATTTCACATTAGAACTTGACCAAATTAATTTCTAAATGATGCATACATATACTATACTGACATATACTATGTCAGGTAGGCTCTACAAGCAATTTTTGAGGCTTTTTTTCCCCATCACTGAAGTCCTTAAGAACTTCACAGATGGGGCACTTTGACAAGGCACATTTTTTTAACCTTTTTGTTATTTTTCATTATTTTCATGTCTCTCCTCTGATGCCTGATCCGTTTTAAAATATTTCTCAGATAAAACTATGATTCTCATTCTATGTTTATTCAGTGGCACCAGAGTGCATTGCAATAAAGATGTAGTTTTTTACATTACTGTGAAAATCGAAATTCATTTCACCCAACATTTCTATGGAGCTGCTTATTGACATCCCCGAATGTCAGAAAGCTGTTAATTAAAGCTGAATAAATCACATAATTGTCCTTCAAAACAGTTGATGAAGTTTTTAATTTGCCTTTGTGCTACCATTTCAGCTGTTCCTCTGCAACTATGAATGCTGGAAGCCTTTTCTTCATTAAATATTTACTTGTAATAATGAGCTATTTGGAAATAAGGCCTGCGGGGGAAAAAGAAAAAAAAGAAAAAGAAAAAAAGAAGTGATAATATTTCTCAAACAAAATTGGCAGCATGGAGTAGCTCATGAACATGAGCACAAATTCTCTTATATGTTTTCAGATGACCTTTCCTTTTTCTCTTAAATCCCCTCCTACTGCTTCTGAAATACAATCTGCTGCCTCAATGCAGCCATGATGTCAGCGGGACATCTGTCCTCTGGCAAGGTGATAACTACTGCCCCAGGGAAGTGCAGTCGTGGACAAGTGCAAATCCTCCCCAGCAAGGTGACTCCACACCACAGTCCATAAACAGGTTGCAGGTGCAAAATCTGTGCTTCTACTTATGTAGATTCTATGATATTCTGGATTATCTAAAGATTTCTGAAACTTGTAGGCAAAATATGCAAGTTGTGAAACTTCCTTCTGGGCAGTGAGTTTTGGTGAGGCCATTTCTGCTCACAGCACCCGCCTTGTTCTACAGAAATCAGCTGCAGAAATGGCTTCTTTTCCCCAGGTCTGTATCAAACAGCCCCTTCCACGGGGAAACCATTGCTGCTGATATTGTCATTAGCAGGAGGTCTGCTGCTTCTGCGGCTCAGCTATGGCACAGGGTTGGATGGGCTGCCAGGGGCAGAGCTGGAGAAAGCAACCAAATGTGTGGTCAGGTGTAGCAGGCAGAGTCTGGGGTAGCAATGATGTGGATGGCACACGGGGCCGTGGCTGAGGTCTTTCTTCCTGCTGGTAGTGCAGCTCTTCCAAGCCTGCACTGGGGAAAGTAATACATTCTGTGAGAGATGGGAAAACTACTGCAAGCAGCGCAGCCAAACACATGTAGTTGTGCTCCCTCTGGTTAAACGGAAGGTGTACTGGGCTCTGCAGATTGTCTGAAGTTGTTTAAATCCTTCCCATTCCAGATCCTCTTTTTTCTGCTGTGGGGAACTTCTCAGAGGCTGCTGCTGAATTTCACAGGAGGCTCGAGCAAGTGGACAGGAAGGAGTAAGTCTGAAAACATAAGGACGTGTGTATCTCATTTTGGTAAAAGCTCATCTCTTGGTATTTCCCTTCTTTGTCCCAGGGTACTCCTGAAACCCTCCATCAGACTTTGGTTGGCTGGAATAAGTTACAAATGCAGACCAGCTGAACTTTCAGTCAGTTCTGGATTTGCTCCTAGTGCAGCCTGCATTTCTTTCTCTCTGTGGGGTGATATTTATCTTGCTTAGTTTTCAGCCACCTTAAAGATATAATTACTTGTCTTGAGTCCCTTTATATTTAATGGAGCAAAATTAGTATTTTGAAGGGGCAGTTAATCACATCTTCTTTGGGTAGCGAGGACACTGACTGCACAGGGAGCCTGTCTGATTAGTATAGAGCAGAGCCCTTGAACTCTGAGACAGGCAATATCTGCCAGGATTAATTCTGCTTTCAGTGATGAATAGTATCAGCTGTAGAGCTTATAAATATCAGTTTGTCATTACAATTATTGTAATAAATGGAAAAGCAGATAGCAGTGGAAGTTAAAGTTGGACTGAGCTCTGTATTTAGACACCTATGCTTGAATGCTGTAGGTGTCACAAATATTTATACTTTTAGCACACCTAAAGGAGATAGAGTGATGCTTGAGAGTATATAAAACATTCATGTGCTTGAATACCTAGGGGGCAGCCCAATGGCCTTAAGTTGCACCAGAGGAGGTTCAGGTTGGAGGTTGGGAAACACTTCACAGAAAGAGTGTTGAGGCACTGGCACAGGCTGCCCATGGGGGTGGTGGAATCACCATCCCTAGGAGTGTTCAAGAACTGTGGAAATGTGGCACTGAGAGATGGTTAGGAGGCATAGGGGGTGGGTTGATGTTTGGGCGTGATCTTAGAGGTCTTTTCCAATCTTAATGATTCTGTGGGACTCACATGCCCTATGGGTGCGGTGGCTGGAGGCCACTATTTGCAAAGCTTCACCTTCTGTCCAAAGAAGAGAAGTATTTGAATGAAAAGGATCGGTCATGTTTCCTCACTATGTGAAATGCATCTTGTTTCCATTTTCTGCAGCCCAGTTGCAGTGCGAATCATCAATGATCAGCTGATGTTTATAGAAAGAGCTTTCATTGATCCTCTTGGCTTACCAGGAAGGAAGTTTTACAGGTGAGATAATAGCTTTCTTAACTTGTCCAAGTTCCTTAACTAAGTTAAGTCCTCTAGCTCTTAAATTTCTTAGCTGTCCAAGGTGATTTTGGAGATGAATTCCACTCAAACAAGTCAGCCAATTTAACTCCTATGTAGGCTGTAGGTAGGCATCATAGCTCAATGGATACTGTTTTAGGTATTATTCAGCAAGTAGGAGACTTTGTTGATAACTTGCAATCTGCACCACCCTCATTGGTCTTCCCAGTTCCAGCAGTCTATTAGCCAGGATACTCTGTGAAGTTTTTATACAGCCCATGAGCTGTTCTGTGGAGTCCTGTCCATCCCACCTTTAGTTGCTTGCTGTTGTCTTTAATCCTTAACTGGCTGTTATTGAAATTTTCTCTGTACAAGCCTGTGGGTCTGGAGGAAGGCAGTGCTCGATTCACCACCCTCTGTAGAAGTCCAATGCATTTCTTAGTTCCACTTGCCAGAAGCTAGCCTCCAATGTCAGGTGTGCAACTGCCTCACTTTGCTCACAATATCCCCCTTTTTCCAATGGCTGGATACATCTGATGGCTGGATGCACCTGATTCACTGGCTGATGGCACTTGCACCAAGCTAGAAGTCCCTCAGGCAGAGGGACTTCCATCCTCAGAGAATAAAGTGTTCACACTTGTGTAACAGTGAAATGGTTGTTTTCTGCAGTTCTTGTGAACACTGATTTATTGTTTATTTCTAGTTGGGGGGCATCTTTCACATACTACAAATGCACTTTTTTACCTTTTATGAACAAAATAAATTTAAAAGTAGGACTGCAATTATTCATTATAAAAAACAAAAAAAAAAAGTTATGATTTTGTCCACTCCTGATCCCATATAATTACTGCTCCTCCAAAGAATCCGTGCCTTTCTTACCTATTCTCCCATAATTTTCACACAGAATCACACAGAATCACCCGGGTTGGAAGGGACCCCAAGGATCATGTAGTTCCAACCCCCCTGCCTGGCAGGGCCACCAAACATACACATTCAGATCAGGTTGCCCAGGACCCCGTCCAACCTGGCCTTAAACACGTCCAAGGACGGGGCATCCACAACCTCCCTGGGCAGCCCGTTCCAGGGCCTAACCACTCTCCTAGTAAAGAACTTCCCCCTAACATCCAACCTAAATCTTCCCTCCTTCAACTTGGATCCATTTCCCTTAGTCCTGCTGTTGTCAGCCCTTTTGAAGAGTTTACTCCCCTCCTGGGTGTAGGTTCCCTTCAGGTATTGATAGGCTGCAATGAGGTCACCCCGCAGCCTTCTCTTCTCCAGGCTGAACAAGCCCAACTCCCTCAGCCTGTCCTCATAGGGGAGGTGCTCCAGCCCCCTGATCATCTTAGTTGCCCTCCTCTGGACCCTTTCCAAAATCTCAATGTCTTTCTTGTACTGAGGGCTCCACACCTGGACACAGTACTCCAGATGGGGCCTCACAAGAGCCGAGTAGAGAGGGACAATCACCTCCCTGTCCCTGCTGGCCACCCCTCTCCTGATGGAGCCCAGGATCCCGTTTGCCTTTCGAGCTGCCAGAGCGCACTGCTGGCTCATGTTCAGTCTCTCGTCCATCAGGACCCCCAGGTCCTTCTCTGCCGAGCTGCTCTCAAGGACCACTCCTCCCAGCCTGTACAGGTGCCTGGGGTTCTTCCGGCCCAAATGCAAAACCTTGCACTTTGCCGTGTTGAACCTCATCAGGTTCACCCGAGCCCAGCCCTCCAGCCTGTCGAGGTCCCTCTGAATGGCATCCCTTCCTTCCACCGTATCAACCGCACCACTCAGCTTGGTGTCGTCAGCAAACTTGCTGAGGGTGCACTCAATTCCCTCATCGATGTCATTAATAAAGATGTTAAAGAGCACCGGTCCCAAGACAGACCCTTGGGGGACACCACTTGTTACCGGCCTCCACCTGGACATAGAGCCATTGACCACCACCCTCTGTCTGCGGCCTTTCAACCAATTGCTTATCCATCGGGTCGTCCACCCATCAAATCCACTTCCCTCCAATTTGGAGATGAGGATGTGGTGGGGAACCATGTCAAAGGCCTTGCTCAGGTCCAGGTAAATGACATCAGTCGCCTTCCCTTCGTCCACCAATGCCGTCACTCCATCATAGAAGGCCACAAGATTAGTTAGGCATGACCTTCCTTTGGTGAAGCCGTGCTGGCTGTCTCGGATCACATGCTCATTCTTTATGTGACCGAGCATGTTGTCCAGGAGGATCTGTTCCATGATCTTCCCAGGCACGGAGGTGAGACTCACCGGCCTGTAGTTCCCCGGGTCCTCCCTGCTCCCCTTCTTGTATATGGGAGTGACGTGACCCTTCCTCCAGTCATCTGGGACCTCACCTGACAGCCACGACTTCTCAAATATGATGGAGAGCGGCTCGGCAACCACCTCAGCCAGCTCCTTCAGGACCCTGGGATGCACGCCATCCGGCCCCATAGACTTGTATTCATTCAGTCTAAGGAGGCACTCTCGGACTTGCTCTGCCCTTACAGTGGGGAGGGATTTACCTCCTTGGTCCCCACATAGAGGTTTGGTTATGCAGGGTTCAGGGACGTGAAAAAGACTAGAATCCTGGCCACCAGTGAAGACCAAGGTGAAGAACTCATTCAGCACCTCAGCTTTCTCTTCATCTGTTGAAGCCAGTTCTCCTTTTAGATTTACCAAAGTAGGTACACCCGTTTTGGCCTGTCTCTTCTGGGCAATGTACCTGTAGAAGGTTTTCTTATTGTTTTTCACGTCCCTTGCCAAGTTCAGTTCTGCCTGCGCCTTGGCTTCCCTGATCCCACATCTGCAAGTCCGGACGGCATTCCTGTACTCTTCCCAGGTGACACAGCCTTGTTTCCAGAGCTTGTACACCCCTTTCTTCGCCCTCAGTTCTCTCAGCAGGTCCTTGCTGAGCCATGCCGGTTTCCTACCTCGCCTGCCCACTTTCTTATTCAGAGTTTTCCACATTCCTTTCCCAGATCTCACAGTTACCACTCATTTGCTGCATTATTTTTTGGGACTCATGTACTTTTCTCCTCTGTTGTACATCCATTTGCTATTTTATCCCATGTTCTGTACTGTCACATTAGTTCAATATATTTGTTGAGCTCTCATTTACAAAAGTTCCTAACGTGGTTTCATTCCTAATTAGAGAAATGCACTGTGTTTTCCCAAGGAGAAGGTTCTCTGTGCTAAACCTGATCCCTTCCCTGTGGAGTTGGTCCTATGGGCTGGTCTGTTCTGTCTTTCTAAAGACAGTTCCAGCTAGACTACCTTTATATTTAGTGAATTCTAGTCTTCTTGCAATTCTTTAAGCGTTTTGTAGCACACATTTTTACAGTTTCCCCCAATGAATGCACATAATACTCATGATTTTTTTTACTTAGTATACTTACACTTTTTTTTTCCCCACAGACATGTCATCTTCGCTCCAAGCAGCCACAACAAATACACTGGAGAGTCCTTCCCAGGTATCTATGATGCCATGTTTGATATTGAAACCAAAACCGATCATCAAGGAGCCTGGGAAGAAGTTAAGAGGCAGATTTCCATTGCAGCCTTCACTGTGCAGGCAGCTGCAGAGACACTGAAAGAAGTAGCATAGGATGATGGCCTGGGAAAATGCGCTGTAGGCAGACTACTGCAGTGACCCAGCCTCAGCTAACTGCTGCTGTGCTCCCAACCTTCAAATGCGTTTTCTTGGAGATTTACACAAAGACTCACAACAGTGAGGTTCCACCACTCGGGCAGTTACTGTGTACTTCCATCCTGTAGTTGCTTTTTGGAAAACAGATTATGGGATAACTTTGCTCCTGTTGATGCTCTCGCCAATCCCAAACCAGTGGCAGCTTTTGCCTTTTTTTTTTTTTTTTTTTCTCTCCTGGAAGAGCTCTTTCACACAGTGATGTCCCTTCCAGATGAAGGGGGTGGATGACAGCACTGCCACTATTGCTGTAGGGCTGGTTGCATGGAGTAATTCTGTCTTCTGATAAGAGAGTTTCCCATCAGGAGCTGCATGTAGAATCATAGAATTCTTAGAGTTGGAAGGGATCTTTAATGGTCATCTAGTCCAACTCCTCTGCAATAAACAGGGTCATCTACAGCTAGATCAGGTGCTCAGGGCCTAGTCCAGCCTCACCTTGCAAGTCTCCAGGGACAGGGCATCCACCACAACTCCAGGCAACCTGTTCCAGTGCTTCACCACCCTCACTGCAAAACACTTTTTCCTTATATCCCACTTAAATCTACCCTCTTTAAGCTAGAAGCTATTTCTCCTTGTTCTATCACTACAGTCCGTGCTAGAGAGTCTGTGCCCCTCCTTCTTGTAGATCCCCTTTAGATATTGAAAGCCTAAACTGTACAAAAGTGTTACAGTAGTTCAATCCCTTGGGTGTTGGTTGCAGGGGAACGTGCTACCAAGAACGGTGACTCGTCCATAACCACTCTGGTGACTGTTCCCTTTTCTTGGGTAGCTCTTCCTCCCTCATAGATTTATGTTATCAGCAAGTAATTTATGCATCAACTAGTAACTGAGACTTCCCCAGGGAGAGGTTCCAATGCTCGGATGGTGGAAGAAAAGCCACTGGTGCCTCTTCCTCATGAACAGCTGTTGGTGGTCACTGCCTGGGGTCTGTCAGAGCATGTGACAGAGAAAAAAGAAATATATGGAGTAGCATGATTTCTTCATAATTGGCAGGTATCTTCATAATAAAATAAGCCACCTTTCATTTAAGTGAACGAATGCTCCACCAGTACACATATACTTTCAGTGCAAGTTTGTGAAGCTCTGTGCCATTACCTCACCACTGCAAAATAACCTGTCATCTCCTGTGGTTTCCATGCACTATTTGAAGCAGTACAAAGAGTGCCTAGCTAAAATCTATTGTTTCCTTCCCCTTCTCAACTTCACTGATAATTACGTATGAATGAATGAGTCATTATGACCTGCTACGTCCTGAAAACTCTGTGGAGCTTAGATCTCTTTCCCTTCCTCTGCTATGTTATAAAGGGATGGTGATACCCAAACACTTCTAGACGGCTTATGCTCACAGACTCACAGGAATTTAAAATTGGCATTAATTTAAAATAATCTCCAAAAACACCTTGCAGATCTTAAGCTTAATGAAAACAGAAGCTGATGTGGTACCTTTGCAGATGAAGCATTTGGGGGTAAGTGAGACCAGTGCTTCTCTCAACACTTGTAATGCTTCGGTTTAACAACCCTTCCCAACACAGTCATTCATCAAGAGACTGTTTTTGTGGAGCAGTGAAACTGAGGTTTCCCTCTCCCACTATCCTGACCACTGAAGTACACCATCAATTTGTAACTTCTGGTTTTGTAAGTCTTCTCAATGACAGTGTTGTTCATCTGTTAGAACGGAGCCTCGAGCTGTCCATGGTTTGGATCCAACCAAAGCAATGTCACGTTGCTTCAGCTGATCTCAGACTGCCTTCTTTTACAAGAGTGATAAAAACAGACCACACAGTGTAACTCAGGTACCTACTAAGGAAAAGGCACTGCAAGAGGAAGGTCCTAAAGCTATGAATCAGCCCATCAAGCATATGGTCACAATCAGTACCGGTGCTGTATACGCTGACTTCTGCACCAAGCCAATTTCTATAATTCAGTCCTTCTTCTATAGACAACCTGTAACATCTCTGCATGTTTGTAAGTGCCAAGAGAATGTGAACCATGTGGGCTGCCCATGATTTTGCTGCAGCAGAGGACCAAACCCCTCCAGTGAGCAGATTAAACATACCTGCTTTGTGCCTTTGCTTTGCTTTAGGAATCTGTGATTGTGAGTTTGCTGGGAAAATAACCTCTGTACTCTGAAACAGAGTACAAGGAAGCAGACTGGAATTTCCAGGCATCAGAAGCAACTGGAGAGCTGCCCTGAGCAGGGAGGAACAGGGTGTACTCACCATGACCTGTTAGTTTCCTCTCACTCTAAATTCCTGTTTTCAGACATGAGATTTTAATGCCATACAGTTAAGTGTGCCATTACCAGACCTAGATGAAGGTGAACATCATGGACTACACTGTAGCACTGAATGCAAAAGTGAAGTACAGAAACCTTGTGTCTGCTGTGCTGCTCTGACCCAAACCAAAGCAACGTGCTCCTTGCTGAGAAACACATCACCATGCAGCAACTATCCCTAGAGAAACTACTAGGAGCTGAATTTAGCTGCAACGAGACCAGAGCATTGCCATTACATGCCTGAGACCTAAAGTAGCACCAATGAAGTACACATGGCTCCTGTTTAACCCTGTAACTCAGCTGTAAGTATACAGCGTGCTAGACTTGAGGTTCAAGAGAAGCGCAGCAGGGACATCAGTTTCTGGCGGAAATCGTTGGGAGAAACACAGAAAGGCTTAGGACCTTGCAATGGATTGTTTCTATACTTGCTTGTGCCAGTTCTAATCCATCAAGCCAAGGCAGCTCATATCAGTATCAACTGGTTTTCCTGACGGATCCAATCTGGGGAGCTTCCCAAGTGTAGGAGAACTGGGTTCGAGGAACCTCCTGCAGAAGAGGCTGGACCTGGTTCAAGTAAGAATGCGTTACAGCCTTCCATAAGGGGAAAGAACGGGAGAGGCGATAACGGGAAAAGCATTTCACAGGAGGGCAGCAGATAAGAATAGACTTGCTGTGTTTACATGGCAGCTTCCCCAGATGTGCTCTGCTAGGCTGCTCGCTGACAGAAAGCTGCTGACGCACTGCTTACTCTGCCATCCCCATTACCTCCAAACTTGGCTGTCTTTTTAGGAGACAAGCCCCGGTTGCTGGACACAGCGACTGTTGTGGCAACACATCCTTAGGTAATCCACAAGCAACAGGACGTCAGCCTGGAGAAACAGGGTCAGCTGCAAACAGAGCACAGAAAGCTTTCGCTCCTCTGAGATCACTTTTCCCTCCTGATATTCCTGAAACCAGCATCTCCCTGCTGAACACAGCAGCTGAGCTTCAGTCCTCCAGCACCTCCTACATGCCCTGAAATACTGACTGCAGCCCACAGCTCAGAGCTTTGCCACCCACTGTCACAGCTGTGGGATAAAGCTGAAACTCCTCCCACTCTTGTTATGTGCAGAAAGAAGCACACTTCACAATTAAAGCCAAGCTTATTGTTAGTACCATAGAATCCTAGAATGGCCTGGGTTGAAAAGGCTCATAATGATCATCCAGTTCCAACCCCCTGCTATGTGCAGGGTCGCCAACCACCAGAACAGGCTGCCCAGAGCCACATCCAGCCTGGCCTTGAATGCCTCCAGGCATGGGGCATCCACAGCCTCCTTGGGCAACCAGTTCCAGTGCGTCAGCACCCTCTGGGTGAAAAACTTCTTCTGAATATGTAACCTAAACCTCCCCTGTCTCAGTTTAAAACCATTCCCCCACAAGCTGCCTGACATGGCCCTGGGCACCCTGCTCTGGGTGTCCCTGCAGGAGCAGGGGTGGGCCAGGTGAACCCAGAGATCCCATCTCCTCTTAACCAGTCTGTAATTCTCTGTGTGATTCTTTTTCCATCAGCCAAACAAGCTAAAACAACCCACCAGGAAGGTGGGGAGCACTCAAACCAAGCAGACTCAGCAACTCCCAAGAGACTGCAAGGCCAGAACGAAGCCTTGCTGCTAGCCATGGCAATGCTGTGTTCATGTAGCTGTTCGTGTAGATCTGCAGAGGGAGTACATGGGGAGAGCCCAAAAGTTTCATAAACCATAAACAGGGACAGCTATCTATACACTATCTAAAGACATACCCAGTTTTGGTAAACCTGAGGAACAGATGAAATGGACAGCTTTTCTCCTTTCACATAATTCTGCCTGAACATGCTTTAATTTTAGAAACATCTATCATTTCTAGCCACCTGCAGTCTGATAAATGATTTTTTGTTGGAGGGCTGTATGTTTATATGGGATTCAGAGTGTAACTGCAGAATTGAGCACTTGCTTCTTGGTCAGTACTACACTCAGCCTTGTACCAAAGAACAATTATCAGATGATATATCATAGCTAGTGCTCATTCTATACACAACCACATTCAAAATTTCTCAAATGGCTAGAATGGATGGAGGCAAAATCAGAATTGTTTGAGTTGGATGGGACTCCTAATGGTCATCTAGTCCAACTCCCCTGCAATCAACAGGGACACCAACAGGCAGATCAGGTTCAAAGCCCTGCTCAACTTGACCCTGGATACCACCAGGGAGAGAGCACCCACAGCTCTCTGTGCAATCTGTACCAGTGCTTCACCACCCTTACTGAAAAAAACTCACTCCTTACATACAGTCTAAATCTCCTCTCATAAAAATGAGGGTGCACAACACTGCCACAATTCAAACATGCATTTTAGTTAATAAGACAACTGTGAAGTGGAAAAACTCATGCAAATGGCACATTTTAGGTTTAGAACTATATATTCAATGTCTTGGTACTGCCACTCAGCAAAGTGCACGCCAGCTTTCGTTGAGCAAACCCCAACCACACCTCAGTTTTCAGGCAGTGGATCAACATAATGGTGCAATGATTTTAACAGGGTGATTTAAGGAAAAAAGCACTAGAGAGGAATAGAAGTAAAACACGTTCCACTTACTTTTTCCACCTTTATCTTCTTTCAGTTGTTAAACCACGGCTCTTGGCAAGCATAAGCATCCAAATTAATTTATAAATTCACCGAAGTAAAAATTCTGTCACAGAAGCGCTGACAGGCTTCTGATTTTCAGAGCTAATATCAAAGAGTAATTCTGAACAGAACACCTCTGCTTAGGTGATATTCACGAGTACACAATCCAAATGTTAACAGCATCCACAAGTAAAAACAGAAGTTCTGAAGTTTGGGCTCATGTCTGTGCATACAGTACTACCTGATTACAAAAATTAAGAAGTCCCTCAGGGTCTGGAAGTGCAGAGTAGCAGGTGCCTCCAACACACAGATCTCAGTTTCAATAAAGGAAGAACAAATGAGGGGAAGCATATTGAGTTTGAAGCACAGTCAGTTTTACCTTAAGCAATGAATTCTGTTATAGTACTGCAGTATCAATATTTATGTCAAATTTAAAATAAACATTTCAGAGAACAAGGTTTTTGGATTACAAATATTTCGGATGGCTGAAGGTGCAGCTCTGCCTCCAGCTAACTTCCAATGATTTTTGGTTGCAACGCAGCTTTTATTAATATTTAACCAAGAGTGATTTTTTCAAATACTCTATGCAAGAGGATGCTTCCTCTTACACAGGAGCAACTAGATGCAAAAACAAAAAAAACAAAAAAAAAAAAAAAAAAAGAAAACAAACACAAAAAAACACATTCTGAACATCCAGAATTGGTTGTCATATAGTGGATGATATTAAACTCATCATTCAACCTCAAGGAGAGAAGGTTTAGATTGGACGTCAGGGGAAGTTCTTCACAGGGAGACTGCGAGGGGCTGGAACAGACTGCCCAGAGGGTGCGGATGCTCCATCTGTGGTGGTGCTCAAGACCAGGATGGATGGGGTCCTGGGCAACCTGGTCTAGTATTAAATATGGAGGGTGGTGGCCCTACCTGTGGAAGGGAGTTGGAACTCGATGATCCCTGCAGTCTCTTCCAACCCAAGCCATTCTGTGATTCTGTGACTGCTCAACTGCACGATGAGTTAAGCTGAATTAAAAACACATTCAAGCATTTCACATACCTCTACATAACAGGAGCTCTTTCTACAACCCTTTTCCTCTTGGGCTCAAAAGACTGACTACAAATGCACACTTGATGGCACTCATGGGCAGCAGTGTCTTCATTCCTGTTCATGCTACCAAGAAAATAAAAAGGTCAGCAGTTCAACTGCAAATGTTGATTTTACAAACATCACTGGATGCTTGTGCCACTTGGCCACTGCACCCCTCACAGACAACAACCTGTGGATAATGCCCACAGCATGTTAGTAACTGCATTACAAACCCAAAGAGAAGCTCTCTCCTACAACAAAGTAAGTCAAAAAATCCAATTTTAACCAGCATGTAATAAGAATTTTATTGAGAAAAAAAGAAAACGAAGACATGAGATTAATTTCTGCATGAGTTTTATGAATGTGCAGAATCAAATAACCATGCAAAAGGACGTTTTCCACCCTCCCCCAACCGTAATTCAAGACTCTTATTTATAATGACAAAATTATCATTTCAAACAGTGTTCCAGACACGTAACTCATTACTTTAAATATGATCTCTCTCTTTCCTGAACAGAGACAAAAACAAACCAAAAAAAAAACCAGAAGCAACAGGAGAACACCATTGATTAATGGGTAGAGTACTTAACCAATAATCATGCCAGTTTTAAAGAATGCAAGCAAAAAAAATGCATTGTTACATAGAATAAGTAGCTGTTTCTTTTCAAGGCAAAATCCTATTCAAAATAGAACTAGTCCCTAAATTATTGAAATGGTGACTTGATAGTGCAAGTGCTCCAGAAGATCATCAGATGGAAGGATTTTTGTAAAGTTACATCAGTGCCATGTAAAATGTCAGAGCAGCTGAACAGCCCAGTGCTTAACAGTTCTAGCATTAAAACTAAACTACGTCCAAAGAATGTTCTGTTCTAGATACGCAGTGTAACAGTAAATAGGAAAATGGGCCTAAACATGAAGGAAAAGATTAAAAAGTTGTGACAAATTGGTACATACATTACTGCTTTTCTTATTAAAAACACATTATGAAGAAAAAGCTTGACATGCACCTGGACAGGTCTATCTGAGACATGTAACACTGAGTTACATAAGGTACACTGTGCTATGGTATGGGTTTGAAGTCTTACAAATTATAAAATTATAGCTAAACCATTAACCAACTTGTTAAATACAGCACAACGTTCAAGAACATGGAAAAGAGGGTAAATTAAACTGCAAATAACCCAGTATGTATTTGTTTGTACTATTGAATTTCACCATTATTAAACAAAAAATGCTTATCTTAGCTTTGAAATCTTGCTTTGGAGAGGTATTATGATTCGTTTGGTATACCACACTTTTTTTCCCCCTCATTTACTAATAAAAGTCACAGTCAAACCCACATACCATTGAAGTGTCAGCTCTCAGTAGCCATGTAAAGATGTCAGACATCAGTGTGCTAAATACTGTGCTGTGTACCACTCAAAGCACTCAGATTCAGCAAGTACATTCAGCAAGTTTTTGTATCTTAATGATGGTTAAATGTATTTAAAAAGCTGAAAAGAATGCAGTTAAACAAGAAACTTAGCACAGTCCATACTGTCCTTCCATTTTGAATGCCATCAGCCATGGAGGACTGGGCTGTTATTTGTAAAACCTAGACCTTCTCACCTCATCTAAGCTGGGATTTTTTTGTTTGCTTGCTTTTTTAAACAGGTGCTATTTAAAAGCCTTTACATCATCACTGATGTGATAAAAAATCATTATGCAACTCCTGATGCATTTGCAGAGTTCCCTGATGAGTACGAACAACAGGGAAAGAGTGGAAGGAATCAGTGAAAATACTAAAGCACAACTGAAGACCATGTCTGTAGGCTGCAGAAACTTTCATCCCTTCACTACCAAGCTGATCCAGGTCCCAGCAGAATCTAGTTCTAAAGAGGCAAATAGTTACAGGGTCTCAAAGCTGCAGCATTAACAGCAGAAATTCCATTCACTCAGATTTTCATGAATTGAGGGTCAAATGCATTCAGGCCATTTATTAAGTTAATTGCTTAAAAAGATATTTTTTTCCTGATGAAATTCAGTTTCCCTTGTAGTACTTTAAAAAGGATTCTTACAATGTAACTCACAGCATATGATGCTGCAATTATATTGAAAATCTGTAAAATAAAATGCAGAAAGGATACATTTACAGTATTTATATATCCACATGCATTTTAACCTGCTTGCTAAATTAGAATTTTATCCTGCATTTAAACATTGCCCAGACTTCTGCATGCAAGAACATAGATGGCATGCTGATAGCTACAGCTGTTTAGAGTTCTTCATCCACTTAAACCAATTTTTCTTAGCAGTGGACTAATAAGAGCTCCAGCTGTTGGCTCAGAACACATTGGGGAACATTGGAACAATTTTTAGAGGACCACCTGCAGGCCTATGCTTCCATAAGCTTGTACCCTACCACTTCACAGCATCTGACCCTTAAACAAAAACAGTTTTGAAAAGGGCATTATTAGAATTCAGTTGAATCTGTCACGTAAAATTTTGAGCTGCAACTTTTAATTATGGCCTAGCAGCCACAGTTCCTCCAAGTTGATGAGGAAATAGATGAAGAAGCACCAAAACACACCATTGGTGTGAGGGGCAGTTTATTTGGTGAAGTGTTTGCTACTTCATCAGGGATAAATACTGCTAGAGGCAGAACTCCGGACTCAAATTATACCTGCTGGAAAACAATAGGAGTCTTAGAAATCCCTGCTTCATTTCAGAATGAAAGTTCCCCATTTCTCTTGGATATCAGGTCAAGCAAAGGCAGGTAGGTAGATGAGCATCAGCACATTTTGTGGTCAACAGAGCTGCTTAAGTTTTAGCACAATTTTATATACTTTGCTTAACTTATATATGTAAAAATGTGTTTTCTTCCCCTCACCCCCCTTTCAGCTGCAACCCCAGATTGCTTTTGCAAGCAGAAAGAGAAAGCAACATTAGTGCATAAGTTTTGCTTAGGTAAAAGCCTCATCTGTAAAACTATCGTGCTTTCAGACACAAATCCTAAATGCTGCAGAACTGGAAACAAACGTAAGGTCTAGATTTCTAATTATAGTTCTGCTTATGCTTCTTCAAAAGAAAAGGTACTTTTAAAATATTTTATTTCAATGGTACACTTATGATTTGAGACAGACATTTTAACACTTGTTGTTTGCTTCTCCTAAGACTTGCTCTGTAAATTTAATTCTCAGATCACTCAGGAACAAGAGAAGCCATATCTGTAACAAAATAATTTTCCTGAGACAACTACATTGTGTACTGCCCTCTCCTACTACAGACATCCACACTGAAAATATTCAAGATGTTGAACCTTGTGGGATAGAACAGAGCATACATTCTGAAGATGCTGTGAAATACATACAGTACTTTGGCAGTTTTACAAATTTGAGGTACTCTTACTCATTTACTACCCCTTGTCTTTTGCATTTACCAAACCAAACAGCAAAGGTACAAGAACAAGAAATATCCTCTCTTGTCACCTTTGTTTTTATTTTAATTTGATCTCCTGCATTTATGCTTGAAAGACAGCAAGAGTCAGGAAGTACTGAAGCTCTTATCAAAATACCTTTTATTCCATCCCTTTACAGCCAACAGGTATTGAAACAAACATTAGTTCCAGCAGACAATAGAAGTCTACAAGTGCTTTTTAACATTTACTTTCATGGGTATTTTTAATTTAGATGTGGAATTGCATGGTCACCACTTGAAAAAGTCAGGCTTTTTTTCCCTTTAAAATTGTGTGCTTCACAATGAAGAGCTCTGATTCTAACAAGTACTACCGAAGAGTCCCAGTTTAAACACAGCACTTGGAAAATTAACACACACTGCAGACTGACAGCACATCTGCTTTCATGGTCAGTGCATAGTAGGTAAGGTTGTAAGCAGAAAGCAATAGCTCTTTTATTTTAAATCCTCATGGAGACACTCCAACTAGAATAAATATTCTCATGGGAGCAAGAGCAGAAGAAATAGTTATTACTCTTGAAGTTGATACTTTCATTCGCTGCGCATTAGAACTTTGTTGTAGAATGGAACAAGATCAAATATTAAAAAAACTATATAAAAATTAAATATTTGATTACAGTAGCAAGTCACCACTTCACAATAGGAAATCTCATCTCTTGGAATTATTATTGATCTGAATTCTCACTTGTTTGTTGAGTGTTGGATACTGGTAATTCAAGACTTGCCCATAATAGAGGCTCTGCTTTTCGCATAGTAACCTCAATCTTTGTAGCTGTCATGTTCACATAACTCCTCTTTACATCAATTACCTGAAACAGAAAACATATTTCACAGTTCGCCTCAAGAAATAAACATTCAGAGGTTTGGAATCAAGTTAGAAAGAGTATCTTATCATGAGACATCAGCAAATATTTAGGCAGGTGAAATTCCCTCTTATCTGGACAAAAACAGCTATTTCCCATTCTCCAGTTACAAATGTGTGTCACAAAACATGTGACTAATGCACACAGTATGCATACAACAGATCAAGTCAAGAGTTTTCTGTAACACAACTATCATATCCAGAATAAGATCTTAGGATAAACTGGCTTAGAAGGGGTTTCAAGAAGTCACCTCGTCTAACCTGCTGATCTAAGAAGAGTCAAATAGTCACTCAGGGCATTAGCTTTAGATTTGAATTTAACTATTGAATGATATGCAATTGAATTTCTTTCAATAAGCAAAGAAAGCAGGAAAAATAAACAGCTTTTAAAGAGAAGCAGCTGAAGGTTTGTGTGTTTTGTTGTGCTTGTTTTTTTTTTCAGAACAGAAAAATGGCTCTTATACTTACTCCCCATAATTTCACATTGCGATGAAATTCCTTTTCTCCTTCAAACACAATATGGATATTTAACTGAAGAGGAAAAACAGCAGAAAATTTAGTCAGACTAAGAACATGAAGCACCTCAACTATGTTTAAGTATGCTTAAGTAAAATGCATCACATCAGGACTCAGATCCTACATGAAAAGTGATCAAATGGTCACTCACACACAGAAGTGGAAATACATTCTACGAGACTGTGACACAGTACCACAGTGTGCATATAGTGGAAATCCTTGCATTTTGTCCAAAAGAGGAAGAAATCACAGAAACATCATTTTTAGCACTCCCTAAATATTACTGCCTATGAAACCGCCATCAAGAACAACGTTGAGTTACTTCAAGTCAAACACAATGGAATTAAAAATCTGTAATTATTTACATATATGCCAATGGAAGTCATTGCACTCAGGATTTAATTGCAGAAGTCTAATTAACGATTTTTTGCAATCTTATCAAAGTACAGATGTCTCAACAGGAAGGAAAAAAACCCAAAGTACGTATAGTTAAACACAAGGGTCAAGAATGGCATCTTAAGGCAGACACTCACCACTGTGCTATTTGCTTCTACATAGCTCAAATCAGGAACAGAGTTCTTAGCATATATAGAAACAGTCACTTCTCCTCCAGTCTGATGCCAATCATGCCTGCATGGAACTACTTTCTTCCCCTATATAAAGAAAAGGTCACGGAAAAAGAATTCAGAAGTATTTTTTACAATATTAGGATAAAATTCTGGGGCTATTCCAACAGCCAGTAAACATAGCTATGATATGACTGCATGTTCAGAAGTGAGAGCAAAACACTTTTTCATATACACTATACACACGTGTATAAAACTATAATGAATATATGTTTCATGACAGAAAATATGGGAATAAAAGAGGGGCACTGAAATGTAAAAGAAATATTTTCTGTTGGGTCAACCTCCTTTTCAAGACTGGAGTTTTCCAGCACGTAGCAGTATGGAACATAAAGAAAAAAGAAGTCAGAACTCCAAGAAATTTTTGTATCGCTGCAAAAAATTAAGTATTCCTCCCTGTTCCCAAATGCATGAAAAAATGAAATAGTAAAAAAACAAAACAAAAAAAACCCACAAGATCCAAATGAGTAAAAAGACAAATTTAAAAACAAAAAAAATCTGCAGTCAAACAACAATCAACTAGAAGTTCATTATCTGAATAGAAAAACATTTAATGAATTTCTTAACATTTGAGTAACTACTCTACCAGGCTACTCTCTTGCTTTAGGTTTATCACTTCAAATTTTCTGTTGGTTATTTATGTATCTGAAACTACCGCTTAGATACAAGCAAATCATAAAAGCAAGCAGCAATCTTCTGAGTAAGGAAGTAAAGCACTTGGAAAGCAGTCATTATAAAATGGGGTAACAGAATCACAGCTTCTGTAGTAAATCTTTGATTTTCTTTTGTTAAGTGACACGTTTGCTGCATCAAACTGAATTTACCTCAGCAATTAAGAATATTAATAAGAAACGTCTGTTAAGCTGCATCCAACAATAAGCCTCTCTATTAAAGCTGAATTTGCCAAGAACACTTTTACATTTAAACATGCATTAAGGCAAAGAAAGGCAGAAGCACACTTGTGATAGAGTACTACCACAGATCACTTCAAACTCCTTTTCTGTCCTGCCATGCTGTGCACAGTATCCTACACATTATTTCATAGGTAGTGATACAAAGCAGCTCAACAATAGTAAAACCTCAAACAGCCTATGAACTACGTTTCAGTACTGAAAGTTTAGAATAACCAGCTGCATAAGGCCATGCTAATGGTACTCACTGCATCCTTTTTAGTCCATACGTGTGTTCCTGTTGCACAGCCCTCTTGGGCTAAAAACGTATTGAAGTCAGATGTTTTCCTTTTACAGCAGCTCCAGTATTTCATCCTTTAAAGTTTGCAAAGAAAGTAATGAAAAAGCAATCTTCAGGACATTGTTGTGGATACTATCATTCCTTTAAGTAGAATTATTATTAATTTAGTAGACGTTTTTCAGTCATTACTATTTTTGATTGCAAGAAATACAGAATGAGTACAAGACAACATCTATGACAAGAGCAGTAGCAGATTAAAGACTAATTAAAAAATTAAACTGAGTACCAACCCTTCGTGAAATATAGGCACGCCAGAATGGTACTGACACACTTCTTCAGTGCTGTGTGGTCCTTGGTATGTCTAGTGAAACAAAGCATTTTACCATTACAGCAAGTTGGACCAAAGTTGAATAAAAACAAAAAAGAAAACAAAACACAACAAACAAAATGAACACTGAACAAAATACGATAAAGCTTTCCAGCAGTTAATCCAAGTCCAATCAGAATTATTATTTTGAAAAGATATCTCCATTCACAAAAGCTTCCTTGGCACACCATGCTTACAAGCTATGCTTTGTATTGCTTCAGTTGATACAGCACTGGTGTCACCATTTATGTTCACAGAGGTCACTTGAAAAACACTCTGAAAATTCAGAGGGAGTACTTAAAATAAAGTTGCCATTCATAAAAAACATGGATTCTCAAAAGAAAATAAATGATATATCTCTGATACTGAACACTACATCAGCTCCTCCTAATACAAACAAGTGAATTACATGAATTCCTCCCCCACCACAGTTTCAGCCAAGAGCCCACATCTGTCAGATGTACAGTGAATTACCAACTTAAAATTTATATATTATAAATTTTCTGTATATAACAATGGTGGCAGCAAAAAAACTTAACTGTCTGTTTCAGTGAGAATGTAATAAAAAGTCTAACTTCAGTGTTAGATGTTAAAATATTTTCTTTGGGGATTCCTTGGGCAGGATGCACTGAGTGGTAACCTCTGAAAATGCTTCTGAGGAATATACTGGTATGTATGTACATAAAAACAATTCAAGTGTTAACAGTAAGTCACCTCTTACCAATATTTTGTTTAGCATTTTAAGTTAATGTTTCAGTATTGTATGTTTGGTAAGCTTACTAATTAGAAGTTCAGGATGGATAACAAAAGAAAGAAATCTTAGACCTACTGCATGCACAATACAAAATAGCCCACGTGTGTCAATACTAATGTATGTTAACAACTGTATATTTGTTAAGCCCAGTGGAATTTATCTTATTTCCAGTCAATTTGTAGCAGAAAGAAAACAAAAAAAAAGAAACAAGAAACAGAACCCCGCATGTAATGGTTTAGGAAGAAGGCATAAAGGTGGAACTGAATGACTTACTTTTGAACAGCCTGCATTTTTACATGGTGTCCCTATCTTGATTTCATCACTGTCCTCCTCTGTAAACACAATCGTATTGTAGAAAAAAACAGCTTACAATAAAGAAGTTTACAATGTAAAAAACATTTTGCTGCTATTGAGAATTTAAAGGAATTAAAGAGTAGATTACAAAAAAAAAAAAAAAAAAAAAAAAAAGAAAAAGAAACAAGCAACTTCTGCATGTTATTGAAGTCTTCCAGAAGGGTACAAAGAAACAGAAATTAAGCTAATATTCCAATAACTTCATTATTTCTGCCTCAGATTTTAGCTTCTATACATTTACACTGTTTTAAGTGAAAGAAAAAAAAAAAGGGCTAAAAAGGAGTGCTACAATCATACACAAAGAGAAACAATCAGAAGACGCCAATCACTCATTATGTTTGGTTTATAAAGAATATCAAAGGATCCAACTGCTGCCTATAAATAGACACAAGCAAAGAATCTCAATACCAAGTACAAAAAAAAGCTAAATGACATTTTTTGCTAAAACATAAAAGGGTATAAAATTGCCATAAATGCACACAGATTGAATTCAGCAATTCTAGTGTCTCTAAAGGAATTAAATTTGAAGTGATCAGTGAGATAAAAAGAGGAAAAGCAGACAAGGGAGAACCAACCAGTTTTCAGGGGAATGTCACTGGTTACAAATAAGCAGCTCCAATAATTGCAGTGGGAATGTATTCCACCTACTACCCAAATTCCTACACTGTTCACATTTAACTTGGATTATAACTCTACAGAAGGAAAGTTATCTCCCAGATTACTGAGAACATGAATAATCTTGTCAAATAATTGCCTTAGAAAGAAACAACAACAAAAAAAGTAATTTGTCTGACAGTAAGTATCACATATCTACTTAACTTCCTTATATCCTTACCTTTTTTCTCTTCGTTTTCTGATGAGAGTTTCAGTTTATCTAGAGCTTGCTTCAAGGAAGCTGAAACTTTCAGCTGCAAATTTGTCATTGGCTCATCTGGGCTAAAAAAAAAATAAAAATAGTCCATGCATTCATATCAACTTCATGGAAAATAACTTATAAAAGATGACAGTAGTAACTTTTAATCTTTTGATAAGGCCCTTCCTTTCTAATGTCCCTTGAAGTAACAAACCAGATTCCTTGGTGTCCATTCTTACAGATTAGAAATTTCAAATGCCTTTCAACAAAGGTTGAAATCAACTAAGTGCTGTACAACAAAAACAAATCAGAGAGATTAGGGAATCTACATACAAACTCCTTAATGTTTAGTGTTAAGAATATATGAAACCATAGACATTACTACAAAACACTTCATAAGCTACAGAGCTTTACACTGCAATTTTGGTTTGCCATGCAGCTAAATGCTCAGCAATCCAGTGCTACCTTGTCTTAAACAGAATTCTTTTAGCTCACTTCAGAGACAACATAGTAGAGACATCACTGCAAGCAAAACCAAACTCTTTGGGAATTTTTACACTGTATGAAATGAGTAACGCTTAATAATCAAACAAGCTTTAATTTGGCAAATCAACCACCAAACCAAATTTGGGAAAGAAAAGGGGTTTTGTATACAATACCTTGGTCTTTTAATTGTTTCCAGTGGTTTTGGTGCTTGAATGATGTGTTCCTGAAATTTGGGTTTCAGTTCAGCTAGCTCTTTTCGCTCAGTGGTACTTTTGACATCTGGTTTAACAGGCTCAGGAGGTTTCTCACTGTTATGGAGACCCTTTGTACAGCCCTATCAGGGAAAGCATATGTTTTTATGCTTATACTTAAATGCTGCAGTTGCTGCAGTTTTTGATAAGTGTGCACTTATTTATAAGTTTATTTTTTGTGCACACTTACCAAAAACTGCAGCAAGTTCTTTTATATCTTCAGATCATCTTCCACTTTAGCCCACATATCACATTGGCCATGAAGGTAATCTTACAACTATGACAGAAAATACCTTCATCTGGATACACTTTAAAGAACAATACGTATTTTTTACAGTTGAGGGAAAAAAACATTGTCCTTCATTCCTACCAAGTGTAAATAAGTTTTGACAAAACAAAGCATGTCTATTAAAGCTTGAAACATAAGACGCAGCTACAGCTTTAGAGCAAGAAAATCAGCGTATCCAAGATTTAAGACAGCTGTAAAACAAGTAAGCAAACTTTAAACATGTAAGCAGATGTACCACTTGATATTTATCACTGTGATTTCACAAGCGTAATAACTGCAAATAGACATGAATACATACCACAATGCTTAAGAAGTCAGAGAAGTCTGTTGTTCTTCTCTTACAGCACGACCAACCCTATAAACAGTTTGGAACAAAAATAGAACAAGTGTGACTACACTACTTAGCTGCAGCTTCTGAAAGACCAGTTCTATTCTTTTACAAGATGGGACAATATTTTCAATCCCCTGCATTTTTAGAAGCCAAGTACAGCTGTTCCTTCTGCCATTTCTACTTCACTCATGTTGCCTTAATCAGAGAATTCACTGAACATTTTCATGACAAGTTAGGTGCCAACTCCATATGAGAAAAAGCAGAAACGTTACTTCAACCCTTAAGTTAACATTTGAGAAGAATAAACAAATTTTATACCTGAGACTACATTCACCTGCGGCAAAAGATAAAATGAAGAGACTTTCTTTCTAGTCAGATCTCTCAAGTACTCACTTCCCCCCACAGTTCTGGAGATCTGCACTGCAGATACCCTTTCCCACCACATTGAGAGCTGAAGCAGTGGGGCACTGGCTCACTGTTCAAGTAGATGGTTTGAAAATATACTTAAAATATTCACTTTTTACACAGTCCAAGAGGTAAAAGGTTAACCTCTGCTCACTTGGATTACCTGCAATCCACATTAAGAAGAAAACCTAGAAAACTATGATAAATTTAATTAGGCCTAGAGTTAGAAAAGCAGGGGTGAGAGGGAAGAAACTGAAGCATGCTCATTTAAGAGAAAGCAAACACAGCCTTTTGAGGTATCTTTATAATTTTTGTCCTTGTAATTATGTAGAAGTCTTAAGCACTGTACTATGAGTACAGTTACAACCTTATTTAGACTATGGCAATTTATTTTCTTTAACTGAATTGTACTGCACAGCAAAATCACCATCAGCTCACAGAAAACGTGATACCCAGCACACAAGTACCTCCATGTACTCCAAACCACCACATGGCTGGACATGGATGAGACATACTGTCAGCAGAAGCAGTTTCTAAATACCATGGAAAACTGCTTGCTCCACAGTTAAATAACAGCTCCAAATCCTATGAAAGGCCACTTACGCTTCAACTGTATTAGTATTTTGAACAGTGCTGGGTCCTGGACACCAGATTCCTGACCTGCTGAATGGTTAAAAAGTATTTTCAGTACTGTTTTGGCCTACCTATGCAGTTCTCTGTCAAATAATTCCCAACAGGCATTGTGTATATATCGAGCAGATCCTGAAGCAGGAAAACAGTTCAGTAGAATGAATGCGGGCTATGGAGTTGGCCAAAGCACACACAGCCATCACAGATATATTTAATTCATTACTGAAGATTTATCCTGAGAACACTGGACAGATACACCAGAGGCAACGGGTGAGCAGTCCCAACTTAACCAAGGTATCAGGTTATCAGGTTAACATAATGCAATTATTTTCTGCGGCAGACAAATGTCACGCTCACGTTAGTGCTCTAGTTGTATAAGAGTGCATGCATCTGGTCTACATTCCAAACAGATTAATTAACAGAGAGTAAGATAACTCTCAATACCTCCAGAGATCTATTCACAGGACCTAATTAAACTGTTGAGAGTCAAATGATAGAAACAAGGCACGTGAACTTGTATGACTTAAACCATATGGATACAGTAAGCTACACTAAGCTTCTTCTGCAGCTTTGTGGAATTTCATGGGGTTCCTCAAAAATGACAGACCAGACAGAGAGACTGACAGCCTTTGAAAAGAGAAAGAGGAAAAGAAGTGCACTGTTTTACATATATGGAAAAAAGGTGAGACTTAAAAAGGCATTTGCATACTCACTTTGAGAGCATCATGAAAGACTGGCACACCTGGATGATACGTGCATGAATCTAGAAAAAAATGGTTATTATTAATATTCAGGTGTACCAAGAATTCTTATCTGTTTGATCACAAACATACAAGCACTATGAGTTCAATGAAATCAATAAGTATCTTGTTCTTACACCACTGCTTGTGATCTCCTAGGTTGTTTGAGGTCATGAAGACAGAGGCCAATCCTCCAACACGCACAATTTAGTTCTGTCAATACTATCAATTGCTACTAGGTTCTGTACAAACGATGCTAAAATACTTCTTTCATTAATTGAACCGTGGATATTCATAGATGTTTATCAACATTACAGTTTTCTACGTAGCAACTGTTCCTTTTTACTTAATATATGTACACTTTCCAAGTGTAATATAACTGCCTTCACTATGTAACACTTCTGACATATACCGTATGCATAATTTAATGATGTGAATCAAAACCAAGATGGGAAATACCAGCTGCATTCCAGCCTTTAAAGCAATTTGTTTTTTTATTTCTATTTTTTTGTAGAAACAGCTAAAATTAAAAATGACACAAACTAACATTTTTTAATAAGCCTCCATAAAACACAAGTGTGCATAATACCACATTTCAAATAATAAGATGAGCAACACACAACTTTACTAATATGCTGCCTACAGATTTTAAGTGGACTATTGACAAATCAGTATGTTTTATATGTGTGTGTATATATATATAAAAGTATGTAGAATTTGAAGGACTTTTTTCTCTTGCTTAGTATCTTCTTTCATCATATACTCAGTGCTTAAGTCTCAAGCACTAATGTGTTCAGACAGACACACTGCCTTACGATGACGTTTCTTATCTCAGTCAAAAGGAACACATTTTAGGACATTAGTCCTTCAGGAAAACTTACATATCCTCATACTACCACCAATACTTTCAGCTTCAGGATGAAAAGCTAATGCTAATAAAGCTTTTAAGAATAAAAGAAAACACATTTCTTTTGTACAAAGAGCACAGGGCTTCACTGTCTTTTTTTTTTTTTTTTTTTTTTTTAACTTAAAAACAAAGGGTGCACTTTTCCAAATTTATGAAAGCAAGCCATCACAAGCGTCATCATGGTAGCAGAACTAAGCTATCTGCACCTCAGATTATTTTTGAATGAGAAGACCTAAATTACTACTCAGTACATGAGTTTAAAAGAGAGAGGTGCTATTAATTAGAGCTATGTTTCTCAAAACTTAGAGACAATCTTAGAAACAATTCAGGGTAGCTATCTCTCACGTATCAGATGCAGACAAGCACCTGTTTGGCCTGTTTGTCCATCTGGCCAAGCCCAGTCCTTTCTCCTTGCTTCCTTAAGCCCCCTTGGCAGGCAGTATATTATGAAGAAACAACAACCCACTCTCTGCTGCTATCTCATGAGAGCCACGTGCACACAACAACAGAAGTTGCAGAGGCAAGCAGCTCTACAGTGCTTCAAGAAGAGGCAGCGGCAGTTTATCTCTAAGCAGTCTGACCATCCTATGCATCAGAGAACAGAAGAACATCCCTTGTTACCATTTGTACTGAGACCAGCAACACTTGTCTAAGTGAAGTTTACATTCATAAAAAATATCCTGTATCTGATTAGCAGGGAGTAGAAAGGATCAGGACACACATCAGCAGTATGCAGAAGTATGATCAATTTCTGATTTGAGTTCAGCTTCCAGCCTTTGAGTGCTATTCAACATTTTTTCAACTCACCTCTCCAGTGCTGTTAATACCTCTCCTTAAAAACAAAACAAAACACTTTTCAAAGCAATCAATATTTCTCCCTTCACTTCTCAATGAAGAGAGAAATCATTTCAAATCATTTCTGTAGATGCAAGTACCACACTGTCATGTTTCTTTAAATGAAAATTTGATACTCAAATCAATTCCAGTCTACCAGTGCACACGCTGTTGCCTGCTATTACTTTACTTCTACATCCCTGCTTACCCATTCTTATACTTCTTGTTACAAGGCAAAGTAGAAAAAACAGTAAAGGTTTTCCAAACTTAAAGGTATTTACAACGGAATCCTGCTGAATTCTTGATGACAAAGTGAGGTATGTCTACATATAACTTATAAATGATTTGCTGCCCTCTGGGAGCACTCCAATACTTCACAAGCTATGCTTTGCAGCTCAGAAGCAATGGAAGTTCATTTAACTCAATGAACTTTATCCAGCTCCTCGGGAACGTGAATGTGATCAGGAGGGTGCTGATTCCACTTAATTTCTTAGTATTGGAATAAAACGTAGATAACATGAAAAATATTGTATGTGAAGAGCTTATAAACAGTTCACAAAGAAAGATTCAGGCTGAGAAACAGAATGGATCAGAGGATGCACTTTAAAGTAACAGAGTTTGAATAATGGAGACCAAAGTTAAACAAAGTTGAAAGGTCAGATAAAAATCTAGGCTATCACTGCTTTCGACTCCAGCTCACCCCACCTCAGAAATATGTAAAATAAGTTTTCATCAGCTCTATGATCACGTTGATCCTGCAGGTGCAATACCAATACCCTTGACAAATGAGCAAAGCCCTTCAGTTCTGGCAACAAACCAAATAAAACTGCATTAACAAAGATTCTAATTGCAGCCTAAAACAAAGCATTGCAGTAAAGTGAGGAAGCTGAGACAAACATGTGTACACCTTCAACCTCTTTGTGAGCAAAACCTTTTTAAATCTATACAGAAGTATTACATTACACCACTGTATTAGTGGCAAAATTGGACGTGGTATTGAAATGGATTAGAAATGTCCACACGGTCATTAATTCCCAGAGAAATAAACTAAAACTTTACTGCCCCTTTTGGAAGCTAAGTTCTACATCCAACACTGCACAGCTCTCTAACTGTATGGATGTAGCTAGTTGTTACTGTATCTGAAATGCATGTTAAATTTGTACCTTGCTAGGCATGCCACAAATGATTTCATAACTGTGTTCAGTCATACCTGTGTAGTCATACCTTTAATGCTTTCCCTCAGGCTGTTTTTTCTGCCTCTCTTTAAGAGGCACTGCGTCCTTTGTGTCAGCCAGTTGCCACCTGATCATTTTTTTGAAACAGTGACAGCTTCTACAGAAAATACATGCACGTTACACCAGCCCTCTGATTCTAAAGAGCACATTAAAGGCCTCTTACATCAATCATTGCTATGGGATATCTATTCTGTAGGCTGAAATTGTGATACATCCATAACATCTTTGAAGCCTGTGGGCCTCATCTTCCATTTTTGTTGGGGAAAAAAAAGATATAAAAACCTCCTCATAACTATTGATCCTAAGCTTAAGTGATAGATTATATCAATATAAAGCTTATCAAGATTACAGGAATACATATTTTGGTGTCTAATATGCATTTCACTTAATCCTTAAGACTTAAATGTTCTCCCCAGCTCTAAAACACTTAAAGCTGACAGCTAAATGCAGCTAGATAGGGTCTTAGGTGCCCAAGTAGCCATCGCCTTATTGATCTTAGTGAAGTTTAGTGGTGCTGAAAGCTTAAATTACTCTCTTTCAGCTAAAGATGTTAGACCTGGTCTTCTAGAGCGCTCTTGAAAAACCGCATCAGAACTGCCTAGGCCAGGACATAGGAACTCCAAGACCCAATCACTTACTGAATAAACTTCATTGTAGGAAGCTGCCTGTCACAATCACACAGCATAGGGCCATGTCCATCAGGTCTGGTCCACTCCAACTTATATCACGTACATCAGAAAACACAGTGAAAAACTGTTGTTACAACAAAGAGAGCAGGTCATAAAGACCTAATGAAAGTTTCTGATATAGGAAAACCTATCTAAAGCCTGTCTACTTTGCCTTTTCAGCCGAGCTGGAGTGGGGTAGGATTTCTGAATGGCAGCATTCCAAAACCGTGTGCCCACTTTTGCTGTTCCTAACGTTAGCAAGCCTTACCCAAAGCGCTGCCCCTCTCTTTGGAGATATTTATCTCAGAACAATAACATTTTACGCAGTGATTTCTTAGTCGCACGTGTCAGATCGCATCAGCCGACTTCTAAACTCGTGCACTGCGCTAGAAATTACGCTACCACAGAAGGCCCATCTCCTAGAAATTAATCCTCGCAAATCAGACAAGTTGCAAAGCTTGTTGAGAACCGCAGCCGGTCGGACGGGGGGCAGCCCGATCTACTGGGGGGCAGCCAGCCCACAACGGGGCACTAGAACAGACGGGCTTTAAGGTTCCTTCCCACCCAAGCCGGAAGAACAGGCACTCGCTGGCAGCCCCCAGGCGGGCAGCCGGGCTGCGGGCTCAGCCCTGCAGGCTCAGCCGCAGCTCAGCCGTCCTTCGCTATCCAGTCAATCTGAGGCCGCGCCCCCTCACCGCCCGGCATCCCGGCTCCCTCAGGTACCCGCGCCGTGACGGACCCCCCGCCCCGTCCTCACCCTCCGTGTTGGTCTCGGGGTCGAAGCGCTGGCCGCAGCCCCGGTTGTAGCACAGCAAGGACATGGCGGCGTTCCGCGGAGCAGAGGAGAGCAGCGGCAGCGCGGCGAAACGGGATGCGGCAACCGGAAGCCGGGGGGTGTTGGGGGGCGGCGCGGCGGAAGCAGCCGGCCGCAGCCTTCCGGAAGCTTCACGAACCTTCGGGGGAAGGGGAGAAAGACCGGCGGTCACTGCGCATGTGCTGCCGCGCGGCGCGGGAGCCGTGAGTGCTGAAGGGAAACCAAAGAGCCCGGAGTGCCGCGGCGGGGCGCATGCGCACGGCGGGGCGCGCGGTGGGCGGGGCGCATGCGCGTGGTTTGGCGGGAAGGTTGTGTGGAAAGGTTGTGTGGGGTGGCGGCTGCGTTTTGTCCGCAGCGACGTGGATTGGAGATGATGAGTGTAGGGATGCTGTCAAATGGCTGCACTCCTCTGTGGTCAGGAGACACCGAGGAACCGGTCTGAGGCTGATTCCGTCACGGCACTCGGCTTCTCGTTGTTTAATTATGTTTGAGGGTTGCATAGTCACCTCAGAAATATATGTGAAGACGTGGCAATTAGAGCTTTGGTTGTTAGGTGTCTGGTATGTGGGCACTTAGTTTAAAAAACGTGTAGTAGGGATCATCTGCTTTGTGCTGAAATGAGGGCAATTGCACCTGGAATTTAGAATTTGTATTGCTGATAGGATTTGTTCTGCTGAGTGCTGCCGTCACCCGATGGCCCTATGGCTTCTTTAATGTGTTACAGCAGTGATAACTACCTACATTTATATGGGCAAAACAAATAGCCTTCTATTAACTTAATGTCTGCTACACAGTTTTTAACTATGGAAATGCTGAGTTTATAACACCAGTTTATAAGGCACCTGGTATCCTAAAGCAGATGTGCTTTTTGCTAAAAACATTTCCTTAAAGGATGTGAAAAAAGACCATGAGGAGATTTCTTCCAGTGTATCTACCAACTGGAAGTTAATATCAAATGTGCTCTATTCACAGATTCACAGAATGGCCAGGATTGGAAGGGACCTCAAGGATCATGAATCTCCAACCCCCCTGCCCTAGGTAGGGCCACTGACCTCCACATTCAATACTACACCAGGCTGCCTAGGGCCCCGTCCATCCTGAACACCTCCAGGGACGGGAGCATCCACAACCTCTCTGGGCAGCCTGTTTTAGCACCTCACCATTCTCTCTGTAAAGAACTTCCCCCTGACATCCAACCTAAATCTTCTCTCCCTCAACTTAAAACATTCACTTCATTATATATCATACCTGACGCAGATATTTGGTAGAGCTATCAAGACCAAGAGGTTGCTTCAGCTCTTAGTCAAAATAAAGCTCCCATGGAGGCTTCTTGTAGGATAAATGTAGGATAAACTGCTTTGAACCCAGCAGAAAAAAAAAAAAAAAAAAAAAAAAGCTGTCTTGCTATTTAGCAAGAACATTTTAATGTAGGGTGTGGTAATAATTTACAAAGGAATGAGTAAGAATATAATTAAGTCTTAAGTTTTCTTATTCATATTGAAAACATTTCAGTTGTTTCTGTTTGTTGGGTAGCCTCGTTTGTAAGGAGAAGATTGATGGGAACATACAGAATCACAGAATGGCTGGGGTTGGAAGGGACCTTAAGGATCATGAATCTCCAACCCCCCTGCCACAGTCAGGGCCACCAACCTCCACATTTAATACTAGACCAGGCTGCCCAGGGCCCCATCCAACCTGGCCTTGAACACCTCATACAGGAGAATGTAATTAAGGGCATTTGTTGTCTTAGGGCCAAGAATTGTTCTTAAAACTTGAAATTCACTTTACACAGTGTCAACAAAAGTAACACATGAGAATAAAAATCTAATTTACATCTGTAAAGTAAACATTGTGCTCTTCCTGTGTCTGTGGTTGTATTTTAACCATTGTGTGCATCATGCTTCTGTTTGAGAAAACCAATTTCTTTCATTCTTGTCCTGAGAATATTTGGGGAACAATTCAAAAACATTATTATTATGACATTATGTTTGCTGGATTAAGCAATAGCATTCTTATTGACTTAGTAATGGATTTTGTTATAAACATTAACAAACAAAAGATGGAGAAAAATGAAGTAGAAAATCCACAGTTCCCCAGAAGTATCATGTGGTGCTACTCCACTCTTAGTTGCTACTTCAGTGGCATAGAAATCTACTCATGGATTTTCCAGAAGGAAATCCATTGAAAATATGTTTGTTTCACAGTTCAGAATTTTGTGGTGTATCACATTAAAAAATATATTTTTTGCTACTAACTTTCATATACACTTACTGTGAAGGTTACCAAGCTTTATTGGTCTGCTCTGCACGTAGTGTTAAAGAGACTCAGTTTTTCTGTTTCCCAGCATACAAGTGAATACTGTTTTGCAATTAAGTGGGTCTTTTGAAGTTGCCTATCACTGCCTACATGAAGCACTGCAGTTTGCAGCACACAGTGATGATCTCACAGAACTGGGTAGAACTTCAAATGGCAGTTTCAATGCTTAGAGGAAGGCATAAGACATTTTCAATCCACTTTTGAAGATTCGGAGAGTAAACTGTTCACATACGATTTAGACTGTCATTATGTGTGTATGACAGTACATTTTAAAAGCTTTGTTTATGATTGTAGAATATTTATTGCATAGAAACCTCTGTTTTCAGCAGATTTGAAATGATACTCAGTATCTTTTCAATGTTTTCAGATCCCTGGCATTTAAAACATTCAAATTCTATATATAATTTTTGATGAGTTTTATCCTTTGATTTACAAAGTCTTGACAAACTGTTACAATGTGTTTAATGATTGACTCTTTTATTTGTTTTTCTGAGAAGCTTTACTAGAGAAGCAGTAAATGATGGGTGAGAAATAATCTGTCAGTCCCAGTCTGACAGTAAGAACACAACTTCTTCTGCTGATTGGAGTTGGTGACAAAATAGGTGAATTTTCTGATAACAGGGATTTCTGAAGTAACTCTAGAGATAGGTCAGACTTCATCATTGTATAATTCCATGGAAAACTGCTCTTCTAGATACAGTCACTGAAATTAATGAAAAGGAGTATGAAAAATCAATGGTGGAGGAAATAAATCTCTTTTTCCCAGAGAAAACCCTTTTAATTTGGGAAAGACTGAAGTGTCAGCAACACATTCATTATGATGGTATTTTTTTCTCTTTCTCAGTCCTTTCTGCTTTCGCCGAAGTGGAAGTTAGAGTGAGCTAGTACCACAAGAAATGTGTGTTCATTCCTTGTTTGCAGAGCTACTGCCCATCCTGTGATGCTGAGAAGCCACGAAATATGTTTTCTTACTAGCTCCTGGAGATGACCACTGTCATACAAAGCATTCTCATCTTTTCCATCCAACTACTGTGGGGTATGCTGTATTGTTCTTAACATTTATATTCCTAAAACCTATGCTTCAATATTTTATGACTCGGTAGCTAAGTTTTCATTTCAAGACACTCTGTACCAAGTAGGAAGCCTCTACCAAGTTTGTATTTGCTGCTTCAGAACAAGCAGGTGGGTGAAAGGAACAGAACACATGAGCAGAATCATAGAATCACCAAGATTGGAAAAGACCTAAAAGATCATCCAGTCCAACCGTTCACCTATTACCAATAGCTCCCACTAAACCATGTCTTTCAACACAACATCCAGTCTTTCCTTGAACACCCCCGAGGTCAGTGACTCCACCACCTCCCTTGGCAGTCCATTCCAGCGCCAGCTTGAATCTCCCCTGCCGTAGCTTGAAACCGTTCCCTCTGGTCCTAAGAGGCTGTTGAATTGTCAAAGGACAGATTGCAGAGCGGTTCTTTCTCAAAGACTGCCTTAGGTAGAAAGAAATGCCTATTTATTGTGCTTGGTGCTTGAAAATGCATCATTAGGTCTGTCATGTTTTAGTAAAGTTATTCTCTGTCAGCTCCACTGCATGGTAGCATGTCAGTATTTCCCACATCGATCCCTTGGATGCTGAATGCTTTCCATGTAACCTGACATGCTGTATGTGTTTTCTGGCTATTAGCAGAAGCATTTGTGTCTCTCTTTGAGCTAGATTTTGTGCAGAGATTCCCTCTGCCAAAAAGTCACTCTGGATATCTAACAGTCAAAAGTTGTCCCATCACACACATACGTTATGGAACTGATACAAGAATTGTGTTTGAAGCAACAGCATTTCACTGCAAACATGAATCTTTAAAGAAAAGGAGTATTTCATTTAACTTCTCGAAATGCAGAAGCTGCTGCAGTATTTTACTATTTTTTTTTTCTGGAAGATCATTGAGTCTCGCTATCTGCAAGCCAGGACATTTTTCACACAGACTTGCTAATCCCAGGATTTCCCCAAACCCCAGACTATACCAGTTCTGAATAAAACTGACAGAGGCAGGGGAGTGATTGTCAAGGCTCTACCTCCAGATAGTGACAGAACAAAGGAAAATGGCTTTAAACTGGAAGAGGGTAGATTTGGACTAGATATTAGAAATAAATCCTTTACTGTGAGGGTGGTGAGACACTGGAACAGGTTGCCCAGTGAGGCTGTGGATGTCCCCTCCCCGGAAGCATTCAAAGCCAGGCTGGATGGGGTTGTGAGCAACCTGGTCTAGAGGGAGGTGTCCCTGCCTATAGCAGGAGGTTGGAACTGAATGATCTTAAAGTTCCCTTCCAACCCAAACCATTCTGTGCTTCTATGATAGAGCTGCTGCTATGGGTAATAAAATGCTACCTGAATGTTCTAGCTTCTTGTTAGTGGCAGTGGGCAATTTGGCCTCCCTCAGCTTCCTTGGAACAGACAAGGAACTCTGGAAATTTAAAGGGAATCTAAGGAGTCCATGACAGTCAGGGCAGGGAGCTTTGTTTCAGATCTAGAAATGTAAGAATTAAAAACAATTCCTTTCTTCAGGTAACTTAGGGGAGGTTTAAAATAAGATCACAGAATCACAGAATCACCCAGGTTGGAAGGGACCTCAAGGATCATGTAGTTCCAACCCCCCTGCCTGGCAGGGCCACCAAACATACACATTCAGATCAGGTTGCCCAGGACCCCGTCCAACCTGGCCTTAAACACGTCCAAGGACGGGGCATCCACAACCTCCCTGGGCAGCCCGTTCCAGGGCCTAACCACTCTCCTAGTAAAGAACTTCCCCCTAACATCCAACCTAAATCTTCCCTCCTTCAACTTGGATCCATTTCCCCTAGTCCTGCTATTGTCAGCCCTTTTGAAGAGTTTACTCCCCTCTTGGGTGTAGGTTCCCTTCAGGTATTGATAGGCTGCAATGAGGTCACCCCGCAGCCTTCTCTTCTCCAGGCTGAACAAGCCCAACTCCCTCAGCCTGTCCTCATAGGGGAGGTGCTCCAGCCCCCTGATCATCTTAGTCGCCCTCCTCTGGACCCTTTCCAAAATCTCAATGTCTTTCTTGTACTGAGGGCTCCACACCTGGACACAGTACTCCAGGTGGGGCCTCACAAGAGCCGAGTAGAGAGGGACAATCACCTCCCTGTCCCTGCTGACCACCCCTCTCCTGATGGAGCCCAGGATCCCATTTGCCTTTCGAGCTGCCAGAGCGCACTGCTGGCTCATGTTCAGTCTCTCGTCCATCAGGACCCCCAGGTCCTTCTCTGCCGAGCTGCTCTCAAGGACCGCTCCTCCCAGCCGGTACAGGTGCCTGGGGTTCCTCCGGCCCAAATGCAAAACCCTGCACTTTGCCGTGTTGAACCTCATCAGGTTCACCCGAGCCCAGCCCTCCAGCCTGTCGAGGTCCCTCTGAATGGCATCCCTTCCTTCCACCGTATCAACCGCACCACTCAGCTTGGTGTCGTCAGCAAACTTGCTGAGGGTGCACTCAATTCCCTCTTCGATGTCATTAATAAAGATGTTAAAGAGCACCGGTCCCAAGACAGACCCTTGGGGGACACCACTTGTTACCGGCCTCCACCTGGACATAGAGCCATTGACCACCACCCTCTGTCTGCAGCCTTTCAACCAATTGCTTATCCATCGGGTCGTCCTCCCATCAAATCCACTTCCCTCCAATTTGGAGATGAGGATGTGGTGGGGGACCATGTCAAAGGCCTTGCTCAGGTCCAGGTAAATGACATCGGTCGCCTTCCCTTCGTCCACCAATGCCGTCACTCCATCATAGAAGGCCACAAGATTAGTTAGGCATGACCTTCCTTTGGTGAAGCCGTGCTGGCTGTCTCGGATCACATGCTCGTTCTTTATGTGACCGAGCATGTTGTCCAGGAGGATCTGTTCCATGATCTTCCCAGGCACGGAGGTGAGACTCACCGGCCTGTAGTTCCCCGGGTCCTCCCTGCTCCCCTTCTTGTATATGGGAGTGACGTGACCCTTCCTCCAGTCATCCGGGACCTCACCTGATAGCCATGACTTCTCAAATATGATGGAGAGCGGCTCGGCAACCACCTCAGCCAGCTCCTTCAGGACCCTGGGATGCACGCCATCCAGCCCCATAGACATAGACATTCATTCAGTCTAAGGAGGCACTCTCGGACTTGCTCTGCCCTTACAGTGGGGAGGGATTTACCTCCTTGGTCCCCACATAGAGGTTTGGGGAAAAAAAAAAAAAACTAAGAGTCACAAGCCTGCAAAGCTTGCAATACACTGTCCGGTTCAACTGAACATAGTCAGATATGATGGGCAGAGAATTTGAAAATGTCACATCTCACAGAGAAACAGAACAACTGGCTTTTCAGGCTTTTTTCATCCCTTCTGTGATTGCTGTTCCTAACATTTTTTAAATGCCAGTTTTTCCCAGGAGGTAAGAGATTAAAGAGCACCCACTTCTAATAATCCACTTGAACTCTTGCTGCTAAAAGATGGCCTGAATTTGAGTAGATGCTTCATTAAAGCTTGCCATCTCCCTTTAATATCTGGCTTTTGATTTTAAGAATTCATTTAAGGTAGAATTTTCAAAGATGTCATCTAAGTAACCTAGATGCCTGCATCTCATTTTGAGAGACGCTTAGACAGTTATGGCTGGATTCCCAAGGGGTCTTTGAAATCTAAAAAATGTGATTTTTTAATCAGTTTTCAGTGGTCTGCTTTCAGGAGACTGGAAATTTCTTTATTGAATTCAGTAGGATATGGGTTAAGTACAAATAATGCAGTGATACTTCATCTGTTTTTTTTTCTAAGCCTTAGTTGCGGAGTGGAACCTCTTTGATGCAATCTCTACCTTTCTTTACAGCCGTTATGTAGAGTAGTGCTTTGTAATAACTTGCAGTGGTACATATATTATAATGATCGTTTTCATCCTTCCCACAGCTGAAACAAGGATGAAATACAACAGGACCTATGAATATTTAAAAAATACAACTCCCTAGGTGGGAGAAAATACTCAGATAAGTCATGTACTTGTAAGTACACATAGTACGCTAATGCTGCGACCCAAAGGAATTTGAAAATAAAGGTGTTGGATTAGATGAATACCTGTGGGAGAGAAAACAAAACAAAACAACGCCGCAACAATTAAGATATTGAAATCAGATATTAAAAATGTGTTCACTTCAACATGTTCAGTATAACCAAATGCATGGTTGAGCTTCCGCTGTCTCCGGGTATTTTGTCCTTTTCTCTTCTTTTTACTAGAAGGAAGTAATGTGTACAATAATGTTTTTGTGGATGATGATGGGGGGGGGGGGGGGTTCAAACCTCCTGTTTCAGCAATAGGGAAGGCTTATGTTAGATGAAGAAACCTGGTTTTCGTTATGGAAATTTCTAATCTTTACTCTGTACTCTTTGCTCATGTTTTCAGTCTCATTTGGTCAGTATTGCCAAACTCAGACATTCAAGGTTCTCCCTTGGAGAGTTCCCCAGGTCCAACACTGTTTTAAAATAAGGTAATTTAAAGTATTGAAATACTGAGTTATTTTTGTTTACCATCAAAATTATTCCTACAGGTGTTACTTTTTGGGGGTATATTTCTTATTTATGAATTAAAGAAAATGGGGCAGTATTGTGTCAAGTGTGCAGATTGAAGGAACAGTAGATGCATTATGAACTCTGTGTGCTGGTTAAATAAGCATGAAGTATTTCTGGCAGCCAGAAGGTGGTAGCAGAATCCTCTCTAACAGCTCTGAATTGTGTTCCAGCAAGCATTCTCAATACAAAGTGATTTTGAAATGCAGTTCAGAAAACATATTTTTTCTTGTGGCAGGAACAAATAGCATTGACACTTTTTTTCGTTTGGCAGCATTGTTCAGTAGAAAAGTGCCTGCTCTTATCCCTGAGATGTGATGCATTGGGGATGTATGTGGGATCTGTTACTTGTTTTTTGTCTGTGGGTTTTTTTTTTTTTTTATTTGCAATTGTAATTAAGATTTCTACAGACTTTTTAATGCCAAAAGGAGTCATTTACAGGCTGACATGACAAGGTATGTGTTATATGTCGTAGTATTGCAAGACTGGAAGATGTCAGTATTATGAGGTGACCAGATAGTGTATTATTTCCACCCAGAGGAATTATATAGTTGTCTGCGGCTTTCCATTCTTCCAGATACCAGCAAAAGGCAGAGAGTGTCCCCCAGGGCTGGGGCTGATGCCACATTATACTGTTAGCATTCTTACCAACTATTACACTTTGAAGATGTGAGATACAACTCTTACTATTGTTTTATTGTTTTGTGAAGGACTTGTGATACTCATGTGACCCACTGATAAGTCATTCACTGTGCAGTCATTCATATATCACCAGAAACACTCTGCATCACTGAGAGAAACGAATGAGGAATTCAGGCTCAGGAACACAGCCTCCCCTTCATTTTCTTCTGAAGCACTGTATCACTGCTCTGGTGATGCTCAATCCTCCTGTGCAGACTTCTTTAAGAAACTGTTCTCTATCTTAGATATAGTTTCTATGGTAACTATGTGTGTGGTTTTTTTTTTTTTTTTTTTTTTTTTTTTTTTTTTTTTTTAACTTAGTGGACAGTTTGGAGATGGAAGGAACAGAGTTTTAATGTGACATTGGGAATGCAGTGATGAAATAGGCTGGAAAAACAAAATATTCTGTATCTGATCTATTTATCAGTAAACTGAAATAGCAATTCAAGAGGCCATCAGTCTCCCGACCTGGCTTATAAGACAAGCAGCTCAGAGCTGCCAGAACTGTAGAGGAAAGCAAAGAAGAAGCCCAAAGCAAGTCCTGCCACTGCTAAAATTTTGCAGCTAGCAGTCTTTTAGAATTGGACGCTTTTTACAGTGCCTGCAGCTTTCATTGTTTCCTTCTGCCAAAGTTCTGACAGAGCAAAGTATTCAGCAGAGGTTACAACAACAGTGTTATTTCATTGTTCTCCTCTCCTCATTTCTTGTTCTTCACAGTACAAATACAAAACTGTTTGTGGTAGTGTCCGTAGGGCAGTATGTATTAGATCCTCAGCAATTATAGTGATAAAGAGACTTAATGAGATGATTAAGAAAGCAGCAAACAATTGCAGCAGATGTAAATAACGGGTATGTATAGCTATGGATATTGATACAGGGATACAAAGCATAGTTAAAAAGAACCTACGTGTATATACAACATAGAAAACATACATAGATATTTAGATCATCTGTTTTGCACATATGCAGGGAAGGCATACTCACAGGGCAGAGGGTGTTTTAGGAAAAAACTAGGTGTTACCTAAGGAAGAATTGGCTGTGGATTGCCAGGTAGCACCTGAGCAATTGAAAAGATGAATGGCAGTTTTGCCGATAACCCTTTTCTTTTTTTTTTTTTTTTTTAATGTTGATGCTATAGCTCATACAGGGATAAACCAAAAGAAAACTTAGACGGTGAAAATAACTGCTTTTATGGTTAAAAAGGGACTTGATTTAGTCTTATTTGGAGATCTGAATGAGCTGACGAAGGATGATGTGAAGGAAAAGATGCTGTTGGTACTGATAAAAGAAATGCATTATCCTCGTGTTTCCTTACAGTGTAGGGGAAAAGAGACCACATTAATCAAAAGTATTTTGCAGATTAGTTCAGCATAATACTGCAGTGACTGAACTTTCCCTCAAATGTACAGAATACAAAAGTAGAATTTCTGGATTGGCGCAAATGAGTATTTTAGAAATAATATATATATTCTATATCTCCAAGTCTTTGAGAAGTGTTCATGAAACCCAGAGACGTTCCCAATTGCTTTAAATTGATACTTGGCATCTCCTTGGAGGTTTTTGAAGGTTATTTTCTCTTCATGTAGTGCTGAGTGACTACTTGCTGAAAAACGGAGGTTCTTTTAAGATGTTTTGTGTCAGACACCAAATTAATTGGGGTACCTGAACTCTATTAGTCATCTGAAACATCTTGGTCTGTATTTCCTGCTCCTACTGACTTATTAATGTGGTTGTGTCAAGAGTGTAAGAGGGCAGAGAAGAAAATGTCAATGCAGTTATTTGCAGCTAATGCTTCCATCTGGAGAGAAAGGAGCACAGCTAGTCTTGCAGAGAGGACAGAATGCACACACGTTCTGTAGAGTAAGATTCCTAGAAATGAACTGAAAACCCTATTCTAGTAAAGTGTAGGAAAGACCGCAACAGAAAAAAAAAATTACTATACCTATCTTTAGTTATGAAAAGGTTAGGCGTGTAATATCAGCCAGCCCTTATACTACCCTTGTAGTCTGTGGAAAGAGGAAGCAGCATTTTTATAGTGATTTCTCCTATCTGGTTTTGATACATGCTCAGGAAGGCAAAGCTTGTATCAAACCCTTTGAAATTTTGCTCTGCTGTTGATGGTTAGAGACCAAGCGAAGCATGAGGAGGCCCAAATGCTACTTTTACTCCACACTGGTCTTATTTCTCTGTATCTTATAGCACTGATGAAAGTGAAATCTGTAGCCTGTGTCTATTTAACTGTAAATAAATGGATGTGTCAGTCAGTAAGAAATTTTACAAAGAAGTAGGAAAGCTGTGCAATTGATCATATGTAACAAGTATGGGAAAGTAAGCTCTGAAACTGCTGATGCTGATCATGTTGTCAGGCATGAGTAATTAGAAGAAAGACTGACAGAACCAGGGTGTGTGTAATTTAAGCTGCCTGGCTGGACTTGCAGTTCTCCAAAGCAAGATGCAAGTAGTCCTGTGTCTTTCTTGTTAAGACTAAATCCATAATAAAAATAATGAGTTATTGCATAAGGTATATGAGCAGGCAATTAAGTACTAGAACAAAGTATTCAAAGTACTGTTTGTGGATGATACCACATTAAGTGGGAATGTTGATCAGCTTGAGTGTAGGAAAACTTTGCATAGAGATGTGGATAGGCTGCATCAATGAGTCGAATCTAATTGTATGGCATTCAGTAATTGCTTGGTGCTGCTCTCGGATCTCAACTACCCCAAGCAAGGCTTCAAGCTTGGAGAACAGAGGCTGGCAGAAAAGGACCTGGAGCTGCTGGTCGACAGCTGGCTGAACACAGGTCAGCAGTGTCCCCAGGTGGCCAAGAAGGCTGATGGCATCCTTGCCTGCATCTGAAATAGTGTGACCCCAGGGCTTGGGAAGGCATTGTCCCCTTGTTCATACATGGCGCTGCTGATATGCACCTCCAGTGCTCAGGTTTGGGCCCTTCCCTACAAGAAGAATATGAATTTGCAAAGTAGAGCAACAGAACTGGTGAAGGTACCAGAAAAGAAGAGTTATGAGGAGTGTCACAGGGAACTGGGGGTTTAATCTGAAGAAGAGACTGAGAGGAGACCTCATTGCTCTGTACAACTACGTAAAAGGAGGTTGCAGTGAATAGGATATCAATCTCTCCTCATGTGACAAGTGATAGGACACAAGGAGATGGTCTCCAGTGGTGCCAAGGAGAATTTCCTCAAAGAGGGGATGGCTAGGCTTTGGAACAAGATGGGAGATGTGTGGATGTGACCCAAGGGACGTGGTGTAGTCATGGAACTTGGTAGGTCATGTTGATGATCTTGAAGATATTTTTCAAACTAAATTATGATGTGATTTTGTGATGAATATTTTTCATGTAAGATGAGTTGGATGTTCTGTCTTCAAACTTCTTGTTGGAAAACAGGTCCCAGTAGATGTAAGAGCATTGAAAGCTGACTTATTGCTGCTAACAGAAGACCTCAGAAGCTGTGGAGCAGCTCTTCTGGGTGGATGCTCAGGTGGAAAAAATTTGATATGATGGTCGCATCTGCTTTAGGATTATCCCAGCACCGTAGGTTGAACTGTAAATTAAAACAGTGCCTTTCAGTGCGTGCTCAAATATTTGTATGAACTACGCTGTGTAGTCTAAGCGCTGCAGCACCTGCCTGAGGATGGATTCCTGATCTCTGCAGTTGATGACAGTTTCCTTTCCATGTCATTTGCCTCTGTTGTGATATGCCACAATCACTGCTTAAGATCTCCTCTATGGCAGCAATCAAAATATTTATCTACACACTGCAGCCTGTTTCTGAGATTAAGGTGATGAGGTGTGTATTTTCCTTACAATCTCCTAGTAATTTCAGTTACTATTCCACACTGGAAAAATGATCTCATCAGTAGGAGCTGTGAGATTTCCCTGCGTTCACAGTTATGTGAATGCCACCCTTCCTGGAGTAATAATCACTCGTTAACCTTACATTTACTGCTCTTTTGGATTTCACAGCCAGAATTGACACTGCTGACAGCTTGATAAACTGTTTGCCACTCATGATGGCTTTGCCTCTTCCCAGAACACTCTTTTCCGTGTGTACTCACTTTGAGGAACTACCCTTATTTTAATCTGAAGCTTCTGTGCAAATTAGGCAACCTTTGCTGCTGCAAAATTACTAAGGTTAACGTGTGAGATTCTAGTTCATGAAAATGTGGCTCCCAGTCAGTGAATGGTTTGTGTGCAATAATAGCTCTGCAGCACTGGCAATATGGCTACGCCTTGTTGTGGGACCTTGTTGCACATGAGGTCTTGGCAGTAAGATGGCACCCTTGAGGATATACTTCGCAGGTCATATCACAGCATTTCATTTTATGGTCTGTGCTGACGATTTCCTATTTGCTTTATATAACTTTGTAACAAATTTGCTGAGAGATGGTGCTACTGCACTGTATCCAGCGTATTCTGACTTGCTTTGGAAAAAAAACACTAAAACTTCTTTTTTTTTCAATATCACAGTAATTTCTGAGGCTCTAAAGAAAAATAATATTAAATATTACTCATGTAATCTTTTCCATGTATTCCTAGGATGAAAATTATAATAATGAATCAGGATTTTCTTTTTTAATTATAGCAGTGTTACTGTACATAGCATCTCTCAAAACAATTAGATTGTTCCCACATGGGAGAGATCTTGGATTGTCTGATTCTTCTTCCATGGACTCTTGGAACATCAGTGTACATTTTCTTAATACTTTCTGAAGTAATTAAATATTTCCATGCATCATGCACGGGAACAGAGATACAGAAACATAGCTTGTCTGAATGAGACAGAAAGTCTTTGTCAAGGCAAGGAAATAAATCCAGGTATCCTATGTCATACCTAATTTGCTTGCTGATGGTCAGATGCTCCCTCCTTAGGAAATAATTTGGGAATGGATGTTTATCCAATCTGGCAATGACAGAAACACATGTGTAACAGCAGATTGAGCAGGAATGTGGTTACACTACCTACGTCCTCTTTTCCAGAAGCAATGAGGCATAGCTATTTTATTACATTTGGTTTTAGGTATTTGTTAGGGCTACTGCTTGTTTGTCCAAGGCTACCTGTAGACACAATGTGATTCATGCAAAACTGCTCAAGGAATGGCTTGACTCCAAAAGCACAGTTTAGCCTTTATTTCACAGTTGTTTGCTTAATGCAGAAAATGTCTATGAAACCTATGAAAAATGAATCTGTGCTGTAACACACTGCTTGTATAATCCACTTCATGTATCCTGCGGAGGATATTACAGTATAAGGGAATAATAAAGACAGTGCCAACCTTGATTTTCTTTTATTTTTTTATTTTTTGACTATGTTGTCACCTTCCATATTATAGCAATAGATTTCGGCCTAGATGGAGATATCGTAACTAATAAAATGTCTTTATAATCAAAGTTATCTTCTGAGCTGAGATGCTGAGCTTTAAAAAGGACCTTTTTTTATTTTCATCTAATTGTAACATGCGTGGAATTGTCTTCCCCTTGTACGATTACTCTGATTTAATCTTGGACCATATGGGAGAGATGCAATGGAACGGAATAATAAAGCACAGCTACCTCTCCAGAAGTAGGGCATAGACAACATGTACTGGGATGCTGTCATTATTGCCACTTCTCTTTTTCTGTGGATAATCTAAAATAATGAGCAGAAATTAGGTCTCTGAGGGGCTTTAAACTTTTTCCTCAGATCTTGGAGAAGGTTTTAGAGTATGACAAGTATATTGTTTCAATGTGAAACAGAGGGTTGCAATTTCCAATGAAAAACAGAAAATAAATCAGTATTCTACAAAATAGGAAAATTTGAAAATCGTTGTTCTAGATGGTGTTTTGTTCAGAAAATGAAAGTGCAGTGGTGAGCAATGCAAATGCAAAACTGCAGAAACAAAACATCTCCATGCTGTTTTGCAGGAAGGAAGCCAAATTTTTTTGACCTAGCTAAAGTAGACTAAGGAGAAAATAGTCTGAAATAAAATGCCAATTCTGGAGCTGGATTCATCTCCATTAGCATTTTAATTTGGATCAAGAGTGCACTTTGGAATTGAATCTCCAAACCCTTGGCATGCTTTGATTCACAGCACAGGATGGGAGTCTGGTAGCATGTCTAACACATTTTGGTTGGTGATGAGAATGCATGAGATGGGTTTGGACTAGAAAAATGCTGAAGAAAGCCCCTGAAATGATGTGATATGGAGGTGGTCCTCTCCCTCTGTTCTGCCCTGGTGAGCCCACGTTTAGAATACTGGGTCCAGTTCTGGGCTTCCCAGTTCAGAAAAGACAAGGATCTCCTAGAGAGAGTCCAGTGGATGGACACAAAGATGATAAAGGGCCTGCAGCATCTCCTGTATGAGGAAAAGCTGAGTAACCTGTGTTTGTTCAGCATGAGGAAGACTGAGAGGAGTTTATAAATATCTAAAGGGAGGTGGGAGGCAAATGGGTGAGGCCAGGCTCTTGACAGCACTATGTAGTGATACGACAAGGAGCAGTGCTCTAAAACTGGATCATAGGAAGTTCCATACAAACATGTGGAATAAGTTCTTTATGAGGACTGGGACAGGTTACCCAGGGAGGTTCTGTATTTTTCTTCTCACGTACCTCTGTGGCCTGTTTTCAGGAATTTGCTTTAACAGGGAGATTGAATTCGATGCTCTTGAGGTCGCTTCCAACCCCCGCAATTCAGTGATTCTGTCATTACATCCTCAAGGCATGGCACATGCCTTTTGGTTACTGATCCTTTTGTGGCTGTCTGTACTTACAGACCCCGACACAACGGGCTTCAAACACTGACTATGGGCCAGAACCTTCATATGGAGATGCACAGCAGCATTCATGCTTTTAAAATAGCTGCTTTCTGTTGTAGGTGAGACCTCTGTGGGCCCTAGTTAACACCCTCATTGGCAGTGAGAGAACAACTGCTGAATCGAGCTCCAGCCAACCAAGGTGATGAAGGTGGGTGGCAGGTGGGCTCTGTCAACAAGAAAGGGGACAACTGAGGGGACAGAGCCCCAGTGGTTGTGCTCAGGGGACCAGTAGGTTTGCAAAGCACTCAAAAAAATTGAGGAATGTTGCATTCTCCCTGCTGGAGTCCCAGTCATGCATAATTGTTCCCCTAAAATGTTTATATTGGCCTGCTCTTGTATCTTCTTGTTTTAAACTTCCAAGCCCTGGTAAACACAAGTTGGTTTAGCTCTCTTACGTGGTATAAATAATTCTCTTCATTCCTTGATATTGCATCCTTCTAGGTATTTAAACTGTTTTTATCATCTCCCTTCAGGCTCCTTTTATCTGACAGTATATATTAGGTTCCTGTTTTCTCTATATTTATGTCACAGTCTCCAATCTTGCTTTCATTTATTTGTCTATCTCTGTCTTTAAATGTGTGGGCTAAGCTAGCATACTGATATGGCATTTTGCTGAGGTAATATAACATTTCCTATAATTCTAGGTAGATAATTACTCTACCATATAAAGCCCCACATATTCAGTTTAAACTGTATTAAAGACACCTGCTCTTATAGTTTCTCTTAGTTATCCAGCTTTGTTAAATTATATATCTAATGGATGTGGGGCTTTTTTGTGTGCATGTGTATAATTTCAGGGAAACTTGCAGTATTATGGCCATTCATTTAAAGAATTTATAAACAGGAGGGAAATAAACTTTTTACATGGGTAGATGGTGATAGCACAAGGGGAAGTGCTTTTAAAGCAAAGAGGGAAAAATTTAGATCAGATGTCAGGGAAGTTTTTCACTGAGATGGCAATGAGGTGCTGGAGAAGGTTGCCCAGAGAGGCTTTTGATGCCCCATCCCTGGAGGTGGCAGGAGGGTTGGATTTTGATGATCCTTGAGGTCCCTTCCAACCCAAGCCATTCTATGATTGCATGATATTAGTTTTGTACAACTTTGTGAAAGAAAAGGGAATAGATTTTCATTTGGTTTGGTTCAATTAGCTGCTTCCATATGGAATTTTCTGGTTGAGTTCAGGATAGCAGAACCATATTTACAAATGTCTGTACCTGTTGATGGTTGAGAAGAGCCTGATTTTGGAACCATAGCATTTTTTTTAACCAGCTTGCTGAAGCAAATATGCTTTGGTATATTTAATCAGTCAGAGTTTATCAGTGTGAGGGGCCAGAACCATAAAGTGTAATTGGGCAAAGATTTCCTGGCAATTAATCTTACAGTCTAGCTTTAAAATTATATGGCACTTTTTAATCCTATATCAAATTCTTTAGCATATTTCTGTAGAGTTGAGCTTATCTACTCAGAGAGAATAAGCTTATTTTCTCAACTGTCAGAACTACTGGCCTTTTTGTATAGATGTATTTTTCAGATCATTCATTTAAGTATAAATTTAGCCCCAGGCTGATTAGCATATGAAGTCTGAAAAGATCATAATGTTAGGTGGCACAAAAATAAGTTGTGAGATAATTCTAAATGTTCTTTAAATTGAGACAGGGGTGTCATGTATATTGCTCCATGTAGAATGAGATGAAGGATGCTGATGTTTTCCAGATAAAGCCACTGACATAAACATGTTAAACAAACAAAAATAAGGCAGAGATTTATCAGAGAGGAGCACTTTAGGTGTAAATAAGCCTGTTATCCACAAGGCCTTTCATAGGGAAGAACTGGCTGAAAAAAACTATCTCTTGTCTTGTGCTTTGGTCTACAATTCACTCAGCACTGCTTCTGAGTGAAAGCTGCTGTGATGATTCCCCTAGCCGCAGGGCAGCTGTCCATTTTCCATTCTCCTCCTTATTCCTCAGTTTACTCTTCCTTCATTCTTTTGTTCTTTCCTTCCTTTCTCTCTTCCTCCCTTCCTTCCTTCTCAGTTCCCTACCTTCCTTCCTTCCATCCACCCTTTTCCCTTCCTTCTTCTTCCTATCCCTTCCAAACATCTCATATGTTACTACAGCAGTAATACAGACAGAAAAGGAATGAACCATAAAGTCACTGACAGATCAAGAAAAAAAACCCAAAAACTTAGCATGTATCACAGGGGAGCACAGTACTCAGAATAAGTTATTGGATTTTTCTTTATTATTATTTTAAAGTTAGAATTGGAATGATAAAATCAGAAGTAATTGAAGAATGAAAATCCATAATTCTGTAATTCTGAACAATGATTTCAAGAGCTTTTCAGTTATCTCGTACAGCCATCTCTATACCCGTCTTATTGGAAACCATATCCTGTTCTGTCCAGACGCTGAAAGTATCCAGTTGGGGTTTTCTGTTAAGGAAACATGCCTGACAATCCAAGAAGCTGATGAAAGAAACCTCAGAAAATTGCACAAAGACAGCTTGGTTGAGTCAACCTGTAGGGATCTAGGAGATGTTCACTTTTCATAGACAAGTCCACTGTTAACATCAAGTATAATCCTTAAAATTCATAGAATCATAGAATTCTTTGACTTGGAGAAGACCTTTCAAGACCATCTAGTCCAACTCCCCTGCAATGAGCAGGGACACCTACAGTGCCATCGGGTGCTCAGAGCCCAGCCAGCCTGACCTTGAGTGTCTCCAGGGATGGGGCATCCATCATCTCTCTGGGCAACCTGTGCCAGTGCTACACCACCTTTACTGTAAAAAACTTCCTTGTAGTCAATCTAAATCTCTCCTTTTCTAGTTTGAAAGCACTCCCCATTGTCCTATCACCACAAATCCTGCTAAAGAGTCTCTCTTTTCTGATAACTACCCTTTAGATCCTGAAAGTCTGCTCTTGGGTCTCCACAGGGCCCTCTGCAGGCTGAACAGCCCCAGCTCTCTCAGCCTGTCCTCACAGGAGAGGTGTTCCATCCCTTGGACCATTTTTGTTGCCCTCCTCTGGACGCACTCTGACAGCTCCATGCCTCCCCTTTACTGAGGACTCTACATCTGCATGCAGTACTCCAGGTGAGGTCTCATAGAGCAGAGCAGAGCAGCAGGATCACCTCCCTCATCCTGCTGACTACACTTTTGTTGGTGCAACCCAGGATACAGATGGCTTTCTAGGCTGTAAAAACACACTGCTGGCTCATGTCCAGCTTCCTACCCACCAGTGCTCCCAGTCTTTTCCATCAGGGCTGTGCCCTGTCCTTTTGTCTACCAGCTTGTACTGACAGCAGGGGCTGCTGCCACCCAGGTGTGAGACCTTGCACTTAGATTTATGAAACTGCATGAGGTTTTCCTAGGCCCACTGCTTCAGCTAGGTCTTCGTGGTTGGCATCCTGTCCCTTGGGTGTGTTCACCACACCACACAGCTTGGAGAAAGTAATATTAATTCTCCTATGGTAGAGAGAATGGTATGTTCAGCAGCAGGGTTTTTTGTACTAAAATAATTGAGCAATGAAAAAGCCTGCTCAGGACTGTATAAACAATTAATCAAATTTGGGCATGTTATAAAATATGGCTTGGATGTTCATCCGATGCAAATCAGCTCTTGTTTGAAATCAATAGAGCTGTGGCAATTTATGCCAGCAAAGGGCTTGGCTCTTTTTCATTTGAATGAATAATATACCCAAACTATTCATTTTTCTTATTACAAGTGCCAGATTTCAACCTGATCATTCACAAAGCTGTGGAATACAACCAGTTTTAAACTTCCCTGTCTCACATAATTCAGTGCCTTCTAGGGTAGGGTTTGTCATTGTCCATTTTTCTCTTGTGTCATCCAGATTAAATAACACAATTGTGAATTTAGTCATGCTGCTTGTCTGACTTAAAAAGTTAAGTAGAACTGTAGTCTTCTGTATGCCTCCAAAAACCTGGTGTAATGCTCATGACATTGTAAGTGTTACAGTAGCTTGAGATAACTCTTGCCGTTGGATACTTAATGACATGAAAGCAAAGCCAGAAGATTTAGACTGATGAGGAGCTGGTTGGTTTTTTGGTTTTTTGGTTTTTTGGTTTTTTTTTGTTTTTGTTTTTGTTTTTGTTTTTTTTTTGACAGGAACAGGGAAGTATTTGTAGGAAATAATGTAGCAAATCTCAGTGGGAGATGTTATAGCAGAAAGGTGATTATATTTCAAAATCAAACTGGTTTCATTGATTCATTCATATATTTCCACAAGAATATACAGGCACCAAGATGCATGTCAGGTAGTCTACCTGCTATTGGAGCACCAAGATGCTGGAGTGCAGGCACAGTGGGCAAAAGGAAACAGGCCAGCTCCTCTTCATGTCCTCTGAGTTCAACTTATATTGCTGATTTTTGACACAGTTTTTGTTCCCCTTGCAAATTGGCAGGAATTGGTCTCTGCCTCCTGTCCCACCTAGGAGTCATTAGGTTTTGACTGCTATCTTTTTCTTCCCAGGTTGGGTATCCTAGGAAGAAACACAAGGATGTTCTACCATCTTGATGACCTCATGATTTATGTGGCATCAACACATTGTTATTTTAGCCCTTCTCTTGCCATTTGCTCCTTCTGGTATTCCCACACCCATGCATCTTTATTCCTATCTATCTAAATATCTCTACTGCAGCTCTCTACAACGAGGCAGATGCTGTTCTGTTCCCCCAGTGTTTAATGTAGGCATTTCTGATGGACTGTGATGTTGAAAGATACATTAATAGGGGCATTACAGAACTGATATTCAATTCTTGTCATAAATTGCCATATTAAATATCAGTATATCATTACTGCTATATTATTTCCCTCTAGAAGAAATATTGCAATAGTAAGACGATTATGGGCTTGAGGAGAAGGTACATTAGGCTTGTTTCTTAATCCACAATTGAGTATACCTCATAACATGGGCAATTGCTGCTAAGATGTATTAACATAATCGGCGTCTCTCCTTGTTCGTGGGACAGAATTAATCTCATCTAAGTATGGACATCTGCAGAGCTGACATTTACTTTTGAGCTCCCCACCTGAAATTTTATGTTATTAGTAAAGAGAAATTTCTAGGGTGCTGTTGTTTTGACCTGTTTCAGACGCCTACTTTAACATACAAAAATCAGGAACTAAAAATGTTTACTTTTTTCTTACTGATTATAAAAGAAGCCTAGAGAGAGTAGTTCAAATGCAGAGGTATATATTTAAGCAGTAATTATTACTACAGATGTCTGCTGTTATAATAATGGCCCCACGACTACCACTGTGACCAGGTGTGGACAAAATAAAATTTGCCAGCTGCCCCCTGAAGAGTCATATCAGTGGAGGAAACATTTCTGGAATATAAAGAATTTGAACTAAAGTGCATTTTCCATATATGTAGGGTGGAAGGATTGACTTCCTTTTGGGTGCAATTAAATATACTTCTATTTAGTGGAGGGAACAAACTCCATTTATGCAAGGAAAGGATTTTATGCAGAATCTCTCTCTCTTTTTTTTTTTTTTTTTTTTTTTTTTTTTTTTTTTTTGCCTAGCAAAGGTAGCAGTCGATCAAATGTTGCTTGCTCATGAGAGAATTTTGTATTCAATTTTCATCTTAACAGTAACTAAATCAATAACCTCTTTAGCTCCTCTAGCAAATGGAGATCAGCACCAATCACAGTTAACAGTGGCAATTGCACTCTACCTGCTGTATTTCTAACTTTTCAGTTTTCAGTCATGACTACCATAGTTTTGAACTGCTGCTATCCTTGCTAGTCTTAAGACTCAGATTTTACCTTTTTTTTATTTCCAGATAACTGATTCATAACTTTCTTAAATACCCTGATGTCACTGCTGTCAAGGTGTAATGACTGTGCAGTTCCTGTTTTAGCATTACGGCCAAGAATTGCAAATGTGAATACTGATTTTCAATACTTACTCTGAAATACTTGAATGACGCTTTATATTTAGTGTTATCTGAAAATCAGGTACATTAGCTCAGAGTTTTGGTGTTCATGAATGGAGACCTTTCTTGTGAAATTCAGATTCAGCCACATACTCACAGGTGTCTCCTGAGACATCGTATGTTTTCAGAGATGAGCTACTTCAGTTTAACTCCCACTTCTGTTTATGAGGTGATAGAGCTTAACTCAGTTGCCTCTATATACGCGTCTGCTGGGGCTCAACTACCAGATGTAAGTGTCTGGCATTTAGGGTATTCTTCCACATAATAGCACAGAACAGCACAGATCTTACCAGTGACGTGTCTGACAGCTCCATAAGGACATTAGAATACATTAGTGAGCCCCCAAATGGTGCAAATGCCTTAATTTGGGTAACTGAATCCAACCCCAATTGCTTTTGAAATTCTTGGGCAAAAATAAAAGGCAGGGTGGGGTCTTTTTGAGTCTCATTTCACTAACGTAAAGGAGAAAGTAGATTGTCATGAATGGAATTCTCTTTGAATGACACAAGGCTCATTCCCCTACCATAAACCACTTTTCCACCCTCTCAGGACCCAAAACCCCAAGTCCCAACATGTGTAATTATTGTTAGATTACATCCAGATGTTAAGAAATAACAAACTGTTATTAAAAGTTCAGTGGAAACATTTCAGCAAAATGAAATGCAGTGAAGATGGTCACAAGTATATCCTGTCCAATGCTGCCCTGCAAATGCTGTGTCACTATTCATTTTTTGACTGTGATGCATGTTAATAAACCAAGTCTGATTCTTTCTTTTTTCCTTCTTGAGTTATTCTTTAACGTTAGTTTCTTTGTACAAAAGATCCTAGCAAGTCATCCACTTGTCATGTGCAAAGAGCTTGCCTACAGGAATAAAATGGAGTTCTTTGAAAAAGTGTGTAGGATCAGGAACAATGGTTAATATTTACTGGTTTACAAAAGCAGATGATAAATAATAATCAGTTGCACAGCAACACGAAGTCAGACTATTGCACAAAATTGCAATCAGTCCTTAAGACTTTTCTTTATTGCTATGAAATTCTGCTGAAACTGATAAAGAGGGGTCACAAATAATGGCTCCTTCAGAATAAGGATTGCCAGCAAAAGGAGTAATTGTACCATGTGGCATTTGAAATGGAGAGAAATGGAAGTATGCTCAGTCCCAGAGCTCTGCTGCAGAGGACTTGTACTCAAATAAAAGAGTACAGCTGAAGAACCCAAGAGCAAGATGGTGGCAGTGTGAAGTGCATTTGAGAGACAGGACCAGCAAAGACCATTCAACTTATGAAGAATTGTAAGAGCTACTCATATCATTGCATTACGTTCATAACTTCTTTTACAGCTTTTCTGTAAAATCTGAGATTATGCCATGGCTTTGCCCTTTGTATGTACCATCATCTCAAGACAGTATCGTGCAAAGATGCTGTATGTAGATGAAGAAATGTGATTTAACTTCCTTGTTAAGGTCTCTTGGATTTTTTCATTTCTTTCTTTTTAGAGAAGAACTTGCAGCATCTGCTGTTTAGGAGCCCTGATAAAAATTCAGAAACAAAAAATGTGAAGGGGAAAGACCTTGAACTTTTCTCAGTGAAGTTTCCCATTGTGTTGGCTTTATTGTTTTAATTAGCCCCACCACTGACAACATACATTTTGATGATTATGTTCCTGTTCAGCGCTATTAAGTCAAATGCTGTGGTTTTAGCTGCAATGCAGAATGCTGATTGCAGGTCCTTTTGCAATGCACCAGTATTCTTGTGTCAGTATTACTGCACATGTGTTACTTGTAAACATCTTCCTTCTACAACACTAAAACTTTGCATATCTGTGGTCAGGTCTTGCTTTCCTTACATACACAGTGCATTAATGACAATGGCTAAGTGACAACTGGCTGAAAGACCAAGCTCTGAAATTTAAAACAATGTTTTCCCAAATCTATAATCAATAAAACTGACATTATTAAACCCATAGTTGCTTCCATCCATACCCAGAACTCTGAATAGTGCAATTTGAATAGTGCAATACTTGTGCAGTCAGTACTTTATACACAAGGAGTAGCATCCCAGAAGCAGTAGGGCATTAGGAGCTTTGAATTATTTCATCATTTTGAGGCGGAGTGTGTAACTGGTGCTAAGGGCAAACTTTTCTTCAACAAATCTCTTTTAGAAGCTGTATCACAGACTGTCTTCCAACCTTAATCTGAGCTAGATTGCAGTGAATATTGATAGAGAACAGAGTAAGGATCCTATGGTGGTCCTACATCAGAACCTGTCTGGATTTTGTAACACTGTTATGTTCTTATGGTCCAGTGTGTGGAAAGAAAATGTCTAGATGTTGTTATGCTGTGTATTTCGTGTCAGAAATGCTGGGAAAACATGCAGGGGTAGAGAAGGATTTCTGCAAATGGCCAGTAAAAGCTAAGTGCATCATGTAAACTACTCTGTGCCACCAGCATGACTTAAATAACTGGAGGTACTCTGTTGGCTGTCTTCCCAAATCCCAAACCTATGGAACCAGTGGAATGGCAGAGGGGAAAATGGGTTTATTCACCTGCCCTAACTGAAACAGACATACATTTAAAGACCAAATCTGGACGATTCATCAAACTCTGTTTTTATATTCAGGATGTGATTCATCTCATGCTAGCATAGAAACTTTTAAACTAGCTCCCAGGAATCCAGAGTTTCAGAAGTCGCTGCTCACAGCCTTCTACACTGCACATTCCAGAACCCTGTTCTTATACTCATTATGATTTTTTTAATGATTTCTTTCAAGTGCTCAAAGATAGTTATTGAATGATATTAATGAGTGCACTGTCACTTCTGACATGATATGGGAGTGATTCAGTTATTACCCAGGCTTTTGAATGCTCAAGAAGGTAGAGACTTGGAAGATAAAGTATTTACATATATGAATTGACACAAGCATGGAGTGATTTACACAAAGGCATTCAATGATACATGAAGCACTTAAGTCTAATGTTATTATAGGCATTGCTTTATAATAGTCTTTGGATATTCTATAGGAGTCCACAAAATAGGTACTCATCCAAAACATTGCAGATTCTGTAACACTGGTATGAATGCTATACTCATTCATTGAATCCAATCATTCTGTATTATAAATTGGTGTCAATAACAAGAGCCAGTCACAGTGTTTACTCATACCTCACCTTTCACAGATCTTTTCACAGTAATGATTTCACCAATTTCTTATTGCTAAGCATCATGAAGTGCCTTGCAGTTGCACTGAATGCTTTGCCCAAAAGGCACAGGGAGTATGTTTCTGTCATCACTGTATATGGATTCAAGGCCTAGAGCTTGTGGATTACGAAGTAAATTAGCCACATGCTAGGTTGCCACTAATTTTGGAAAGTTGCAAAACTTTTTGAGCTCTGGCACCATCATACTTACAATGTCAAGTTCAACACCTTGATTAGGCCATCTGAACAGGACACTTGAAAATAACTGACAGTAACAAACTCTGAAGGTGGATTTCAAGATGTCATGAAATCATGGAATCATAAAATTGTTTGAGTTGGAGGAGAGCCTTAAATGTTACCTGGTCCGACTCCCCTGCAATGAACAGGGGCATCTACAGCTTGATCAGGTGTTCAGAGTCCCGTCCCCAGTGTCTTCAGAGATGGGGCATCCACCACCTTTGGGCAACATCTAGCTCTTAATCTTCATCTATGCACGAAACTCTCTTATTTTAAAAAACTCATTTCAGGGTTTAGACAGGAATGACTGCTCTTTTTACCCACAATATACTTTATATAAAACTTTTCACAGTACCAAAACGAGCAAATGCTATTGTGCAACTAAGTCTTCCCATACTGTAACAGTATCACCGACTGCCTTTTGGGGATCGAGTAACAAAGGCATGTTTACACAATAGAAGAACATGAGAGCTATATATTATTTCCTAGTAAACATAGACTCAGCAACCCCACAGCACTATAAATTGGTTTCTTAATAGTAAATAAACCCATCTCTCACTTTGTCAGTCAGCAGTGGAATCTGATATTCCCCGCACTCCAGCTCTGATAATATTGTTTATTTTATACCCCTGGAGGCTGTTTCCATGCTGATCTAACAGGCATTAACATCAACCAATCCACCTTGTAAATAGCTCTGAGATGCTTTATTGCCCAGCTCCCTGGTACTCTGCTTTACTTCCATACTAACATCAGCCACTTTTAACCTTCTAGCGACAGAGGAGATGAGTTACAGAAAGTCTATTTCCTGGAAATAGAGAAGTGCTGAAGAGCTGTTTACATTTCAGTGCTTTTGGAGAAGTGTTTGGTGGCCAGAAGTGGTGGTAGTGTTGGAAGCTAAGGGCTAGTGCTTGAGTAGTTTGAAACTGTCACAACCCTAATAAATGTAAGGGAACTACATTGACTTACTCTAGACAACTAGAGCTCAAGGCTGTAACACTGCAGCCTAACTCAGAATGATCAGCTCCACACAGAGGTATTATCTCAAGACATTTGGGGAGCACAGCTATTCAGCTCCCACATAATAGCAGTGCCGCATGGAAAAATGCTCTACGTGGTGGAAAGGAGGGGATGCATTGTGTCAAGGTGTCATGGTTGTTGAAGAGGAGGACAGAAACCTCATCTAAAGGCAAATGAAGACTCATGGCTACAAGCAGCATAAAAAGCACCAGTTTCAGTGCAGGACTTCATGACTATACCAATACCTCCCTTTTGTGAGTGAGGAAATGAAACAAAGTAAGACATTTAAAGGTATTATAAAATGAATCACAGAACAGTGGAGGTTGGAAGGGACCTCAAGAGATCATCGAGTCCAACCCTCGTGCTAAAGCAGGTTCCTTAAAATAGGTTGCACAGGCTAGGTGTTCAAACTGGCCTTGAATATCTCCAGAGAAGGAGACTTTATAACCTCTCTGGACAACCTTTTCCAGTGTTCTGTCACCCTTGCCATAAAGAAGTTCTTCAGCGTTTTCCTATGATCCAGTTTTAGGCCATTTCTCCTTGTCCTATCACTACATACTACGCACTGTGAAGAGCCTGGCCTCGTCCATTTGCCTCTCACCTCCTTTTAGATATTTATAAACATTAATCTCTGAGTCTTCTTTTCCCCAGGCTGAACAGACCCAGGTCGCTCAACCTTTCCTCTTATGGGAGATGCTGCAGGCCCTTTATAATCCTTGTGGCCCTCCACTGGGGCAACCCATCTCTCTAGGAGATCCCTGTCTTTTCTGAACTGAGAAGCCCAGAAGTGGATGCAGTATTTTAAATGTGGTCTTAGCAGGGCAGAATAACGTGGAAGGATCACCTACCTCTACCTCTGGCCAAGTGTTTTTAATGCACACAAGGTGCATTGGCCTTCTTGACCACGAGGTAGCACTGCTGGCTTGTGGCTAACCTTTTGTCCACCAGAACACCCAGGTTCTTCTCTGCAGAGCTCATCTCTAGCAGGTCATCACCTAATTTGTACTGATGCATGCAGAATGGATGTGGAATATTTGGAGCAGGAAGAAAAAAGAAGTATGTCCTCACTAAAATCTGACACATTTCCCTGGGCCACGGACAGAGAGAGCCTTTGCCATTAATGCCAGAGCACATGTCCTGCCCTGGATCCAGCTGTGATGGTAGAAGATGTGAGCACTATCATCATTCCCATGATCATAGAATCATAGAATCACTAAGGTTGGAAAAGACCTAAAAGATCACCCAGTCCAACCGTTCACCTATTCCCAATAGCTCCTACTAAACCATGTCCCTCAACACAACATCCAGTGTTAGATATATAACCATGATAGAATGTTAGATGTTAGATGTTAGATGTTAGATATATAGACCATGATAGAAGATATCACCATCATTCCCGTTGCTGGTGAATGTGGCTTCTGCAGTTCTGCTCTTGCAAAGCAATTGTAGCTAGGAAATTTTAGCTGAGCTAGAAAAAGCAGTGTTATATAGATCAGCAGTGTCAGCATGAAGGAAATTGAAAAATGCCACAGAAACTGCTCAAGTGGTGACTGGAGAGGGTAACATTCAAGCCAGTGTGTGGTAACCAGCAGTCAAGGCAGCATCACCCAAAGGGGAATCTTGGCTGTTCATCACTTTGAAGATCAATGAAACGGAGAGGTTAGCTAAAAAATACATACTGCGTGTTGGAAAGGCTGATGAGGGGTATAGCTGCTACAAACACAGTACATTCACGTTTGCTCTCCTTACCTTTTCTCCCACATTCCCTTCCTTCCCCATCCCTTTCACTGACAAAATCTTCCCATTTCCTGTGTACAAGGACATGTCTGTGTCTTTAAATCTATGAATTCTTCTTTCTTCACTCCACTCCAATATTTTCACCGGCAAAGAAGCCAGTCTCATCCTAACATACCTAAATTTCCTCTGCTAAAGCATGAGCTAGATATTGGTTTTTAAATTATTTCTAGTCTTCTTTTTTTCTTTTTTTCTTTTTTTTTCTTTTTGGTAAAGCCAGGATGCAGTTTGAAAGGCCTCTAATTCCTTTTTTAGGCCTCTAAGTCCTTTAATTAAAATAGTCTGTAAGCATGTCATAGCTTCAGAAGTGCTACATATGAGGGTGTCGTATCTCTATTACTGGAAAACAGATAGTCGAGTTGAATGTGTCCAGGAAGTTTTCACTGGTGGCATTTCTCAGTTACACCAATAGATGGCAATCTGTCTTCACTTCCCTTTGCTTCTTTAAAAGGGAATTTAAAGGTGAGGCAGAAAGGAAAAAAACAATTTTTCTCCAATGCTTTCTCCCTTTTATGTGTCAAAGTTTCAAAGCTAAATGTTCAAATGCCCTGGAAATGAGAAATTATCTGAAAACTAGTACACTGCATGCTACCACAGCACAAATTACCCCATGCTGTCCTGTCAGATTTAATCGGCCTGACTCGTTTTTGGAAGGGATGATGCGGGATTTAGTTGCCATGTGAGCTACTAAACTGAGATTAGCAGTGTTCATGGCACTATTGAGTATTTTAATCTATGGATCAATTTATTGTCTGACTTCTGTTTTGAGAAATCTTCACTAGATATTAAAAAGGCAAAAATAAATAATAAATGAAAAGCAGTCTTAAATCATATGAAAGGTCTCCGATCTCCTCATCTGATTCTGCACCGTGCTACTGTAGTGTCAGATTAGCAGAATGACACCCGGGCTGTTTCACTTGTTTGCTCTGCAGCAAATGCAGGACAGCATTTATGGAGTTTGGAGCTATTTTCTTTGTGTATGTTTGATGGCCTCAGCTTTTCTTGGAGAATCTGATTGCTGAATTAGCTCAACCTTTTTTACTCCTTTTATTTACTCATGTACTACTACTGCATGCAGTGAGTCAGTGGTCATATGCCATTTATTTAGGAGATACTTCTTCAAAAACTTTTTTTTTCTCTGCTGAGTTGCTTAAAAAGTGAAAAATAAAACCAAGTGGATACCTTTGCCTTGAATGTGCAGTTCTCTCCACCTTAGAATAAACTGAGACTAGCAAGTTCATTTCATTTGAAACATGTTTTTCTTCTTCCCAGTCTCCAATGAATGAGATTTTACACATAGATCCATGCAATGGGGAAAGCATCGTTCCCTCTATCTGGCAGCTGTTAGTGGGACAGAGCTGTGCAGGTGCCAGGAGGCATGGCTCTGAGAGCCACTCAGCCCTGCCACAGCTGGCCCCTAAAGCTTGGAGTTGCCCTCCCACAGCTTCTGCACTGGGCTCTGCTTTCTGAAAATTGGCAGGACCACTCCTTTGGTCCACCAGCCCCAAGTTATTTGGAAAGAAAGTATGCTCTTGGATACCACATACCTTTTCTGTTAAATTCTCTGCATCCTGTAATTCATGCATCATCATGTCTTTCCCTTCACCAGTAAGTGGAATAATCCAAGGGTCAATCCCAACACCTTTAGCCTGATAAAGGAGAAGTCCTCCAGCCCTCCGACCATCTTCACTGCCCTCCTCTGGACCCACTCCAACAGCTCTGTCTTTCTTGTGTTAGGGGTTCAGGCCAGAATGCAGGACTCCAGATGGAGCTTCGTGAGGGCAGAACAAAGGGGGACAATCATCTCCTTTCCCTACTGGCCACAATACAGATAATGTTAAAAATCTACTAGCATGCAAGCAGAACTTTCTTATGCAAGTTTCCATATACTAACCCAGTGCCTCATGCATAAGGAAGAGCTATCCTATCTCAGCTACAAGTATTTCTTTTTGTGGGGTGCTCACAGCTGATGCTGGAGAGGGCACTGTGGATGCTAATGTCAGTCAGAGCTGGTGGAACAGAATGTTAAAGGAAACTGAAGCTTCACTCAGCATTTGCCCATTCCAAGAGTAAACATTTTGTGCTTTCTGGGAATAAGAGGGCTTCTGGCCTTCAAGTGTGGAAAGCAGCTTCAAGCTTTCAAACTTTTCAAACTTTGCAGTGCCCTTTACTTTCCCTGGGATTTGTGCTCCAGATGTACACTGCCATCTGATTCAGATGCTTTGAGCATTGCCTGCATGAAAGGTGCTGCTTCTGTCATGATATGTGCCATTTATCTCCAGAAGGAATCTGATTGTACTTCGTGTTTTATGAAGCTTTTCCTTTAAAAATAATAAAAAAAAATAAACCACAGCCAAGGATTATGAAGTGTGGACAGAACACACAAAGCCTGGCTCTAAGCTTCACAGCTGAATCACCATAATCCAAAGCCAATCCCAGATGAGGTGCTGCAGGGCTGCTGGTTAAGTCTTGATACCATTCCTTCTCATCTCTGACCTGCAAGGATTGATTACCTACTTCTGGAGTATTAATGCATTTGTTGAGTGGCTTGCAGCAAAACCATGGGCATGAACTTTCTTTTGCCTAAGAGAATGGAGAACTCTGTGAGGCTGTTTTCAGGGCTCTGGTTTTATTGCTGATACAGGGGATTGTGTCACCTCAGCAATGACCAGTGGCACAATATCTTCCATGGAGAACACAGGTGGGAGGAATACAAAGAAGGGAAAACACACTAGCATGATTTTTCTGCTTTCAAATACAAATTTGGTAATACATTTAATAAATATTGACAAGGTACAAGTCCCTGTGCCTCCCCCAGGCAGTTCCCCGGTTGATCCATAGCACTCTGATCTGAGTGAAAGGTTGTCAGTTTCATTAATGCCAGCATTCTCCAGACACGCATTAATTAATCAAGCATGTTACAACAAGTTAATGAGTATAAAACTAGTAGGGTACTTTTGCTACCTTTCATAGTTATTTGTGAACAAACGGTGTGCTTATTCCTGGAGCTATAGAGCAAAGTTCAAAGACCACTAAGTCAGTAGTTGTGGGTTTTTTGTTTTGTTTTGTTTGTCCATTTGTTTTTGCTTTGTTTTTTAAAATCAATTTCAGTGAACTCTGGAGTAGGATCTTGTAGTATAAGCATAGCAGAGAAAAGTGGCCTCATCCAGGGAGGCCTAGACAGGCTGAGCAATGGGCCCTGAGAACCTCATGAGGTTCAACAAATCCAAGAGCAAGGTCTTGCACCTGGGTGATAGCAACCCCCATGATCAATAGAAGCTGGGGAATGTAAGGATAGAGCACAGTTGTGCCAAAAAGGGAGTTGGGGGTACTGGTGGATGGCCAGCAGGACACGAGCCAGCAGTGTGCCTGTTCCATTGCAGGGAAGCTGAACGAGATGACCTTTAAGGTTTCCTTCCAACTTGAACAATTCTTTGATTCTTTGATTCTACAAGCTTTAATGTCAGGTTGCTGATCTGCTGCACACCCTTTACCAGTCATTCTCCCATTGTGCCTCAGTTTCCCCCCAAATTCCTATCACTTCAAAGTGGGGCTCTTTCAGGTTGCTCCAGTTGTAATGGAGATGAACACACCTGGGGAGACCACTAGCAAAGGAATGCAATGTATTGGACTCAGATGGTAATCACAGGGTAAGAAATTCTTGGTCAGCAATCATAGCAGTGTTCATTGCAGCCACGCACATACTCTGCTCTGTCTCACTGCAGACCTTTGGCTTCTGCACTGTTTTAGTTCTGGATACTTTCTGTGCACAGCTTGTCAATCCCACCAAACAAGGGCAAAAGGACTAAACACAGGCAGTTTACAAAACAAATGCAGAAAACAGCAGTTCATGCAACATTAAGTTTCCTGTATGAATGCTCAGCTGCACTGCTGTTTATTTCATAGCATGCTCGCACATTGAATGTATGTTTGGAAAGGAAAAAATAGCTTAAGGAATGTAACTTCACCTGTCACCTGGGGAAAGTTACCTTGTTAATTTTCTATTGTTCAGCATTCTGAGCTCTTGAGGAAAAGCATCAGGAGATTTATCCCTGCCAAAGGATATGGCTTTTGGTGAACTGAAAAGCACAGCATGCAATTTCTGTCTTCAACTCATAATATTGCATCGCTTGTTATATGTATGCAAATGTCTTCTGACACAGTGAGAGAAACTGGAAACGTTCATGTGCAAACTCACAGAGACTACTGGTTAATTCACTAAAGAAAAGGTACCACACAAACACAGCTCTTCTTGTGGAGTAGGAATAGGAGCAATCCTTGTGTAGTATTGGAACAAATTCCTATCAAATGGAAGATGTTTCTTCTGCTGTCAATGGATGGGATGATTGGTCCCACAAGGGAAACTGGAATTATTCTGAGTCATTGCTTGTGTTAAAATCTCTGTTTATCCAGAGATCTGTATATGGGCAGACAGACAGTCGTATTACTCATTACGAGAAAAACATCGAAGCTCTGGAGTGTGTCCAGAGAATGGCAAAAGAGCTGGTGAAGGGTCTTAAAAGGAGTGGCTGAGGGAATTGGATGGTTCAGTCTGGAGAAGAGGAGGTTCAGAGGAGACTTTATTGCTCTCTACAGCTCCCTCACAGGAGGCTGTGGTAAGGTGGAGGCTTGGCCTGTTCTCCCAGGTAGCAGTGATAGGATGAAAGGGAATGGCCTCAGGTTGCACCAGGGGAGGTTCAGGTTGGATATTAGGAAGAATTTATTCTCAGAAAGTGTGGTGAGGCATTGGCACAGGCTGCCCAGGGAGTGGGTGAAGTCACCATCACTGGAGATGTTTAAAGAAAGGACAGATATTGTACTTAGGGACATGGTTTAGTGGGCAACAATTGCTGTAAGAGAATGGTTGGGCTAGGTGATCTTAGTGGTCTTTTCCAACCTTAATGATTCTGTGATTCTAATTAGTGTAAGTTGAGATCATGAACCCTAAAATGTCATAACTCCTTTTTCTATAGCATCTCCCTAAACAGAGCTGATGTTTTTGACATGTAACCTTGGCTCTGATTCTTCTGAGTTTATAGTACTGCTAGGTTTGGGAGAAATGTCCCAATGTCTCTAAATGTCTCTGAGGAAGAAAGGTCTATAAAGAAGCAAGTTACTGATCCCTTATGAAACAGAGGGAGATATAGCATCCATTGCAGCCCCTGAGAAAAAATTACCAAAACTAACCTTTGGGGAGTAGGCAGAAAGCATTGCAGAGAAGCTTCTGAGAAAGGCAGAAACCTTGTGTGATGCCCAGGGCAAGCCCCTCTTTTTTCACACTATCCCTCAGAGCTTTTCCCAATTTCCTTTCCTGATATCTCTTGTGTCAGCAGAAAAATACAGTTTATTGAAGGCTTGGATGCACCGGCTGTCTCTGCATCCTCCCCAGTGTTTCATGGCTCGGTATACTACATCCTTCCTCTTCAGCCTTTAAATTCACTTCTGCTCCCCATTGCTGTATTCAGAGCACCTCTGGTGAATTTCCCCAATCTGCTTTGGCTGTGCTTCTCGAAGAGGCTGCCTCTTGCATTTGTAGTTCTCTCCCTAAGCTCCAATGAGTAAACGTAAGATGGCAGTTTGTGTCCAGGAAATTTTCCAGTAGGGTCTTATTTATGCACACCTAAGCAGCAAGGCTCTACAGCATTCCAGTGAGGGCGGAAATATTTCTGCAATGCAGATGGGATGCACAGCTTAGTGTTGTTTCATGTTTTTTTATTCTATTTAGAATATCTGATGCTTCCTGTGATGAGAATGCCTGTAAGCACAGCCATGGCTGCTCAAGGACGGGCTGCGTGGCGTGCCAGACATGAAGACAGTGACCGCTGTCCTTCCTGTGCTTGCTGCTTGCCCTCCTGCAGGGCAGAGCACAGACAGAGGCTGCCAGTCTGTTTCCTGCTTTCTGCAAAGTGCCTTCTCATCTGATCGTGCTGATTCACATCAGAGATGACAACCAGCTATTGCCATCAATTACTCCATTAGTTCAAATAGTTGAAAGCTATCTGGGATACGTAAGAGATTCAACCTGGCTTGATAAATAGAAGTGACGCCACGTGATAGAAAAGCTTCTGGCTTGTTTGATGGTGGAGTTTTCCTGCATGCTGTAGAACAGAATACTTTCCCCATATGCCATCCCTTCATTTGCACATCTCAAATTAGTCTCTTGGCCATTTTCACAAGTTGAATCTAGTCCGTTTATTTAGTCAGATAAATGTCTGATCTGAAATCTCATTAGCCCAACAATTACCTTTGACACTACAGATGAACAAAGTCTCTTTGCCATGTAAATTACAAAATCACAGCAAGTCTTTCCAGTTCTGAGAGGGCACAGTTTCGAAAAGCATTCAAAATGCAGAACATCAGTTAAAGTCATTAATATTTCTATGATGGGTGCAGTTCAGATTGGACTGCCTGGATCCCATCAGCCATACTATTTTATTATATTTCCTCATGAGAAAGATCTCCCTGTGCATCATACGAGGATGAGAGTGTCCATTTACAACATTAATCATTTCATTTGATAATTCTTTCAGCTCTCACCTTATGGCCTTTCTTCGGAAAACTGCAAAATGAATGACAAGAACAAGGACTGATCAGGTGAGTGGAAAATAAGAAGGCTACTCCATTCTTGCAGACTCCCATCTGAATACCTTTAATTATCAGTCCCCTCATTGAGCAGTATTATGTGTTGGTGAAAAACATAATTTACAGTGCCAGAAATTTAGATTTGGGACCTGATTCCCTCTTCCCCTTCTCTTGTATTCTCTCGGATGTGGTAAAAGCCTCTCAGTTGAGTGCGTTTGCTCAAATTTCAAAGGCGCTGAAGTCCCATTCCTAGTCAGCAGTGTTTGGGTGGCTCTGACACTTTGCTATTTGGAAAATTTCACCAGAATCTTTTCAAAGTGACAGGCACTGGTATATTCAGTGTTTGGTTTCCCAGTCCCTCAGGTCTTTTTACAAGTATTATCTGAACGGAATATTGCTTGGAAAGGGGAGTTTTTTAATGGGCTGTGTTTGTTCAGAGAACCTATATAAGCTGGTAACATGAAAGTGTGTGCTCACAAAAGAAAAAGAGCTTCATATGAAGTTTTCCGTTCATGTATCTGTGTTCTGACATTCTTTCAGAATAAATGGAGCTACATAGTTTTTCCCACGCAGCAGAAAAATAATTGGATTTCCAACAGAAGTGCCAGAGCCTTGTTTACCCAGATGTATTTCCCTTATGTTACTGCAGCTCCTCTAATTCTGTGGGGCTGTTCTGGCCACTGAGGTCACCAGCAGCCCCCTTAATGTATACAGGTAAGGTATGTCCAGAGCAAATAGTATGACTGATAAAGAGAGCAAATGGTGATTAACTGTGGCAGGGATCGCAGTAAGAGTAGATTATTTTTTAATATTTAAATTACATTTAAACCACTCCAGTAAAGATGAGCAGAGAGCAGAAGTAGAAAGAAGAAAATAATGATGCGATTAATATTCACACACAAAAAAAGAATTAATTCTTCCCATCTGTCATGGATCATTTTGTGTTCCATACCTATCTTCCATTAATCAGCAGCAGACTGACAATTGGAAAAAGAAATAGCCATTTCTTCAGAGAGCTGCATTTCTTTTCATGTTTTAGCTTGTTGTCTGTTATCTCAATTTTACAAATGTGATTATTGTCCATAACTCTTTCCTGACTCCTTTTTGCAATTATGCTTTTGACCTATAGCTGCTTTGGCCAGAAAGCATTTGTGCAGGATTGGCCTGTTAAGTAGTGTAGGTCTTGACTGCTAAGTGCACCCCTAATTCCTGCTGAAAGCAGCAGGATTTATAGCAGTGAGCTTTAAGGATGGTTCTACTTGTAGAACTGGACAACTTGCCTAATCTCTGCAAACTATATGGCTTTTGCTAGAGTAATTTCTTTGATCACTACACAAATCTTTTTGATTAAACAAATGTGTTTTGAGCCCAGAAGTCTTTTATTGCAAACATTTATACTGCTGTCCCTCTGACCTGAGCAGTTAGCATTTGAGGCCTGGTCAGGCTGTTTCCATTAAGAGGAGAAACTGATGACAGGAATCAGATTGGCTGCTTTGGTACTGCCTTGCTTATTTACAATGAATTCCCACAAAGTTACGCTTCCCTGCATTTGTCAGAAGCCACTAGAAGCAGCTTCTGAACAGTTTAAAATCCAGTACCTCAAGTATCTTTAATCTGGCCCCTCTCGGAGCCACCCACACAACCCACATGAGACATTTCTTCTGTTCACTGTTGGCTTTGGCCTCCACCTTGACCCCTGTCACCAAGACCCGTGGCCTTGCAAACCCTGCTCCTGGCACAGCTAAATTCAGCCCACACAAAGTATCTGAGCTGAGGTCCCTTCTCACTTGGCCACCAGATACTGCTGCTACCAGGCCCTTTCTTCCATAAAGGAACATAATTTCCTTCCCTGCAGGTGAAAGAATGGTATTTAATGAATCCCAAGATAAACGACAGCTGCCAATACCTTCTAAGAACATAATATAAATTCACTATTGCTCACACAAAGTTATTGCATGCATAAAAGTGGTGCTAAATGAAAACAAAAGCTGTGAATCAAGACTGATGTTTTTGGTTTTGTTAGAATTTGCAGGTAAAACTGATTGCAATTATTTTTAGATTAAAAATGCAATTTCTTCAGTGTCAAAAAGTTGTGGTTTTGTTTTTGTTTTAATTTTGATTTGGAAATGAACTTTCCTTTGCGAAGAACCAGTGGGATTGTTTTATTTTGGTTTGGGTTGACCCTGGTAGAGGTACTCCACTCTGTTAAGCTGAATCTTAAATTTGCTTTTTAGAAAATTGTTATCCTGCATTCCAGTTCTTTGCACTGGGGCATGAGATGGCAGTTTGAGATGTTATCATCTCTGATGATCTAGAGGTCTCCAAAGGGCAGCTTCTTTCCTTCACAAGACAAAATGGATTTCCTTGTGAGTATACTGTGTTTCAAGGTAACAATCATATGACTCTGGTGCATCATAAAAGATGATAAAGCAGTCTAATTTGTGAAAGAGAACATGGGCATCACTCTCCTGAGATACAATGCCTGTGTGGTGAGGCATTATAATGGGTAACATCCTGCAGGTGTATAAAACTAATTTCAAACAAAGAGTGTGAGATCATATCAGTAATCAAAGTGAGGCTGTTCAGAACTTCAGTCAAAATATTTTATTCCAAATGAGAATGCCAAAAGAAAATTTTCATATTACTGGAAATATTTGTAAAATTTTTCTTTAAATTTTTTTGTCAGCATTCAGAACGTACATACAAAAAATAAAAACTGTCATATCTGTTTTTCCTCCAAGATAAGTTACAAATTTTGTTCTCCTCTGAGGGTAATCCATTATTTGAAGATATAGGTCCCCTGACTGTAGTGCAGCACATTTTTGTATTGCACGTTGACATAAAATGCCAGTATATGCCAGGAGTTTCAGACAAATGTATGAATTGCTACCCTCTTTTTTTTTCTTATTCTATGAGTTCTCAAATTGTAAGCCATCTTTCATGAAGAGTATATGTGCACTAGTTTCTCTTTAAGGCTTCTGGATATTGACAATTTTTTAACTTACCTAATCATACATTCCATTTCTCTCTTTCATGCATCTTGCCAGTCCTGTGGCTTTCAACTTCTTTCAGTTCTGAACTCCTAAGAGGTTTCCTGTGGAAGTGTAGACCTCTGAATACCACTTTTTTAGCCATCTGAAAAAAGCCCTATATTTCATGGTTGCCCTCTGACCTTAGAAATTTTCCATGGGCTGTCAGGCCAAATATCCAAATATTTGCCATAAAAACCATGTCTGTTGGACTGTTATTTCTCTCTCCCAATTGCATATTAACACTCCTATTTATAGGAAATATATATTCTTTGCAAATGAGAAGTTCATCTCTTACCAAGAAATTCCAAAAGAAAAACCTTTACCATGATTACCCTTTCCAGCTTTTATTGGCTTTGGTTCTTCCAAGATTTCCTGATAAAGGCTACTGAGGTCTTGTACTCGTTAGTGAGGAAAAAAAATCATTAATCAAAAGAAAAACCAAACCTGAAACTGTGAAACATTAAAGTTTCTAAGGAACGTGGAGAACCAGAAAATGAGACATTGCTCGGAACTAGTTGGCTCAGTTTTGTATTTTCCTTTACACCACTGCATTCAGTCTACTCTTTCAGTCACAACTGTTTTCTGCATTGCTACATATGTATTTTATATTAATATTAAAAGTGCTTTATATTAATATTATAAGGGATTGATATTTATATTAAAAGCGATTTTTGAGCTCTTATACCCTATTTCTTCTTACCATGAGGACTCTGACTAAACACTTGCCTGAATCAAGACGACACTGAAGCAGTATAAACTTTCCTTTGGTGTTCATGTTGGGTATCTGGACAGTAGAACTTTGAGGTACTTGTGAGACCTCTGGTGGTATACAGGGCACTTTATATTGCACAACCAACCAGAAATTTGACAAGTGTGACTGAAAAGGTAGAGTTGGGAATGGTACATTTGTGTATTTGTTGTAAAAAGTTTTACAAGCTATGACTGTACCCTTGTGTCTCCTTCCCCTGGATTTTTACTGTGTGAACAGCAGAAGACCTAAAAGATCCCAAATAACCTGCCTTTTGTGTATTTGTTTTATGGAGAATCCTTTAAACTATGCTGTAGATAATGCACAGGTTCATTTTGTGGGGTTCCAAGGACTTTTGTTATCCCCTTTGGGTCTTTCCTAACAGAAGAGTACTTATTGGCCAACAAGGGAAATACTTAAAAATAACTCCTTATGCTGACTAGCAGTGGGTATATCCTGTGCTGTGGTTTAATTCAGCAGATGCTGTGCACCACACAGCCCCAGTGGGATGGGGGAAAGAATTGAAAAAAGCAACCATGTAGAACTCTTGGATCTCAATCCAAGATAAAACAATTTATTAAGATGGAGAAAAGGAAAAGAATAATTATGACATATATATATATATACACACACACAAAAAGAAGTATACAAGTGATGCACAAGCTATTGCTCACCATCCCCTAATCAATGTCCAGCTATCCCCCCCGAGCACTGGAAGAGCAAGAGATGAATTCCCACCCCTTTCAAAACTCCTCCTGCATGATGTCATATGGTCTGGAATATCCCTTTGGCCAGTTTCAGTCAGCTGTCCTAATTCTGTTCCCTCCCAGTGCCTTTGGCCTTTCACTGAGAATGGCCTTGGCTCTGTACGACACTGCTTAGCAGCAGTGATAAACATTGATGTGTTACCAACATTGTTTTTCTCCTAGAACTGAAACATAGCATCATACTAGATACTCTGAAGAAAATCGTTCTGCCCCAGCTGTAACTAAGACACCCTTAGAACCCTCTATCCCTCATTCAGTCTATTGATGTCCTCTGGAGCATAAGATATTGGTGATCTCAATGTCCTTTATTTCTTAATATAAGACAGTTATTAACTCTGAGCTGACTTCCTGAACTGCGGGAAGAAGTTTCAAAGCTATGGGTGCCCTTCATTATAATCACTGGGTGCAGCCAAGTTGGTTCAAAGAGAACACTGGAAAAGTATTTTGCTCTCTGGTGCAAAGAGAATGTCAGAAAGCTCTGCTGCTTCTTCCCCTGGTCCAAACTTAGAGGGACAATTTGAGATGTGGTGGTGTCTGGAGACTTTCAACTATCAGGAGGAACCATGGCTCAGGTATCTATGACCTGTGGTGGCTGTCACAATTTGTCACAGCTCTTTGAATCAAGGATATTACATGGAGTAGGAATTGGATCCCTCAGAATGTGGCTGTGAGGCCTCTGGCAAATTCTCTTCAAAGGGAGTACAGACCCTGTCTTTGCATTGGCTCAAGACTCTTCAATTTTGCAAAATGGAAATATAAAAAATTGAATGGGAATAAATCCAGTTTTGAAGCTCTCAGAAGGGAATTGCAAAAGAACTGATCAGTTTTTAAAAGCCTTAATTCCCCCAAAGCTTCTGATTAATTTATTGAAAAAGAGTTAATAAAAGATGTAACCAAACCCAAATCTGTTGGTTTGGTAAAGAATGTATTCAGGATGAAAAGCCCAGGGCTGTGTCCTGCCAGCGCAGAGAACATTTCAGCTGTCACTCGAGTAGGCACCTGTCACTCCCATCAGAGCAGGAGCAATGTGATTTCTGGCCTAATTTCTAGAACATCAGAGCTATCAAATGGAGATTTGGGTGCTTGAACGCTGCTTCTTTTTCTGTGTCGGACTCTATGAAAGCCTGAAGGAATATGAAGTCATTCCTAAGTTTGTTTCTGTTCCCCAGGTTTTCTTTCCCCAGTAGTGGCCTGATCCTCATGTATTTGCATGATGCTCTCACCCATTTTGAATAAAGTAATCCGCTAATAGGTAAAATAGGTAAATAGGTAAAAATCAGAATACTGTTTCCTGGCTTTTGGATTGAATTGTTGCTACTGCTGAGATGCACCAACCACTGCTGCACTGTGCTCACATCCCTGTTTGGTCTCCACAGACATTCAGCAAGCATCAATGAATGTCAGTGGGTGCAATTTTTTCCACACGGAGGAACTGAATGACAGACCTTTGCTTCATACTCACTTCCATGCTGACATTCTGTCAGACTGCTCCTCTGCTGCCATGTGTTGCACAGCCACAAAGTGTAACAGAATATTGATGGGAAGGTTCAATATCTACTGCCATCCCACCAACATCTGCCTCTGATGTCATGGGCCAATATAATAAAATAGAAGGCATTACTTTTGAAGCAGCTCTTGTATGAGGACCAGTCCTATAGACTCCTATATATTAAAAACACACAAAAAAAACAACCAATCAACCAAAAAAAAAAAAAAACAACCAAAAAACTCTCACCCTTAAAAACATGCATACATTTAAGTTTGATCACATTTTAAATATTCTCAAGTAAAGCATATGCCTTGCCAAATTGAGGTTGTAAATACATAAGTGAGCTACTAGATTTCTTTTTCAGATTGTGCTGCTCAAGTTCAGTATCATGCTTCGTGCCAAAGTGAGGGCTAACAGCCTTTGTGAGCGTGATTTAAGTGCACCCACCAGATCTGATTTCTTATGCCACTTCACGTGAAAAGACATCAAGTTTTTGATCCCAGATGGCCCTAGAGAAGAAGTGCTTGAGCCTGAGCTGGATGCAGGAGTCCCAGACCTGCAGCATCACAGCTTTAGGCACTTGAATATAGGAAAGGCACAAATGGGGGTAGTTTAGTTAAAATAATGAGTCACCAGCCTGATTGTTTCTTTAGCTCTTGTCCCAGGTGCCCAGAAATGAGTTCTTGGTGTTTTTGTGTGAGGGTGGACTTTAATCCCATGTCTGTCCTCCTCCAGCAATACTTCTAGCCAAGCTGTGGTTACTGGAAAGCTGCAATAACAGCCTCTTGTTATCAATATACAGGTATATAGATATACATTTTTGTACATTCAGGATGTCACGGCAGTGCACATCCTTTATATTTTATACTTCAGCGTATCAGAATGAGCCACTTCTGCATGAAGAAGTATCAGAGATTAGAAGTGAAAATGATCAGGCAATGCCTTTAGTAGTCATTAACTCAAAGGAATGGCATCAATAAATAACACAGTGACAATAAATATGGCAACAAAAAAATGATTTTTGTTGTAGCTTGTGCAAAGTGTGATCTCAGTGCTACTGCTGTGACATGCACAAATATTTATAGCCTCGTTCATAATGTGCAATATATGGCACAAAGATGAGATGTGCTTTAACAAGGTCAAGGACTCAGCGGGGAAGGAGGAAGCTGCACACAGGACCAGGCACCCTGACAGTCATATGTGAGCACTTGTGATTTCCCCAGGATTTGGTCTGTTCCTCTGTAAGAAGGACTTAGGCAACAAAAGACAGTTTATTTCTATTGGTGTTGTAGCATCTCCAGCTAAAGACTGGGGCCAAATATGTTACATTTAAAAAAATGGCCCAACAGCAATACAGTTCTACTCCTTGCGCAGTGCATTTATCTTGGCTAGCTCTAAATTGCCAAAGCAGTGAGGGCTTTCACATCTTTTAATACTATTTCACAACCTTTTCTGAGTTCTAATGAAACTGAATTACCACCTCCATTATTTTCTAGGGGCTGTGTCTTAGCATTCAGGTTGTTTGAGGGCAGGTGAGAAAGAAATAGTGTAGCTGTATGTGGAAAGAGGAGCAGCCTTTGGATCTGAGCATGCCTGGCTGCAGTTTGCTGAGCGTAAGCCAATTTTTGCGCCCACAGAGCAGTTCATTTCTTGGCAGCTGCATCAGAATAAAGCTCCAAGGCTACAGCGGCCCACAGCCTGCTGTGACTCAGTGACCACAGAACCTAATTTGTGCTGGATAAAGCCCTAAAGAGATTAACTGACTCATAACATATGCTACTTTACCTTCTACAAATGAACCTCAGATACTGTGCCATGTTTTTGATCCCTCTCTGAATTCTGTAAATACTCCACCACTTAGTCACAGATATGGGGAGAACCTGAAGAAGAAAAAGATGCACCCCTTCTGGTTTATCGTTCCTGCATTCTTAGCAAGCACTTCAAAACACAATCTGTGTGTTTTTCCTTTGAGGAACGTGACATACCACATCAAAGAGCCTGTAGAAAAAATGCATGCATTCATTTCAGCAAATCTCTGAGAAACGTCAGTGCAGATGTGTTACCGGTGGCACAGCCTCATGGGAGGGGCAAGTGCATCTCGTGTTTAATGAGGTACAGACCATATAGACTGTAAAAGACTATAAAAGTCACTGAATCTCCTCAGCCTCTCCTAGGACCATAAAGAGCTCATAGGAGGCAGGTATAAATATTGAGATTTTCAGGAGCAGGAGAGGCAGTGAATAGAGTTAGGATATTCCTACCACATCCTGATGAGTGTTTGAGCTATGAGGTACCCTCTGTGTTTCAGTAGTTCCTCAGTGCACAGTGAAGGCCTCTGAAAGCCTCAGAAAGAGTGGAGAGGCACTGGCACAAGCTGCCCAGGGAGGTGGTGCAGTCACCACCACTGGAGGTGTTCAGGAGCTGTGGATATGTGGCACTGAGGGACGTGGTCAGTGGGCACGGTGGGGATGGGGCGATGGCTGGATGAAATAATCTTAGAGATCTTTTCCAGCCATAATGATTCTATGATTCTATGACCTGACAAAAGGAGATCTGTTTTCCTGGTAGACCACGTACTGCAACATTACTTGGGGAAGGAGGTGCTAGTATTTGCTCAGATCTCCTTCCAACGTGAGATCTGAATGTGGGTCCAGGGAAATGCTTTATACATAGTATACAAGATTGGAAGGTTCAATTAATTTCCATGTTGCAGAACCCTACCCTCCCAAAGGATTCAGAAAAAGGCAGCTAGGATAGTCACAGGTACAGGTCATTTTCCACAAAAGCAATGACCTGACATCATTGGTCTTATGCTTCATAAAACCTTTTGAAAACCCAACCCTGTTCTACACTGCTGAAGTTAAAGGCGTTTATCATCAATGATGTCAAATACAAATAATGATTAAATTCAAGGCGTTACATCCCACCACCACTCCAAAAAAAAAAAAAAAAAAAGCAAATATCAGCACAAATAGCCATAATAGATGAGCTAATAAATACTGAATCATATGAATGGCATTGCTGATTAACACCTTTAGTTATCTAGCCTACTTTACTGCTGTAACTAAAAGCCAAAATATACATCCAGAATTCAGGAGTACCAGGCACCAGAAGGGGCTTAAATAGGAGCTATTTTGTATTAAATTACACATTAGAAAGAACTTTGGTTCTGCTAAGATAATAGAGGCCTCATACACTGAAACCTCTATACGTCTGCTCAGAACTTTGTGGACTTAAAGTTACCAGTTAGGTTCCTTCTTTGCTTTCTTTATTTTCCCTGTTTTTCCCAAAGATCTTAAAAATCTGGGCATCCAAATCCCAGTGAGAACTGAAAACTTAACTCTTTCAGTGTCTTTTGCAACGCATAGTCTTACACTGCTGTTCTTGGCAGATAATGCAGAAAAACTGAGTTCTCGCAGTTTACCTTCTGGGCATACGCTCCAAATGCTGAATGAAGAGCATCAGCTGCCATGATGCAATTGCACTCACTTTGCTATTGTGATCATGGTCAGATGCTGTGGGTGAGCTGATGAGCAGGAACTCATGCTGCATTAAATCAATTGCAAGCCATTACGTGTGGACAGTGTATAATCTGGCATAGTGAAGTTGCCAAAATCAATGTGTTCAAGGGTACAAATTCTATGCCATACCCTACCCATGTGCCCAAAGGCTGATCCAAACCCACAATTAGTGCTGTCTCATAGATCAAGCTTGCTTTTCAGCTCAAAGAGACAGCCAGCCTGTGCAGTGCATTTTCATGCTTACCAAACCATTTAATTTTTGTGTCTAGAATTCTCATAACATATATTTATTAGTCTCCTAAAATACCTGGTGGGCTGTGCAGATCAAGCATGTACTGTAGCTGATTAACTGGGGATCTTATCCCTTTTCTTTCCAGAATCCTCCCACCAAGGAAGCACAAAGCACACTCAGATACACAACACTCTACAGTCATTAAGCTGGTAAGATGTGAAAAACAGAGTTCTTTCTGTAGGTGAAACAGGCTCAGAAGATGATTCCCCTGGAGACCCTGCGCTCCTCAACTGGTTAAATCCACATTTTGGGTACAGACCCAGGTGAAGAAATCAGCTCCTTTAAAGCATTGGTCCAAGCCTATGGTTTTAGTGGATCTGTGTAGCTAAGGATGCTAATTTAGCTCAAGGATACTGGCGTGATTTTAATCTAAGAAGATTTGAGTGCTATAATATCTCTGGTAAAAATCTTGGGGAAAAAAAAAAATAAAAGCAAGAAAAGAAAGAAGGAAAAAATGACAGAAATGCATAGAAGGAAAGAGACTAAATATTGTTGGCAGCAAGCAGACCAGAAGCAGCTGTCTCTGGCAGATGTGTTTCATTCATATCAGGCAGAGAACCATGGATGTTTGGAAATAACCCACATTTACCATATATTTAAGTACAAGCTTTGCATTTGTTTGGAGGCAATTAGGGCTTTATGCTCAAACACAAACATGCCTTGCCCATGTCAAATGCTTTGCACAAGTCCAGGTAGATGACATCAGTTACTCTTCCTTTATCCACTGATGCTATAACTCCCATCATGATAGGTCACCGAGTTCATCAGGCATGACTTGCCCTTGGTGAAGCCATGTTGGTTACTACCAATCACCTTGTATTGATTTTCCATTTGCCCTAGTAGGGCCTTCAGGAGGATCTTCTCCATGATCTTGCCGGGCACAGAGTTGAGACTGACTGTCCTGTAGTTGCCTGGATCTACTTTTTTTCCCTTCTTGAAAATGGGAGTTATGTTTCCCCTTTTGCAGTTCCAAGATGACCTCGTGCTTTGGATGTGATAGTTGTTAAACCATGGCATCTGACAAGCATTACCACTGCTGGCTCCCCAGCACTACTGTGAGCAGCGTCGCAGATGAAGAACTCTGCCATCTGCTGTATTCTCACCAGGATGGCAAATCAGTCTGGGGGCTCAGAGCTCATCCTGTGTCATCTGTAGATATTCTCTGTCCTTGTTAATGAGAACACTGAGAGGATTTTTGCCTTCCCATCTCCGTCATGTTTCATCTGTATTCCATTCCTTTTCTTTTTAGTTCTTCCCTATGTAAACACTTCCTTGCTTTTAAATCCCCTCACTTGCAGTCTAGTACTTCAATTCTAACATTTAAAGCTTTAAACAATACAGTAGAGCTGCTTCATGGGTTAGGAAAAACAGAGTGTTACTGAGGTTAGTTGGGTTTTTTTTTTTGGTAGTAAACCAGTGAAAGTCCTTAGCTTTCCAAAACAAATCACTCGTCTCTATCACTGACCTCTGTGAGGATGTTGCTCAACCAAAGAATATGGGAAACAGGCAGTCAGGCACATGGAAAAACCTTTTCTGCTTTTTTGGCCTTGTGGGGAAAACTTAGCGTGAAATTAGGCCCTGAGATGCCACTATGCAGAGCAGCACTCAGTTTCCTGACGATCACCTGAAGATAATGAGAGAGTCAGGCTTTCGAAAGGGACCGAAAACATTCCCTCAGCAAAAATCACTCATTTTTAAACGACACAACAGAATGACTGCCTCCCCAAATGGTTGCTCTCACCAGAAAACTGTGTTCCTATTAAAAAAGATCACAACTCTCTGTTCGTATTGAAAGAAATGCTTGCATATGGGCCTGCTATTTACACATGTAGGCACCATGATAAATCCCCAGATGAAAGTAACAGTGCAGAATTTGCTAAAACACTGTGATATTATGGAACACTTTCAATAGTGTGGATTTGCTTTCCACCTTTTCCCCAATAATAAATATTGGACTCAGCAGTAAGGGCCTGTAACAGAGTCACGGTAGTACTGTAAAGTAGGGAATTTATGAGCCAGATTTGTAGGAAATAAATTTTCCAACAAGGGCTGCAATTATATAAAATGTGAAATGAATCCAACAATGTGGAAAAAATCTATTTTTAGGGCAAAAATTTTCCAGCTATCAGAGTTTCAGCCTTTGGCTGGAAATCAAAAATCCCTAGGGACCAAAGTACTCAGCAGCTTGTTGGAACTGGCACGTGCCTCTCTCTTGCTAACTTGACATAATTCCCTCTCAAAATCGTGGAAAGGGGCCCATTACCAATATATCCTGGTCAGTTTGAGGATGTCTCTAAGAAAAAATTACGAGTCTAAGAAAAGGTGGATGTAAGCCATAATTTTATCTTCTATATGGTACTTCTAGCTCTTTGGCTTTATTTCTTCAAAGCACAGTGTGCAGGATTGTCCTATCTCACAGGAAGGTCATGGTAATAAATGCATTAAAAATCAAGATGAGGACGAAGTAGCAAAACAGCAGTCACTTCATACTCACATGCAATAATATATATACTGATTATTTATGCACACACATAAACCCCAAAATCCTTATTCTTAGAAATTACTCCTTTATATATAAATATATATGTATGTATATATACATTCCAATTTCATGGTCTTCCGAAGCTTATCTCATGAGATATAGAAAATATTGCTCTGTGGTTTGAAACAGTCTCCAGACATCTCGTACCAATTCTTTACACTAGACAAACCTCCAGTGGAAGCCGGCCACTGAATTTTCAGAGGATATTAGCTTGCCTCTCTATTCTGTTTTATAAATTTATCAGCCGTTTAGCATTTGCACATTCATGATAGTAAAAATGACTGTTGGTTGCTTTCCCCTTAAAAGCTGTGCCTTTTTCCTCATGCAGATATTTTCCAAAGCTCATATTTGTCACTCCAGCAAAGCAAAGCTGAATGAGCTGTTTAGCCATATAATAAAGTAAAAGTGAATGAAGCAAGAGGACCAATTGAATTGATGCTATTATTTCAACAAAACCCTTTCAGCAATTGCCTCTCTTCATAGGGACCTTCCTGGCATTATTTCACTAAATGACACTGTGGATGTAATTACTTTGATTCAGAGTGTTGGAATCACACAGGTAACGAATTACAGTGCCCCCTGATGAGTAATAATTCAATTATTCAGTGGGCTTATAACAGTTTGAAATAGCCTATTCTCATTTCACAAACATCGTATTTACTGCTGGAAATAAACCATTTCTGCAAAGTGAAATATTAGATCTATATATCTTAGCACATGTAAGCTCCCAAATGGATCACCACATAACTGCATACCTTTGGTGTTTTCAGTGTTAAAGGGACTGCAGTGATGCTGAGCCCCCTGGGTTGCTCCACTTCAGTAGAGGTGTACATATATTTTGCCTACTTACCACCTGGTGTATTAAGACTTCATCGTAAGTATCAAGCAGCAACGGCTCACACAGTGAAATCTAATCTCATAAGCACCAGTGCTATTGGAACTCATCTCTAACTGGAAGCAGAGCCTATGTATGTATCCAAAGGGACATTCTTCAGGCATGACTCTTCTGTGCACCAGCATCAGTGAAGCATACAACACTGCTGAAGCCAAGGCAGTATGAAACAGGGGTGAAAAGGGGAAGAAATGATCCTGTGTGCTGAAAGGTCCATTCAAAGTGAAAATTCCAGGGTAAAACGTGTAAAGCCTGGTGAGATTTTTAATGCAGTGTCTCAAACTGCCAATTATGCAATCTCCAAACTCCGTTTAAAAATTTAAGAACTTGTGAAAATCCTGTCTTCACCTCTAAGTGCCTAAATATACATATCCTAGGAATGCTCCAAAAGTAATGCCTCTATTTTATTATATTGGCTTACGACATTGGAGGCAGATGGTGGTGGTAAGGCAGTAGAGGTTGACCCTTCTCATCAATATTTCTTTGCATTTTGTTGTTGATGCTGTTGATGCCAGAGGGGCAGTCTGGCAGAATGGTGTCTGACATGGAAATGTGTGTTAAGCATACATGTGGAACCAAATCCCTGTTTGTTGAAAAAATGATACCCAGTGCCGTTCATCAGTGCTTGCTGGATGTTTATGGAGATCAAAGAGTGAGGTGGTGGGTGGTGAGTTTCAGCTGTGATGACAGCAATGTGGAGAACAAGCCAAGTTCTGAATGGCCATGCACAGCTGTTTAACTATGAGATGAAGAGCCTCTCAATCAGCTCATCCATATGAACTGTCTGATTTTCAACACTGAATGTGTTGAAAAAAAAAGATGTTTTGTAGCTCAGAATTTCCCCTAAAAATAGTGTTATTTTGCTCTTTGTTGTCATTTCCGTGGAAATAAATGTATCTCTCTATGTGTACATGTATATATATCACAGAATCATAGAATCCATAGAGTTGGAAGTGACATCTGAATGCCATCTAGTCCAACTCTCATGCAGTGAACGGGGACACCACAGCTAGATCAGGCTGCCCATGGCCTGGTTCAGCCTTGCATTGAATGCCTCCAGGGACAGGGCATTAAACATATCACTGGGCAACCTGTTCCTCTGTCTCCACCCGTACTGTAAAAGATTTTTTCCTTACATCTAACCTAAATCTACCCTCTTTGAGCTTAAAATATATGTATTGGATGTATATACGTGTATATGTGCATGTATATATAAAATTAGGTGTCTTAGTCAGTTGCCCATGATTTATACAAGCCCCATTCAGCTCAGAAGTACATCATTTCTCACTGTTTCACCAGGATGGTTGCGGGAGGTAACAGTGAGGAATTGATAGGTCATGATTGCTGAGTTTGATCCTAAATAAAAGCAGTAGCAGCTGCTGTAAACATTTTTATTTTTTTTTTTCCCCTCTAATACTTGCCAGCTTGGAGTTTTTCTCCAGGATGTGCCAGATCTAGATTGATTTCTGAATTTGGCCAAGATGCCCAAACTTCTACTTCCTGGGAATCTGCTATGACGCTCTGGCTATCTGGTTGAATAACTCTCAGTGTTTCCCATGGAAACTGTACCATTACACATGAAGTATTTAAAGATGTGTTAATCTCGAAAGAGCAAGACCTGCTCCACAAGTTCTCAGCTGAGAGGCTGAGCACCCTGCTGAGAGTGGAAGGGGGAGAGGGCTGTCTGCCAGTCATTTCTATTAAATTATCGTTACAACAAGGAGGTGATTTTCCTCTCAGATGAGGATTCAGTCCCTAGACAATGGAATCATTCCATCTCTGTCAAAGAATCTCCTCAACCAGAACTAACGTCTGGTATTGTTGTATATTTTTCCTAGGTTCATTTAGAAGCAATGGTCACTTAGATGATTTTGTAAATGTCAGTGCCACAAGGTGGATGTAAAAATATAACTTTATGACTTGAAATAACCGAATTCCACTAAGGTAATGTACCAAAACTATGTAATAAAAGGCAACTAAGTTATAGTAAGATGAGGGATGAGTCCCCCGTGGGAAAATGTGAAAATGAAAACAGATGAAGAAGAAAATTAAGCTGATTATCTACCCTACCAAGACTCAGTGCTTCTTACCAGTGTTCGGACACACATCTCCATATGTCTAAAAAAATCTGCGAGATTAGAAGACTGCGTAAGCATTACCGACTACTGTGCATGTATAGAAATGCATATCCACATGCCAAAGGATAACAAAATATCAACATTTTTCACGTGCTTTCTTTATTCCAAGAAAGAAAGTATTTGGTGACTTCAAGTTTCCAGAGAAAATGCCAACAATCTCTTAAAATCTGACCATGTACTTTAAAATCAATAGCAAGTCTTTGCGTGTATGAGGCTGTGAATTGACTCACCAATGCCATGGGCCAGCATTGTTGCCTTTTTCCCACCTTATAACATCTGTGACAGTTATTTCAGAAATCAAAAGCATAAAGTCAATAACTTTCAATCAATTGGAAGCCAGAAAGGATGAACATGTCTGGTGTTTTCTGTCTTGTCCTGGTTGCAGCTTAAGTATCTAAGGGTCCAGTTCTGAAGTGTGGTTGAGGTGGAATTCAATCCCGTGTACTCCTGCTAGGTTCCTTCCCCATTGTGTCGGAAATTACAGCAACTGTCACAATTTGTTTAACTGTGGTGTTCTTCAGACAGTTACCAACCCTTTTGGTCACTCTGTCATCCCAGAACCACAGAATCACAGAATTGTAAGGCTTGGATGGGAACTCTGAGAATCATCAGGACAAAGCCTCTGCTAACGCAGGTTCTCTACAGTAAGCTGCACAGAAAAGTGTCCAGGTGGAGTCATGTCCAAGTCAGACTGATCAGGAGATCCTACACTCCTGTGTCTATCTCCCTTGAGGGATTTCCTAAGAACATGGAGCACATGTAAGGTGAGTCTCCAAGCCATTGCTGCCCTTTGTTGAAGGAGTTTTCCTTCCTCTTGACCAGTAGCATTTGGAAGCAAAGGATTCTTTCTCTTTTGGTCACTTTTGCAGATGTCAGCTCCCCATTTGCTGACATTCAGGAAAATTCTTTGCTTACCTAAGTGCATATATCAGCTGGGGGGGAAAGGGAAGTGGGAGAAGTAATTCAACCCTTTTCAGTGATTTTCAGAGAACAATTCAAGAACCGTTGCATTGGTGAAACAACAGAGCATGAATGTGGCAGTGTAGTTCATTGAGCTGAGGGGTTTATCAGAGTATGAGAGATCTCTCCCACAGTAATTCTAATGCTTTATTTAACATTAAATACCACTTCAGAGCCAAGCACATAAAATTTAGATGTCAGAACAGGCATTGGATGACTTTATTTTTGAAGCTTGTGGGAAACATAATGTGTTTGCAACCTCGCTATGTCTAGATGGAGAATTTTATGTGTAATAATACATGTGAAAACCAATTCTGTAGGAAGGAATTGCCATTCTGGTTTATGCGTTGGTTTATGCAAGGCAAGAATGCCTGCTACAAATTCTGCAAGGATTGCTTGGATGCATTTGACAGTCATCCTTATCAGCTTTTCCTCATGATCAAAGAAAATCAACCTCTGACTAGTATGATGTTGATGACCTAAATTCCAATGCTAGTGAGAGATGTAGAAACTAAAAAAAAAAAAAAAAAAGAAGAAGAAAAAAGAAAAAAAAAGAGAAAAAAAAAGAGATTTAGGACTTCGAACTTGGTGTTTACAAAGAAACGTCACTCGGCAGCACACCGTGCATTTTAAATATTTCTTTTTACTACCAGGAGTGAGCATTCAATATAGGCAAACAGGTTGCTCATTCATATTCCAAGAGAAAAATAAAATGACAATAAAAAAGAACATTACTTAACAAAATAAAAATAAATTTTCCCACAGCTATTAAAATCAGAAATATCAGCTTTTCTCACCCACTATTTGGGTTTAGTATGTTTCAGATCAATATTTTATATATGGTCTAACAGCTCTCCTTTTCCTTCAAATAGGGTTTATTTGAGGAAGGGAAAACAGAAAGGTTTTATTGCTGTCTAACAGGTATTGATTTCATAACTGCTGAATTCAGAACAAAAGAGACTCCAGTGAAGGAATACCTTTTTATTTCATGTGTTGTATTCCCCAAGGAATACAAAACAAGAAAGGACAAAGAAGGATATGGGAAAGTTTATTAACATAGATCATAATAATTGAAGAAATCATAGGAAGAGAATTCAAGAAGGCTGGCACAAACATTCCAAAGGAGGGACCAGCCATATCTATGCCTTTCCTGACATGATTCTCTGAGCTGCTCCAGTGACAGACAGATAGAGTAGAATCTCACTAGCTGAAAACTTGCTGGAAAACTTACAAAGGAGTAATAGTTAACTTACATATGTGACACCAAATACAGATAATTCAGGCGTAACTTAAAGCTGGAAAACAATTAAGAAAAAGGAGGGTTTAAATGCCTGTTAGTAAAGAGACAAAAATGACCCAAGGGAGGAAAAACAGACTGTCATTGTATTTGACCATTGTATTTGCCCTGGTGGAGGACTCCAGAGGCTAATGGCTCAGTGTCTTACACTCTCTGGCAGTCTCCAGAAACTGATTTTAAGACCAAAGAATCGCTGGAAGGGTGAACATAGCATCAGGAAAAGAAGGAAAAAAACTAATTGTGCTTGTCACGATTTAAATCTTAATATAAATATTACTTGGTGTGCCTAAATGTTTTGGTTATATTATCTTTCTTTTTCTATGTTAGTTATGTCTGGACTAATAATGATTCTTGAATTAGATTTAAAATTTAATAAAGCTTTTATAAATAAAATGTTTTTCCTTTGCCCATAAATAATATTTTGAGCATAACAAAAGGAAGCATCTCTAGGGTGAGCATGTGTATTAGATTACTCTTTGTGCCATAGATTTCCAGGCTGTTTGCTTCTGATAGTAAATAAATTTCAGTTTACTGACACCCTGCAGCTCTGACTTGGTTTTTAGCTGTGATTTATCCTACTAATATACTGCCAAGAATATTTCTTTATTTTTGCTTATTTTTATAGACTTTTTTAGTACCGATCCCTTTAATAATTCAGGTCAATTGCTTATTCTCTTTCTAGGATGTTGCCAACATAAGAAAAAACATTGTTACTGTGAGCGTGATTGAAGGCCGGAACAGGTGACCTGGAGATGCTGTAGCATCTCCAGCCCTGAAGATCCTCAAAACACAACTTGACATGGCTCTGAGCAACCTCAGCACTTTGATGACACCCTACAGGAGCAAATTAACTATCAGATGAATAATTTACAGTAATTTAAGAAGTCTTTTTTCCTTTATATAGATCTGATAAGCTCAGTGGCATGAATCTTGCAGGTAAGAGTTTGCAAAAGTGGCACAAGGAAAATATTATTTGGGGAACTTGGAGTTTTTATCAACAGAGGTAGTTAGTAACAGGATAGATAGATGTGAATGGTTGTGCTGGGACACAGGCCTAAGCTAAGTAGCCTCTTCAGATTCTTTTCTGTCTTATTTTCTATGATTTGTTCACACATGGAAGCTGAAGTACAGCATTTGGAGGCAGATGTGACTCCTATTCAAATGGGGTTTTATTTTCCTCTAGGACTAGCCTCAGATAGAATCACTGTATAAATAATAGCTCTTGATTACTTCTGCTTGGTTAGGTAATAAGTGATTAGATTCCCAGTTGTAGCCTAACTGAAAATGATGTAATTTTGTAGCAAATTCTGTGCACAAACAGTTTAATATTTTATGTGCTTTCTATTATGTAGGACAACACTAAAAATCACCAGTTGGCCAGTTCTGCTCTTGTGCAACTATCAGTAACTTCAGAATAGGTTGGCCACAGGTTTTTTTTATGGAGAACTTCTATTCATGATTTTCAGTGCGGCATCAAAGCTTAGCAGTCCTTCATTTCTCATTTACTTTGTATAAAAAATACAAGGAATCATAGTGACAATCCTGATAAGGTAAACACTGTGGAATATTGGGAACCAGGAAATTGGGTGTAGCCTGCAGCTTTGTTTTTTATCAACAGTGACCATGTCTGTTTGCAGATTAGTAGGAGGGCACATGCTTCTATGTGGCTTCTCGAAATGCTGGACAGCTCTTTGGTCTTCAGTAAGCATATGGATTGTCGACCGCTGGAAGGAAAGCAGTAAAAGCATATAGCCTGCCTGTGGAATATGCTATTGCCAGATCAGTGAGCTGGAATCTAGAGCTGGTTTTTGGGAGGAGACAGGTGAATTTATGGTTAGTTTTAATATTTGTGTTCATGCTAAGTACATAGGGGCAGACGCATAAAAAGGTGGAGTATCAAAAACCAACTTGTTTGAGTCTTAAAAATTTACAAAGGGAGCTCAGAGCAGGATTAGATTACAGAGGCAGTTGTTTACCATAGTCGCAGGAGCTATGCCAGCTTCTCCAAGGCAAAGTTCACACTATTTATCTTGAATTATCATAACTTTCATGGGGTCTGTGAAGAGAAAGAAATCCATTGGAAGGTTTAGTTGCCAGAGAGATTGTATTTGTACTCTCTCTGGAAAGGGAAAGAGCACTCTTTAACTACAAGGGGATATAAAACTCAGCAAGACTAGTTGTTAAGTTAGGAGCCTTAAAGTTAAACAGTGCTTTTGGTTATACCTTTTGATTGCTGTTTCTACCGACTGGCATTTTGATATATAAATGTTTTATGATGTTAACAGTAACTGAGATGTAGCAGAAACAAATTGTAAATTGACAAAGACACATCTCTGGTTCCTGAAATTACTCAGTCCTTACTGTGTTAGGCTGAACCCTGTAGGAGCCAATGGACACACACCCACTGTCTTCAACAGCCTTCAGTCATCCAATAATATCTGTACAAATAAACAGCTATCAAAAAGAGAGGGAAAAAGGAAGGAGTTCTGGGACAATTAGAAGTTCAATTTCCCTTGAATTTCCTCCTTGTGAGTTTTGGCAATGCTTTGCTCTGTGTGCATCTTCTTGGGGATATGTTTTCTTTCTAAGACATGAAGCTAATGTTTCAGCCTTTCCCTTCATCTGAGCACTTAGAGGACACAAGCATGCAGGAATCTAGTTATTTAGATAGTCCTAATCCTTTGCCACATTTGGCTATTACACTGAAATGTGACTAGAAAAGGACAAAGGAAGAAAGTAACAACATGGTCACATGAGCTTCTTTTCTTAATGAAATTGAACTAAAAATATTCTCCCTGTTCCCTTGCCACAATGCACAAAATGGACTGGATGAGGGCCAGAAATATAGCAGGCTATCCAAATCAGCACGGGCATTCTCAGTAGCAGAATGATGTGAAAGAAGAAGCATGCTGTTTAAAATCCCACAACATAGGTTTTGTTAATACTTTCTTCTTATCCAGCCAAGCCAGCATTCTGATAAGTTGTACTTAGAACTAGCAAGAGTTTTAAAAAGGTGTTCTGCTGTGTATTTTAATTGCCTTTCTAAGTATACTGATCTTAATCATTGAATTGTAGAATGGCTTGGGCTGGAAGTACCTCAAAGATCATCAAGCTCCAACTCCTCTGCCTCAGGCAGGGCTTTCAACGTCCACATTTAATCTTTATATTCTGAGATTTCTTCTCAGAAGATGAGAGATGTATTTCTTCTCTAAATGAAGATTCTTCCCTCATGGTTGCTGCAGGCTTCTACCTGCTTACTAGCTGGTGTAGTGGACTTACAGTAGTGGACCTTCTATCTTCCCTGGTGTCATCTAAAAATAAGTCTTTAGATTTAAACAACTAAAGCAACCTCATAAGAGGCTCGAAGACTCAATTCACTTTACAATAAGATGATAATGACAGTCCCATAGCAATTAGCATTAATTTGAGGGTAATGCATGAACTCAGCTATCCAGCAATGTGCAGTGATCACAAAAAGGTAACACATTAACATAACCAGTCATTAACTTCAACCTGTTTTCATCTCACAGAGAAGATACTCCCTTTACATAAGGTCAGATGAGTATTTGTGACAATCCAGCAGTGTGGTCATTAAATGTTATCTTATCCCAAGGAGAAACTGAGTTTGAGCAACTAGAAATACTCCATTTCTTCTCTCTTTTCTAAAAAGTTTCAACTTCAGTGTGTCCTAGAAATATTTCATGCCCTAAAATTAGATTAATGTAAAGGTTATTAAAAGAGTTTCTTTTACAGAACTGTTTTCAGTCCTGTTTAAAATAGGAATTTCCAAATATAAAAGGCAAACGTGAAATAGGAAAAAGACATCTGTACTTCAGAAGTGAATTTCTATGAATCCTCACACTCATGCAATCCAAATGCTACCTAAAATTCTAATTTTATTATATTTTTATTTTTATGCCACTTAATTTCCTCATTCTAGAAGATGAATAGTTCAGCAAGATGACAAAGGGTTATTCCAGATTGTCTAGGGGAGAAAAGAACAACTGATGAAATTTGATCGAGACCTAAGGACTCATGATTGGTGTCCTCCTTTAGGCAACAGCAAATGCAGAATTTATGTGGTTCCAAGTTCCAGCAGTTCAGATCAGAAGCAAGAAAAAAGACCCTTTGCCTGCTACAGAATCAGAAGGGCAAATAATCAGCCAAATTTCTCCTCTCAAAGGATATAATTTTGTTTGAGGGAGGTCTCATTGCTGAAAATCACTGCAAAATCAGAGATGTGGAACCTGGTCCAGTTTTCATTATCTGTAAATTTGGCTTTCACTGTTTTCTCACCATTCAGCGTATGTCAACTTGCAGAAACCTGCTGCAGAAATATTCACTTTGGAGCTGAGCCTTTGAAGTGTGCAGACTCCTGTTTTTGTGAGAGTAAACTGGCTACACTCTCCTAGTGACTTCTAATACTATATAAGGAAAACTGAGAATGTTTCTGAAATTCTGGAAAAGCTCATCAGGCAGGAGCCCTCTTCTGTCTTGACTTGCTTCTTTTAAATGATACCAAATCTATGCCAGCTGCTAACAAAAAATACTCTCAAGTCCTCTGCTTCTGTCGGTCCAGTATTTATGGATGTATTTATGACTTATCGGGTCTTTTTTCATATTTTACATACAGATCACCTCCTTGTAGCAGTTCTGAGTGCAGCTGTCATAGCTGTCATGAGCTTAGCTTACTTTGACACTTAGCAGAATCGTACATGATGTTCATTGACTGATATGAGCATATAAATTTAGTTTTATTGAGGCTGCTGGATCAAGCTGTTGGTTAAAATTATCCATAGAAAAATAATGCCTCATTATTTTCTTCCAGTAGTAAAAAATTTTACATGAAAGCTTAAAATCAAAAAGGATCTCTTATTGGGTGTTCCTAAAAGGCAGTGATGAAGAACTGGAACTTGTAATTTCCTATTGACAGGGATGCCCTTATGGTTTACACAGAGTATCTCAAAGCAGTAGCAGTTTACACCATGATTCAAGTATCCTGTTTGCCTAGGACATCCATTTAAGCAGCGCAATATCCGTTTCTGTCTCCGAAAGTGATTTCTAGCATGAGTCTTTTTTAATTTCTATTGCTGTTACAGAATGGAGAAGATTGATACTGATTCACACACTAGCTCAGTTAATTTTTCTTCAAGTATGGATTCTTATTAGGAATGTTTCCATGTAATGTAATAAATCATGCTCATACAATCAAGTCTGTGTTCATATATTCTCTCTAGCATCTCCTCCTTAATAATAATTGTCATAAGAAGTGGAGGACGTAAATGAATATTGGATGATTCACTGGTCTCCTGGTAATTCTGTCCAGAGTGATACAGGACAGCCTGAGGCTGAAAAGAGCAATGGTTGCTGGTAAAAGAGGGCTAAATTTGTTGATATCGTAGGCTCCATTTTGCTTTCTAATACTTTGAAAAGGGGAAGTAAGAAAGAAAAAATAAAAAATTGTTTGTCCTGTAGATTTGCTCCTGTCAGCCTTGGCCACATGTCAGTTCCTTACTCCACTGATCTCCTGTGACTTTCTTGTTTACCAGCTTTAATTCGACTTTATCCTATGCTATCCTATAAAAGAATTAATCATAACTCCTCTAAAATTGAAGTTTTCCTATTATCATGTTGCCTCTATTCCGAAAATTGTTTTTCTTGTGCAATTCTCTATTATTTATGGCAGAGACCTCTACAAAGTCAGTATCTACTAGTCAATCCTATGGAGCAAAAAAGAAAAGAGCCATAGCTCCTCCTTTCTTGGCACTGGCACATGTTCAGATTTTGCCACTGTATTATTTTGCTCCTCTGAATTTATTTTAATAACACCTTATCTCTAATGAAAGATTCATTCCAACTTGTTTACAGCTACAGAAGCCAAATTTCCTGGTCTGTTGCTCTCATAACTTCATTCTTCATCATTGGCACCACTATTAGATATGCTCTGGTCTTCTAGTGGCATCTCTGATTTTAATGACTTTTTGATCCATGCCAGAGAATATGCTGACTTCTCATCTCATAGCGAATCCCATCAGGTCCTGCAGATGCTGATCTGATATTTGCTTGTTCCACTAATAAGCCTTGTAGTTTGGATGTGATCCTGGCCCTCTATTCCCACAGCAGTAGTTGCCTTCTGCTATGTCTGATCTGATATGCTAATGTAGCTTGTGACTAGCACAAACCAAAAGAGTGGTGATTTCCCCTTCAGGGGACATAATAGATTCATCAAACACTGCTCAGCAGTGTCTGATATAGATACATCTGTTCAATAAATCATATATCCAGAACCATCAGTAGGACAGAGGCATTTTTTCCAGGAAGTATGAGATTTAATTACCTTAGCATGTGTAATTCCAGCTTTTATTACCAGCAATAAAAAATGTATCACCTTAAAAATTGAACCTCAGTGCTCGACTATTCTGACTGCTGACAAGATCAGACTCTTTGTCTTGCATGCATTTTACAGTGATTTTTTTTTTTTTTTTTTAATACAGGAAAAACACAAGAGCATCATCAGATTAATGAAAAAAGGTTACCCCTTCTTAGCTGAAATGTGATAATAAGCCATAAATGCCCAGTTGGCCCCCCACAATATGCAGCAGAGAGAGATTAATTTAAAACTCCGAATGTGGAAAGGCTTTTCTGCTGTTTTAGGCAAGTGTGAAAGCCCCAGATGTTTTTTCCCTTAGTTCCATGTGTGCCTTGGCCTTTCCAAATGAATAGAAAGCCCAGGTAGATCTTCTGTCCACAAGTGAATTCAGCAGCAGTATTTCTAAACACAAAATTTGAGATCTCCTGGGGTGTTTTTTCATTAAAAATCAATCCTTCTTAATGAAAAGCAAGTAAAAATATTTTTTAACCTAATATTAAAGCTTATCTTAAAAAGAAATAGTTTAAGAGGAGCATTTCTTCTACAGCTGCAGAATTCCTGTGATAATCTGAAATTTCCAACAGCTATGAGATTTCCCAACAGACGTAATATTAATTATGTTAATTTGAATGGAGGATTTACTATCAGGAAATTGTCTTTGAACATAACCTGTTGGTTATACCTTAATTCTGAACTTCCTTGGATTGTAGTTGTAAACGTGAGCAAACTCTCACTATCTGTTGCTTCTAAAATTTTTTTCAGCTGCGGATAATTTTGCCCATTCATTGCAGAATTTGCTAATTAGATTGCAAGACGTGGCAGTTCAGTTTCATGCTGAAGTGGACGTATGATTTCTGAACTGGAGCTGAATATATATTATTGGTTCAGAAAGTGGTATGAGGGATGACAGAGTTTGTGTAATGAATTTGAGTATGTCGTTCCATTCCAGAGTTTGCCTGAATTAAGCAGACATTGTGTGAATGTCATGTGTAAAATGAAAGAACAAAAAACAATTTATAATATATATAATATGAAAATAAGCATTGGCCTGTGGAAATAAATTTTAAAACTCCTCCTCTGGCTGCTTCAAATATTTGAACAAGAGGGTATCCAGTGAAATGAATATGAGGAACAGTCAAAGCCGATAAAATACAAAATGATCTACAATTATAATTGTCTACAAAATGTACAATTTGCCTGAAGAACTCATTGCCACAGAAAATTACATATCTCCACTAGGAAGGGGTGTCCTAGGGTTGCAATAATGCACATAGTTTTACTAATTAATGCTAACAGTACAGCTAATATAATTAACAACCCAAACTGAAAGGCTGAAGCCAATCACTAATACAAGAGGGAATATGATATATAGTATGAAGGATGCTTTATTTTACATACAACTGCCTTGAGAATTAAAATTTTTCCGATGCATCTGCTCCTGTCTGCTATAACAGATAAGATTCTAGGGAAACCTTACATCTGATTAACAGGACAGAAACTATGTTCTTGTGAAAGATTATGAAAACTAAGGAAAAAAACTACCCAGGCTCATTTTGTAGTTGCTGCTCTCTTCTACAGTTTCTGTTAAACATCAAAAGCAATAAGGTATATATATACTTTTTTTTAAAGATCAGTCTTCAAAGTTGTAGAATCTTGTTTACTTTCAAAAATTTACTTTGTTTGAGCCTTTTGCTCTTTTCCTGTCCTTTTCTATCTATTTCTAAAGCGCACAAATTTTTCTTTATAAAACCACTTTTCATTCTTCTTCATACATCCATCAAAGGAGTTACTGAATGGCAGGGTTTTTTAATCAGTATTTGTAAGATATTTAATGAATAAAATGGCAGATCTACTTATTTCGCTACTTCTTAAAGACTTTATTGAAAAACAATTTAAATAAAGGATGTTGAAGAATAGTGGTTCAGTTACAGACTCCTGTGGGACACCACTCATCACTGATTTCCACTTGGCCATCAACCTTTTGAGTGCAACTTTTTTAATGTGATCATCCAGATAATTTCATAGCCACCATGCTGTCCATCCATCAGATCCATGTCTCTTCATTTTAGAATCATAGAGCCACCAAGGTTGGAAAAGGCCTACGAGATCATTCAGTCCAACTGTCCACTGATCACCAATAGTTCTCTCAAAACCATGTCTCCCAAGACAATGTTTAATGTTCCTTGAACACCTCATGGTGACTCCACCACCTCCCTGGGCAGCTCATTCCAGAGCCCTGACTACTCTTTTGGAAAAGTAGTATTTCCTAATGTCCAGCCTGAATCTCCCCTGGCACAACTTGAGGCCATTCCCTCTAGTCCTATCACAAGTTACATGAGAGAAGAGGCTGAGCCCCACATCACCACAACCTCCCTTCAGGTAGTTGTACAGAGCAATTAAGTCTCCACTGAGCGTCTTCTTCTCCAGATTGAGCAATCCCAGCTCTCTCAGCTGCTTCTCGTAAGACTTGTGCTCCAGACCCCTCACCAATTTCATTGCCCTTCTCTGGACACACTCCAGGGCCTCAATGTCTTCCTTGCAGTGAGGGGCCCAAAACTGAACACAGTAATCGAGATGCGGCCTCACCAGTGCTGAGTACAGAGGCACAATTACTCCTCTGCTACTACAAGCAACACTACTTCTTACACAAGCTAGGATGCCATTGGCCTTCTTGGCCACCTGGGTACACTGCTGGCTCATGTTCAGCCGAGCATCGACCAATACTCACAGATCTATTTCCTCTACACTTCCTCTTTGTTGAAGTCAAGGTAGGCCACATAAATAGTCTTTCCATCATCCACCATGCAAATCACTATATCATAGAAGGAGAATCAGGTTGGTCAAGCAGGAGCTGCCCTTCACGAATCCATGCTGGCTAGGCCTGATTCCCTGGTTGTCCTGCACGTGCTGTGTGATCTCACTCTAGACAATTTGCTCCATAACCTTCCCTGGCACTGAGGTCAGGCTGTCAGGTCTGTAGTTCCCCGGATCCTCCTTACAACCCTTCTTGTAGATAGGGGTCACACTGGCAAGTCTCCAGTCTTCTGGGAGCTCTCCAGTTGACCCAGAACACTGATAGATGATGGAAAGTTGCTTGGCTATCATTTCACCTGTTCCCTCAGCACTCTCAGTTGGATCTTGAGTGACCTGTGTCAGTCCAGGTGGAATAGTAGGTCTGATTGTTTTCTCCTGACTTGTGGGGGGTTTATTCTGTTCCCCATCCGAGACTTCCAGGTCAGAGAGTAGAGTATATTAGTCTGACATTTAAAGACAGATGGCATTGAGAACTTTTGCCTTTTCATTTTCCTCAGTGGTCACATTCACAGCCGCATCCAGTAAGGTATGGAAATTCTTGTTGGTCCTCCTCTTACTGTTAATGTATTTGTAAAAGAGTTTCTTGTTCCCTTTTGCCCCACTGGCCAAGTTGAGTTCAAGCTGGGCTGTTGCCTTTCTAATTTTCTCCATGCAAACCTTAACAACTTCTTTGTACTCTCTCTGAGTTGCCTGTCCCTTCTTCCACAGGAAATTTTCCCTAATTATGCTCTATTTCATCTAGTTTGTTTGTTTGTTTGTTTTTTAATTGTTGTTTTATGGTATTTCCAATTAATCCCTACATTTAGGAAGATGTTTTCATGCATATCTTCTATATTTTCAGTCTAGTAACCATCTTTACAAAGGTCTCTAAGTCATCATGCAAAGTTTATGTGATTAAAACAGTAAATAAACAAAGAGTATCTACTTTTATTTTCTTCCATCATCACTTCTCTACACTGATTTACTGATTAGTGCGTTCTCATTAGTAATTACTTTTGCTGAAAGCAAGTAAGGTCATAAAGATTTAGCTGAGGCTTTCAAAACAAGTTATATATTATATTACTTGGTAATGTTCTTAATCACCTCTATTATGACAGGCAGAAAGCCAACAGAACTATTCTGCAAAAGTCTTCCAACTTCAAAGACTTTGTGTAAGACTTTTACTGCCACTGCCCAGAACTGGAAACTTATCTGGAACTTATCTTTGTAGCACCTTGTAGGACTAAACAGAACAAGCCACTTAGCATCAAGTGAAGCTTGGATACATGTGGAATTAGAAAACAGGAGTGACTGGAAAGCAAGTGTACTCGTAGTTTGACCTTTCTGCCTATGTGTAACCAGCTATGATCAGGAGAAATAAAGTGAAGAGAAATATAAAAACCCAACTAATAGGCAACAAGAAAGGCTCTAAATTAAGCCAATTGCAGGAGAAATGCAACCACAAAAAGCAGGTGAATTGATCTGAATTGATGTGTCCTTGTTATCTCTCCTTCATCATCTTGTTAGTTTGGGCAGCTCTTCAGTCCGTTTAAAAATAGCTAACTGAAGCTTGGAGCAAAATGTAATTTTAAGTTCAAGACAATGGATCTAAATTTGTTTTAAGTGGCTGGAGATTCCCCTGTGCTTTATATATTGGGTCAGATATGCCCTAATTGTTAGTAAAATATCTAACTTTAAGAAAATTCAGAATAATTGAACAGGTTTGAGAATATTTCCTGAAGCAACCTCTGTAACCAGATGTAGTAGACTCAAGAAGATTTGTGGTAGGATAAAGAATGAGGTGCTGGAATTCTATAGAGTGATGTAGCAAACACAAAATTCATTCAGAGAAGTCAAAGCAAGACTGTTCATCGTTCTCAGTTATTTCACGATGAATTATTAACTCACTTCACAGCTTTATGTAATCAACAGTCAACCCAATACCCCATATAACTTTCTTTTCTCAGGTTAGAACATTTATTTGCATGCATGAAAAAATGTCATGAGATGCCAACTGACACAGGAGACAGGTGTAGCTGCATTGCCATCTGTGGAGGTTTTCACATACAGATTGAGCAGAAGTTTAGGTAAGGAGGTGTCCAGAATGGCTTGGGAATTTCCCTCATTTTGGGACATGGAGATGAACTTCACAATTCTGTAAGTATTTTCCTTGTTACTCTCAGCATATTTTTTAAACAAGAATTACTGTCCCCAGGCTGCTGCTTAGACATTCTATATTTATCATTAGACATTTTTTGATGAAACTGATATCCTAATAATGCTGCGAAAAAAGATTGTGTTTGGATTTTTGAATTTCTGATGGATGTGTTATTTCCTTCAGAACAGAATGATTGCTGAATGGCAATATGGTTTTGTTATAAATAATCAGCTGTAGTTCTACAGCTTTTCTTCTTAATGATATTTATAATATCATTAATAACAATATTGACATTGATGGTAGAATTTATTTGTGATAAAAATAGCTGAATGTAATTTCTTCAAACAAATCATGCCCTTTGGGAGTATGGGGTTTACTCTTACAGAACTATAGAAAAATTGAAATTTATGAACTGATAGCATTCAGAACATATTATTTATTGAGCTAATGACAAATCTGTTTACTGACAGATGGCAAATTTCAGAGGGAGAGAAAATATGGAAACATGATTAAAATCTTAAGCAGATTGTCTTGTATGCGACTTTTGAATTCTTTTAGTCTGCAACAGATAAGGTACAGACGTAATAGAATCAATCATGGAATTGTTTGAGATGGAAGAGATCATGCAGGGTAATCTGGTCCAATCTCTCTGCAATGAGCAGGGATACCTACAGTGAGATCAGGTTGCTCGGAGTCCTGCCCAGCCTAACACTGAGTGTCCCCAGAGACGAGGAACCCACCATCTCTGGGCAACCTGTGCCAGTGCCTCTCCACCTTTATTGTAAAAACCTTCTTATATTCAATCTATATCTCCCCTCTTTTAGTCTGAAATCATTTCCCCTTGTCCTATCACCACAGACCCCGCTACAGGATTTGTCTCCTTCTTTCTTACAGCCCCCATTAGACACTGAAAGGCCGCTCTCAGGTCTCTCCAGGCTGAACAGACCCAGTTCTCTCGGTCTGTCCTCGAAGGGGAGGTGCTCCATCTCTCAGAGCAATTTCGTGGCCCTCCTCTGGACACGTTCCAACATGTGCATCTCTCCTGTAATGAGGACAAAATACTTTGTGTAAACCCAGGTGTATTCACCAGTGTTCAAGCCATATTCTATTTTTAATTGTCAAAGAAAAGAAATACTAGCAGCTTGGTAGTTTTTAACTTCCCTCTTTCCACACATACCCAAAGTAATAGCATTCTGAGAGCAATGCACATGTCATACCAGGAGCCATGGAATGGGCAGAGCAGAATTAAAAGAACAATAACGGTCTTTGGCATAGCTATGTATTACCTAAAATGACACAAAATGATTATTTCAGGCATGAGTGCACTATGCACATTCCACCTCAGAGGTTTTTCTGCTACATTCCAGCTTAAACAAGCACATGTCATCAATGAAAGAAAATAGCCACCTATTTCATACCTTTTTTGCTTCTTTTTGCCATTCAGTTACAGCCCAGCCTTTATATCTTTGCAATACTCCTGTGAACAATGATACTGATCATACACATTCAAGCCCTGACTCAGCAGAGCTCTTAAGTATATGAGAGCATGATTTACCACGTTGAGTTTAATATGATGCTTGAACCATAAGAGTTTTTTTGTGTTTGTTTTTCTTTTATTTTGTTTGTTTTCCTCCCTGAATCAAGGTCTTCCCCATGGGAGAGAAAAAGAGCTCTACTCTGGGTTGTTATAACTCTAATGGGGTAACAACCATTTGCCATAAAACTGTGGTTTACTAATATAGCAAGATGTTAAAAATAAAGACAGCTGGATGTGCAGGAAATTCCAGAGTTCTCTTATGAATCCACAGAAGAGAATACAGTTTTCCTCTCAAAGCCTTGATCTTGTGGTGTTGGTTATGTCTTAGCTAGAGCTAGTGATAAAGATGCTTGACTTACTGTCCCCGTAGCCGATGGGGACAGTTCAAGGCAAGGCCAGCCCATGGTGGGAGTCAGCATCAGGCCTCATGAGGGGGACCTCTGTTGGACACGGGATGAAGCCTTGGCTTTAAGGCTCCTACCTCCATGTTTAGGTTCTTTGACCTTTATGAATGTCTTACTGCAATTTATGAGAAGCTAACAAGAAAGTTTCCTTACAGTGGCAATTCCAAACAACTTCCTGTACTCAGATTTTGTATCCAAGCATAAGTTGGCTGGGGGAGAAAATCTTTGCAAGTACTTTGAGCTGTAGTCAAGGACAGCCTGTGAATTTTGTCAATTAAAAAATGGGTGACTTTTTGAGGGCTGCTTTGAGTCCTTGATTCCCCTGGCTATTTTTTCTCCTTGACCATGCTGACAAAACAGCAAACGATTGAAATATTCTTGGCTATAAACTACACTTTTAGAAAACACATTTGATGTTCATATATGGTCTCCTGGCTGCTTATAGTTATGCCCATCTGCTTGGATGGCATGATGCCGGCACACACAGTGTCATGCCAGATTTTTTGGGCAAAGAGCTCCAACCACGAATGGTTTCACAGAGGCAAGCTGCTGAATGCTTCAGGCACCACATCTTTTGGAAGAGTCCCTTCCTTTGTTATAGGATTTCCATACTATTGCCACAGAGCTCTTTAAACCATAGGTAGCTTTGTGTTCTAGTACAACACTTAGTGTTGAGAGGCTGAAGAACACTTGAGACTGGCAAGTATTTTTTGAAATGTGTGACTTAGATGCATGTAGAGCAGCATTATTTGAAACAAAGTCTATGGATATGTTAAATAGGATCACTGGGTTTCTTGGTTTTATGTATCATCTTTTGAAGCAACAAAAACAGAAATCCCAGCTCTGTGTGGCAAAGAAATGCTTGCCAGCATGGGATACATTGTGTGATCAATTAATCACAAAGATTCAGTGTTTCCATAACAGTCAGTAACCAAATCAAATAATTCTGAGCACAAAGTTGTCTCAACAAAAGTAGAGGGCACATGGGGACAGGAATGGGATCAGATCATTAAGAGAGAGGAATTTTAACATACGGTTTGGTTTTGAAAAGAAATCAGTAGACTGGAGTAAAATTGCAAGATGTTTCAACAAATGCATCTTGGAACAAACTCAGAGGCTTACTACAATGATAATCACTTGCTGGTGGATGAGAATGTGATGCACAGAGTGCAAAGAGAAGAATAAAACCAGGGTAGAATAATTCAGGCTTAAATAGGCTTAAATAATTCTGTCATATAAAGTGAAAGCAAGATTAATTTGAGAAATAAAAAAGAGTTAATTTTGTACATGTTTTTCCTGATTTTTAACTGGAAAAGAATCAGAATGTCCTTTGCTTCAGAAATGTTTTGCAATGATAGAATCATAGATTAGTTTAGTTTGGAAGGGATCTTCAAATACCATGTTGTTCAATCTGCCTGTGATGGGCTTGGACATTTTCTACCTCACTCAAACTCTACTCAACCTGACTTTTAGCTCTTCTATGGGTAAGGCACCCACAACTTCTTTGAACAACTCATTCCAGGATCTTAACATTTTCATCATAAGAGAAATTTATTCCTTATAGCTGACCTAATTCTGAGCTCGGCACAGCAGGTAGGGCCTGAGAGTGGAGTAGAGGTGGAAAATCACCTCCCTCAACAAGTTGACCACATTTATTTTGATGTAGACCAGGATATGGTTGGCATTCTCAAGTTGTATTTTATTCTGTATTAGGTGATAGCACTGAGACCTTGGCCAGCTTCTGCTCAGGAGTGATGGAGCTGTCTTTCTCACTCTGATGGGATATTTCATCCATGTTATTTATTCCTGAAAAAAAGTTCCTATTTTTTGAGCAATAAACTCTGTGTCAGAGAAAGCCATAATAGATGTATTCTCCATATGCAGTTAGATTCAGAGGAGTGACAGAACTAAAATCAGAGGAGAGACTGAGTCTTAGCAGTAAAAAGGCAATTTAAAACAAAGCTGGTGGAGGGTCTGGAGTACAAGTCTTATGAGGATTGACTGAGGAAACTGGAATTGTGGATGTGGATTATGGAAATGTGGAGAAGAGAACGCTCTGTATAACTCTCAAAACAGAGGTGAGATGGGGGTCAGCCTCTTCTCCCAGGTAACGGTGATAGGATGAGACAGAAAGGCATCAAGTTGTGCCAGGGGAGTTTCAGGGAGTTTCAGGTTGGGTATCTGGAAAAAACTTCTCTGCAAAAGTGCATTGGAACAAGCTGCCCAGGGAAGTGGTATAGTCACCATTCAAAGAGTTCAAGAAATGTGAAGATACAGTACTTACAGACATGGTTTAGTGGACAATGCTGATTGTAGGTGGATGGCTGGACTAGGTGTTCATAGCGTTTTTTTCCAACCCTAATGATACTATGACTCCATAAGTTGTAGTGATGTCAACAGGACTGCTTCATCTGCCTTTGTAATGCTCTGAGGAATTAAGGAATTAATTAGGGGTGGGGACATACCCCTTCAAACAAAAAGACTTCAATATTTTATTTTCTTTTTACTCCTCTCTGAATTCTGATTTTACAATTTCAAAATGATAATCATTTTTTGTGCCCCTACCTCTTCCCACCAAATCACCAGTTTTAGGAGATTCTGATGCATTGAAAACATTTTGCTGAAATAAGACTATCAAGCCACATTTTTTCCTTCCTTCCGAATCTCCTCATAGCATAACAGCTTGGTGGTTTGCTTACTATGCTGGAGTGTGGAACACTTAGTTTCATGTCCTCTATTTTGCTTACCTAAACAATTCATAGTGCCTTTAGGAAGAAGCATCAAGAGATGGCCATTGGAGGATATACTATTTCCTGATAAACACGGAACTAATACCAGACATCTGGTTTCAAGTTATTTCTTCTAATGTCTCTCACTAGTCTTATAGAGATGTAGAGACCTCAAGAGTTACAAGGGACATTTAATCCTTAAATTTTTTATTTAATTACATACAACTCAAAATAATTAACATATTTCCCTACAACTACAGTGGCAGGTAAGTACCACATCACATCTGTAGATTTGTGACATAAAGTAATTGTTAGGTCCCTTTCTCTTCTGACATCTCCCTTCTCACAGGATCTAATAAGATCTAAATCCTGCTGACCACAGTTAAGGCAGTTAGGATGCAGTCATGGATGGAATAATAATACCTATTATAGCTAAGACTGAGTAATAGTTTCTATTACACAACTTTCTGAAGCTGAAATTGTCAAGGCTCTGCCCAAGAATGGTCTTATTGCTGAAAATATACTCAATAATGGTTCAGCAATTTAACAAGAAGAGGAGTGAAGAGACTTTTCCATTAGAAAAAAATTAGACCTCATAACTTTTTAACAGTTATGCAGCTAACCTATCCCATAATAAAATGTTGGAGGTTGTCATGGAAACCACTCTCTGTAGAGGAGGACATTTGGATTTATTTTTCTGGTCTTGTATCTTATGCAGCAATTTCAACTTCTGCAATACTGAAAACATACTTATTTGTTCAAATAATTGAGCCTCAATTTGAAGTAAAGGAGCTCACTCATTACTTCTGTAACTTTTTGTGATATTTCTGTAACTGACATAGCCACAAAATGAGAAGCTGCTTCTATTCATCAAGATGAGGAATTAATTTTTTTTCTAAATGGAATTATCTTATTTGAGGAAACTTAGAACTGTGTAGCTTACTGTCATGACGGGGACATGAGAAATTCAGTTGTTAATGCTCCAGCAATAACTACTATCAAAAATGCATTTTCAGTACTTACCACTGTTTAATTTGGTCACACTCATCCTTCTAATGTGCTCAGTAGCAGTTTCAGATGCCAAAACACGAAGGATGGTATTGCTTATGTAATAAGACTGATATAATTGGTGTATGTTTATGTAATTCCATCAGAGGTGAATGAACTATGTTAACTTAAGGTGAGAAACTGCTTCCATGTGAATAGCTATACCTTCAGAATTTGGAACCAGATTGCTCTAAAAGCTGTTTTGATTGTCTCAGGTCAGCAACTCATCAGCTAGATTTTTACAAACCTGATGTCCAGTTAATTTTCTTACACATTTGGAGTATAACCCTTAAAACTTGATTGCACATGGTTTGTTGAAGAGGTCCTGAAATAGTGACAGATTTCCTCTGAGGCCGCTTGTCCCACACTCACTTGTTTGAATGAGTGAAGAAATATGTTAATCGCATGGAATAATTTTCTCTGACTCTGTAAAGGTTCTGTAGAGGTGTTTTTATGAACATGACTGCAACTTACATATTATGGGACATATTATGGGAAAAGGTGATACTGGTATTTCCTACAATGCTGACTCAGTGTCTCAATTACAAATATCTCCAGCATGTATTGTATGAGGTATTTAATCATGGACAGTACAAAAAGAAGATTGTTTCACAAGAGCAGTCATGGACTATAAAGCAGGGTCAAAGCTGCCCTTGTCTCTGAGCCATCTAAAAGGCTGATGGGATAGGCTTATTCCTTTAAACAGTGATTCCTTCTGATGATGGAAGAATGATTTGGGCCACCACACGGGGTGCCTTCGTTTTTTTTGGACTTGCATTTATTCATTCTTCAACTTTGTTCTTTTAAGGTTGAGTATGTATCTACTCCCATGTGCTAAGGAATCCTAGCAAAACATTTCAAGAAACATGGATGTTTTGAGAAGTAAAAATTCATTCAAACACACTAAAAAAACAGATTTTTTTCATGTCCCCTTTAATTTGAAAATGGTGTGAGGGGTCCAAGAATTTGACAGCTGTATAGATCAATCTTGAGAGAAAGATAAACAGCAAGAGATTATAAAAATCTGTGGATAAAATAGATAATCTGCTAGTGAGTATTTTTACAGTGCAAACATAATATAATTTCCTGAATATTAAGGTAATAATTATCTCATTATCCTTCAACAGTGTGTTTTTTGTTCCTGACCTTTTTGGTACCTGACACTAATTTTTGTAGTTACAATAACATAGAAATTTCTATACATACATTGGTACATCTTGAGTCTGTTAAATTAGCTTCCTGGAAAAGAAAGATAATGTCTTAGTATTTGTCTGGGAATAGTTAACTTCTGTGTTTGGAGATAATCACCTTCACTCTAGAGTGGGAAGACATCCTGCAATTATCGTGGAGCTAAAAACAGACCTTTCTTCCAGGAAAAGGCTATGAGTTCTGAAAACATGACACCTCCCAAGCCTTGACTATCATTAAAGTCTTTTAGACACTGTAAGACTTCACATTTATGGAAGATATTATTTAACAGAACAGAGCAGCTGCCTTCTCCATTCGCTTCATAATGCAATCTTAAAATTCCATTTGTCTGCAGGATTCATTAGGGTTATCTTCTTTGTGTACACATACATGCAGGCTTTGTGTGTGGTCTTCTAGAATGTATAAACGTCCTTTCTACCTGATTGAGAATCTGGCGTTCTCATCCCATTAATTTGACTTCTATCCTATTCTGTTGAAATTTTGTGCAATGTTGAAGACACACTCACTGAGAAATACTGAGCCCATTTCTTATCTACTTATTCTTAGGATATATGATATGTTAGAACATTGCCATCCAACTCCCTTAACCCGTTCCCATAGCTACAGGACAGTTCTACAGGACTTTTTCTTAGATAATAAATATTTTCAAGTATAGGTCTGGATGAATCAATCAGCATTATTTTTGTGCCTCTTCATTCAGACCTTGTCTAGACGGTTCAGAATTGGCTGTGTCTTAATAATGCTACAGTAGCATCTACCTACCTGTGGATAATAAAAGTGCCTGTGAATAAATATTTATTTTTCTCTTAGAATGCTGAAGTCTGATTTTTTCAGTCACACTTTTGTCTGTACATTTCTTTACACTGGATAGAATTTTTTTCTTTTTTTTTTCTTTTTTTTTTTCCCAGTAAGCTTCCTCCCCCAGCTTTCTCAGACTTGGAATACAGAAGCAAGTTGCAACATAATAAGCAAAATGTTGTGGACGTGTCTTGTATGTTTCCTGATGAATCTTCTCACCAACATCTGGTAGTCATTATTGATACAAAATGGCGATTAACATATAAATAGGAATCCTGCTTCTGTCAGGAGAGGAGAACATCAAGGCCATGTTTTGTCAGGAGTTACGAAGCACAAAATCATTCAGATTATAGCTGGAGGCCTGTTATTTTGCCTAATACAGCTGAAGATCACTACCAGCCATTTGGCTCTGTGCTTCTGTAAATCAGAAAGAATCCTTCTTTCTTTCCTACTGGAATTTGTTCCATTATCAGAATTGAATCGCTTTGTGGAAATCATTTGGTTTTGAGCAGAGAGGCCTTGTGAAACTCTGCCTGCTAGGCAGTTGTTGAAGCTGGTTTGGTTTTCATCTGGCCCTATACCAGCTACATAATAAGCTGCTGGAAAATCTGTTTCCAGGCTTCAAGCTTCCCAGTATATTAAGCTGCTATTTGCTATAACCTCTGGGGAAGCCCACCAGGCAGACCATCCCAGAGCTGCTCCATTCTCTTTCCTAGCAAATTTCAAGTTGCTATTTTTTTTCCTGCCTTATAAAGAAAGCTAATAATGAAGTTCAGAGATTCTCTGTGAAGCAGATCTCTCTCCAACTCAGCTTCCATAAGCAATATTCCATATTCTGAGTGCTTCACCTCATGTTGTACCCTGGCTCTGTCCAACCAAAGCTCTGCACAATGCATCAGTTTAATCCATAATACAGACCGAAATACTGTCTCCACATGCAAAGGTTCACAGTCCTCCTGACCCAACCAGACTACTTTGTTATCACTGATTTAAAAAGTAGAGCACAATTAGCACACGAGATCTTGAGCGCTCCATTTAGAAGGTTTAGGTGCGCCCAGGTGGACTAAGGAGTAAGGTTTTCTCATCTACACTCACCAGTTACTGGTTTTAGCCTCTGTTACGGGCTCAAGAAGCAGCAAGATGCATTTTCAAATTCTTGTTGTTTTTACTGTGTGTACCCCTATATGGACAAATTGTCACTGGATTTTTGGAGTAATCTGCAGATGAATCACTGTTTATAAAACACTCTGCACAGCTAAAGAAATACATAAAAGCAAAATAATGTAAAGAATTTTTCTGCCAAGTTCTACTCCAGTCTGTGAAAACATACAAGAGAATTTCGGTCTGTATGTGAAAAGCATTACCCTTTGGCTTTGGTCTGTGTATATGCAGTTTTAGATAAACAGATGATACGTACAGATATATTTAGTCAATTTACAAGAGTTAATCTTTTCATAACCTGGGATAGTTCTGGCAGATTGCCACGCATTCTTTTCCCGCGTGCAAAAGCGCTGATAATGATAAAAGCATAGAGAATTCAAAGTGTTTGTTGTTTCTAACGAGATATCTTAATAATTGCAGTCCATTTTTATTACAAGAACGTTAGCAGTGAAAGATAGTCATCTGGTGTGTTGACTAAAGAGCAGTAGCTCATTCCAAGGATTTTCTGGTAAGTACTTACCATGTAGCAGAGTTTGAACACTTTAACTAGAAAATTAATGATATTTTTGAGCTTCAAATTTTAATATATGCTTAAGAACTGCATTGAAAATTTAGTAGGAAAAATGTTTATTGCTGCTGGAAATGGGCCATGGTAGGATGCGTTGCTTTTTTCCATTTCAAGATAAGCAATCATTTTTAAACTAACATTCCTGAGATATCAGCCATTCTATTCTGTTTTTATTCATAAACTTGATTCTCTGTAAGCCATATATGTTTTCCCACCATTGTCAGTGGAGCTTTTGTTGTATGTACAGTGAAAATTGTTCAATCTTGAGCGCAAAGCCTTCGACATTTTAAAGTATACATATAATGATTTGGGGGTGTTCCCAGGAGGAAAGCTATCTTAGTGTTAAAATCAGCTCAAGGAATTGTGGTATAATTCTTCCATTTAACAAAAACCATAAACTATAAAGTGAGAAAGTTTAAAACCTTAAAAATTAATTGGAGAATTCTGGGTGCAACTATGAGAAGGATTCAGCATGAAATGCTTTCATATGGCTCTGTCTTTGTTGCAAGACTTTTAACATGTGCCTACTTGATTTATGGTATTTATAAATGTCAGGATTGCAAGGAGATGGCTGACCTGTCTCTGGTATTGGAATCATCCTGAATATGTTTGTGCAGTAGTCCTCTTGATCTAATTGCCCTGAGGGGTGATCTGCAGTAATTAATCATAATGAGTGTACTTTGATATGTGCATCTTTGATACATGTTAATGTGGCTGTTTAAAACTCTGGAGAGCCAGTGTATTCCAAATGTCCGTGGGAGGCAAGGGGATGCTACATGGCAAACTCCCAAGTATAATGAATCTAGCTATTGGTCCGGAGCTTAGAAAGTAGGAGAGGCTCCCAGAGACACAACAAAAGCCTAGATTAAAGAGGAATATTCTTCCCCCATTGACCCAAGCCCAAAAGGCAGATTTGATAATGATTGTAGATTTGATTGCTTTTGTATTGTTCTAGTAAAACAGAAAGAAAATAATAATTCAAAATGCTGTGTGGAGTCTCATTGTGTTTGTCTTAAAGTGTGGAGAAAAGAGTTCTGGCAAACCTTGCCAATGCAGTTTAATATGTCACTGCCCCAAGTTGCTTATCTTGTCTTGTGCTGCAGTTTATCATCTCTGTAGCAAAGCAGACTGCAACATGTACTCTCTGATCCAACATACTACCCTCTGCAGCTGTCCCAAGTCCCAGGCAAACAACAGAAAAGAAAGTGTCAACAGATTTTGAAGGAAGTCTGTATAGGATGTTGTGATACACGTGATCTGAGAATAGCACTCTTGTCTGCACACATAGAGGAAGAACAATGCTAACAGTGCCCGAGAGAGGTGTATCATACACTGGCTTGTTATCCACATCTACTTTATGATGAGTTAATTGCCCCTTTCTCCAGGCATTCTGTGCTGGCCATTGTCAGCATGCGAATAGTACATGAGAAGGATCCAGAAAAATGAACTAGATCAGATCCAGCCTGAATGTGACAACACTCCTCTGATCAAAACCGTCAGATGAGCTCAAGATCTTACTGGTTAAAGTTAATGATAACCTCCCTGCAGCTGTAACATAAAATCAACATAATGCTTCGTAGTGGTTTGCCTGAGAAATCAGCTCTATAAAAACTATTCTTCAGCTGGTCTTAATTATTTGCTGAATATTCACTTTCCTCTGTGCTTCCATCAGTTTCCATTCAGCTCAACACTTTGAGGAACAGTGAAACTGTTGGGAACAAATCCAATCCAATTGGGAAATCCTGCTTCTTTTTTTAGCTGAGCAGGATTTGGCTTACTCTATAATACCTACTTCCTTCAAATAAGTGCATGCATTTCTCTCAAATTCATCATCATTTGAGACTATAGGCTGCTCCAAAAGGAATGCCTCCTCTTTAATGTTGACCACAATGTCAGAGGTGGATGGTGGTGATATGGCAGTAGAAGCTGTATCTTCTCACCAGTATGGTGAGACAGATGGCAGCAGAGGGACATTCCGACAAAATGGCATCTGACATGGAAGTGATATGAAGCAAAGTTATGGAATTGAATGCCTCCACCTGGAAAAAAATGGCACTCACTGACATTCATTGACACTTGCTCAATGTTCATGGAGACTAAACAGTGGATGTGAACACAGTGAGCTATTATGTGGTGTGTTTTATCATTGGTGACAGCAACAGTGACAGTGGGTCACCTCTACTGGTGCAGAATTTTGTGAGTGTGGCAGGCAGATTCTTGGTCATCACTGGCAAAAATGCATAGCTAATGGTGGTTATGATGTTGGAAAGTGGTGTTTTGTAGAGAATTTGCTCTAACAGTGTTATTTTTTAGTATTTAGTGTTATTTTGCTATTTCTATATGTTGTAGTTTCCACTGGAATAAATAGAAGTCATTACTTTCTGAGCAACCTCTGTACTTGAGAATATCTGTCTTTCTCTCTACCTGTACAGTGCAGGGTTGAACAGTTCCTTCTGTCTGAAGAATAAAATCATAGAAGATTCATAGAGTCATAAAATCACAGAATGACTTTGTTTGAAAGGGGCCTCAAAGCCTACCCTGTTCCAGTCCTATGCTGTGGTCTGATTGCCCCCCACCAGGTCTAAAATGCTGCTAACATCTTTGGTGATGGTTTGTACTCAGGATTTTGTATCCTAAGAAAGCTCAGGTAACAGTTTGAAAATGTTTGTCTTGGGAGGACAACAGTGTCAAGCACCCAAAGGAATCATATTCCAATGTAGTAATCCACTGTTTATAAGGATGATCACAGCTCTGCTGAAACTGAGGGGTTTACCCATCACCCACCCTTAAACAGAGGACTTTGCATGTATCTATTACCTTTATATAATGCACTTCTGGTAAAATGCCTTTAAATATATGCAAAATGTCCAGCATGAAGGGCTGGTAAGTAGCACAACAGTACTTAAGTAGCACAGTTATAAAGGAGCAAATATCTTAAGGGATACAAAAAGAACACTGACAGCAGACAGAGCTGTTGTCATCTTACTGAGTCCAGTCATGATTAATGCTCTGCTCTAATTTTAGTTGGACATCTCAATCACCATGAAGAGGCTTCACAGCCCTGCTAGCTCCCCACCTGATGAAACCAGACTCATAACCATTCCCACACATTAGATTCACTGTTTCAATACTAACTTTTAATTTTCATTTTTATTTAAATGAAAGCAAATTTTGTCCATATAGGCTGGAAACAAGTCTGCTATTATTTTGAAGGCATATTTTTCTCAATCTGACTAAAGGCAAAATTGCATTGAAAATATAATCTGAAGATACATACATGATAGTCTTGAGGTTCCAAACTCTTATGCAAAAGACTAATAAAAATATACGTGAGAGGTCAGCTTTATCAGAGACCCTTAAAAGTATCATCAGAGTACCTCCTCTGGTAACCTCAAGCCATCTGCTGTGGCATGCAGTAACCTCATGAGAGCGATGAATAGCTCAGACTGTGATTTAGGGCTGTGGCCTGTCTATTAAGGATACTACATGAAATGAAACTCCAATTACAGTGTCTAAATTCCTAAAAGAGTAATTGAAACCTTTGGCTGTGTAGGGCTGGCGTCCTGTACTGCCTGTGGAGCAAGGTAGAGTCAACATTTATACCACTAGCAGGAGGTGCCGAAGTTAACCATTGTGACTATTTATTTCTTGTGATGCTATGGGGAACTAAGGCCTGAAGTCCCTGAGCAGAACAAGATCTGAAAAGCTAATTCTGAGCTTAGGTGCTGTGACAGGTCTCTTAGTCCATCTTAAGTGCTGTAACAGGCAGGCTAAATGCAGTCCATCTCCTCCCCCTACTACTCTGTTGGGATTGCTGAAGGAGGAAGGGATGGCAAAGAAAAGCCATCTGTGCATCCCATCAACTGGTGAAACAGGGGGAAAAGATCCTGCTGCTTTCAGCTCTGTTTCCATGTGTACGTTGGAATAAGACTGAGAGAGAGTGATGGAGAGTGAAATTGAAAAGAAGAGATATATCTGTGGAAACCAGTGGGAGTTTTGCCACCGACCATAATGGGATTATGATTTAGACCACTCTGTGGGGGTTTTAATGAGTCCAATGAAGACAGCTAAATAGTTTATGCGAGCTATGTGCAGACTCCTTTCTCACAATCCACCATGCTAAGTAAGCATTCCAAATCACATACAGCATCCATTATCCAAACGATATCATTATCCCCCAAAGAGCACTTCTCTCCTGGCAGGGCTCTGTGACAGGCGGCTGCCCAAAGCACTCGGTAGCTCATGGCAGAGCAGAGATTATGATTAGACTGAAGTACAGGAACTCTTACGATTCTCTCAAAAATTGATACTGATGTACATGAAAATGAAATTGGATGGTGTGAGAATCGTCCTGTACATTTCCAGTTTTATCACATGACATTGGATTTGCTTTTCCTTCTTTAATGACTCAGGTATCTGAGAACTGTCAAGCGGGAAAGATGAGACTTTCAATTCCTCATCACATAGCCCTTCCATCTTGGACACATTCATGATGGGCACAAAACATGTCACCCAACCTGACAAGTACATCTGGGTCAACGCAGTACCTTGTTGAAATACTGATTGAGGGCTTGAAAACTGCAACCAACTGCTGCAACCCAGCACCAATTCTTCCATGGGATCTGCTTAATGATCTCATCACCCATCGTGCTATTGTGCCACCTGACTTGAACCGGTCAGACTGTGGATACAAATTCAGGGCCATGAATGAAGTCTTCATTTCCTGTGTTTTAGAAGCCTTTAGTGATCCTGATATGTTCCCAAGATCCCTCTGAACACCTATCTCTTCTAGCCACCAATACAAGTACCTCGTCATTTTAGTTCAATCATTCTGGTCCCTTAATCACAAATACTATAGACTGTGCTTCTGAATACATAAGGGCCAAGTAAAAACAGGCACTGTTAAGGCAACCTTATTAAGACTGAAAGGTCCCAGCACTCTGAAAAAGACTTACTGACCTCTAACGTAGGTGCCATCATGCTAACTTACTCTAATAGTTTGACTTCTATGTCTGAGCTTGTCACTCTAGTTTTAAAGTCAATTGAGAGAAGTAGACAATTTCAGAGAATTGCTTCTTCCTAGAATTATCTACTAAGGTAGATGAGTTGCCTTCAGATCTCTCTATTTCTTTGCCTTGATTATAAAGTGAGACTGGGTTATCAATCTTATCGGCAAATGTCTAACTTCTTAGTACCTTAATGTGGTGAGATGACATGTGAGGTGTTCAGAAGGTCTCTGACCTTTGCTGTGTCCACTTAGGAGACTTCCCAAACTGGAAGAATCATCCCTCAAAACTTGTTGATTTTGAAAACAGGAGTCACATGGGATTTTATCTATGAGGAGCAGTAACAAAAAGGAAAAAAAAGGAGCAAAAATGAATAAACTCAGATGTTGTAAGTCATTTTGCTTCTAATTGACGAAGAAGTCTGACATTCAAGATTCTGTATTTATTTTTCAAAAGCAGATGTCACAGTGTCAGGACTGACACAGCATTCCTTACCTTGCTGTAAACAATTAAGAAATTATCCAATTGTGTAGGGGGAAAGAATCAAGCTGTACTATCAGACAACTCTGATGGGCAAGGGGACAGAAAACTTTCTGCTTTCTCTACCGCAGTGGCACTCCATGGAGAAACTGTTTTATATTTCTCAGTATGACTGAAATTCAGTCCTACACAGTAACTGCATAGCTCCTTTCCTCCTTTAAAACCTGTCTAAGACTAAGAAATATGAGACTTGTGTAGACCATAAAGCCTATCTTTATGCTTTGCTTCAGTGGAGGTCTTTCTCCCTTTGCTTTATTACCTTATTAGGAAATCCAGGGAGATGGTGCACAGTATTTCACAGATTCAGTGATAAATCATTCTTGAATAAAATATTTTGAAATGTCAATAGAAAGCTAACTTTGGGTCCATGAATATAACTGAATTACCTGATGCATCAACTGGACTGCCCCATCCCTGGAAGTGCTCAAGGCCAGGTTGGATGGGGCCCAGGGCAGCCTGTTATAGTGCCTGATTTAGTGGTTGGCAGCCTTCCCCATAGCAAGGGGAAAAGATCTAGAAGATCTTTGAGGCCCTTTCCAACCAAAGCCACTCTATGATTCTATGATTCTATGAACTCTGACAGAGAAAATGTGATCCATTTGGATAAGAGGAGTGTTGTATTGCCAGTGCAGGAGTTAAAAAACCGTATGAGTAGCATCTGGCATCAATGCACATGCATGCATACACAGAGGAGTAAACTTGATTGTCGTCAAAAGCAGCAGCAGAACAGCAGGTTATACTGTGGTAATACTGTGGCTCTTGAGAAATCTTTGTAAGATACGTATTTAGCCCCTTGATGACCCTAAAAAAATACAGGGGATAATTGGACAATTTGTATTTGTTAGAAACTGAGATTCAAACAAAAGTTTACTTGCCTTTCTTCTTCCTTTCCTCTCTTGATATATGTTACGTGCATATTTATTAGGTAGCCTTTAAAAACTTTCCTTTAAAATCCTCTCCTAACAATTACACACATAGTAAAAACAATAATCACAGGGGGTGGAGATTGAATTTCCTTTCCTTTTAACGGAAGGGACAGCCTGGTAAAAAAAATAAATGAAGTTAATTAGTTGAATATAATTACAAATTCCTTGGAGTTAAAATGTGCTGAATCCCAGCAGCAAATGCTATTTGCCATATGGTACTGGAACACTGAAATGATGTCTTTTCTCTATTATTTTCTGCAGACTGGGCATGGACTTGGATTATTTGTGGCTTCCCAAGTATTTGAGTAGTGCATGCCAGCTCACTGAGTGCCCCAAAACTGCAGAGAACCATGCTTGTCTGGTTCATAATACATATTAAAAACAAAGCAAAAAAGATCAAAATATTGGTTTTACAAAGTTTTTAATGAAAACTAAAGTTTCATGTTCCAGTGATTTTGGGAATGTTTCAGATTTTTGTCTTGTAAGTGTCCAGTTAAGATTCTCTGATATTTCTAAATGGTGCTACTGAGATCAGTGAAGGAGTTTTGGAGAAAAGTTACAAAATGCAAGCAGGAAAAGTTGGAGTACTTAATATAAAAATCATTTGGAATAAGAAAGGCATTAAAAAAAAAAGAAAAGGAAAACATAGAGTTTGATCTTTATTTATCTTGGGTTTTGGATGGAAAAGATGAATGACAAATGGGAATGTGCTATGCAACTATGCAGAGTCTTTGATTTATCATTTCAGGTATAAAATTTCAAGCTTAACATTAAAAGTTGCCAGATTTGATACAAAGAAAATGGAAATGATGGACTACAAAGGCAGTTATGGTATTTAAAAAATGTTGTCAGATAAAGGACTCAAACCAAGTAACCACATTGCTTTCTTAACAAAATAGTTCATCTGTAGATTTCTTTCCTTAACAACGATTCCCTGCCTGTTCATGTTCTCGATACACATCCAAACGGCAAGCACATGAATGAGAAACACAGACTTCTAAGTAATAGCTGTTTTAATCTCGGATTTATTTTGGAATAGGAAATTACCCTTCAGCCTCCTAAGATTCTTTATTTGTAGAAGAGTTACTCAGGGACTCACTCTAATGCTTAAAAACTCTGACTTAAAAGTGAAATAAAAGTTCATTTTCAAGCTATGAAAGTATATTCTGAGCTTACAACAGCAACATTGCCTTAATTACACTTGTAGCTCAGTTTTTTTGGTCTTTTTTTCAGTTTTATGGCTCTGTTAATGTTATCAGGTCAATAAAGTTAGCAGCTTTAACTGAAAAATTGGCAGTAAATGTTTTCGAGCTTTGCTGCTCAGATAGGATAATTATTGTGATGTGTAGATTTTCCTCTTGAAAGTAAACACTTGTATCTCATGAACAAGTAGGCCATCGTTTTAGTTGTTAAATCTGTCAGACTGGCAAGTTATTTTTTTTCTCCATACAGTGTGTAAACTGAAGATGAATTACGAAGAGGAGCCAAGACAGGATTAGGAATCCTGAGCAGTTCAAAAAACTAACAGACATGGGAGAACTCCCATAAATACTGCTAGTATCTTTAGGGGCTTTTTGATTCAAAACAAAACAAAACAAAAAAAAAACAATACATATTGACAGATATAATTTAATATACAATATATAATGACAGACTGCTCACTCCTTTGAGTTGGAGACCAGTGACTGAGGGAGCAGTGACTTTCCATTTGTGGGCATTAAAATTATAAGAGGCCAGTTGTGCCAGTGGAATGTTCATAAATCCGTGGGGTCTGATGGGATTCATCTCAGGATACTGAAGAATTTAGTGGATGTTATAATGGAACTCCTGTCAATAATTCACCAAAGGTATTGGGAACCAGGGGAGGTCTCTGCTGGCTGGAAAATAGCCACTGTTATATCCATCTACAAAAGAGGAGTGAGGGAAGACCAAGGAAATTGCAGATCTATTAGTCTAACCTCAAACCCTGGAAAAGTTATGGAGAAAATTGTCTTTGGGAATATTGCAAGGCACTGCATTATCAAGTATAGTCAACATGGATTCATTAAGCGAAAGTCCTGTCTTAGTAGTTTTATCTCCTACTGTAAGCTCATCGCTTATGGATGAAGGAAAGGTAAACTTTCCGGATCTTAGCAAAACCGTTGATACTCTCCCTCACAGCATTGTGAGAGATTGTCCAAAGGTCAAAGCTACACTGGATGGTGAACTCTCTGAAGCATAGAGTTCTTGTGAATAAAGCTACATTTGGCTCGCAACAATCACCAATGATGTTCACCAGGGCTCAATTCTACAGTCAGTCATGTTCAACTTTTTATCAGTGATGAAAGGGGATGAATGCATCCTTAAGCAGCTTGACTGATGATAATATACTCAGTGGCACTATTTACTCTCTTGAGATTATGAGGGGCCTTGAACGTGGATCTGGATAGATTGGAGTACTGGGTAATTACCAAAGCAGATCGTTCAAAAAGGAAAATTCAAGGAGTTGAACCTGGAACAGAGCACTGCTGGACATAGTCACAAACAGGGAGATGAGTTTTGGAGAGTGTGGTACTTGGGGTGCTGGTTGACATGAGCCAGCAGTGTGCTCTAACAGCCAAGAGGGCAAGCTGTGTTGTGGAGTGAACTAAGCACAGCAGAGCCAGTTAGCTAGATGTGACCAAACCTTGAATATTGTGTGTAGTTCTAGGTTCCACAATATTAAAAGGATTTTAAGATACTTGACTACATCCAGAGAAGGGCAACAAAGCTGGTAACAGGGCTGGAGGGCACATCTTGGGAGGAGAGGCTGAGTACATTTGGGTTGTCCAGTCTGGAGGAGGCTGAGAGGTGACCTCAGTGTTCTCCACAACTCCCTGGGGAGAGGAAGGACCTGCAGAAGGATGTTCTGTACTCAGATCCTGGGAACTGATGACAGCATTTATAGCAACAGCACAACACTGTGCTGCAGAGACTCACACTGGACAACAGGAAAAATTTCTTTACCATTTCCTGGGTTAGAAGGAGTCCTCAAGGAACATTGAGTCCAACTCCTGGCTCCACGCTAAGACCACCCAAAAGAAAAACTGTCTTAGAACATTGTCCAAATGCTTCCTAAACTACAGAAGATTGGTGCTGTCACCACTGTTTTGGGGAGCCTGTTTCAGTGACTGATCACTTTTCCTAACATTCTAATATCCTAGTAAATATCCTGACATTTTATTCTATTACCTTCTACTTTATTTCATATTACAATAAAACATACACTTTAGAAATTTGGGATGTTCTTATAGATTGGCTGATGCTGTTGAATAATTTCGAAATTTTAGTGACTTATTCCTTGGGATTTCAGTGATGTTCATAAAATACCTTACATTTTTTCCCCAAAGTTCTTATATGTATTCCTCTCAGCTTCAAGTTAAAATTGAAGTGAATGAGAACAAAGGCACTTATAAAAATTATGAATATTTTTATCTTCCTGTTTTGTGGAGTTTACCAGAGGCAGGTTTCCTTTAAAACATGTAGTCAATGTGACAAAAAGTAAGGAGAGAATCTGTTCCCTTGCCACTGCCATTCTGATGTCATTAAAGGCATGTTTTTGCATATTTTTAGAATGGCTAATTTTTTCTTAGTGAAGGAAGTGGCATTACTCTCAGGACTTCTCTGAAGTCTTAGGGAAATGAGAAATTACTGTAAGGTAGAATCTGTCAGAGGGGCTTTTCTAGCAGTAGTGGGCTTTTAAAAATAGGATCTTAATTTTCCATTTTGCATTAAGAAAATCACAGACAATTTTCCTCTGACTTCCCATTGAAGTCAGACTCATAAAGATTAAGCAGACAGTTCTTGCTTGCTAAAGAATTTTTCAGAAATCCTCAAAAATCTTGTCACTTGTGCCAAAGAAGATCAAATTAAATAAGCAGAGAAACCTCAACACTATTCACAAGACAAACATTTTCTCACGATTAATGGTTTACCTTGCCTCTTGGTCTTTTCATTACAATGCAAAACATAATTTTTGAATACATCTGCACAAAATATGCATGCACTGTTTGACATGGCCCTGCACAAAGGGTCGTGAGTCTTACCTCAACAATTTCCGTTTCTGAAAGCTTTATTTGGACACTAGGCTTAACAAAGATAGGTCTGCTTCTTAACTTTGCCAGCTAGCCAATGAAATGCTGAAATGCATCTGCTGTAGAAGCCAGTGTACACAGCAGTTCCTTGGGGGTCTTTCCATCTTGCTACACCACAAAGTGCAGACATGCTTTTTGATTCTTGTGCTCCAAATTTAGCCATGCTAGAGACCAGCCTGCAGAAAAATTTTGATACTATCAGTCTGAATCACCGCTATTTTGCACACTGTGTTGTCTTTGCCTCATCAGGGTTGTTTTGCTCTGATCAAAATGGGTGTTATGTCCCCTAAAGCAGTGTTTAGTTGGCATTTCCAGAAAATGTTGTATGAAGTTCCTAAAGTAGATGCAAAAGTATTTTAAGCTTACATGAAACCCTTAATGCAGCCATGGTACTATGTTGAGGTGTAAACCATCCTGTTCTTAATATTTCAGCTAAGGATAGCTACTGTTATAAATTAATTCATATAATGACACTACAGTTCTATTTGTGTGAGAGACTTTTATATCAAACACTCTTAGGAAGGAAGAAGTTCATTTTATGCCTCTTCAAGCAAATGAAATGCTGTGCCCTGGAGCATCAGTTCTGCTAACAGAATCACTGAATCACCAAGGTTGGAAAAGACTTTCAACAGACCTGGTTCAAGCACTGCAAATTCAGGAATCCGTTCATGCCACTTATTCTGGTGGAACCTGTTAAACCTGTGTGTGTTTAGTTTGCTATTACTATTAGTATTGATTACTGCTTGACAATAAACATAGAATTCCCCTCCCTGCCCTCAGGAAACCCACAAATTAATTCATCCTATAATTCCATGATTAACTTCCTGTTTCCTGAGGCCCCAGATCAGACTGCTGAACTGTCACTGAGAAAACATATAGTAAAGGACAAATTCCTGAAAAACACTCATGTAGTTTAAGGTAGAGGTAGGCAAAGGAAGCAGATCAGCATTAGTTAGCATCGCATCTATCAGAATTTATCCACTTGCTTCATTTCAGTCTTGAATACCAAAGATATGAGTTTACTTGCTTATTGCCTTATCAACAACAACAACAAAAAAAAAAAGGCAGAAAAGTGTTCCTTGCTATTTAGCAAATGGTGAATAAAGGAAGAAACATTAAGAGTGAATTTCAAAATCCATTAAATGCCCAAAGAAGCAGACAAAGATGGAACATTATGTCTGAACTTAACGTTACTGCCTATGTGCATCATGAAGTGTCTACACTCTTACAACCGTTAGCGTAGTAGGAGCAGTTTGTACATATGACCTGCTAGCAAAGAGTATCTTTGCTGTCTTGAAAAGAAAATTTCTGTTCATCCTGACATGGAGCCAGGTTGCTGCAGATCAGTTGTGCTTTATAAAATGAGTTATTTGATTACCACGTCTTTCTACCAGAGGTGACAATGAAATTAAGTGTTTAAGTGCTTTTTAGCAATTAATAGAGATATTGCCATGATAAAATAAGTAAAATCAATGTGGAAGTAAAGTTTTAGATAGAAAAACCCAATGTTATTTCAATACTTTCAGTAGTAGTAGAACATAACAGGAGGCAAAATGGACAACAGTCTCACTGTTGCCATGGTCAGGTCTGTACATCTGCACATTCAGACACAAGAAATGCTTAGTAAGACTGAGCAATGTCTGTATATTTGGCTAGAAAATCTGTCCATCACTATTAAAAGAAAAAAGAGGAGAGATTTCAAGGTGGAGGCTCATGTTTCAACCTGTAGAGTGTTGCATAGATAAAAGCACTCTTCTAGCTTTATTCAACTTACTAAAAAAGATGGCCAAAGAATGTTGTCGCATTCACGCACAAATGAATTCCTCATTTGTTGTGTCAGACCAGTGCATTGGAACAGACACTTCAGGCCCTGTTGCTTCCACAACAGAATGACCCTTTAAGCAGCCCCAAGGCTATGCAGTCAGAGTCAACAAAATAAACCATCTCTTCAGAGCACTGTCACACTTCTGCCAGATGGATAAACCACTGTCAGAGTAGGCAGTTCCTATGGGGGTGGACCAGCCCTGGATAGCTGCCAGATTCCCACCCAGTTGTTCTTTCACTCCCCTGCTTTAATAGGACAAGCTGGGAGAGAGAAAATAAGATAAAAAATCTCATAGTTTGAGATAAAGACAGGAACATCAGCTAGAAATTACTGTCACAGACAAAACAGATTCAACTTGTGGAAAAATTGTTGAATTCATTGCCCATCAAAACAGACATAGGTAGTGAGAAGCAAAGACAAAAACAAAAACAAACTCTTTGCCATTGTGCCACCCACTTCTTCAAGGCTCAAACTCACTCCTCTACTCCTGACTCTTCTGTGCCATAGAGCTGCCACATATGACAAGAGATCTCTGAAAAGATCTGTGAAAAAACCTCTTGGGATCAAGTCAGATATTCTAGTATATTAACAATGCACTAGAGACCTAACTTTAAGCACTTGAAATACTCTATACAAAGAGTGTTCCATTCCTAATAGATGAGTGTAGAATATTCACAGAATATGCTGAGTTGAAAGGGACCCAAGTCCAACTCTGGACTCCAAACCTGGAAACCTAACACTTAAATCATATAGTTAAGAGTACTGTCCTGATGCTTCTTGAGTACTGTATGGCTTTGGTCCATGATGACATCCCTGGGTAGCCTGTTCCAGTGCTCTATTGCCCTCCTTTTCCTAACATCATATGTAAACTTCCCCTAACACAGCTTCATGCCACTTGGGTTGCACTTCTGTCACCAGAGAGATCAGCTCGTGCCCCTCTGCTTGTGTTTGTGAGGAAGATGTAGCCCTCATGAGAGTCATGCCATCTAGTTATTTGACCAGTGCTTACTTTAGTCTTCCTTTTGCTACTAACATACATAAAAATAAGCATTTTTCTCTATCCATCACAGTACTGATATTCTTGAACTCCAATTTTCAGTGTATAAATTTATCCTCTAGAATGGCAAATATCTGTATTCTCTTGACAGAGCAAGGCAGCATTTCTTAGAATCATAGAATTATAGAATCACAAGGTTGGAAAAGACTCACAGAATCACCCAGTCCAACCATCCACCCATCACCAATAGTTCTCACTAAACCATGTCCCTCAACACAACATCCAGTCTTTCCTTGAACACCTCCAGGGTCGGTGACTCCACCACCTCCCTGGGCAGTCCATTCCACTGCCTGACCACTCTTTCAGAAAAGCAGTATTTCCTAACATCCAGCCTAAATCTCCCCTGGCGCAGCTTGAAGCCATTCCCTCTAGTTCTATTACCAGTTACAAGAGAGAAGAGGCCGACCCCCGTCCCAGAAATGTCAATAGATATAAAGAAAGTGCATAAATCTCATGTTTTGCAAAGTCAAAAGTGACATAGTCACACTACACAGCAAGTGTTGAGAAAAGACAGTGGTTTAACATAGGAAGAGTATGATGAAAAGATCTGTCATGATAAATTTTATTCTTGTGCAACGCTTACCACTTGGAGGTGTGGAGGTAATTCAAGGGCAGGTGCAGTGTAGGTTTGAGTTAGGCTTAATTAAATGCTGCTTTTTCCCAGTCTGTCATCCAAAGATACAAAAAGTACAAAGGAGAGTTTTAAATTCAGTTTTAAACAGATTCCTTCCTCTGAATTGAAGCCCAATTCAAATCTGTACAGTGCTAGGTTAAGATACTTCTTACGAATATTTTCTGACTCAGTTGCCAAAACCACTAATACCACATATTTTGACTCAATTACTTTTAAAATTCATGAAATCAAATCACTTATTCACACTAGAAATGATTTATCAATTCCAGTATGGACTGTGAAGCATATGTCCTGTATTTTAGTACTCCCAGCCTGGGATTTCATGGTCCTTGTATGACTTATGAACATATATTCCCTTCCTGATGATTAGTACTTTCATATTTTGCTATCCTACAGCTATTAAATAGTACTAGTAAGAGTGGAAGACTTCTTCATTGGTAATGGAGTGTTTGTCAGTCAAATGGTAACCTCTAAAGCCTATTTTGTTGGCATTTTTTGTCCAAAACATTTCAGTGGATTGTATCTCTTACGACCTAGAATTCTAGTTATGGGCTGTGCTAGAGTTCCTGAATATGTTATATTATGTGAAACGTATTAGTAAATCAACACAGATTAGACCAAGCACGTTGTAGAGATGAGTATCACCTTGTCTTGTTTAGACATGTACAACATAATTTTCTCACTTTCTGGAGTAGAATTTCTTTTCAGTCAGTGGAGAGAAACAGATGCTTTGTAGGCAGGATTAATTTGACCAGATACATACATTGATTTAGAAGGAAACAAATTGATTATTAGAATGTTTTTTGTTGTTGCTGTTTTCTTCTTCTTCTTCTTTTTTTTTTTTTTTTTTTTTTCTTTTTCTTTGCTAATTATAGAGTGAGTCTTGGGCATAACTATTCTAGGGAAAAGTGATGGAAAATGCATTACTATTCTGTCTTTTTCTCCCATTCCTTTATAGCTACACAGGAGGAAAGACATCACCTCAATATCTGCATCCTGAAATCCACTAAAGTGCTAAGAAGCTGAAGAATAATGCCTCAAGCCTTCTATAATACATCTCAGAAAGTCAGTTAAATAGTGAATGAAACTTGGTTCCTGAAACAGAATCAAGTACAATCTGCATCATGAGAGATGGCTAAAGAGAGAATTTAATTTACCAAGACAGAATACCACTGTGTTAATTTTTCCAGCAGCTAATGATTTTTACTTCGAGTTTAATGCTTTTCAAATGTTGAGCTTTGTACTGGGAATTCAATGATTTTTTTCCTCTGCATGCTTTTCAAACTGCACTTACTTACACACTGATTCTCTCATTGTACATTTCCCAAATAACCCATAGGCTCACAGTAGACAGTTCTTTGTATATCTTCTGACTTTGAAAATGATAGAACCAGAGATAATTCAGAGAAGATTATGACCTTCCCTTCCCTCCCCTCCCCTTCTCTCGCCTTCTCTCCCCTTCTCCCCTTCTCTCCCCTTCTCTCCCCTTTCCATTTTTTTTTTTCAAACAAACAAACAAACAAAAAAAGACACACACAAAACTTCTCTCCTCTAGCTAGTGTTAGAAAGACTGTAGGCAGCAAAGCAAAGTGATTTGTTTGTTAATAGCAAGAAATTGCAATGTGGTGCAAGTCTGCCATTCATTCTACTGAGTTCAAATAAAGGTATCGATAGTGAAGGGATGGAAGCACAGCCTCTCTGTTGCTCTCCAAAGAGTGCAGGAAATGGCTTCAATTTATCTTGATCTTTCCATAATTTTAAATTTACAAGAATCAAATAACAAATTTGTTTGGTAACTTCTGAATTTTGCTTGCAAATATTGGTTTCTGGTTTATGAAGTTTGGTTTCACTTGTGTCCTACGGAGTGTAAGAATTGAAGCATGAAATTAGCAAAAAAATCCATTTGTGGTTTAAATGCAAAACATAACAATGAGTTCTGTTTAAACTGGAACATATTTTAGATCAAGTGGAGATGCACTACATGTGAATCATGTACTGCATTGGGAGTATTTTGAGCAAGGTCACCTAATAGTAGAAAGACCAAAAACCACAGTGAGCTTAGTGAACTCAGTGACATCGAGGCACATCTGTTTATAAATAAGAAAGAGGAAATGGCAATACTGTTCTACATAAGGCCTTAATGACCAAATCCAGACACTGAGGTAAAATGCAAAAAGTGACAAATGGGAAAGTTCAAGTCATTCTCCTTTCCAAGACTGTGTAAAAGAAGGACACATGGATATAATGATATCCACTGTGCCAAGAGATACATAATGGTGGTTTGGTTATGCATCACTGTCAGGAACCTAAAATCAGAAGTTACATGGACTTGGTTTGCTTGAAAAACCACACCAGATTTATATCTGAAGGAAGCCAGTGGAATATTCCTGGGAACAGTGAATTTGGCTCACTTCCTGGATACGAGGCTGCTCAAAACGACGATGTCACCCACATTTCTTCAGCTTTTATGATTCTGCATGAAAATTAAAATCATGCTGTAATGAACTACATCCCAAGGTATTTAAACTCTGTTGTTCATGTTAAGTTCAATTTCAGAATGTAATATCAGAAAGATCCCACTGGGCCTTATTTAATTTTTATACAGGTTCAACATGTATGAGAACACTTATAGAGCCATTTAAAATCAATCAAATGAATGCAGCACTCATTGGAGGTGAACAATTTGCATCCCACATGTCTGAGCCTTCACTTACTTCAGTAGGTTTTACACCCCTCACTCTTTGGCGATGTTTCTGATTTATACTGGGATATATCACTGGTAGAGCTAAGTGAATGCTTTGTCGCTTCCATCAGCTGGATTCAAACCTGATGTGAAAAGTTATACATCCCATTTAAGTGTTTAACTTAGTTCCTGGTAGAGGAAATCCTGTATTTCAATCATTCTTAGTGCCTTTTCAGGTGGGACTCAAACTCCAACCTCACATTTATTTCTGGATCTGGCCTGCTCTGATTTCATGAGATGAGTTGTGATATAAAGACCATGGCAAGTAAGCTGGTATAATGTGAAAACTGGCGAGGGAGTCATCTGTGCCTTCTCCAGATTAAATATTTAGCTAAGTGGTATATCCTGGAGGGACAGGAAAGCAAGAATTAGGTTTTGCTTCAGCATTACTCAGAAGCTCATAAGTAAATGGCCTGTGCAGTTGCTAAGCAAGTCATGTTTGTCATTCTGCATAGTACAAATACTATCAGCCTTACTCTGCTGTCAGTTCCAACAACAGGCTCCAGGGAAGTTAATCTGATGGAAAGGCAGTGCAATGTTATTTCCCACTCACAGATGGATTTCACCTCCCACCCAAACTAAAATATTTTCTTTTTTCCTGTCCAGAATATGAAAATATAGAACATATATGTAATGTGAAAACTCAGCTTCTGAAGTCTCTGTTCCCAGTATTTAGGCTATGATTTTGAAAGTGAAAAAATAAATGCCAGCTGCCTTCGCATTTTTACATATGCATTAGTTTAAACATAAATAATTACAGTTTTTAAAGGGGACATGCATGCATTTTGTTAAATCTGTTAAATCTTGCAAGAGAGATTGGCTGGTAAAGCTAGATCATCACCCACATGGGTGATGAAATCTGTTAAAAAAAGTTGTACCAAAAGAAAAAAGATCATCATTTTGATTAGGGTATTTAATAATTGTTCATGTCTGACTTTTGTGATTTAACCAGGCAGATGGCACACAGTCATTTGCTCACTCCCTAGCTTCCCAGTAGGATGGGGGAGAGAATAAAAAAAGAAAGAATGTAGAACTCGAGGGTTGAGATAAAACTATTTACTATGATAGAGGAAAGGAAGAGGGGAATAAAGAATAATAGTTACAGCAAAAATATATTTATATGGATAGATATAACAAGTGATGCACAAGCAATTGTTCACCACCCCTGACCAATACCCTCTGAGCAACAGAAGAGAATGAGATGAACTCTCACCCCTTTCAAAACTCATTCCACATGATGTCGTATGGAATGGAATATCCCTTTGGCCAGCTTAAGTCAGCTGTCCTGATTCTGTCCCCTCCCAGCTCCTTGGGCCTCCTGTGCCTGCCAACTCCTCATGTACCCACTCTCCCATTGGTAGGACAGTAGGAAAAGCTGAGTGTCTTTGGCTCTGCACAGCACTGCTCAGCAGCAACTAGAAGCATTGTTATGTTATCAACATTCCTTTTTCTCCTGAAACCAAAGCACAGTATAGTACCAGACACTCTAAAGAAAAACAGCTCTGTTCGAGCTGAAATGAAGGCACTAATGTTATTCCTGCATGAGTCAAAACCATTTTTGGGGGGGGGGGGGGGGGGGGGGGGTTAGGAAATCTCTACCTGTACAGCATTTATGGGAATGTAAATAGAACCTACTATTCCTAAGACACAATACAGTAACTGAGAAAAAGCTACTAATTCATTCAAAGAGATGAGAATATTTTCTGATAACAAAGTGAACCTTGTGGTTCACTGTTTCTTTGTTTCTTTTTTTTTCTTGCAAAAATCTCAATTTGCATGGCTAGTCCCTTAGACTATTTTTAGCTCAATGCTAATGGACTGTAGCTGCCTTTCAGATTTTACTGCTCTTTATCATGTGAAAAAGTGGATCTGTAAACTTGCAAGTCCCAGTAAGTTTTGCCCTTGTCTTCACACATTTTTTGTTCACTTGCACTTCAATTTGATAACTGTGAATAAATCCACTTGATTTCCATGTATAAAGTCTAAGGTTTTTATTTCTTAATTTATTATTATTATTATTATTTCTTTTTCTATATTTTTCTATTTTTTTCTATTTTTTTCCTGTTTTTCTTTTTTTTTTTCCCTTCTTTTTTTTCCCTGTAACTCATTAGTTCCCAAGGTTACCAGGTCATATCTGTGCTGCAGTGTGCACATCTGGGCTTTCACTCCTACTTCCATTTACCACTCTGTGCTTGTCCTTGCCACACTTTGAGGTCTCTGACTGTTTGTTTGACGACTTTAGCTATAGTGAAAACTAAAAGACAGGAAAAAGCAGCAGCACTGAGAGAAGAAAATAAGTTGCCCTTTAGGATCACCTCTCTCTTCCTTGGCAGGTTGCAAAGACTCTGAACAAGATGATAGTTGTTGATGCAGATAGTTCAGTTCTATTTTGCACAGACTGTATGTAGTACTTTTCCTCTCATCTTAAAAAGGGGAATAAGAAAAGACTGACAGAAAGGCTACAAGGGTAAAAGATATAGAAGGCTTCTCCACATGTTGCTACTGAGAATGTGAAGATTTCCTAGTTCTCAACACAGAATATTTAATAGGAGATATGACAAGCTTCTATAAAATTATGAATGGCATTGAAAGGACAGATAGGTCTGCATGGCTTGTCAGTCACTCCTTACATGCATAAAAGAGGTGTGGAATGCCAAATAATGACATCAGAATTTATTTCATTAAAAGAACAAGTGTTTTTACACAGAACGTGTTAGTATTGTGAAGCTCTCTGTGAAAGAATGCTGTGTAGAGACGAATTCACATGGGTTTAAAAGTGGACAAGTATGAGGAAATGAAATTCTTGAAAGATTATAAAATACACAAAACAACATTCAGATCAGAAACTCTTCAGAGCTCTAAATAGTTGGAAGATGAGACAATATAAGAAGGACAAACAAACACTGTCTCTAGACATTCATGTATGGTCCTTGCTCCTTCCATTTATCTTCTTTGGGAAAGGCAACTTTTCTTTAACAAAACCAAACGAGGGGAGTTGCAGGAAAGATTCTGAGCAGAACAAAATAATTCTGAGGAATAGTGAATAAGGGAATGAAGGTCATAGAGTCATAAGTGTAATAACAAGCAGCTGGGAGGACAAAGAGCAGGGTGGCCTGATACCTGTCACCCTCTCCTGCACTCTTAGGCACCTGAGGAGCTGATAGAGGCTCCCTGTTCATGCCTAACTATACAACAGGACTTAGGGGAGAAAATGTTTCACATGGTTGCATCAGCTCATCAGCCTTCCTTCATCAGTAGCAAAAGATGTCTTGCTTGAGAAAGAGGGATGAGAGGAGGATTGTTATATAGGGAACAAAGCTTTGGATGAAAGGGAAATAAACTGTGAGGGAAAATGCTACAATAAGAAAAGATTTTGGAAAAGCAGAAAAATGAACCTTAGCCTGGTAAATTCAGTGTACATTCTCTCTTGCTACAGGAGAGTAATAAAAGAATCCAATCTCTAAACGCTCCTGTACCTTCTCCTCCTTTGAGACAGTCATTCACTGTGTAAATGGGAAAAGGAGAAATGCAGAAATACAGTCAGGAATTTCACAGATAGCAAATGGGTTTTACATATCTTCATTCCGAAGTGATTTCTAGCATATTATGGCGCTGTTTTTTTTTATGTTTGCCAACAAAATGTGAGTGCTTTTTGTATATATGGAGTCACCCCATGGCGTGACTGGACCTGCAACATGTCCTCTGTTATATGTCTAAAATAAATGCAGGATATGCACCAGTTGTGCAGCAGAGCATATCAAAAATTCAGTTCTTTAACAGAAGTGGATTTGAGACGTAGCTTTCATGGAATCATAGAATCATTTGAGTTGAAAGGGATCTTTAAAGGTCATTTAGTTCAACTCTTCATATCCTCTGTAAGATGCTTTTCTTTGAATCCAGCTGGATTATAGCATGCAGAAATGTGATGGAAATAAGAATTCTGTAAGAATCTGTATGAGACAATGTGAGATTGTTTTTACTCCCTGAAAGTATCAGGTTTTGTTGTTGTTGTTTTCTTCTTGCTTTTACTGTGATTAATGTTACAAGTTTGATTTGTAGTCCCTTTGCATCACTCCTAATCTTGGACATGCAGAAGATGAGCTGTGGAATGGAAGTATTGTCAGAAATACTCACTACAGGGGAAATTCCTGTAGTGGCTTACAAAATAAAAGCACCATCTTCTGCAGTGTAAACAACATCCTAATAATATTGCCTGGACTAGTTTATATGGTCTTTGAAGATACATGGAGCATGATTGAGTTTTCAGGTGGAGAGAAGGTAGAATGATTTTAGTTAACTCCTTTAGAAAATACACATGAAGGTAATTCAGCAAATTCTGTGCAAATATAAGTCTTGTTGATCTGTTTGGCTTTGGTTTGTTTGTTTGTAACATTCAGGCCACTGCACTTATCTTAAAACATGAACAGGATCCCTGTGGCAATTCAAAATGCAGACTCCAAGCAGAGGAATATTTGCTGAATTATAGTCATCACAAATTGTTGTTGGGTGAGGCTTTACCACCAAGCTAGTTTCCCCAGTCGCCATGTAACTGTATGTTAGAACTTCATGAAGTTCTCCAAAATTAGTTTGTTACAAAATCTGCTGTACCTCATCAGATTTCTGTTGGAATCCTCTGACAGTAGAGAATCTAGTTTTAGATTTCTATTGCATAATAGAGCTGTCAGCACAGGGGCAAGCACTGGCAGCATAGTAAAAGAACTATTAATCTATCACATATTCAAGTACACAGCGTGACAAATCACATGGAAGTGAGGCTGAACTCAGTGTAAAGAACATATCAACAAATGAGACCTCTTAGATTGATGAATTGTACATCTCTTGGCTGCAGGCTAAAGAATAATTCTCTGCATCTTGTGTGGTAGACCAAGCTGGGGAATAGATACATTGCTGGACTGATTAAATGTGTGACCCTTACTCCACCTGGAGTACTGCATCCACTGTTAAGAAGAATGCAAACCGGTTGGAGTGGACCCAGAGGAGAGCTGTGAAGATGATCAGGGGGCTGGAGCACCTCCCCTACAAGGACAGGCTGAGAGCTGGGGTTGTTCAGCCTGGGGAAGAGAAGGATGCAGGGGGATCTTATAGTGGTCTTCTACTACCTGAAGAGAACACCTTCAGAAAAGCTGGGGAGGGCCTTTTTATGAGGGCATGTAGTGATAAGACAAGGAATAATAGTTATAATCTGGAAGAGGTTAGATTTAGACTAGACATTAGGAAGAAATTCTTTACTATGAGGGTGGTAAGATATTGGAACAGGTTGACCAGAGAAATTGCTTGTGCCCCCTCTCTGGAGATGTTCAAGGCCAGGCTGGATGGGGCTTTGAGCAACCTTGTCTAGAGAGAGGTGTCCCTTCCTATAGCAGGGAAGTTGGAACTAGGTGGTCTTCAAAGTCCCTTCCTTCAGTAAATGGCGTTCCATATCAGCAGCTGTATTTTTAAGGAACTCCTGGAACTGGCAAAGATTCATCCCTTGAACTTTATGAATCCACAACTTTGATGACAATTTGCACAACATCCAGTTTTTAAGCTTTTTCACACAAATTTTCATGTACAATGCAGCAATATTTCATCAAACAGGAGTTGCTGGCAGCGATTACATTGTCTTCTGTTATTTTTGTAAGTCCCTCTGTTTTTTTACCAGCCATGACTGGAGCACCACATGCACAGACACATGTCGATATGTTGAAATATTATTGTCAGTAATCCCTGTGTTTTACTCATCGAGTGACACAAGTGCATGTAATATATAACATCTGTGGATTTTGATTCATCTGAGCATATGTGGCAAGTGCCAAACGTGAAGCATGCATTGCATTGTACCCGTCTCTCCATAGTGTTCTGTTGTTGCCTACACAGCCCACAGTTGATCTATGTGGAACTGATTAATGAAAAATATCATAAAAACCACATAATAATGTTGAAAGCTTATGATCTTGTGGAGCCACGTTACTAGCTGTCTGTGGCCCACGAGCCGTGGTTGGACATGCACTAGTTCAATCTTTGTTTCCAAAACTTTGTCCAGAGGCAGATGACTACTGTCCTCAGAAATATTTAGAATAAACTGTAAAAATTGAGACTAGCCCTTATTCCAGGCTTACTTTTTTGTGGGTATTTCTATTTTTAGCCTGTCTCCTAAATGCAATAGATTCAACCTTCAATATTTCTTCAAAGGCTTACTCTTATGCTGACCTTTAAAAGTTCTGACTAGAACTGCTTTTGCAAGGGTTGCACTTTCAGGAAACAGAGCTCACTCTGTTCCCTGCTGGAAATATCAGATCAGGCCTAAAATCTTCAATCCAATTCCTTTTCTTGTAAGCTTTAACTCTAATATTAACTGGAGACAGGTGTCCAGTACATACTGACAAAACTATGAACCTCATATAAACTATGAACCTCAGCGGAAATCAATCCACAGTCAAGTTTTGTGGACTGTACAGCATCCAAGAAAAACAAAACAAGTCCAGAAAGTATTGGCAGTTCAGCTCCTCTTCACATTTTCTACCAATGACAGCTGATTATAGAATCAATACAAAATATTTTTAATTACTACATTCACATTGACATAACTGACCAATAAGAGATACAGGTCCTTATTGTTCTACCATTAACTTTAATCCTAATTCTTATCCACACCCCAGTTTTGCTCATAGTTTTATGATTTGGAAGGTCAGTCCTCTAAAAGTTCTGAATATTCTACAGGTTCTAAGAAGAAAACTCAGACTGTGTTGGAGGTTCATCCTCCTTAGAAGAATCCCAGTTTGCTTTTCCATATAGGAGGGACAATCTGAGAAGGGAGATGACTTCTAAAGAAATATGTTACTTAAATTTAATTGTTCTGATGGGTTTATTTTCCTGGTTATCACAAAAGCAAGGATTATAGGGTATATTAAAAGAAGAATTTTCTTTCTTAGATAGATATGTGTCTTATAAACTTAGTTCTTTGCGTTACTTTGCCTGTTCCCGTAACAATCAGAAAATTTAGCTATGATTAACCATAGTCAAGCCATTAACACTGTTAATTAGCCCATTGTTATGTCTATGCTCTATGACATCAGTATGCAACTGCCTGCAATTTACATCTTACCAGAGATAACTGACAATCAATTATATGTTGTTTCATCCTATACTACAGCTCTGGATGTGAAGGAATCACAGAGGTGCTACACTATCAAAATATGTAAGTTGATGAAAGGTATATGGTCCACATTCCAGAATTATCTGATAAATTACATAATTTTTTCCTTTCCCAGTGCTTATTCCTCTCACAATACTCAAACATTATGTACCAGACTGCTCAGTACCCATAAAGGCAATCATTATTAAACTACCGTTATGTTTTACTTTTTGCCTGTATGAAATTCTTACTATTTAAAAACAAAAGAAAGAAAGGATTTAGAATAGTTCGGTACAGTGAACGGCTGAAATCAATATTGTTTATCTGAGCATAAATGTTATTGCCTGTGTGTTTACAATAACATCTAGAAAGTAACTCTTACACAGTTAAACTTCCTGGCAAAGTATGCATTTTCATAAATCTGTTTAAATATTTTGCAATAAAATTTAAATTAGTTACTAGGGAAAAACAACATATTTGATGAATTTTATCCTTAGGAATAATAAAACATTTCACTGTTGACTTAATTCAAAGTGTTTTCTGTCATCTGGTATTTACAAATGGAGGAATACCTTTTATTTTGAAGAAAATATTTCACAGTGGAACATAACCAAAACAAAATGAATCTGAAAAGAATGGGTTTAACTTGCATGGAATATTGTATATAATATCATTGACAGAGGGCAGCTCAGAAAAATGCACCCAGATGTCGTTGTTTGAATGTAGTAATTGACTGAGTAATTACTCCACCCTCTTTAAACCAAGGTTGTCACAGAAACTTGGGCTGAAAATGTGAACTCAAGGGCTACCTGAAACAAAATAGCTGAAGAGCATTTTTCAGCTCCTTATGTTACACTTAATCATACAATCATAGAATCCTTAGAATTGGGAGGGACCCTTAAAGTCCACCTAGTCCAATTCCCTTGTCCAATGAACCTAGTCCAATGAACCTAGTCCAATGAACAGGGACATCACTGCTAAATCTCATTGCTCAGGGCCTGATCCAGACTGGCCTTGGAAGTCTCCAGGGATGAGGCATCAACCACATGTCTGGGCAACCCGTTCCACTGCCTCACCACCCAATTTAATTATCCACTAAAGATCACTGTCAACATACATAAGCCATTTTCAACACATTATTGCCATAGAGAGTTTTCAGCTTTACAGAAAAGGTGGATTAATATAAGAGACAAAGAGGTTAGCTCACTATCCTGAAAACTGACAGCATGTCAGGGATAGCACTGAGCATCAAGACCCAGATGCTTCTCTTCCATTGCTGGAAAGCTGTGCATCCTCTGAGCTTTCCATTTGCAATCTTACTGTCCTGCTGAATAACCCAGTGTTCACATTCTTGGCAGGCTTTAATGTGTTTGCTTACAGTATAATTAAATGCTCTGTATTTGTTACTTCCCAGCTCTGACTTACGTTTAGTCTCTTCTGTGTAATTACTCCACTGTGTACATTCAGTCAAATGTGCTATTCTGTGCCTGCCCAAATTTTATTAAACAATGGGTAAATGTGTGGTCAATTACACTGTTACACATACAATTGTATCTGTCCTTAAGAGAAGCTCTTGAGCCTCTAGTGTGCTTTTAGTGACATGAATTACAGGCCTATAAAACCCCTCTCTTTTTCTATCAGTTTTTGTGTTCTGCCTGCTATTAGTGGCAAATTAATTGACTGCAGGAAAATAGCAAACAAGCCATGGGCTAAATCAATGATTTCAGATGGTAATAAAACTAATATAGGAAGGATCCTTTGTCTTCCTGAATCTACTATATTTCCTGTATTAACTTTCCAACACAATTTCACTTTCTCACTGTTCTGTGCTGTAATATTCCAGTAAAAGTGAGAAAAGTCCCCAGCATCTAACTACCAGAATTTCTGTGGATGGAAGCTGCTATGCTGTAAATCTCACATATTAATCCTATTAAAAATCCTCTTTTGAAAATCCATCTCCAGAGAGAAAAAATAAATTAACTGCAAGACTTAGAAATCTTGAGTCTTTTAAAGTGTATTCTCATTTGCTTTCTGAAATAAATTAACTGTAAGACTAACTTAGAAATCTTGAGAGTCTTCTTAAAGATTCTTTCATGAGCTTTCTTGTGCCCAGTCTTTGCAATCAAAAGCATGTCACTTAAAACGGAGATGATTTTGTTTCGTCTGCGGGATGAATTTGGAGTTTCTGATGTAATTCCCAACCGCTGCAGCCTGTGAGCTTGGGGAAAAAAGTCTGAGCAGTTGGGTTAATCTCATTTGACTTTAGTTAGGTGTGTAGTCTAAACTGGCTGTCTAGACACACAGTGTTAGAGAAACAGACACCTCCAGCAGGCAGTACGGGCCTTCCTAAAACAAACGTGTCAGGCAGGGTCAGCCAGCATCTCTAAGAGATATCTGTCCCTCTGTTTTTATTGGATGGGACTTTAAAGCTTAGCTATGTTAAGTTACAATTCTTGTGTAAAACTAGATACAATGAGCCTAACCTCTAAACAAGCATAGTAAAATATTCATTAAAAGCTTTTGAACTGAACATAGTGAAATAATGTTACATTTGGTACTGATTTTCCCAGCACTTATGCCATTTCCCGCTGTTACTTAAACTTGTTTTGCAGAGTGTCCTCTGCCAGACGTGATGGGAGAAGGCAGACATGACTTTCTTGTCTTGATCTAAATGAATGTCTTTTAGAATAGCTATTCATATCACAATGAAATTTTCTAAAGTAAGCAATAAAACACGAAGAGATAAAACCCAATTTATAAATAGTTCTATCAGGTTGAAACAGCATCTAATGAGTTTCATCCTGAAGTGAATTCACACTGTCGGGTTTAACAGCCTTTCATAAACTGGATTTACACTCAAAGGCCTAAATTCCCCTTTCAATTAATTTTCATGAGTGGAGTTTGCTGTGGTGTAAATGAGAAAAGAATCTGTCTCCAAATGGCTGGAGGCCATTATTGGTAGTTTGCTGATGATGCATACCAGGACATGAGAACAATGTTATCTTCATCTAAGCATAGCTTTAAAATTAGATTGCAGTTAAGATACATCCCCTTTTATTCTGCTGATTTGGAAAATCAAATGGAATACTTTTATTGGTAGAAAAGATGCAAATTAAAAGTCAATGAGATTTTATTGCATCATGGATCATTATTTCCCATTGTTATTCATTATTTCTTCATTTAGGGAAAGGGGATGATTCAAATAATTTTATCAGCTCAGTGACTTTACGTTTCTTATATAGTGCAAAAACTTAAAGTAAATACAGAATTTTCAATAATGGACCTTTATTTCCATTTTTATCTTTCTAAATGAAAGCATGTAACATACGTATAATAATAGGTAATTATATCCATAGAAATATATATGTCATCAATAGATCTCAAGTTGATATAATGTCAGTAGATTAAAAAGAAAAATAAATTGATAGCTTGAAACTTTTTTTATTTGTTATTTTTCACCAGCCAAGGAATACATACAACACAGAATATCAGGAAATAAAGTAATAGTTAAGAAAATATCAGTTAAAAAGATCCAATAAAGTTTAACAGACCATGTAACTCCATAAGATTTTTCTGATAACTGAAGGATAAGTGTGCAAAGGAATCTGATTTTAAAATTACAGCTACAAATAACATCTGTATGGTTACAGAAAATATCCTGTAGGTATGTTTAATTGACTTCATATTCAAGGCACCTGAACTAGGCAACATAAAATACTCAAAATACTGGAGATAAGTATTGGTGTTCTCCACTGTGTCAACTCCTATGTACAATAACCTCAAACTTACTTTATCACAGAGGCTTTTAGTCATCTTCAAGTAATTATGCAAAGCTTTAATGACCCTAATAAATATTTTCTTCTGCCTTCCTGAGCATTTGTAAGCTTCTGTAAGTTCAAAACCATCCTATTTGTATTTCCCTAGTTAAGCTACGAGCCACTGCAACACACACAGTCACTGTAAGCTTTTTTAGAAGAGTAAGCAATATTTTCCAATATATAAATAAATGCACACCAATCCAAAATAAAATCCTATGATTTGTTATGGCCCTCATTTTCTGTGCTCATTTATTTAAAAAGAATTTTCTAATTATAATCTTTTTTGTCCTTCATTTCTTCATAACCATGTCTACAGTGAGAGACCATCCACGCCTATATACATTTCATTGTCTAGTGCCAGAAAGAAGCATTTAAATAAAATGAAACGTGGAGAAGTTCTATTTTGCAGTATTTAACTCTTCTGTAGAATTAAAAAAAAAAAAAAAAAAAAAAGCTTTGCAAGGAATTTAGCAAGACAGTTACACATTATCCATTTTGGAACAAAGAATGTAGAAAAATGCTAATTAACTTCTCGTTTACATAATGTTATTTAACTTCTAATTTTCTTTCTCAGTAGTCCAGAATACCGTAATACTTTTGCAGCTTTTGAAACAGTAAAAGAGCATATGACTTTTCCTGAAGAAGCATTTCTCAGCTACAATGATGATGGGAACCATATCAGAATTAAAGAGCGACTTCAATATTTCTGGTTGTTTTTTTTTTTTTTTCCATGAGTTCTGTTACGAGATTTTTTTCTTGAAGTTTTTCTGAAGCTGGGTTACAGAGCTCTTACATGCATTTTTGTTTTCAAACAACCCGCCAAATGAGGCTACACTTCTTAAGCTATAATTTAGACATGGCAGAGCAAAAGGTACAGAGTCCAATTCAGGTTAAGAATACAGCTACAGCAGCATGGCATTTCACATCAATTGATTTTCTTTCTTCATAACTTGAGTGTTTCCTGCTTGGCAGTCTCTTTTTAGCATTACAGTTGGCACATATAGAGAGACGGAAAGTGATTTATACAATAACAAAACACACAAGGTCAGGAACTGTACCTTATCTACCAGATGCTATCCCTGAATATCCAAATAGCATTTACAGTGGACTTTCTTTCTTTCTTTTTTCCCAACATTATGAGTATCTGAAAGACCGGTAAGAATGAAATGCGCATAACTCCCTATGATTCTGCATCAGTAAGCTGCTTGTCACATCTCGTGATCATCTCTATATATGGAAGGCAGTACAATATCAAAATATCTCTTTCCCTCTCACTTCCCTTTCAAGGAAAGTTGGAAGGCTAGCTCAGATAACATGCCATGTCTGGATGCTGGAATTATCTGAGCTGATCTCCATCTCAGATGTTTATTAAATAGCACGGTGCTATTATGCCTTGATTAGGCCTTATGTGTTATATTGCCTCTGCTCACCTGCATGCTTTTTCATCTTCCCATTTCCCTCTTTGGAAATTTATGCTGCTGAATTATACAGCACAAAGGGACCTAGGCACAAGTTGTCTATCCCTGGTGCTATTACAAAAAAACAAAATGAAGTGAAATCCAAGTCCAAGTCAACAAGAGGGAAGGGGGATTTATGCATATAAACACAGCAGCCTCATGTCTGATGTCATGCATACCAGCAAAAAACTGGGGTAACTTCATTGCCTTAGAGGAATTATTCTAGATTTGCATTTGAATGCATAAATAGATAACTGGGCATCGTAAGCAAGTTTGACTCACTCTAATGCAGGAGATACTGTTTTTTAGCCAAATGCTGAAGCCCAACAGTACAGACAAATTCACCAGCCAATTTTTTTAGAGATTAAACATTAAATAAGACAGTAGTAAGATTTAGAAAGCTCTTCTTTCCAAATTGAAATACTTCTATTTTTAAAAGTATAAGGAATCTGTATCTGATACTTTTGTACAAAAGGATCTCAAGAGTAAGCTACTTCTAAAATAAACTATATGACACACAGAGTTCAATAGATTTTTGCATTACAGTCTCTCAAAGGCAAAACTTCAGATAGTTTACTAGTCCAGATGTATATATCAGCTTCAGATTTGCTGACTGAGTCTGCATCTCAAGCCCTAGTGATCGAGGTATCATCGTATGAAAACAGTTTATGCCTCTCTCTACTTACTGTCATAAGATTAACTGTGGACGTCTAATAGAGATTACATAGTAGATTTTACCATCAACATTTATGCTTTCCAGGGTCAGCCTTCTTCTGAGGAGATGCCATAAAGAAAGATGTAACACTTTATCAACTGGAAAGCACACAAATCTCAGCTGATCAATGTGTTACATTAGCTGTTTGGAGATTAATGGTAGCTCCAGGAATTCAGAAGCTTTAAAAATATATAAGTAAGGTCAAAATATAATTTAGTAGTTGTTTTGCTTGCAGGAGTGCTGGTGGGAAATGCTATTTCTACCACTCTGATTTGCTTCTTCAGTGGGCATGCCTTAATGCAGAAAAATTGTTGCTGTTGTTGGTGAAGTTTCTGCTAAGGCTTCCCTATGAAAATGCATTTAATCTGAAAGCAGCAGTATTTCATCTGCTTTCAGCCTTTAATAGAGTGCAGGAATTCATTAAGTCATCTAAAAGCAATTTTCAATTATGAAAATACAATTTAAATAAGGGGGAAGAGGAGTCTTTGAAGATGACAAAAGTGGGAAGTGATTGACACACTCTGTTGTCAGCTGGAATCAATTTCACACTTGGGGAAAAATACCTTCGCTAGGGAAAAATCATCCGTCAGCAGGAAGCAAACTGCAGGGAACTGGGAAAGGAGAGAGAAAGTAAATCCCATCTTAAGCAAAATATTCAGCAGCCTGGAAACCCTTCACCTTGACAAAATGAAATCTCTTTAATGTAAGTCCTGAACCTCATGGCATGGACACTCAGGGCAAACAGCAAAGAATTGTAGGAATATAGCCAGCTGTCCATATTTGAGTTTTATTTGGGGACAGTGTCATTTGGCTTCAAAAACAGCTTTGTCTCAGCAAGGACTGCGAGATATCCCTTAAAGGTTTTTACAGCTGCTAAATAACATATATCCCCTATAACAACGTCAGTGGTGTTAATACTAAAACATCCCAAGCGATGCCTTGGGGTCTGTTATAGGGCTGAAAATGAGACCCACAGAACCAGGGGTTCACGGGATGCCAGTTCATGTCTATCTCTAATTTAAGATTAAAAACATGATTTTAAAAATACCATGTTTGACTTCCTGATATGTCATGCATATTTTACACAGTTGCCAAAGTATTACTGGAGTATTAGTTAATAGGAAATATCTCCTTGAGCTAATACATAAGAAAAGCTGCAACAAGTCTGAGCTACATCAAATGAGGGGATGGTTCTTAGGAAAAAAAAGCAAAGGTCTGAAATCTCAAAAAAACCAGGAAGACCTACAGTCAATTTGCAAAGGCTGTGACAGACAATAAGAGGTTCTAACAGTAGGATTTTGTACCAAGTAAATACTGTGGAGTAGTACACAGGACAAGTGATTTATAATGAGCCTTCTACAGTGGGCTAGTTACCACCCAACAGATCAGACTACCCAGGGTCCCATCCAACTTGGCTTCAAGCATCTCCAGGGATGTGGGTGTCTTTGGAAAGAAGTGACTTCAGTAGAAGGAACTTAAACAATGAAGCTGATAATAAAGGAGTAAGGTAATATAAGGGTACAAGGGTACCTCATCTTCAGGTTTCCTGAACACCTTCAGGGGCAGTGACTCCACCACTTTTCTGGGCAGCATGTTCCAGAATGAGATCACTTGTTGTCTCAGTCCAGACAGTCTCTGAACTAAACCAGGAAGTGCTTGGATCCCCTTAAATCAGTGGCATTTGGGTCCTCAAATAACTCTGAAAAATCTCACTTAAATCATTCTCAAGAGAATTCAGATGTTTTTGAAAACTGTTATCATGGGCTTGAAATCTAGTTTCATTTTTTTTTTTTTGTGGAAGTTAGGAGTGATTTATACAAGAAATATCACTGCTTTAGGGAGCTTTTTTAAGTAAAGAGGCTGCCTACTGTAATAGACTTCTGCGAAGATTAACTTCTAATATAAATCCTTATAATAGAGGAGTTAAGATTTTATATAAATTCTTTCTCAGATGTCTAGATGGTTAATAAATCTAACCCAGTGGTATTAACATCACAGTGTATTTATCAACCCTTTTAGTTTTTGGAGGCTCTACATTTACATTGATTTTCCTTTATGCCTCCTTTTTTGTTTGTTTCTGTCTCCATGTAGGTAGGTTTGTTTAACTATCATATAACAATTTTCACATAAAAATTTGAAAACACAGCCCAAGACTCTTTCAATTTTGAATATTAATTAGATCCCAAAAATTGTTCTTTCCTGCAATGAAGAGAATTAGCTGGCATAAATGTATTCATGCATTTTATCTGTTACTTGCTTGGATGTTTTACTACAACTGTGAAAAATTGAAGTAGAGAAATCTCGTCTCCTAAAATGTAGGCAAAATGATAACCCAACCTGCAAACCATACTTTTCATTAAATGTCCATGTTACCATGGAGGCAATCAGGTGGTACATGGTAACAAGTCTTTGTGGGAAATAATGGATCGATTAGACTTTTATTCACCCCCCTCCCCAGCCCCACTGGAGCAGGTTTATATGTATGATATAGGCTCTGCAAATGATTATCACAGCAGTGAAAGTTATGCCACTTATGCAGATGATGTACTGCTACATTCCTAAGCATTGCCATTGTGTCATGTAGCTGCAGGCTAATATAAATGACTTTGAAATGATAAAAATCACTGTTCTGGTTTGTCACAGGAACTAAAATGGGACCCCAGTGGTTTCCATGCAAATCATCTTTTGTGAGACATTTGTCAGTGTCAAAGTTAAGTCTGTTGAATTCAATGTCCTCCAAATGAAAGTTTCATTAAATGCTTCTTATTACACATAATGGCCTATTTTACAAGTGTCTAATCTAAAGATATAAGGAGCACTCTGCTATAAGAAAATATTTCTGGTCATAAACAGCCTGCTAATAGCCATAGTTTCAAATACATTCTTTTTTAAGGAAATCTAGAGTAAGTGTGCTGTTCCCATGTCATAAAATGAATTGAATTTCTCATATTCTGCCTTTTTTTTTTTTTTTTTTTTTTTACAGTCAGAGATCTGCCTTTGCCTCAAGAGCAATTCTTTTCACTTTGTGCAAGTACAAACATTTAGAAGATTCAACAGAGAGACGAGGCTAAACTTTTACACTGATGCAGATCTTGTGTTAAGAAGCACAGTTAAAAGCACTCCAGGGTATGAAGTTGTGATTTATAGTATGAGATTACAGAGTTGTTTTCCCTCAGCTCTCCCAGCAATAAGATGTACCCTACGCTGAAGTGCATTTAATAGTAAACTATAGAAACCAGCTAATTTATTTTGGGTTCATGTACCTGGATTACAGATAACTGCAGGTAGCATGAACTGTGACTGACATTTATGGCATATAATTAGGGAACACAATGAAGAATTAGTCTGTATTGCTATGGGACTATGTGCTGCCTCGGGTGACTATTCATTTCACATTAAACAATAAACACAACCATTTTTCCGCTGTGCTCTTCTCCTTTTGAACATGATTTACTGTCATAAGATATTATATTGCTCAAAACATTTTAGGGTGAAGATTTGGACTGGATATAAGAAAACGTTCTTTACAATAAGGGTGGTGAGGCACTGGCACAGGTTTCCCAAAGAGACAGTGGAAGCCCCATCTCTGAAGTCATTCAAGGGTATATGGGGCTGACCCGATGGAGCTGTAGGTGTCCCTGTTCATTGCAGGGGAGTTGGATTGATGGCCTCTCCAACTTTCTTCCAACTCAAGAAGATTCTATGATTCTTTGAAAACCTTCTGCCTACTTGTCACCTTCAAACTGTCCTTTAGGTTATGATGGGTTATGATGCCCACATAAATCTTCATGCAGCCTCAAAGGCTTTCCAGACTTTGTAAGAGCTCTTCCATCTTATTAGCTTTTCCCTAGGCTCAGTATATCTTCACTGTAGCCACATAAGAATTTTCTCAATTTCTCTTTCAGATCCTTCAAGATGGGGAGGCCGTCAGCACAGCATTTCTCTGCATTATCTGATAGACTCCACTCTAAGGGGCTGTTTCTTTGCTGGTATCTTTTAGGATGACTTTTGGATTTCTCCATGCCCAGGAGGATCTCCCTAGCACAATTCAGTGCTGTTTCATTTGTTTGGTTTAGAGGAGGCTTATCTGTGTACCTTTCAGATGATTCCCAGCTCCCCCAGAGGACCAATCTACTCAGCAGGAGGAAATCACTGATCTTATGACAGAGATAGAATGCAGGAGAGAAGATCAATAAGAATACATCAACACAAGTTTTAAAACCACTGCTAAGATTTACACACAGTATTGATATTGATGGGTTATGTGCTTGACTGATATGCAAGCAAATTCTTTCATTTGGTAAAGGGTAACAGACTGAAATGTTGTGTCCTTTGATATCCTGAAGGCCAAACTGGATGATCTAATGATTCAGTAAGGTCTTAAAATATATATTAAAGGGATATATGACTTGATAAAATATTCTGAACCCTTCAAATGATGCTTTATAAATACTGTACACACATATGAAGTACCATATATATATATTAAGTTATATTATACCATACATCCCAAATTCTGAAAATAATGTTTCTGCCCACTTGTTCTCCTGGTTGCTACAGCCTGTAGTGCAGATTTTCACCTGTGTCCACATCAGCAGCTGAGATGATAAAGGGCATCTCAGTTCAGTGAGACAGAGAGGACTCATTAGCCAAGACAACATTTATATGTCCAGTGGCATTTATTTTAGCAGCCTTACATACTGCTTACTGAAATGAAGGAAAAGATCTGAAAAATAATCAGTGGTACTTCTGCTTTAGAAAATTCTGCCTCCTCCAATGAGAAGTACAATAGGAAATTACCATGCGAAACAAGTTCTGGTTCCAGAACATTTCAAAAGCAAGTTACTCTCTGATTTCCAAGAGTACACAGCATCTATTCCTTATACAATAAATACAACAAGAGTACTAAAGTAGAACTTTACTGTAATCATCATTAACAACCCTTCTTATTTCATGAGCTCATTCAATCAATTCTATTGTTTAAGTAATTGGATCATTATATCTTATGAGTATTTATAAAAAACAAAGATGGCAGAATAAATTTTCTCCATTCACCTTCCCTACACTTATGTTTACACTGATGTGTGAAATTTCTGAAAGCTGTTTTGCATCAATGTTTTGTGCTTTTCAAGCTTACAGGAGAATATGACTATTGAAGACACACATGCACAAAAACAGATTGTTGTACAGAAACCAGGGACTATGGACAAACCCCCCTGGCAGGCAGAAAGAAGCTGGCTGAACATATGTACCTGATTGTATGAGTGTATTGAACGGTACATATGCACCATGAGTGCTCTTTGGAAACTCTACATACACACTGTGTTATCCTGCCACTGGCAGCCACACAGTTGAGCTTTAAGCCTATGAACTCTTCTAAATTCCCTTCTTGGATTTACTTTTTGAGCCCTTACATCTTCTATCATGCTAACAACAGGCATACAAGAATCTTGATTTGAGGGGGGTGTACACAGCCCTCACACATTTCCTTAAGTCAACACGTGAGTATGGCAGTATTTCAAATGGCAGGTTTTAGTCAGCTTGGCATTAAATGCTGTTCAGCTCTTAAAATGTAACAGCAAAAAATGGTGCTGTGGGACTCTATGTTTATCATCTCTTGATGGTTTCCATATCTAATGAGATCAGATGGTTGCTGTGCATGCCAGTTCTGCAAACTCCACCTGGGAACGAAAAATCAAGCTGTGTTTTGCATTCGTTTTCTGGCTTGTGCATTATAATCTAAGCTACATAATACTACAGTATTTTGCTACTAACTCTCTTAAAGGTAAGAACAAAGAACTTGAAGGGATGCCCTCAACTACTGAGCTTGTCCTCTGGTGTTGACTGGAATGGTATCGTGAAGCCTCTTCCATAAATGGATTTTCCAAATTCCCAATTCTATATTCATGAGAAATATTTTAAAAATAATTTCAGCCAAAATTTATTTATGGCCAGGTTATAACAATTTGTCCTTTGCTTCATACAAACATTTCATTTTCCAGATGCTACACAGAACAAGTACAAGTTACCTATATCACAGGCCAAGAGCCAAGCCACGGCTTTGGTTTTTTAATCTACCTCACCATTGCTTGTTGGGTCCAATTAGCACACTCTCAAGCACAGACCCAGTTGGAAGGCAACAGCAAACAGCTGAGAAACAATAAGAAACAGATTTTTAAATTACCGCATGGAACTCATTTACCTCCTCCCAGCTAAGATCAGCGTGTGATTCTATGAGCCCTTCTCTCTTATTATAGCTTAAACTAACTCTTGTGTCTGTCCTGAAACAAAGGAGAAATATTCACATTGCTGATTTGCAAATGTGAAGACGTGGCACTGAGGGATGTGGTTGGTGGACATGGTGGGGATGGCTTGACAGTTCAACTAGGTGATCTTAGTGGTCATTATCATTCTCTATGATTCTAGCCCAACTGAACATGAAATGGATTCTTTGCAAAAGATTTGTTTCACCTGACACATATGAGTCTCTAATTCCCTCACTTAGCATAACAGAATTGCAGTTATGTGGTCACATATCTTTGGATCAAGATCATATCTTATATCATATCTTTGGATCAAGTTCACAGCCTGTCACTCGATGAAGGTCAGGCTCTCGTTCTGATGTAAAAGATACTGCAGGCAGGCCCCATGCTTATCAGATTTTTTTGCATTGGAAAATTTCAATTTTCATCCCAAAGCTGGTGTCTGAGTGAGTCCAAAGGTAGCCTCTCTACAGGCTTGTAATTCTCTCTTGAAACAACCTACTAAGTTCTCTCCTTTATTGTAGCTGTTTCCCACCTTATAGATCCTGCGCTGATTCCCATCTAGCTTAACTAATAACGTCCCATGGGGGCTACATTAAATGCTTTACTGATCTCCAGGTAGATTAGATCTACTGCATTTCTTTTGTCTGCAAGACTGGTTCACTTATTAAGGAGAGCTATCAAATTAGTCTGGCAGAACCAGTGTTTGGTAAAATGTTGATATCGTATTGTTCTCTTCCTTCATTTAGCTGCTCTTTTTTTTTTATTTGTCCAGAATAAAAAACCCTTGCTGCCCTGCAAGGCCCATCCAGGCCAGGCTCACAGTTGGCAATGGGCAGTTCAATTTCATTCATACACTGCACACACCTGCTTTGCTCCAGTTATTGAAACTGTTCTGTGGCTTCCAAAAATCCCTGCTGCTAGACTTTATAACACTGGGCCAGATGCAGGTTATCTGCTCCTTCAAGATGTGAGAACACTGGATTTTTTAACTGCTGCTTCTACCTATGACATGGTAATTTCTTATTTCCATGGCCTTGCTGCCCATTTTGCTTTTTAACTCTGCATTCCAGACCATTATCTTTATTGAGAATGGAAGCAATTCAGCTTTTGGTTGTCATCACGAGTTTGCCTGAATTCAATCTACCAATCTAGACTGCAGAGGACTGTAACCTTTTAGGATTGCTGTCCTTTTATTCAGGTAGCTGAATAAATTTTTCCTATTTGTTCCAATTTCATTACAGATAAGTGAATCCAGATCTGCAAAGCAGGCAGAAGTTCACAGGGCTGAGGATGATATTCTTGTTCAGAAAAAAGGAGCTGAAGTCTTGATACCTGCAGGGAGAAGATTCCTCACAGAAAATGCTCTATTTTTGGAATCACATCTCATTACTGCATTTAGGCTGATGTCTTTGAGCTGTGAGGAGAGACAGTCAGCTGTATATCAGAGAAAGATATACAAAATCAGCAGCACAATGAAGTTGATTAGAATTTGATGAAGCGACAGGGCAAAGGCATTAGAGAGAAAAGTAGCAAGCAAATTTTTGGTAAGAGACCATTCATATATTTCTATATGATCATAAAAGGCCATGGTAGAATCAATAATAGGGCTCAGGCTACCAATACAAGTTCAAGTTCACTGATTCACAATACAGATTCACTTTATCTTTTTATGTTAGTTTTGGTTAAAACTTACAGTGGATACGTGCAATGAGAAGAGGGCATGTATAAAGACTTGGCTGCCAAAGCAGCTGTGCTTCTTTGTGCAATGGTATATCCTGTTGCATCAATGCACTGACTGCACCACTGTGATCCTTGAGTTCACGGATAGCACCTTCCCAGCTTCTTCCCACCCCTATCAAAGATAAATAGTTACCACTGATTGCTACTCTCTAAGTTTCAGGCTTTTCTGTTCCCTCAGATGTTACTTTATTTTTTTGTTTGTTTGTTCACTATTAGGCCAATGGTGCTGGTACTGCCCCAACCCCCTCTGCACTGTGGGGAATCCCTTGATGGCTGCAGCTCAGCATAACACTCTCTGATCTTTCTCAGAGGGTTTGTGTTTCTCTTATGCAACGATACTCTTACTAATAAACATGAGGCTTAATTTGAACTTCAAATACTAGAAGAAGAAACCATTCCCAGACTGTAAAAGAAAGAGGGGATTAAATGGGGTAGTATCTTAAGAGAGCACAGGCAGCCATAATAATTAGAGAAGTTGTAGGCCTCGGGTGTCATAGCATAACAGGACCGAGCCTCTTGGGGTTGTTCCGCCATAGCAAATAGGATGCAGTGTTAATAATAAATGTGAGGTTTAATTAGGATCACAAATACTGCGAAAATAAATCAACTCCCAGGTTGTGTAATTATAAAAATATTAGAAAATCAAATACTTTAAAAGGAACAGAAATTAAGGCTGGCTTTTCCTCAGCTCACGTGGACACAATGTACTTGGTCAACATTGCAGGTTCATTTAGCAGGACTAGGGGAAATGGTTTTAAGTTGAAGGAGGGAAGATTTAGGTTAGATGTTAGGGGGAAGTTCTTTACTAGGAGAGTGGTTAGGCCCTGGAACGGGCTGCCCAGGGAGGTTGTGGATGCCCCGTCCTTGGACGTGTTTAAGGCCAGGTTGGACGGGGTCCTGGGCAACCTGATCTGAATGTGGATGTTTGGTGGCCCTGCTAGGCAGGGGGGTTGGAACTACATGATCCTTGGGGTCCCTTCCAACCCGGGTGATTCTATGATTCTATGATTCTATGATTCTATGATTTGACAATGACTTGACTGTGGTTAAATGAAGAACTTTCAATTACAATCATGCTCCTCTTCAGCTCAGACTACAGAAGGAGGCTCTTTCCACAGACCCTGTAGCCCCCTAATCAGCACATACAGAGCACTGGAGATCAACCTCACAGCAAGATCTGCCTGCCTGAAGCATGGAAAATGAAGTCTCTAAAATGCCAGCCTTACTGAAGTCTGAGGTTTTTATCTTAAAATGTCTTCTCTTTTTCTTTCCCTAATTTCTGACAGTCTGGGAAAAAATCAAAACAAAATTGCAGAGCTTTTGTGGTGGCCTGAAAAACTTCAAAGAAAAGAGTACATAGGAAATTGAGAAGAATTTATGAGGCAAGTTTCAAGTCAGATACTTGCAATGAGAAAATGCACATTTTTAATAATGCAGGCATTGATCTACAAATCACTAACAGTTAGCTTGTTTCTGAGAAAGGGCTTGCATTTCTACCTCACGAATGTATTCAAAGCAGTGCTCTGTTTTTTCTCCATCTGCATCTGAACAGTCAAGGCACAATAAGGAGACTTTTCTTCACGTGCCAGAAGCATACAAAGGAGTCATATTTGGTCAGACCACAGATTCATCTAGTTTGCATCCTTTTTCTGCTAACAGATCTACTAAATTCATTGCACTGTGTATACTAACATTACAAAATGCAAAAAAAAACATGGTATGTAGAGGATGATATTGCAAGGATGATACTGGTCTTATTTAAAAATATTGCAAGCTGGCAGTTTATAATATAATCTTTGTAGAGGCTTGTATGATGCCATGTTTTGGATTTCTGATGAAAACTGAGGCAATAGCACTGATGATTTGCCTGTTGCTGAGCAGTGGCTACACTAAGTCAAGGACATTTCTGCTTTTTATGCTGCCCAGCCAGAAGCAAGTAGGGCACAAGGAGCTGAGAGGGGACAGAACCAGTAGAACTGGCCGAAACTGGCCAAAGTGATGTCACATGCTGTATAGCATCATGCTCAGCAATAACATTAATGTAAAGAAGGAGGATGTTTGGAGGTCATTTTGCCTCCCTAGTTATTCCTCTGGACTGATTTCATGGTAAATTCCTACTCTATGCAGTGCCAAAGCATGGAAAGGGACTGGATAGGTGTTGCCTATCACAGCCTGCTGTTTCTAATGTTAATTAGAGAAAAGTGGTTGTGCAGCCTATATTTTTGTAATTGTAATGATGAAGAAATCTGTGTCAGTGTGACCAAAACCACAAACCACTGATATCTTCTAAGCATGGTTGTTTTAACACCTGTTTTTCATAAAAAATTTAAGGCAGGAAATACCACAAAAGATATGGAAAGTGCCACACAGAGGCACTGAACTGAAACAAAACTTTGGCCAGAATGAGACTTAAATTAGAGATAAAATGGGTCCTTATATTTCCAATCTTTTTTGAGATAGAAATTCTTAAAGTACCACATTTCAAAATTGTTAGGACACCAGAAAGTACGGGCTGAAGCAGAAATGAACTGGGCATTTCTAAATGTCTATTACAGAAAAAAACATATTTTAAAATAATTATTTTGGCTTTTAAGCCTTGCCCTCATTGTGGGAATGGTGTGTCATGCTTCATGTTAGCACCTTTTGTTCACACAAGTAAAATACAGCTCTAGTATTTGGTTTGCCTCCTGGTGCAGTTACTTTGCTGGGCCTCCTGCTCATCCAAGCCCCTTGCCAACAGCTTTGAGGTTTAGAGGATATATGTGAGACGTTCATCTCTTTCTTCTCCTGCAAGGACTTTGAAAGCTTCTGCTTTTGCAGAGGTCAGCCAACAAATGGTTGAAGTTCCCTTTGGCAGATGTGCCTACCTCCTTGGACAAACAGCTGCTAAAGCAGCTATTGCATCCTGCAATTGTCATTTCACTGTTAGGGGCTGGTTTAACTCCATCATAGAAGTCTTGAGGTAGATGAGTGCTGTCACTTCCAGGTAAAGCTGCTCTAAAAATAGCAGGTTTCACACAGCAGCCTGAATGTCTGAATGTAGCAGCTGACTCCAGTGGGTTCATACTTATAAATTTAGACAGTAATGGATATTTTCCCATAAAGAAAAGAGCTAAAAACATCTTTAAAATAGTAAGATTAGACTGTGTATGTTTGATCTCCTCACAGTCAAGACTGGAATCTTCTGGGAAGATGATTTGAAACACCTATATTAAAAATTGTGATGCATTGTCTCCTGCACAGCACTGCTCTGTCTCTAAAGGAAGAAATCATTCTCTTTATGTTCAAGTTAGTCTTTGTCCTGAAGGACAGACCAGGTTTATTTATCAGAAATTTCAAGTCCTTTTTTCCAAGTATAATACACTGCTCTCTCAGGAGAGGAACTCAATCAAATAATCCAGCATGCAGGGCAATTCAACTTCCTCCTTATTTCTTAGAATAGTTCTGTTTCAGACACAATGAAAAGTGAAAAAAAAAAAAAAAAAAATCTAAAGAATCAATGCATTTTGCACTTTAAATTAATAGAAATCTAGAAGATCAGGAACTATTAACAGAGGTGTGTGTAGCTGATGTCAGTTATATCATGGTCAGTAAATTTTATTTACTTTTATTGCCCGAACACCACATGCATAGGCAGACATTAGCAGCTGGAGCTTAATATTTATAGGTGCAAATACTGTAAATAGTGGGGTCACAAATAATTTTTTTTTCAGCTTTTCAACCATTATCCATAAACTCACCAGCATTATTGCTGTTAGTGGAAAATACTTCATCACGGGTCCTTTCTGGAGACAGAAATTCTATGAAATATACTTTCTTTCTCCAGAAAACTTAGCTGAACAGATGGAAAAATGAAGATAGAATCACTTAAAGCAGGTGCTTTATGGCATGAAAAGCTATGTGCAGAGCACCTTGGCAAAAGCAGCAGGGTAGAAACAGAGGGAAACCATTTAATAAGATCAAATACAGCAGTGCAGAGACTTTTGGAAAACAAGGAAGCCAAAAGCTGATCTCTAGAGTTGTATCATGATGCATTTAAAAATAACAGCATGATCACCTCTAAATATAGAAAGGAAAAGTTGCATGCATGCATTTGGCTTCTGAATAACAAAAATGGTTTTGAAAAAAAAAAAAAAAAGACACAAACTTGGGAGACCATCAATATTGTGAATTAGTTGTAATTCTGTCTCCCTACAAAGAAAGCTAAAAGTGGAGTTTTTACAATCATGCATTGTTGAAGCCAACAGGAGCCTTATCACTCATTTCTGCAGAAACTGACAATGTTTAGGCCAACACTGAGCACTTTTCAAAATTTCCCACTTGCTGTTTAAGTTTTGAACAAAATGAATAACATCTCAGATATCTTTCTGTTGTACTTGTTGCCCGCCCCCAGCTGGGGGAGAATAAAGAGAATAAAAAACATCATTATTTTATTATAGCCATAAAATCATGAGGTTTCTCAGTGTTCTACACTAGTAAAATCTAGACTCATCAAGGCCAGGATTCCATATTTATATTTATGCACTACAGGGCTGTAAGCTAAACATAAAAGATGAAAAGGCCATTTATAGAGGTAGGAAGAATATTCACATATATCATAAGATTCTTTTTTAATTTTATTTTTAAAAAATGAAACAAAAAGCATTTGAACTTAAAATGATCCTCAAACTTCAGCGTGCAATTCATTCAAACCTTGAGTAGGAAATTCTCTGTCATTTACACTTAGCAAATTCTGGATCTCTTTGCTCATTTCTCAGATACACCTAAACATATCTACTACTGAAGCCACTGAGTTGGCCATTCTCAAGTCAAATTGCTGTGTTTCAGTGACTGCTTTAAGTCACTAGGCTCACAGACCAGAGACACAATTTATCCACTTTTTTATGTACTGACATTTACGCAAACATTTTGCTATGGTAAACAAAGAAACAGTGTTTTTCACTGTCAAAAGGGAATGTAGGTATCTACAGTGTAAGTCTTTACATCTGCAGGTATCATCTCAAGTCATTTTAATCAATGAAAAAAGCAGTTTGGTAGAACAATTTCATAGAATCACAGAATCACGTGATTGTTTGAGTGGAAAGGACCTTTTAAGGCCATCTAGTTCAACTCCTCTGCAATGAACAGGGACATCTACAGATAGATCAATCTGCTCAGAGCCCTGTCCAGTCTGACCTCAAATGCATCCATGGACAGGGTGTCTACCATCACTATGGGCAACTATGCTGTAAATTCTTAAAATGGGACTGAGAAATTGCACTCTAAAAAGTCTATTAATTGCCTAAAAAGTACAAAGCTGTGCTCTCAAATGTGTCCCACTAATACTGGAATGCAGCTTTTACAGAAAGAAAAAAGAATTCAAAATTTATTTGCATGTATAAGAAAAAATTAATTGTATTTACTATTATCCTACAATAAGGATAACTAGAAGGGCAGAAGAACTCAGTTCTTCATTTCTGATCAATATCTATCAGGTCAAAAGGTGTATCAGATTCTCCTTTACCTCCTTTCAGTGTGATTTTGTGCATTTTATAAAGCCTCTTGTGGCCTCTTTATGAAACAGGCATCTGAACCAAACAGCATTTGGGTGTGACCTACTATATCCATTTCCACACCAGGATGTGCAGATAGTCTCTGACTAGATTCTTGCATTAGTCCCACAGAGAAAAAATTAAGGTGTAGGTTTCTTATATAATCACAAAATAAGAAACACACTTTCATATTCATTAAATTACAAAGAAATCAAACCCATCCTAACCTCCTTCTTTACACATACACCTGCAAACTGGCATTTCATACCAGCTTGCAAATTCAGCCATCTGTTTAGGGGTTAGAACATGCCTGTAGGCATTTGTAGAACACAAGCCTGCCTTGCATGAAGACTAGTTCCAAGAGTAAGCTGATCACAGAAGCAATTCATCTCTGTTTTCCTCTTGCCTCTGGAGTGGTTGTTTTCTGCTGACCCGCAGCTGCAGTGAATTCCTGTCAAACATTATGCTGCCTTAGAGGACTTGTTGGGCATGGGGCAGACAAATAGGATGGGCATGGGGAAGAATAATAGTCAGTGCTTGGCAGTTATGCTTTTCTTCCCATTGGGAAAGAAAGAAAGACTGAAAGAAAAGCAGAGAGAAAGAGAGAGAAAGAGAAGAGAGAAAAAGAAAAATGAGAAGAAGAGAGGAAGGAAGGAAGGAAGGAAGGAAGGAAGGAAGGAAGGAAGGAAGGAAGGAAGGAAGGAAGGAAGGAAGGAAGGAAGGAAGGAAGGAAGGAAGGAAGGAAGGAAGGAAGGAAGGAAGGAAGGAAAAAGAGGAGAAATGCATTTAGAAGGCCCAAGTTGCCAAATGTCACAGGCAGAATATGGCAGAAGTTCCTGCTGGTAGTTCCTCTGGCTGCATCTGAATTCACTAAGGTATTACACACATTTCTGTTAAAACCAGAAGGCCAGTATGAACCTCCTAATATATATCTTCCCAGTTTGAATCAAATTTCCTAGTTTGGGCTCCAAAGCTCTTCATATTTACATCTGCACACTAGACAAATACCTTTTATTTTTAACACAGCATAGTCCAAGTAACCTCCTAAATTCCTAGCATTTAATGAACTCCATAAACAATAAGAAGAGTCATGCTGATGTATGTCTTTGGAGCTTAATGTGAAGTTCATATTTTTAGAGTCATTCTTCATGGCCAGCACCCTGGTATATCTGGGATTTCTTGAAAAGGATTCTCATTTCAATGAGTAGATCACTCAATTTTTGAAGTGAAATGTATTACTCATTAATCTCCTAAGGAAAACAGTCCCTCTGTTATATATTCTGTTAATATGTATTTTCAGATTTTGACACTGCCTCTCTGTTATAACCAGCCTAAAGTATTCCCATTCAGCTGTAAACGGTATTTAATCAAGCTCTCTTCCTTGGCTGTGCCAGTTAATTTTTCCCAGCACAGTTGCCAGCAGAGATGACCCTTGATTTCAAACATTGCTCCAAAACACAAACACAGCTGTATGTCAGAAGAAATCAACCCCCCCCCAGAATAACATATTTGAACCCCCTGTATATTTTGAGTTTCATTTTGATACCAGTCTCCAATTCAGACCCAACAATATTTTAAAAGAACAACAATACTGAATGACAGAAACATATTTCACTCACAGTGGGACACACTTGACTTTTTTTCCTTTAGATGTATTCTCTAGGTCTCCAAATGCAAGATTTGCCTAACCACTAAAAATATTTTCCAAGGGATAGGACTGCTCTTTAATTCAAGAACTAAACAATGGAGCTGGTCTCGATTTCTTGCTTTTGGTAATTAACTTAAGAAAAATCATTGAGCTAACTTGTTTCATTCTCTTTCCAATTTTAATAGGTTGATTTCAACTGATTTTACTGTCCTTTGGATCATTATCTGAACACTGATATATGCCTCTTAAAGCTGGATAATAAAAAGTAAGGCTGCAGAGTGTGTTGGTGTGAATTGAACATCACCAGAGAGAGTTATTACAGATTTTATAGGGCACAGAAACACTGTTTGAACCCTGAGAAGCCTATATCTAGTGTTGGAATTGTACTCAAAACAATGAAATACAGGAATATAGTAAGAAAATTTGGATTCCACTTCCCACAGTGTGTGTTCAGCTCCCCTTGATCTTGTCCCCAAGAATAAACCAAGAAAACCCCAGAGTGTCTTTTGTTGTCTTACTGTGAAGAATACTTTCATCCAATCCGATTTACTACCTAGGAATTACTTGATGCCTGTCGTAGCCTAAGGAGTCTACCTTTGTGTTTTTCTATAGTTGTGAACATACGAAAAACTTGTTTGAATTATCATCTGCACCATCTGATGTGATGAGCACAGAACATAATCTCTGGGCAGGTGATCCCTTTCCATTAGAGAATTCCAGTGTCACCATTGTTCTGCAGAAAGGCTCTTCAGAACATGATGCTTAGCATCCTTATGATTTCAGATATAAGGATATTCATGGCTGTTTTTCATGCCAGAAGTGACAGTTCTGTCCTTTCACTTTTATTAGCTTTTTATCTGCTAAGTTGAATAAAATGAAGTCCTTTAATCTCTTTTCATGAGAACGAGGTTTCCCTACTTCCCATCTATTAGCCCTGATCTCACGTGGTCCAAAGTGATTGCATTTTCTCGGATGTATTTTTTTTATTATTTTATTTATTTATTTATTTAATTTATTTTGCCATAATATGCTATTACTTTTCTCTGAACAAGAGATGTCTTCCATCCCTCAGCCCTCAGTTATTATCGCATTCACAGTTTTTTACTGTGCACAGTAATGATCATTTTAAGGGGAAGTCAAACCTGAACTGTAATGAATTTTACTGGCAACCCTCCCCCAGATGAACAAATCCCTTTTCTTGGACAACTAATTGCCAATTAGGCAAATAATTGTTATTTGCACTTTCACCTGTACTTTAACCTCAGCAATTTCTATCTTTTCCAGTTACAATATTTTTTTTTCTTGTTGCACTGAATGAAAGGATTCATCAAAGTCCAAAACTTCAGAGGCACTCTTTCTGTTCAGAAAAGCTAAGGAATCTAGCAGGCTAATCTCACAGAATCCTCTTTCAGGTGTGTCTAGTCTTCCATGTTCCTTCCATGTATTCTTTTTGTTCCTCATCTAATCTTTAGCAAACATCCTCTGTGTATTATAGTCACTAAACCTTTTGGGCCTAATTTCTGTTTTATTCTGCCATATTAACATGAAAAGGAGTCACTATGCAAGAGGAGTCTGTGAAGTTTTGATCTCGTCTGTGTGCCAATCTTTGAATCATTGAATCAATCATACAATCATAGAACGGCTTAGATTGGAAGGGACCTCAAAGCCCACACAGTTCCAATCCCCTTCCATGGGCTGGTTGCCTTCCACCAGCACAGCAGCCCAGGGCACATCCATCCTGGCCTTGAGCACCTCCAGGAATGGGGCACCACAGTTTTTCTGCACAGCAGTGCTAGGGCCTCACTGCCCTCTGAGTGAAGAATTTCCTCCTAATACCTAATCTAAATCTCCCCTCTTTTTCCTTAAAATCATTCATTCATGCCCCATTCAGAATCACTGGACTCTAAAAAGAAGACTACAGCAACATGATTACTTCAAGATTTTCCCTCCTGAAGAACTTTTAGAAGTTGTTGTTGTTGTTATTATTATTATTATTATTATTATTATTATTATTATTATTATTATTATTATTAAATTGTGAGTTACGAATAAAAGCTGAAATGCAGACCCACTAAGAGAAATTTTTAAGCAAATACTTAAGCTTGGTACTTTCAAAATAAATTACAGTGCAGTAAAAAACAAGGATAGATCTTCTGCACAAACTTACGTTCCTCAGCTTTTATCATGTATTATGAACAACTTTTGCTAGATCCATGTTCAGTAAAATGTAAATATGCTGTTTCATGCTGCACCTGAATTCTGCATTATATTTTCAGAGTTCTCTTGGAAGCCTCTTAACACATGTTTTAGTGTTATTTTTATTTTGCTCTTCATCCTTATTTATATGGTATGAAAAGAACAGAAACTGCGTTTTTATTGAAATGGGAGTGGACTATGGCTTAGGGAACTAGATAATAAAATATTAATAGTTCACAAATTCACTCCATGCCTGAGTGAACATCTTTATTGATCGCAAACATTACGATAAGACTTTGTATATGAAATACATGCATCAAAGAATGCTATTGTGCTTGGCAAGCCTTAAATTATAGTAGACCTTTTCAGGAACCATGTGGTTTTGTATTAAAAGGCAATACAATATGATAAAGCATCAAAACGAACAGTTTAGCTTTGTACTGTACTATACATAAAATGCATGCATCAAACAAAGAGAAGTCTTTGTTAAAATATACATAGCAAACAAAACCAGAAAGTCAGGAACAATGTTTAAACTGTGATACATCATGCTGATGAGATATTACTGTTTCAATAGCCACATCTCTGAGTAAAAAACAGCTTTCATTTATTTTTCCACAGCCCTAAGATGGCCTCACTGAATTTCTGGCTTTCATCTGTATTCCATACACACACTTCCAGAATTTTTGAGATGTCTGAATGTTGTTTGATTTGCATCCAACTTGCTGACACAGCCTCAGTTTTGTTGCAGATCAAATAATCTAGCTTTTTGGAGGCAAGTGATTAGGAATTCTTATTGATGATTTATACAGCCTTGAATAAACTCATTTTATTTGGCTTGTCATAACCAGTTTTAATTTTCTGTTCTGCTAGTAAAAAGCTTAGCAGTTTGTTTATTGTACTGCTTTAATGTCAACAACCTAATCTACTTTAAAGAGCAAAGTCAATATTGTATTTTATTAAAGTAAATGGGAAGTTTAATTATATGTTTCAGTTAACCTTGGCTTTGTGTTAGCTTTTTTTTCCCTGCTAATATTTTTTTCTGTAAGTAAATCTTTATTCAAAGCTCCTATGTCCTCCTCCTCCTCAGATCTAAGAGCCAGCAGGTAGTGTTGCCTGCAGACTTCTTTACAAAGGGTAGATATATTTTTCCTTTCTAGCATGATGGCTTTGTGGATGCAGAAGCTGTCCTAGGGTTAATAATCATTTCAGTTGATAAAAAGGTGCACATGACATTGAGTCATGGCTCTTTCTGAAGCTTGGGGTGAACACTGGTTCTTGCTCTCTGAAGGCTTTGCATTGGATCTCCACTGTGGTTTGGGAATCTAGAGGGCATCCATGACACCCACATGGGTCTAGTGGCACAAAAGTTACAGGAGACTCATCTGATAGTGGAAGAATGAGGTGGGCATGTTATATGCAGTCAAACAAACCAAATCTTCCCTGAGAAATACAGCATACCTGTCAAATTCAGATGCCACGTTAGATAACACAGATTATTTCAATATTCGCCACAAGACAAAATAGTCACAATCCAAACATGTCATACCATGTCTTCACATCCAGGATACTGAATCTGGATGTAATAGAAGAAGGGATAATACGTATATGTTCCAGGTCCTACTCTCTTATTGTATGAACCTGCAGTTGAATCCCTCTGCAGATGCGTAATAGGAATGTCAGAAGCAAAACCTGTAGATACAAAAAATTAAGTGGAACAGAGAAAAGAACGGTTTACCATTTGTTGGAGGCAAAGTTGAATATCTCTATCAAGGCAATTTATTATAAGGTTTGTAGAGCTGAAATTACCCATGTTGAAGAGAGAGCACAGGAATAAAGAGGAAGTAGGAACTCAATATACCTCAAGAGAAGTGGGACAATTACAAATCCATATGGAAGTGGAACTTTCTTCTTAAAAAATATTCATATTCCAGATCTCCTTGAAGTGATGAATGATTTTCAAAAGTCAAGTCAGAGAAAGTCACAGGTGCTCTTTCAGGCTTTATTTCTGCACACCTTCATCAACAGACACAATGAAAACCAAATAATCAAATGCTCTGGGCCTTTTATTACTTCTGTTGGTTCTGTTTGGAAAAAAGGAGAGAGGGGAGTTTTGAAATATAGTAAAAAAATGTAATTTATATGTTGGTTCTGCCAACTTTTCATGGAATTTAAAATTTTAAGGGGTCAAAGATTGAAACCTAGGTTTAGTTTAGATTAAATCCTTAAAATGCAATTACTTACACTTCTCTAAGCCAATCTGCCACATCTATACATTTTAAGATCCTTTAAGATAAGGTAATAAATCTATTTTAATCTTTTTGTTTCTGTATTTCTAGAAGCATATTTGTTCTTTCAAAAATCTATTTTAATTATTTTCTATCAAGTTAAACAGATAAATTTTAAAAGAATATGGTGCAATAGCCTTTTGTTCTTATAAGTTTACATCAACCTGTATGTTCGATTTAAGCACTTCAGAAGTTTCTTTTTTTTTTTTTTATTCAGAGAGCAGTTCCTTCTATCCCAAGTTCCCAAGCTGAATGGACTGAACCAGTCTGAAAAACTTTCCTCTCTGAAAATGTATGGAAGTTTACAAGGTTTCCATAAGTATGATTATCAAAGAATTATTAGGCATGAATTGTCCTAACCACAGGTTACAATGAATCAGCAGAAATAAAGCAAAAATAATGAATTTGACATAACCCTTCATGTATTATACAGCAGAAAATGTTCAGCAAGGGGTAGTGAAATATTTAACACTGACTCTTCATCTACTTTCTTTCTACATGTTTTTACTTCTTCACAGTTCCTAAGGCACTGTTATAAAGCATGTTATCAAAATAATGCATTAAGTTTTTGTCAGTTCATATTTTTTTTTCACAATTAAATTTTTATTGCCAGTAAGATATTGATTTAAGATAAATATATTCTGCCCAATTAAGATTATTCTCCTGGAGCAACACAAACTGATCAATGTTGTCAATGTATAGTCACCCAGCACTATTCAAATCCTGAGAATCATTTAATCTATTAAATGAATGCATAAAGACAATATTAGCTACTCTGCCAAATTAATTATACTGACACCCTATTGTTCATTTTGTGATTCACAGTAAAAGAACCTCCCTCATCCCCAGAAGGAGGGTTTACACTCTACCAGGGTAAGAGTCACCTAACCAGACATCACCCCTAGGAAGTCTAACGTAGTCTCTTTGAAGCAGTAGGAAATGATCTGTGTCGGTTGGAGGATACTTCACTAAACTGCCTAGCAAAAACAAGTGAGAAAAATCATAACGGACACCTAATAACCAGAAAAAAAATTGCCACAGGTGATAACTTTATGCTCAATAGCATGAGAGTTGATTATCCTTATCATAATGGCAACATACATAATGACAAATCTTATTAGCTGTCATAAAAATTATCCAGCCCTTCAAAATTTATGCCATAGTATTTAAATCAAATACCTCCTTCAACAATAAAACCTAAATCGCTCAATGCAGAAGTATGTATTTTTTATTCTAAACTCACAATTTAATTTAACTGTGCTATTTCCTGTGCAATATGTCCTTCATATTTTTCACACTAAACTCCCTTTAAACTCTTCCTATGCAGCTAAGCAATTCCAACCTTTGTGACACCTCCATTTATGCCTTATTGCTGTTTATTTTGCCCCCCGGTGAGTTTTGTAATCTCATCTATGTTTTTCCTAAAGTCAGGTAAGCATATTTGGATTAAGTAGTACAGAAGTATGCTGTTCATTATTGCCTTTTAGGGCAACTGAATTTTGTTGGCTCTAAAGATTTTAATCTGCTTTAGCACACTTTCCAAGTTACATACAATAATCTTGGGTTATTTTTCTCAGGGAATCCCTTGAGTGCTCATAAAAAGTTTTGACTGTTTTATCCATCATTACCGGTCAGTCCACAGTTCTTTGGTGTTTCTAATGTTCCTCACTCAGCTCTCAGGATGCTGGAATTGTTTCAAATAATTGACACTACCTTTTTTCTCCAGTGGTTGACTCAAGAGAATAAAATAATCCCAGATTCTTTTTATTATTATTATTTTATCTTTACATATTCCTTTGAGTACCTTTGATCTTCTTTTTGGCTAATGCTGCTGATAATAATAATATAGGCCAAATCACTGCTCTTTCTGTGCTAAGAAGTGAACATTATTACTTAATGTATAACTTGATCAGAAGTGGTAAGAGAATTCTTCTTCCCTTCAGGTAATAAAATTCACTGCAGAGAGAGAGAGAATTTTGATGACAATGTAGGTTTGCTGAGATCAGTGTTGCTCTATTCAAATGTCCAGTAGAATCACAGACTCATGGAATCCTTTGAGTTGGAAGGGACCTGTAAAGATCTTCTAGACCAACTCCTCTTCAGTGATCAGGGACACTTACAGTTAGATCAGGTTCCTCAGAGCCCTGTCCAGAGTGATTTAATGTCTCTGGGGGCACCCACCATGCCTCTGGGCAACCTGCTCCAGTGCCCCACGCAACAGGGAGTAGGTCCTCCAATTACTTTGGAGAAAAAGGGTGAGAATTCAAACCATTGATACTGCTTATCCAATTCATGACTAAGACATCACAGGCCAAAATACTTGAGGATCCATCTTTTCTATCCTCCTAGAACTACCACGGTCCTATTTTGTCTGGAATTCCATCATGTTCTTTGCAAAGGTTTGCAGCCCAGTCCATGGATGAGAAATCACAAATAATGGGTGAAATGATACAATCACACAAAGCAAGTCTGAAGGTGAAAATTATCTAAACAGTGACATTATTCCTATATAAAACTATGTCCCTTTAGTTCAATGCTTTGAGTTTCTGTACCCTTCTACAAAAGTTTAGATTATTTTCCAGTTTTCTGGTCAAGCATTAGATGTCGAAAACTGCTCTTTTGGACTGATGTCTATGGGATTGGGTAGACTGACATTTATGATTGTTCTTGTATCAACATTAAGACTTTTTGAATTGAAAGATAAGTGGTGAAATGAAATGAATTGGAATCTATCTAGATTTTCATGACTGTGATTCAGACTTTCTGCAACGACTGGGCAAATATTTACAGAGCATACAAGACATTACTTATAGTTTTAGATGCCACTGCTGGTTGGTAAAAACCAGAAAACAAAACATTTCTAAAATGTGTATACTGAAAAGTGAGTCTGCAGAGAAAGAAGAGCACTGCAGAGTGCTCTGCTTACTTTGTCTTATTGACGTTATGTCAGATCTGGTCAGAAGACAAGCAAAATGATCATTTTTTCTAACCACTGCCATAGTAAATTCACCTTGGAAGCTAAAAGCCAAAATATGATCTTCCTGGCTCATGAATCAATAATAGTGATAAAGCATTAACAGGCCGTACTCTTCTCTCGAATGCACGTGAATAATTCAATTGTAAAAAATGCAGCATTCATTTGTATCTGAGGGACATTGCTGGATTGCTGCTAATGTTTCACTGAAATAACTGGAATTCAAGGGCATTATACTAATTTACTTTATGGAGCATGAAGCTCTGATATTCCATTGAAGGCTCAAAGGCTGAATCGAGCAAATTCTCCCAGTAGATTTGCACAGGATAACTTATAGTCATTTTAAACCTTGTTGCAAATCACTGCATGATGTTGCACTCTTCTCGTTCACTGCTTTTTATAAGTAATACCAGTATCATGTGAAGGGTCCCTGTATACATCCTTCACTGATCTCTTAGGCCAGGTCAGAGGCAGCTGTTGCTTTGAAGCCACTGAGGAAAAGATACTGGAGAGGTATGTGCTATTAATAAGTGTTACAATAAATTTACATCAAACTCTAGGGAGAATAAATGTCTGTTGGTATTTTTTCTGTCATTCGAAACAAAATCAACTGTAGGTAAAACTGAAAAATGTTGGATAAAAAATTAGTGACTCTGAAAGACCACATTAAGTTCTGCACTTATGCTGTAGAAGAAACTCAGTGTGACATAAACTTCTGAAAATCCTCAAATCACTGATTAAAGCAGCTACCTCCCATTTCTGAGCAACAAGGGAGAAAGGATTTGCTGAAAACATGTTCCTCTATTATGGGCTCTATCAGACCTCTATTCTGCAACAATGCAATGAAGCAAATTTCAGAGCTATAATTGGATTTAGATTCTGTAGAAGTGAACTTTAGCATATGGATTGCAATTAACACCTCCTGACAGAACAAAGTGTGGAGACAAACGATGTCATATCTATTAAGAAAAGGTCAGATTCAAACCATGATTTAGGTACCAAAAATAGGACTTGCTAGCAGTATGCAGCTGCACACGTTCTGGATTTAGATCCTACAAAGCACATTTAGTTGCCTAGAACTCCGCAGGCCTCACTTGTAATGTAGCTCAAGATTTCTGGTGCTTTGCTGGATGATGATTTCAGCAGCTTCAGGCAGAGGTTGATAATAAACCCAAATCTTCTGTTTCCTGCAGTTCTCAAACTTTTGCCTAAAAGTTTTTACCAGGGAAAGCAGACAAAGCAGAAGGAAGCGCAGCCTATGGGAACCAGGTTCTCTGTACTACCTTGTCTGCAAAGTCACTAAGCCCCTTTGAAAGGGGCCCGAAAGGTGCATGAGAGATGACAAAATGATAGTTAAATTACAGAATCATAGACTCATTAAGGTTGAAAAAGATTATCTAGTCCAACTGTCAACCCATTACCAGCATGCCCACTAAAACATATCACTCAGTGCCACAAAGCTGTCACCTGACATCTAATGCTCGTATCAAAGAAATGCACCAGATTTATCTGTTGTGTTTATCTTGCATTTCTTAACCTGTGTCTGCTGCAACATTCATTTCAGTCTAGCCAGACTCGTTTTCCTCACATCGCAGTTTCTGTGCACTTAGCAGTCATATATTAAGTGATACACCCAACATTGGTCATATGATTTATTTTCTCTTTGAGAGAAAATAATTTCTTTTCACTATGATTTATTCTCTCTAACCTTTTCTCTAGTCTGGGCAGAAAGCTACATGTTGATTTGGAACAATTTTTCATATTTTGCCTGCACAGGCTGCAGCCTGCATTTTCAGTCACGCAGGCAGTCCTGAGAAGTGCACCCTGCCTTCTGGTTATAAAGCAGCAGCATGTGTAGCAGCTGTTGGTATCTGCTGTCCATCTGCATATCCCATCATGTCCACACTCAATGGCAGGTTTCTGCTAAGACAAACTTGCCTACCTGGATGGGACAGGAATCTTTGCTCTTCTTGTCTTCAATGAGTTGGGCAGAGAGGAGCCTGAAATTCAGTTCAACAATAAGTTCAACAAATGCAAGTGCAGGGTCCTGCACCTGAGAAGGAATAACCACATGCATCAGTACAGATTAGGGGTGGTCTGCTGGAAAAGAGCTCTGCAAAGAAGGACCTAGGTGTCTTGCTGGACCACAGTTTGTCCATAAAACAGTGTGGCCTTGTGACCAAGAAGGCCAATGGTATCCTGCAGTGCATAAAAGTGAGTGTGGCCAGCTGATCGAGGGAGGAGATCTTCTCCCTCTTCTCTGCACTGGTGAGGCATGTTTGGAATGTTGTGTCCAGTTCTGAGCTCCCCAATTCAAAATAGACAGGGATCTTCTGGAGAGAGTCCAGTGATGGGGCACAAAGATGATGAGGGGTCCGGAGCATCTCCTGTACTTTCAGGCTGGGGAAAACTGAGAAGGGATCTTATCACTGTTTATAAATATCTAAAGTGCAGGAGTCAAGTGGGTGATGCCAGGCTGTTTTCAGTGGTGTGCAGTGACAGGACAAGGGATACTGTGCAAAAAGCACAATAATAACAGAAGGATTAAGTTCTATACTGTGACAAAAGGTGACAAAGCATTGGAACAGGCTGCCCAGAGATGTTGTGGAATATCCTTCTCTGCATAAATGTTTTTCTAAGCTTTTTCTAAGCTTTTCTTTTCTGGATGTTTTTCTAAGTAAGCTACTGTAGGGAATCTGCTTTGGCAAGGGGGGTGGATTTGATTATTCCCTCCAACTCCTATAATCCTGTGATTCTCTGATTCTGTGAACATTAAGACACAGCTTTTTATTTTTGCTAGGTGCCCATCAGCTAACATCAGAAACTGATGATAGCATCTGCTGTTCAGCGAGTAAAGTAGGACAAATACTGGGGCTTTCTTATGGATGAAACTCTACTAAGAAATCCCTTCTTCCCTTCTGCTTTGAGGAAACAAGCCTAGGCAGCTCTGGGAGCTACATGACCAGGCAATTAAGAACAGCTTCCTAACCTGCCTGACAGCTGTGATTTATCTCCCACTGGCAGTGTATAGTGGAAGTAAAGCAAGAGAGGTCGGCAGAAGTACTCAGATACGAGTTAGGATCAGGAATGTCACGATTCGACCGGGACATGAGTCAGGGCTCTGACCTCAGTTTAACACACGCTTTAAACACAGCCTGTCCTGGAGCACACTCCAGGTTATTCTGTCATCTTGAGAGACTTACACTTGTAACACACCATATTCCTTCATGGCAGGAGGCACAGTTTTTATTCTCATGATCTTCTGTGAAGTCCAACCCTGAGTTAATCACCAAATCTACCAGAAAATACATAGAACATGCTTAAGTCTTCTATGAAAGACCTCATGGTAGGTGGGAGGATTTGCATCGTGTTAGTGAAGTCTTCTGAGAAAAACCATAACACATCAGGACCTGGGAAACTTCAAGGCTAACAGACTTATCGTTTTAGAACCATGGAATCATTAAGGTTGGAAACAATCTCTAGGCTCACCTAGTCCAATCACTATGGCCACCCCCACCAAACCCTCTAACCATTTCCCTCAGTGCCTTATCTCCATGGTTCTTGAACACTTCCAGCAATGGTTACTCAATCATCTCCCTGGGCAGCCTGTGCCAATGCCTCACCATTCTTTTTGAGAAGAATTTGTTCCTCAACCCAATCTAACCCTCCCCTGGTGGAACCTAAAGCCTTCACTTTTCCTGCCCTAGTATCTGGAAAACGAGGGCAGTGGTTCCACTTTATTGAAGTGTTGTAAGGACAGTTACTGGAAGGATTTGCCTAAAATCCATATAATATTGCATATATGTAACGTTTTACAAAACACAGTGAAATTTTGTTCTAGGTGGGATTTCTAATATTCTTTAGGTACTGCTTTCTTTTAGTGGCATTTTTGTGGTTGGGAAAAGGGGATTTGCTTTTATTACCTTATTTTTTTTTATGTAAAATGCAAGAAGAAAAGTACAGGACATATGTACCTGATTGCTAGCCAGTCAGTTCCTCCCAGTTTATAGTTTTGATTCCCTCCTCTGCAGTTTGTTATTGAAATTGTCAGTCTACTGAGAGGAATTCCACTTTTCTCAGTACTTGGTCCTGACCATACTGGAAGCAAGAAGTATAAAAAATTTGATGAGAAAGCGTATTATGACACTCCCAGTTGGCTTGTCTGGACAAAAGAATTCCAAAGAGTGCAGCTGCACTTTCTTTGCTAATTAAAACCAAGCCATGGTATGGTTCTTTAGCTGATATGAATGGAGTTAAATTTGCACAACAGTGTACACAAGGTAAGGACGCACTCTGGAACTCTTTCATTGATTTGTTCTTGCAAGAGAATTTTCAAAATAATTTGGTATCACACAGCAGAAATGCATTTAATTTTTTTAAAAAAATCATTGAAATATTTTTTAAAAAATATTTTAAACTTGCCTCAAAGGAATTTAATTTATGTGTCTATTACTTTTATAGTTCTATAGAAGAATAAAATGGTGTTAATTATATGTAAAAGGTGTATTGGTGCTTTTTCACAACATGAGGTTTTAATAGATCTGCTGTTTTAATGCATATTCTCTTTTTTTGTGTTTTTTTTTTTCTTTTGTATGAACAAAAATAATTCTATACAGAAAAGAATGGCATTATTATTACTTATACTTTTATTATTGTAATGCTTATTGATATTTCTGTTAATCAGGAGGCTTTGCGCTAAAACTGTATAATTCATCTCAGGAAAAGCATATTGGACAGAGTATCTAATTATTTTTTCATTGATAGAATTATTTCTGTGTCAGTCACTTCTGATTTTCAGGCAAGATCATGCAGGTTTTCATCTCTATTCCCTCTCCCTTACATCTCCTTTTTTTCGCATGCTTCTTGCTTTCTTGCTGCACTTTCCTTTCTAGTGCTTTCTCTTTCCATTTTCTTGCTTTCTGGTTTTGCATCTGCTTAGTTGGAAGATGTCATGAAATTACTAACTGGAACAAGTCTGAATGCAGCCCCTTCCCTAAGTCTTTTAAATAGACCTTTCTTTACGGAACTTAGAAGAGAAAATTAATAAAGCTAATTCAGTCTTCCTTAATCTGGAATACTACAGAGGTATAACAGCACTTGAGAATCTGACAGGCAGAACATTTTTTGTTTCCACAGAGGTTAGGAAATTCCCTTATTTCACTGTTTTCTTTCCCCTTTCCTTTTCTATTTTCCTCTTATTTTTTCCCCTTTCAATCTTCCTTTTCCCTTTTCCATTTTACCCTTTCCTTTCTCATTCTCTCTCTTTCTTTGTATTGTCTTATCTATCTAGAAATCTTGATGAATCCACATTTATTGAGGAATTTTTCTTCCCATTATTTCTGTAAAGATCCACTGCTCATGGAGAAGTGATGATCCTCGCCTTGCTCAACAAGTCTTGAACAAAACTTCTCTCTGAGTTTCATTCTGACTCTTTACATCATCTAGCTGAAATATATCTGTTAGCATTGTTGATGTTCCCATTGGCTGAATTTTGACAATCCACTCCATGTTTTTCTTTGAAATTTTATGCATTAAGCATTTTCATAATCCTCTGCATACATGGATCTTATCTATAACCTCCCCTGCAAGCATCTCTTTCCTCCTTCTTTCCGAAGTCTGCAGCACAATGCAGTGTTCTATAACACAAAGCAATGAGGGGAAAAAAATCATCAGCTATAGTCATAAGGGCAATCAGCTAATTTAGTGATTTTTATTGTTTTGAGGAGGAAGTAATTTGCAGTGTAAGTGATAATGAATGTTGACAATTGGCATTAGAATATATTTGGAGATTTGTGTGGTTTTCTGAGACCCTGCTTGAGAAGTAGGCCTGTGCAAAGTTCAGGAATGCTAAGGTGTTACTTATGCTGAGGCAATCCCAGGCATGAACATCAGCTAGGCAGAGAATGGATTGAGAGCAGCCCTGAGGAAAAGGAGTGGGAGTGGTTGATGAGCTGGCAATGTTCACTTGCAACCCCAACAGTCAATCAAAAGAAGTATGATTAGCAGCTGGGCTATGCAGTTTTAATCAGAGCTAATTAGAGTTTTATTAGTTGAAATGTACTATCAAAGTGACACTGCTCTTCTGATATCACCACTGTGGCTAGTTCCTTTGCACAACATTGATCTGGAGACACAAACTTCTTCAAAGCTAGTTTTCCTATGTGTAGCTTAACAATGTATTTTGACCCATAACTATTCCCAGAGTAATTTGCTCAGTATTATATAACTGTCTGTGATGGGAACTGATCTCATAGCCCATGGCTCCCACCACAGCACCAAAAACATGGATTTATCCTTCCTATATTTTTAGATAATGAGTGTGAAAAAAATTCAAATATATCTAGAGGTTTTGTATAATTAATATTTTATGTTCTGGTTCCTGCCTCAATGCATCTGGTTTCTAACAAACGCTACCAAATGAATTTCCTGCCATTAAAACCTAGGAGTGAATCTGATGGCCTTTAAAGAAGACAGATATGTGATCAGTAACAGGTTTCTTCCCTCTAAGTGAGGGTAGGATTAAGTATCACTACAAAGCACCAATCTTCACCACATTTTCAGGTCAGACATTTCCCATTAGTAGTAAAAAGAAAATGTAAACAGTACAGGAACATCTACTTGAGAGATCACCAAGATACTTATTTGGCCACCTAGGCAGTTGACCTGCAAAGATAAATGGCTCTGCATTCTTTTTCACTTATTTGTCCATAAATTAGAGATGAAAGTATTGATAATGATAAATCTATGTTAGCATATGAATCATTTATGTCCTCGAAGAGGAGTCATGTTGTTTCTGATCTTGTTTAGATTTTCATTTTACTTTTTGTTTAGCTATTTATGAAAGTTTAAATTTTATATTTAAGAATGGAGCAACTAAATCTTCTCTTTGGAGAAGTGACATGCACAGTTTTATATTTACTGTCATTGAGAAGAATCTATTCTCTTTTTCATTATGCAAATAGATCCAGAAATAATTAGGAAATATGGTAATGATATATGCAAATCCCAGCACAAACAATTTGTTCCTATTTTATATCACCACAAACACCCTTTGACTTTCAAAGAAAATAAATACAATATGCTCTGTAGACTTAGGAGAAAACAACCCAAACTTGATTACCTTTCTCATGAAATAAAAGAAAGACACCTTGCAACTTCCTCAATTTTATTTTTGAAGAACAATAACGGTAGCAGACAAGAATAGATATTCTGGGTTGTCATCTCTCATTTCCTGGCATCACAGGCTGCCATGTCAAATTCTCCTTTTCCACAAACTGGTGGAGCATGAGCTTTTGCTTTCACATCTTCTTTTGAAAGGTTGCTCATGAATTCTTCATACTATGCACCTTCGCATTTCTTGCCAAAAGTTGGTTCCAGTCAGGTGGTTGACTTATGTTTGGCATAAAAAATTCTTTGCTCTTTTGCTGATTTATTTATGGAAGGAAAGCAATCAAAGCTCTCTGAGCTTCTATCTTTCGGTGCTGAACAAAGTATGGATGTTTTTTTTCTCACAGGTTCTTTCTAACTTACTTCTCTGGTCCTCCTTGAATATGTAAAGCTTAAGTTTTTGTACAGAATCCCAGCAGAAGTGTTTTTAATGCCTACTTCAAAAGCCATTGCAGTTTGTGAAAATACTGATCTAATGTAATTTGATGTCATTATGTTCTGTTCATAACGATCTTTATGTTTTTGCATCTTGCATTTAACTGTGCAAATGTTATGTTTATAATATGAAAGGGTCTTAGAATAGTGAACCCTATGTGCCATCTTCTGAAAGTAGAAGGCTTCTATCATACATACCTCATGAGTAATGTCCAGCTAATGTGATTCCAGCGTGGGGATATGACCAGAACCATGGCCACGTGGCATTCCTCTATTGCTATCCTTGAAATACACAGTTATGTGTTAAGGAGTACTGAAGAATCAGAAAAGATGTTACAGAAATAACACCTGGAAATTTGAATCTTCAGTGAATCTGCCTGCCACGTAGGGAGCAAAAAGGCAGCTTAGAGTAACATTCCCCAGATTTCCCTCCATGCCCAATTGAAGTGAGTCATGAGAATTACTGAAATTTGGCTCATGCTCTTCTTGTACTCAACGTATATCAGGATCAGGCTCCTTATCAGCATTACTTTTTCTGAGCATACATCATTTATATAATTTTTTTGTCAAATCCAGAATCCCGGAGGGATTGGTGTTCACTTTTTAAAAACTTACATGAACTCAAATTTGCATTTCCCATTTCACTCTGCCTCTCTAAGTACAACATAATTCAGTCTCATTTGATTGATATAAATTACATTTTAGAACTAGCTAGTTAATTATGCTAGAGACAGACATTTGAAAAAAAGAAAAAAGATGAAGGAAAAGGAAACTTAGATTTGATTTACTGGCATGTAGTTCCTGTATCACAAAGGCATAATAATTTTAAAACAATTTTAATAACCATCATCCCTACCGAAGTAGCTAAGTATGCCAAATAAAGCAGGATGAAATAACATTTTTCAGGCTTGGTGAAATTAAAAATTGGAGCAAAGTAAATAGAATCATAGAATCATAGAATCATAGAATCACCAAGGTTGGAAAAGACCTAAAAGATCACCCAGTCCAACCATTCACCTATTACCAATAGCTCCCACTAAACCATGTCCCTCAACACAACATCCAGTCTTTCCTTGAACACCCCCAGGGTCGGTGACTCCACCACCTCCCTGGGCAGTCCATTCCAGTGCCTGACCACCCTTTCAGAAAAGTAATACTTCCTCATGTCCAGCCTGAATCTCCCCTGCCGTAGCTTGAAGCCATTCCCTCTGGTCCTATCACTAATGACACGAGAGAAGAAGCCAACCCCCAGCTCAATGCAACCTCCCTTCAGGAAGTTATAGAGAGCAATGAGGTCTCCCCTGAGCCTCCTCTTCTCCAGGCTGAACATTCCCAGCTCCTTCAGCCTCTCCTCATAAGCCCTGTGTTCCAGACCCCTCAGCAGCTTTGTTGCCCTTCTTTGAACACGTTCCAGGGCCTCAATGTCTTTCTTGCAGTGAGGGGCCAAAATAGCGCATAGAACTGAGTCAAAAATGTTTTTCAGATTGTTCAGCAACAATGATAAAGAAAAATTAGCGAAAAATGCATTTATTGAATAATGAAACTGACATGCTTTAATTTATATCAATGTTTTAACTTACTTTTTGAACCACAGTTTTCTTTTGATTTTGGTCTCTATTTGTTTGAAACACCATTTTCTGAAAAAAGATCTAGAAATTCACATGGCTGCCAGGCAATGCTTCCCTTTCATTTTCCTTCAAGATGAGGAAAAATTCATATAATCCAATGAAGTATCACTTCAGCCTTGGAAAATATCTTTTCCTCCTCTTTTAACACCTGTGACATCAACATCACCTGCTTAACCTGCCCATGTAACATGGCCCTTACGCATATAGCAAGAGAGTATCTTTGCTCAAGTCCAAGCAGTGCCACTGACGAAATCCATGATCTAGGGGCATTTATTTAGCTCTGTATTTCAAGTAGTTTGTATTTGAAAGGGCAAATGGTAATTACCATCACCAAGGACTTGTTATGGTTGAAAATGAGATTTCCATGTTCCCAGAAGGAATTTAACTGCTTACTCCAGTTGATTTCAAGGAGGGCTGGGATTTCATTCTTTTAGACAGTTTTTAAAATTCTGTCCTACTTAATTAATGTCTATTCAGTGCTTTGAAGATGTAAAAAAAAAAAACGTGTATAAATGTGAAGCATTCTTACTGTTTGTGCAGTCCATCCATGCAGCATCCATGCAGCAGTTCAATATGACATTTATGTGAACCATATCACAAAGACTTATGAAGAAGTGATCACATGCTTGGAATTTAGATTTTTTTTTCTTTAACAAAGAAATCACACACTGAAATAAAAATAGAAATCTCCACAAACACAGAAAGTTACTCATGGTTTGAATATCTACAGTTGTACCAGTACTCAAAAGCAATGAGAGTTTAGCTGACATGAGAAAAGAGGTCATTTGGACTTCATGAAATTCCTCTTTATGACTACACTAAAAAAATATAAATAAATTGAAAATTAAAGTTTTGGGCTGCTGAATTTTGCTCAGTGTCCAAATAACAACCCTGTTTTTTTTTTTTTTTTTGTTTTTGTTTTTTTCAGAAGTGCTGAATCACCCAACTTTCCTCAGTCTATCTTCCGAAAATGTTGAGTTCTTAGCATTGCTGAAGAGAGTCATCTATTAGAAGACTGTAGTCTGAAATTCCACATCTGAAGATGTGATGCCACAAATCTGTATAAGGAATGAGATTTCCTTTAGAAAATGGAATGACCTCATCCTTAAAATTCAGCAAATAACTGGCTTCATCTTTGGTGGTGAATCAAAATCTGAATGTAATATGTAGTGTTTTGAGTTTAGCAAAACATGTCCATTGAGACATCCTACTCCTCAAAAAGTAAACATTACCATATTTAGTCTTGAAATGTTTCAAAATAACCCGTTTCAATATTTGTCATTTTCTTACCATTTGGTTTTTATTTCTTTCAGTTCAAAATAGCTGCAGGGCCATTTAAAATTTCTATGTTTTTTTCTTTATTTTATTCTGTTATCTCTTTGTTTGTTTTAACAACATAATGAATCTAACTGTTCCATCTCTCCACTGCTTGCTCCTCAGCATCTTCTTCAGCCAGCTCTTGAATATCTGAATCCAGGCAATAAAAAGTCCACAATTCTTCTTACTTTTGAAGTTCATAACTCTCACTGAGTAACTTGAGAAAGAAAAATAATAGCTACAGGATTGTTTTGGAAACAGTAGAATAATATTAAATAAGGATTGTTCCAGAATCTGTTAGATGTCAGTATTGTTCTTTAGAAATCCAGTTGGAAGTAGATTTCTCTGGAACAGCCAGAGCTTACAAGCAAGACAGCTCTTCAGCTGTGAAGTCTGGGAGAGCTAGCTGTTGTTGTTCAGCACCTCATCTATTAACGAGAGACTTTAAATTACGTACTCAGTGGAGCAGTAATCATTAGAACAGGCTCAAGATGCACGATGCAGATTTAATTTCACTGGAACCATTCCTAATGAGATTCTGTGTGATGCGGCGTATTTGAATTACTTTCTTGGGGGTGGGTCAGTAGAAAGGTATAAGGGAAAGAGTAATGCTGTTTAAAAATATTCATTAATAGACTTTTCAGAAATTCAAATCAAGTACAATATATAGGCTGAGCAGACTAATTTTTTTTTTTCCAGTAACACAATGTATTTAACCTTTATATTTCTTTTATGTATTTGATTTTCTATTGCCTGTATATTATAAAATGTCTTTTTCTTCTAAGCTTCAGACACTGCTGCTTAATACCCTGGGGAGTTCTCCAAGGTTATTAAATCCCTTGCTTTGTCACAAGTTACTAGATGGTACACTAACTCTCTCCTATATTTGGAAAGCTGCTATAATATTTCTAGTCCCCAGCAATGAATAATGTGATTAGTACCTTAGGGAATACAAACAAAAACATTATCAAAGTACATTTTCCAATATTTAAGAGGGGAATGCAAGCCTGGAAAAAAAAGCTACATGTTCCTGAACGCTGTCTAATAACATTAACCTGAAATCACTTGATTTAATTGTCCTGTTAAGCAGTTTATTGCATTACTTATGGGATAATAGAATGAGTTCAATGTGGGTTCATTGCATTATCTTATAAACAATGTAGCACATCATTAAACAGGATGATAGAAATCAGCGTATTTTATAAGAAACAATTATGAATGCTCATGCAAAGCTGCTAATGTGAACGGTAGAAAGACCTCACTGTGGCAAGGAAAAAAAGGCCTTTGTAGGGATAAAAAGGCAGAGCAATGTCAAACTATAATTCCCCAGAATTGGATTAGAAGCACAATTCTCCAAAATTGGTAGTTTCCCTCTCGTCTGACGTGCTGCACAAAAGTTTTCACTAAGTAGTGTATTGGAATCTCTCACTTACAGAAAATCATTCTAACCAAGTGTGTTAAAGGCTGAGTAATCTGGATCTGTTCAGCCTGACAACCAGAAGACTGGGAGGGGATCTGATAAATGTTTTTAAGTATCTGAAGGGAGGTGAGAGGCAAATGGATGAGGCCAGGCTCTTCTAGGTGGGTAGTGATAAGACATGGAGTAATGGCTTGAAACTTGAACATAGGAAGTTCCAAACTAACATGCTGAAGAACTTTGTTAGGGTAAGGGTGATGGAGAGCTGGAACAAGCTGCCCAGAGAGGTTATGAAGTCTCCTTCTATGGAGATATCCAAGGCATGTCTGGACAACTACCTGTGCAGCCTATTGGAAGGAACCTGCTTTAACAGCAGGTTGGATTCAATGGAATCTTGAGGTCCCTTCCAGCCCCTGCAATTCAGTGATAATGTGTTCTGCTTTTAGTGCATGTAGCACAGGTGTGTGACAGTATCCTAGAAAAACTGCAGAGAACTTTTTGACTTGCTTGTCTAGAATAAATCAAATAGAAATGTTCAGGAGAGGCTGAAGAGAATTCCAGACTACTTTAGAAGAAGCAGTGCCATGTTCTCAGAAGGAACTAATAGATGCAAAGAGAAATAGTTGCAGCCTTTTGACATGGGAAATTATAGGCATACTAAATGAAAGTTCCAGTTCTGTCTCCATCTGTTCAGAAATGAGAATAGAAAGAAATAGGGAAATACCCTTCCAGAGACAATATCTTCAAGTCCAGGAGATGGCAGCTGCCCCTGCTACAGTGCCTATCCAGCATTAGGAAGATTTCATGCTCCACCTTTCAATAACTGCAGCAATATGGCCTGTCTCGCTCATGCTGTGTGCACTGGCATTTTCATGTACAGTTTAGTTGGTTTTTAATTAATCAAAACAATTTTCAGAGTACAGAACTGGTAGAGAATGATTAGCTCCATATACCTAGCTCTCCCTTGCCTTGCAACTCAACTGAATAATGCACAGTTCTCAAGGTTAGACTTTTTGTGCAGAGAAAATGAAGTATTGGCTGTAAAAAAATGGTAGAAAGGAGTTATTTTTTTTCATGGCTTGCAGTGGAAAGTAGGCTTGATTCCTCCCAGTAAACCATTAATTTATTCCTTCAGACCTCATAGGATCATGTAAAGAAATGGTAATAAAACTTCCCCCTAATTGAAAGTTTTTGTGGAAAATTCTTAGGTGGGAGAAGCAAGATACATTTAAAAACATCTGTCCAGAAATAGTTAAGATACCAATTAAAAGCTGTTCATTGAATTATCATTTTTTAATGGGAGAACCTGGGAACAAGACACCCTTCCTGTTATTAAAAAAGATGTTAAAATATCTTTTGAATACTCGCAGGAAACAAGGTTGTCAAATATTTTTTTTCTCCAAAAGTAATGTATCCTATTTACGGGAAATGGCATTATTTGATAGAGCAAATTCTCAACTACAAAATACTATTTTGGAACACCATTAGCTGTGCATTTTTGTCAGAGATGAGCAAGGGCCTGTGTGAGTGGTTGTGAAAATCTGCACCATTGGACATGAACCACTGTCACTCTCATCACTGCTGAAATGCACCACCCACCACCTCACTGTGCTCCCATACACTGTTTGTTCAGCAAATATCAAATGTCAACGAGTGACTTTTATTTCTGCATGGAGGAATTCAGTGACACCCCTACTATATGAAACAACAAATAACAAATTCAAATGTTGTCTTCCCAGACCTTAGTCACAGACCAGATGAACTTGGCAATTACCGATTGATTTGCTTTCTGATTTAGCAGGTTGTGTTATATTAGGATAATATCTAACTTACTTTGGATATTTTTATGTATGATTTTCTTTCCCAGTAGAATCTTATCATACTCAAAATCTATGTTTTCAGATTTGTTATATGTATGCATTTAGAAAAGAACACATTCTGAATATACATAAGTGTCTAATTCATCAATGTCAATTTCACTGATATATAGTTAAATAGCTAGAAAAGCCTTCCTTTCACTGTCATTAAGGAGCATTACAAAGATTCTGTCAGTCTCCCACACTTTACAGCATACCCAGAATATCTTCTACTTTGAAGAAAGTATATGATCTTGAGAGGAGGCACTCTGCTATCCTCTCTTACAACACAAAGTATGTTCCCACAGTGAAAAAAGCATGTGGTGTGTGACATGGGAAAAAGGCAGGCTGGTTTCATGCTGTTGTTGGCTTTAAAGCTGTAATCATTTCAGGGACAAATAATGCAGATAGCAGATCCAGTATCACGTTTTCATAACCATTTTTGACTTTAGAACCCTCATGGAAGTCTAGCACAGCGTCCTGGACATCCCTTTCTTATTTGCCTGCTATTTTTGGACTGTTGAATTTGGAAGGATGATGTTAATGGCGTGGCACAGGATTGACATGTGAAGAGAGCAGCCAAGAGTATCTGGGAGCAGCAACCAAAGGGCTGAGGATTTTCAGTAGGCATTCTGGTGTAAGGAAAAGATGCAGTTAACTCATAGTCAATGTCCTTTAAATATATTTAAACTTTTTGGCAAAATTCCATCCAATGTGCTTGCCAGCAGAAGGCTGGCCAGTCATCCCGTGTGCCATGTATACCTGCCAGTCAGCACATGCACTGCTCTGGTTGAGACAGAAACGCTGGGACTTCTTCACATGGCAGGCTGAAAGAAGCATGTATGGGTATGGGAATATTTGGCGTTAACATTTGTGTTGAAGGACCCTTGAAGATGAGAAAGAGAGCTCAAGCTACTGAAAGGGTGGAAGAAAAGCATGAAATACTGATCAGACCCCAATCACTTCTACTTTTCTTGGTGCATCTTTAGAGAAGCCTGTGATGAATGAAAGATTCATTGTACAGAATCAAGCATCTGCTAACAGTATTTTTCTGATAATTAGATATGATATTATGAACAACAAAATGTTGCCACATCGTAGATATTTTCTGGAAAACATCCTTTTTTCATGGTGAGAAACACAGTCTTGTTCACCAAAGGCACAGTTTGTTGGCTATAAATGTTTATGAGTGTGTTGTGAGGCATCTGATTGGTTTCACTTACATGTACGACCACCAGATAACACTTTTTATTTACTGCTTCAATAACATAACCTTAAACAAACGTCCTGATCTCCTGTGACTAATTTGCCCTCTTTGTACCTCCACCTGAGATTTATGCTCTGAACAGATTTAGAGTTTTTGTTATCCTCAGTTTCAAGAGTCATCTATTCTGCTCCTGGAATCTCTTCTCTTCTCTTGCAGTGGATGCTAGAAGCAGTCCCTGACCCATCTATGATATGATCCTGTTAGTGTTCAAATAGAGCCATTCCTCTGTTTGGAAACTGGTAGCAATAGAGATAAATGATGCTAATTCTATTCCCATTTCTTCTTTTTCTCTAAATACAAAGAGTACATGAGATCAGTTGATAGACACTTTCAGGCTATTCTATGGCCTAAGTGTAAAACATCAGGAAAAGGAATACTATACACATGCAAATACTTAGGTTGCTCCAAAAGTAAGGCCATCCATTCATTTCCATGGAAACTACAACTTTCAGAGTTGGTCTTGTACATATAGATGATCCACGAATGCATGACACGTCCAACACTTCTCACTTTATCAGATTCTTTTAGCATATGATACATATTTGTGCACAGCAGGCAGTTTGATATAGGATATATCAATTTTTGTTGCTTTTTTTTTTTTTCCCAATTGTATCCTGACATTATATGTCCAAAATTTCACATTACTAGTTTTAGTATACACTTAGAATAGATATTTTTCTTGATCATTAAAGACCTTACAAGTAAATTTAAGAGAGTAGGCATTACTGTGGTCACTGAGCAGGCACATATATCTTGCTTCCTTCCATTCCTATGGGCACTGAGTTCAAAAGAAATCCTTTTGTGGAAAGGTCTTGTGAGCCAGGAGGCTTGCCCTCCCTTTCAGCCCCCACCCCTCTAATAAGCAGTGTTCAGAAGAAAGAAAGGCAGTCCAACAAGGGCCCGTGAAATAGCTGCCTTCACTTAGTTGCAATCCCTCCGAGAGTTCTGTGAAAGCAATATCACATTGAAGGGAAAGCTTGGTCTCAAAGAAGCTAATAGCAACATGCCCTTTACTAGAGTGGGGCGAAGATTTTACCATTTGTAGTTATACTTGAAACCTGTGTAGTGGTGCTTTTACAGCTCAAAAAGACTATTGCTGTACTATATTTTTCTATTTATTTAGAACAAGCTCATATTACGTGAAAAAAGAGTAGCACGAATCCTAGCCTGTTTCTGTAAGTCAGTGATCTTCACCTTTGTCAATGGGGAATGCTCTAGAAAGGTATGACATGCTCTCAGGGAGAGCAAACTTAGTAACAACAGGTTAAAACATAATGGCATCATTGAGCACAAGCAACCCACACTGCTTTTGAAATTATCACAGAATCACAGAACTACAGAATGGCCAGGGTTGGAAGGGACCTCAAGGATCATGAATCTCCAACTCCCCTGCCACATGCAGGGCCACCAACCTCCACGTTTAATGCTAAACCAAGCTGCCCAGGGCCCCATCCAGTCTGGCCTTGAACACCTCCAGGGACAGGGCATCCAAAACCTCTCTGGGCAGCTGTTCCAGTACCTCACCACTCTCTGGGTAAATAATTTCCCCCTTATGTCCAACCTAAATCTCCCCTCCCTCAACTTGAAACCATTTCCCCTTGTCCTACACATATCAACCCTTTCAAAGAGTTGATTCCCCTCTCCTCTGTAGGCTCCCTTTAGGTACTGAAAGGCTGCAATGAGGTCACCCCGCAGCCTTCTTTTCTCCAAGCTGAACAAGCCCAGCTCCCTCAGCCTGTCCTCATAGGGGAGGTGCTCCAGTCCCCTGATCATCCTAGTGGCCCTCCTTTGGACCCTCTCCAACAGCTCCCTGTCTTTTTTGTACTGCGGGCTCCACACTTGGACACAGTACTCCAGTTGGGGCAAGAGCAGAGTAGAGGGGGACAATCACCTCCCTCTCCCTGCTGGCCACCCCTCTTTTGATGGACCCCAGGATACCATTTGCCCTCTGAGCCGCAAGAGCACACTATTGGCTCATATTAAGTTTTTCATCTATCAGGACCCCCGGGTCCTTCTCCACAGGGCTGCTCTCAAGGACCACTCCTTCCAGTCTGTATGGATGCCTGGGATTCCTCCAGCCCAAGTGCAAAACCTTGCACTTTGCTGTGTTGAACCTCATCAGGTTCACCTGGGCCCACCTTTCAAGCCTGTTGAGGTCCCTCTGCATGGCATCCCTTCCTTCCACCGTGTAAACCGTACCACTCAGCCTGGTGTCATCAGTGAACTTGCTGAGGGTGCACTCAATTCCCTCATCGTTGTCATTAATAAAGATGTTAAAGAGCACCGGTCCCAAGACAGAGCCCTGGGGGATGCCGCTCATTACCGGCCTCCACCTGGACACAGAGCCATTGACCACCACCCTCTGTCTGTGGCCTTTCAACCAATTGCTTATCCATCGGGTCGTCCACCCATCAAATCCACATCCCTGCAATTTGGAGATGAGGATGTGGTGGGGGACCATGTCAAAGGCCTTGCTCAACCCAGGTAAATGACATCAGTCGCCTTTCCTTTATCCACCGATGCCGTCACTCCATCATAAAAGGCCACCAGATTAGTCAAGTGTGACCTTCCCCTGATGAAGCCGTGCTGACTGTCACGGAGACACACCCATCCCTCACGTGGTCAAGCATGTCATCCAGGAGGATCTGTTCCATGATCTTCCCAGGCACAGAGGTGAGACTCACCAGCCTGTAGTTCCCAGGGTCCTCCTTGCTCCCTTTCTTGTAAATGGGAGTGATGTGACCCTTCCTCCAGTCATCCGGGACCTCATGTGACAGCCACGACTTTTCAAAAATGATGGAGATTGGCTTGGGAACCACCTCAGCCAGCTCCTTCAGAACCCTGGGATGCACGCCATCCGGCCCCATAGACTTGTACACATTCAGTCTCATGAGGTGGTCTCTGACCTGCTCTGTCCTCACAGCGGGGGGAGGATTTGTCTCCCTGGTCCCAACCTAGAGGTTTAGGGACGCAGGGCTCGGGAACGTGAGAAGTTCTGGAATCTTGTCCACCAGTGAAGACTGAGGCAAAGAACTCGTTCAGTACCTCAGCCTTCTCATTGTCCGTTGAAGCGAGTTCTCCTTTTACGTTTACCAAAGGAGGCACACTCGCTTTGGCACATCTCTTGTGGCCAATGTACCTGTGGAACTTCTTCCTATTGTTTTTCACGTCCCACGCCAAGTTCAGTTCCACCTGCACCTTGGCTTTCCTGATTGCACTTCTTCAAGCCTGGATGGCATCCCTGTACTCTTCCCAGGTGACACGGCCTTGTTTCCAGAGCCTGTATACACCTTTCTTTGTCCTCAGCACGCCCAGCAGGTCCTTACTGAGCCACCGGCTTCCTACCTCCTCTGTCTGCTTTCTTCTTCAGAGGGATGGAGAGTTCTTGTGCTCTCAGGAAGGCATCCTTGAAGAATAGCCAGCTCTCCTCAACGTCTTTGTTTTTTAAGACAGCATCCCAGGGGATCTCAGCCAGCAGTCCACTGAACAGCTTAAAGTTCGCTCTTGCAAAGTTCAGGGTCCTGACACCACTTTTTGCCAGGCCCACATCCCTTGAGACCACGAACTTGACCAGGGCATGGTCACTACAACCCAGGCTGCCTCCAAACTCCAATTATGCTTCATCCTTCCATTGCTTGGAAGGAAATAAGGAAAATGCTATGCTTTTCCTTCTTATTTTTTCTTTTTTTATTTTTAGAACGCAATTTAATTACTCAAATTAGGCTTCCATTGTCTGGCTTTAGCCTCCATATTGAGCTGAACATACTAAATAAAAAATCTAAAAGCCTCTCAGCATTAAAAGGCTAACACAATAGTAGGCTGTTAGAGCATTCAGAAATTAAACAATTGTAAACAGATGAAATTGGCATCAGACTGTACTGTTGCATTTTCATGAAAATCTGCTGGAGGATTTCAGAGCAACATTTTGTGAGATCAGACTGTAAGAGTTGCCACACTGGGCCCAATAATTTTTCTAGATATGTGTTGTCTCAGTGGTCAGCAGTGGGCCCAAAAGAGAATAATATAAGCATACTGGCTCATTAAACTGAAATGTTGGAAGTTATCTATTTGTCATATAATGAATCCGTGACACTGCTTCTATGCTGCCATTGTGTACAACCTGGAATGGTAATATAAAGCAGCTTGCTGTGTTACACCTGGGTTACTTTTCTCACGAGGGGCTCAGTGCAAAAATAATCAAGAACAGGGAGGGCTTCAGCACTGATAGGCTGTCAATATCTCTGTTCTTCTAACCTGCCTTTTCAGTGCACTAAAAACTGGGCAAACATATTGTGATCCTTCACTGACAGATGCCTTGCCAGCTTCTGGGAGCCACAGCCACCCTGGTGTAGGGCCTATAGATGGAGCTACAATCTGTCAGTTCAAACTTTTATCAACACAAAAGCACTGCTTACACATCATGTAATAATTCAAAGGGTAGATCTGCGTAAGGTCCACCTGAATGCATTGAGATCTGAATGCCACAGTTTATCTTTTGAACAGATAGAGCTGTGTTAGCCCCAGGGAGGCAAGGCAAAGGGAAAAACTAATTGGAGTAAGGTAGTGCCAAGAGTTTTCTCATTATTCTTTGTGAGCAGGAATAGAATTATGCAACGTGTCCATGAACTAAAATCCAATGAATATTTTTCTGAAGAGCATCTTTCATCCAAACTCCACCCTTCCACATTTTACAGCAGATAAAGTTGCTGTATTTCTATGGTATGTGCCAGCCAGCACAATTAAGGCCCCTTAGAAGCCTTAATGAATTAAGCTTTTTGCATTTCAGCATGAACAGGAAGATGACAGAGGAAAATTAGCATAGTTACATAAATGAAACACAGCCATGAATATTGCACCGGGCATTTTAGCAGGCAGGAGAACGTGAAAAATGACATTTTTTCACCATTTAAGAGCTGATAGTCTGGATTCTGTATGAAAAAAGGTAGAGATTTTCTCAAGGGCACCGAATAGAAAAATTTTTCATATGTATGTTAGATGATATGTTGGAGAAACTGTGCTTAAAGCACAAACAGCAAAATAGAATATTACTTGATATTTGGGGAGAAAAAGAGTAAAACTCAGCCTTCCACAGAAGGCTTTCAGTCGCTTTATCCAGTGGCTTATGAAAAACTAATAAATAAGCTTCATAATAGACAATATTTTTAAGGTTTCCTGATCTCACATGGTTTGTACAGAAAGACATCAGAGTAAGAGCCTACATTGCCAAGCAGTGCTCCTGTTCACGAAGCCCACATGAAAAGGGATTTGCATGGGGAAAGCAGGTTAGCAGCAAGGATGAAGCTTCTTTTCAACTAGCAAACACAGTGAGGTAATTTGAAGCGTCTTGCTGTAGCCTATGAACAGTTTCACAGCAGCCCTGCTAATACAAGCATGTGTCTCATGAGTGTCTGAGTACATAGCTCATTTCAGCATCACAAACTGGAGATTCTTGTGCCCTACCTTCTCTCTCTGAGTTCCCTAATCAAGATGGACTGCTGCAACACTGCATTTCATTTGTTTCCTCCCTTCTGGACTTGGTCCTGCAGAGATCTGCAGGAGTTGGGTAACAAGGTTTGAGAACAGCTGTGAAATGAAGGAGAGAGAGCATTGCCTCATGTAATCGGTTTCCTCTATGTGTTGATTTTTAAGATTATTTTTAATGATTGCTTTCATGCAGTGACTGTAGCATGTGGGTAATGAGTTAACTGAATACCATGAACTACCCACAAGAGTATTCACAGGCTGGTCAACGGTCAGATACAGAAAGTGCTGAACTCCCACAACTGGTGAAGGAATTCTCTGGCTATGCAACGCTCCTCCACCAGGGTACTGTTGCCTTCCAGTTTGCAGCACGTACTGCTGGCTAATGCTAAGTTTTTCATCTACCAGGATACCTAAGTCCTTCTCAGCAGGGTTTATCACAGGAAATTATTTTCTGGATCTGTACACATATTTGGGATTGCCCCAGCACAAGTGTAACACCTTGTATTTGGCTTTGTTGAAGGTTTGTGTGGGCCAACCTTTTGAGTTTATCAAGATCCCTTTGGATTTTGTACAGTGAATTTTATATATGTGCAAACATATATGAACATATTCACAGATATATATGTACACGTAAATACATGTATATACAAAAACACATAAAAGAATGATAGGAAAGAGCTGCCCTTCAGACACCCTAGTCACAGAAAATGACTAGCAGATATAAACACGTGTGGTCCCTGCTCACTGTCCTTGTTAAACCACTGTCATGCAGTGACCAGATAACTATGTGCATAAAACAATTAGCACATGCAAGACTCAAATCCACCATACTGCTGAGTAACTGTTAATATTTTCTTGCCTTGTGGCAATGTAGTTGATTGAGAACCTCTGGAAGGAGACGGTTCCAAAGTTTTATGCAGGAAGAGATCAACTGTAAACGGTCTGGAGCACAAGTCTTATGGAGAGCAGCTGAGGAGCCTGAGATTTTTTGGTCTGGAGAAGAGGAGGCTCAGGGGTGACCTTATCATTCTCTACATCTGCTTGACAGAAGGCTGTGATAAGGTTGGGGTCAGACTCTTCTCCCAGGTAACAGTAATAGGATGAGAAGGACTGGCCTTAAGTTGTGCCAGGGAAGGTTCAGGTTATTATTAGTAAGAAATTCTTCGTAGAAAGAGTGGTGAGGGATTGGAACAGGCTGCCCATGCAGTGGTGGAGTCACAGACCCTGGAGGTGTTAAAAACATGTGGTTAGTGTGCATTGTGGGAAAGGGTTGGTGGTTGGACTGAATGATCTTCCTGGACTTTTCCAACTTTAATGATTCTTTGATTCTATAAAAAGGACTATTCTCTGAATATTCAGTCTCATCCTATGATCATTTGAAAAGCTTTTTAGGTAACATAACACAGAACTTATGGATGCCCTATTTTAAATCTCATATTTTTTGTTTGTTTTTGAATGAGTTCATATTTTTTCTGAAGAAGAAATTTTAATATTTGCAATGATAACCCCATACAACCTTAGGTAAATTTAACAGTCTGTTGTGATAAGACAAGAGGGAATGGTTTCAAACTAAAATAAAGGAGATTTAGATTGGATATTAAAAAAATGTTTTTTACAGGAAGGGACTTGCAACGCTGGAACAGGTTGCCCAGAGAGGTGGTGGATACACCCTGTCCCTGGAGACACGTAGTGTGCCTGGAAAGGGCAAGGGCTCTGAGCAACATGGTCTAGCTGAAGTTGTGCCTGTTCACTGAAGGGAGTTGGAATACATGAACTTAAAGGTCCCTTCCACATCAAATGATTCTATGATTCTATGATAAATTTTAGCTGTACCATAAGCAGTGACTGTGTGATGCATAATGAAAGATCCCGTGAATCAGAAAGCTGTACTGATGACGGATACAAAGTGTCAATAAAACAGAAAATGGCTCAGAACCAGCCTAATTTTTGACAATCTCATGTTCAGGGCAAACTGAGCAGAATCGTGGCTGCCAGAAACCATTAGAAGTATTCCTAAAGATAGATAGGCTGGAGTAAGTGGATGCATGTGGATCCACAGTCCCAGTTGTGACTGCCTTCTTTAATTTAATTCATTAGATGAATGTTTCCAACAGTAACTTAAAATGTTAACAGCTTTTCTGGGATACTTACTATTCAAGCATTGCCTTTTAATCAATAACAGAAAAAGGTAGATGTATCATTATGATGTGATTTCAAAAAAGCAAAACTTATTTGAAGCAAACATTAAAAAAATAAAATAAAATAAAATAATGTTTAAATGATATAGAAGAAATGTTAAAATTGATTTTTTGTGATAGGAGAGAAAGTAGACTGTATTAATCCCACTGTTAGTCCTTTATCTTTAGCAATCAATGCATAATACATCTTTCCTTTAGCTGGAAAGGCTGCAGATACTGCTCGCAGCCGCAATACTACCCTCAGCAGAGGGTATGTGATGTCTACTAATCTGGCATCAACAAAAACAGTAGGACTATCATTTGATGTTCATAGAATTTTCTGAAAACCATACCCTCCAAATCATTAACAGACATGTTTCTTCCTCAGGTGCACATCTGTGGTACTGATTTTCTTTTAAAGAAGCTGTTCTAATGCGTTTAACTGAAAAATGCCAGTTTCCTCTTTTTCTTTTTTCTTGTTTCCCCTTTTTTTTCTCCCACTTAATATTGCAAGAACAATGTAAGAAAAAGAGGTGAAGAAGTGATTTGATTGTGTTGATGAGTATCTACAGAATGAGACAATTTCTAGCAGTGCAAGGCTCTTTAATCTGAAGGACAAAGGGACGATATGATTCAGTAGCTGAAAGTTGAAGATCAACAAACTTAAACTAAAAATATACTCTAGAAATTCAGCACTGAAGATTAGTACAACTTGTATTTTCCGTTATCTGAAACCTTTGACCCAAGAAAAGCCTTTGAGCCTTTCTAAGATAAATGCTTCAAATCAACCAGAAATTGCCTGGACCATTACAGGAATTAGTGACCATAATACCATGGTCTGTATAAGGCAGAGGATTCATTCGGCTACTTAGATTGCCTTCAAGCTCTTAATCATCAGGGGTTGCATTTATTGGCTCTTTCCATTGTCGTGGCTATACAATATTAATCATAGAAACAGAATGGCCTAGTTTAAAGAGACCCTTGTAAGTCACGTGGTGTAACCCTCTTACTCAAACAGGGGCAACTAGAGCCAGTTGCTAATTTGCTAATTAATAGGACCTAAATATTTAATGTTAAATGTCCCATTCCTCAAATATCTGCTGGAGTTCTAGCACTGCAATCGGACAGGTGAAACAAGCAGCCTATCCAGAGCAGATAAATGCTTTGCCTAGATCATTAACTCAGTTTTCATGCATTCTGATTTGGTAAGAGCAAAAAAGACCATTTCTGTTAATTTCCCTTATAACTTTATTTTTGCATTAGAATTGCCTTACACATCAATAAGTGTCTATGAATGTGGAAGACCTCAACTGACTTGAAAAGTGGGCCTGGGTGAACCTAATGAGGTTCAACACAGCAAAGTGCAAAATTTGGGATGAACTTACCTGATAGGATGAAGATATCTCCATCTGTGGTCGCTCCAACAGCCTTTCTTTTTCTTTTTTTTAAGTCAGTGGGATGAAATGGCTAAGTAGAGGACACGGTTCATCTTGTAACATTTCTGTACAAGATCATTTGGTTAGACTGCAAATGAAAAGTGCTTTGGTTATTATGTGATTATAGGATCTAGACAGACAAGTATATTTAAATATCTAAATTCAGACACTCTTACTATCCAAAATACATAGGTGAATGGTGTTCACAAATATGATCAGGTCATATCTCATCATTTCATTTTATTTCATTTTGTATCATTTAATGTTTTCCACATGATTTTTACTACTCAAATCCTTCATTGTATTCTTCCTGGCCATTAAAATAAATCAATCAATAACTCCATGTATTTGTAGAATCACAGAATCATAGAATCACCAAGGTTGGAAAAGACCTCCAAGATCATCCATTCCAACCGTCCACCTTTCACAAATATTTTCCACTAAACCATGTGCCTTATTACAGCATTCGAATGTTTCTTGAACACCTCCAGGGACGGTGACTCCGTCACCTCCCAAGGAAGATTAAGGAAATTCCTGAGTTCTTCTGGCTTACTGGATTACTCTGCAGAAGAGGATAAAATGGTAATATATTTGTGATAAATATTTATGGAATTTTCCAGCTAAGGAAGATTAAACTTGTCAGTAGGGTACATACACAATTTACAGAGTTTCAGGATGTTACAGACAGAAAGGAAAGTTGTAGGAAAAGCTGTTTGATATGCCTTACCTTATTGTGAAATAGTATAATAATGTATCATAAAATATGGCTTTATGATGAACATTCACACCAGCACTCTGTTAAAGTTTCATAAACAGACATAACATTTCTTTTTGTATTATTTGTTTGTTTTGAACAATTATGTGGCTTAATGTACTTTTAACATAGCATTTATTGTTTATTATTTATTACTATGAGACTTCAACTCTGATGGATTACGAGCAATATTTAGAAATGCTGCCTCAATCTCAGACATGGGTACAAGATGGTAGATGGCAGTACTTTCAGCTCATCTAGGGTAAATCACTTCCCTCTGCTTCAGAGGAACACACATGCTGTGGAGGTTCAAGATACATAATCGTATCAGCTGCATGATTCCCCTTGTAGAGAAGGACACAAATCAAATCCAGGTCTTCTAGTAGTGTTGGTAGGCTTTGAGTAGGCTGAAGGGAAATAATATTCAATGGGCAGAATTGTTTAAATGATCAAGGCTCCTGAATACAGATTCTCACTGAGTCTGTAGTTAGCACTAAGCCCTGGAAAAGAACCACCAAATTAACCAAGAAAAGTAGTTTAAGCAAGTTTTCTAACTGAAGTCTGTAAAAGTCCAAAATACTACTATTTTTTATCTAATATTCTAAATATGAAGTGTTTAAATTTTGGAAATTATTTCCAAAATGGAAAAGGCATTATTCTAAGCTACTCAAAAGTGAGACAGGGCCATATGTGTCTTTCAATTGGACTGTGTAGTTCAACATCATCTAAAGAATGTGGGCATTGAACTCTGACCTTTGTATCTTTGTGATAGACGGAGATGTATTTTTAGATGTACTAAAGACAATGGAAAAAAATATCTTGAGTTCATATAGACTGTCTCTGTGGTTTATATTTGCTTTCATGCAGTAGATGCCTTTCCAAAAGAAAAACATAGCAATTTCTTCACAAACACCTTTCACTGAACTCCAAACTCTCTATGGACCTTTTCTGAAGACAAAACATGAGTGTTTTTCTGATGAAAAAAAAGTCTTTCTTGATGAAAGACTTTTGCTAAAATTTGGATAGTCTAGGGCTTGCTACAGGTAGAGATCATCATTGTTATCCTTATGCAAAAAGTATAATCACCAATGTGTTCTAGACACGTTTTAGCTTTGAAGCTCTATAAACTGAGCACATACAGCAGGCATACAATGATGGAGATATCTTGTGAGAGATAAGTGGAGAGCTTTGGGAACTGTGGACACCTCCATTGTCAGTGTACAGTGAAACACAAATTTTCACTTGGCACTAAATGATGACTCAAACGCACAGCTCTGCCACTGAGATGGAGGCTCTGTCCAGACTTATCTTACAGCAGATACTCAAAATTTTAAGGCTAGCAGAGTGAGAATTACCACTTGCAAGCTCCTGCTGCAGCTAATGAGAGGACAAATTAATGCAGAAACCTAATTAAGCTGCTCAGTCATAGCCTCCAGAGGACAGCATTTCCTTTCCATTGACTATGATAGACTAGGGAAGACATGAGGCCAGGCAACCTTTCCGGCTTCTTCTCTCACCTTGAAAATGGACAGTGACAAAAACTCCATTCTTCATCTTTCATTACTGTTATCTTTTGGGCCTTCTACGTAACACTAAGACAACATTTTTAACATGGGGCCCTATTGAGATAACCTACAAAGCCTTATGCTTTCCCATTATAAGACTTCTCTTGATTCTATCAGCAGAGTAAGTTATTTCAATTATTCACTGCTATTTTGATAGTAAATTCCACAGTAGGCTTTACAGCATAATAAGTCAAACAATATTTTATTTGACTTTGATATGGTTTATTTATCTGCATTTATTCCAGGTGAGAATCATCTCAATTTCAATAACAAAAAATGTTGGCAACCAAGACAAGGGGATCTCTGCAAAGTCAATGGATGATAAAATAAGGCACCTCCAAAATGCGAGAAAGATCAGTTTACTAGTAGGTAAGATAGTTGGTTTTAGTTCACAGAATGAATTTTACTTTACACTTTTTGAAGATTAGATGGACATTTATTATGTGCCTTTATAACACTTGGGAAGCACCTTCACTTAGGTGAAATTAGGTCCTTAGATATATTATGTAACAGCAAGTACTGTAATGTAATACATTAGACTGCAGTGGATATATGGTAATTAAAAATGTATTTGAATCTATCTATGCTACTTCTTCTTGTTTCCTGCAACATACTATAATGCAGCAATACTTTGACTTGGTTCTTGGTGTCTTCCACTTTAAAAACCTTACATACCATGCTTTAATCTTAGAATGAGGAGTGAACCTCAGGTTATAAATAAAGCATTTGTAGAAATAGCAAAGTTTAAACCCTGTGTTTCTTTTACAAGTAGTTCTATCACAAGGAACAGACTTGAATCCAGAAATCAAGTAAGCTTTTATGCTGGGAAACTTGTTCAAGTCAGTCACAACTGCATGAATACAAATGTGATCAGAATGAATGCATTTTTATTTCTTTTTTTTTTCTTTTTTTCTCTTTTTTTCTTATCCTCTCTTTATTTTTTATTAAATAATGCATTTCACCAGTGGAGTAAGCATATGTCTTCTAGCTAATAATCCAAAACCAAAGAGAACAAGAGAGAAACAGTAGTAGAATCATAGAATCCTTAGAATTGGAATGGACTTTTAAAGATCATCTACTCCAACTCCCCTGCAATGAACAGGGACATCTACAGCTCAGGTTCAGGTTGCCAATGTCTTGGTCCAGCCTAGCCTTGACAGTCTCCAGGGACAGGGCATCCACCACGTTTCTAAGTAACCTTTTCCCGTGCCTCATCACTCTCACTGTAAAATACTTTTTCCATATAACTTACCTAAACAATAAATCATAAAATTGTTAAGGTTGGAAAAGACCACTAAGATCATCTAGTCCAGCTGTCAGCCCATCCCCATCATACCCACTAAACCGTGTAGCTCAGTGCCACATGTACACTTTTCCTGTACATCTCCTTGGACAGCGACCACCACCTCCCTGGGCAGCCTGTTTCAATACCTTACCACTCTTTCTGGGAAGAAATTTTCCCTAATATCCAACATATTCATGTTGCCTTTTAGCTTGAAGCCATTTTCCCATTTCCTATCACCATAAGCCTTGCTAAGACGTCTGTTCCATTTAGATATTGAAAGGCTGCTCCCAGGTCACCTCACAGCCTTTTCTTCTCCAGGCTGAACAGCCCCAGCTCTCTCATCCTGTCCTTACAGGAGAGGTGTTCCATCCCTTGGAGCATTTCTGTGGCCCTCCTCTGGACATAGTCCAACAGTTCCATGTCTCTGCTGTACTGAGGACTCCACATCTGGACACAGCACGTCAGGTGAGGCCTCACCAGTGCAGAGCAGAAGGGGAGGATTCCTCCCCTCACCCTGCTGGCCATGCTTCTTTGGACCCAGCCCAGGATACAGCTGGCTTTTTGGGCTGTGAGGTCACATTGCTGGCTGTCGTCCAGAACCACATCCATCAGCATTCCCAGGTCTTTTTCAGCAGAGCTGCACTCAATTTTTTCATCTCCCAACTTGTATTGGTAGTGGATGTTTCCTTAATCCAGGTGCAATACTTTGCATTAGGATTTGTTGAACCTCATTAGGTTAATCTAGGCCCATTGCAGGTGGGGTGAGGGGAAGCAAATTCAGACATTCCAGAAAAATAATGAGAAATTTTGTTAAAAAAATTTACTTCTGCATGGATAGTAATATATATATACACATATATTTACATACATAAATATGCATACATATACACAAAGCAATGAAATGCATAGATTTTCACTATGTTTTAATAATCAGCTTCATATATGAGTCATGTCAAGTTCAGCATGGATATAAAGACTTCATTTGGTGAAGTTATGCTACTTTATAGCAAAAAGGAATAACAAAAAGGAAGAGTATTTCTCCCACTGGTTTGTAGCCTGAAGCCCCTCAAGTATGCATTGCAAAGTCACTCAAAAACATGTTCATAAGCTTCTTTGTGAAACACCTGCTGTCAACAGAATGCGTGTGGATTTTGAAGGATCCATTACCTGGAAGTATAATTCCAAAGATACACTTTAACATACACAATTTGTACAGTGCTAATTTGATCTCCCAGTTGGACTTGTCATTGAAACAAAAGAAGAGTAAGGTAAAAATAAATAGGTCCCTGATTATTTTGCAGTTTCAAGAGTTTTCATATTGAAATGCAAAACTTAACACAAGTAAACACGAGTTGGGGCATAGTCACAGTTCTTTATCATTTTCACACAATTTCATTAGCATTTCTGGAGAGAAAAAAAAAATTGTTAACATCTGACATTGAAAGAGCTGGAGTCTTTGCCCTTTTTTTTTTCCCAGTTACTTTTTGTTTTATTAAACACAGAATTAATTTCATAAAATCTGTCTCAATTGTAGAGTTGCCTGCTGGTATAAATATGAAAAAATTACAACAGCAATTTGTATCATCTTCAAAACTAAAATCTAGTGCTGTCTACAAAATCATATTGACTGCTTCTTTGGTAAGATTTACAGATGGCAGCATATTAGTTTTGAAAATAAGAAATCTTGGTCATTTGTGGTAACATATCTATTAAAGGTATCTTCATCTAGAAATGCAACTTGTTATATTCCTTTTCTTCCAATTTATTTCTCTGGGGAATATTACCAAGGAATAACAAATGCAAGATTATGGTAGCACTGCTCTAAAAATATTCTGCTGCAATTAGCAAGCAATATGTGTTGTTGCTATAAAAATGCCAAAGATAAGGTTTTAATACTGCATTATCACAGTTCCTGCCCTCTTACTGTTTTCTGTAAAGAAGAAAAAGTTCTGGAATTTTTAATTACGATTACTTTTAACAGATAAGATACTTTGAATTGACTGTTTATGTCCTAGAAGTGCCAAAGGAGTTTTCCCTTTGTTGATACTACAAATAGAATTGAGAAACACTCAGTATTTAATCTTGAAGCCAAGCTCTTAGTGCCGTACAGATGGTGACAGTCTCCACATGAACCTTTCAGTGTTCATTGAAAACTTTTTTGAGTCACTCCATCCCACGACTGAACAGGGCTCTGTCCTGAGGCTGCCTCAGTGATGCCCTCCTCTCAATGTCAGCAATCACAAGGAGATAGTTTTTCACAAAAGGTATATGGAATCTTCCATTGCTGTTACATGTTGATGCTACCACAACCTTATTTGAAATTATGTCATTAATTAGACAAAGGAAATAAAGAAGAAATCCCAAAGAAGAAAGATAAGCTGTTCCCCAAACTCTGAAGATTTGAAAGTGAATGAAATAAGAAATGAGGAGAAAAAAAGTTTGTTAAGTAGATAATGAACTACTTAACCTAGTACACTCACACTCCAGATTACTGGATTCCATACAAAAATTCATAGATAGCCTGTGAATCTGAGATTAAGCAAAAACAACTAATCTCTCCCTATAAGTACCTGAAGGACACAGCAGCAATAGGAATGCAAAGATCACCAGGTTGGGCTCAAACTAATCATATGTTGTACACTAACTGTAAAATCTATAATTAACTGTTAGAACTTGTGTCACTAGTTACATTGGACAAAGTACTTAGGGAATAAATTCTTCAAGATCTGTTTCTACTGTTTCTTCAGAGGAGAGCTCTCTCCCTTGGGAGAAAATGGACAACTCCAGGCAGAGGCTGTAGTTCATACAGGTCCCTAGTAAGAAATAGAAATCCACGGGAGAAATGATAATTCTGATGAAACAATGAAACATGACACAATATTTTTATTCAATTTCTGGTTTTAGTCTCTGATTAAAATATTATTATTTTGACTCTTCCAAAAATAGGAAAATTCCAGCGAAAAAATGGGATTATTCTTTCAGTTGCAGAAAACAAAGAAACAAAAACAACAAAACAAAATAAAAAAAAAGGTACAAAACTGAATTTAAACCATTTACATACCACATTCTATCATACCAAACTGAACCCCCAAACTATTCTGCTGTGATAGGATTGAGTTGCAAAGGATTAGTCTTTATGGATCTTTGATGTCTGTATTTGATCTACAGCTTCCTACATGTCTTTACATTCTATTCTATAATACATGTATTTACATTCTATGTATCCTTTCAGAAATCAGAGAGTGCATAACATATTCTAATGTGAGTGATCCTAAAATTAATGGCAACTAACGAATGAGTTTAATTGCTCCCTGAAGGTGCCCACCAATGGGTGTCTAGGAGGTAAATATCATAATTGTGGTGGGATTGGTTCTGTCCGTAACTTCTGGAAATAATGCCATTGAAACAAACCTATAAAAGGCAAGTTGGCAAGGAAGTTATAGAAGTTCACAGAAGTTACTATAAAAATAATATTCCTCTTGCTTTAGTTTTCTATTAAAGGATACATGTAGCAACAGAGAGAAAGTCATTCTCAACTTGTAAGACACCAAAAATAAAACTCAGGTAGCAAGCAGTCTGCAGACAGCTGGGAGTCTAAGCTGCAGAAAATGTGGAATTTGGGAGAGTCCTGGGGAAGCATCATTATAGATTTGCTCTATTCTTGTACCCTACTTTGAGTTGCACACTTCCACTGCCTGCAGACAGAGACAGGATCCATTTTAGGTGATCTTACATCAGTACCAGAATTATACAACTTTTTAAAGCAGGAATATATATAATCTCTTCAAATGGTAATCCAGTCTTTTTTTGAACCGTGCTAGGAGTGTTGAATTAATTCCTCTGCTTGGAACAAAGGTTTCCAAGGTTTCCCTTAACTTCATTGGACATAAGAGAAATTATGCCAAATAGCTTGCAGGGTGCTCCTGGAACAATAATGTGACCTTTGTGTTGCAGTGGATCTCAAGTCTCCCATTGGCATTTCAGTATCCCTGCTGGTTTTGTTTTAGGCTGGCCTGACTTCTTCACATTCTTTCTGTTAGGTTGTAAAAATGAGATTATAGATACACTCCTTTTATTTCTAAGAACAGAGTGTAGAAATAAGGAAGAACCAGGAGTTCTTTGATGAGACTTGATTCATTAGATAGTAATTGTACTATGTGGTAATATTTGTTATCTGATGGAAATTTTTGTCCTTTGTAAGTATTGACTGCTATTATTAAAAGAAAAGGAATTGAATAGAAGGGTCAAAAGCTAAAAATGGATATTGTCTTCAATGCATATACATAGTGCAATCACTTTCCTCAGAAACATTTTAATTCTTGGCACTGCTAGTTTTGTCAACAATGAAAAAAAAATAGTAATAGAGTCCTGTGATCCCAGTGACATGTAAAGTTTTTGGCCTCTAATGAAAGCGATTTTCCCTTTGGAGATAGACAGTAAGATGGATTATGCTGGGAATAGTTTGTATCATCAAACCAGCTTGCCAAGCTAGTGACACACAATGGAGGCAGAAAATTTCCACACCACTGAGGAGTAAAGGGAGCTCTTTGTTCTCAACCAGCGGGAATTAATATTTCAGATACAGTAAGCAATGGGCCAAAAACAAGGAAGTCAAGAAGAAATGCAGTGAATCAGCTCACAAAAGAAAGTAGAAACAGCACCAGTTTTGTGTGACAATTTGAACAACTGCTGAGAAGATTAAAGCCATCTTCCTTTTTAACTTGACCTTAACTAGACCTCTACATTTGCAAACTCTAAAATTACAAGTTCCAGTAGTGTCAGTTCTTTCCAGTTACTGTAGTGTTACTGACATCTGTGAGGCTTGATGATGTCCAAAATCCAAATAACATACATTTCAAGTTCAGGCAATTGTAATGTGATTGCCATTAACAAGGTACAAAACGAAATTTGAAAGCAAAAATCACAAACTTGCAAAAACTGCTACTTTCCCTATTTCAGTAAAAGAAGGGAGCATGATAATAGAAATTTCATGCACATGGAGTTGTTAGATATGAAAGTGTATTTGGCATTTGAATTCAGTGCTATGAAATGTCACATATTAGCAAAAACTCACTTATGTTTCTCATATAAAGCATCAGTTTAGAAATATGTGCCCAGGCATAGGAAAAACGTAATAGAGACAATGCTTGTGAGCATGTGAAAATCCAAGGGAATCAACAGAACTCTTTGTAAATAATAGATTTTTTAGCTATGGAAAATAATCAGCAGGGAAAAAAAAACTGGAAAAAAATGTCTTAGAGAAATAAAAGGTGGACAAATTTTCTTTTTAAAGAAAAATTTTGTTTTTCAATGAGAATGAGGAAAATATTGGAGATAGGTGGATGGTTGGACTGGATGGTCTTGAAGATCTTTTCCACCCTTGGTGATTCTGTGACTTTATTATTGTATAATTTAATTTCTGAAATTGCAAATCAAAACCAAAAGTTCAAAGCTGCTTTTGAAAGTTTATTCTTGCCTAATTTTTTCCTTATTTTTGATTTTTCATTTACTGACAAAAATAAATACGTCCTTAACTGTAGTGAAGATAGCCTAGGTACTGAAAAATTAGCAAACACCAGGTTTCATAATGTCATTTAATTCTGGCAATTGCTGCTTGTCTTGCTGGAAAGACATCAGCGAAAATCAGTCAATTCAAAGTAGGGCATAACTTCTATTAACAATCATTTAGTAGCTCTTTTACTGCAGTATTTGGAAGCACTATACACTGACGCACAATAGAACATCAAAAGAAAGATGATACTATATCATCTTTAATTTTCAGGATTTTTATGTTATCACAGAATCACAGAATCACAGAATCACAGAATCACAAGGTTGGAAACGACCTGCAAGATCATCTAGTCCAACCACCCTCCCATTCCTATTAGTACCACAAGCACTAAACCATCTCTCGTAGCTCCTCATCCAGGCACCTCTTGAACACTGCCAGGGATGGCGACTCCACCACCTCCCTGGGCAGCCATTCCAGTGCTTGACCACCCTCTGAGAGAAAAAGTTTCTCCTAATATCCAACCTAAACCTCCTCTGGTATAACTTCTGGCCGTTTCCTCGGGTCCTACTATTTGCCTGGGAGAAGAGGCCAGACCCTTTTGCACCACAACCTCCCTTCAGGAAGTTGTAGAGTGCAATGAGGTCTCCCCTGAGCCTCCTCTTCTCCAGACTGAACAATCCCAGCTCCCTCAGCCGCTCCTCATAAGGTTTGTGCTCCAGACCCCTCACCAGTTTCGTTGCCCTTCTCTGGACATGTTACTGGGCCTCAATGTCTTTCTTGTAGTGAGGGGCCCAAAACTGAACACAGTACTCGAAGTGCGGCCTCACCAGTGCTGAGTACAGGGGGTTGATCACCTCCCTGCTCCTGCTGGCCACACTATTTCTAATGCAGGCCAGGAGACAGAATATAAGAAAATATTTTGTTAAAGCATAGGGAGAAGTTCAGAAATAAATGGGTATTCTTGAAAAATGGGGAATAGATAGGTCTCCAAACCAGCTCAGCTACAATAGACTTGGCTTCACATACCAGCTAAATTAATTTAGAATAAAGCAACTGTATAACTTTCTTCAAACCTGTGCTTATGGAACTGCCTTTCTTTATTCAAACAGAGAGTCTCTGTTTGCTTTGCATATTTGCTTTGATCTAAAACAAGAAGATAAAAAGAAGGGGAAAATTTTGTTTCATTCAGACCAGTTCAGATTTTCACCCAAAACTGTCAGTGAATGAAGTGAGAGTTTGCATCAAAATATATTTAAGCATAGTTTTCTTTTGATGATGTGATAATGAAGTGCTTATCCTTTCTTTTTCTGGAATGCAGCATTGAAGTAAAGTACTATAGAATCTATAGTTCTTTGAATAGCGAGGTCCTTACTATCTTATATACCTATCCTACAACTGCAACTCATGACACCAACTTTATTTAGACAAGTATGCACCTGAATAACTCTAGGTTATACATTATGAAAGAGACCATGCATGAATGCTTTATTTTCCAGACTGAAGCAGCTTGTTTGCAAGATGTATAATGTGATGAAAAAACTCTGTGATATGGGAGAAATGCTTTGGATTTACCTGGCCTTCAAGGTGGATAAAAAAGCTTTGGTCAAGGTCTCCTCATCTTCTTACCAGCAGATTAGTTACGTGGCCTAGCCATTTTGGAAATGTAACCTAAATTTCAGAGATCCCTCTAGAAGAAAATGCAGTGAAAATACACTGCTACAGGATAGATGTAAACAACCACTCATCAGCACTGACCACTTAACCAGCCACTGGAGGGTATTCAATTTTTATACATTCACAACGTCCCCTCTTGCATTCCAAGGTTAAAACGATGGGACATTTTTTACTACCTTAGTTTATAGGTAATATAAAACTTAGTATTGCAGTACACTAATTCATAAAAAGCCTCCTCTTTCTTTAGCGAAAAGAGGAAAATAATTGCTGTGTGCAATGTCTGCTGAAAAAAAGTTTTGCTTATGCAGTTGCAGTTTTTGCTAACACAGATACTGTAAACATAATAAATCCTTACAAAAATTCAAATTCCTATGCTTTCTGAGCCACTGCAGTCCATTTGTTACAATCCTTTAAATCTATAATTTATTCAACTCCAATCTCTTCTCTCTCCCTCAAATTGAGAGTTCTTGCCACAGTGGATGTATAATTAGATTTGAGCACAGTGTAGTATAATTATTTGTATAATACATATATATACTCACTAAAACATAAATATTACTATGTAAGAGTCTATTTACAATAGATTAGATTAGATATAATTTATCATCAAGGCAAAATTTCTTTTCAAAAGTCACTCTTTCTGAAAACACTGGGATGTCATAGGAGCTCCAGGCACTGGCATGAAGGGATGGAGGTGGATGAAGGAAGTGTACTCGATGTGTCCACCATCTTAGTTTGGAAAAAGACAGCATGAAACAAGAATTTAGAGATGTTTCAAATTCTGTAGAAGTTGTCTGTTCCAGTGCAGATTCAAAAGGTATAAAGAGATCTAGGCAGAAAAGAACTGCAGCAGGTAGATACTGGTTTGTACAAAACAGTGTGGTGAAAGCAAGAGCACAAGAGCAGCAGGGATGCTGTTGAATCCTACTGTAAGGAGCAGGTGCAGAAGATTCTTACATCCAAGCAGGAGCGGTGATAAGAACAAAATCACTAATGCTTGTCCAGGAATCCGAATTCTTGGTGAAGACAAGATGCACATCAGAGAAGACAGCTGCCTGCTCAGACCAGCATGCCAATGCTATTATGTCAGTACAGGCATGGCATGGCCACATTCTCACCTTGGAGTTCACCTCAGCTTTCAATTGGACATGTCATCTTTCACTGCCACAGGCAGAGCCCCAGTGTGGGCAGCACAATGCATGGGCAGTTTTATCTCTGTTCACAGTTAAATGGATGCTGACTTCGGTCAGTGCCCAATGATAGGATTAAATTATTCCCTCTGGATTTATAATAAGGCGCCATTTAAGTGTTCTTTTTCATGTGCTGTGTCTCCAGATTTGATGCAATTAGGCCACTATTTCTTGGATTAAATCCTTCTTGTTTCTAATGGTTCCTGGATTTTAAGGATAGATTGTCATCATCTAATATGAGATTTGCATAACAAAGACATAGTTAATCCCTGAATTAATGACTGTTTGTAGTATCAGCATGTATCGTGAAAGAGTGTTCAAACTCATTTACCCAAGTTGCAGAGGAAACAATGGAAAGTTTCTACCATAAAAGAACTACCACCTAAATAGCACTAGTAATTTCTAGTCTGAATTTGTTTAGTTCTTCCATTTTTACTAGTAGATCTTGTTATATACCTTTCTGTGGTCAAATTTTTCTTCTCTTTGTGGATTCTAATAGATAGTAGTCTCTCACCAGTTCACTTTGTCAAGTTAAAGAGCACAAGGTCCCAGAGTATGGGATCATTCTCCATGAGTTCATTAATAGCACTGCTACATTTCTTGTTCACTGATGTCAGTGATGTTGTAAAATTGCCACTTGCAGGTTTGTTTGTTTTTTTCCTGTAATTCCATTTCCTTACTAGCTCTTGGCTTATTGATATAAGCCTCATTGGCTTATAGATGTTGGGTGCAGCAACAGGCTTCTTCCCATAATTTAATAGTCACCCATGCAGCTCCTTGAGCATTTAACAGCTTTCCCTTAGACAAGGCCCAGACCAGTGTCTGAGTCATTTTAGGAAGAATGATATAATGTCTGGTATTGAAATGTGTATCACTGAATTCACATTAAGTATTGAAAGGCTTCTTCCCCATTTTCATAGGGAATGATGGCACATGGTAATGGACACACAGAGATAATTGAGATCCACGTAATTCTATCAATTCCCAGAAAAGGTCTCCAACATACACTGGATATTATTTTACCATGCTCTGATTCCAACCTATTCACATCTTTTTGGTGGTATCACTAATGGCTTGAGAAGTGCTGAAGCTGACAACCAAAAGAAACAACCCAAACAACAGCAGCAGAAATGGGAATGCAGAAGGACAGATTGTCTTTGCCTGCATGGAGGACGATTTATTGTAAGAATAAGTAAGAAACAATGCTATCATCACAGCAGCACCCACATTAGAAGTGCTTTGTAGCCTGTAATGTAGAGGTGCCTCCCTTGGGAGACGTGGGAGACCTGTGATCCTGAGGAAAGAGCAGTATCCCTCAGCCACAAGCCATGACATCTCTCTTCAGCACCACTGATTTCCTCCAGGATGACCTTGAATAAAGCACTTCATCCTTTTTCTTACCTTTAACCAAAGAAAGCAATCCTTATGTACTTACTGCCTATATCGCTTTGCTTCAGGCAATACCCTTGATCTCCATGAAAGCTTAAGGCCTCAGTATTCCTGATTGTAAATAATGTGTCCTCAGCCTAGCCATTCTGCTTTACATCTGGGAGTACAGTGAGTTTGACTTTCTCAACAGCAATCATGCTCTAAGGCGATAACATGGCCCAACTGGTATAAGATGATGCAGATCCATGCAAATCCATGAAAATAACAGTTATGGATTTTTTTTTCTCCTAGTTTTCTAGATGTAGGGTCTCTCTGACCAAAGATCCTTTATGTTTGTTCTGGAAGAGTGTTCAGAACAACTCAACTTTATGAAATATTCAGTTTTAAGAAAAATAACTTATTAAATTGATGTTGTTTCAAAAACTGTTCAGTGGAAACTCATTTCACAGAAGGGCTCCTAAACTCACACAGATCTTCTTGACTTAGAAGGCTTTCAGAAGTGGTCATCATTCAGGGAAGACTCTGTGAGAGGTTTTCAATTTCTTTGGCTGAATTTAGGGGGTAAAAAGCACAGAAACTATCCTTCCAGTAAGAGATGACAGATCTTCAAGCTGAACTGCAAGTTTAGATGAGCTTTAAAGCTGTTAAATTTTTTATAAAATATTGAAGAAAAATCCAGTTTGTTCCACTTATACTTTATGAGAGAGAAAAATAAATAAATAAATAAATAAAAAGCATAATTCATTGTTCTCTGTATGTCTGGACATTTTTCCTTAGCAGGTAGATTCACATCAGTGGGAATCTCTGATGTTCATCTGTGAAATTGATAACATACGAAAGAGGCAGTGATGAGGGAAGAAATGTCCCATCAGAGGAAGCATTTCCAAGGACTGGTTTGCTATTTTTGCTTGTTCAGTGCGAACTGTGAAGCTTGGATTACTTTTAGCTCTGTATGTGTCTATTGTCTATGTGTCTTTTAGCTATGTGTGTGTCTCTGTGTGTGTCTCTGATACTGAAGCTTGGGATATCAGAATTTTGTCAGGAGAGGTCGTGAATTAAAAGGGCAGATTTGATAATGAAAAGCTACAGACTAACAGCTTAGGCTTTCTATGATATGGTTAGATCATTGCAAATGATTCGAGGTCAGCTGATGAATTACTGACAGTCTTGACCACACTTCTAATTCCAGGTTTTTGTAGCCACCAGTTTAACTGAAGCCACCTGTAATGGCAAAAGCTGAAAAGTTATCACAGAAAATGATGAAGTGTAGACAATGGCACATGATACCAGACCTGCCTCCTGCATTGCTGCTGTGTTTCTATCAGTGTAGTAAAATAGCTGAACGACTAATTTTAATACAACGAAGTCATGGAAGGTAATAAAATTATAAATTCTGGAACAGTGATATGTCTACTACATGTTCACTATATGTAATTTTTAACTTCATCTAATATATCTCTTTAACTTCACCTGTACATCTCACTTTTCCGCAAGGAATGTGGAGTTGATGACCTTCAGAGGTCCCTTCCAACACCTACAATTCTGTGATTCTGTCAACCTGCTGAAGGGAACTTGCTTTAGCAGGGGTTGGACTTGATAATCTCCAGAGGTCCCTTCCAACCCTTATAATTCTTTGATTCTGTGAAATGTTTTGACTAGCTAACTACTAACTGGCAAAATGTTCAGCAGATTATTATACTTGAAGGTTGCAGTTGCATTCCTTTGATTATAAGCTGTTTGCACTTTTGGCTGTAAATCTTGCTTAATTAAAGCTGGTTTATTTTACCTTTGGACATGTCCTGTGCAGGATTGAAGGTGACTGAGGATGTGTAAATTATGAATTTGATGGAGCGAATCTGAACAACATGGGTAGTAATGCTTATCCTGTGGCAACCCAAATTCTGCCGTACCTTGGCATGAAATTCCCTCTACCTAATAAAGCTTAGGCACAAGGATCAGGCAGAAGAACAAGCAAAAGAAAAAAAAACTTCCTACAGCTTTTAGTAGACATCCATAGGGTTTGGATATTTGAAAATATGTGTATTCCTTAAAACTGAGATCAGATTGCCATCTATGTGCCAGTAGTTACATGTAGGTTATTTTTAACTAGCAAGATATCTAAATTCTCTCAGTTTGGCTTTACTTCAAGAGAAAAGTGGAGAAAAGAAACCCATTTATAATATTCTTCTGAGCATGTACAATGCCTGACACATAATCAGGAGCTTCTGGCTGGGTACAGAATGGATCTCTTGGATCAGCATGAAGGTCATCCTAAGACATGAGTAAGATTAGCTTGAGAACCAAGAGTTCAGAGCAAAGGGCATCACTCTATTGTGCACACTCCTCAAGGCTTCCCAAACGTAGGACAAGAAAGACAGAAAAATTTCCAAGAAAGGACAGAATGAGGACAAAAGAAGGACTGTGAAATTTGACCAGAATTTCTCAATGATGCAGAGGGCACCATAAAATAAGATACAATTACCTTTTATATTGATAAAGATCCAACACTTGAAGAACTATGCCTTGTTCCCTTAACCTATAGGGAAAAACAATAGATCCCACTCAGCCATCTTCAGCTCTTCTGTTCCCTAGAATTAAATACCAGTTCCTGTGCTTGTGTGCTGATGTATATTTAAGACAACATGTTATATGGCATAATATTGTGGATATCTCTTTAGGTAACCTAAAAACTAAGAAAGCCAATTTCCCTACTGGAAAAGATTAATTGCCTGAGACATTTTTAAAGATACATATTTGAGGTCTACAGTTTTACTTCATTTCCTGGAATGTTAGATTCATTAAATTTCAGAGGTGACACATACTGTACCTTCCTATGACTATAAAAATAAAGAAGATATTCATAGGTACTGCACAGACATAACATACTGTGAGAATGTCTGTCATGAACAGATCCTGGGTTTTTTTCCAACCTGATTTTCTCTTTTGTTGATCCTATTGCCTCAAGTTTCCTTTCCTCTAAAAAAAAAAAAATCCAAACCACTATGCACTTAGAGTGACAACTCAGGGATGGGATCAGAGGCCCAAATAACATAATGTGGAACAGACAGTAGTGGTGATTAAGAAATAATTTTAAATACAATGAAGATGTACTGAAAATGTACTGATTTCTTTAGCCAAACTTATTTAACAGAATCTTAGAATCATTTGGGTTGGAAGAGATATTTAAAGGTTGCCTAGTCCAACTCCCCTGCAGTGAACAGGGACACTTAACAGTAAGATCAGGTTGCTCAGAGCTTGAAAGCCTCCAGGAATGAGATATTCTGTAGTGACTGGGGATGTCATGATTGTTCTGCCTACTTTGGAAAAATCTTCACTGAGAATTTTCAAAGTAAAACTTGGGCAAAATGACCTGACTTCATCTGCTGCTTGGGCATCTAGACTGTTTTCTTTAATAGGCAGCCTTTCAAAATCTTCCATGGAACTTTTAAAATATTTGGGGTCATCTTGAAATCCATTCTACTTGGGATCAGCTACCTCTGTTTTTGATCCACTCTGATTATTTTCTTCAGTTTCTGTTTTCTAGAGACCACGTTTTTGGCAAGTCTTGCCCTTAGACTGCATTCCATTTGCACTGCAACATCTCTGGGAATGCTGAGAAAAGATGAATGCCTTGCCCTTCTCTGTACATCTCAAAACTTATAAAAAAGAAGGTCAGTAGCATTTATCCTCTGTCTGTAGATAAGAAAAGTGAAATAGAGAGAGGGCAAATGACCAGTCTCACTCACTAAGAAAATCAATGGCATTACCAGAGCCAGATCTCTTAGACTCAGGCAGTAGTTGTAATTGCTGAGCTCATTCTGGCTGGGGGAATGTAATCCTGAGTAGCAGCACAGCAATTGCAGACAATGTCTGGTTGGTTTTGCAAAGGATTTTAGGATTCTGATGTTTGGCTTTCTTCCAAACTGGAGCACATTTGAAATTTCTCCAAAAATACCCACCCAACTGGATGACATTTTTTCCTTCTGTTTTGAAATGTTTTATGTCAACAGAAGTGAAGGATTTTTGTTTTGATCGTAGCTCTGAAAATTCACCTTTTATTGCAAAACATGATAACCTCAAATAATAAAACAAAGGCGTGTGGAAAGGAATCATTCAGATGAAAAATCCAAACACAGCATTAATTTGGTTGTTGTTGTTGTTCTGCCTCCTTTGGAAAAATCACTGAGACATTTTCCAAAGCAAAATTTGGGCAGAATGAATTGGCTTTACCTGCTGCTTGGGTTTCAATAGCGCCACACATTGATTAGCATATGAGTCCACTGGGATGCATCACATGGTATCTAGCTGTTACCCTTAGGTACAGAAAAATGTGTGAAATTACACAGCAGATAAATATAAATACAGATTCTCTTTCCTGCTCTCCTAGCAAGACACATTGTCATGATCATTGCTTGATTGTAGGATATGAATAGGAATTTCTCACTGCAAGCTCTCTAAAATGAGAACATGTGTTTTCCAGAGTGCAATATGCCAGTAGCTGGCAATATAGGCTGCAGTTACAACTTTCTAAGCTGATTCCACAGCCAGTAGGGAAGGAAGACTTCTCACTTTCAAAAGTCATATGATACACATCCACAGCCACTGCTCTGCAGGGCAGGTGCTGACTCTGCTAAGTTTTCCCAGTTAAGTCTCTTTATTTGTGCTCATTACAATTCTGACTTTGTTTTAGAGCCACCTACTAACAAACTGATCTTTTCAAAAATTCTCTCTCAAACACAAGTGAAACTGAACAAAAACAGTGTGCTTTATCTAGTAAATTTAGCTAGTGAGATATTACATTTCATAATAAAGAATCCCTAAAGCCATGTGATTTTGCTTAAATTTCACTTGGTATTCACTCTGCGTAATTCAAATTTTGTTACTATCTACAGATGCAACAGCAGGTACTTGGATCACACCAAGATTTCTGGAGCCAGATCCAGAGAGGCGCAGAGTAATGGAATGGCAAAAATCCAAATTCTAAAATAAATGTAATCTGTCTCCTTTTAATGAGAAACAAAACACTAGCTTCAAACTCCTCCAGAGGATGAAACCATCATGTGAATGCTTGATTACATGAAGAATTCCTTAAGTCTTCACAACTGCAATGGCAATTGCAACAAAGGCAATGCAGTCTACTGACAGTTTTGGTTATTTTGCATTAGCAGCCAGGAAGCCCAGTGAGGTCAGAGCCCTGACATTTAGGTAGTACATAGGCAGTCCTTCCCCTGCTGCAATTCCTTTTCAGAAAAAAGGGTGGGAGGGGAGAAAATAGTATTTGGAGATGGAAAAAATCAAGTGGCTGCCGATGGTCTCCTGGATATTTGCATGGTAGACAATGCTAATTCCTTCAGGATGGTACAATATTGCACTGAAAATCAGCTCATATGCTAAAATAGGGTTCCTTATAAGTGACTCTTCTCCTCCAGCCCAATGGGAGGAATAAAAATCACAAGGATTAAGCTGTTGCTATTTTGAGAAGAAGTGGCATTGGAAGATACCATTATTTCACTTTGGAGACCAAAACAAATGCAGCCAGGTTTTGGTTAAATGAAGTCTGAAAGGACAACATTCCAAGAACAAATAAACCTCATACAAGAAAGAATACCCTGACAAGTCCCTTTTCCATGAAAGTTATCAGTCTTACTACTATCCTGAGAAGCAAACTGATGAACACTCAGAAGAGCCTTAAAAGGAAAACTTCATTTTCACTGGATTGGAAATAATTGGAAATGTAAACTGATATTTACTGCAGAGAGGAGGAACAATTTGTGAGGGGTTCAGACAATATTGATGCTAAACCAGTGTCTATCTACAAGATATACAGGGAACTGTTAGAGGGGGTCCAGAGGAGGGCCACAAAGATGATCAGAGGGCTGGAGCACCTCTCCTACAAAGACAGGCTGAGGGAGCTGGGCTTGTTCAGCCTGGAGAAAAGAAGGCTAATTGCAGCCCTTCAGTACCTAAAGGGAGCCTATAAACAGAAGGGGAGTCAACTCTTTACAAGGGTAGATAACAGCAGGAAAAGGGGAAATGGTTTTAAGTTGGAGGAGGAAAGATTTAGGTTGGACGTCAGGAAGAAGTTCTTTACAGAGAGAGTGGTGAGGTGCTGGAAACAGGCTGCCCAGAGAGGTTGTGGATGCCCTGTTCATCCCTGGAGGTGTTCAAGGCCAAGTTGGTTGGGGCCCTGGCAGCCTGGTCTAGTATTAAATATGGAGGCTGGTGGGTCTGCCTGCAGCAAGGGGGTTGTAGCTTCATGATCCTTGAGGTCTCTTCAAACCCAAGCCATTCTATGATTCTATGTAAGTGCTAGCTACTAGTTCATGTAAAATCCTAGTTCAGATAAATATCCACACTAATTAATATCATAGTTACTTGCTAATACTTGATCACAAAACAAGCATTCTTGACTTATTATCCCAAAAGGAGTTTATTTGCTTGTAATAAGTCAAAGTGAAACCTGTCTGTCTTCTATGTAGATATATTCCACTATAGGAATATGTACTTAGTTAGATGAATCCCATACATACAGTCATGTCTGAAGACCTGGACCTTGTTTTTCCAAGTGCTGTGCTGTGCAACTTCACCCAAAAACAAAAGCTGAACCAGATCAATCAACAAGACAAGTAATTTAAACAACACAACTTAGCATACCTGAGGATTAATTCCAGTCCTGTTTGGAGCTTTTAGTAGACTGAACAGCAAAGAAAAAAAAAAGAAGGAGGAATTTGAAATTCAGTCTTGAAGCAGCTGCTCAGATGCTTTAAGCATTTTTTCCAAATGCTCTAAGCATGATGGGAGAAAGTTTACAGTTTCTAGCTTGAGGACTTACTTAACTTAGGACTAGTGGAAGTAATATTTATGGTAAGATGAATTGTCCTTATCTTACTAGAAGAGAGAATGAAGAGTGTAGATAATGGTACTGGCAAGCTCTGAATGTAAACCTGCAGTTACACTGATGTCAGTATAAAAACCGTGTATCTTAGCCTTAATCAATGTAATCTATCAAAGACATTCCATGATACATAGGAGAAGAGGAAGAAATTCCTGGCTTGTTTTTTGTTATTTATTTTTATTGGCTTGTATGTGACTGCAGTTTCATTGTTTAAAGCTATCCCAGTGGAAATAAACAGCACTGTCATTTCACTAGCACTGCCTCTTGCATGATAAAGAATTCATTGTTCAAGGTACTATGTAAGTAGACCAATAAGATCTCTAACAAAGAAGTAACTAATTGCATAAATGCCTCTTTATGAATCTCTATAACATTATTTGCATACATTACAATAAAGCTGTGACCATTAACACCAGGTGAAGTAGAGTGCGCATATTTTAAATGAGCTCTTGGATTTTTTTCATTATTTCCTTTCCATCCTTTATGATTTTAATGCAATTCAGCTCACTTAATTTAAATTAAGAAATTTAACAGATGGCAAAGCAGATCCTGCATTTCTTTACGATTTTGTGAAGAATACAGAAATGTTGTCCACACTCATGTGTTAAATTAAGTAAACTCCCTGAAATTAATTCTATTAAGATAGTCAGATTTTCACAATGAGCCAATGTAAGAAAAGCAATTGTCAGTGATCAAGTGATACCACGTGGATCCTGAAATGATGTTCTGAGTCCTTCAGGAGGCGGTCAAAGCACACGGAAAAACAAAGAACATAAGGCATCCTGTGTTTACATTTCACAGATGGAGAAAAGAAAATATGGTAGTCAGATGTGTATTAGATAATCTAAAGTACACATATTTGTGCCCCATGTTCCCTTTAATAATAATACTATTATTCGGGGTGGAGTTTTCAAAAGCAGTTGAGATTCTGTTTACACAGAAATGTCTATTACAGAAATGACTATCTGCTACCTATTAGGATTTCTTCCTGGAGAGACTGGTAAAGTATTGGCACAGGCTGCCCAGAAAGGAGGTGGAATCACTGTCCCTGGAGGTGTTCAAGAACCGCGGAGATGTGGCACTGCGGGACATGGTCAGTGGGCATGGTGGGGGTGGGTGGGGGTTGGACTTTATGATCTTGGTGGTCTTATTCAACTTGAATAATTCTATGATTCTATGAAAAAGAAGTTGGCCATGTGCTAACAAAAACTGTAAGTCAGAATCTTCTCTGCCAAGACAATGAAGTCATCCATACACATGCAAATATAATCTGCCTTTTGTCTACAGTGATATCACAGCAGGATAAGCAACAACTGATTTTGAGGTAGCTGCAAACAGACAGAGTCTTGTATTTTAAAATTAGCAGGTCTCATTCCACCACCCAGATGTTTCTACTTTCCTTAACATGGAAATAAAATTCATCTTTTTGAAAGTAGAAAAAAACTAGATTAACTAATTCACTAATTACAAACCAGCAACTTGAGCTGGATAGGCAAGTAGAAAGTAATTCAAGAGTAATTACAGAGGGAAAAAGGGAAGGGAAAGGAAGGAAAGAAAAGGGGAGGGAAGGGGAAGGAGAGGGGAAGAGAAAGGAGGGGAGTGGAGGAAAGGGTAGGAAAGGGAAAAAAAGAAAAAAAGAAAAAAAAGTAAAGAGAAAAAAAGAAAAGAGAAGTTGCTACATTTGCTGAGGACTTTTCCATTAGGCTGCTTGGTCATTAAATCTTAAGTCAGCCTCAAATGCAATAACCTAGTACTTAAAAGTAGGAAAGGAAAGAGGTTAAAACAGAAGCAGGAAAAACATTTAGATAACTCTAAGGAATGGCAGTATAATCTCTCTTCTAAATATTAGCCTCAAGATTTGATGCATCTTTATCGTCCACCTAGGCTCTTTTCCTCTCTTCTTCCTCATCTTCCATCTTCCACATGGTGTTTTAATGGACTAGCACTTTAAAATTCACAGTTGTCTCTATAGTTTGGTTAAAAGAAAAAAAAAAAAAGTGGAAAACTTGTTAAATATAAATAGCTAGGTGTTATTTTCCTTCTCCTTTCAAGTTCACCACAGTGTAATACACAGGCTGATTTGCAAAATCTATTCCTGTGCTCAGTATCCACAGTGATTACTGCAAAATGAAGATCTGTAACAAGAATTCATATTTCTTCTGCTAAGTTATCTTTGGAAAGAAGAAAAACTACATGAACTGGTTGTAGAAAATGTAAAATTATCAAAAAGGGTTGTTTTTCTTTTTTTTTGTTGTTGTTGTTTTTGAGAAAATGAAAAGGGTAAGTACTGCTATTGTACTTACTGAACATTTACTGAAATTCTTATGGATGGACATGTTTTTCAAGTTTTGCCTTACTCCGGCTTATTGTCCATTATGAATGAAGTAGAGCCTTCTAAGTTCACTATCTAAAATCAGATCTGAGGTAGTTACATCCTGATCATTACTACCCAGTGGCGATGGAATCATAGAATTATAGAATGATGTGGGTTGGAAGGGAGCTCAAATTACACCCAGTTCCAACCCCTTACTGTGGGCTGGTTGCCATCCACTGAATCAGCCTGCCCAGGACCCCATCCAACCCGGCCTTGAGCACCTGCAAAGAATTGGCACCCACAGCTCTCTGGGCAGCGTGTCAAGGAAGATGGGACATTCTTCAGAAAGGGACAGAGCTGGGTCAGTGTCAATGATCACAACAAATTACTTTGATTTTTCCATTTCTTATCAAGTGTGCTTCAAAAGCAGCCTTTCCTTGGCTGCTGAAACACTCATTTTGAGACAGTACCTCTGCAAAGCTGCAGCTTAGGAGGCAAGCAGCCCCCAAGCACTCTCTCATTTCCCCCATTCTGAGAGGTTACCTGGGGCAGAGTAGCAGCAACACAGAGGGAATCTCCCCTTTGTTTTGAGCCTTTATATTTTCTTTTAGCTCTTCTAAGTAGGGCATGTCACACAGTAACCTTGAAGCATATTGTTTCTTTCCATAGACGCTGAAAATAAAATCAGAGAAACAAAGACAGGAGAGAGAGACAGCTGGAAAGTGTCTTAGTGGACCATGATGACTCATCTAGCATTCCCACATTGCTGGCATTACAGTTTGCTATAATAATGCTAGAATGATATTACATGTTAAGGGAAGGACAATATCACCTGCTCTCTCACTTGAGCACAGTCACAGTAATGAAATCCATATATATGCAATGAAGGTTCCCAAAGCACTAAAAAGGTTTCAATTTTTGTTTCCTTAGGGGGAAAACATAGTGGTACCCTTTGGTAAAGGGTATGCGATGCCAGAGGGGTGAAAGTGTCAGCCTCAAATGATGAAGTCTAGGTTATATTGTTAATATGCACCATAAGCTGTCCCAGCAGTGATTTGCACTGCAAACAGAAGAAATAGTACTCTTTCAGCTTAGAGCTAGAGATCATCTCTGCAATTCTGTGATTCTATGACACATAATTTTTTTCACAAATTTTGATTTTAGAAAAGTCAAAACAGTTGGTTTTGTTTGTTTGTTTGTTTGTTTTTTAACTTTTATTACATGGAATCATAGTGCTTTCATTGGAATCAGTTCAAAATTGTATTTCTAGATCAGAAACATGGCATGTTCCATAGTTGATGCAGTCTGTACATCTCACACTTTTTTTCTGTGATATGAACTCAGCAGTTGTCTCGTGATACATCTGAAATCCTGTGGTACTCAGTGTATCATGGAGGTTTGTTAGGAGAGAGGCAACTTCTCATTTCCACTGGAAACACAGGGATGAGTATGGGAACCAGGAACCAGACCTCTACCAGTCTTGGTCCATGTGTAAGCTGAATGTAAATTAAATACTTTGATTCCAGTTAAAGTCACACTAATGAAGATGTTTTTCTGTTTTGAAAATTTTCATGGAAAGTTTTGACATTTTAGATCTTCCTTGATTTTGGAACTTTGGTACCAAATCTGAGCTGAGAATTATTTACTGAGGGAACACGAAAACTGTTTACGGCTGACTACATGGACAAGGGTGGCTTTTACAATTTTCTTTTTATTTTTATATTTTCATTCTTTAATTGTGACCATTATTTTGCTTTTCCTTTCATCTTGTGTTCTAATCAAAGGCAGCTGAAATTGACTGGGCAGCTTTCCACACACTTCAGAGAGTTCTGGATCTGATGGGCGACCCTACTGCTCCCTGGCAATTTGGTGGCCAGTGTGAAGTTCAGAGCTGGTCCCAAGACTTTACCCAATGGCTTTTTCCTTGCACAGGCAAATCCTATTTCTTGCTAGCAGTTGGAACACTGCCAGACAGAAAATCTTCATAAGAATTCTCTAAATATTTGTTTAAATGTATGTCTAATTGTCTTAGGGTTGTTTTCTTATTGTTTGTTTTTATAGCTAAAGGTTCATGTTAAAGTGGCCATAAAACACTGCTTATGAAAATCAGAAGCTTTCTCTTTCTACTTTTTCTTGTGTAATTTCATATTACAATTCAGAATTCTGACTTGAAAATGGGTTTTAAAAACTTGTAAATAGTAACTATTTACCTGTCACCGTTAAAAAAATAATTTTGTTGCTGAAAGTGCTTTTTTTAATAACTGATTTTTTTGTTTCTTTTTTTCTTTTCTATTTTGAAGCAAAAAAAGGGTGAAAAATCACAGAATTTCTTGCAAGTCTGCTTATTCTAACACACTGCAACATGCACAAAGGTCATACCTTGAAAGATGGCTAAAAAGCCATTCCCTAACGTAACTGAGATTAAATTGGAAAATGTTGTTTTTGAAATGTGGTTTTCTCATTCATTAATGGGCAAATGTAGTAGAACCAGCCGCGTTAGGAATTAGAAAATATGAATGTGTGCCACAAGTCCTGTATAACTGAGCTATTTGTTCCAGCTGGTGCTGCATTTAGTGTTGTGGTTTCTTTCCTCATAAGGTGCATACTCAGTAACCACCATTGGAACTATGCAGTAGGCATAGCAAGGAACCTGGTTGAGGCTGTAGGAGTAATGTATGTGAGGATTAAAACAGAAAAGGTGAATGAAAGTAGGATGATTGATAGAAGACCTGGGGTTTTTTATAATTAGAACTGCTTTATAATACTTAACTCAAGACTATCAATCATAAATGTCCAGATAATTATTCTCTTCCTTCTTATTTAGGCCTTAACGAGCATAATACTTGGCTTCAATTACTGGCACATACAACCACTTTGTAGCAACTTCCCCCCATAAGTGCTGGAACATTAAAAACAGAGTGAGAAGCATTTAAAAAAAGGAGCTCCTGAGCAATTATTCTGGGTTGACTTTTCTAGATTCAAAATACATTTTCCTAGGCCTTAATAAGTCTCCCCTGAATGATTTTCCACTGAAAAGGAGAAAGGGAAGAAGAATGATGTAGCCTGGAGGTCAGCAGTCGATAGCACAGAGATGACTCCAACAGCACATGGGAGCAACTTGTCAGAGCTGGTTCTTCCTATCCCGAAGGAGACAGCAATTAGAGTGAACTGAAAATCCTTTGGGATGGCTCTTCATCCACTTCTATTCTGCTGCCTGGATGTGGCTGAGGAGCACATTAGTAGCCTGAGATTGTGCCAGCAACCAACACCACAGAGATCAGGTGTTATCAAATCTTGTGCCTCTTAGAGAAGGAAAATACAGCTGGCAGAGCAAATATAGCATCCTGATTCTATTGTTACTATATGTGATTATGATTCTATTTTTATTATGTGCTGAATTCTAGCTTGAGGAACCAACTGACATCTGAAATTGACAACCTATGCACCAGGCAGTATTTGCATTTAATGTGGCATGACATATTGGGTGCACGTGACAGTGGGCAAGAACTTTCAACCCCTGAATCTCAAGCTCCAGACCAGAAAACAAGACAGAGCTTACCACTGCACTGTGCTGCTATGTATGAAGAATTTACTGAATGTAGAAATCTCACCAAAGGGAAAGGCAGTCTTCCAAATTTAGGCTAGCTCATTTATCCATGTCATGTATGAGGCTCTGAACCTTGGGGTACATACAAAAAAAGGAAAAAAAAAAAAAAAAAGAAAAAAGAAAGATAACTATTGAAATTATCCTGTATCGAGGGAGGAAATCATCTATATGCATAGCAGCAATAGTAACTATGCTCCTTCTCAACTCGCTCCTTCACAGCACATGAGTCTATGCTGCATAGAGTTACCCATGAATCCTGAGAGAGAGTCTAATGTCTCAGAGAATTACAGTGCAGTGAAGAGAAATAACCTGGTATCTGTGAGAATCCTGAAATTCAAATCTCATTTACCGAGGCTTGAATAAATAACCCCTCTTCATGTAAGGGTCATACAACATCTAGCCTGTATTGATGCTCATCTGATGCGAGCAGCAGAACTTGATTATGTGTCTCCTTTTATTAATTGCCATACTTTTCTTCATGTCAGCTTAATACTGCACTGTCATGGAGCTGGATTTCTTTGATTTTATTTTAAATGGGCATGCTACACTATATCCAGTTGTGGATCGTTTGTGTGTTCTCCATTTAAAATGTTCCTTCCAGAAACAGAATAAGGTGTGCATTATCAGAGATTAAATAAGGCCATTTTCATGTAGTGGCAAATTGCACTGAGACAGTGAGTCTCTGATTATTCTTTTGTATTGGAAGCTTAATGCAGCTCAAAGAAAATAACAAGTGAGCAGCTATAATGACTGCAGAAATGAAAATATGTTCAGAGGAAATAATATGAAGGAGTGTGGGGGGAAATACTGAAGGTGGTTAAACAAGGAGTAATGGTCTAAAACTAGGGAAAAAAAAAGGTATTAAAAATGAACACGAGGAAAACTGTTCTAACATCTACACCAATTAGCAAGGTCGTTAAGTGAGCTCAATGAAGCAGCAATGAAGCTGTTAAAGCAAGTGAAGGTGGAACTTTGTAGGACTAATGCAATGCCTATGGACAGATATTGAAAAAGGCACCAGCACACTCTTGCCTTTCCCTCCAACAATCTCTCACCTCACGTAAGTAGAATTTATCATCATCAATCTTAAATAAAAGGAGAGAAGTAAGTAAACATGGGAGCACCTATAGCTCATTTGGGTACTTTTGTACTCACTTGAGGACATTTCTTGAACACAAACTTCCAATACGATTTCAAGGTTGGATATCAGGAAAAGCTTCTCCAGAAGAGTGGTGAGGCATTGACACACACTGCTCAGGTAGGTGATGGAGTTACTGTCCCTAGAAGTGTTCAAGAAATGTGTAGATGTGGCACTGAGGGATATGGTTTAGTGAGCAATATTGGCAGGAGGTGGTTGGTTGAGCTAAATGATCTTAGATATCTTTTCCAGCCTTAATGATTCTATGATTCTATGACCAAGGAGACTCCGGCACAAAATGGGATGTCCTGCATCTACTAGCTACAGATGTAGGACAGTGAGCATGATGCGTGCTGGGCCACCCCCTTCCACCCACCAACGCTGCAGCAGTGCCCATTCACAAAAAAACAAGTCTCAGCTTCACCTGGCACAGATGAGGACAGCATTTAAAGTCAATTTCATCTTGTGATTACAGGCAATTGGCAACCCAGCTCAAGGCAGTGGTCTGGAAATGCAGAGGTGTTTGAGAATGCACTGGATTTAAACTAGCTACTAACCCAAAGTTTTAAGTTAATATTAACATAAAGTTTCATAATCTTGCTCACCAGAAAAGGGACAGTAAAGAGGAGCAGACAACAAATTATCAAAGAATAATAATAATAAAAAAATTAAATCTGTACTCAATGTTATCAATTAGTATTCTCATTTCCACAAATGATGTATAACAGTCTGTTCTTTTCTAGGAGCCATTTTGAAAGAAAACTAATTTAAAAAACAATAACAAATTATAGTATTCTAATTAAGAAAGAGCAATGCATTAAAGATATTTCTCTTCCTAGGGAACTAAGACTGACTGAGACAACAAAGACATTCCTTCAACACCACCAGACAATTTTAGGGGTTTTAGATAGCAAGATAATAACGATACAACATGTTTAATCCACAGTTGTTCCCAAAAACCTTTCACAAAACCTGGAAGTGCTTTCCTAAATACAGAAGATTTCCTATGGGAAGACAATTCTGTGCTAATTCATTTTTCAATTTCTCCATCCATATTTCTCATTTCAAGCTTTTCATATCCTCAAATTCTTTTATTATTATCAACAAAACTGGCAATGGGAAAGAAAAAAAAATAGAGTTTCTTTTATTTAAATATTTGCTGCAGTTTGTGTAATTACTGTGCTTAGCAAGAGACATGAAGCACTATTGAATTTTTCAATCTATTTCTTTTGAAGAGTAAAACACTTTTGCCTCCCCCTTAAGAAGCCTCCAGAGGAAGGTAGTAATAAACGTTGTTAAAAAAATAAGAAAATAAAAAGAAAAGTATGCAAATGTGAAAATGCAGCTGAGTTTTGAGCTTCCAGATTTTACATATTATTTGCACAAACAAGCCACTTCAAGGATCACTGCATCTCAGCTGACCTAGATTGCTTGTTTCCAAGCCCACTTGTTTGGAAAACATGCACAGCAAACACAGCCCATATAAAAGCCTCCGCTCTGCCATAAGAACTTCTGCAATTGAGGAACAACAGAGATTGAAAATGTCTCCATTGCTTTCTCTTCCCTGCTGAAATCACAAATAGATGACAACAGTAATAAGATCAAACCTCCTGTTTAATTCAGAGCTTGATTAAGATGTAGATGAGTCTGTAGCAGCTTGTCCTTGTTCTGTCTATCACAATACATAAGATTTTATCCTAGACTAAAGCTTTGGATCTCATGATAATTTCAGCTGAATGCGTGTTCTCCATGCGGACAGGCGATTTGAGCTAATGAGTATGACAAGCACATGGCAGCTATGGATCAGCCATCTAGTTGTTCAGCTCTGTGCTTGAAATATTGACTTTTATGGCACCTTTTTCCCTGCACTGCTAATGCTAAGTACTGGTGACACTTGCCTTCATTTTGCTGATTCTCTCTGTTCATGGATCTGACACATCTTGGGAAAAAAAACTATCAGCACAGAATTAGGGAGCAGCCTGAATAGCAGCACAGCAGCCACACATCCCAGCTGAAAAGGAGCAAGAGGTCAGCCTGCTTCCACACTTTCATGGGGCTTCACAGCCACACCTGTACAATGGCTGCAGAATTCTTGCTGGTGCACTGATTTCAAACGTATTTCAGAGATCCTTTGTACTTAGGCAAGTGAATGCACAAAATCAATCAGAAGCCTCTCTGACACAGTCTGTTTTCTAGCTCTGCTGAAATTCTTTCATTCTACTGGGAGCAGATTTAGGCATGCAGGTTAAAAAGTTCAAGAGTGCCCAAATGGATTAAGCATCTACATCCCAGATTCGTGCTATGAGGATTGAGAATCTTGTGCTTCCCTTGAAGGAACCAGACTGCTATCTCACAAGAAGGTCAGCCATTTCATGCCATAAGACTTAATTAATCATAATTTACAGAACTGATTGGGGGTTATCTTTCCATGCTGTGCTGAAAATCACATGGTAGCATGCTGGAACAGCAGAAGCACAAGTTGGAAGAAGGACTATGCAGGCAGCCTAAGGGAAGGCAGGAACAGCACTATTGCCTTTTCACACTGAGTACCAGTGTCCCATCTGGCAGCATTTGCACGGTCACCATAGAAAGGTCTAATGACAAAACCAAGAAAATACATCAGAGAGAGACATAGAAGAAACCCTGCAGCCTAAAACTTTCAGTTATCCTGGCAAAACCCTGGGTGCATAATGACAGGAGCCTGGTTTTTCAGTTCATGCTGTTTCCAGCCAAGTTTCAAGAGCACTGATGAAAAAAGTTCAGCTGAATTACACAGCTTCTACAGGAAAGGGCTCCATCAAGGTTGTGCTTTGCTGAAAAGATGCCCTTCAGAACTTAATTCCCCATCCAACCCGGCCTTGAGCACATCCAGGGATGGGGCATCTGCTGCTTCTTTGTGCCAGAGCCTCTCTGCCCTTGTCATGAAAAAAATTTTCCTAATGTCTAATCTAAATCTGCTGCCTTTTACTTTAGAACTCCATGTCCTAAAGGGTCAGAGAGACACCTTCTTCTGATTCTGGCTAACTGGGTTCAAATTGTGCTAAGATAGTTCAGTTAAAGTTTTGTAGAAGAGCTTATTAATCACTCCAAACCAGGCATGCCCTGGTCTTGGGCAGTCACTGGAGGTGATCAGAGTTAGCTCAGATGGTGGCTTTCCTGCAGTGGGAGAGCCGGGAACAGAAGTTATCATATTTAGGAGATGGGTAACAATAGCAGAGTCCAGTGCTACAGTGCTATCTCTTTAAGAGGTTGCTTGTCTCTTTTTTGATCTTCTCTGCCAAGTAATCTGTGCAAATTTTCTGTATTGTATACTTGTAATACATATAACGGCACATAATGTTCATAACTGCAGTGGGCAGATGAAACCAGCTGGCTTAAGGGTTCCCACTATGGACCCTAGGGAGGCAGTTTAGCATCTGAACAACAAAAACGAAGTACACATGTGATACGTTTTTAAAAAAGATACTATACATTATTGAATCGTTGGTACATTTTATCTGAATATCAAAATCCCCATGTGTCAACCTTTAAAAGAGTTATAAAAACAGAACAGCTTAATCCTGTATCTTTCCTGATTCTTATCTACAAATACAGGCCAGATCTTTAAGAAACTGCAGTGTAAGGCCACATTTACTGATTCTTTTACTAAAATTTGTGCTAAAGCCTAAAGCTGGAACTTTCTGAGATGCATTTTATTTTTTTTCTTTTTTTCTCTTTTTGAGAAATCATTGAAACTGAATGGGCATATGGGAAATAGTCACTTAGGTTACATTTTTCAACTATTTGAACATCTAAAGAAGTGCAGTTTGAATACTTCCTAACAGAAAATTAAATTGGAATCAAAGTGAAGGAGTTGATGTAGGGCACACAGGGATGGTGCAACACTTCACAGCAAAACAGAATTCTCTCACGGGATGTGAAAAGCAGGGAAAAGAGATGGGGATTGGACAGAATGAGGTGCAGAGATCTGAAGAACAGGCCTTGCTGTTTGTCTTGCTGCCACCAATTGGATGTGATAAAAAGAGATAGAAAATGATATTAAATGAAAGTTCCCCTCTTCCCCCATTTTTTTCATTTCACATTTCATTAGTGATAGGACCAGGGGGAATGGTTTCAAGCTACGGCAGGGGAGATTCAGGCTGGACATTAGGAAGTATTACTTTTCAGAAAGTGTGGTCACGCACTGGAATGGACTGCCCATGGAGGTGGTGGAATCACCGACCCTGGGAGTGTTCAAGGAAAGACTGGATGTTGCGTTGAGGGACATGGTTTAGTAGGAGCTATTGGGGGTAGGTGAACGGTTGGACTGGGTGATCTTTTAGGTCTTTTCCAACCTTAGTGATTCTATGATTCTATGATTCTATGATTCTATGATTCTATGATTCATTTTCTCTTCCCTGGGAAAAAACACACGGGTATCCATCTCTCAGCAGTAACAATTCACCTAGCCCTGCAGGGCTCTGAAATATGAAAGAGCACCCACTCAGATCTCCTGGAGATATTATCAGATGATAATTGAAAAAGCATCAGTGAAAGAAGACATTTTACAAGCCCTATGTTCTCCTCTCCCTTGTATTTACTACCTCTCCAAATGGTTTGTGATCTCTCCCTCATCTCCTATTCCTTGCAAAGGCCCAACTGTTTGTGTTGTATGCTCCATCCATGCATTTGTGCTGAAGTCACAAGCAGAAGTCAAAATCATTTCTCCAGGTGTGTTTTCTCTACTCTTCACGAGTCCCAGGAAAAGAAGCTTCTTCCCCACTCCTGTAGGTTGGATTCATAACAATGGAGTTAAACTTGATCAACACAGTGCCCTCATGTAGTCCTTTTTATATGTCCTCAAGAAGATCAATTAAAATTAAAGACTGTGTCTCCAGTTAAGTTGTTCATGTCGTTCTCACACTACTCAACAGTATTCTGACTGCTTAATCTGTCATCAGTATTCCTTCTTTTTCATTCTCTGAGACTTTGTGATGTGTTTTGAATGGGAAGTGCCCCCTAAACACACAATAGCTTGATTGGTGTTCAGTGTAAAATTGCATATGGACAAAAAGGCCAGAGTGTTACAGCTAGAACCTTGACCTTCTATTGAGTTGCAAGGTGCCATTCTCAATGCTGGTGTGCGTCTACCACTTAGAAAGAATATACTGAGCACATGACTTATTGAATCAGTTGCTTTGACGTCCAGGATAGCACCACTACAAGTTCCTTTTTTTTTTTTTTTTTTTTTGCTTCTAGTTTTACAAATACTTCTGCATTAATGTCCTGTTCGATTTCTGATTTTTTTTGACAAGCATAAATTTAACTTGAATGTGAGTATAAAAGCCTCGTGTACGATTACATTTTCTCTGGAAATAAGTGGCATTTATTTTTCTTTATTGTTCAAATAAGTGCTTAGACTAAGATGAAGAAATCTATTTTCAACTGCAGGATTTTTTTTTTTTCAACAGCAAGACTGACTTGCATTGTTGAACTAATGAGCTATCAGTCAAGTCACTCTTGCTCTGAACCACTTAGTGTGATTCTGGATAGCTTAAGAAGTTAAAGAGCAGATTTTCCCCTTAAACTTAAGTGTGCAAGTTGTAGGATAATACAAAACTGCTCACTAATATCCTTCCACGTGGACCCAAACACTTGTTTAGACTTGTGAAATTCTATGATACAATTAATTATATCATTTAAATAAAAACCAAAAAAGCAAACTAAGTAGTTTATGGGAAGCATGAGTATCATAGATGTGATGGGGGTAATTCAGTGTCCACGAGGTCCTGTCCCTCTTTGCTGGTTGCAGATGATTATATCAAACGAATGCAGTCTTAGATGGAACGTACTGCCTCTTTTCTGGCTAGACAGAGAAAAACTAGGTCACTGTCATAAGATTCTGCTGAATTGCTCACATTTAAGAACAAATTGGTTCACAACCATTAAATCCACTGAACACCTTTAGCACTCTGGCCTCCTTTTCTGGATAGATCTTCTGTGTTTTAGTGTTCTTGTGTCCAAGCTTTAGCTTTTCTTTGCACAGAATTCTAGCACAAATTGTTTGGAAAAAAAACCAAACCTATGATGGTTTACTGAGTTTTTGGATAACACAACTACAAAATGATGTAAAGGCATAGCCTGCTGACTTGTGAGCAGCAGCTAGATATCTGTGTGAGTAACAGAGAACAGGGCACTGGTGCAGTGCCACAAGGCTGTGCTGTGTTTAGGACTGCTGCAGGACTCAGTTTTAACTAAAGCTGGAGGTCTTTGAAAACTCATGGCAATGGTGAAAGTCTCTTGAATGAAAATTTAGAGCACAAACAGAAGGTATTAAAGTGACTTGAGGAATAGACAAAGGAAGAAAGAGAAGAGAATAATTCATCTTTTGACAGGTTTTCCACTGGACTATTTCTCTTTGTACCCCTTTGGAAGAAAAGTAAATTTACTTTAGCCTCATAGTTTCTTACATACTCAATTCTAGGGTAACAGCTAGATCCTGGTGAAGTTTATCTAGAGACAAATCATTCAGATACAGAGGAAAATACATTCTCAAGCAACACTTGTGGAATTTTAATTTCATTCTATTGCTGTGTGAAGGATATCACTCCTTTGAGCAAATTTTTCTTTATTAAAAAAAAAATAATGAAAAGGAAAAAGAAAAGAAAAAAGAAGCAAGTCAACTAGACAGAGAATCAGAGAAGGAGACTGAAAAGTTCATAAAATAACATTACATTCCTCATAAATATGAAACAAAACAAATCTCACTCCTAACTGCTGCTAAAATCCCTTCTATTTTTCTGCTATTACTATTGAAGAAGGTTATAAACATAATATGGTAGGCAATTTAGAATAAAGCTGGCAGACTTAAAATGTTATAAGAGAGAGTTTGCACAGTCAGACCAAGGACTTGCCAACCTGACAACATGTCAGATCTCAATTTATCTCCCTTCCTGTCTTGCTTTTTAGGATAACTACATCAGTTTGGACAATTCAATCCCCCAGGCTGTGCACAGCATGCATCTCTGTGAGAACCAAGAATAGAATTGGGATTCTTTATGATCAGCTCCTGCTGCGTACTAACAAGGAGCTATGTAATGTATTGGGAAGGTGTGTTTATGTCAAGATCCTTCCCCAGCTGGATATAAAAAAAAGAAATGAGCACCAAGACAAAATAACAAAGATATCAGCAGCAGTGACAGAATAGTTTGTTAAGTGTGTGGGATACATGATACATTTCATCCTAGAAAAGAGGAGGCTGAGGGACTCCCTCAGGCAGGGATCTTTGCTCCTTGATGGAAGAGATGGGAACCTTCCTGTTCTCTCTGCCATTAATTGTCATGATTTTGTATTAGAATTCCACTTGCTTTGAATATCCTGCAAATAAATTCTCTGCAGTAAGCGTGCTTCTAAAAGCATCAGATAAAATACAGAAGAGGTCAATACATATTTAGCATGGTTACACAGTTATTTGACTTACCTCTGGGAACCAAAAGGAAGTTGTGGTGTACAGCAGTGGGGAAAGTTTGTTAGCGTTCATGCTTTGGTTACAACTACACATTTTGAAAGAAACCATACTATTTATTTATTAAGCATTATTTAGTTAACCTATAATATGTGTAATTTCTCCATCAGTCCAGCAAAAAGCATTTTACTAGATATACAGAGGAGGTGTCTAGAACACATTTAGTCCTAGAAAGAAAGCCATGGATTATTTTTCACTGAACAGCTTTTATCACAGACACTGTGAATGCTACAGAAGTATCTAACCCCTAATTCTCCTTGACGAGAGCCATTGGCTCCTTGGAACACCATTATTTTCTTATACCTCTATAAAGGAAAAGGGAAAAAAGTCAGAAAAACCTGTACCTCTACCAAAGCAGAAATGTTTCTGCTGAATTTCAAGCCATTTCCTAGCATCCAAGAAACTGAAGGCACACTTCACAACTGTGATATCCCCGTGACCTTGGTGGACTATAAAGACTTGAATGTCAGACTTTCAACTGTGCAATGTAAAAGCAAGCTGTTCAACAAACCTTATGAGTCAGTGACTCTGAACAGTGGCTCAAGAAACCACTCTTACCCTTCTCCTATTGAATGATTTATCAGAGTGGTAGAAAATATTGAGCTACCGCATAAGAAATGCCAGAGGACACTGGACCCAGGAGAGATACATACATCATTCATGACACTGATCAACAATATTCATAGGCAGCAGTAACTACTTACTTTTCCCACTTTTTTGAGTAGACATACAATTTATAAAAGGCAATTGCACACTCACTCATCTTTATTCACAAATTCTGAATTTCTCAAACCCATCAGAAAAAAATATATGTGCAAAGGTGTGCTCTGTTTGTATCAGTTTCCAAGATTGTATGTAACCAAACCTATGGGGAATAGATGGAACACAGGAAACAATTGGAGGAATCTGGCAGTTCACCCAGGCATTCTGAACCTGTAAAACCCACAGCCTACCATTATAAAGCGAAGGCAGATTTGTTTCTGCTCTTCAACTGTCAGGTTTGCAGTACAAAAACAAAATCCATAACAGTGTCACTTAAAACAAGAAGCAAGTTCTAAGTGACTGAGTGGTTTATGTCATGTAAGGACGCCCAACATCAGTGCTAGTGAAGGTCATTGATTTTACTTACCTTTTTTTTTTTTTTTTTTTTTGCAGAATGGAGACATATGCCAAATTCAGGATAATAAATAAGAATATGTTAGATTTGAAGTTCTTCTGCTGTTAACTTTCCTCTTGTTATCTGAAAGGGTAAGTTGGTTACCACTGTAATACTTACCTTTGGGAAGTTTTCATGCACGTGAATTTTGGCCATTAGTTAAAGTGAAATACCTTCCATCTGAAAGAATAATGCATGTACACAGAGTTACTGTATATCAGCCGACATCAGGTAAGTACAGTCACTTGACTATGTGAGAGTGTGTAATAGGTGTAAACAAAGCCATGTAGTGCCATCATAGATACTCTGGGATGCCTTACCTGATTTGCAGAAAGGTTATGTTTCTTCTATGTCACGTGCCACATTAGCCAGTCTTGTACTGTTGGACACCTGGAGGTATCTGAGAAACTACTAGACATCTAGGCCTAGGTAACTAAATTACTCCCCACTTTTCTCTTTGCATTAATTCATGGTTATACCGTAACAGCTGCACCTCAAGGGCATGAAGTACTGAAATACTGGATTCATGAAGAAAACGGTATGCATCAGATCATGCTATATGCAGCTCTTAGAGTACTGTTCTGCACTTAGAAAAAAATCTCAACAATCATTCAAAACAAAAAAAAAAAAAAAAGAAAAAAAAAAGAAAGCCTAATGTTAAAGCTTCAATAATTCATCAAAATCCATTTTAATAAATAATAAACCATACAGCTAAACACCTAATCACCCAGCTCCTGATTTTTGTGACTCACTCTTTATTACTTTCTCAATAAATTCATTTGCGTGACTTACCAAGCTAAATGCTTAAGAATAAAAAGGTTAATTGAAGGTTGGAGTAGGATACATTATTGAGTAGTTGACATACTGCCTTGATGTTATGAATAATCTAGAAGTAGTTCAATAGAGTCACAGCCACTTTCCCCAAGTCTGAACTTGACCTGAAGTCTTTCTTCCAGAAGTGTTGTCACTTCTTTATGTCTAACAGGGTTTGAGCAATTTTTTTTTTCCCCTTCTTAAGAATATGAATTATTAATGGCATGAAGAATACATTCAGGGAAGAAAAAGCCAGGGCATATCACAGCTTCACAAACCTGTAAGATTTTGAAAAAAAAAGAGAACAAAAAAAGTTAAACATCCATACCTGAGGTTGCTCGTTTGCATGCCAAAAAAAAAAAAAAGGATAGTGAAGGAACTACAAAGAAGCTTTGAAATGAGAGAATTATTAGAACAAGAGGAATTTTGAATTAATCAGGACAAGCTTGTATAAGCAGATTCAAGATGCCAGAGGGTTTGGAAACTTTTTTTTCTGTAAACCACTTCCTATCACAGACATTCTTTGTGAAAGGATGGGGAGGTGAGCTTACAGGAACAAGTGGGGAGGAGGCAGTCCCATCTCTGATGTACTCTGAATTAATGCATAAGCCAGGCAGGAGCTGAGTGCGTGGAAATAGAACTACATTTTATATATATATATATATATGTTGCAGCTACTGTGGTAATGATGAGGGGCAGATTCTCACCAGGTGTTATTTCTCAGAGGCTCAACAGTAATGCAAATTGCATCAGCTGAGGATTTATCCCTCTAGTTTGTGCTATACCTCCTCCTCACTCAGCTTCATCTCCTTTCATTTTTATGATAAACAGGACTTGAACTCTGTTGAGCCTTACATTTCTGCATCTCATTGATGACTCATTAAGATTTTATCATTCTAGTGACATGTTATTGAACCCAGTTTCCTTCGGGGGCTGGTCTGGTGATTACAGTAGTAACCAATGACTGCTTAATCACCCACTTCATTATATTCATATAAATAATAAATACCAGGAGATAGACAGTTATAATTACATTGCTAGTTTAGGAGACCATAAAAGTTGGCAACACTGAAATACAAATTCGGTCTGAAATATCATACAGATAGATGTGACTTGGAAGGTGCAGAGAAGGGTAAGAGAACATAAACATTGTTTTTTGAAGGAGAGTTATTGTCTCAGCAACCATAATGCTGTTTAATTAAGCAGAAGAAAAATACTTCCTCAAGCAATGAGCAGCTTAGAAGAGATGAAGCAATTAGATATTTTCATGTCTGGCTGAGAAACATATTCCATTAGGGAAAGAGTCCTCAAGGAGTTCTCCTTAGCAGCCTTGCAGTGATGCTTTTCAAAGCACGAGGTCATACATCCGTATGTTTTCTCTGTCCATAGCATCCATGGAGTATGCCCCACATTCCTGGGTTGAATTCTAACATCTTGAATCAGGAGGGACTCTTATCACCTTGCAAGTCTCACAACACAGTGGTTCCCCAAACAGACAGCTCCTTTGGAGTCTAATGAACTCTGGTAATCATACTGAAGGCTTGATACATTATGATCCACCAAGAAGTGGCAAAATTGCTGAGCTGGATATATGATGAAGTAATACAAAGATGGGAGACAGAGTTTTGCTAGTTTACCACATTTGCCTATTATAAGATTAGATGAATTGAAATCCAGAAGGCACTTGCTTGTCACAGAAGCATAGGGTGACTCACTTTTGGAAATGTAAGTTAAAGCACATATTAAGTGAGGCCTTCTGAGGGAACGTACTGGAGAAGGGAGTCATAAACAGCAAGAGTATTTCTCCTAAAGCAAGATAATTCTTCCATGCCTGAGGATTTCTGAAAACTGCAGGTTTCCAGCCACATATGATTATTCAGAAAATCCAGAAAAAATATCTGTCCAGTCCCCACTAATTTTAAACTGAGCTTTGACAGTTTTTTGCCTTTATTTTGTTTTGAACAGACCAAGTTTTGTTGCAGAGATTTATTTTCATATAACCGAAAATGTTTCCTGCACAGTGCGGCTCAAGTAGATGTCAGAAGTAAATTGAAGGCAGAGTTGCATCCTGAATAGTACTGAGAAAAATCCAGCCTATGTTCACAAGGTGAATGCTCAGCATTTCTCATCCCATAACTTCCAAGCTATTCATCACTCCACTTAATTCATTACCTAGAGCTGCACATATTTATGAATCATGTTAAAATTCAGACAGCTCTAACAAGCAGAAACTGGAAATGTTAGTTCAGGTTTCTTCAGATAGGGAATTTACTACTCTCAACTGCTAGCTATTTTGTAAAACAAGAGGTTCATAATTGTGCCAAGTCTTGTAGTCAGTGGATTGAGTAATCTATGAGTTTAGCCTGTAAGGAAACTAAGTGGAATGAATCCACTTAAGCTAACAATTACTGTCAATAATTTAGTGTTCAGTTGTCTGAAGTGTCTCTGGGATTTCACTGCTGAATGTTGAGGTGCTAGACTAGTTTAACGCCAGCAGGGTTGTAGAAGAGTCTTGGCAGTGCCAGCAGTCCCTAAATTGTTAGGTCTCATAAGGCATCTTTTTACTCAGTTCTCTCTACCAAGATATCCTTCCAAGTGTGTGCATTCGGGGGGAATCTGACTGCACAGTTTCTGGCTGATGTGATACCTCAGTTTATATGGTTTGCCAGGGTTATATTTTTCCCAAGGAAGAAACAGTCAACTTTTAAACTTCAGTAGTTTCCTTTAAAGTAAGAGAACTTCATGGGAGGAAGAGATGTAGGCTCAGATTAAATAAAGACAATATCCAGGAAAAATAGACGTAATAATTTCTGGAAGAAGGTAATGTATATCTACTCCTTGAAAGACTTAGCATTAAAACTGAAAACCATTGAAGAGTTTGAGGAAATCAGGATTGGGAACAAAGAAATGTTTTTGTTGTCATGCAGTCCTTAGGGAGGGAAAAGCACAGTAGATGGTTTTGAGCACTTTCATTTATTTGTGTAACTCCTGCTTATGTGAAGAAAAGAATGACCAGCTCATTACCCAACAAAGAAGTATAGGATATTGTATGAGCACTGAAACACAATCCTTGATCCTTATTACAATGGAACTGGCACCACTCTACATATTAAATATATAAAGGATAAAAGCACCACCACCTTAATCTAGATATTTTAAATTTACATTACATATATAATAATAGATTCAAACTTTGCTAATATGCATTTTGATTAAATACACATTCCCGTCTCACTTCTACTCCCTCTTCTGCTTAGGCAAAGAGGTAGCCTTTAGCAGGTAGCATAATGCCAGCTTCACAAACTGAGTTACAATTAGATAAAGCTCTCAATTTAGATTCTCTATTCTTCTGAGTTATTGAAAGGAAGACATAAAACCCCTACAGTCTTAGCTTCTGAGGCTTCCCACACATTACATGGACAATAGTATATTGTATAGTCACAGTGAAATGTACAGAATTGATTGGACTCTCCACTAGACATACAAACAGTACATCAGCTCTTGAGCAATTCCATTGCCAATAGTGACAGAGATTCCATAAACATTCCTCACAGTTTTCCCTCACTTTCATCAGTGTTTTAGATAGAACAGAAGAAAATGTTAGAACTAGGTAATTATAAACTGAAAAAGCAGACATGTGACATCCTCTTGAACAAGTAGAAAGTACAGGGAATTTTATAGACCTCAACCAAATTTTCCAATAGAGAGATACTGGCTAATAGATTTCAAAGGGCAAAGATATAAAATCATAGAACTATAGGGTGGTTTGGGGTCTAAGGGACCTTAAAACTCACTCAGTTCCAACCCCTGCCATGGACTGGTTTCCCCCCACCAGCTCAGGCTGCCCAGGGCCCATCAAACCTGACACTGAACACCTCCAGGGATGGGGCACCACAGCTCTCTCTCGGCAGCTGTGCCAGGGCCTCACTTCTCAGATCTAATCTAAGTATTCCCTCCTTTATTTTAAAATCATTTCCCGATGTCCTATTACTCTCTATGTAAAAATTTGCTCTCCCTCCTGTTATAACCTCCTTTTAATCACTGGAAGGGTGCTCTCAAATCTTCCTGGAGCTTTTTCTTCTTCAGACTGACATTTCCTCCTTCTGTCCCATCAGCCATGCCACACAGCTGAGTGTCAGCAAATTTAGCTGAGAGGGCACTTAATCCGATTATGCAGATCATCCGTCTCAGATCATCACTATCCATAGCACTGGTCCTAAGATGGACCTGTGGGGGACACAAATCATCACTGTCCTTCACCTCGACATAAGACTGTTGTTCACAACCCTTTGGCTTTGACCATACAGCCAATTCCTTATCTATTCAGTAGATCACTCTTCAAATCCATCTTTTTCCAATTTAGAGGTAAGAATGTGATGTGGAAAAGAAAAAAAGAGAACATTTCATGAATTTTATTTTGAATAGGCAGAATAAAGTTGGTACAAGCAGACTTGTACCACTTCAGGTTGGTACATTTATTTTATACTTTCAAATGATCTCATAACCCCTAGAAGTCCAGGCTGCCTGTCCAGTACCAAACAGATCTTTGGGCACTGAGTTGTCACTGCATAACAGGAGAATTACTTGGATGAAACCCTATGCACAACTGTAGCAGATAAACCTCTTTGCACTGCAGAAACAAGGATAGGCTAGAAATCATTTGGTGATCAGATTTCAAGTTGTCATACAATTAGTTCAGGCTTCAAGTGTATCTCCCCTCATGTCTGCAGAAGCTGTAATTATTGCTGTTAGAGCAGTGCAGAACCAGAAGATTTAGTAGTGAGTGACAGTATCCTACACATACAGAATTCCCCTACTGTCAAATCCAAGTCTTCTCTTTTAGTGTCATCTATGCGCTCATCCCTGCTAAACAGAAGTTTCTTTGCAGCTTACCAAGTACTTTTACTTTTTTTCCTGTAGTAGGGAATGAAGGCAAAGTGCTCATATTTTACTGCACATGCAGAATTAAATCTTTTAGGTAATTGCAGGATACACTGAGAATTTCAGAGCCTAAATGTTACAAGATAGTGAGTTATCAGTTCCAGCTCCAGAAGTCCCAGAAAGGCAGAAAAGTAATTCACACCGAATTCCAAAGATATTGGATACCTTTCAATATCCTTTGAAGCACCAGAGTAAAGAGAGCTCACTTTTGAATTCCACGTTGATAATATGCATTTTGAACAACTTACATTTTCAAACTGTTAAATTCTTCCTTGGGAAGGCAAACCCCAGTGATACAATATGAGCCTACAGACTCCTGGTCTGCTTAGAAAACATCTATGGAGTGATAAGAAGTGCAGAACCATTAGTAGTGAGTAAGATAAGAAAATCCTAACATGTATATTCTAGAGGCATCAATTTGACACTGTTGCTTCACTTGGTATGGTACAAATTCTTTGAAAGTGCTACCCCAGCTAGCATTCTGGATGTGAAATCCCAGACGACTGGAGGAAGGGTCACGTCACTCCCATATACAAGAAGCGGAGCAGGGAGGACCCGGGGAACTACAGGCCGGTGAGTCTCACCTCCGTGCCTGGGAAGATCATGGAACAGATCCTCCTAGACAACATGCTCGGTCACATAAAGAATGAGCATGTGATCCGAGACAGCCAGCACGGCTTCACCAAAGGAAGGTCATGCCTAACTAATCTTGTGGCCTTCTATGATGGAGTGACGGCATTGGTGGACGAAGGGAAGGCAACCGATGTCATTTACCTGGACCTGAGCAAGGCCTTTGACATGGTCCCCCACCACATCCTCATCTCCAAATTGGAGGGAAGTGGATTTGATGGGTGGACGACCCGATGGATAAGCAATTGGTTGAAAGGCCGCAGACAGAGGGTGGTGGTCAATGGCTCTATGTCCAGGTGGAGGCCGGTAACAAGTGGTGTCCCCCAAGGGTCTGTCTTGGGACCGGTGCTCTTTAACATCTTTATTAATGACATCGATGAGGGAATTGAGTGCACCCTCAGCAAGTTTGCTGACGACACCAAGCTGAGTGGTGCGGTTGATACGGTGGAAGGAAGGGATGCCATTCAGAGGGACCTCGACAGGCTGGAGGGCTGGGCTCGGGTGAACCTGATGAGGTTCAACACGGCAAAGTGCAGGGTTTTGCATTTGGGCCGGAAGAACCCCAGGCACCTGTACAGGCTGGGAGGAGTGGTCCTTGAGAGCAGCTCGGCAGAGAAGGACCTGGGGGTCCTGATGGACGAGAGACTGAACATGAGCCAGCAGTGCGCTCTGGCAGCTCGAAAGGCAAATGGGATCCTGGGCTCCATCAGGAGAGGGGTGGCCAGCAGGGACAGGGAGGTGATTGTCCCTCTCTACTCGGCTCTTGTGAGGCCCCACCTGGAGTACTGTGTCCAGGTGTGGAGCCCTCAGTACAAGAAAGACATTGAGATTTTGGAAAGGGTCCAGAGGAGGGCGACTAAGATGATCAGGGGGCTGGAGCACCTCCCCTATGAGGACAGGCTGAGGGAGTTGGGCTTGTTCAGCCTGGAGAAGAGAAGGCTGCGGGGTGACCTCATTGCAGCCTATCAATACCTGAAGGGAACCTACACCCAGGAGGGGAGTAAACTCTTCAAAAGGGCTGACAACAGCAGGACTAGGGGAAATGGTTTTAAGTTGAAGGAGGGAAGTTTTAGGTTGGATGTTAGGGGGAAGTTCTTTACTAGGAGAGTGGTTAGGCCCTGGAACGGGCTGCCCAGGGAGGTTGTGGATGCCCCGTCCTTGGACGTGTTTAAGGCCAGGTTGGACGGGGTCCTGGGCAACCTGATCTAAATGTGTATGTTTGGTGGCCCTGCTAGGCAGGGGGGTTGGAACTACATGATCCTTGGGGTCCCTTCCAACCCGGGTGATTCTGTGATTCTGTGATTCTGTGAAATCCTCACTATAGACCAGTATGAGTATAATTGCCCTTAACCTTTGAAAAGAGAGCCCTTTTGTATAATCGTGTTCCAGTTGCATCAGTTTAAGATATTGCATTCTGTTCTACTGCAATTTCATTGCCATGCATAATTTGACAGCTGATTAAGCCAGTCTAATAGATGGCTGCTTCAGAAAACAGCAGTTTCACTCTTCCTGCATCCTTTGACTTGTCACTCCTAAAAACCTTACCACTTTTCTGGCAGTACAGTTCTCTGAGCAGACATATTTCTGGACTATTAAGAAAGCATCACTCATGGTGCAGAAGTGTCAGAACAGCCCATTTGGCTGTTCAATAGCCTTTCATTAGCCCCATTTTTGTCACTAAACATCATTCACGGAGGACAATAATTCTGCTGCATGGGAGAAACAGCAGTGAAGACTTATTTTCTAGATAAACTTCATTCTGTCTTTGCAGCAACCATGACCTACATTCTGGTTTCCCTCACATTTGCTTTCTTCCCTGTTTTCTGTACAAATCTTTCATCCATTTTCTTTACCATAGAGACAACACAAACACTTCTACCTCCATTTTATTAATGAGAGATGGAGAGGATGGAGAGCTGTCAGAGCTGGATCCTTCATTTTCAAATCTTATTTATTTAAATACTTTAACAAACATATTTCTGACGTTTTACATTTTTTTCTTTGACAAATTATTTGCAAATATTCCTGGCTAGATTAAGTTAAAATGATACATAGAGGTCCACACGCAATCAGCAATTTTAATGAGAAAAGATGAACTATAATTAACTTCGTCATAACTATTGTGAAATACTTTTTCCCTGTAACAAAATTAGTGGAAGTCTGCCACCTAACATCAGCAACTGCAATCATCTGTTCAAGTTTCCCTGTAATATTTAATTTTTATGACCAACAAACAACACAGCAATTTACATCAGTCTCTTTCGTGACCAACAGGAGACTGAAGACTACACTAAGATATATATTTCTGATCACTAGTTGACATAAAGTAGGGTTAAGTATGCTAATATGCGACAAAGATTCTGTCCGTTTTCCAGTGACTTTTCTAAATGATATGACTTATGATAATGATAATGACTTATCTAAATGATATTTCCATGCTCAGTACAGTGATGGATTTAAAAGGAGCTAGACCAGAATAAATCTCTGATGTGAATCTGCTATGTTAAAACTTCCAGTGAATTTGATTTACACTAGACTTTATCTTTTTGCAAGTCCCATTTTAATCAGATGCTATATATATTTATTGGAGATTGGCACTGGTTTATAATTAAACAGCATGATGCTGCTGCTGATGATGATGATAATAATAATAATAATAATTGTAATAATAATAATAACCAACAAACAAACCCATAAAACATGAGTCCATCAATGGTTAATCATTTTCCTTCATATTCCTTCAGTTATGGTTCTCAAAGGGTTTTGCAGATGTAATTGCCTTCCTCTTTGTTTATTTGTATGGATGCTCACAACCCATAATAAATATTCTGAATATGACAAAATGCTGATGATGTGTCCTTGTGGATGTACATGCCATAAAATTAATTTCAAGAAAAATTCAGCCGCAGCAGAAGTCACTCAAGAAACCTGGGGTCATGCCAGAAAGGGGCACCCAAACCTATTTAGTCCATCTGTTAATGCTTAGTACAGGCATCCTCTAAATCTAGGATAATAAAACAGGATTTGGTTATCTTCTGTATAGCAGTTCAATCGATTTGCTGCAATTAATTGTCTCAGATTATACAGTAAAATTTGGAAAGGGCACTGTTCCCTCACACTTACGCCCTCTTTAACCTTCCTTTCACATCTGTTGCACTAATTAACATTATTTTTTAAACACTGCAGAGTCAAACCCTACAAAAGAACAAACCCCTGGCACTGCTTTCATCCTTACACATCTGTATAACACTTACAAATGTGAGATTGTTCTAAGGTCTGGTTTGGACTTACCTGACCAGAATTAGAAAGAGTAGGAATTTGTGTGATGGCTTCAGAGAGAAAAGGGGAATGGATACTCAGAGATTTTCACTGTGCTCCTTTTTGCAAGCATTACCACGAACATCTACTGACTTCTCAATATTCAAGACAGAAGCTACAGACACCAGCGTATGCGAGCCTTCTTCAGGATGTAAACCAGCTCTTGCAGTGTCATCTAAAGTACTGAATTTTCAAGGATACATTGGTATAAAAAGCAGTAAAGATGATAGGGTTGAAAAGATTATTTGAAATTTTAAGTGCATTTTACATTCAATAATAGAATTCTGCCCAAAGGAAGATGAAATATAGTGATAGTTTCTAGTATAGTTAGTTGCTACTGAAGTCTCCTAATCTCAGTGGGATGGGAGTTCACCTACATGCTAGGAGTGAAAGGGACACTTCAGCATCATACCAACTTCATCCATCTTAAGTGTCTCTTTTGACCTAGCTGTCTAGGCTCTCTGAAATCAATGAGAGAGATAGGGATCTCCAGAGGATGATTTGTCTAATGACAGGTGTTTATGAAAGGCTGGATTAATTATCTTCTCAATGAGCCTGTCTCTTTCCATTTACTCTATATAGTGAATAAAAATCTTCATATATGGTTTGGACTAAATGGATAAATTAATTAAGAAGAATCCTACTCTACAGAAGTGTAAGAAAAATCCACTCCTGCTCCTTTTTTTTTTTTTCATCACTATCTATTTTTTTTGTGGCGTATGTTAGGACTGTTCTCTACTGCTATATAAGAAAAGGATTTTGAGACTTAGTCAATCTTTCTTCTTCATTTTGGTTGTTAATCAATCTGAACAGCTGCTGATTGCATTTTACAGCACAAAGTAAACAAAAACGATCCTTTAATTGATCTTTTCATGATGCAATATTTTATGTACTATCAAATGCACTCAGAAAAATAATTATTACATTATAAGAGCTTGTTTTCTTTCAATTTTCACAAGAGCATTCTGACTATCTCTAAATGACATCAAATTCTGTGCCGTTGCACACATATCTCTTTTTTGCTTTCCAAACTTTCCTGACTATTGCTGAAAATGAAAAAAACAACTACTGCTGAACATGGGATAAACAAGCAAGTCCGATTGTATTTTTAAATTGTAAAATGCAGTGATTATCTTACAGTCATGAGAATTTGGTAGAATTAACAACGGTTTCAAAGTCTTTCTTGTCTTATGAAATATTATCTGCAGTGACTTTTCATTCCTACTGGAAACTCAAGCACTATAAAAATTTCTACTTCAGAGGTTTTCTACAACATTCCTGTTGAAGGTTTTGCTTGTCTCTGCATTAATTTCTAGCAAACTCTGTGTCATATCTTTAATAAACTTGAAATTTAACTCTAGAAATGTTACTGTTCTGATCTGGAAGCATTTTAATGTCTTAATCTGAAATTCTCTGTGCACAGTCCAGAATTTTTTATTCTGTATTTTCTCATAAACTTAAATCACCAGGAACTATCTTATTCCCACATTGCCTGTCAGCACACAGATGTCTGAAAATGTTAAAATGCAGCTGGTCATCAATATGTTTGTTTTGTTTTGCTTTGCTTTTTGTTTCTTTTTAAGGTCTGTAGAGGTAGAAATTGAGAGGATAATAAAGTGAAGATGTTACCAATAAATTGATTAATTAGGACACATTAAGAACAGTCAACTGTATATACACACTCATAGAAAGAACAAGTTTTTCTGTCTTATATCTTAGAAGAGGAATGTCTGGGAAAAAGCCATAGAGACTCATTAAAAAAGTTTTGGAGTGGGAATAAGAAATGAATTTTGTGAGATTTGTGATTTCCATTCTTGATCTTGGTAAAAATACATAAGAGAAGATGCTGCCATGATAAATAGTGAAGCATCATGGTAGACAGCACACATACCTGAAGCGAAGCCCAAATTAATATGTCAAGACTGCAGTCAGGCACCTGGAGTAGTTAGAGAAAGGAATATGTTAATTTTCAGCAGAGATTTGAAGTGATTTGTATACTGTTGTGTAGAGTTTGTGCAACAAAATGAAGGAATTCATGCTAGTGCAGGTTTGGATTTTAAAGAGGGCAGAGATTTCCTTCCTTTTATTTGGATGATGAATCCTGTGGAAGAGTGTCACTTGGATCATGATCCTTTTATACTTTTTATTCTTTTTTTCTTTGCCAGAAGGACTTCAGATGTTACTGCAATTGCTGTTTATTATTCCTGGAGGTAGCCAAGTGTTTCCCAGGAAATCACAAGAGAAATGCTCAGAGGAACTATTGCTTTAGGCATAACTTTGAAAGGGAATGAGAGCATTATAATAAGAGTTTTAGTTTCTGGATTTCTATGACAAACTGGAATGAACGAACAGTGCCTGAAATAAAGGTGCTTGCTTTTGAAATTAGTTAAGCAGTGAACAGGAAGACTAGTTTCTCAGAAGCCAAAGGTATATGATATTTTTCATTGTCAAAGGACTCTACTGTGTAGAATCCATCCCTAATAAGAGGAATAAACCTTGTTGGAAGAGAGTTAGTTCTTAAATAGTTCTCAATCTATCAAGAAAGATGCTAAAAAATAAGGAAGACACAAATAAAAGATGCAAAACAAGAAAAGAGTCATAAACACAGAAGGATATGTCCTGGATATTAGAAAGCATGCAGGTAAGGAGTGAATTTCTGGGAGATTATACACAGAACAATCAAAAGATCCACATGATGTCTAAGATGAAAATGAAGGCAAATCAGTAGTATAGAAAGGAATCTCATGCACATTGCTATTAACTGGGAGGTCATCAGTTAGAAAGACCTGAGGAAGAGGAGGAAGATGTGTTACTTGATCTTAGGATGGCAATGAATCACCAAGGTTTTTCATATAAAGAAAAGAGACTATTCATACAGATCTGCAAGAAACTCCAGTACTGCCTCACTCTTTCATGTGCAGAGAAGGGTAATTCAAACTCAAAAAAATTAGGAGGCCTTCAGAAGTGCTCAAGGGATTAGGGTAAGGTAAGGGGAAGGTAAGAATTTTGCTCAAACTCATAAAATGAAACTTCAAGAGAGAAGGAATTTTCCTTAAAAATTTTCTGGAGAACAAACAGTACAAGGAAGAAGAGCTGTCTATACAGTCTGCAAAAAAAAAACAAAACAAAAACCGTGTGCAAATACATAGGTGTAACTTGGATACGAGCAAATGTAGGCAGGTAATTACCGCAGTTTATGTTCTGTAACAGCTTTTCAATAGTACTAGCAATGGAGACAAACACATGGAGGAATTTCGAGTCCAGCAATTTGGTTGTTTTAGCTGGGTTTTGGGAAGTGGTTATTCTCAATAGGAGCATGCAGGACTGACTTGCTGACTTCAGACCATATTTTTAATCCTGTGCTCCTGATTGCTACACGTCTGCACCAATTATGCCGCCATTTTGGGGAGCAGAGTCCATTTTTAGAATGTGAAACTTTTAGTTCACCACCTGTCCCAAATGTTTCTTATGTGGTTTTAAATGGCTTGAATTACACCTTTCTTCACCTAAGGAATGCAGAAAGATCATTCATTTTAAAAAATGGATTTGCTAGTGTCACGGAGTTGACCAGATCAATCTATGTCCTTGACAGGGGCGACAGGCCTCTGCCCTCCCCCCCCACCCCAGTCCCACAAAAATGGGAAGGGAAGGAAGGGAGGAAAAGAACAGCGGCAACAATCTATGGAGGAAAACTTATTTTACTATAATATTGGAATACAAGATAACACAATATATACAATTTAATTGAAATTGAGATTAATAAATCAGACAAGATAAGAGAGAGAGAGTTCCCGGGACCGAGTCAAACCTGAAAAGCTTGGAACGGCTAGGAAAGCACCCTCCAGCACCCACTGCCAGGCAGCAAGAGAGCGCCCCCCCCACCCAGAAGGGCCAGATCCTGTGACTGCTGTAATGTACAGGGATAGGAACTTGGAATTGGGGCAGTGACACTTTAATGCCCCGTACACTACATGATGTTTTGATGTGGAATACTGAAACCCAAAAACAAAAAACAAAAACAAAAAAACATAGAACCATGACAGCTAGTACCAAGAGCATGCAAACTATAATGTCTACTGCTAAGTAAACATAAAATTGAATGCCATAATCAAAGACATTCTAACTGAGAACAAATTCCAGGGTGCAAGTTAGAAATTAAATAGCTCATCAGTAATCTTTTCATTCTTTTGTGAAGATAAGTTCTTTCAACAAACACAGACAATTGCCTGAACATACCTGAGGGATTATTTTGAAGTAAAGCATTCAGAGTCTCTGAAAAACTCAAAAAAATGAAACAACCCAACCTTCTAACCCAATTGTTAGATTTTCCTAGTGCTTTTAAAAACTACCAAATTGATTTAACTTCTTAAATAGTGCATGTATTTTGTGCCAGTGTAATTACCAGCACTTAAGTTATTAGTGCTATTTTTGGCTTCTGGGCTGACAGAAAATGTTAGTAAATCTAAACCAAAGAGCTGCATTTTTACAGCTGGTAAGAGATATCAGACATGCTGGCATAAGTTATTTCAGGCAGCTCTGCTCTGTGATCACACATAGAGACATTTTGAATATTCAACTAATTCATTTATCAAGTACTAAGTTCCCAGAAGAAACTGAACAATTGCCTAGGCGCCTCTCCGGGTGTCTTGTCATTTTGTTTTCTGTGCCAAATAAATTATTGCTCTCCTGTGATTATGAATTCATGAAAGCTCAGTGGAAACTTAATTATAATCTGTACTTAGGAGGCTAGTGTGTTACCTGTATATCTGATTTACAAGTTACATATAACATTGATTCTGGAGAGTAAAGCATTTTCATATGAAGAAGATATCACTGTATGCAGTAGTATCACTATATTTCTGCTGTCCTTCAGTGATGCTTGTTACTCAGGAAATATATAGCACCTATGGGCTTCCACAGAAACACATTGCATTGCTTTTCCTTTACTATGAATCTATTTCATTCCTTGCCACAATTAATCTGCTTCTGCATAATGGCAGAACATCTACTCTTATTAATAAATCAGAATATTTCTTTGGTGCCGGTAAATGAGAATTTGAAGAGTGGCACTGTCTGCTGAAAACTCACAGAGAACTGCACTGCCTTCCTGTATTTAAGGGGAGATTATAAACAAGAGAGAAATCAATTTTTACAGGGTAGGTAGCGATAGGACAAGGGGAATTTAGATTCCATACTGGGGGAAGTTTTCACAGGCAGTGGTGAGGTGCCCAGAGAAACTGTGGTGTTCCATCCCTGGAGGTGCTCAAGGCAAGGTTGAGCCTTGAGGGGTCCTGGGCAGCCTGATGTAGTGCCTGATCTAGTGGTTGGCAACCCAGCCCAAAGCAGGGGGTCAGAACTGAGTGATCTTTGAAGTCCCTTCCAACACAAGCCATTCTACCAATTCTATGATTCTATGAATATTTCTCTGTTCAATACTCCCAGCAGTCGCTATGGGGAACAAGCAGGTACAGTAGCAATGCTGTACTTTGGTATCTGTTGTTGTTTTTGGTGTAACATACCATTATCATTGATTAGCACAGCCTGAGGGAGGCCAACCTGGCAAAGTCCCTTTGCACCAGAGTGTGCCTCCCAAGGGCAGGCAGAGTGCAATGGAAGGGCAGGTACATGCAGGTCTCGCTCCAGGCAGGTGGGCACCAACCATTTCCCATCTAGGGCAGAGAGGCTGTCCTACCACAGTGCACAGAGGGGATGGAAAACCTATTGAGAGACCAGGATTGTTATCTCAGAGCCTGAGTGTATCAGGTGCATATGGATGCCTGCATCTGTGACTGATGACAGAACATGAGCAATAGGAGTGGGATTAAATTCCAGCTCCTTTCCATGTTTCGCAGGAGGGTGCTGTTATCTACCTTATATAAACAGGACTAATTCTCTACTCCATCACACCAGTGCTATCAAAGCATAATGCTATTAAAATAGATGAAATTACTTTGGAATAAAATGGGTTTCATGCACTGGAGAATCAGATCCACAGGAATGAAAGGTTTTCTTTGTGGAAGGGACATGTTCTGAGGCATAACAGATTAGTAAATGCAATTGATGTTCTTTCTTGTCACATACTATAATAGGTTCTTATTATTTGTGCTATTTTTAAACAAGCACAGAATTAGACTTGTAATTTTTTCCAATAAACTGAGAATCTCAGTGTGCAAGATGTATTATAAGCCTTTAATCCTTTGCATTACAGCCTGGCATATGCCAGACACCATACAAAACTGTTAGAACAGCATATTGTGACTGCTTGGCATTGCTTTTTGTTCCATAAATTTATGCTTTGTCTGCTACAGATTTAAGAAAAAAAAAAAAAAAAAAAAAAAAAAAGTACTGTAGACTTCTACAGGCTATTAAAAGTGGATAGAGTGAAAAACAAAGTACTTCTAAAGGCTTCCTTCCACCTACCATATGTTGTTAGAAAATTGCTTACATATACAGGTAGCACATATTAGAACTCTGCAAAACTGCCAAATAAGCTTCAGGTAATTTTCCTGCATGCACATAAAAAGTGCCAGATTTTGAAAAAAAGGTAAATGTATCATACATGAATTTTTCATCTCATAAGCCAGTGGGACTGCCTGAGTCGCCTGTAGCAAATACTGCCTGGGAAAGAGAAAGCAAGCATGTGTTTTTGCAGAGTAAGGGCTACATGAACAAATGAAAGAACCACAGGGCAGAAAATGTGTTTCAATACAATATGTATGAAATTTGGTGGGCTCTGGCTGAGCTACTGGAAAACATGTGTGCTGTAGATTAGACTAATAACTGCGGTCAAATGACATCTTCAGAAGCACCAAAATATGATGCTTTAGTAAAATGCTTTAGTAAAAGCTAGTAAGTTTTAAGGTCCTAGCTTACTGAGAAGCTTGTGAGAATTAAACCTCATGCTCATTAGGACACCGACTTCCAAGCTCAGTAAGAAGATGAGAAAAACTTTTTAGAGAATGAAAAATGTGACACAATGGTTGATCTAATCTGTCTTTTCCTCTTTCCCTTTCTTGCTGTATTGTGAATATTGGTTGTATTTCTCCCTTCCCCAAGACATCAACTGTTAATAATTCACTATGATGATTTTGGACATTTTATATTTAAAGTCTGCATACAATCTACTGATTAAATCACATTATTAATAGTTGGATGAATATCTTATTTAACAAATTACTTTCTTCTGCCACCACAAATTGTACTTTTTCAGCAAATGACTGAACATTTTAATAAGAATGAATGTAATTATTTTACAGTCTATGCTCCTTACAGGCCAGCGTACTTCATTTTCCTGTAAGTCAGTGAGTGTTATTGGAAAGGAGGATTTTAAAGTCACAGTTTGTGACTATAATTGACAGAAAATGACCTTGCCTGGAAAATATGTAAGTGCTGTGAGGGGCTTCAGTGAAATCATTGAACCTAATAAGACATAGTCAGAGTATTTTTCTTTGCCACAAACCTCATACTGATATTTTCTCTTGCTATTTTATCAACCAAGCCAAGATTACAAAAAATATGATCAAACAAAATCCAAGGAAACAAACTTATATGGGCAAAGAAGACCTGAGACAAGGCCAGCAAAGCAGACATGATTCTTCCATGTGCATTGGATAGCACTCAATGACCTTAATTTTGCAACTTTTTCTCAGCCTTGCCTCCAGATAACAACTTGTGCTGCTGTAAGCCCAGAGTGAAGTCTTCTTCCACTACAACTGCAAAGAGTGGAAATCAATTAAAGTTAATCTCACCTCACATCTACCATGTGGCTGTATATAAACAGGCAGCGGGACTCAGGTAGCACGTAATAAACATTAGAATCACAGAATCATACAATCACTAAGGTTGGAAGATCATCCAGTCCAACTGTCCACCTATCAACAGTAGTTCTCTGTAAATCATGTCTCTCAACGCAACATCTAAACGTTCCTTGAACACAAAGTTACTTCAGAGTAACAACAGATGACAGTTTAAGTTAAAATCACAAAGAAATCAATGGGATGTAAGTGCTCGTGACTTAAACCCTGGGAAATCTTTCCCACCTGTGTCCGCAAAGGCTTTTTTGAAAATAGAATTCAAATTCCAAAGTCAGATATTTTTGAAAGAAAAGCTCTGATCTGCTTTGATCACAGAACCAGGCAGGCATGATCACTGGCCATTCTATGTACTATTGTAGTATCTCTTGAAAAATAGTTTAAAATAGAGGTGTTTCAGTTCTACAAATCATACCAATAAGCTTGTAAGCCCATCAAACCACAGGGAAAAGAATTATTCCATCTGTAAACACAGAAATGTAGGGTGCAGATAGAAGGAAGCACAGAAACTTTTATAGTTCCACAGGATTCTCTACTTCATCATAACTGAATCTAATTTTACTATGCCCTCATTTAGTTCCTCAACTAAATTATTGCTCTATATCCTCACTTTCTTTTTACTTCTTCCACGGCATATGATCAAAGAAGTATTTGCTAAGAAAGAGAACTAATGTCAGAACCCAACAGGCAGATACACGCTTAATTTAGAAATACATCCAGTCAGAGCCTCCAAAAATGAAGCAGGGGTAGCTTGTGGGTCACCCACATCTTGCTTCACTAATGCAGAGACTTTAACAAGGCTGGGGATGGAGATGGGTGTAAGAGGGGAACATCAGTATTTTCATTTTGAGTGGGAACTCCATCTTAATGAAAAAGAAATGTTCCTATTAGGTAAGTACACATATTTGTTTATGTATGTGAATATATATGTATGAATGTTTACATAGAGCTGTAATTTTGTTACGTAGCACTACTTGCCTGAAGTGGAAGCAGGTGAACATCCTCAGGTCTGTTCTACCCACAATGCTAATCTTGTTCAGTAGAAAGAAAAAAAAGAAAGAAAAAAGGAAAAAAAAAGAAAAGGAAAAAAAAAAAAAAAAAAGAAATATTCTAGAGAAAGAAAGAGTTGTTTAGTTGTTTCAGGAAATAAAGTTTAGATAATTTGAAACCTGGAGGACAATGAGAGCCTGGGAAGAGAAGCTACTTAAGAATAGCAATCACACTCACACAGCTGTTCAGTTCCAGCTCTCCATCTTCTCTCCCTCCCCCTACATATGACTCAGGCATACCTAAGTTTAACCTAAAAATGATCGACATATTTGATGTGTCCTTCTGACAAAGTATCGCTGATCTCTGTTGTTAAGAACAGATGAACTCTTGTGAAGGTGCTGATTCCATCACCTGTTGCAGGAGGTTGTATTTTTACAACTCAGTATTTTTAGCTCTGATACAATTTTAGGTGCCAACTTCCTAAATAATTCACAGAATCAAAGAACTGTAGAACATCCTGAGTTGGAAGAAACCTACAAGGACCACTGAGTCCAACTCCTAGCTCCACACAAGACCACCCAAAATCCAAACCCTACATCTGGGATCTTTGCTCAAATGCTTCTTAAACTCTGGCAGCTTGGGGCAGGGCCCACTGCCCTGGGGAGTCTGCTCAGTCACATCTGCTGAAGAATCTTTTACTAACACCCAACCTGACCCTCCCTTGATGCAGGTTCAATCCATTAACTCACTTTGCTTAAACAGGCTGCCTTGTTCTTCATCAACTCGATTTCACCTCATGTTTCTCTGAAATTTTTCTCAGGTTATGACGTTATTGAGTAAGTTTCAATCAGGAGTGAATTTTTATGACATCTTATAAAGCTGTGTAAATGAGTATTTGTAATGGGAAATGTGAAACATCTTTAATTGTAACTACACTGCTAGGAGCTGAAATAGTAAAAGAACTTGCTCTATTCCATTTTGCATTGTATAAGCTATTAGACTGAGGAGGTGGAAGTACAGTTTAATTCTTCTCTCCCAGTACATTAAAGGTATATTTGTTTTGGGTTTGTTTTGCTGATTTTCTTTTACATTTCACACTTTAGGATCCAATAAAAACAAAAGAAAAAAGAAAAAGACAGAAGAAGGGAGAAATGAAACCACTGTAGAAAATAACCTGAGAGAATAAGATAACTTAGTTTACAATCTAATAAAATATTTTTCATGTGTGTGGCGGAGTGAAAACTGCTCTGTAATACCAAGTAACTCAAAGCTGTTGTGTTGAGAGGAAATGAAAAAGTCAGCAAAGTCAGCAGCAGTTGTGCAAAGACCATGCTTTATATAGCTGAGCTGTACTTGGTGACCACAAACCATAACATTATCAACTGATAATTAGGAGATGAGCGCACAGTAGCTACTATCTTTGATCTTTAAATCAATAAAACTTTACCAGGAGACTCTGTGCTGACCTTTTATTAGTTGTTTTTTTTTTTTTCTTCTTTATTATTATTTTTTTCAGCTGAGTGCCCTTGTGAGAACAGCAGTTCGTATCCTGCTCAGATCCAAGTCCAACACTGATTCATGTGGGCAGTCCTAAAAGCCACAGATCACTTTCCCTGCCCTACAGATGTTGTTTCACATTATCACACACCGAATCATAAGGGTTGGGAGGGATCTCTGGGCATCAAACTCTCAAGAAGGGGATGCTAGTCCACTTAGAAGTCATTTACTTCATAACAGTTTATTGGATAGAGCTGAATTCATTTAGACAATATAATGATTTTTAGTGAAAAAGATGACAAAAGGAGATGACAAAAGAAAAAGAAAATTTCAGCCTGTTTAATCATTTGTGGCATGCGTGAGATTTCATTCAAACATATAAAGAGCTTCCAGAGATGACTTCTGTAATTGTGTGTACCGCTTAAACCAAAAGTCACTGGTAGAAGGAACTGACATGCAGAAAATATATTTCGAATATATAATGAAGATGGTGGTTAATTACAATGCTGGTGTTTCTTTTTTATCCCTGACCTGTAGTGCAGACGTAATTATTTCTATGAGATAGCTCCATGAAGAGATGAGGGGAGATATTTTAATTTGAATTGAAATTATCCTCAAAGAAAAGGTAAAAAAAAACCTTAATTCTTTGCGAAATGACTTAGCTATTCATCTCCTTCTACCCTTGTAAGAGTCTCAGAGGTGATGAACATATACAGGTGAGCATACACGCTCCTAGTCATGTACTGAACAACCTAAATATAAAATCTTTATCCTTACAGAATAAGAATATTCTTAGGGAAAAAATAACAGGGACTAGAAGAATTACAGTTTGATTTTCAGTGTCTGGATTTTATTTTATTTTTAGGTTTACTGTAGACAGTGGAAATTTAATCAGAAGAGTAAATAAAGCTCTGTGATGGTTACAGACTTGCATCTCTTTCAGCAGTTCTGTTAGTCACGATTGCTAATAAAATAAGCTCAGCTGCTCTCCCAATGTTTATTCACTTCTAGATACATGGATGTGCCTTTACAAAGGCCAAGATAATACGATCTTCACCACTATGCTGAAGAATTAAACCATAGGATTGCATTGTCACGCCAAGTCTTCCAGGTTTATGTTTCTTGCAAAATCATTAGTATCACTGGAGTACAGTGGGAGCTGGTATTACTACAATGACATTAGTCAGCCTGCTGCTCTTTGTGTGACCCTGAAGAAATCAATTCTTAGCCCTATAGATGGTTTCCCATATCTGGCCATCTTAGAATAGAAAATGTCAGTGCCAACATAACTGATGTATATCTTCCATGAGAGATGGACAACACTGTGGTACCTTGAGCTTGCTGGGACAATCCAGCTGTTTGCTTCTGGTGCATTCTTGATTGTTCTCAGCTTGATGAGATTCAAGTTCAGAAAATTGTCTTCTTAAGCTGAAGTTTGAGACAAATTACTGCCATGTGCTTCTTTCCAGACGGTTTTCATTTGTATCAAAAAAAGATAAATTCTACAGCAGAGCTGAAGTCTGTGTCAAGAAACTGAGTATGTACAGCTTTCTAGGTGATTTCAAAGGTTGTTATTTTGCAGATCATATTTGTTATGTTGTTTGCTACAAGTCATATTGTTGCAAGAAAACAAACTGTGTAGCACAGAAGTTCAGAGTGGGGAACAAGCTGTGACCCACTTTTCACCAACAGTGCAGATTCAGAGTGAGTATTGATTACCTGCGGATATCATTTACCTTTTTCTTTGTTCCTTTCCAGATCTTTTTTTTTTCTTTTTCTGTCAGATCTTTCTCTCTTCTCCAATGTCCTCAGCATCTATAACAAGAGGAAGAAGTGCGCGTGTGTCTCACCTCACTGCTCTTGGGAGACAGAGTTTGGCTTCTACCTGGCAGCTGCAGGAGCCTTGAAGAAAAGGCTTGAGGCCATCCAGCTGAGCAGATGTAAGGCAGCAGCTGGGGAGGGTTGTTCCCAGCATTTCTTCGAGCTGCAGTCATTAGCCATTAGCAAGCAACAGCAACATAGCTCCATCACTGCAGTGGATCCCACTGCATGCCTTCTGCTCTTTCCCCAGGAATGATTCCTTATATCCCACTGGTCAGCCTTAGTCTTCTACTTTATTAATTACTCAACTACAAGTCCTTCTGCAATCACACTCTGGAAGTAATGGTCCATGAGAAGTGTCATTAGTCTCCTACATGGACTGCTTGTACTGCCAGATCCCTCTGAGGGAAGAGAGCAACTGTTATCTAAATGCAGCTCTTCTTTCCACACAGGTGAGCAATGACAGGGTGACTGAGTGTGGAGGAAAGGGGAGAACTGACTCCATCTTCACAGGACAGCCTTTATCAGACCCAAGCACACAGGGAGACAGTAAACTGCAGTAGTACAATGGCTACTTAAGGGCACTAGGTCTACATAGTTCCCTTTTTATTTCCCTCCTCAATATCCTGAGCAGCATCTGAAAGTTCCATTCAGAACAGAAGTAGTTATCCTAGCTGTTGTATGAAGCTACATTAAGTTGCTGCTCCTTGCTCTTAACACTGATCCTGCAATGGTTCAGACATTGTGCTGCTTTCAGCACGTGGTGAATATATTGGGAGTGAATCTATTGTATCCTGTATCAGCTAAATTTGGTTCATGCTTCTCTGCAAGATTGTTCACAAGGTTTGATCAAGATGAAATATGGATTCAGGGTGAATGGCAGGCGCACTAGTACTGATGACAGTGCCCGTTTACTTCCATTCTGGATGTCTACAATGAGAATTACATCAGTCTGGCTCAGTAGCTTTGTTCCTGACACAGCTGTGAGTAAAAACTTATATACCCAAATAACACACAGTTCTACAGGTATGAAAATAGGGGCAAAAAAGCACCACATCAGAAGCCTTTTTTTTTTTTTTTTTCTTTCCTTTTTTCATTTCATATATCCACAGTGAAACTTCTGAATTTCCATTTTAATTATTTTCACCTTGCAGATATCTGTTCACACACATTCAAAGGTGGCATTATCCAAGACTGAAAATGGCAGTGAGTAGCAACACAGTCCTGGGAGTGATGATTGAGAGTTATATTCATGTGAAGTAACTACAATAAAACAGTCCATACACTGTACACTAATAGCCTTCTTACCACACTATTAAATTCTATAACAGAAACTTCCTCGCATTTCTGCTGAGACTTAATGCAGCATGAAGATTGAATTGTCTCATGTCCATTTACAGATGACTCTTTAGGTCACTATAGCAGGGTAAGCTAAAATGACACTGTGTTTTTCTTGAAAATAAACAAACAGAAAGATTTTATTTTGCACAGATGTCCACAGTATAAAGATGTCCCCCTTCTTCCTTCACCCTGAAGCATGAAGAACCATACACACACAGACACATGTATTCATACCCACACAAGCACACACACGGAGCCAAGAACTCTGACAAAGCCATGAATGCGTGAAACCCGAGCACTTACATGAAGCATGAATATGCACAGACCCACATGTGCATGCTGAGCAATACAGAGCACCCAGCCATGCACACACACTGAACTGTATGCACAGCAAAGCACTATAATAAAATAAAAATAAAAGGAAGGCAGGATTCACTCCTAGATTTACAATGAAATTCTCTCTTCAGTCATGTAGAAATTCATTTTATGTGTTGGGTATAACTGATACTAAGCAATTTTTTTCTTAATTGAGGTCAAGCTGGATTTGTAAGGAAATGACAAGTATCCTAAGTTCACAGGAAAGATACAGGGACTGATGAAAGGATGAAATTTTGCACTCGTTAATTTCAAGAAGAATTTAATCCATGGCATCTTTTAGTTTACAGTTTCCCTATGGGAAATCATGAGAATAGATTACTTCAGGGCTGGGTCCTATTCCTAAATATTCTCCATTGATCTCTTCCCACTCTCTGTCTCCTAAAAGCATAATCACACTGACATAGCCCCTGCAAGAGGAGCTAAGAGTAGAGGAATGTATTAAAAACACTGCTTCTGCCACACAGCATTTCCCTTACTGATCTTGATTTTCGACAAGTGCCAGCCTCCAGCCATTCTTTGTTTATTAGTCAATGACTTGAAGTCAAATAGGACTCTTTGAAATACTTCACAGTGAATCTTTTTACTGATGGACAGATCCTTCACGATAAATCTGTTTCATCATATTGCCTATGGTTATATGGGATACATAATTATTAATGCATAATTCTTCTATCTGCCTATCTAGATGCAATATAATTGGGTGAATAATTTATGTGAATGCTTTATAATTTGTGCCCAATTCCTATTAGTATATTACTCACAAATACACTACAATTCACTGAAATGAATTCTTCATTCAAAATGACTTACTATAATTACAAAAACCTGATATAAAGTCTATTAACTCAGTAAAAAGTATTTCATTGAATTCTATGAACTCTGGATTAGATCTATAATTATTAGTCTGTAGATAAATCAGAAGAAGTTCAATATAAGTACTCACGGTCATAATTTTCTTTCTAATTCTTTTGATTGGAAATCTTTCATTGCTCTGATTAGATAAGTACCTAGGGAAGCAGATATGCTGTGGAAGTTCAATCTTACATTTAACTTTTCATGACTCAATTGCTTTTAAAGATCCTATCAGGCAATTATCAATCTCTTTAGGAATCTAAATATCTCTCTTACATAATCCTTAAGATACCTCTCTGTCCCATCATGCATTATATGGGACCTGCAATGTCAGGTTTCACAGGCTCCCATCTAGTATCTTCAGGACTGGACTGTCTTTTCCTCCCATACTAGGCACTAACTGTTGTGTAATAAAAGACTCAGAAATGTAAGACAACTAAATCGACATTCATCATTGAAACTCTGTGATTAGCTCACTGCTAATTTAGCTCTCTGCCAGAGCAAAATGACTAACCAAACAGATCACTAACGACTGTCTACCTCACAACCAGCAGTAAAAGTCAAAGCACTCATCTTGACAGTACAAATTGTTTGTTTCCAAACTCTCTGGTTTATTATTATTATTATTATTATTATTATTATTATTATTATTATTATTATTACCTATCCTGGGTTTCATATTTATTTCAGTTAATAATTCTGCTCTTTAATTTTTTTTTTTTTTTAATGCCTTCTGTGGAAGCAGTTATCTGCCTTCAAAGAACCTCTTTATTTGCTTTAATTCCTTTGCAGTAGAAAATACCTTGTTAAAGTAATAATCTAGTGGTTTAAAATGGCATTTTTTATGCTTAATGCAGTCTCATTAACCATTCATTCATTAGACACTGCTTCATGTGAATAAACATGCCATAAAGTCATATAATGCATGTCAACTGTTATCATTAGCTGAAAGGCACATATGCTAGCATCATGTGTGTCGTATCCTCTTGAACAGTTATGCCCTAATATATTGCCGCCCTGTTATTTCATTTATGGAAAGCTATGATTTGTAATCTCTGCAAATGATTCAGTTTGGTTTTTAACCCAGGTACCTTGCATGTGTTAAAGAAGTTGTTCTAGTTTTTCTGAATGGGGTTTATCAACATATTTCCTTACAGAAAGCCAAGCCTTCACATGAGATGGAACAGGCTGCCCAGAGAAGTTGTGGATGCCCCATCCCTGGAGGTGTTCAAGGCCAGGTTGGATGGGGCCCTGGGCAGCCTGGTCTAGTATTAAATGGGGAGGTTGGTGGCCCTGCATGTGGCAGGGTGGTTGGAGCTCCATGACCCTTGAGGTCCCTTTCCAAGCCTGGCCATTCTGTGATTCTGTGATTCTGTGAGCTGGGAACAGCTGGGATCAGAGACTTTTTTTCAAAGTAAATTTTGGAACCTGCTGGAATAAGAATCATAGAATCATAGAATATATTTAATGTTGGAAAATACCCACAAGGATCATTGAGTCTAACTCCTGATTCCACATAGGACAACTCAAAAATCAAACCAAATGCTCCCTGAGCTCCAGCTCCTGCCCTGAGCAGGCTGTTCCATGCCCACCACCTTCTGGTGCAGACCCTTTCCCTCACCCCCAGCTACCACTCTCCTGACGCAGCTCCATGCCATTCCCTCATGCAAATAATTATTCTGTGTAAAGTGAGCTATTTCTGACTGTTACACAAAGGTGCTCTATAGAGAAATACAGGCCTGGTATGACAGTGGAGGTCTTGAAAAATGGAAACAGGCTGCAGTGCAGATGAATGCAGGCATTGGATAAAAGTAGATGGGGCACAAGGTGGTCGTGTGGACACCACAGCTGTAAATGCACAGATGGTCACTAAAGAAATGCAGTCCTGGAGTTGGACCAAATAATAATAATACAAAAAAAAAAGTATCAAGGATAAGAGAAAATAATGCATATAAAATGCATCAAACATAGCAAATTCAGATGTTATGTAAAACTGCAGACAAATGCAAAAAGAACAAAGAGTAACGGTATGTTAACAAGAACACCTCAAAAGTGTATCCTCTGGTCAACAAGAGAAAACATAGACAAGAAACATGAACACCATATTCCTTCTGATGAAGGACTCCAGGTGTCAATAAGTCACTGTAAGATCCTTTCTTTACCCCCAGAATGAAACTACTGACTCCTGGAAAGTAGAAAGAGGAGCAGTTCAAAATTTATTATTATGATTTATTATTGAAATATTTTCTTAATGTATTCTTTCTGTCATAATTAGATCTGAACAAATAATAGCACTTGGATTACACTGCTAAGATTTCAGTCATTCTAGCAATAAATTCTTGGCTTACAATATGTTTCCTTTCATGTTTCAGCATAGCCAGGGCATTATCACCAGAAATGTCAGTGGTCTCTCAGTGCCTTGGTTGTCTTATTTCACATCACATCTCCCAGAGCCTATCATCCAGTAGGAAAGTGCCAACTTCCATGCACAGAGGTATACATACTTTGTAGATCAGTTTTCTTGCAACCAAAGACTGTGTAACTGCCACAGAAACAGACAACAGCTAAATCAGCATTTCTTTAGCATTCAGTGTGACAGCAAGGTGCATATTGCTCTCAGACATATCATTATGTAACAGTAACTGTTCACTGGGGTATAAGTCTCAACACTGAAGTCATGCATTATCAAAATCAATCATGTAACTGAGAAAATGATTGACCTTGTTTTAGTGAGAGTTGCACAGTCTGTCCACATAAAAATGTGGTTATTTCTTTGAAAGCTGTAATTTTTTTTTTTTTTTTTCACATTGTGTCAGCTTAAGGTTGGATCTCATTCTTTATGGTTAATTTCCCAACCACCTATCATGTTGTGGAGGGTTATGAGTGGCTGGCTATCAGCTGTTTTCTCACTCCCTCTCTGTAGAGCGTCAAGGGAGAAAATAATGTTAAAAAACTTAGGGCTGAGATAAGAACAGGGAGATTACTCACTAATTACTGTCAGAAATGAGATAGTTTCATCTTGGATAGTAGTTTCAGTTATTGCCAATTGACAGCAAAGGAGAATAGTGAGAACTAAAAACCAAAACTAAATAACAAAAAAAAAGCAATCTTTATAACTCCTCTGCCTTGAATAGCACAGAAAAGTGGGAAATGAGAGGTTGCATCAGTCCATAACAATTTTTTACTGCCACTCCTCCCACACCTCTCTTCTTTCTCTCTGGAGTGGGTTTCTCTCACAGAACACAGTCCTTACCATGGTAACTTACTAATCCCTCGCTACCAAAACCTTTCCATATAGACCCAATGCATACACATGTTGACCAGCTCACACTTCGGCTAAAGCATGGTGTTAGACAGCTAGCAACCAGAAGGGGAGGGGCATTGCTGAACTCAACACACTCCTCCCTGCCCCACACTAGCTGTAGGCACAATTAGCTGGAGACAAGTGAAGCTTGGAAGTGAAGTTAAATCCCTGCTTAGACACATCATGGGTATAAACTGGATTCAATATATGTCATGTCAAGAGGCAAATCCTCTTGTCTTGCCTCACCTTTGCTTTGTTCTTTGCTCTGAATGGCCTGCATAGCTATGTCTATCCTAATGGCTCATTTCAAGTCATTGCAACTTTCACAGACTCTGATCTATACTAGAAGAGCCTGGAGACAGGGACATGGGGCTGCTGTTCATCACACATGGTTTTCTTCAGCTCATGTACAGGGGAGTAATGCTCCTGGGATCTAAGGGCTCAGAGTTTTGTCCGTTCTGTCTCTGTGCAGCTCCCAGTGTCTCAAAATCTGGCAAATGTAGAGGAATTGTATTACCTTAATCTGCATAATGTTTATTTCTTAGGCCTAGGATACAAATTTTTAAATATGTATATGAAGGGTCAAGTTGTTGAGTAACAGGGATGAATTTGTTCTAACACTACTTGAAATTGTTTGAAGTTTTGGCAACAAAAATTCAGGCAGGCAAAGTCTAATGCTATAGAATTAATCAAAATTAATCTGGATTTCTTTCTTCTAAGTTAAAATATTTTGAACTTAGTTGTGTCCTTGGCTTCATTTAGCTGCTCTTAGGGAATATGCATGAGCTACTTCCACAATTAGCTGAGCAGGTACCTCAGCCTTATTAGGGTGAGCAAACAGATTTCACAAGCAGATGGTTTTCATCTGTTCTTTGAAAACAGGAGTTCTTAAGGGTTGGGTTTTGCTATTCCCTCTAGCTCTTGAAATGTATATCAGGCACTTTTACCAACACAGAAGGCAATGGCAATTTTACCTTTTTTGGATTCTCTCTCACCAGAGTCCAGAACTATTTTCCCAGGGGCAAATTAATTCTCACCTCAGCCCTGGTCATCCTCACTATTTGCTGCATTCCACCCTCTGACTGCATCTCCTGCACCTCCCTCTTATCCATCAACTACCTGTAAACTTAATTGATCCCAAATGCGAAAGCAAATTATAAAGTGTGCATTGTAACACACTTTAGTGCTGTCCTAAAATGCATCCCCAAAACTCCACCTTGCACAGTCTTTCCGAGTTCCAATTCTGTAACTGTCTGTCACAGCATTTGATCTAAACCGAGAATATCTGCTAATGTCCACAGCATACGTCTCCCAAAATGAGTTACATAACTGAAGCTTCTTTGTCTGCAGTTTTCCTTTCGTGTTATTATGGTTCATTATTTTATTGGGCATTTTTTTTTTCTTTCTTGATTTTTCTTTTATTTTATTTTATTAAACTCAGCCAACTTCTTGCAACTGATTGATTTTCCAAATGTCTCTGTTGGGGATAACGTATTGATATATTCTGAGAATCAATAGAAAGACAATTAAACAGAAAATAAACCTGGCACTTGAGTCACATAAGTCTTGTTGCTACCAAATCTTTCTATTCAACTTATATACCTCATGTGTCTGAAGCAAGAAAACAGGCCTTTATTTCCCTGCCTGCCATCTCAGTAGATGGATTATAACATGCATGGAGTCTGTTATTTGTACAAAATTATATGATATATGGAGGACTTAACAATAAAATACTCAAGTGAAATAATTAAACCTGCACCAATTAAGACTAATGCCAAATCCAAACCAATATCCCAAAAGGAAGGAGTCTGCTCAAAACTGAGATAAATTGCTCTCTGTAAAGCAGCCTTAAGTAAAATAAAATCCAATATAATCCTCTTATTTAATAGTATTTGACAGTTCAGTCATGCATTTCTGCTGGAAGATGAGACCTGCTTATTTTAATCTCTCTGAAAAAGAATCTACATAAAGTTGATCTTCATATAGAATTAGGCTGATTTAGCATTTTTAAACAAGTACCTTCTTAATCAGTGTATGAAACAGGTGTTTATATGTTTATTTCCAGCCTATTGAGACTTACAGACCCCAGGAAGACAAGTTTCTCCCCTGTATAGACTTGTGCCTGATTCTCTTAGTCTCTAGACATGGTTGTACTCTTTGATATGCTTTTGGTATCAATCACCTAATACCTATTGCTGTGAGTCTCTAGAGATGAAGAGAAGGCTGCTAGATTTTAGGTAGCTGGAGAGAAATAGTGAATTTTCCTCAAAAAGGAATCACTGTAGTCTTGCTCTACTTCTGCAGAAGTATTCATTCAATTTTAGTATAATGGTGGCAGTGGACCTTAAATGCTATTTAACTGCTACATCATACTTAAAGGAACTGATATAGAGAGAAGGGATGGTGGTAGGAAATGAAAGAGACAAGAGTAAAGCTCTGAAGACACAGTTGTAAAAAGTTATACACAGAAAGACCAGTTATATCTCATTACACATTTTCTTTCAGTAGAAGTTTATTCACTGAGATGGATATATGCTGTAATTTTTTGTCTTAGTAGGAGCTAGTGACTACATTGTCTTGTAAGCGGAACATGAAGGCTTTTCAGCAAGGCCTCATAGCCATACAGACTTGAGCACTCTAGGAGAGATTCATCATCATCTTAGAGCAGTTTTACATTGCCAGTTCTCAACAACAGGTGCATGATACTTCATGTCTTCATGCACGCACTGGTTTTGTGCTCCCTGCAAAACAGCTCTCAAACCAGAAGACATTCTTTGTCAGAATAAGAAGGAAAATGGTAGGAGCAAAGCTGCTTCCACACTTTTTCCGTAAACCATTAGAGCAATTATAAGAATCATCACCTGATCTTCTTAGTCTGTTATCAGTTTAAATCTTTTCTCCGTTTCCTCAGTTTCTGTTTGTGTAAAAATACAAAGGAATTACCCTGAGATCTAGGTTACTGCATCAGAGCTGAGCACTTAACAAAACTTAAACCAGTTTTCTTTAGCTTATTCTTTGATATTCAGCTTCTACCAATAGCTTCTTGAATCTGTTGTCCCCCCTACACAATGTTTCTTAAAGTATCTTTCCTCTGTATTACAGAGTTTCAAGTGGGCGTCCTAACTGACTGGTATGACTGGTATGGAAATACACTTTTGAGGTCTTCTCTGATCTTCATTATTGCCTTCTTGGGTCAAACACATCTCTTGCTGATTTTATTTTATTTTACTTATTTATTTATTTATTTTGTGTGTCTTGTTTTTTTTTTTGTTTGCTTGTTTGTTTTGTTGTTGTTGTTTTTGTTACTGTTGTTGCTTTTCTGAGCAAACATTCATCCCACCAGTCTACCACTCACCTGCCATTCTCAGGCTCATCCCTGGTGAGACAGTCGACTGGCATCATTTCATTAATGCTGACACTAACTTTCAACTCATGTGAAGATCATTTTTTTTACATTCTGATAGCTTATGGCAGCCCTTAAATCAGCTGAAATCCAAGCAGTTCCCTTTGCATTCCCTTGGAATCCTGTTCCAGTACTGAATTAATTCCTTCAGCAGGGTTGTCATGCCCTGTACTTGCAGTTGCAAGGGTAGACTATCTAAAACAAGACAGGACTGAAGAGTGCACGGTTATTCCCACACTGAATACACAGACTTACATGAGTTGTAACAGGCAATGCTCACAGTAAATTCATGTCTGGAATCAGACTTCCCTGCAACACCCCTCACAATAGCTCACACTGAACAAGGCGGTGGCATTGCCTGTACTAGTTGGTTATGCACCAATGGCCATCACTGGAATTAGGAGTTATTACTGCAGGCACTTGAGATAAATAAAGCATTGTGGAGGTTTTTATCTTGGTGTAGAGAGTGAAGTAAAAATGTTTAAACTGTCAATGTGTGTGATTCCAATTACATGCCTTGCTAAAGAATTACAGCAATTTTCGTTGGCTGTGAACTGAGATCATTTAGTGTTGACCTCCTTGTCTCCATACTACTTAATTGTGCCACGTGGAGGGACTATTGTTCTGTAACACACTAACCTGTGCACAAGGAAAGTGCTACCTTTATGATTCAAAAGTGTTTCCCATTGCTTTCATTTGTTGGTATTTACAGCTATCACCGTGCAACAGTACATCTGTGTGCATGTGTGTGTTGTGTCTGCGTGCAGCTGACTGTGAGTGCAGCACTTGGGACAAAAATGGCCTTTCCACTCTTTGTTCTATAGCTGGGCTAGTGACTCATAAGCAAGGAAATAATTCAGAAAACAGGACTTTGGGAATGAGAAATGTTGTATATGGACTGCAAATCAGACTTTCATTCTATTTCTTTTCAGTACACCTCAGTGGCACATTGATGGCCATATTCCAAATATGATGGGAAGAATTAGGACTCTAATGTAACATAAGCAGTTATATCATTGTCGACTTCCATTAAGAACTCTCAGATTTCCTTAGGAGTTGCCTTACTGCTGAGAAATTGTCTTTCCTTAACAATTCAAAGCCACTCCAAAGACAGAACTGTCTTTCCTTCTTTCTTTTTCCTTCGAAGGGAAAAAATGATTCCTATGAATAAGAGTAAATCTAGTTATGTCATGTGTTCCGTCAGCTTACATTTAACAGCATGACATGCATGTTAGCAGCAAAGTGCGTCTGACAAAATTGCTCTACTTGACATGAGAAGAATTATTTGATTCTGCACATAAGCTACCAATTTTCCTTAAAATTGTTATTTTGAAAAATAAATATTTCAAAGAAAATTGATTATTTTTTTTTCCTGGAAGAGCACAAGGACATAATCTCTATAGTTCTTCATGAATTCAATTTGATTTTGTCAAAGCAGTCTCCAGTGTATATCTCTTAGCCAGAAAAAGAGGTTAGCTCTTTTGTTGCAGTATATTCTATACTTCAAATACAAACTAAGACAAACAACAGATAAACAAATAAATAAATATCTAATGTAAAGTAGGAGATGAAAATGTAGTATCTGCTCATTAGGAAAAAGAAAAAAAAAACAACAACAAAAACACACAAAAAAACAAAAACCCTCTTTCTAAGGGCTTCTCTCTATCTTGTAACAGAATTCCTTCCCAGATATTTAAAAAAGGACAATTTCCTCTTTGCCATCACACTGTCATTTTCATTCATTTCTGCTCTGCTGTTATCTCACTAACTCTCCCCCTATGATAGGAAAGTATGACAACCGTCCTGAATGAGACTTTTCAGGAGATCATGGTTTCAGTAATTAGTAATGAATCAGAACTAGTAAAGAACATATACATAAAAAAACAGACAGCCTGAATTTACACTTACATGACTTTAGAAACAGACAAGATCTAGGTAAGTCACACAGATTTTAAGTACCTAAGAAAGCCATAATACTTTGTTGTAGAAAATGCTAGAGTTTGGTATCTTCAGAGGATGCATCATTCCTCCTAGGACCTGAGTCATTATTTGAGTGCACACATCTTGATCAACTGACCATACAGTGAACACAAGGTAATTACCTACCCAAATCCATCATCTCTATTAGCCATGTAAATGAAATGTGAAAGGTCCAGAACTAGATGGTAAGTGCTTAATATGAACACTAGAAAAAAAGAGGCATTTGAGGTTCAATAATTTACAAGTCATGGCTGAAGAAACTCCCTGTGAGAATGCCTCTTAAGAGCTGGATAGGATTCTCTCACCTCCAGACTGAGAACAAGAAATTGTGTACTGAGCGCTTTTATTTGTTAAGATGTTGCTCAACATATGAGAGTTTTGACAATTAGGGGTTTAGAAAGCAAGCAAGCAGCAGAAAACATTTTGTATTTTATCAGACAAGGTGAGAGAGCATATCATTAACATGATATTAACATAACATTTCCATGTTCTATGGAAATTATGCATATACTAAGTTGCTGTGTCTTTTTCATTACAACTTATGAAGTTTTCTTATTTAAGCATTCAAAATTAAGTTGTAGTTAGAATTTTCTTAAGAATGAAGATGACTGAGCTCATGTATAGGCACAAATACTTAAACACTGCTGTGTGATAGAACTTTCAAATTAAAGGCCAAGAAAATTGTGTAGCTCTGAGTTTGTAAAAAAGGCTACTGAAGAAGAAATAAAAAAGTATAAGTAGCAACACGTCATATCTATCCTGAAGGAGAATGTGAAGAATGCACATTTGGTGCAGCAGAAGATGAAAAGAAAGAGGAAGAAATTTTAGAAGCAAACAAGAAACTCAGAAGATGATGTTCCTCACTACAAGAAAGACATTGAGGCCCTGGAACGTGTCCAGAGAAGGGCAACAAAACTGGTGAGGGGTCTGGAGCTCAAATCTTATGAGGAGCGGCTGAGGAAGCTGGGATTGTTCAGTCTGGAAAATAGGAGGCTCAGGGGAGACCTCATTGCACTGTACAACTTCCTGAAGGGAGGCTGTGGTGTAAAAGGGTCTGGCCTCTTCTCCCAGACAAGTAGTAGGACCCGAAGAAATGGTCAGAAGTTATACCAGAGGAGGTTTAGGTTGAACATTAGGAGAAACTTCTTCTCTCAGAGGGTGGTCAGGCACTGGAATGGCTGCCCAGGGAGGTGGTGGGGTTGCCATCCCTGGCAGTGTTCAAGAGGCGCCTGGATGAGGAGCTACGAGAGATGGTTTAGTAGCTTGTGGTACTGATAGGAATGGGAGGGTGGTTGGACTGGATGATCTTGCAGGTCGTTTCCAACCTTGCAATTCTGTGATTCTATGATTCTGTACCTATGACTCTTGAAGAGTTTTTAAGATGGAGTGAGTGATGTCACAAGAAAAAAAAAAACTGATGTGATCTTATGAGAGGGCCAAAGACAGCAGGGAAAACTAGGTCCAAAATAATATGTAAGACATGGAGCAGACAGAATGAATATAAGGATTATCAGTAGTATTGGATGTCTGAGGAAGGCACAACAGGGAGGAAGCAAACCTGAACTATCACAGTGGAGTTGTTTACATACAGTTTAATTAGCACCTGAAGGAAAAAACTGTAACTCTGGGCTTGTTTTGATGCCAAGGTCATCACACTGTGATGTGCCACTTAAAATTAGCTGGAGAGAGTAAGTTTGCCTGAGGTCCTGTTCTGCTCTTTCCCAACAGACTTTCTCTTATTCTTGTCGCAAACTGACTAAATATAGATTATCCTCTTTTCCCCAAGGCTTTCTTTTTCTTTTCTTATCCTGGCCTTTATAATCCCAGGGTTGTGCAGGTGCCACACGTAATCTTCTGTGTTATCAGGAAACAGCACTGCAGGGTTCCATTTAGCCAGCACAACCTGTCGTCTTACATTGCTATAGATGTATAACTATAAAAAGACAATTATACTTACTGTGAGAATGCTGATGACTGCACCTTGGAAGGCTGAAAAGGTGAACAGTGACTTCGGTCATGTGGAGTTATGGTAGCTTGAAGGTAAAAGTTTGAGTATCGGTGGCTAAGTTGTAGCCATGCTTCTCAAATTAAATATTTTGCTATAAATATTTTTTTTTTCTGTGGGAAATGATATCAATGTGTTATCTTCTACATACTAAATTACATTCATTTCAAGATATTTATTTTGAGTTTGCTGTTCCTATCCTTAAAAAGTATAAATGTTCCTTATGGCATTATTTAGCATTATAAAAGAATAAGAAATTATTCAGTGCTGGACCAATACTCTTCTAGGATAGCCTGTCCATAAACCTGAGTTTTGCAGATGTGTGCCTTTGCTTTGGAGAGCAAGTCAGCTGAATGACCATACTAATGCATCTTGGTAATATGACTGATCAGGCGGTTGTAGCTAAGGTCAAACCTGGAAAGATAAGCCATTAGTCATGTTAGATACCAGGGCTGTTGTTAAATTTCTTTTTATTGTTATAAACTATGCAGAAAGATCACAGTTATTCAAGCAAAATCATTGGGACAATCAGAAAAAAAAAGTCTACCTTCAAAACGATATATTTACTGTCTGAAGTCTTCAGATCTACTTCACAAAAGCTGTATCATCACTTCAAATGTATAGTCATAATGTGAAGTTGAAATTTCAAACTAGGTTCACATTTACCTTCATATGTCTTCATACATTCAATTTGTCAAGAAAGTATTGAGACCTCACTAACCCTTCCAAAAACTGAATTTCTGACATGTTTTGAATTAGGCATGACCAAAGTCAGATTAAACAAATAAGTAAATAAACCCCACATCAGTTTAATGAGTGCTTAGAGTCACAAGCTTGAGTCCTACTTCTTTTTTTAATGTCTTTGGAAGTTGCACATAGGATTTAGGATTTATATACCAGTGCATAATACCCAATTCAGCCTCTGACAGCAGTACTCAATGGTGTAACATGATGTTGATTTCAGACAGAACCTAAATATTACTTCGGCAGCTACTTCAGGTCCTCATACTTTTGGAGACAATGAAAAAGAATCACACACAACAGACTTACTCAGGGCAGGATGCAGGAAATGAGTTTCAATTCCCAAAATCTAAAACCAAAGGTATGAATCAAACATCATTACCCTTTTGATTTTTGGTAATGTAATGAAAATACTTCTGAAAGATTTATGGTTTATGTAGCACATTCTTGTACTCTTTTGTTACTCTTACAGAGTAAATTTAAAGATTTTTTTTTCCCATGGATTATAACAACCATACATATTCCTCAGTACAATACATGAAGGATGTTGAATAGGTATATGGGCATATAATATTTTTTTTTCATCAATATTTCCTTGAGTATAAAATGGACAAAGGGCATCATTATGTTAATATAGCCCTGTTTCATGCTGGCAAGATCATTTGTATGGTTTATCTGTTTCATGAATGCTATGCATGTCAATTAAAATTGCCTGTGGGCAGATTTAGCCTGTGCACCCAACAGAAAAACAAAATTATTTGCATTGTAGCCATTAATTGATACATCTTGTTTGATATTTGTTAAATACTTCCTCTTCTAGAAATCTCTGCAGAGCTTACCAAACAAAAATTTTGAAGTCTACAACATCTCAGATTAACAAATACTGCTTTCTACTGGATTGCATATGGTAAGCATGAGTGTTCAGATCAAACTCTGAAGAGGCTGATCTGTTTATGGTCTTCTGGATTTCAGTCCTGAGGCTGTCCTCAAATATATGCAAGTCTTTCCAACCTGGGAGAACAGTGATTACATTTAGTCTAATCACTTTAGATATAGGAATAATTGTCTACATATCCTCTAAAGTCAGCAGAAAATAGCAGACTTCTCTAGAATTCAGAGTACAAATATAATTTGATTCATCTTTGAGAAGACCACTGTCTTCCCATTGGCTGCAGAGAGAACATAGAAAGACCAGCTTTCTAATTTTGGCATCTAATTATATATACCTAAAATGAGGTGATGTGATTATCGTCTAAAGCCTGAATTCATCTACTATGAATTAGCCATCTGGATGTTTTAAATGATTAACTATCAATCCATGCTTTACACTTCCTATTCTCATCCTTCAGTCAACACAAGCATCTGCTCTTCATCTACATATAAGCATGTGAAAATCTCTACCTTTTAAGGCAGTGCATTTTCTGCATCTGAAGGACCCTCCTATCACTGCCCAAATTAGACATATAGCCCCTATAAAGTCTGCTTGTGATTAATACTCATAATGGCAGCTGCCAAAATCCTAAAAAAAAAAGCTCTTAATTCTTGTTGAATCTCAGACCCACACCATAGCTATCAATGCATGGTCTCAGACTCACTTTGTTATACTCATCTGTGGACTCCTCCAGCTCTTCTTGACCTTGGAGTCAAAAGTGGTGAAAGCAAAGAGACAGAAGAGGTATTTAGACAAAACAGGGATTTATTTTTTCTCTCAGACCTTTTTAAGAGTTTACTATACATTTTAGTATAGGTTGGACAGAGACATGTTTGCATGTCTTGGCAAACAAAAACAGAGACTGTCCCAGAGGCACCTTGGATAGATGGAGATATCTTAAGTGGAGATTTGAGCTCATTTAGATCAGGACTGATATGAAGGAGACAGGCAGAAGAACAGGTGTGTGAGTAGGGAAGACAGGTTCAGAGAAAAAAACAAAATGCTTGTTTTCACAACTGTCAAATGATGCCTGGTCTGAAGTAACAAAAATGCTGGATGAAAAATGGGTGCAATGGTCTTTTCAGCACTGGAAAATAGAGTAAGTCATTCCTGTTTTGACTGTATGTCGATGTTGATCTCAAATGATTATGTTCCTCAGGCCTGAGTATATGGTTCCCAACTTGGATGTTAAAAGAGAACAGTTATACATGCTAAGAATTTGCAGAAGAAAAGTTACTGTGACATTCTAGAAGTTGAGTGAGTCACAGCATAGCAGCAGAGAAAAAGGGGAGAAAAATATTGGCAGGCATAAAAACATTTTCCTGGCCTTCAACCACCATCTGCACAGGTCAGGCAAAAAGCCAATGCATCATTCAGGGTGAACAGCTATCAGTCCCAAGTACTGCAGTGGATATAGAAGGGAATCGACTGTTTGGCCTGCAGAAGTGGCAATGCAACAAAAAGCAAACCACTGCATTCAGGAGTGGATTTGTTGCCTTTGGACATCTGACTTAGTGGAACTGAATTTAGCTCTGTGTACTTGCAGTTTTCTCCAACAATTGTTTTATCAATCCATCCTTTACTATAAAAGTATAATCAGAGAAGTCTTATAAATGCCTGACAATTATATCACAAAGTCTTTTAGCAGCTTTCATTACATCAGGTGGAGAGATCCAATTAAATAATAACATACAGATTCACAGTAAAGCAGAACACACTCCAGTAAAACTCATTAATATGGAAATGTGCATAGGGATCTTCATATCTCATATACAGAAAAGAAAAATGCTTTAAAAGTATGTTACAAAGGAAGATCCTAGAATGTAACTTAGTGCTGCTGCCATATCTTTAGAGTATATTTATGATAAGGGATTTTGAGGTATGACTGTTTTCAACTGGTTGCTTTTTGCTTACCATGCAAAAAATGTGAGCACAGCTCTGTTACAAGGCAAAACACACACACATATTTTCAAAACAATACATTTAAGAACAGTTTTCTCCCTTCAGAAACAACAGTTGCTAAGTCTAAATAAAAAATTTGTGAGACATCTAGATTTTGATGTAATCAAGAGATTTTTTGAAAGAGAGATGAAGCTACATGGTATTCAATAATTATCACATAGATGGAAATTAATAAATGGGAAGAATAAAATAAAAGGTTTACTTTAATTCTTTAAAGAACAAGAAGTTGTCCTTTTCTAAAACACTTATTTAAGAAGCACAGTTCCCACCTTAAAATCACACCCAAAGGAGACCACCATACTATTCTTGTCTCAGCTCTCACTGAAAAAAAGTTGTGAAGGCTGCTCTTCTTTCCAAAAGATACACAGCATTATTTGAAATTAGGATCTCTTTAAGCTTTTCTCTTAACAGATTTAAATTCAATCACCTTTATATTCTAAGATACTCTTCTTTTGTTTTTGAGCAAAAAGAATTACGATAAATTGCCTATGGTCATTATTCTACCCTACATGGAATCAAAGTAGAATCTGTGTTTGTAGTCTTGACGGTGAAATACATAGAAAGAAGGGCTTACCTTTCAGAGAAAAGTTATTTACTTATTCTTCTTTGGCTTACACATTGTTGCTTATAGTTTTAAGGTAGAAAGGAAGAGTTTGAAATGTGGTACACTGTACGTAAGGTTAGGAAGATCTAAAACAATAGTTTCTATGTAGATATATAAATAAAATAAAGATTTCTTGAATTTACGTGTGTTATTATTTGAATTTCATCAAACAAAGTGCCATGAAAACTTAATGAAATACATTTTTGTCAATAGTATGCAAACAGTACACTGTGGCTTAGTGAGTACTAACACTCCCTTGATTCAAGTGAAACATGCTTTATGGTGGGAACTAAAAGTAGTAGTCTGAAAGATGGTTAGATGTTTATTAAGACTGAAGACTATGTAATTCATCCAGACTTCAGCAGCTAGTGGCAGAAGACTGGAAAGAAACTTCAGAGTTAAATCCCTTTCCTTTGCACTGACTACTAGGAAAATTCCTAGAGAATTAGGCTGGAGATTTGCAGCCCAGAATCCACAGAGTGAAAGGACAATCAATTAGATAAGCAAAATAAAATGCTAGAATGACTGAATCATATCTTGGTCATGCTGTGAAACCAGTAACTGTGTTAATTTCCATTTAAAATAATACATGTAGTTCAGCTCCCCTGATTTTGTTGGACAGAAATACCCAAATTTTAGGGAAACTTGATAAAGAAAAACAGCCTGTACTGTTGGCATGGCAAAGTAATTGGCTACAGTAAACTTCAAATTTCATCACAAATTTATAGTGTCAACAAGTCATCCAGATGATTAGATCCAAACTTCTACAAAACCATCTAATAAACAGAGCATTCTTAACACAATGCAGTCTCTCAAAGTTACACAATGCAGGTTCTCAACTACATGGCAGCATGTGTGAAAGGCTTTTCAGTGAGTCAGAAATCTGGCAAGGGACTTCCATTAGATGAGAAACAGAAGAGACAGAAGAAACCTTACAAATAGCAGAGGGATAGATTTAAATATAGTCTGAAAATACAAAGCATAAAACCTTACAAAGTTTATCAATAATAAAATTATCTTCTCATAATGTCCTTAAGACACACCAAAAATATATATTTTTTTTAGCTTCTTTCATCCAACACATATAAAAATGTCTTACTAAGGTTTAAATAAGTGGTTTTATACTTATATTTAACTCAAAAACTTTGTAAAACAATGCCTCTTTTTGCTGCTGCCAAGCTCTGGGAAATTAGATTTCTCAGACCCATTAAGCATTGAAGTCCGTACCCAATTTCTCCCATTTTATGCCAAAGATTAGTCAGAGATGCCAGGTGCCTATTGCACTAAAATTTAACTGTGTGACAACCCAGAACAGATGAGTTCATCAGAGCAGCTGAGAAGCAAGCGGGTGCTGGCGTTCCGTTTGTGATGCCTGGATGGCCCAAGGGATTTCACCAAGCTGGAAAACAATTTGTTTTGAGGCTGATTTCTGCTTGGCCTTATATGCAAAGAAAGGCTCTGCATTTTAATTACTATTTCTCTCTGCTTCTATCCATTGCAAAATCAGTAGGTAGTAGGAATCAACACTAGGAACGATTACAATATTGTTCTCATGTTAACAAGAGTTGAAAAATAATGTCACATCTGCACTGTTGAATAGGGATAATTCTGTGCATGTATTATTAGTGCACTCAGATAGGGATTGGGTAGAACAAAGCAGAAGCAGTCACAGTAACACAGAGTTGTGCCTGAGCTCACATGGTGGTAGAGAGGCAATGCTTCCCTTGTATCCTAAACTGTTCATATTGAGATCATGTCTTGAAAAAATGTGGAGAAAGTCATGCTCCCTTTTCCAATATCTAATGTTCTGGACTTAAGAGGAAGATTCTCTCTTCCAGGACAATCAGTCTGGCAGATCTCACTGACACTTTGCAAGGAATTGAACTTGATGTAAGTAATGTCTAGACATGAGAAATTGTACATCGAGTTCTTTAAAAGTGCCCTGCGGGTATGGAACAAAAGTTAGGAGTTTTATGCCCCTTGAAAATTTTTACAAGGAAGTAAAATCACAGAGCTAAAAGAGACACAGGATGAACATTCTTTTACATGTAAGTAGGAAATTGCAAAAAATCCTCCAATAAATATTATTGCCTTGCTAGAAATTCAAGAGGGCTCATTTGAGAAAAACACCTTGATCTAAATTTAGCCAGATATATAAACAGCAGCTTCTGCTCTTAGCAAAGGTCAGAATGCACAGAGAACATTTCTAACAAAGGTAGTTTCCACAGAAGCACTTATGTGAGCCTGTCTTATGTGAGACTGTCATTTTTTTTTCTTCTGTTCCCCGATAATCACACACCAAAATAAGACAATAATTCACACAATGCAGTTTCAACAAAAAAAGCTCTCTCTGTTCTTCCCTTTCTTCTTTCCCATCTTCTTTCCTTCCTTCTTTGTAGGGGAAGGAGTTGCTTGTTTAATGCAGCACTGGAACAAGATACGGCCCTCCAGTATTCAGTCTGATGAATGGCTAACAATGCTGCTAATTAAGCCAGAAGCAACAAGAGCAGCTTCCTATTGATCATATGCTTGCATGTTGGTTTTGGGCTCAGAGCCATGTCTACACTCCCTATTCCTCAAATTAGTAAAAACACTACTGTGGAGCTAAACAACACAAAAAAAGACAGAAGGTTTCTGTGGTAATTAAAGAAGTTCTGTGTGATTAGAGATCCTTGAAGATGAGGTTACTGCACAAACATATTATTCTGCCCATTCTTGGAAGATGTGATGCCAAGATTACCTGGGGTACACAGCCAGAGTACTGCATCCAGGTCTGTGGTCTCCAACATAGAAGTGATGTGAAACTTTTGTACAGGGTCCAGAAGAGGGCCACAAAGATGTTCCAAGGGCTGGAGTACCTCTCCTACACATGGGCTAGAGGAACTAAGCTTGTTCAGCCTGGAAAAGAGAAGGCTGTGTAGAGACCCTTTGAGTCAGAGGTATGGTCCATAGGCACTATATCATAGAATCATACAATCATAGAATCATTAGAGTTGGAAGGGACAATTAAAGGACATCTAGTACAACTCCCCTGCAATGATCAGGGACACCTAGAGCCCCATAAGGTTCTCAGAGCCCTGTTCAGCCTGACCTTGAATGTCACTAGGGATGGACATCCAACAACTCTCTGAGCAACCTGTTTCAGTGCCTCACCACTCTTACTGTAAAGAAGTTTTTTTTTATTTATAACTAATCCAAATCTTTAAGTCTAAAACAATTTCCCCTTGTCCTATCACAACACATCCACTAATGAGTCTTGCATCTTCTTTCTTCTCCCCTTATTAAATACCGAAAGACTGCTATCAGTTCACTCTGTAAAGTTTCCCCGACATCCAACCTAAATCTCCCCTCCCTCAACTTAAAACCATTTCCCCTTGTCCTGCAGTTATCAACCCTTTCAAAGAGTTAATTCCCCCCCCTTTTGTAGGCTTCCTTTAGGTATTGAAAGGCTACAATGAGGTCACCCCACAGCCTTCTTTCCTCCAGGCTGAACAAGCCCAGCTCCCTCAGCCTGTCTTCGTAGGGGAGGTGCTCCAGTCCCCTGATCATCTTTGGGCAGCATGGTCTAGTACTGAATGTGGAGGTTGGTGGCCCTGCATGTGGCAGGGAGTTGGAGATTCGTGATTCTTGAGGTCCTTTCCAACCCTGGCCATTCTGTGATTCTCCCTGGAGCCTTCTCTTCTCCAGGCTGAACAAAATGCTGAGAGAGGCCCCCAGCTAAGCCATGGGGCTCTTCAGCTTCAAAGGATGCTATGTGCTCATCTCTTTCCAGTAAAGATGTGTATTCCCCTTTGGAAATATGGCATACATATGCACACCTATCCCGTTAAAACAGACACAGACTATAAGAAAAGCAGCTGCTATGTTAAAGGGAAGAGGAGAGAGCTGGAGTATTGGGGCCACAGTTTGCTATGCAGAGGAGCACAGTTCATCCACCTGCCAGTGGATGAACCTCACCAGTATTATCACCTCCATTTCAGAGAGCCTCTTCTATGGTACAGAGCCCAGACTGTCACAGCTCTGATATTTAAAGAGAACAAGGTAAATCCATAAGAGGCAATAGTTTTATTAGACCAACTAATGTAGTTGGAAAACCAAGCAGAAATGCTGTGAGCACACAGAGCCTTGAAAAACTGTTTGCCCAAATGCTGTCTTTATTTTCCAGTTACATCAGTTGATTTAATAAAACTTATTACCTCCATACTCAAAGCTGTGCTTCTTTTAGATATGGCAGCAAAGAGTTTATGAAGGTTGTTGGATAGCTCAGACAGCCTCTCTAGCTCACTCTGAGATCCAGAGATGGACTCAAAATCATGAGACAAGACATGCTTATGAAGCTATAGATTTCACTTGCTTTGTAGAAGATTATAATTACAAGCCCTCTACAACCTTATGATAATGTGGAATCTGATAATAGGTGGAAAAAAAGTTTCCATTTTGAATCTCAGAATAATACACGAATAAGTTTATGGAAAATGTATTCCATCTATAACATGCCGTTGTTATTAATTTAGTTCAGAGAACTTCCTGAAAATTAATGAGCATCACTGAAATGATTTTCTTGCTGACTTTATGTCTAGGGGATTACCAGCCTAATAGACAGAGAAAAAATGTATATACACATACTTCTGGGTAAAGAAGTTTTCTTTTTATCATGTATAAACAGAAAGCAGCAATATTTTTCACTCTAGTCATCTATGAGCAAATAGCTCTACTGACACAATAATTTTGCAGTTACACAAACCAGGAATGATTGCATGACTTTTTTTACTTTTTTTTTTTTTTTTAATGTGTTAAATGTAGATTAGAACTTCATGAACCAAGCACATTCACCAAAGCCCTTTTGACTAGGAATGTGTATATATCCAGCAACAGAAAGACCTAAACTAATTGGTAAATAGAACACAGATCTTCAAGTGTGGCTGCCTAGCACTTCAGTGTACAAATGAGTACAGGAACAGGAACTCAGCTTTTTTGTGCCATGGAAAACTTTGAAATAAAACTATGGGAAGCAAGAATATAATGTGTATCTATGAGTTTTACAGATTACGTCACTATTGCATGAAGTGCAGAACATATCTTAAAAAGCTTGATTCTAGACTTGATTTTAGATAATGTTTAATCCTGTAAGCCAACACATGTTAATTTATCTATATCTGTAGCATAATAGAACACACAAGCCTCAATCAAAAAATGGATTCAGAAAAAGTTAGAAGCAAACCTTGTCCAAAGATTTCAATTTAAATTCTAAACAAATAATAGAAGCCTCTACCAGCAGGGCTTTCAGATGGATATTAAGTGTTTTTCCCGGTGATATTGGAACCCTGCCCCTAAACATAGGACAGGAACCCTACAACCTTTAACTTAGCCGTTGAAGTAACCGCAAGACATAGACGGACTTCAGGTTAGTTTTTCTGTAGCAGGTTAGCAGCGTCTTGGAGACATTCCTGACCTTACATCAGCCTAACTTGGCACTGCAAATATCTACCTGTCTTCTCTGCCGCCCATTTTGTCAACAGGGAGAAACAAACTCTTTTGGACTGTGATTCATCTGATCTATTGTAGACATCTGCCTTAGGCTGAATTGAACTGCCCTGGTAATGACTCCATCTCTTTGGAATTGCAAAGGGAATCCAGGGTGACCGACTCAGGTGAAGAAATTTACAGTTGAGGCTGAATGAATGAGTCTTATTCTGTGTGCCAAAGGAGTGGGATGTATCCAGTGAAGCAAGAAGCACAAAGTGTTAAGTGACCTACAGTTTTTTTTTTTTTATTTACATGTCAGTGCAATGTTAATAATGTAAAGCATAAATTAGAGCTCAACTTTTGCCTCCATGGATTTTCTCCTTTTCTCCTGCTAAAGAGCAGGAGCACTCCATAAAAACAGCAAAAAAATGACCTTTTGGGAATGAAATAAGGTTGAGATAAAAGCCAATCTTCTCTTTCTATTCTGAAAAGAAACTGAATTTACTGTACACAAAAAGACTAGCACTAAATGAGATCTTTTTGCATGAATATAGGGAAGTTGCTTTTTCTCAGGAGAGTGCTTGATTTTTTTTTCCTTGCAGAGCAAATGACAGTTGACTGCTATCAATTATTAACTTGAAGCTAATTGCATAGGTCAGATCTTTAGTGGGTCAATCAGAGAAGAAATTATCTTTTCAATGGAAAAAAATAAAAGAAGCCATGAAAAAAATATACACAACATTGTTGGCTAGTCCTATTTAGTTCATCCTGAAAATAACAGTAAGACTAAACAAATACATTAAATAGGAGGGACTTTGAAGATTAAAATTAACTTGTAAAACTTGTAAAAATCAATAATGCTGTAATGAGATATAAAACTTGGGGGAAATATCTGCAGTCTGTTACATTCATGCCTCATTTGTCAATTGCTGGCACTTCTTCAGCTATGGACTTGTATTAATTTTTTTATCGCTCCCCTATCTTTCTTTTTTTTCTTTACATGACTTTGAGAGTATCTGTGGGTTCACCAAGTTCCTTGGTTAGGAAAAGAAAATGAAGCTCTAACTTGCATTGTATCTGGCTTTCCAAATCTCTGCAGGAACACAGAATGCATATCAATATCCAAATATCATTAGTATGTGTTTTCTTATTAAATATTTCCTGTGTCTAAAAAGCACCATCAACAGTCTTCTTAACTGCATTACAGTCCAATTTTACATAGAAAAAATTATGCTTCTTGGTTCAATTCATTTCCACATATCTAGCTTCATCATTATTGCATCAATGGCTACACCTATTCAGGTTGGAAGCAAAAAGCTGACCACATCAAGTGTGGTAAAACAGATGCATCACTTGGTGAAGATCTGTAGAGCATTTCCTTTGTAGCTCCCACATAGTCCCATACTCTTCTTGTGCTCACAGGAAAAAAGAAGTTAATAGGAAAACTGGAAAACATTTGAAAAAGCAGATGCATGAGATAATGTGGAAATCAACACAAAAAGATTTTTAGTTGGTTACATAATAAAGGAAATGGTTGGGGATAAAAGCAGATTGCATATTCATGATATAATAATAATCCATGCCAAGAGGTGGTGAATCTCTGAGCATGGAAAGTCACAGAGAATGCACAGTTCAGACAGTTCTGCTTGTGGGAATAGAAGGCAACAGCATCAAATGTCAGTACACAAAGCTCCTCATGATCTGGCTGTATCTGTGAAAGAGTACGTAAAATAAACTTGTGAAAGGATCTCTGCAACTGCAGCATAGGAAGTTCCGCACAAACATGCGCAAGAACTTCTTTACAGTGAGGTGACGGAGCACTGGAGCAGGCTGCCCAGGGAGGTGGTGGAGTCTCCTTCTCTGGAGATGTTCAAGACCTGCCTGGATGCCTACCTGTGCAACCTGCTGTAGGGAACCTGCTTTGGCAGGGGGGTTGGACTCGATGATCTCTGGAGGTCCCTTCCAACCCCTACAATTCTGTGATTCTGTGATTCTGTGATCTCTGAGGGACAGAAAAGCCACCACTACATTCCCTCCCATTCTCATCAGATGGAGGAACCATTCCCCCTGAGAGCAGTTGCACCAAACTCTCACAGCTCTGTCCACAAAGCAGGACCGTGTGGAGAAGGTGTCAGATGAGAACGAGTCTACTTCAGGTATGAGATGATCCAAGGAGGGAGAAATAATCACAGCTGTGTACGATTAGATGACTTCTGATCAACTTCCTTGTCAGTTTCTAAAACTGTTGTTACTACTCTTTGGTTTTGAAAAATGTAATGAAGAATTATCATCTCCCCAGAAATATCTTAGCCATAGTTAAGAATTAAGATTTTTTTACATATTTTTTATTCACTTTTTTCAAGTTGCTAAATGAGTTTCTGAAAAGTATTTGGTGTCATTTCACGGAGGACAAAATAAATCAGAATGGACTAATATATGCATTACTTTTCCATCCCTGGAGACCCAGCTTCAGGATCTAATGGGATGGTACAGCATTTGACACAGTGTTATTTCAAGTCATGATTAAATGAGTTATTCAGCTGTTTTAGGATCCATCAACATGCTCACTACTCTCAATTCCATATTTTCATGCTGAAATTCTGATAATATTCTGATTCTGATAAAATTCTGATACTAGTGCAACATGCATTGTCAGAACGAAGTAAAATACAGTAGATTTTTTTATATAGGATGGACATCTAAAGCAGTTTTCTCTTTTTTTTCTGAGATTTGGAATGACTAAAAACAAAGTCATTAGCATTCAGTTTGTTTATGACATTATAAAACGATGAAAGCAGTTTGAAATGGGAAGTAGCTTAAAGTGTGAGACATTCTGTGAAATTATGCATCTGTTTCTGCACTGGAAAATTTGTTTTTCAGCCAAGGCAGCAAGGCAGTTTTCCAGCAAGGCAGGGAGACTGTGATTAAATCAGCAAAAATTTTATTATGATGTCCAGTTCAGGGTCTCAGCAGTTCAGGTAAGGTACCTTAGCATCTCTAGTATATGTAAGTATACTTTAAAAATGAAAGTAATTATAAATACTCTATGATAAACTTTACATCCTTTCTTAAAATAACTTGAATTTGTAAATGATCAGACTTTTAGAGATATTTTAAAAAGTATTTAAATGTCTCCTCTAATCCAAAGATTATAAAGCTTACAAGGCAAATATTTACCTAAGAGTCCATAACAGCTTAGTTAAACACAAAAGTGCTGCCACGAAAAATAAATGAAATACATAGCAAGGGATCCTAGTCACAACTTTGAGGAATTAAATACAGATTGCAGTCAAAGAGAGAGCCATTTGGTAACCACTTGCAAAATGCTCCGAACTAAAATAAACATTTGATTTCCAGGCTGAGAGCCATCATAGTAGCCGTTTGTCATCTTCTTGGGTCTTGCTTCAGAAATCCATTTTCAATAAACAAAAATATGCATATACTTAAATTTAGTATCAGAAGTGTGTTTACATATCATTAAAATTAGACGTGTTCAGTTAATGAACTTGAATGCACTCTCAAGGGCTAGAGTCCAATGTCCTGCTTTGCAGGTCAGATTCAGAATTGCCCGTAGATGCTGGTTTTATGAAGCATGATCTCTTTTTGTTCATCTTGTTCTCATGCACTTTTTTTAACATGTACCTCAATTAGTTTCTTTATAACCATTAATGTATGATGAAAAAGCAGATTTTTGTCCTATTTTTGTTGGACCTATTTAAACTCATGAACATTAGAAAGTACATAAGTAGATACATCAAAACAGTTAAACAAAGAAGCAGTCCTTAAAGCAGGTTCTCAGGATAACTGGAGCCATAGAAGAAATCTTACAGTGTTACAGAAGACTTCTGTTTTTCTACTGGAAATCCATACAATATTATTTACCACTGATAAAAACAAATAGTACAGATCTTGGAAAAGCACCTGGAAGGTTCATAAACACGGAGAGAAATTCAACATCCCGGAAGTCACGAAAGAAAAATATAATACTGTTTTGTGTGTTTGGTGGCCAGAGGAAAATCAGGAATCTGGTCATGCTCCCAACAGACAGGTAACAGTACACAAATAATCTCTGAAGTCACATAAACTGACCAAAGTTGTTGCTGATAACTAGACACATCCTTAGATAAGTGCTACATCCTGAGAGCCACAATGCCACTCCATTATGTGGACCTCCACCAAAAGTACATGAGGAATGTGATTATTCAACACAGAAATGACTAATCGTACAGATATCCACCTCCAGTAAATAAAGCTCACAGGTAATTTCCTAAGCATGAAAGAGGAGAGAGATTTGCCTGCAATGTGATTCACAACAGCCATAACGATGAGTGTTAGGACATGGAAAACAGATGGGAAACACCAGGATGTGGCTGCGATGGTATCTCCTGTATGAGCTCAGACACCCATGGGAGGCTGTGAATCAAAGCCTGGTGTTCTGTGATCTGGAGGACAACCAACACAATCTTGGAGAACAATAGACATATGCTATGCTTTTATTTTTCCTTGTGCCATTTATAAATTCTGGATGATTTTTTTTTTCTGCAAAAAAAGTGCATAAAAGTAGCACTCCACATATCCAGCAAGTAGGCTACTGCTTCTTTCCTTCCTAGCAATGTTCTTGTTCAATTTTAGCAGGAAATGTAAGCTTCCTGTGGCCTGCTGTCCTGAATATTTTAGATTTAGGCAGTACATTTTTCTTTTGCTTTAGGCAGTCTGTTTCCTCATGGCTGCTACACTGGTAGCACTTCATAATATTCAGAGATTTGTCTGGGGCTATCCAATTATCAGCATTCAACGGTTCAGGCAGCTAACTAACTGACAAGTTTTACTGAAGTTATCTCCCATACTTCAGTACCTATATACTACGCTGTGTATCTATGCAGCCTGTTGAATTTGCGTCTCAGAACATATGGGTCTGAGTCCTTTCTCCCAAGTCAGTCTCAGAGAAAAGGCAGCTAATGCAGCCTTACTTCACCCAAGCACTGGGCAATTCCAAGCAACTTTGAGCTAGACAGCAGCCCAGCAGCCAAGAAAAAAAAAAAAAGACTACACAGGTTTCTACTGAAAATGGAAAACCTGTTTTAATTTAATCAAATAGGTGAATGAATGTTGAGTTTCAAGACTCTGTAAAGTTCACTTCTCTGGTCTTGTCTGGCAATGCGCAGCTGCTTTTAGGCCATGTTAAATTTGTGAATGAAAGATAAACTGGGGACTAATAACTTGCAACAATGAATTTAGTCTCAATTCTGATGTCTCTATTGATACATGTACATTGGTACACTGGTACATTGGTACATTGGTATTAACATTGGTACATGTTAAAAAATTAGAACAAGGCATCAGCAAGTACCTGTATCTCCCACTGTATCTTTATTCTGAATAGACAAAATACAAAGGAAAAGAAATAGAGCTCTGTATTTCTTATTTCAGACTATTGTGCTTGATTCTTGGATACTGAAGCATCCCGTCAGAATGACTGTAAAAATAAAAAGGAAGTTGTCCAGAATTTTTCCATTTTTCTTATTATTTATCCCTGGGTGGTGAAAAGATTCACAGCACACTGCTTTCCACGTTTGGTAATAGCCTTGATATGAGACAGATATGTTAGAATATGAATTCCAATGAAACTGTGTCAAAAGTTTGAAAAAAAGAATCATGACTCAATTTTTACACCCTTTGTCAGTATTCTCTTACTTTAATAGCTGTCCTATCCCACTGAGGCAATTAGCCTCACCAGCCTGTAGGGAAGGGGTGATTCCAATAGCCCTGAGCATGTCAGCCTACAGAAAAGCTGAGAAGAGAGAACAAGAGGGTGGATTTTTGCAAGCTCAGCATTTATATTCAGGATATTTCACAGTCATGACAAGGATAGTAACAAGAAGTGGCACAACATAATATGGTCTTTTCAGAGTGACAGAGATGTGAATGGGAAGTGTTGCGAAAAGCACTCATCCATTCTTGTTACATCCTCAACATGATATCTACTCTTCTCTCCTTAAGTTCTTTGCCTCCTTGTGAAATATTCCCAACTCTTCCTTTGCCGTTATCTCCACCCATTAGCTTTTTTTCATTCTTCTCTATCCCCCTATGCTTTCGAGGTGATTGAGAGAGCAGTATGGTGGTGCAGAGCTGCACATCATGTTAAAATTACAACCAGCATTTCACATCACACCTAATCCAATGTAATTTGGGGTAGTTGCCAGGAGAGACCTTCCCTTCCCTTCCCTTCCCTTCCCTTCCCTTCCCTTCCCTTCCCTTCCCTTCCCTTCCCTTCCCTTCCCTTCCCTTCCCTTCCCTTCCCTTCCCTTCCCTTCCCTTCCCTTCCCTTCCCTTCCCTTCCCTTCCCTTCCCTTCCCTTCCCTTCCCTTCCCTTCCCTTCCCTTCCCTTCCCCTCCCTTCCCTTCTTTTTTTTTTCTCAAAAAACATCTCTGTAACACTTAAGTTTTCTAAGCTTTTCCACTTCCACAGGATTTAATGTGCCTGACCCCATTTTGATGTAGCTTTGAATAGCGTGGCATAAAGTACAGGGAAAAAAAAAAAAAAAAAGACAAACATTCTACAATAAAAGCCCTAATCATGTACTTATAAGTTTTAAAAGGGTTTGAAATCTGGTGCTTTGTCTTTTCCATTTCACATGGTCCTGCTGCTAAAAAAAAATTTCCCTGAGGTTCCTGCTGCATCTCTCCTATAAATGATTCTCTTTGATCAGAATCCAGTGCGAGCAGGGCTTTTTTTCAGTCTTAACAGAGGCAATGATTCCATATCACAGCACTGAAACTCTTGACAGCTCAGTGGGGGTGAGAAGAAGAAGCAGGATTATCTAAAAAAGAGAGAAAAAAGAGGAAGCAATTCAAAGTCAGGCCAAAGATGACAGGAGAATCAGGATAGCAGCTGTACAAAATTGTACTTGATCTCTGCCAGAGATGTGGTATGTAGGGGTGAATGACAACTTCTAATTAAAATTGTGACTGATTACCATGTAAGAAATGACACAATTTGTTGAAGACCTGGAGCTGAAGATGAATCACTTTTATTTGCAGAAAATGCTAATTTAAAGTTATTCACTTTTAGAGGAACATCTGTGGTGCATTTTTGATAAAATTCACTTTCTCTCTCTTTTTTTTTTTTTTTTTTTGGACTGGAACTTTTCAATTGTCTTTTATCCAAGCACTGACTTCACATTACAGTAAATAAGGGTGAAGAAATACTGAAAATGACATTTGGAAGAGACCCTGACGGTACAATGGCTCTCATTTGAAATTCCAGGAATGAAATAGTTTTAAAGTGTGGTACCTATTGTTCTATAATAAATTCACAGATCTGTATCAAGCAACTCAGGATATTATTTTTCAGAGGTTTTGGATTTTTTATTTGTCATACATACATATGAATTAGATTCATGTCCCTAAGGGACGCATGAATACAAGCATTATTCAACACATTCATTGAAAACAAATTCTGAATCTGGATTCCTACTGAGGTTATATCATAGTATCATGGAATGGCTTGGGTTGGAAGAGACTTTAAATATCATCTAGTTCCAATTTCCTGCCATGGCTGGTTGCCACCTATCAGATCAGAGTGCCCAGGGCTCCATCTAACCTGGCCTTAAGCACTTCCAATGATGGGGCACCCACAGCTTCTCTGGGCAGCCTGTCCTCACCAGTGGAAAAATTTCCCCTGACTTCTAATCTAAGCCTTCTCTCTTTTGGTTTAAAACAATTCCCCCTTGTCCTATCATCACCTATCTACCACTATCTGTCCATGCCACTCTGGATGATTTCCCTCCCTTCTGTTGTATCAGCTTCTCCACTGAACTTGATGTTGTCTTCAAACTTGGAGAGGATGTATTCAGTTCCAGCTTCTGTACCGTTTTTTCTCAAGAGCTGTCTCAATTATTGTCTAATTCAATATTTATCAATACACAAAATCGTTGTCACCTATCACTGGTGCTTTCACATCTCTCAGTGCAAAGACTCTGAAATCACTTAGTGCAGAGTTTTCTAAGTGTGGTAAGACTGTTTCTTCACCCATTCTCTGAGTTGCTCTCACATAAAAAATTACAGAAGCAGCAAGGAGTAGTACTGAATATTACCATGCTCTCCCCTGAAATTGAAATGCTGAATTGGGGGTGAAGTGACTTCTATGAAGTGCCTGCAGGGGGTTAGCTCAGCTGTTAATAGCTCTGTACTGCAGAGGATGGATGCTTTGGCTTTTAGAGGAAACAACTTTTTCTACTATTTTTGGGAATCTATTGAAAATTCTGATTTTTCAAAAAGAAATGACCATGTATGTCTCTATGGCATTCTTATATCGAAATACCTAAAATGTAGTAATAATGTTTTTATTAAGACTAATACCTTGAAATAAAATCACAGGTAAACAGTTTTCAAACATGCTTTTTCTCCAGCTTGCTCCAGATTTCAAATGTCTTTTTACATGTAAATACAGAATCTTAGACTTTAATTATCAAGTATTCACACTATACTGTCATTATGCAGCTCTAGGCTAGGTTGCTAGCTGATCTTCATTTAAAAAATATAGGGGAGAGCAAAGATTTTACATGTCTGTGTGCACCATTGTTCATGCCTACAGTAAAATCTAGAACACAGAAAAGTGAAACTACGTTTTGTAACATTTTCGCACTCATCCTATATGCAAACTATACTTAGAGAAGAGACATACAGCTGTCAAAGTCCAATTTTAAGTCTACATTCCCGATTTTTTCCTGAAATTACAGTTAAATATTCTAAGATAAGCATATGAATATGCAAACTTACCATCTCTCCCTGTGATAATAAGGAAACGTAAGATGAAGGTAAAATTAACTGTTGAGTACAAATGTACTCATATCCAAGGCCTACCTTTCCATCTAGCCTAGGAGACATCCTTGGAGCATGTAAAGTAGAGTCTTTTATTTATTTTTACAGTTCAGAACTGTGGGAATAAGAGGTCTTGAGGACTAGTCTTATCATGTCATGAAGATATCTACTACACTGTATCATCCATGATTTTGCAATTAAATACAGGACCAAAAAAATAGCTTAGAAAACCGTTTGAAATAAAATAAAAATCCAGTTAGAAAAGCAGGGTGCATTTTTTCATGAACAACTGAACTAATTTCTGTTTTCCATTCATGTCACTGGTGAAGAAATGAGCAAAGTTGGGAATCCCTATATTATAGAAGTGAATTAGGAAATCTGTTCCTTACATTTTAGAGAGAAACAAGACATAATTTCATCCTAGAACCCTGGACATATAATCTTATGCTAATATTCCTCCTACTCAGGTCAAACAACGAGATTTTTAATAATCACTTACTGTTTTGCCAACGTTGGTCTATATTCATCTTGCAATATTTAGGTACCTCGTTATGGTGACTGTACTCAGAACTAGAATCTTCCTTAGCTCTCTTTTCCAGAGCTCTGATGGGGTTTTCATCCTCTGTGAATGCTTATCTCTATTCTTTATTTTCTGTGCTTTTAGGTACCAAAAAATAGCTTTCAACAATTTTATACAGCTATGGAAGATTTCTTTATTTCTCGCTAACACATTTATGTACTTAGAAGCAACAAAATGTCATCTTCATTAATTTTCAGCTTTGTTTTGCTAGGCTAAATCAAATTTTCCAATTTCATTCTCTGTATTGGTTGATAGCCAAGTGGCATTTCATGCACATATTTTAGTTTGAGTTCCTTCTTCTCACACATGGGAGACTAGGAGAATATACAGCCTTGTTGATTACTGCTCACCAGGGCCTTGTATAGGAGTACTAATATTTCCCACTTTCTCTGCATGTGCATCATTATATGAAAAAGTCTTGCTGGTTTCGGCCTAATTATGAGATTATATTATTTTTGGAATTATGGAATGTCCACAGGAATCTCATTCATGCTGAATACAAAATTGACCCAAGTTCACTACAAATTTGAAACTGCCTGGGTTTATGATTTTAGAGCTTTCAAGAACTGGCCTGGTTTTAACTTTGAATGTACAAAAGCCAAACTGTAAGTGAAACCTACAGGGGAGAAGGGACAAGAAATACTTTGTATTCTTAACTGACAGCTCTGCAAATTCAACCTGAAACCCAACAGCTGAGTTATACCCTTTTAAAAACTCATCACCCATATAGAAGCTTCTGTAGATGAATTAAGATACCATAAAACCTCAAGTACTCCTTAGTTTTCAGAACGTTTATACAGGTGCCATTGGTTAGTCCTGCAATTTTAACTGTGCCAAGTAATTCTGCTAATGACCATGATGGGGCACATAAATACAGGCCTAACAGGCCAACATTTTGTTTAACGTATGTGCTCTTCTACTGCTCCTCGCACCACGGAATTTGAGTACTAAACCATCATCAGAAACAGAAAGCAGAAAAAGCATCATTTCCCAGCAGCCTCAAAAGATTTGATCCTGAAAGGACACTGGGACGAAATCTACTGAATAAATTGGTGTAATTTTCAAAGGAGACCTACTCCTTAAAAAATACATGTTGCTTTCCTTACTGTTAGCATTAGCCTTGTTCTAATGCTCTAAAGCTTCAATCAAGGATCTAAAGGCAGAACTGTGGAAAAAGACTTCTTAAAAAATAGTGAATATGTTTCCGGGTAAATATTGAGGAGATTATTTTAAAAGGGATAATATTCTCCAAAAGCTGTAAAATATTAACTATTCCAAGCACTATCTGCTTCTTTTAGGCTTTCCTAGTATCATACATTTAAATAATATATGTAAAGCTGACATTTTATGTCATCTTTCTATAAAATAGGGCAAACTCATAAACCAGTCTGAATGCAGATGATAACAATATACAGCTTTGGTTCAGAGAGTGCATATTCACAAATCCAAGTGCCTTTTGAAGTTTGATCTCTTATATTTCTCATTGCTTTCTTCTGGCCACTCAGTACCGAGGACTCTCCTCACTTCCATAGAAATGATGGTTGATGGGTAACACAGTTACAATAGCTACCATTCTGAAGATTGCTAGTGCAAATGCTGTTTTCTCATTGCAAGTAAGCTGAAGACCGGAGACAGATTCATTACTGTAGCTTTATATTAGGCTGTTTCCAGATCAGAATCAGAAAAGAACCCATCAGATCCACTTGTTAATGAGTGTTACGTTCACTAGGCAATGTTTTGGGTGTAATTATTCTATTTCAGGCGTCAATTTCATACAATGGATTCAGTCTTCTACAGTTTCTCTTCTGATGAGAATCATATTTTTGCTCTTATATTTTCCACTGACAGAGAGGAAGATCCTCAGTGAGAGGAAGGATGACGAGAACCACACAGCTCACAGCCATCCTTGAAAATGAAGATTGTGATATGGTGGAGGCTGATGATACAGCTGCATAAACTACGGATATCCTCAGAGAAAGCCACACAATTGATTTTATAAACATGATTCAGATCCAGATGATCTGCTTAGCATGTTGTCTGACTAGAATACTGTATCAACATGAAGAGTAGTAACCTTCAGAGCAGAGACCTCCCAGAGCTAAGGTTAACTAGTTGTTGTATATTCCAAAGAGTGGTGGGAAAGTACCTGGAAAGTCAGTGACCACTTTGTATTGTCTAAATGACCATACAAATGTGGTTTGTTTCCTAATTCCTGCACTCAGAACTCCCCTGTACTTCATGCTGTCTATAATAGCAAGAGAATCTCCTTTAGTTCAAGAGCTTAGGTCACTAGCAAACAGCTTCAGTTGCTGTAAACAAAAGTAACTGGAAAATACCCATTTGTTGCATATTCTCAATATGCGTGAAGCGAGCAGAAAGGTTTTCTGAGACATCCTGCTGGTAAAACTGGAGTACTTCTTGTGGCTCACATTCCCAACAGGTGAAAATTAGCACTATTGTCTGCAGAGGTGCATCAGCTCCTGCCAGCTTAGAGGGATATAAAAACTTAAATAACACAATGTTAATTTTCACTGACTGAAGATTTCCAGCCTCAAGTTTACATATCATAGCAAACTAGAGTCTTTCTAATTACTATTAATGCCATCTAATTATTATGAATGCCAGACTGCACATTGCATTGATAGTCTGGGAACTTCAATCTATTGTGACATTCCTGTGTAGCTGCTGTATTGATTAGAACTGGGTTAAATTTCTTCATGAGTTCTGTTTTCAAATATTCAAGTGTAATAAGGGAAGTAATCTAAATGCAAAATTAAGGTAGTGATGTTAATTTCCTTGGAATGAGAAGCCAAGTTAATTAACAGTTTTAAAGAATCTTGACATGGCCAAATAGAAGGCAGGTAGAACCGTAATGTATCACTGCTTTCCCCAGCATGATCCAGTTCCATAAATTGTAATTATTCCAACATGTACGTTATTAAAACCTTATGTTTTATTTTTGTCCACTTTTATGTCTTCAGTTTAAGTTTTATAAACATTCTAACAGACCAGTCTAACATTAAGGATCTAGTAGGGGTGGTAAATCTTGTAATCAAATTGAATATATCAGGGGACTGTACACAGGTGAGTAAGTATCAGTTACACCAAATATAGGATACAGATGTGCATAGAGTAAAAGGAGAAAGAGGTTTGGAAAGAGGCAGATCTTTAAAGAGGGTTTCATTTATACTGTATTTTATGACTCTTAGAGAAATTCAAATACTCTAGCTAGAGATTTACCCTGGAAAGAACTCGATTTTAACAAAAATGCTTGACAAATTCACTAAATATTCTTATCAGATCAGCATTTTATTAATAACATTAGCTTAAGAAATAAAACAAAAAGAAGCTACGATTGTTTGTTGTAAGGGAATATTGAAATATGAGTGGAATGTTAGTTTATGCAGAAAACAAAAGTAGATTTTATGATATCAATGATAAAATCCAGAGTTTTAAAGGATCCATCCATTCCACCATAAGCAAAGAGTGTTGAATCTAATTAAAATCCTCTTTATCATTGTTACAAAAAATAAGGGACCCTATCCTGTCTGTGCTGATTGAAGCCCTGCTACAGACAATATCAATAGTTTATATTCCTGTGCAAAGTGGTACTGAGTTCAGTAAAGATCCGTTACTAACAAATATAGTCCAGGCTAGTACTCTTGATCCAACAAACTGTTTTCAGGCAGTTCCAGAACTGCAATGTTATCAGTGGGTGTGCTAGATTTTGAATTCTTATATATAAGTGGGTAAAGAACAGAAAGATATTCCAGTTTTTCTGTACCTCTATAAAACACTATAATTCATAAGAACCACAGAGTCTTACAATCTTACCTATGTTCTAAAGGAATGTGGTCAAATAGTTTTTCCTAAAAATGCACACATCCAAAAAAGAGCAATGAGCATCTGCACTTCTGTCACTGCCTGACTGTGGGAAAGACCTGCTGCCTTTAAAACTTCAGCCAAAAGCCAAATGCAGCTACAAAGAAAAAATGTCAGAGGCTTCTCTGATTCAAGTATCTCCTTCGTGCAACCTACAAAATGTTACCTGTCATAGAATCACAGAATCATTACGTTTGGAAAAGACCACTACAATCATTTTGTCCAACCATCAGCCCATCCCCAGCGTACCCACTAACCCATGTCCCTCAGTGCCACATCTACATATTTCTTGAATGCCTCCAGGGATGGTGACTCCATCTTCTCCCTGGGCAGCCTGTGTCAATGCTTCACCACTCTTACTGAGAAGAAACTGTACCTCCATCCATCCTGAACATCCAACTTGAATCCCCTCTCCCTCCCTCCCCAGCTCAACCTAAGGCCATTACCTCATGTCCTATCCATCTCCTTTCATGTAGCTCAAAGTTTGAATCTATTCAACTCATGGGAGGAGCTGATTCAGAGCTAAAATGAAAGACCGTGACCATGTGCTTCTTGGTAAGAAAACATTGTGATATAATCTTTGTGTTAACTCACCTACTAATATCCATGAGGAACACTTTTTGCAATCGCTAGCTGTATAGAAGAAACTGTTTCATCTTATCAAACAAAGTCTTATTATTTCACACATTTTCACCATCTATGTTAGAATACTGAAGTACAACCAGGGGGGAAACTTTCCCAACTCACAGATTTCTATCCTGCCAAGAGCACTGAGGCTCAGCACCTCAGGAGTGCTGGCCACAGTGAAAACACTACAGCATTTTCCTGACTCTGTACTGCTGGCATAAAGCTATCAAATTAGTTTCATGGTCTCCATCCTTATCTTTACAGCATACAGTAACCCAGAGCTATCAATCTCTGAGTACTCAGTATTCTTAACATAATATATATAAAATACATGCAGACTTAAAAGCAAAATCCAGAACAAACCTCATGCTCAAAATCTGATTATGGGAGAAAGACAGTGAATATAATCAATTTAGTTAATGCTGTCTTTATAGGCAGACAGATATTCTGCTTTACACTGCAAAGCCTATGTAAAACAAATGACATTTACTGTAAGACTGGCTTCAAAAGCATTTGAAAGGAATACAGTCCCTTAAGGTTTCCTTATAACCGTGATAACAGTAGAGCATCTTGTCATGTTCCCTTGCTCTCTCCTCTTGCAAAAATTATTTTGTGATTCTTAAAAGAAACAAACAAATCCAAGATGAGAATTGGAATAGTATTAATTGTGGAATATAATTATATTTTACTTAGAAGCTTTAGAAAAGTGAAAAAGGGAAAATCTGTACCATAATAATTAATGCACTAATTATTAAAGGAAGTACAGAGTAATAAATGAGAGAGCAAAGATCTTCCATGTCAGAAAAGGACAATAATGACTACATATGTCCTACAGGAAAGCTGTTATAAACAAACCTACTGAAGATTAAAGTTTCTGAATTTGTTCTGTTTATTTGTCATTTATAAGAAATCACATTTTCAGTACTGCTTCATAAAAAATTCCCTTGATATAATGCTTTTATTTTCAGGCTCTGCTTGCATTAGATCCATAGGGTAATGATAAGAAAGATTCTGCATTATTTCTTAATCAAATCTTTAACAAATCTTCCTTTTTTTTAGAAAAATGGCTATTTGACACCCAACATTTACATTATCCTGTTGAGGAGATTAGAAATGAAGATTCAAAGCAAAATCCCTGAAATCTAAGAACATCCATAATTAATAATTACTACTACTAATAAAAATAAGTACATGACAGCTGGAACTTTGGACTCCTCTTCCAAGGGAAAAATTAACTAATATGCTGGATTTGTCCTACGGTTACCAGAGGAAATTACTGCTCTTGCAGACTAGGCAAACTTGTCATCCCTCGGCAGTCATTGGAGGCTTCTATGTAATTGACATGTGGACTGGATGCTTAATTACATGGACAGCCTGCCTTTCTCTACAGTAGAGTGAAGGAATAGACAGATATTTAGGCAGACAAAATAGGACCGTGTGGATTTTTTCATTACATGGTAGAAAAATAGCAGCTTGCACTGACAGCATCTCATTTTCACTATTTGGTTAGATAAACTGCATGGTCCCCAGGGTCAGCTTCCATTCCAATTTCTGACCCACTGCCGTAACATCACAGTGTAATGCAATGGTGGCTTGATCCAAGAGGAACTCCCACCACCAGTTCCCTATAGCTCCATCTTGTGCATAAGGATAAAAGATACAAGAAAGCATAAAGGAAAGATTGAAAGTAGCAGTTATCAAACTCTTTATACCAAAGGGCTGTTGTCAAAAATGCGCAATAACGCAACTTTAGCCTCAAGCTTCTAATTGATAGTATGTGTATATTTCACTATTATGTGACCCCCTGACCATACTGACCACTATATTTGGTCAAAAGGGATTTATAACAGACTTCAGTATGGGAACTAAGTGTTAAGCTACCATGATATCTCAGATGAAAAGTGAGTGACAGCAAAGGCACATGGATACGTGACACGTACACAACAGCTAGACGTATGAAACATCACTTAGTGCCATACTGAGCCAAGAGCTTCTCTAAAATTAAAACAGCGCTAATTTTTCTCCAGGTGTACTTCTCTCATCCTGAGCAGATCTCTGCTTCAGAGATGAGCAGCACTGCTGACTCCAGAAACTGCATGCTGAACTAACTCCTCATGCAGCTGGATGTCACAGTGCTACACACAGCACTTAACTGGGCAGACGAAGGGTTGGTTAGGAGCACTTCATAGATGGGAAATAGATGGGAAATAGCACTTCATAGATGGGATCCGCAGGCATCCCCACATTCAGATTATAGGGAGGGCATGCATGATGGAGCAAGCCAGCCATTCCATGCCAAATAACCTCTGCTTGCATCCTTGCCATAGATTGGCCACCTTATTATTATTTAAATGCACATATATCTACCAAAAATGTAGGCACACTGCTTTGTAACTTGGCAGTGTATTGCAGCTTAACTAAGGATCTGCCTCAGGGCACAGTTCCAGAGCAGCTATTTTTTTTTGTAGACTGGGGCTATTTTTACACCAGGACACGACAATAATTAGAGATCAAAACCCAACACTGTAAAACTCTTTTCGTATTGCCAAAGGTAACAGGTACAGAATTACCATGCACATTTTTTGTCATCCTGATGCTTTCCCCCTGTAAATAATTATATTTCCTGCTCACTTATTCATGTCTTCTAAAAATTCACTGTTTTATTTATTATATTTGAATTTATTTGCATGCACTGTGCCCTCCCATCAACTCAAATGCTTATAAATATTCTGTTTACCATTTGCAATAATCATCATATTTTCATTCTTCCATCTTTATTTGTAAAGCCTGCTTTGTCTACTGGAATGTACATATAATTCTCCTCTAGGTTTATTAGCAAGAAACTACAGTATGATAAAACCAATATACTTATGAAAATATAATTTACATTCTTTGTGTTAGGGAAAGTCAGTCACACTTAGTAATGTGCATTTTAGGTGACTTATTAGATACCAAGAATGCTATTCATACCTGAGAACTCTCTGCAGATGAGCTGTGAAAGATTGTTTTTTACCAGTTGAGGAATGCCAGTGTCTGGGACTGGGATCTCACTTTTGCTATATCTAACTTCTTTTAAAGTAAAGGAAATGATGGTTAGTGTCCAGGAATTGGGCAGGTAATGACTAGTTTATTAGGATAATGTCAGAGATTAGCTTGGCCGTGATCTTTTAAAGCAGATTTTTGTCTATGGAAAAGTAATATTCATTAACATACTAATTTGTGCTACAATGACATTGGCAGCAGTTTCTTCACTGAGCAGCAATGTTTTCTTCAACTGAAGGAATCTCCATTTACATTTCAGTGAGACCTACCATTTTATTCTGACTTTAATGTTTGCACATTGAACAGGTGATATTGAAAGCAAAAATGAGGAATTGAAACAGGAAATGCTTCTTGTTTAATGTAATGATTGTATATTTCTATGAAATAGCATAGAGGGTTGCAAGGAGCTCCTCTAGCTGACCTGGAACTTCTAGCAAGTGCTGGGAAGCTCATTGCACAGTTTCATCATTCCCTGGTCTGCGAGAATGTTTCCTTCACTTCATAGAAAATATAGACAGACTTTGTTAGGGTTGTACGCACGGAAAGTGCAATGGGTGGGAGTTTCAGTCATGCCTAAAATACAAAATGATATATACTTCGTATACATAACATCTTGCAAAGGCTACACTTCTAAGAGTAATACCCCAAATGACAATAAAATATTTATTTTTTCCTTTCAGAGTATTTTCTAGGAAGGGAAAAGGGCAGAAGGGTTTATTTCCTTGATATAAAAGTAATCAGGTTTTTAAAAGGAATTTTTGTTTTTATATTCTCTAGATGAGGCAAAGGAAATAGAACATTGAAAAAAGAGAAACAGGAGGCTAACATCATTATTGAAGTCAGAGTCGTTTCTGAAGGGATGAGTGCGGAAGTCTATATGTATGAAATACAAGTTATTGATATAAGATATTGATATGTGCCTACAAGCACAGGAACATTAAATGCATGCATGTCTGTTTTCTGAATTGTATGCATACACAATTAACTGACTTCAGATATTTAAGGCAGACAAGTTAACACAGCCAAGGTTTGCTTCAGAAATGCAGCCACTAACATTGGCTGCAATAAGAAAGAAGTAACCATTGGTCTGGATTGAAGTGACAGCAGTTTCCATCTCTATACGTGTACATTGAGGAGTGCTCTATTTCCCCTCCTTTCCTACCCTGACATATACCTTTCATTTCTCCCTCCAAATGGGATTGCATCTTCATCTCCTTGCTTATCTCCAGCCCATCCTGCACCTGTCTCCTGTTACATATCCCTCCATAGCCATGCCAATCCACTTTCTGCAAACCTAAAACTAGCAGATACATGAGTGTCAAGAGAAGTGAGCTAACAGAATCGTGTAGAGTGGTGTAAGGCAAAGTGTAGGTAACAGAGCTGCTGAGAACTTGAGAAATGCCAACTTCAACTCCTTTACAGCCACTGACTTGTCAGCAAGGCCCCTGTAAAGGATCCCTGATTTCCACCACCTACAGCTCACTGAGGAATTTGCAGAACTTGCAGGATATGTAATATCAGTTCAGAATACACCCTTGGGCAGAATAGGAAGATGGTTTCTTTCAAGGATCAGAAGGAAGTTTTGGAACTCACTCAAATGTCTACCTTCCCTGAAACAGAGGCATATTGAAAACCTAATGCATAACAAAAAGAAAGACATTGAAAAAGGAGTTCTGCAAAGGACAGTATTCAGTACTGAAATACAGTCCCCAGGCATGGCTGGGAGCACAATAGTTATGTTATAGATATGTTACAACACAGAATGAACAGAAAAAAAGCAAATGAATGATGCTTTTTCTCTAATTTATGACAGGCCTTGATTCAACTTAAATTCCACATAAGCCTTGGTACCTCTGTGGATCTAAGCTTTCAGAGGCACCTAGCCAATAGGAAATGCTGGGCTCAGAGACTTAAATGGAATTTCAGCTGGGGGAAAATTGGCTGAAGTATGTTTCTTAAAGAATTATTTTCCTTGATATTAAGATAAATATAAAATGAATTTTCTTGGGCACCTACAATAATATTTTCAATTTTTTCCACGTTCAAATCAAAAATATTTTCAATCCTTTTCATTTATTGCAAAAGTCAGGCAAAAGCAGAGATAATAATGACAAAGCCATGTAATTTATTGGTGTGTTTTGAAAGGATACCTTCAAGGTAATAGGAAAGAAAGAGCTAGACAGTTTTTGATTTCGCTTCTAATCTCTTTTCACTGGGTAATAGAAATTCCCAAGTGATTTTTACATATCTGCAACCAAACTCCTGAAAAATCATGATCAACAACAAATTATTAAAAGACATTTGCACTGTAAACAACTACAAGATATCTTCACTCAGTCTGTTACCTTGATGATTGGTTTCAGATTTTCTTTTGAAGTCTATTTTAGACTTGAAAATTGCAAAAGGATTTCCCCCTCCAATGTGATCCTTATTGCAGTACTATTCCAAGATAATGGAAAGTATATCTGTGACGAATTTGCAGACTATGGTCTTAGTATCAATTTAAATGAAGTCAAACATTAAAAATCTTTGGGAAAATACCAAATTGTTCAGGATATAAAAAAGATAATATCAAAAAAAGACTAAAAATTAATCCAATTCTGTTTTTTTTTTTTTGTTTTTTTTTTTTGTACGTAAAATTGCAGAATCATAGAAAGGTTTGAGATGGAAGGGACCTTAAAGCCTACCCAGTTCCAATCCCCTGTCATGGGCTGATTGCCCCCACCAGCTCAGGCTGCCCAGGGCCCTTCCAACCTGGCCTTGAGCCAGGGTGGGCACCACAGCTCTCTGGGCAGCCTGTGGCTCTGAGTAAAGAATATCTTCTTAACATCTAACCTAAATCTCCCCTCTTTTAGTTTAAAACAATTCTCCCTTGCTCTATCATGATAAGACTGCATTAAAAGTCCTCTAAAATGGGCTTTAATTTTATGATTCTAAACAAGCTAATAACAAATAAGAAACAGCTCATGTTGTTCAGATTCCATCTAGTATTTTGTTTAATAATCAATTGAAAATTTTTTGTTTGGTCTTTTCTCTGTCAAGTAAAAACAAAAAATCAGCATCATCAAAAAATCATTCATTCCTGTCCTCTGGAGGAAGATTTACACGGCCACATTGTCAAAAATTCTAACGAGTGCCAAAGATATTGTTTAAAAATGATAAAATATTATTAGACTAACAATATATTTTAAATGCAGTGAACCAGAAGATGCTAGCATATGATTTTGGAACAAACTCTGAACAAAGCCTGACGACTGCAGCTCCATAATCACTGTAAAAGCTTTTGGACTGTTCTCTATAACAAAAGCATGCTTGAGAAGAAAAAGATACAGAGGGGAGAACAACAAAAGTAACATTTCTCTGATGCTTTAGACAACACGTGTAACAACAGCTGAGCCTCCAAGGGCATTGTTCCTTCACTTCAGGATATTACACAGTAGATATTAGGATATTACATAGTAGAAGCATAAACAGAAGAAATAATAGTTTGTCAATGATTGGGATTATTTCAGAAGCCAAAAACTGATAATTTTATGTAATTGTCTTTCAGTTGGCCAAGGATTTGTGCATAATTATGTGGAGAATTTCATCAGAGCTTCTTACAGCGATGATGACACATCTTTCCTAGGCATCCATAGGGTCAGATGCCCACTGTGCATATTGGGAAAGCTTGCTTCAATCCCTTGTCTCCAAAAGCCATGAACAGTGAACACAATTGCTAGTGTCACTGCATGTGGCATTAACTCCCTCACAAGATATTTGATCATGACTTGGCAAAAGCATGTTCTAATCCCAGTGGGATAACATAGGACAACTTTTTCATTTTTATTTTTTCAAGAATATGATGACCCTAAATGCTAAAGAATGAAACACACAAGGGAGGCCTGGAAGCAAAATTCCTTACCTTAAACTGGATGAAGAATTTCATCACTGTGAGGATGCTAAAAATCTACACCATTGCTTTTTGAACCTCGTTATGCATCATGCATGAGCTCTGTGCTTAAGATTATTTTTAATCTCTCTTTCAGACATCCTTTTGCATTTTACTTAACTGAGAAAAGCTCGTTCACCTGTTCACTGTGCCACATTGGAGTTTCACATGACTTACAGTACACAACAGAATCAGAAGTAGGTGAAGGGGAAGGTAGTAGGAAAATTTTGCCCAGACAGCACCTCTCAGGACAGTATTTAATGAATGTTTATGAATACTCTCTTTAGGGTAGTCATTCCTATCAGTATTCCTTTGTAAAAGACCAGCAATCAGTCTCAAGTGGATGCTTGAAGTTCTTCTATGTAACAGATTGAAGGATTATACCCCCCAGCAGAATCCAAACCAGGTGCTTGAACTAATGCATTCTGGCATAAGAGGCTTTTTGGACACCACTGGGCCACCCAGAGCACTTCAAAGAGAGCAGAATGCTAAAACAAGTATTAGACAAGTGTTCTGTGAGAGCAAGTAAGTCTCAGTACTTCGTACAATATAGAGCAAAGTACTTAGCATTCAACATTCAACTTTGAAAAATCCCTGTGTTAAAAACAGAATTATCTTTCATTCTTTCAGGCTTGAGAAAATCCAGTAGCTGCAGAAAGCATTCTCCTTAGACTCCATTCTCCTAGACAAGGCAGAATCACACACACCTCAGCTTATTCACATAAAGAATTTACCAAGCATTTGCCATCCTTTTATGATGGTTATGAATTGCTACCTATTTTCTGGTGAAATTCGTCAGTGAGATCAATTACTGGCATACAGCCACATTTTAGCGTGACTTCAAATATGATAATTTTTAATGTGAAATGGTAAACTTGCTGATGAGTAGTCTTTCCCTCCAAAGAGGTTTAATTATTCAGGCTCCCCATTCTCTTTGATTGATGTATATTCCTTTTATTGGCTACCGTGACAATGAAGAAATTCAGGATAGAATGTGAATAAAAACTGTCTGTTCCCTCAGGTATATAACTTTTCTCCAAGTTTTCTTTGAAGTAGCTGAAGCAGCAGCAGTAGTCTGCTGAACTACTTAAGCCAATTGTATAAGTATTTTATTAATAAGTACAATTTTATTGACCTGTGAGAATATCTACTAAATTGGCATGGAACTCTCCATCCTTCTTCTAGAGTTATACTGAACTGCTCCTGTTAATCACTCTATTATTTTCTATAAACTTTAAAATAGGATGCGTGTCAAAGGGCTGATGCTGTTGTGTTGGGGAGAAATGAGGCTGAGTAGGGCTGAGCCAATACTTCTGAGGGCTGAGGGAACTTGGATCGTTCAGTCTGGAGAAGAGGAGGCTCAGGGGAGACCTTATTACTATCTATAACTACTGAAAAGGAGGTTGTAGTGAGGTGGAGGTCAGCCTTTTGTCACAGGTAACAATGCTAGGAGGAGGGTAAGGGGCCTCAAGTCTCACCAGGGGATTGAAGTTAGATATTAGGTACAATTTCTTCTCCAAAAGAGTGATCAGCACATGATAATTGTAGTCCAACATGGCCTCCATTTTCAGAAGTTTAGTCTTTAGATTCCTGATTCCTTTCTTCCTTTTTCTGATGTTAGCATCAGAGGAAGTCGAGATGATCTATTGTATTGTAATGCATGAGTTTTCCCATTGCTGCAGTATACAGAGTGCCTAATCTTGTATCTTGTGATGAGGTACACAGATGTCTTCTCTGAGTTTTTGGGATGTGACTCTTTGGCACTTCAGTGAAGTAAACAATAAACAGATGTTGTAACAATATTCACTTTTTGTCATCCTTTTTAATCCTTTGATCATTTAAGATTTCTATGCATGATAGTGCCAGGAACAATAACACCTGAAAGATTCTGATAGCCATGATGTCTGAATCACATCTATTGGCATCACAGATTTAAGCTTATTCAGCTTTATTCCTGCTCTTTCTATTTCTGAGTAAGATACGTCAAGACACATAATTCCATGTCTAGGAAGTGTTCAGCTGAGATCTTAAAGCCTAAATCCAGCCATCTCAACTTGACAGGATGAGGTAAGACTTTTCTCAGCTTTCGTTCTCATGGTTTAAGTCAGCTAAATGGGGTTTTGTGGTAAGGTACAGCTGCGAGCAGGAGGGTTACATTTCACATAATATTGTTTGTGTTCAGGTTATCCCAAAACATTTACAGACTCTTGTGCTGTGCAGTGCAGTAAATGTAAGGTGAATATGACAGGCATGATGTGCTCAGTAAAAGCTGATAATTGCTGTTATCTTAGTCCTAGAAATTCCTAGATTATGCTCAGTCCTGAAGGCATTACTTTCCAAATTTTACCCCAAACACTATAGTAGCTAAATCTCCCAGTTCACAAGGGGTCTTTTGCCTTTTTGAGTTCTAGTGTCATAAATTGCATTTAGCCAAGGGGCACTACAAACTACAGTGGTGAAAGCTGGCTTAAAGAGCCTTTCAAGCAACGGAACATAGAAAAATCCACTCATTTCACCCATCTGTCCCACATAACCTTGTGGCCAAAAGATTGTTGCAAACCAAACAAGTAAATAATCCTTAAATGTTCCATCTTCTCTGCTTAGAAATTCATTCACAGGTTTTAATTTAAGCCTTATTTCACAACAATTTACAATGGGAATTTTCCTAAAGGGCAATACGTAGACCAGGAATTTTAAAAAAGTAATTAGATTATTGAAAGTTTCAGTTTCCCTTTGATTTATACCTTGGCATTCATAAGAAAAAAAAAATGCAGAAGGGTTTATACTATTCCACCAAGAGATATTGCTTGTTAAAACTGGACAACTTCAGATGAGAGGATTTGTGTTTTTTTCTTTGACGAATTTCTCCTCTTGACAAAATTAATTTTCCATTTGCACATTTTCACATTAAATATTTTCATTTTTCTGTTTCAAATGAATTTTTTTTTTTCCTCTCAAACTTGTAAGGGACTATGGAAAAAAAAAAATCATTTTTCAAATGCTCAAGTAAAATGAATTATTTACATATTATCAAAAATAAATGTGTCATGGTTCTATGTTTTTTGTTTGTTTGCTTGTTTGTTTTTATTTTTGGGTTTCAGTATTCCACATCAAAACATCATGTAGTGTACGGGGCACTGAAGTGTCACTGCCCCAATTCCAGGTACCTATCCCTGTACATCACAGCAGTCACGGGATCTGGCCCTTCCGGGTGGGGGGGGCGCCCTCTTGCTGCCTGGCAGTGGGTGCTGGAGGTGCTTTCCTAGCCGTTCCAAGCTTTCCAGGTTTGAATCGGTCCCGGGAACTCTCTCTCTCGTCTGATTTATTAATCTCAATTTCAATTAAATTGTATATATTGTGTTATCTTGTATTCCGATATTATAGTAAAATAAGTTTTCCTCCATAGATTGTTGCCGCTGTTCTTTTCCTCCCTTCCTTCCTTCCCATTTTTTGTGGGACTGGGGTGGGGGGGGAGGGCAGAGGCCTGTCGCCCCTGTCACGGACATAGATTGATGTGGTCAACTCCATGACAAATGCAATGAGTGACTCAGACTTTTGGGAGGAATCTGAAACTGTTAGGAATGCACTCTTCAGAGATTTTTGCTTTCTCTCTCTGTGCTGAAAAGTCTTTCACCCCACCTATGCTTATTTGAGAACAAACAAACAAACAAGCACAAAGAGAACAACTCAATAACTGGAAACTGAAAACAGCTTGTACTGCAAGAAATGTTGTTCTCAATGCACTGCAAATACCACCTGAATCCTACTGTGCACCTTTCATTTTTGTGTGTGTCAGAACTCAGCCAGTTTCTAAGATATAGTCAGACAACTTGATAAAACTAACACTATATAATAATGCTTATTAAAACAGTGTCTTTCCACCAGATCAAATTCTAATGCTGTATTTAAAGCATCTAATCTCCTTTTGTTAGGTGACAGTGAGAAAATTTTCTACAGTCTCCCCCAGAATCTTACAAAGACCTTTGGCATACTTGGTAGGACTACAGGAGAGATGTTTTTCCTCCATGAAAATAGATGGCTGAGGTGTACTTGAAATATTTTTACCTAGACCTGTAAGATGGTGTCAAGTTTTTGCCATTCATTTCCATTTGACAGCCTGGAAGTAACAGTAAAGAAGTGGATTTCCCACAGTGATCAGAGCTGACCTCAGTGTGCCACACACTCCTGTGTGGACAACTCTCCCTTCTGTCCTCCCTTAACAAAAGCACCTTACAAGAGAAGAATGCAGTCTAAGTGGTATTTCTTATTCTCTTTGTATGTCACATAGGAATGTGGACAGACTGTGAAGGCCATCTTGAGGAAGAAATAGTTTCAGTGTAGGCAGTTCCCCAAAACCAAAGTGGATAGCATTCCCTAACTGAATTTCTCCAAGAAGTTTACTCATGAATTTCTTAAGATCACTGCTGACAAAATGAAGTATTGGACCAGTTCTGCAGTCCAGCTTTTCCAGGAAAATCTACCACAGTTTCTACAGCAACAATTAAATTCAAAAAGCAGTTAATGTCATTTGACCATACTAGGCTAACGAGGTCCCTGGATGGATCTTGTTAGTAAATATAGGATCCTTCACAGTTTCCAAATTTCATTAGTTTTTGTTCCTTTCTACTGTATAGCAGTAGAGAGAGCAGAGTACAGAGGTATCAAATCTACATGTGTCCCCAGAGAGGTCGGTCCATTAGACAAATGCCTGCAGGACGCAGTCTGAAAATGGCTCAGTTCTTCTTCCTTTTGTGTTACATCTGTCAAATGTGAGACAGACTGCTCAGTTCACGAGGACTGTGCTGGGACAGCTGAAGAAGTTACTGCCGTGAGCTGCTAATTATTACTCTTCAGGCAAAGTGGTTTGCTGACCTAGAGGACATTTTCACTGCAATAGAACAAAAGCATGCTCACACAACCATCTATCACACCCCACCACTTGGGGCTGCCACTTCCTCCTGCAGGATAACAGACAGTGGCTGAGAGCTGACCATTACTGAGATCTGAATTGAGGTATGAGCACCTTAATGGACCAGGGCATGGAGGAGTTTCTTTTGCTGGCTATTTCAATCACACAGAGTGGTGACAAGATTGGATTCCTTAGTCAGTACTGAAACCAGCTGGCAGAGATGCCCTTGTGGCTTAGCATCAGTAGTGCTCAGGGCCTGTAATTTGCAGTTCTGTACCCTTTCAACTGAAGTGCTATAGCAGTGGTTTTCCAGATTTTCTGTGGTAGTTTTCCCTTGTACTGTAATTTTGGAGCTATTGGCCTTACCACCCTGCTAAGCCTAATGCTGGTGTTACAGCACATTCTTATGGGAAGTGACTGCCACTAGTGTAAGAAACACATCCATTCAATTCTTGCTTTGCAGATTTTAGAATATTCCAAGGGAAAAGCACAGAAACAACACAGAAAAAAACAAAATTAGATAATTAAAAATGCTATCCAAGGCTATGTGTGCAATCTTAAGTCAATCAGCACGAAATATCTGTTCCTAATTACCCCTCTAACCAGTGCTAATAGCTTCATAATCAGAAATGGTGAATAGGAAGTGCAAACAGTTCCAAATTAAAAATAAATGATGCTATAGCAAAAGTGTAGTGAAAGTTTTCATTCTCATGATCAGTAGCAACATATTTGTTGTTTCCACTTGCTGGTCTGCAGAGAGCCCCCAGTCTCATCCTGGACTTCCATCACTATTCCTCCTATCTGAAGAGTGTTTCATATTTACTTTTGCTATTCCCATTCTCACTTCCATTCCCATTCTCATTCCCATTCTCATTCCCATTCTCACTCCTTTGACTCTCATTTTCAAACTCTGTCCTTCATTTTTCTTCAGAGGTAATAAATATCAACATTAGAGTCAATGTATATCATCTACTACGGACTCTGCAGATGAATCTTACTGTACATGGACCTGTCTCACCCTCTCTTGTGCAAAAAATGGGAAAGCAATTAGTCATGGGCATGGCAGCACAGTATGAGCATATTTCAGTTTAGACAGTCTGCAGCTGAAAATCACAAGTTTCCACCTCCCTTTTAAAACACTATGATTTATCAGCATTAAAGAATATGGAAGACTTTACTATGCCAGAACATGCTGATTTCCAGTCTGTAAATGAAAGCTGCTCTCTGAGCATAAAATTCTCCTAAAGTATTGAGATACATGTTTCAAATGTAGTTCTTGATCATTTATAACCATTTACAAGACTTTTATAGAATTTATCTTCTTTGCACTTGTTATTTAGTCTTATCTTCAGCTATATCTCTTTTATTAATTCAACAACTCCCAAGATGCTTTTGTAGTAATTGGAATGGTTAACCTCCAGATTCTCAAGGTTACAAAGCCTTTTATTATCCACCCCTTTACACATCTTGTTCATTGTGAACTCTGATCAAAACCAACTGCTTAAGAATATATTTTACAGATTCTGTAACTCAGTTTCATTGGGCTCAGTAATCTCGCAACTTGCAGTGGAAACAGTATGTGAAGAAATGACATCTATTGCTTTTGACATAAATATTTTGCTGAGTTTTGAGAAGATCTGGCTGCACTTTATTCTTAAATGAAGTGACAATGTTTAGAAAAGCATCTACAGGATCCTATTCCAGCCGTAGAGTGCACTACAATAGTAGGTTAATACTAGGTGTTTGCTTAAGATTTTTGACTGATTTGACTGATTCTCGTTACACTGACAGATAGTATGATCAAAATTCAAAATACATATCCTTAAGATTCTCTCACTTCTTTATTGCAACTCACTCCCAACCTAAATATCTATGAAAAATTACCACAGTATCAACATTGCTGCTATGTGGAGAATCTAAATAAGGACAAGATGTTGAAGCTAGTCTTAATCTCCACCTTCCTTTCTTTATTATTTTCCCAGAGAAAGGGGATACATAAGTTCTGATCCTGCTACTTGAGGGCTTTATTAGTATTTCATTGGCTTGAAAATCTTTCTGTATTGTAAGTATTGTGGCTAGGACTTTGGCACCACAGTCCAATTGGAAGTTCATCTTAAATTTGGAAGATATTTAAAGTTCTTTAACTGATTATTTCCCATCTTTCACTAGATATTTTCACTAGAAATTCCACCTGTAACTAGAATTCCAGTGCAGAAAAACAACACCTACCAGATGATACACAGGCATTTTGAGCATCAGCAATCTCAAAGTATAATCTTGCTGCTTTCTCAAAGATTCTGTGGCTACTTCGATTCTGGAAAAGCAAGAAGCAGTTTGGTGAAGCACGGCAGAAATAATTTCAATTCTTACTATTGGATTAGCCCTCCTGACTGAGTAGCAACAAGCTATTAAAGCACTTTTTTACTCATATTTTCTCAGTAAAATCTTGCCTAAATACAGAGAATGAAGCATTTCCTGAGATATCTTACATATACAGCAAAACATGTCCCACTTCGGTCACTATTCCATGACTTCATTTAAAATTATGATGTACATGTGATGTGTAAAATTAGCATTAAAGACGTAGACTTCATGATAATTTTGAACTATAACAACATCAAAAACACAAAACATATTTATCAAAAGAAAAGACAGTTTCCATAAAAAATGTATGCAAATGCATGTAAAACTTCCTTCAGTAATCAGCTGTTTCTTTCTTTAAAGTATCTATGCTAGAGAAAATGGTAGACAAAGCAATAATAAAGCAGGGCCTTTTTTGCTTTATATTTCTTTTCTTCTTTTTTTTTTTTTTTCTTTCTTTCTTAGAAAGGCTTCCAACATTTAACAGGCCCATTACATTTGAACAGTGGACAACATGACATACTCACTTTCTCATAACAAATCCAGAGGCAGAGGCATCACTGCCTTGGCAGCAAATTGTCTGAGGTACTTGATGCTTTGCAGAAAGTCTGGAAGAAATCCTCTTTGGCAGCTCCTAACTGAGTCATGTGTTCCACACAAGATACCCGTTCCAGTTACTTGGTGTTCAGTGTAAGAGAAGAGCATTTCAGAGTGATCGTAAACCTATTGCGAATTAGGAAAGATACCATTTAAGGCAATACAACAAGAAGCAACACTGGATGTTTCAGGCTCTACTTTTGTCTCCGGGTATCTTGTTTCACACTGTGTATTTCCATTCATCTCAGCAAGTCACATCGTCAGTGAAAGGTGAGCTATGCCCTACGTATGCATATGTACTGTTGGTATGTATCATCTACAAGAGGCAGTCGGAGGCCATTTGGGGCACCCACTCATCCCCTGCTGTAAAGGCAACACAGACATTTCATTCACCAGAGACACCATAGTGAATCCTACATTTAGATATCATAATGTGAAGTCAGTTTCATGGACTCTTTCTTGTGGTGCCATGGAACACCAAAGCACCAGACAGGATGGACAGCTAAATCAATGAAACTGCTTCATTACTTCATCAGACTTCTCCCTCTCTCAGCTCTAGTCTTACTCTGAGCATGTAACTGCTGTTATTTTGTAAATGAAAAGTGCTGGCACTAAGACTCTGGCTAGAGCTTCAAAACGTGATAATAATACAGTTATGTTCTCTACAAAGTACAACACAATGGTGCCCTTCAGTCAGCTGAGAAAATGAGTAGAAGAGAGACTAGGATGCCTGGATGAGTAAAAACTCTGGTTTGCTCTCACGCTCTATGCACTTTTATGAATTTTCCAGTAAAATACAAAGTAATAGAAATGCTAGTAGACATCACTAACTGTAAGTAAAACACAGAAAGTATTCACACAAAAAAATATGTCTAATCTCATTTTATGGAGAAAGAAGTAAAATATACAAAATTGGGGGTGTATGTAAGCTCACCCACACTGCCTAGAGCAGAATTGAGAACTGAGTCAACACATTCTTTCTCCTATAACAATCTCAACATGTATTTCTCCTCTTATATTTGCAATCTGGATTCTGACGGCTGATGGATATAGCTAAATGACAAGAATCATGTAGAGCACAGAGCTTTGGATAGCCAAGAAAGGAAAGCAGCTCAGAAGTATCTTTTTTCCACCAAAAAAGGGGAGAAATAAGAGTCCTTGTGTCTCCCATTAAACTCCTGAAGTCTCAGTAACTACAACTGCAGACACCTCAATGTAAAAACCCAGCAACAGTCCAGAAAACTGATTGCTTGCACCACAGATATCTCACAGACAGATGAAGGAAATGGCAGTTGCTGAAACAGAGAAAGAAAGCTGAAAATACAGTAACAGGGATAATAAAGCTCAAAGTCAAAGTGCAATACTTTGCCTGAAAAGAAAGCAGTGTAAATGAAAACTCTTTTGGAGCTTGTGAATCTTAGATAATCTCTACTGGCATAGTAAGAGGAATGCCTATATTCCAGTCATAATTTGCCTAAGAAAACAAAGTTCTGAATGAAGAATTAAGACTCAGTGATTCTAAAATCAGTAAGATTCTCAGAATAAACTGGTCTTTACATATACTGAGACATAAAGATCTGTCCTGAAATTGCTATAGCTAGCCTATAATGTCTTCAAGTTTTAGCATATTTTCAGCAAAACGTACAAATTAGTGCTAAAAACCTGAAATCCTGATGAACAGATAATGTTTATCTTCAACAGTGATTTTTCGTATGCAATGACAAAAATTGCTTGGAATTCTCAATGTAAGTTTATTTGTACACCATCATTACAGCTTTCTGTTATTTTCTTTTGCTATTCATATAAAAGCCTTCAGTCTTGAAAATTTACACAGACATTTAAGGTACTTTATTAGCAATCTTTAATTCCTACTGCATATGTATAAACTAAAGTATCTTAAAAGGCATGTTTCCCAAATATCAAACAATTCTTATCTCCTTTCATCTGCATTTTCAAATATTTTAAAACTGCCCATGAAATGTTGAAATAAAATCTTGACATGCCCTTTCAGGAATTATCGGATTAGCTTTGTCTACAAGGGCTGCTCTGTAAGTAGTGCCTTCTATTTTATTATGTGGGCCCACAATATCAAATGTGGATGTTGGTGGTATGGCAGTACAGGTTGAATCTTCTCACCAGTATTCTGGTACATGTTGTTGCCATGTGATGGATGGCAGCAGGGAGGCAGTCCAAGAAAATGGTATCTGACATAGAAGTGAGAATGAAGCAAGGATATGTCACTGAATTCCTCCATGTAGCAAAAATGGCACCCACTGATATTCACTGGCACTTTTTGAACATCTATGGAGACCAAACAGTGGATGTAAGCACAGTGAGGTGGTCGGTGGTGTGTTTCAGCAGTGGCAGAAGGACATGAAAGACAAAACATATTCTGGGGGACCATGCACAGCTATCATGCCATGAAAGGAAGAGCATCCTGATCATCTGCACAAGTCATTGGTTTATGACCAGGGTACTGCATATGGAGCTGAACACTGGCTTCAGGGTGTTGGAAAAAACGGTGACAATATTATATCGTGAAGTTTTTCCAAGTGGGTCCCATGAATGCTCACCCAGGAACAGAAAGAACACTACATACACATTTTTCAACACTTATTGAACCAATATGAGCCTGAAGATGACAGTTTCCTGGATCGCATCATTACTGGCTATGAGATGTGGTGTCACCACTACAATCCAGAGTCAAAACTGTAGTCCATGGAGAGGCAATGTATGAATTCCTCATCAGAGAAAATGTTCAATACGTAGTTCTCAGTTGCTAAAGTGATACGTACTGTCTTTTGATAATAGGAAAGGGATGTTCCTTCTGGCTTTCCTGGAACTCAGATAAACCATCAATTCTGACTGCTACATCCCAGAGATGATTAAGCTGAAGGCTCAAACTTTCAGAATCAGGTCAGAGGAGAAGACAATCTTTCTCCTGCAGTACAATAATGCCAGGCTCCGTATCACTTTGAAGACCATGGAGTCTGTTGCCAGACTTGGCTGGACTGTTCTACCACATCCACGATATAGTCCAGATTTTGTGCCTTCTGGCTTTCATCCATTCTGGCTGATGAAAGAAGGATTGTATGGGCAACATTTTCCTAGCAAAATACCATCATTACTGCTGTGAAACAACGGGTCACTTCTACTGGTGCAACCTTTCCAGGATGTAGCTTGCAAACTCTTGTTCACTTCCAGCAAAAATACACAGCTAATGGTGATGATGATGCTGAAAAATAATCATTGGTAGCTGAGAATTTGCTCTATCAGATAGTGTCACTGTGCTCTTTGCATTATTGCAGTATCTATGGAAATAAATGGAAGGCATTATTTTGGAGAACTTACATATCTCATTCTTGAGAATAGAACTTAAGAAAAAATGACTTTTTTTTTTTTTTCCCCACAAATACTTTGATTTCCAAAATCTAGAAAGACTCATCAGCCCAGCTCTCAAAAACTGAGGATTGCCATTTACTGATTAGAAGTTTTGGGTCGCCAAAATTAACACAGTTCTAGATGGTTACACAAATAAAAATTTTAAGGTAACTCATAGGCTTAGATCTCCTCTATGGAATTATTATACAAAAGCTCTAACAAATCCCCAGGAAAACATGAAAAAAAATCCTGTGTAAGTAAATTCTTTGCCTTTTCAGTATAGCCAGTTTAGTTGTCTTTTTTGGTTTTATATGTGTATGTGTGTGTGAGTGGGGGGGGAAGGGAGGGGGATAGAGAGAGAGAGAGAGGGATAGCATAGGCAAAGACTTCATTGTGCCAAAATCTTACAGCTTGATGACCAGATTTTTGCCCGTAAAATAATTTTAGAGATTATTTTCACTATTACTAATTCTGGTCTCTAAACTGAATTACATGCGCTTCAGTAACAAATGCTCTACAAGATGCATCTTTGACATAAAAGGTCCAATCCAATCTGATGATTCAGTCCAATCTTTATGATGAAATTTCCAGACATGGGATTGAGGTGGAATTTGCTCCAGTATTTAATCAAATGTAAATGCTATGTTCCCTGTCATAAACTCCACTGCTGTATTAGCCCTCAGACAGATGAAACAATAGGATTTAATTTCCCTCCAACTCGTCATGGTCAAAACAAAGTCAGCTGTTTAAGATAAGAATCAGGGAAGATTAATGTCAAGTATGAAACAAGGCTGGAGATTATTAATCAGTGTCTTTTATAGCCCTGTTTTATGAAGCTTTCAAGAGTCAGTGTTCAAAAGCCACTGGGAGATCATTTCCAAGTGGAAGAATTATAGACATAATGCATTCTGGAAGGAAGGAATAAATAAATAAATAAATCACTTGGAGCACTACACTGCAATATCACGTCCTTGCAACATCAGACATGTTTGACCAGTATTATCTTACATAGTGTGAGCAAGTTCCTGAATTTGTTCTGGCAGACTGCTTGCAGACAGGGTAGGACTCATTTTTTAATGTATGCAGATACAGTCTGAGTTGCCTCAGGACATGCAGCATAAGCACCATCAGCAGGTTCTTTTTTTTCCCCTTTGGATTCTTTTAATATTTTAATGAATATATGAGGCTGTCTTACCTCTATTCAGATTGCCTCCTCATAGTTCTAACTCATATGGCTATGAATATCATTTCAGATCAGCAAGTAAAATGTGCCCTTAATTCACTGAACTCAGTGCAATAGAGCATTTAGCCCAATTTTTTTTTTTTTTTAAATTCTGGTTCATCTTTAAATAACTTGGAAGGAAACCTTTTCTCTAGATACATCCAACAGAGTCTTGCTCCCCTAGCCATCTATCAAGGTCTAGTTCTGTTCTAGTTTCTGTAAAACCAGCAGCCTCACTCAGTGCCTCTTGTCTTCATAGTCTTCCTATATCCCCTGTGCTGCGTCCTCTCCATCCTCTCCATCCTCTCCACTACGATTTTTGTTATCAAAGCCATGCCATATGAAGCTTGCCATGGGAATGTTTTTATTCTGTTTTTGTCTACTCATGACAGAGCTGGGTTTGAAAATAATCAGTTTTGGAAGTAAGGAAAACACTTTCCCATCAAACTAAACACTCAAATGAAATGAAAACCACCATCTGAAACCCATTTTAATTCAGGAGTTATTGTAAGAAAAGCTAAAATGTTAAATAAGGGTTTGCTGTCTGCTCTTTCTTTTTATGTTGTAATTTTTTGAGCAGGCTGCACCCACGGAGCAATGTGAATCACATAATCACCATTAGCCCTCCCAATATTTCTATCAGAAATGAAGGTACATATAGATAGTATTTGATGACTCTGTTATTTTTCTCCATCCCACTTAGCTGTGAATTTTATGGGAAATATTTAAATTAGTGTTCAACTTGGAGGAGATAGAAAAAAAAAAAAAGACAAAAAATGGAGGAAGCTCAGAGGGATTTATTAGAAACAAAATCTGAGCCACTGTAGTGAAAAGACATAGTTTTGTACACTCTTGTACAGCATCTTGCCTTTAATCAAGATCAGATTGTACAAACTGTAACACAGACAGGACTTGATAGGTAATTTGAGGCAATGCTACAATGCCTATACCTAATAACCACATTAATAAAGTATAAAATCAGCTATCACCATTTCCTTCCTTCTTTGGCGTTGGGTTTCATATGTTCCTCTTTGTATCCTTTAGGTTAAAAGGTATCCAAGGGAGAGAATTTTCTTTTCCTGAATCTATAAAATAACAGTACAGCCAAGCACAACTTCAGCTCCCTTTGAGGCTTTTGTGTGTTCTTTATCACTTCAGAGATAGTTGGAAATATTGATATTGATTCCTTCTTCCAGGATTTTCGTATTATAAAGTTGACATTTTTATGCATTTTTTATGGCAGTCAGTAAAGGTTACAGTTTTAACTGATCATTTTTGTACTGTTTGTAGAAATGGAAAGCATTTGTATCACATTACAAGTTTTAAGGAAAGAAATGAAAAAATTCTTTCTCTCACTCAAATAAAGTAAATTAGGTTTAAATTTAAGGTATTGGAATTCCTCTAACATAAAATAAAAAGTATTTGGGAAAAATATATTCCTTCTTAAATATTAATAACATTTTAGAAAATAACCTTTCGCCTTTGTTCCGTGTTCTTCTATGACATCTTTAACAGAGATTAAGAGGGACATTTTTTTTCTATGTGACAAAATTCTGTTTTTTTTTTTTTTTCTTTCAGAAACATGTTGAAATAAAAATATATCAAAATTTTCTGTGGCTCAATACTCTTCAGTATATTTTTCTTTTTTAATGGAAGATTAAAACATCCCTTAAAAACAGCAAAATAGGATTTTTCAGCACTTCTGAAGCCTGTCATTGTTGGCTTTTCAAAACGAATTTCATCAACCAACACAAACAAGCACTGCGGAACTGATGCGCAGCAGTGCCCACAGGAGGGAGCAGTACATGTAAGGGTACTTTCAATAGCATCTTCTTCAAGCAATTCCATTCACATCCAACTGAACAAATTTGTTAAGCACAAATTTAACTTTCAATTCCTGTTTAAATTCCACTGTTTAAGTGTCCTGTTTAAGTGACCCTGATTAAGTGCAAATGTTATATATTTCTCTTTTAACTTTATGATGAGGGGCCTGGAGCATCTTCCTTATGAGGAAGTGCTGAGACCTGGGACTGTTCAGCCTGGAGAAGACTGAGAGGGGATCTTATCAATGCTTGGAACTATCTACAGGGCAGGAGTCCAATGGATGTGGCCAGCTTCTTTTCATCAGAACCCAGTGGCAGAATAGGGGCAATGGGCACAAACTCAAATAAAGCAAAATAACTTTTTTACTATGAGAGTGACAGAGCAATGGCACGGGCTGCCCAGAGAGGCTGTGGAGACTCCTACTCTCCTACCAGTGCAACCTGCTGTAGGGTTGAAACATAAACATGTGTTTCAGTGCTTTGCTGACTATAAATATATTTATTCCTCAGAAGGACATGGCAGAGTCCTCAAGCTTTTAATGAGGGATTCCTGGATATAAAATGAAAGTGCATCAACCACCATAAAAAGATCAGACTTTTCATTTCAATGCTACTACATGGAAAAAAAAAAAAAAAAAAAAAAGTGCTTGAGAAAGATCTATATAAAATTAACTACTTCAGTGGTGTGATGATACTGACGTAGCACTATCTATCCTCATCAGGTACAGAAGGACTGAAATGAATTGGTCTAAAATATACTGCATGGAGTTCTTTACAAACCATCAACTCTTTGACATGGATTTAAAAACTGGGTCAGTTCCAAAAGGGAGAAAAACAGATAAGATAAAAAGAAAACAAACAAACAAAAAAAAAACCACTAAGAATAATGTTTATAAAAGAGTAGCTCATATATTTAGAAACAGGGCAAATTCTTCTGATAATCTTAGTGAGAGTTTTTTATTCTTTTCCCATGAAATCTTGTGTTTATAAAAAAGGGAGATAAGATTTCATTAATAAAAGGGAATGTGCATCTAACAAATAAACATATTCCACTGTCACTACACAGTGTTACTGGTCTGAACTCTATATTTTTCTCTACATTTCTACATCATGGCCACTTAGAGTCCCTGATATTGAATTAGATTGACCTTTAATAGAAGCTGATATGGTCAGTTTCATGTTTGATTTAACCAACATGGAAGATTGATAGTAGAGTCTGGAGAACTGCCTGTAGAGAAAGTCAGCTAGGAGATGCTTCTCCTATTGCTAGAGCTTCAGGATGGCAGCTGGTTTAGCCATTGTAAGTTTCTTTTGACAAGGATTGCAGGATGTGGAACTTCTATTCAAAATCTGAAAACAGTGTGATTATCTCTCTGTTAACACCTTACCTGAGCATGCAGACAGTGTAAAGGGTAGGGATGTTCATTTATATGTTGGGGATCTCCGAGAAAAGCAACAACTGAAGCAACTAGAGACACAAATTTATTGATAATGTTTGTGCCAAAAAATGTTGAGTGATAAAAACATAATGATTCTTTTCTGTAGGAAAGGGTCATTATAAGTGAATTTCTTCAAGTGAAGAAGTGCTCAAATAGAAACTTTGAGTTTTCAGTGTTTCATTAACAGATAAAGTAAGTCTTACATAGGCTACAGAGGGAAGGCCCTAAGTTTGTAACTGTAAGGAAATGAGTGTTGCTTTTATCTCCTCCAGCTTGCTTCCAGCACTGCTGGTATCTAATGGGCTACAGAAAGGTACCTGAAAACTCCATCAATTGTTACTGTTCCTTCCTGTTCAAACCATCCTTTTTGGCTCCTCATCATTTCAATCCCTTTGCAATCAGTTTCTTCTTTCAGTGCCAGAAACTTGATTATAGAAACAAAGATCTCACTATACTGAATTAGCTTTAACAAGAACGTAACTAGATTTGGTCAATACCAGAAGTCTGAGAGGAAACTTTAAAAAACCAACACTGTACAAAATCAGATAATGTAGCCCAAATCAGGCTGCATCATACTGTCATAGCTTTTGGTCATTATCAATCCTGAATAACAAGATTTAACAGAACTTTTAGTTCTGGATCTTCTTGTTACCCATGTATATCTCAAAAACATTTTTGAAACTTGTGAAATTATTGATCTTGACTTTTTATTTTGACAATAACTACACTCACTCAGCTCTTGTATTGGAAAAGATAATAAAAAATGACTCCTGGCCTGCTCCTTGTATCTCATCATTATATAGACTCCTGGCATACCTCATTCAGTGCCAAGTGAGTCCTGTGCAGACCCATGTGGAAGGAGCATTCTTATCCTGACAGTTAGACACAACCTTCTGGATCATCTGAGACAGGGCCTCCTAAAAGCCAGGAGCAGCACAGATAGACCATTATGTGCTTCCTTTGTGTCAGTTGGCTTTTCCACAAGGAGATATTTGCTTCTTTAGAGCTCTGCACAGAGCATTCAGAGCTAAATTAAATATCATCCTGTGGAGGTACACAATAAAGGCAATCTGTCTGAGAAAAGGAGAAACATTTCAATCATCCTTCATGACACAATCTTGGAATAATTATTTCTCAAATAAATATATACATATATATTTTTTAATGGAAATTATTTTAACAACTCTAAGCCCTCAGATAACTGTAGATGTTTTGTTGTTTTAGGAAGGTATGCTGCAACTATCTTCCTTTTCAGCAAATCAGCAAGTTACCCTACAAATATTCAAAGAACTGTACAGCCAGTTGAAAAAATACGTACATATACATCTTTATGGTGTTTTGTTCATTTGTTTGTTTTTCTTTCTGTTTTCCTTTATTCAGCATTCTAATACTAAGTGAACATAACTTCTGGCCAAAGAACTGAGCTGTGCTTTTGGCTTGAAGAGTGAGCTTTGTGCTACCTTGTGTCTCACCTTCTCTGTCTATAATCTTATCCTTTCTTTACCTCAGTAATATTTACAGTTTGAAGATGTGATGGAGCTTTCTGCAAGTATAACCTGAGTGGAGAATGGTTTGAGAGCAGCCCTGAGGAGAAGAATTTGGGGTTGTTGGTTGACGAAAGACTCAACATGAACTATCAGAGTGCATTTGCAGCCCATAAGGCCAACCACATCCTGGGTACCATCAAGAGAAGCATGACCAGCAGGTCCAGGAAGGTGATTCTGCCCTTCTACTCTGTTCTCATGAGAGCCTACCTGGAGTACTTACTCTGTCCTGTTCTGGAGCTCCCAACACAAGAAGGCCATGGAGCTGTTGGAGCAGGTCCAGAGGAGAGCCATGAAGATTATCAGAAGGCTGGAGAACCTTTCCTATGGGGAAAATAAAATTTTTCCTATGGGGCTCTTCAGCCTGGAGAAGAGAAGGCTCTGAGGAGACCTGAGATGGAGCCCTCCAGTACCTGAAGGGGCCTTCATGAAAGCTGGGAGGGACTTTTTATGAAGGCAGGTAATGAGAGGATGAGGAGAAATGGCTTTAAACTGGAAGTAGGCAGATTTAGACTAGAGGTTTGAAAGACATTCTTTACTGTGAGGGTGGTGAGACACTGGAACAGGTTGCCAGTGAGGTTGTGGATGCCCCCTCCCTGGAAGCACTGGAAGGCTGGATGGAGCTTTGAGCAACCTGTTCTAGAGGGAGGTGTCCCTGCCTATAGCAGAGGGGTTGGAACTACATGATCTCCAAGGTCCTTTCCAACCCAAACCATTCTATGATTCTATTGTTCTATGAAGCTGCATATCAGTGTATTGTTGAACTTGACATATGGACAGATCTTTGACTCCAGACTCACATTTTTTTCCATACCACCTCATAACAAATTTGAACTGAATTTTGAGGCCAGTACAGTAATAAAGAAAAAGAAAAGAAAAAGTGCAAATGAAACCAAAGTCCCTAATTCATGTAGAGCTAAGAATTATTTTCAGAAGAGGAAAAATTCAAAATGATTTTTATTTTGCTTAAAAATAAAATGGTATGATGTATTAATCCTTTTATCCTTTTCTTCATATTAAAACAAACAAACAAACAAACAAACAAACAACAAACTTCAGTCTTTAAAGTAAAAAATATTATTTTGGTACCAAAGAATTGACAGATTTTCCCTAAGAAATGTTGAAAGCAACAGTCTCATGTTTTCATTATAAAATATTTCAGTTAATATTAGACACTTAAAAAATGTCAAAATGAAGTGATTCAGGATTATAATTTCCCTCCCTCTCTATTTTTCAGCTGAAATTATTATGAGTAGTTTCTTTCCACCTACTCTCACTCCAAACTACACTTAGTGCTAGATATTCTGTTCCTCACATGCATGCCAATCACTTTGGGGCATCTAAATATTAGTACAATAGCTTGATGCAGCCCATCCCTTAGGCTCTATATCATACAGCACTCCTGGAACTTGGAGTGCCTCGGGCTGGGAATCTATCTGGTAGTAGGGATGTTTTAATGCTGTGCTGAACAGAGCACACAAAACAGCAGGAAACCTGAGGAACTCCCAAACTCCAAGCTTCAGCCGCCACAGACATGAAAATCATAGATTCTACCACTGTGTTAGTGAATAACCAGTTAGTTTATTCAGCTGAGAAATCCAATTTAAAACTCATATAGGAATATCATTATCCTGTGAGCTACAGCAGTGAGAAGAACGTAAAAAAAAAGATTGCTCAACCAGGACTAAAGTGGGTTATTCTTCAAGTAATCCATTCACTGATCAATTCTAGCGAGTGTTTTAACTAAATCAGGACAGAAGGAGAAGTTCAGAATGGGTATAAAACACCACCATCTGCATAGCAATGTTTCTAAAACAACTACTTCACAAGCATTTTCCAGCAGCTGGACAAAATCCACAGAAGGCAATTCTCAAGGGATTTGTTCTAGAAATACTGCTTTTAGTATGTATCGTTCCAGTTACTACTTTCTGACCTTGCATATTTCAGGATCTCTGGCATATCCTATAACATAAAATAAATATTTTCTCCACTAAAACTGCTGTCTGCTTTAGATTTTTGTTTTATTTGAAAAAAAACCAAAAACCTGTGCAGTAAGTGATTTTTCCACCCCCAATTTTAATTTAACAACCTCTGGTTTCTTGATGTGTTTCTTGTAATACAACTCCGTCCAGAATCCGTTGGTTCAGGTAAATTCCTATTTTTGCTTGTTCATAATAGGGTTATTCAGGTCTTTTGCATTCCAAGAAGGCTTTATGCCATTCATTTAAAGCGTTATTGTACCTTATGATTTCTACTTTTATTTTTTTATTTTTTTTATTTAAAATGATCCCATGTATCTATATGGTGGTCTGGGGCTGAGGCTGAAGGAGCCCTCTCTCTGGCTAATCCTTCAGTAGCTCAGTTTCCAGTTTCAGAACAACATATGTAGGTAGCTAGTAAATGCAGATGCTTGAATCCAAGCTTTTACCCATTAGCCTTATGTATAATAATTACAACCGGAACAGATATAGCTGTGCCTTGTTTTCTCCATCTTAAACTTTCTGCAGAAACAATTTCTGATTTTTTCTATGACACAACTCTAACAAAATTCTTTTCCTAACTGCTGCCTCTTCTTTGCTACATCAAAAGTTACTTTGCAAAGCCATCAAAACCCATTATTCTCTCTTCCATATTTAAACATCCCCCTCCATTTTGACAACCTCCAGGGCTGTAGCACCTCAGGGACTGCTCTCAGGTGTCTTTTTTTAATTTCATTTTGTTTTTCTTCTCATCTTCCATAAGAGTCTCTCATTGCAAAACTTGACAATGGTTGTGCCTTTAGGATACAGATACCACAGACTTCTACAACATACACGTAACACTGTATTCCACTTTTCTCTGCATGTTGTGTCCTACAGGTAGATGGTACATCTTTGGAACCTTGTCATGGATTTTCAGGTCACAAAAAGCCATGTTTAGAAATTACCTAAAAGAATCCTAATGCCATGTCAGTGTTGTTGTATATCTTTCATCTTGTTGAATCCACACAATTAATTAGTTCATGAATCACAGCTTTTATTCTCATTTAAATGTTTACGTAAATAATATTTATGAAAAACTTTGTAAGTAAACTTGTGTATACTCAGTAATGATGGAAATTTTTATGTGGATTACTCTGCCAGCAAGAGGAGCACTCGTGAGAACACATTTGCTTATTACATTCAGAGCATTAGTATTAGCAATGTCCACTCAGCTGGATATAATATCCATTTATTTTATTTTTTTAAAAGAAAGTTGTGTCAGACATTTAACAGTTTAGATGACAGGAATTAAGAGGTGAGCCATTTTCCTAATTAAATCAGTAATCAAGAATCTGGAGTTGAAGAACTTACACTCAATAGAAATGTGACTGGAGGAATCAGCGGTGTGCCATTAAGTGTGCCCTTGTTGCAAAGGCCCCTAAGAGCATCTGGGCTTCATTAGCATGAGCATAGCCAGCAGGTTAAGAGAGTGAGAGTTATTCTCAACTCTACCACTTGTGAAATCACGTTTGAAGTGCTATGCCCATTTTTGAACTCCCCAGAATTACATAAACTGGAGCAATTCCAATGGAGGGCCACTCTCATGGCTGAAGCATGAGGTAAGCAGGAGGCAGTTGAGGCACCTGAGTTTGTTCAGCCTGAGGAAGAGAAAGCTGGGTAGTGACCTAACTGCTGTCTTGAACTGCCTCAAAAAGGACTTGTAAGACAACTTCACTCTTTCCAGATCTGAGAAATGAAAGGAGAAGAGGCAGGGATAAAATACCATGCCAAAGAAAATACCAGATAGATGTAAAGAAAATAAAATTCTGAATACAACTTGTTATGCAATGTAATAGGTTGCCCAGAGTGGCTGTGGGATCTGCATTTGGCAATTGTCAGAGATCTATTTGGGAAGTGCCTGAACCCCAACACTCCAGAACAATTAATCCTAAACATCTCTCATAGGCCACATCTCAGGAAGGCCAAGGTGTAGCTGGGTATCTGGGTGCTGCTCTGCTAAGCTTTTGAGGGAAGAAGTGTTTGGGACTTGGTAATGGAGATCTTTCTCCAAGGGCAGGCTCTAGCTTGCTATCCTGGCCACGCAGCAGCATGGTGGGAAGACTACCTGGATCATAAGGGACTCTTTCGAAAAAAACAACCATCTTTTATTACTCACACTATAAGGATCTTACAAATTCTGGACCATAAAGAGACCTCCTCTGTGCTACAGCAGTAAAAATTACACTAAAAAAGAAGATTGCTCTGCATCTAATAGAAAAAGAACACTTGTAGAATAAGCTGTGCTAGCGGCATAAATAATGATGTCATAGTCTAGTTCCGTCTCTTTTTCAGTTCACTTCTAATAATTTTTGTATAGTTTCCTTCTCTGTATTCTTTTCTTAACCTTTCCTATTTTTCTTTTTTAAACTTTCATTGTATAATCCCAGGTAACACTAACCTCTCACTGCAAAGAGCAGACAGGAGTCTGTCTGCACTCAGTGGGAAGGCAGCCCTTTAGGCAGTCATGTCCTCTTTCATTTATTGCCTATTCTATTTGGTATCTTTCTTGGATTAAAAATGGTTTATGTGAAAACATGTCAGATAATCTCAGCTCAGTAGCCAGTGCTGCAACCATTCTTTACCTCCTTCCTGCAATCCATACAGAGATGCACGTGCGCATGTACATGCATAGAATTAGATCAGGAGGTGGTTTTGAAGAAACAAAATTGAAAAAGACTTAAATCCCTCTCTTTGCTTCTCAGCACACAAGAAGAGAAATGGAAGTTAGAACATTCTTAAATAACTTCACTTTTACTTCCTGTTTATGGGGAAACTTCTCTGTCCATGCCTTGACAAAGCAAAGTTGTGAGCATTTCCAGAAAATTTCAGATTCCTGTATGGAAGCTAAATTCTTTGGAAAATGTCTTTCTAATACTCTGCATGAAATTCTGTTCCTAAGATAATTCAAACATCTGACCCTCAGGCATGCAGAACAGCATTCACTCACATAACAGATTTTACTTTTATTGAGCAGAAGTTAAATGATCCTTACATCCTTTCACCCATAAACAAAGGACCCTATCCCTTCAGTCCCTAGTAGCAAAATAATAATCTCCTGGCACCAGATAATGAACGAAGCCTACAAAATGTCTCCTTCTGCAAAGACTGAGTCACAGCCCTCAGAAATATTATTCCTTCCAGCAAAAAAAGGCGAGCAATTCCCATCTGCTTTTTTTCATTAAGTTTCAGCAAAGAAATGTGAGAGTTCCATACGTTTTCCTCTCTCATTTCTACTCTCAGACCTCATGAAAAATTGAAAAATGTCTGTAGCCAGAAAAACAGTTTTGTATGATTTGTTGATCTGTGGAAATTAATTGTAAAATATCTTGACTTATTCCTGCAAGGGAACACAAATCAAGCTTCCTTCATACCAGAAAAATCTTAATTCTTTAAAACAAATGGCAAGGGATTAACTGTATCATTTTGACTGATTAATCAGATAGATCCTTTCCTTAGAAATACTTGCATAAAATTAGAATAAATCCTTTGGCTTCATTGGCTTTTCTTGAGTTTTACTCTTGACAAGAAGAATCACAGAGTCTCAGTGAGAAGTTGATATCCTTCTGGCATGACACCATTTAATTCAGCTTATTCTTGTATAACTACATCTGGTGAGTATGGACTTGAAACCAGACTCAAGCCCAGCCTGCTGACTAAGGTATCACAACTAAAAAAAGGCTTTTACTCCATGTAGGCAGTGATATTCCCTTCCTTTTCAGTCAGATCTCAGAAAGATTAAGTGCTTCAGAAGATTGGAAAAGATTTCAATGTACTTACTCTATTTCTTCGAATAATTTATCTTTTTTACAGATTAACTACAATAATTAAATATCTACATGGTATTAGTTATGAGATCTAAATGTTTTTAAAACCTCAAAGAAATACTAGGGCTTCTGTTAAAACCCAGTGATAAGTATAGGTACTATGTATGCATTTTATACTAAACTGCTGTGTTCAACCATGCCACAGATGGGACTGATTTGGGGTTTTAAAAGGTACGAGTTCTTGGCTGTCTTTACAATTTGTTTTATGTTTTCTTTTGTTCCTTAACAGAGTATTTTTGGGGAAGAGGTAGACTGTAGGATTAAATTTAGGGAGACTGAGGATTAGGTACCTGTGTGAGAATAAATCTATGATTTGAAAACAAGACAAGATGTAATATTTTATAAAAGACAATATCCAGGGAGAGAATTACATGCATATGGGGTGCTGACTTGTTGAGAGCTGAGATAGCTGAAAATTGACTTTGAGAGTGAATTTATTGTAATGGTATATAATATTTACATGTCTAATGCAATAAATTTCTTTCTGTCCAGGGAAAACTGTATGATCAATAAATGACTTTGGGTAGAATAATGGAGCATCACCTGAGTGCTGGCATCTGCACTAGGCAGGCCAGGTGTTTGTTTTAGCACTCCTAGGAACTACGAATACAGAGGAATATTCTTATTTTAGGCAGGGTGGTAGAAAGGCCAATAAACAGCCTGCAGTAATGCAAGAGAAGTAATGCAATGAATATCCATTGTGAGTAATGGTACTGAAAGGGTCATGTAGAAATGATGAAGAGTTTTTCTCAGTGGAGAATAGGCTTCTTGTGAACCTAACAAGTTTACTGCAAGCTACAGGGCACATGCTTGTATCCCCTGGCTCTGCTGTTAGCAGGTCAAGAAGATGGACGCAGGAGTACAGGCAAGTGAGTTCAAACACAAGCTCTATTGCAGTCAGTGGCAAAGCTCTTAAAAAGATCAACTAAAAGGAAGTGGAAAACACAAAAGGAGTGTGCAGACAAAGTGAATGAAAAATGTGCACTGGTGAGAAAAGAGAAGGACCTCTGTAAGAATAAAAAGCAAAAATGTAAGGGACTATATATATAAAGTAGGAGAAAAGAAGCAAAAATAAACTTTCATTAATGTCCTTTTAAACAGGCACTCAAAGCAGCATGCAAATGCATGAAGCAGAAGAAACAGAGGAATAAACTAATTACATTTTTAATAAGGGAGAAAACAAGCCGAAATGTGAGAAAAAATATGGGTGATGAATTTCAGCAGAGAAAGCTTTGTTAGATTTGAAAGTGTTGGGTACACTGTAAGAAGTAGAATGTTGAAGGGAAGGGGTGAGTGAGGGAAATTGAAATACATTCAAAATAAAATTCATGTTTGCCTCAGGGAGTGTAACATGTTGTGTATACTACCTACCCAGTAAATATATCATTACGCAGAAGGGATGCCGATGAGAATGAAAAATGCTTTGTATGAAGTAATCAAGCTTAGAAAGGGACAAAATGTGAGGGATAAAACATAGATTATGGAATAGAGAAATGAGAAAATCCAGAGAAAAGAGAGAAGAATTCAGCAAAAAAGGCTACAAGCAAACTAGTGCAAGAGGCGAAAAGAGAAGCAATAGAAAAGTGTTAGGGCAGGAAGGTCATCAAAAGAGATTACAGACTAGGATATTGTAAATGTAAGGTATCATTAACCAAAGAAATAGATATGGCTACAATATGAAATTAATTCCCTGCCTCAGTTTTCACAAAATAAAAATAAAGGACAAATGTTAAAAGCAGACATAAAATTTCCCCAGGGAGGAAAAAGAAATATTAGAAATATTACAGGAAATCTCGGTCATGCCAGAACAGGTAATCAAAAATAATGGTCAAAACCATATACACCAAGAATATATATAGGAAAAAAAAAACCTCAAACTACCTCTACTTAAGTATACTTTACAACTTCTTTTCTAAAAAAAAAAAAAAGAAGAAAGAGGTTAGAGAAGGGAAGAATAAAAGTTTCAGCTCACAGCTCTTTTTAAAGCATATCAATGACAAGCTAAAAGCTATATTTAAAATACTCAGCTCACCGATTCTTAACTCTTCTGATAGAATAAATGTCTTTGGAAAAGAACACAATAAAACCATTCCTCAAAGCCTGTATCTTTCACTCTCTTGTAATTCACATACCCATTAAGCATCTAATCTGCTGCCAATGAAGCCAATGGAAGGATTTAGCGCTGATTTCACTTGGCATTGAGTCAGGTCCCAGCTAGTAGAGCAACTTACATGCCTACAGCAAAGAAGTAGCATGGACTTTCATAGCCCTGTGTGCTGAGAGTGTCTCTGCCATAAAGTCATGCATGTTTATCAATGCCGTGAGTCTTCCAGGTGGAAAATGTGATATGCAACTGGAGTTGAAGTGAGACTAGTCAGTGAGAAGTTTTAGATTTTATATATACAAGAGTCTCTTAAAACCTCTTTCCCAGGATATACACAAGAAGAAATGACTGATAAGCACTCTTTTATTCCACTGCTGTGGCAGCCTATCTGGATAAAAACCAGACCAGGATAGTAGCTTCATCCAGACATCCACACTATTCCAGTGCTCACAGTCATGTCCCATTGAGTGTGGCATTAGGTGAGAAGGTCAAAAGAAGGAAAAGTGTTACTTCTATCCCAAAGTCATACCTTAATTCCTTCTGTACTGCCAAATGAGCATAATTACATGCTTCCATTTCCTCAGGAAAGAACTCAACTGCTGTATTTTCAAGCAGTGCTGAGCTAAGACTAAGGCCCATTATCATAATAGTCTTAGAGGAATCAGCTTGAGGAGTAACATATCTGAGATTCCCTCTGAGGTCAGTGGTTCAAAAGCTACAGGGAGCCTTTGTTTTTCCTTTTATTCAAATGTTCATCAGCACCAGAGGATCTTCTAACAAAAAACTACAGCTGGGTGAGGTGAATCATGCTTTAAGCTACTTTGGAATGATTTCAGAGAAATTCCCTTGATTTATGCATGCATGTAGAGCAGCTAATACTGATACAAGCATCTGATGTTTTTTCTTCTTTTCCTTTTTTCTAATTAAAATTTCTTAAAACCCATTTGGAGAATCCATAAATGCTAGTAGATAGCTTAGTCACACATTACCCCTCTTCTCCTAGTTCTCCAAATGAGATGCCACGTATAATCTCAAAGAAGCACAAGACCGTAGGTTTTGCTTTTTTTGTCTTAAATATCAATGACGTATTAAATTTTGCTGGAATGGAAAAAGAATTTGGAGAAGTAGTACATGGATGGCAGCAGGGTGTAGTTGTTTGTATTTTAGAATATACTGGCTTCAAATTTCTACTGAATACAGAGGGGTGGTTGTCTTCCATCTTCTGTGTTTCAAAGAATGATCCCTAAGATTTTAACCCACAGGGTTTCTGTGAATATTTCCAAAGGTGGGAATCTCAGCTGGTGAATTGACACTGACTATACTAAAGTTAATTACTTGCACCAGATGTGAAAGATTAAGCAGAAAAACTGCAAACTAGAAGCAGAATTTGGGAATCCAAACTGCTGAATCACATTCCCACCGCATCTTGAAGGCCGTTAGCCATCCCAAGTGCTCAAGTATATTCATTAAACCTTCTGGTTTATTTATTTATTTATTTGACATTTAAGACACATTTAAGCTGTACTGCATCACTGGAGAAATTATGACTTCACTGTAGGAACAAAAGGTACATATGAGCCAGCCCTTAGTTAAAGCAAAACAGCCAAAAAGGGTTAGTCAATAAACAAGTGAAGGTTTTGAAAAGCTTTGCAAACATATGAACATCCAAGTTTTTGTAGTGAAAGCTTCAGTTCAAGAACCTTTTGAAACTCTGGAACATAAGTAGAAGATAAAGCACTACAAGTGCTCAACACATAAAATGTCAGAGCAAGTAAGAAAGAGTGAGAATTTGAGCTGCATTCAAAAGACAGCTGAAGAAGGTACAAGCAATTGACAGGACAAAGGGCTATGGTGTTACTGAACGTATGATGCTTGGGAAGAATCCAGATAAGCACCTGGGCAGCTGCATATTCTAGACAATCTGTTGCTGGTTAATGAAGGAAGAAGGGCAGTCAGTCACAAACATCTCAGCCCAGTGTTATGAATGCATGGCATAAATCAGATTTTCATCATCTTTTGTAAAGATCCTAGTACAAGACATAGAATAACTTTCAGGTGGAAACAAGCGCACTGTGGAAAATCATCTTCTGTAAGCAGGCACATTGGTATAAACAAAGATATAAGACAATGAACAAGCTGAGGAAAGTTTTAGAAATAATTACCTAAATGCCAGAGCAACTGATTGAGCTAATTCATCAGCTTTGGAAGTAAGCATTTGTATGGGTAGATGTCGAAGCGTTAGATCTTTGCAGGGTAAATGTCCATTCTTGATATTCATTTTTTCTTTATGTTCACAGATGAATATCACTTCAAGGCTAAGTTTCTCTGGCCTATCATAAATGGTAACACAAGGATGAGTGCAACCGTTCTTAACAATGAGCATTTCACTCTTTCTATTTTTCCATAAATCAGGCTTTCAGTAAAACTACCTCAAATGTGGATGATAAAAACAAATGCCACATAGGTAGATATCTCCCCTTCTTTTAGCACTGGACATTGAATTTTAGATGTGAAACTTTGCAGTTGAAGTTAGAGATATTTAGGATGGAAAATGCTGCCTGAGATTCTTTGCTTATCCTGAAGCCTTGGTGATTCCATTCACACTAAGCTGTGAAGTGTGATCCAGAGATCCTCAAGCTATCAGCAACCCATGTGTGTGAATATGTTCACACAGCAATATATCTTGCTTAGCACCTCATCTTCAGAAGTGGTATAATCATGCTGTCAGAGCTATGGAACAACATGAATAAGGAAATATTGTTTTCAAAACATGTTTGATAGCTCAGCAGCATGCTTCCCAGTGTGTTGGATTTCAGGGCACGAAAAGAAAGTTTGAACTTCTTTGCATGCATGACGCAAAATATGTGCTAGGTATTCCTTGGTTACTGCAATGACATCAATATGGTCTCCAGTCCATCATTTTCTTTTCTTTTTTTTTTCCCACAACTGAGATATTTTAACTGTGCTATTTAGTGGCTTGAAACCAGAGTAGAAAAATAGGAAACGTCATGGAATATGTTTAATTTACCACGTAGTTCGGCTGAACAAACAAATAAAGGCAAACATACACTCTAAACAAGTCTCAGGAGACAAGGGAGATTCTGCTTTAATTTTAGGATTTATTAAAAAAAAAAATCCTAAATTTACATTACATTTTGTAGAATATTTTTTAAAAGTTAAAAGCAAGCTAAGTATTTTCAAAAGTATTTTATATGAAACAACATCTTATGAAATTATTTTCTTTTCAGATTGACAAAATTGTGCTGCTATTATTATGAGCCACAATGAGGAATGAAAAAATGTATATGGCTATCTTCATATGGTGCACCCAAACTCTGAGAAGAGTTATCGGTGAAAGGACAGGAGACCAGTTCCAACATGTAAGAGTTCCAACACATGAGCTGTAACATGGAAAAATCTGTTCAGATATTAGGAAAAAAAGTATTTTTTTTCCACACAGAAGTGATTAAACATTGTAATAGGTTGCATACTATGGGAAATCTCCACAGATTGGAAATATTGGAAATATTATAATAATTGGAAATATTCAAAATGCATCCTGGGGAGGATTCTGAGTACCTGGTTTAATGGGACTCTGTTCCAAGCAGGTGGTTAGACCAAGTGACCTACAAAGGTCCATTCTAAACTGAAGTCTTCTGTGATTTCTCTTGGATGCAAATCAAGAGCCTCATTTGCAGAATCATAAAATTCTGTTCTCATCCACCAGCTGCCACCTCTTGATTTGTGACAGCAGACTGGTAGGTAAGAAAAGAGTTTTATCTATGGTCCTTTTCCACCTGCATCAGAGCCACAATACATCACCACAGTCTTTTTTTTTTTTTCACACAATGAGTATACTAAAAATAAATCCAAAACTCAGGTCATCTGAAGATGAAGAGTTTCCATACACACCTTCACAACATAGATGTTGATAAAAAAACTTGTCAGAACAGGACTCACAACCCTAGTGGAACTTCTAGGTACTTCAATCAGGTCTAAAAGTAAATTCCATTTTTCTAATACCCAGCTTCTCTGTTCTTGCCTGTGCTGGCACACTTCTGTCCATGTGTTGAAATCTGAACAACATCTGTCATACAAATTTTGCATCTTCATTTTCCATTTGGCCTGAAGTTCCCTAGACCTGAATTCTTCAGAAATAATTATCTTTTCTCATTCTGAACTCACAAGTTGATTTTATTTGAAATGAGCAGAGTTTCATACAATGAAGATAATGTTGGGGAAAGAAAAAGATTATATTCCTAATCAGAAAGCCTATATATTTTTTACATCTAGATTATCTTTAAATTTGAGGGGCCTTCAATTATTGTACTGAAACTAGGAAAAGGCTCCAGACTCAGTTCAAAATCATCTGAATCTTAGCTGCCTTGCTGCCTGGACTGAACTTACGCCTTCAGAAACCTGATACAGATAGGCATAAAATGAGCACCATAGAATATATTCTACAAACACAAGTGCTTAGAAAGGAGATGCCAAAACTAGCAAAGAGAAAATCCTTAAATGTCTTCACTGTAGCATGTAGTTTTATTTTTATTTTTTTTATTACTACTGTATTTTTAACAGCAAAAATGAATTAATGCTTATGTCTAAAAATCTGCCCAATTGGGCTACACCTATATGACAGGTAGAGATACAAGTGTGAGAATGACTTTTCAATTTGCTGTTATTCCCAGATGTTGTATAATTGTGCATTTTACCAGCATCAGAAACACATGACTTGATGAGATTTAGATGCCACATATGCAAAGTAGAAGGAAAGGGTCTGTGAACTCCAATGGATGTGAGTGGCAGTCGCTAGGCTTCCTCAGGTATAATTCATTAGTAAGAGGTATAAAAGAGTAACTTATCCTGTAAAGTCTCATAAGACCTCAGTGCAGAACAATTGGAAAGCATACATCAAAAAGCCATGCATTTGGCTTTTCAATCATAAGTTTAAAAGATAAAAAGGGTTTATCTTATCTAATTTCTCATTCTATACAGTTCACTTTCTTCACGTTCTCTGTACATGTGTGACTGAAGACATTTCATTTTCTTATATAAAAAGAAAGATGAGAGTCTCACTTAACCATGTCATTTTGCAAACTGGATATGGAGCACATAATCATTTCCTTTTCACAAGCTTTTACATGATGGTCCTGATCCCCGTGGTTAACAATCTCCTGTAGTTTTTTTACTACAGTGCACTACAATTGAACTAGACCAACTTATATGTGATCCCAAATCTCATCTTGAAAGCAGCTTTCTCTTTAATCTTACCTAGGTGATTTTCCAACTGACCATTTCTAGTCTTATATCACATTCTTTAGTTGTTCATGTTCATGCAGTTCAGGATGAATTATTGATCATTTGGACAGACTCCAAAATGCACAGACACCTTTTAAAGCCTGCAGATAGTTCATACCATTAAAGGTAACCATCTCTTGTAAACATGCTTTCCCCTTCTGATTCTGCCTTCTGCTCTCCTATATAAAAAAAACACTTTCAGCTTTCAGATTCTCTTCCCTGAATATGTTCTTCATTTCTCATGAAATTACCCAGTCATTTTCCCCGCCACAAGCATGTGGTCCCACACTGGTCTGGAACATATAGAGGGTTATTGTATTACATGGTTATTTGTGACCTGTAAAATTGATACCAACTTTATTACAGTGCAGCTGACTTGGTTTCAGATTTCAGACGTTATTAATCATAATAGAAAAGAGTGTAACAGCAGGAGCATGTCTGATGGAGGAGACTTCAGACTGAGATTTGTCCTGCGTGTGGGTTGAAAAACAGTTAAAACTATCCATACTTTAAGCCAAGTTCCTTACTTGTGAGATTTATATAGTGTCTTGCATTTGCTTTTAAGGCTACTAAACATATAAGGAGAATTATGCCCTTGGAAGCTTAGCATTGCTTTTATCAGGGAAATAATAAAAGTAGAAAGGCAAATAAAGCTCGAGATAGAAAAGTAAAAATCCCAGTTCAGGACTTCTTGTACACTTATTATAATTGTTGAAATAGCTTCATGGAATGCAGATTTATGAAATACTAAGGGATAGATTCTGATTAAAGTTACCAGGCAGTAAACTGGAATTATTCCTACAACATGAACAGATCTATGCTAAAGAAAATAGAGTCTGAGTTAGGTGGAATTTGTTGGCAAGATTGTTGATTTTCATCTCACTGAAAGTCATTAGTATAACTCCAGCAGGAAAACGCCAAGACACACAAAGAGAGGATGCAATGTTTAGTTCCATAGAATCAGTATATATATATATGCATATATTTATATAAAATTTGCAACAAGAAAAACCAAGAAGCTCTTATAAGTAAAAGGAAGTTTCTTGTATGTACTCAACAGTCCTTGATAAATTAATCAGTGAGAAAGTGCTTAAGGAGCCATGGCTCACACAAGAGCCCCATAAGTGCCTTATCGCAGGGCAGCAGTTCTGTTATCACTGCATGAAACGAGTGGAGCTACATCTGTGTGGCTGACCATCATGGAAGGACTCACCAGACACTAATGGAGGTATTTCTAACTTCAGTTGTAATACTAAAAACTACAGTTCTGAAATGGGATGACTTTTCATGCCTCAAAGGCACAGGCTAGCAGAAAGGCAGAACTTCCCCAGTAGGCAGATACCTTTTAACTGCTTTCCTGATGTTTGCTTTGAAATATGCAAAACCTGCCACACCATGGCTGCAACCCATGCAGAGACAAAATGCTGTGAGACCATTACTATGCCTTCTTTTGTGAGGGTCACCAAAAAGAACTTCTGCATACTACGAAGAGGAATGGGTAATTTGACATAGGAAGGGTTTGGTGCTTCAAGCATGTGATTAATTTCAAGGTTGGGATTACTTTTACTAAAGGCAGGAGTACTTAAATCCTCTATTGAAGAGATCCTTTGCAGCATATCTGCAAACACAAACATTAGTCAAAATACATAGAGCAAATGGTTAAAAATTAATTTGCCTGGCTCTCTTTAAGAGCTCGAAGACAATGTGTTGACACTACAAACAGAGGTGTGAAGGAGAACAAAACATAACCATTTATACAGTGTTTCTTTACTCTGTCAGATCCTCCAGACTGCAGAAGCTGTTAGAAAATGCCAATTTATTTCATGGGTGTGCACGGATATTCAGCATAGATAGCAAATAATTTTGCGTAAAGCTTAAAACCCAGTACACACAGTGAGGCTAAATCCCAGGAGTGCTTCTCAGCTTTGAACAGAGCTGCTTCGGAAAAGAAGTGATTGTATATGCAAGAGGAAATCAGAAGTAAAAACCTTCTATGTCGAAAAATGGAATACCAAATGGGGAGATAAATAATATGCTGTTTCAAAGTAAGTCTTGCCACACAAATCCTATAATCACTGTGAGAAAATGGGATTATGTAAATGTATTGGTGATTAGTAAAATTACATATTCATAATTATTTAATTTTATTATCTACTGAAAGTTACACAAATAAATACCTACTGTACCTGCATTTTTCCCATCTGCTTCTTTGTCATTTTTTGATAATTATTATCTATAAGCTATACACTACACAACCCAGATAATGAGCTAGATTTTGTTTAGCAAACATTTATCATGTAGCACCATAAATGACTTCAGAGCAGAAAGAACAAACTGATAGTTAAAGTATATGGATGAGAATCAATAAATGTTAGCAGTGCTGTCTACTGGTTACTCATAGAAAGTCAGTTACTTTTGTGCCTCATTTTTGGGATAATCAAAACAGGCCAATTGCTTGCCCAGAGGTCCCCTTGTTAAGGAGGAGAACGGTATGCAACCAGAAGAGAGCAAATAGCTGACACCTCACCAACTTGTTACCCAGAAAGGCTCGTTATGCAGAATGGCTTAACAACACTCAAGTCTGGCTGAAGGGAATGTAGAAAGAGAAAGCAGTCCAGCTCTCTCTAGAGAAAAAGATTATAAAGTTTTTATGGCCATAGTTTTACTTCAAGCATTAGTTATCATTACTCTGTTCACTCACCTATTAGAAATGCATTGTCTTTATTGATCACAGGAATTGTTCATTCACCATTCTCTTTGTTCTGTTTTCATTTGATTGAGTGCCAAGGTGTGTATTGCCATAATCCAGGAGACCAAGCAAGGTCTTGGGTGGAGCAGTGCCTCAGGGGTGGAGCAGAAAGTGACCATGGAGGAGCAGCAGAGACAAAGCACTGTGGGCTGGGTGCATTGTCCATAAACCCATGGTGCTGTGGGGGAGAAGGCAGAAGAATGTAGGTGTGGGGAAGATACTTGTAGTTAGCTTTTAGTTCTCACTGTTCCAATCTGTAAATTACATTAATCTCATTATGCTGAGTCAATTTTGCCCATGATGGCAGTTGGTGAGTGACCTCTTTGCTCTTATCTCCACCCATGAGCTTTTTTCATTCTTTATCCCCCTGTGCTTTCGAGATGAGTGAGAGAGCAGTATGGTGGTACAGAGCTGCACATCATGTTAAAATTACAACCAGCATTTCACACCACACCTAATCCAATGTAATTTTGGGTTGTTGCCAGGAGAGACAGACCTTCCCCTTCCCCTTCCCCTTCCCTTTCCCTTTCCCTTTCCCTTTCCCTTTCCCTTTCCCTTGCCCTTCTCTTTCCCCTTTGTCCCCAAACGACTCCTACTTCATTTTCAGCTCTGGTACATGGAAAACATGAGGAGAGTACAGCGGAGCACAAAGAGCAGAAGGAAACACCACCTCTGGGTGCATTGACAACTTGTGAGCTTGAAGTGTTCATCAAACTGCAGACCATGTCTCCTATTTACAGTTTCCCCCTATTCTCAGCTTCCCCCTGTACTCAGCTCTGGTGAGGCCGCACCTCCAGTACTGTGTCCAGTTTTGAGGCCCCCACTGCAAGAAAGACACTGGGGCCCTGGAGCGGGTTCAAAGAAGGGCAACAAAGCTGATGAGGGGTCTGGAGCACAGGGCTGATGAGGAGCAGCTGAAGGAGCTGTGATTGTTCAGTCTGGAAAAGAGGAGGCTCAAGGGAGACCTCACTGCTCTGAAGGGAGGTTGCAGTGAGCTGGGGGTCGGCCTCTTCTCTCGTGTAGCTGGTGATAGGACCAGAGGGAATGGCTTCAGGCTGTGCCAGGGGAGATTTAGGCTGGACATTCGGAAATGCTACTTTTCTGAAAGAGTGGTCAGGCACTGGAATGGGCTGCCCAGGGAGGTGGTGGAGCCACCGACCCTGGAGGTGTTTAAGGAACGTTTGGATTTTGTGTTGAGGGACATGGTGTAGTAAGGTGGATGGTTAAACTGGATGGTCTTGTGGGTCTCTTCTTACCTTGGTATTTCTGTGATTCCTCTCTGTAGGACAGAATAAACCATTTTTACTTTCCTTGTAAGGAGACCAGCAAACACAACTCAGTAACCATTTTGGACCACTAATGATCAGTGCAGATAACAGCAGGTACAGGTAGATAGCAGATAGATAGTTACAGACATATCCTTCCTTTCTGTTTAGCAGAGCTCTAGCTTGACTTTTTGACTTATGTCTTCCCATAGATGAGTTAAGAGCAAAACTTTCTTCTTCCAGAACAAAGCTTGGAAAATGAGATTTCTCATCTGAGAGCAGTATTGACTTTCAGGGGAAGATTTTAAAAAAAAAAGAGGAATCCTCTTGAATTGAGATTAAAACTCAAAGAAACAGTGCAAGAGGACTATAAAAATTAGTGAAAGCAATTTGGAGTTTCAGCATCTCACTTGAATGTGGTGTTGACAAACTGAATCCAAATTAGCCGGCCACCCTGTACACCCTTTGATCCCTAGGGAGTGGCCATATGGAGGCTGTGTCAAGGCCAAACACATATTTTGAGAGGAAAAGAACATACTTCCTTGCATCAATCTCTTCAGACTTAGAAGTCTAAGTATCCAAGTCTAAGTATTGGAGTTCAAGCATTCATTTTCCTAATCAGTCACTAAATTTTTCATGTGTATATACTCAAAAGCAATGTATGAATCTAAAAAAATCCTAATATTGTTGACTAGATTTAGGATAAATGTTATAAAATAATGAAACAGGAGAAAGGAAAACAAATCTCTTTCATCTCAAACAGCATTGTGGATCTCACAATAGTCAGTGCAATCTATTCCTCTGCCCCCTGCCATAGTTTTGCTCTCACATCAGGGCTAACACAGCATCCTTACTCACAGGGGTCAGGCCACCTTGCCAGCAAGTTTCCATCCATACTGCAATGAGTATTCACTAATGTACCATTTCCTTGGAGCAGCTCCTTTAGCTAAGGCATCATGTTGCCATTTCCCCATCTTCAATTCCATTGCCCTGAACTATTGCTCCCATCCTGCTTTTTTAGCCTTCATTCAGACCCAAAGTCAGGGAAAATGGCTGAGATGTGACCATTGTATTTAATGGAGCCACAATGTCCTTTGCCCTCTGAAGCACATACTGCTTGTGAGAAGTTCAGTTTAAACGTCTGTAAGTCCATTTCCTTGTCCCGCTGTAATTTTCTCTGAATTTTAGCAGAATCTTATTCTGCCACATGGACCACAACATTTTTTAGCTGTTATGCCAATGTGTTGGCAGTACAACTTGTGTCATGATCATAACAATAAACACCATTCCAGTTCCTCTTGGTGATGTTCTCTGTTTGTGGGCACATGTCCTTGTCTTCTTGGTAGCCTTCAAGCACCACAGATCAGGTCTGTGTTTCTCGTCCTTTGCTGCATCTCACCCTAGACAATGGAATAAAAACACATGTAATATACAACAAGTTTGGGGTCATATTTCCTTCAAATAAGAATTTATAGGTTTTGATTCTGCAGAGTCAAGTGTCTTATGCTAATAAAACATTGAACCTTTATGTTCTGTGTAAAACTGGCCTTTCAAATGGGCCACCATCTGGTCTTTAATTTTTATATATGGTCTGTATTGATGCCTGAAGTTAATATCACACTTAGATTTCAATTCTTAAAGCTTATTACTAAAAGCTTATAAATTTAGCCATTAAAAATGAAATGATCTGTTCTCAGACAGCTGTCAAATGGATTTCAAATATATGAATGTAAGCAGCTGTGTTTCTTTTGGGGATGCAGAAACCATGTTTTCTTTCTACAGAATTTTTGCACATCTGAAATACTTCTGATGGCTCAGCAGAAGATAGAGACATGAAACTTGGACAGTGAAGTATGACTTGCAGTCATGTAATCTCAAGGAAAACCTGTTTTAATGTGGCTGCTTTTTAGACGCTTGAAATGTCTTTTCCATATGCAATGTTCTTCATATTTCACCTGTAAAGGACCTGCCAGTACTCCACTGATACAGAACATGTGTGGAAGCTGATTAGAAATTTCCATTTTCCACTAAGTTGTTAATGTGCATTTAGCACTGGAATTTTGAGGGAAAAAGAAGAAAAGAAAAAAAAAAAGGAAAACAGTAGGAAAAGAAAAAGGAAGATCTTCCTAATATATGCGTTGCATGAAACAGGAAGCTGTATCTACATATTAGTATGTGTTTATAAAAATACTTACATACAAAAAGCTTTAGGAGGTTGAATTTCTGTATTGCATGTACAAGAAACATCAACAACTTAAAAAACTACCAAAATCTATGCTGGTGAAATCAGAATTAAAGTGAAATAAAATAATTTTTGCAAAATATGAAAGTTTCTCTTTCAAAATTCTCCATTCTCTTAAAGTAAAACTTTTAAAGTTCATTTATCACTAAGTAGCATATGCAACTTTCCTATTTACTACATATCGTATCATATTCCATAGATTTTCATTCTTTAATATCTAATAATGGAATTTCTATAATTCATAGACTACAATGTTTTCAGGCCAGGAAGAATCAGTAGTGCAACTGAATCTGAATCTTGAATAACCAATGCTATGGAATATTGTCCAGGGTTTTTTTTTTTTTTTTTTTTTTTTGTATTAACTGCTTTCATTAATCTTTTTTTCTGAACAAGTTAAACCCCTCTGTATTTGTTTCTCGAAGTGGACACCTGTATTTATTCAGCTGAATCGCTCTCAAAGCTACATTACTCTTTGCTCACGTTTGGGGATTTATTTGAATGCTTTCTTTTTGTATATTCTTTCCCTTGCTGAGAAGGCTGCACCATCCTTTGAGGAGCCCCAGATTACCCAGAACTCAGTAAGTGTGCCTGGTGTGACACAGGGTATATGGGATATCCATCAACCTTCTGTAATGACAACTATAAGCCAGGCAAGAGAATTCCAAATGGCTCTAGAATTCTCCGAGGCTATCGAGTCAAACCCATGATCTCCATTGAGTCTTACTGGAGCTCAGACACATAGTTCATATGAGAACACTAAAAGTTACTGGTATTCACCTTAAATTGATTTGCCTTCTAATATAATTTACTCTTGAAATTGCATATTTTCCTCAATTTAAATTTCTTTGGCTTTATCTTCTAAGTATTAGGTTTTATTATGCTTCTTTTCTACATAAAATACTTCACTAGAAGAGAACTAGAAATTTTTTCCTTAAATAAACTAGAATTGGGTCATCTCTTAGATCATAACTTCACTGCAATTCTTTTCTACAACTGCCCTAACCCCTTGAAACCAACTGTTCTTGTATCCACACCAAATAAATTGTGCTGATGAGTGAATAAAGAGAGAAGAACATATTAATGTAAGGAAATAGGCAGAAAGGAGAAGGAATAGGCAGAAACGAGAAAGGGCTTTTTAAATTGACAGCTTATTCTTTGTTAACTGAGTTTATTTGACAAGAACATATATTACCATCCTTAACACACAGGAAGGCAGAAAATTCTTAGCATGTGAGTCAGTAACAGGTTTTTAAAGGGGAGAAGACCTCTACATGTCCTAAGAGAAGTCTGATCCTTTTTACCTGATTTTAAAAATTGATAAAAAGATATCTATATGGAAAACAAATTCTTCCCTTGGATGATCATCCTGTCATTAGAACACCACAGGAACACAAATGTCAAATAAACTTTAAACCATTAAACACTGGGAATAGGAGTAATGATAGAGGAATTTTTATTTTTTTTTTCTTTTGGATTTTTATATCTTAATGCCCTTCTGAACCCTTCCATCCATGTTTTGCATGATTTTCACAAATACAAAATCACAGAATGACTGAGGATGGCAGGAACCACTGGGTCCATATGATCCAACTGCTGCTTCAGCAGGGTCACCAAGAGCCGGGAGCCCAGGGCCATGCTCTTTACCTCTTGTCCTGGCAGTGGGCACCACTGACAAGAGCCTGATTGCCTGTTTATGTCCTCTCTGCAGTTTCCATTCAGGTATTGATATACACTGGTAGGATACACAAATCTCATCAGTATGTTTTTCAAAAATTAAGCTGTAGAACTTTAAAATAAGCAAACAAAAAAGTAATTAAAGCAATCCCCATTATGCTATTTCCACAATATATGAGGCAAATACCAAGACTTATTTATCCACAGCAATGTACAATAAACATCAGGATTAAAGGAAAATGCACACTTCTTTTTCCATCAGTGTTCTATGACCAGAATACTGCACCCCTATTATACCCCCAGAAATATTTTAAAAGTGCATCAGCTTTAGTCACCACAAAATCAACTTCTGATATGTGAGAAGTTCTGACATGCTGACACAAAACCCCAAGAATGGAAAATCACAGCCTAACAGAAGTCTTGCAATATGCTTCAGCTGGCAAGGCTGAAAGATTTGAGAATTTAGAAGGAGCTGACTTAGAGACAAGAGACTATCAGCTCTACAGCCTAGATTTCCACAGGGATTTAGAGGCAATTCATGGAATTAAGACGAATAAAGTGATCATGGTGTGGCCATGTGCCCAAGGTGAAGAAAGGCTTCTATTTGTATAAATACTTTAATATAAACTGGTGCAAGTACTGGAATCCAACATAATCCCTTTAGTGCCTGTGTACCTCTATCCAACAAACAATGAAACTATTTCTAGTCTCAGTTTTGCGTGAGATAGATGAGTACCTTGCTCAAAGACACAGAGAGTACGTGCTTACCTGAAACAGTAAATAAAGACATTGCCACCAAATTCAGTGAATTAAAGTAGACCTAGCATAGTTGATTTAATTGGATTCTGATTGGGGAAAATGCTCTTCTTCTTCTGAGAATGGAACTCATAAGAAGCACAGCTTTGTATGTTTTAGGTATTGTATTACATAGGCTTGCCCTCGCTGTATTAACACCATGAAGTATTAGGACCTTCTAGAGTTCTAAGGTGTGTTAAAATAATAAAACTGCCCACTGAGATTTAATAACTCCCAGACTAGATTTCAGAGGGAAAGCTGTAACTCCATGCCATGGGCACTTTCCATACTCTCAATCCTTTAACAACGGCTGGGTTTATTTGATGGCTATGTGACAGTCATTGTTTGACTTTTTTGCAAGAAAATAAATAAATAAAGCTCGATGTTCAGTAAAATGTGAGAGGAAACTGCCTTACAAGCAGCGTTTGAATCCTAAGGAAATTTCCTGTTTCTTTATATTACAGGATTATTCTTTATATTACAGAATTAAGACTGTAATGAGAAAGCCCTTGAGAATACATGAGAACTGGCCTCTACACAAAACAAGTGTGAAAAATTGCTTTAAGAAAACACATGTGTCATTTTTTTTGGTGCACTGAAGGATACTGGGAATATCAAATTGTGGACTGATAATTGGCTTAGTGCATAATTATAGCATTTTCACACATATGCAGATAGGTGAGTTGGATTGTGAGGTACACATGCTGAGTCTGTCTCCACTCTGCTACTTTGTCTTCTTCAGTAAGAAAGACATGTGTGATCTCTATGGTTCAGTGATCCAAAAACATCTCTCTCCAATGCACCTCCTTCACACTTCTTGCATGTTCAAATCAAAGAGAGAGTGCACAGGGTGATTCATGCATTGAGAAGAAATACTATCACTGAAACTCAATTTCCAAAGCATTCCTCTTCTAACAATGTCTTACTATTTTCGTACTTGCTCACATTTCCATCCAGATATTTTGCAAGCTCCTTTTAATTCAGTTCCTCGTTATAAGTCAGATATTCTCTAAATATTTTCTGGTATGTATAATTCATGAGAAAGGCTACCAAGTAGAAAACTCCCTTTCCTGTTGTAGGCATTGCCTTCTCACCCTGTCTTCCCTTTTGATGTGTGCTGTAGTAACTGCAGAATTGCAGCCACACAGAAAGATTGTTCAGTTAGCCTTTAATGTCCTTATCCGTCTGTATTTGATTTAAGAGCAGCAAACCAGGAGAAACATTAGAGTACAGCCAGTTTTGAGATTAAGACTGTTTTAGTAAATTACTGCCCATCAGTTCAGATGGTGTAATTGACTTTGGGTGTTCTCTAAGAGCTCGGCTTCGTTTATAGCATTTTGTTGCTTCTTTGGGTCTGGTACATAAGCAGCGATTCAGATCAAGCCCTTTAACTTTCAATTGCATCAAAGGAGGAGAGCAGGCACAGATGAATTCTAGTCCCAGCCTTTCTCTCCACATTCTCCAACTTTAGCCAAGCTGGTAGCTAATCCCTGTTAATCCACCTTTCTCTGAACATCACTTCCAAGCCTAAGTCATGCAGCAGTGATTTCTAAACTCTGAATATGCCCTCAAATCCTCCTTTTCCTCGACCCTTTTACTCTAAGGGTAGGTCAGATTGGATCTGATCTGTTTATTTTAATGTCTGAACCTTGAAAACCTTTCTGTGGTTGAGGAGCAAAGTCAGTATAAAATATATTCCTTACTATACTGATATACGCAAAGTTGTTTTTAGGGGCAGAGTTTCAACATGAAGAAAAACAATATTTTTCATCTTGGATTCAGTAGAGAAAGTTGGAAATCTCTTCCCTAGGGCACTAAAGCAAGCTTGCCTTTCTTGAAAACCCTACAACTAGATTCAACTTCCTAGCCAGCAGTTATTCTAATTATCTTCAAGTGAAGAACTGAATTAGAGTAGTTGCTGTACTGGGAGTCCCTGATGTGTGCTCCATCTGATTTGAAAGTGTATGTCATCTTTAAAAAACATGAGAAGAGTAAAACCTTTGCAAAATAAATATATGAATAAATAGGCAAGTGGATAGACGGATAAGATGCTCTAATATAATGGTATTGAAGAATAAAATTAGAACTTTGTACAGCTCTTAAAAAGGCACCAATGAAGATGAAAACCTTACATGAGAGATGACATACATCTGAGACTGCATGCTGTGCCCCAGAGGAGCCCAGTATTGGCTGGACACAGCATTTCATGTTTACATCTCAGTGCCATTGCCCTTTTCCCACTCCAGCACTCACTATCTCAGATCTTGACGCTTGGTCAAGCTGTGATATGTCAGCTGGAGCTTCCCCACATCCAGTGCTGAAGATAACACCACCCCACAGACTGACTAAATCTCGAACACAACATCAGAAAATACTCAGAGAGTTGCTTCTTCCTGGGGTTATGTTAGAAGTGGTCTATTGAGAGAAAAGACTATTCCATTCCAGTGTCTTGTTTAAAACAGTAGCCAAAAAATGTGTGTTGAGACAACAGTTTAAAAATTGGATGAACACAGCAATATGCCACCAAGACTTCCAACCTTCTCTACTCATCAACAGAAGCAATTTCAAAAGCAGAGGTGGTGCCTTTGGTTTCCTTTGCCTTTAGTTAACTGTTTAATCCCATTTAGGGCAGCATCCATGACAACCTATGACAAGGATTTCCAAAGCTTACCTGCATATTGTGTTAAAAGCCATTTCACTGTGATGATTTTGCCTGCGGGTTTCCTTTGATGCTCCGTAAATCTCATTTAAAAAAAGCAAAATGATCTCATACTGCTTATATTTTTCATACCTCACAAGTTTTTGTAGATTTCTATCAAAGTCTTTCTTAGATGATCCTCTTTCTAGGTGTCTGAGTACTACTCTGTGTCTTATTCTGAGTTGTTATACTTTACAGACAGACACTAACTCTCTCAAAACATTGTAATTTTGACCACGGTGCCTCACGTGAAGCTGGAGATTACATGGGCATTTGGATAACAGTCTTCCAGCAACGAAGTTCAGTGTCCCTGGACTTGTGGGTTTTTTTGTATGTCCAGCCTAACAGGAGCATTAAGTGTTGATAAATGCCTCTTTATACCAGGTCAAGCCATTTCCTAAAGAGGGTCCAGAAGTGATTATGCTGATGAAGCACAGGTGTCTGCCTTCCAGAGCTGACAGATTTATGACTGAGGCACAGTGCGGCCCTGGAGAGATGACTGATTCTGCTTCCTGAGACCTCCTCAGAGCCAAAGGCTGTGTGCTCAGCAGAAATCATGTGTCTGAATGCTGGATCCAGGTCTGAACTCAGTGCTGCAGAGCTGCAGGCTGCGTGCAGTCTGTTCCATGCTGAACACCAGCATGAAGTACACCTGTGGCGAGGTATTTTACGTTCACATTTGCAGCCCTACAGAGATCAGTAGGGCAAGGCCCTCCAAAGCTCTTGAGTTCAAGCTTCCTGTTCATTTAATAACATTCCTTGACTTTCTTGTTCTCCTGAGTGTGAAAGAATGGGCAGCTCTTGATCTGGCCAGTGCTAATACACAGCATAACCACAGCATTTTCCTTCACCCTTCCAGCCTGTCATCATTTCCCATGTAGGCTGGTGCCTTTTTCATGGCAGGCATGATATCTCCTGCCTCAGCCCAGGAGGGTTAACTGAAGTTTGCTAAAAGATATAATACCCTAAAGATGCTCCTGAAGCCTGAATTTATGTTTATTCACAGCCTCTTCAAATGCGAATCACTTATGTAAAGCCCTGCAGCCCTAAGACTCAATTCGGATTACTTACAATTACCTGAAATTATTTCAACAGAGTAAAGCTCCCTCTTTTCAAGCTTTTTAAGATCAAAGAGTCAGTCTTCACCCTTTACTGCTTGTCACTTTAAAACCCTGAAGTAACAATCAAGGGACACCTTTTTCTGAGCACTTCCATTATTTCTGGACTACACAACTGAGCTGCAATAAAAATAGGTGTGGAAAGATATTTGCTTTTTTCCTTCTATTTCATTAGAAGACTAGCTTCTAAGAATGCGTTGACTTTCCCAACAAGCAGCTCGCTCTCCCCATCTCTCTGCAGAGCTCCATTCTCATGGAATGCCCAGACATTTCCTGCAAAGCCACAAAAGCAGCCTTAAAAGATCTGCATTCCTGTGATCATTCTACTTACAGAGGTAAAAAATGGAGGTAACTCAAAATCACCAAAAAAGCCATTTTCATGCATCTTAACAAGCAGCTTTGTTTTCTGCTGTGACAGTGCAAAGCAAAATTTTCTCTTTTGCTTCCATTGTAGCTCACCAATCTGTTTCTGCTGAACGATAATGCCCTTGTAATCATGATCCACAGGACCACTTTTCTCCCTTCCACCTCTCCTTCACCATAAACCTTTGATTACAGCTCTCATTTTCCTCTCGCAAAAAAAAATCTCTTAACTGAAAACAATCAATTCTGTGAGCAGGTTGGGCTGGTAGCAATTACTGCTGGGTTTGAATTTATTATTCTCTGATAAAAATAGAGAAGAATGCCCAATGTCTGTTCTGGCACAGTAGGGACAGTGAGGCAAAGCCCTCAAGTCAGACTTCGTGAAATCCAGTCACAATTGAAGATGGATTTTAGACAATAGCTGCTGGGCCCTCTGAAACATCCTGTGTTATCACACAGATTTGGTGCAGCAAACACCAGTCACTGAGGGAGCAGAGCCAGAGCTGCCAGTTCCAGGCAGAGTCCACACTTCCAATGCAAGAACCACAATGATAAAAGAAAGTGTAGTAGACTTCACCAGTATAATCCTTTTGATGGGATAAGCCATTAGCTTTGAACTAGATGACTTAAAAGGACAAAATGAATTTCAATAAATTTCATTAATGATTAAGTAGGCATTTGGTGAGGTCAGAAGAAAGGAAAATAACCAGTGTCATATTGGCTTCTGGTTTGATATATGTCCTTTAAAAAAGTAAGATAAGGAACGCAATCCATGCATCAGAGAATAAAAAAGTTAGTCCAAATTCATCAGCTCTCATAGAACCATAGAATTAAAGACTCGTAGAATCATAGACAGCTTGGGTTGGAAGGGACATCAAAGATCATCTTGTTCCAACCCCCTGCTGAGGGCTGAGTTGCCAACCACTAAAACAGGAACTACCTCAGCTTGCCCAGGGCCCCATCCAATTCTCTCATGATCCGAATGCTGTGAAACAACTGATTTCCATTCAGCCCAGTGTGTTTTGTGACTCATTTATTGCACTGGGCACATTCATATTCCTTTAGATTCGTCAGGTAGATTTCATCTCCAGGAGGAGAAATATACTGTTAGATAATGGTAGTAATCATCATGTACCCGTTCTCCAATATGGTTGCATATGTAAGCAACTAGTATTTAAGGAGCACTAATTAAGGCTTGAATATTTTCTCTTTTTTTATTGTCCCCACTTGTGCATGTATATTACAGCACAGGCAGTAATTATGCGACATGCAGTTATTAACTACAAAATACAATAAAATCAATGCAGAATATTTTTTGCCTGCGTTTACATATATGGGACAATTTTATGAGGCTCCTTCAGCCAAATCATGTAGCATTCCTGGAATTCGTTCACCCAGATCCCTGAAGAAAAAGCTACTGACAGCACCTGGGATATTTTTCAGACAAGGTCCCACACGGACCCTCCTCCATCTGCTCTGCACGGCTTCCTCGCCCCCTGCTGCCAGGCACTCCCTCTGCCTTAGGCCAGTTATGGGATTTTGAGTGTGCACCTCACCTACTCTTCTGCTTACAATAATGAGTAAAAAATTGTTAATTTCAGAAACTTGCCCACTGGCTAAAACCAATCAGAGATGGCACAGCACTGGCACAAAGACAAGAGGCTGGAATACATATGGAAAGCTGAGCTCCTGAGTTGCCTGTGAGCTCAGGAGCCAGAAATGATCCAACAGAGGGGTTTGTGATAAGCCTGTCCCTAGGGTTAGTGGCAGAGGCTCATGCTTTGATGGCATTCAGTCCTTGTTCGTCCCAAAGATTTTCCAAGTGGCTGTGATTTGTGGGGAAGAAGTGACTGTGACATTCTGAAGCAGGAATATTTTGCCAGAGGATGGCTATCTATTTTTTTAAGACTGTGCTGGAATTGAGGTTCATAACAGCCAGAAAACTAAATCTTTATTTAGGAAACTAAGGCAATGGCCTGATTTTCCACAGTTTTGACTCTCCTGAAGAGGCAAACAGGACCTCTGGGCACTCACTGGGGCTGAAAAACTACCCATTAACTTCTAAACCTATAGCCATCTCACAGCTGTAACTCTGCTTCATGACATGCTGCTCAGTTCTCCTCAGCAGCAGAGGCACAAAAAAGCCCGAGGGCTGCTCCATGCACTGATCTCTGGCCTCCTGCATTGGGAAATGCAGCCCTCAGGGGTTGGTTTGGGTCACTCACGGATTGCTGCTTGTGTCACACCCATCTCCCACCCCCAGACCTCACCCATCCGTCTGCTGATGTTTCCCTGATAATGCTACTGTAATGCAAAAGAGCATTTTCTTAATTTACATATAGAGTACAGAGTAAAACATAATTAAACCCCACACTACAGATGCACTATAATAAAAAAGAGAAATTGTAAAAACAATTACAGGCAGGCATACTTACTGCTTCACATTTAAATAATAATGTGAACTATTAAGTAAACTAGGGCATAATCAGCTGAGGTTCATTAACTTATCTTACTGTAGAAATAGAACTACAATTCAGTACAATTAGGTACATACTAGTAGGAAACTGTGCTTTTCCTGCACCATGCTGCGCCCAGTCTTAGAGATGCTGAGGTCTTTCATCTCCCACTGACTTCTCAGTCATGAGTGCTTCTTTTTAGGGAGAACCAAGCACTGCTGCAGATCCAGTCCCTTGCAAAGAAATTAAGTGTGTGATTTTAGTCCAGTGGCATTGATGGTAAAACCTCCACAAATAGGCCATATCCACTGACCCATTCATCTAGGGCTGTGTTACCTAACCACATTTAAGGAGAGCAGAAATGGAAGAGTGTAAAAAGGAGATATCTGACACTAGCCTGCACACAGCAGCACCTCTGGCCTGAAAAGATAGAATCATAGAATCCTTAAGGTTGGAAAAACCACTAAGATCATCCTGTCCAAACCCATCATGCCCACTAAACCACATCCCCCAGTGCCACATCTCCACATCTTTGGGCAGTCTGTGCCAATACAGATGTAAACCAGAAAATAGTAATGTCACTGCAGGCTCCCAGAAGTCCCAGGAGAAACTAATTGGAATAAGCCAATAATTTACTTTGGGCTATCTACAGCAACTAGCAAATTCACCACAGCAGATCACCTGCCGATGATCTTTTGAATCACAGCAACCCTTCCTTTCCACAGGATAAAGAGTTAAGGCATAGAAAGCCTGAAATGGTGTCCATAAAGCCGTATTACACTGCAAAACAGCACCTTCAACTGCACATGTGCTCTTCCTTGCTACTCCTGTAATAGAAAAACAGACAGGGTAGGGCCTGGCCTCTGACCCTGAGGGCAAGTGGCATGCATAGCTGATGTCTACCCAGATAAATTTATTTCTTTTCAAAGCACAATGGTCTTAGGCAAAGTGCCTGTTGGGTATGGTCCCTGCTCTGTCCAAGCACCATCTGGGACAGAGGAGAGGTGCATAGGCAAAAAGTTCAAGTAGTTAAACAATGTGGAAAATAACACTGGTGTTTGACTCAATGTCTTGACCCCATTTATTGTCTTTGCTTTCCTCAGAGCTAGCCAAGGCAGAATTTTGATGAAAAGGATTTGACTTAAGATAACAGATGCTGATAAATTGGCATCTAGAGCATCTAGAGGATAGACTGGTAAAAATGTTTGAAGAATTTCCCTAATCATTCTTGAAGTGCTCCTTGATAACCTGAATGCTTATGAATCGCTCATTTCCTAAATTTTCACATGAATCTGATCAGTAGATACTATTTTCTTTCTCTCATTTGTGTGTGGAAGGAGATCCAATACTGTACCAGATGGAAATGCTGAAGGTCTCCCTGAGACCTCCAGACGGAGAGTGGTCAAAAACCTACCGAAAAGGACATCGTTCTTTTTGGACAGCATTTTAATCACAATTTCTATGGGTGAAAAGAACAGCATATGGCACAAGAGTGTAAAACACACAGCTGACAAGGGAAAAGATACTCTGTCAATATTAGGTAGGATCCATAAATATTACCTGTGAAATTAATGTAAAATGTATTCCTAAGGTTATAGTCTTTATGTGTCCCTAAAAAGCTTTTAGTAATTTCTCGAGGTTATGTGAGGACATTATGAGTTACAGCTGCCAATATCTACAAGCAAAGTAACTTGGAAAGAGATGCTCCGTGTCCTCTTTACAGCAGGTGTTACAAGGGAAATGGTTCAGGATGGGCATGTTTTTAAACCTTGGAACTGTGAGCAATGCCAAGCAGAAAGTGTGTTATTGAGAGCTCAGATGGACAGCTCACAAAATATCCTAAGGTCTGTTCAATAAAAGTATGGTTCAAGCAATGGATCACACCACTGCTGGCATTGAAGGAATTTGAAGGAATTCTTGTTTAAATTGAAACCCTCTGTATGTCTGCAATTAGGGTACAGAAAATGAAGCTTTGTTGTCTAAATACATTCATTCCAAATTTCTCATTTCAGTGCCTATACCTGGAAACTAATAAACTGGAACTTTCATGGAAAACTGGAAGATTCATGGAAAGTTACACAAATTTCCTATGAAATTTTATTCCAGATTGGGGTTAGATTAAAAAAAAAATAATAAAAATCATAATACTCTGTAAAAGGAAATTTTAAGAGGCAGGATGTTATTCTTTAATTACTAGAATATTTTGTTGCATCAAAACTTCATTTTAACTTTCTGAGTTTCCAAATGAAATGTAAAATGATGAAATGTAAAATGATGAAACCAGACTGAGATTAAAGAAAAAAAAAAAAAAAAAACAAAAAAAAAACCAACTTTGAAAAATGAAAAGGTTTTGCAAAAGAATAGCAGGCAAGAACTGTTCCCAAATGAAAAGCTGTCGACAGATCATGTGACATAACATTTTCCTGCTCAATATTACTCCTTTGAAAAATATGTGTACAGAATATACCCAAGGCACTTATCTGAGGCATAGCTGTGACAGACTTTGTTTCTATGATTAAGGTGTTTCAGAGGAAGTTTCTGTGTTATATGTTCTATAGACATACACCATTGCTCTCTGGGTAAACATAGGAAATCTTAGGTCAAACTGAAAAAAAAGAACATAAGTACATTTCAGGAAACAGAAAATAAGCAGCCCCTCTGGATTGCCATTCTCAAGGTTTTTCTGTAATGCTGCTTCCGTGATGTCTTGCAAATGGGTTTACCAGGATTCCACAGGCCCCAGATGATTAAACTACTGAAACCAGGGCAGAATATTCCATTGCACATGTGAAGTCACTTGCTTAATCGCATACAAACTCATAACTTTTAGAAGCATGCCATTGGCAATTTAAAACCAGGCAAAGCCCAACTGCTTCTTTTTTATCCATTGCAGTTTACCATAGCTTTTTTTTTTTTTTCCATTTATTCCTTCTTTGTTAGGCTTGCAAAACATTTCATTTCCCATTATTCGCTTTCCCCACCCCAGTAAAGCAGTTGAATTACTGACTCACCTGCACACAGCTGTCTGATCATACAACTCTGTGCAGTATAGCAAATTAGCAAAACTAATTTGATTTCCATTATAATGCTAATGAATACTTTCTTCCAAAAGTGCTTTGAGATCTACTGACACAAGACATTATATCAGAGTTGGAATTAACATTAGTGTGTATTTATGATTTTTATTCTTATAAATATAATTGATTTTCCACATTATTAAAATTCTCTGTACCCTTATAAAAATGCCTGCTCAAGCAGTTCAAAATTGTATGCATTGCTTCTGCTTTTTGGACATTCTAATTAATCTGTTACAGTATTGTGATTAAAGCTTTTTGGAGTTCTGGTTCTTGTGATATAATCACCATCATTTTTATTCATCAGTTGTTGATGGTAGTGACCATAAAGTGCTCAGCAATTTCCAGACATTCATAAGAGAGAATAACTGCCCTAAGGAGCTGAGAGTACAAAAAGAGCTCATTAAAAGAGTATATATATTTTTGGACTCGATGAAAATCTGTATTAGACCCATTCATCTCTTGCTTTAAAGGCTTTGCTCAACAGAAATGACAATATGGAACTTAATCAAGAAACAAGCAAGAGTGGGCATGTGCCAGGGAACGCGCTTTAGCCTCTCGTACTGAAAATCCCAGTTTTCTGCATCTGTCAGACTGATAAGGCACTGTGTTTGTGTCACAGCCAGGCTGTGTCTGCTGCTGGTCCCCAAGGCCCTTCCCAAAGCTTTGGGATGGATGTCTGTATCTGGCAGAAAAACACACATCCTGTAGTTCTTGCTCAGATGCCTGTCCTAGGAAAGGACGGCATCCAGCTTTATGTATTTATAACAAAATTCCTGCTTCTAAAACACTTCTTAAAATTCAGCTGTCCCAGCCTCCTCAGACTGTATCCCATCAACCACAGGCTTCCAGAATCAGCAAGGGCCAGGGAGGTTTGTGAGCAGTGGAGTGGGGTGGGTTTTGTCATCCTAAAATAGCTGAAGGGATTTTCCTTGACTTTTACAAACGTATTGATTCAGTAGTCCTACTAAGGACCTTATCTGGACTTCTGTTCAGTCTTAACATGGAACAACAGATCTGAGCTTTGGTTATAAATGGAAATCCTTTGTAGCTGGCAACCAGCTTGTAGCTGCAATTCAAACCAGAGGACAAAGCATATGTCTGAGGGTTTTCTTTTAATATTCACTGTTATTTGATTAACAGATTTTATTAGTCTGGCAGCAGCTGAGTTTCAATTCTGTTTGTGCAGAAGAGAACTGGTGCTTCTGACCAGCCTCTGGTCTCTCAAAGCAATTTTGGGATGTGATAATGGAAATTTCTCTAGTCTATCTTCATACCCTTCCTCACTCTGCACCTTTGTTCTTCTTAATAAAAGCACATGGCCTATAAAATGTGGATTATCTCAGACAAACAGATTGAAGAATTTTGTCCTTTACATTTAGTTGATATAAATCAGCAGCACAATTCCCAATTCTTAATATTCTGTGCATGTTTATATCATTTAAATCCAGGCAGTTCTCTAGCCTTCTACCACCCCCTGCCCTGTTTTTACCTTTAACACTGATTTTATTGTACCTTTTTTTGAGCAACAATACTTCATTTCCTAGAACTGCATGCATTACCAATTTGTTATAAGTTAAAAAGAGATTTTAGAAGCAGTCACTTATTTAAGGCCAAACTACAAATCATATGAGTTCTCATATCTTCCATTTCCGCACAATTTGACATGTTCAATTTACCAAGTCAAATAATTTTTTTAGATAATTTAGACAATACTTCTAGAAGCATTTTAAATCAGGTGCTGAATCTATTCTGTACTCTCCGTAATGGGATTTAGAGAGCAGGCTTGCCGTAAACAAAGCAGCAAATGAAATAAACCACATTAATTAGGGTGAAACAGTAACGGAGCAGTTCTGGTTTTACAGATGGGCAAGATGTCTGATTGAATTTCCCAGGCTATGCAGATTGTCTGCAGATGGTGTGGAAAGTGGTCCAGAACTCAGAATTCATATAATCAAAAACATTCTTAGATCCAAACAAGAATGTTTTCCCATGTGATGCTCCATAGCTTGCAACTTGGTAAGTTTTCAAATCAAACCATAACATAAACCTCTCACAACACAGTATTCAGCAAGGCCTCTCATTAATGGTGCCATTATATCAAATAATTCAGTGACATCACAACTCTTAAAGGCAAGTTAATTTGGCCTGAGGTTATAATTTCCTGCGCTGACTGATAAGTGCACGGTCCCACTGGAGACACCAAGAGAAGAGCATTCACTGAGTAGGCAATATATGAACCACACCTGTTAACCTTAAGACTATAATACTTGGAAGTACTTACTGCATGTGAAAAAATCCTGAGGAATTCAGCAAAATATTACTATGTGGCACACCTGAAACTCCTAGGAACTTCATCTGAACTTTGCCAACCTCTTTAATCTAAAGATTAGACCGTCTTCCTGAATTTTGGCTCGCAATATCTAGACAGTGCAGAACAAAAGTCTTTTGCAGAGGAAACTGTGTAAATAAGGTGAATACTTACCCTCTGCAAAGACACAGAGACTCTTCTACTGACTTCAGAAGCCAGCAAATAAATGATTGCTCCCTTCAATCATGTTCCGTTTGCAACAGTATAACCCATTTTATCAAGACGTTGCTTAGGTTTTAATTTGATCATAACAAACCCTCTCTGAGTATCTACTATTGGCTCTTTGATGCCATTCCAGTACTGTAAAAACATGTGCAGTCTCTACCTTTGCTCTCGTCTGAAATGAAAGCTCTTTGCTGCACTGTCCTCTTTCGGAAGAAAAAGAGTCTTCCGAATGCCTTGATGTAATATTTTTGTGCTCTTTACACCTTCACCCAGATCTGAATTTGTCTTAAATCAGAGTAGGACAACAGATGCTTCAGTGAATTTAATTCACCTAGTGCAGCCTTCACCTCTGTCCCACATCTGTTTAATCTGTGGTAGAACTTAATATTTAAAATTTAATTAAATAATATTTAATATTTTGGTTGACTGAGAACCAAGCCCAGAGGCTTCCCATAGGTGTAATTAAGAATTTACCTGTGTCTCTGGGCCTTCCTTTTCACCTCCCCTTTCATTTTTCTACCAATAAATGAAATGCAGTCTTCAGATTCTGCAATGCTTGAGACAAATATGAACCAGAAAAATTAGTACACCAAGTTTTGCAAGACATTAGATGGCGATAAGAAAATACATAAGAAGACTTAGGTAATTAACCAACACAATGGATTTTTTTTTTTTTTTTTTTGTAGGAAGAATATACAAAGTAACTTAAGTTTGAGAAACTGTCATTAAGTTTATTCTAATAGGCTGATCTGGTTTCAAGGTAGCCAGACATATAAAAGTAAAGGAAGAAGTAAAATAAAAATGAATCTCACACATAATTTGTACAACCAATTTCAGAGAAGAATCACATTTTATGCAAAGGCAGTGAGCCTTGGTAGAGAGGTTCACAAAGAGTGAAGTATCAGTGGAAGTTTAATTTTTATATACCTCTCTAAAGGTATTAATTAGCATGGAAGGATGAAAGTGAGCTTGAAAGAAAATCACCGAAGATATTCTGGAAAAAGAAATGTAATTAAATAAATCCCCATCACTTGGCACTTCAAAATTGAACTTGACAAATGATGGCCTGAAATACAATTGATAAAACTTCTGTGCTAAGGCATCTCTATTTAGGCCTTACCAGAGCTACAGCTCTAAGATAGGAAAAATAGAAAGATTTAAGAAAGGAAGGAAAGAGAGGAAGGAAAGAGAGGAAGGAAAATATCTATTCACATTTTAAGAGAAATGCACAAGTGAGAATTTTACCTTGTAAAGGGATTTCCAGGGGAGATGGAAAAATCTGTTTCAGAAGGAGCTGTTGGCTGCCAACCAGCATCCAAAAAGACCCTGTCAATTTCAGTTTCCAGCATAAACTGAGATTCTAGCAGAAGGTGAAAATGATAAAGTTTCCTACAGTTGGTCTGTAGCTCTAGGGCACTACGGAGCTGCACTGCTTTTCCAGCAGCTCTGCTCTGCAGAACTTTGGAAGATTTTACTCAATTTTGCCTTCCTCCTAAATGTAGAGATGACTATAAAAACAGTCTTCCCAATCAAAAAACACAGAGACATCATTTCATTTTTCTTGAATAACTAAAAAAAATTTCAGCCAAATTGAAAATTAAATTTTGAGCAGCTGTAAGATTCCTTAGCTTTGTGAAATCAGTGGTTTACTTCTATCTAAACAATCTATCCATCTCTGGATAACAGACAACATAAGTGGCATATGATGTAGTGCTAGAATATAATTAATAATGAAGAAACAACTATAAATGCATCAGACAATCAGGCAGCTGATTAAAAAGGGAAACAAATGTAAGTACTGTTTTTGCACTAGAGATATTAAACTGTGAAGGTCATTAACAGAGTTTAGAAGAGACACTGAGTTCATAACAGGATTCTTCACAATGATGGAGAGGAGATTCTACCATGGTGGACCACATGGAAAATCTTAGCTCAGGAACTCCCAAAATAATGAGTGTCAAAACTCCAGAAGGTTTATGCAACACAGCTTAATTTTTTTTTCTTTCTGTTTCTCTAAGCATCCTGGTTATTTTCAGGGACAGGATGCTAGAAAAAATGGACTACTGGGCTGAACTGTCTTGGCAGCTTGTGCGTTCATACAAAGGAACAGAAAGTGGTTTGCCATCTCAGAGGCACTGGCCATTGAAGGGTGCTCCATGTAGTGCTGAAAAGACACGCAAAGACTAATGCTTAAAATCATTTTTTAGCTGAGGCATATCTTCAGCTTGTTAAGGAAAGCTGATATACATGAATCATCACAAATTAAGAGGAAAGTTGACTATTCCCAGAAGACAAGTCTGCCTGCTAGGTAGGTCTTACCAAACTCCCAGTCGAAATGTCACTAATTTTCTCACTTGTTGTCAAAAGTTCTGAAGACTCAGGAGAGAACAGAAATATTCATGCTTACCACGTTCCTGTTCCTTTTTGGTTTATCATATTTTCTTCCAAGACTAGAATGCATCAGTCTTCCACATTCTGAATGTAAATTACATCTAAAAGTCGAGTCTTACTCTGTTCTTGAGACACACATAGAGTAATAGCTAATGAACCTTTTCCTTATCATCAAGATTTCAAAACAAACAAAAAAAATTAATAGATCAAGCAGTAGCCCAGAATACTGAAAACTAATTGGATTTAAATTTTCAGTGCAATTAAAAAAAAAAAAAAAAAAAAAAACAAAAAAAAAAGCAACCAAAAACCCTACCTTTTTTTCTTTGGCTTACTTACCTCAGCTGTGTTTCATTTCTTAGTTTACAAAATGATACAACAATTCCTTGCATTATTGTAATTACAAAGACTTCTGGGGGACTATATAGTGTGCAAGATAAACAGAAATGAAATAGCAGAAATTGCTTCTGTTCCATGAGAAAGCAGGGGAATTATTAAGAAGTGTGGACTGGACTACTTACAGTGAGTTCACTGAATAACCAGTGCTTACAACTTTTTTGCATCAGCAGAAACCGTTTTCTTTATGCAAACAGTGCAGTACACATTCAAACTACATGCTGTCACATAATAGCATTTCATAGGGATGATCCAGGCTTTAATGTTCTTTAAAAGGAAGACTTTGGATGAAGATTCTTGCATGAGAAAAAGAAGAGCTTTTGAAGTTTGTTAAGGATTATAATTTTTATTGCATGTTTTGGAAGAAGGCCCTTGAGATGAATGCCATATAGCTAGTGAAACTCAAAAGAGGGCGGGCTAAGTTCAAAGTAGCTGATAATAAATGCTAACAATGGTCACAAAATCACAGAATCACAGAAACACCAAGGTTAGGAAAGACCTACAAGATCATCCAGTCCAAACATCCACCTATCACCAATAGTTCTCACTAAAACTTTGATTTGTCATTGCTTGTTTGCATTTCTGAGTAAAGACCTTTCTGTCTACACACAGAAGAATGAATGTTTGGATCTGATTTTACAGTAGTGTACAAAGACCACAGCAGCCTTCCATAAGTATAAACCTTAATAAAAAGCTCAGGTTCTTAAATCCACTATACTATAGATGACTTCATACATTGTATGTGCACCCCTGGCTTTTTTGTCCAGATGATAATAACCTCCTGGTAGCTTGGGTGTGCCATTCTTGTGGTTTAGATTTTATGAAAGTCAATTAAATAAGATATAAAATTCAATACAGTAAATGTTTAATAATAATAATAATAATAATAAACTGCATAAGTATAAATAAAGGTAAGACCTCATGTGAAGATATGTTGTCTAAAAAGTTGATAACATTAAAAACTCACAGAGATGAAGAGAGCTAAATAAGATTCACTGATTTGGGAATTATCTTTAGATCTTATAACATTCAGGGTAGACTTTGACCATAATTGCATTCTTCAACTTAAAAAAATGCATATGTCAAAGATGTTTTTCAATACAAGCAACTATCATGTTTTACATCACTGGAGTTCATAGTCCTTCAATTACTGGAATTTTGCTTGTGCTAGCACCTTTCTGTGTCATCCACACTAAGGAGCAGATTTATTTACCCTAACTGAACACACTAAGGTGAGATGCTTAAATTAACATTATGGTCTTTTAAAGACACTCATTTTGCCTAACTGTAGTCATCTGAAAGTCTGGCACTTATTCTGGTATGATGTCACGGATTTGACCAGATCAATCTATGTCCGTGACAGGGGCGACAGGCCTCTGCCCTCTCCCCCCCCACCCCAGTCCCAGAAAATGGGAAGGAAGGAAGGGAGGAAAAGAACAGCGGCAACAATCTATGGAGGAAAACTTATTTTACTATAATATCGGAATACAAGATAACACAATAGATACAATTTAATTGCAATTGAGATTAATAAATCAGACAAGATGAGAGAGAGAGTTCCCGGGACCGATTCAAACCTGAAAAGCTTGGAACGGCTAGGAAAGCACCCTCCAGCACCCACTGCCAGGCAGCAAGAGAGCGCCCCCCCCCACCCGGAAGGGCCAGATCCCGTGACTGCTGTAATGTACAGGGATAGGTAGCTGGGATTGGGGCAGTGACACTTTAATGCCCCGTACACTACATGATGTTTTGATGTGGAATACTGAAACCCAAAAACAAAAAAACAAAAACAAAAAACATAGAACCATGACATTCCACCCCTTATTCTACATCATTACATCATGCTTAAAATATATATACATATATACAAACAAACAAAAAATGATTAAAATGCACACATGGCTATATACATATACATAGAATTAGTAACTGCACTCCCCCGGCATCAAGTTTCCTTGTGGTACACACTGGACATCCCCATTCTTCTGCATCACCCACCAAGTGGATCCTGGTCCCTGGGCAAAAACTGTACCACGAAGAGGTTTGCCCTTTCCAGAAGCTGGAAGAACCCAAACTGCCTTTCCTAACATGTTCTTTACATGTACAACAGGGACTTTATCTCCCTCTACGGTATGTAGGGAACTGGATTGATTAGGACCATCACGATTAATAGATCCTCTGGTATTGACCAACCAGGTGGCTTCTGCCAAATGCTTCTCCCAGTGCTTAAATGTTCCGCCACCCAGCGCTTTTAGCATCGTTTTTAACAACCCATTGTATCGTTCAATTTTACCAGAGGCTGGAGCATGATAGGGAATATGGTAAATCCACTCAATGCCATGATCTTTGGCCCAAGTATTTACAAGAGAATTTTTGAAATGAGTCCCATTATCTGACTCAATCCTTTCTGGGGTGCCGTGTCACCACAGGACTTGTTTCTCGAGACCCAGTATGGTGTTTCGGGCGGTAGCATGGGGTACTGCATATGTTTCAAGCCACCCAGTGGTTGCCTCCACCATAGTAAGCACATAATGCTTACCATTGCGAGATCGTGGCAAGGTGATATAATCAACCTGCCATGCCTCCCCATATTTATACTTTTGCCATCGCCCTTCTTCCCACAGAGGTTTCATCCTCTTGGCTTGTTTGATGATGGCACATGTTTCACAGTTATGAATAACCTGTGCAATGGCATCCATAGTTAAGTCCACCCCTCGGTCTCTAGCCCATTTGTATGTTGCATCTCTCCCTTGATGACCTGAGGTCTCATGGGCCCACCGAGCCAGAAATAATTCACCCTTGTTCTGCCAGTCCAGGTCTATTTGAGCCACCTCAATTCTGGCAGCTCGATCTACCTGATGGTTATTTTGCTGTTCTTCAGTAGCCCGACTCTTGGGCACATGAGCATCTACATGGCGCACCTTTACAATCATATTCTTTATTCGGGCAGCAATGTCTTTCCACAGTTCAGCAGCCCAAATAGGTTTACCCCTTCTTTGCCAATTATTTTGCTCCCACTGCTGTAACCACCCCCATAAGGCATTTGCTACCATCCATGAGTCAGTGTAAAGATAGAGCATTGGCCACCTCTCCCGTTCAGCGACATCTAAGGCCAGTTGGACAGCCTTTACCTCTGCAAATTGGCTTGATTCTCCTTTCCCTTCGGTGGCCTCTGCAACTTGTCGTGTGGGGCTCCACACAGCAGATTTCCATCTGCGATGCTTTCCCACAATACGACACGATCCATCTGTGAACAGGGCATATTTCTTTTCGTTCTCTGGTAGTTCATTGTATGGTGGGGCCTCTTTAGCACGTGATACTTCTTCTCCCGGTGGTGTTCCAAACTTTTTACCTTCAGGCCAGTCCATGATGACCTCTAGGATTCCTGGACGGCTGAGGTTCCCCATCCGTGCTCGTTGTGTAATCAGTGCAATCCACTTACTCCAAGTGGCATCAGTAGCATGATGGGTGGAGGGAACCTTTCCTTTAAACATCCAGTTCAGCACTGGCAGTCGTGGTGCCAGAAGGAGCTGTGTTTCAGTACCGACTACTTCAGAAGCAGCCCGAACCCCTTCATAAGCGGCTAAGATCTCCTTCTCAGTTGGAGTGTAGTGCTCTTCAGACCCTCTGTATGCCCGACTCCAGAATCCCAGGGGTCGGCCTCGGGTCTCTCCTGAGGCTCTTTGCCACAAACTCCAAGTGGGACCGTTCTCTCCAGCAGCAGTGTAGAGGATGTTCTTTATACCCTGTCCCGTCCGTACTGGCCCTAGGGCCACGGCACGGGCTATCTCCTGTTTAATCTGTTCAAAAGCCTGCTGCTGCTCAGGGCCCCATGTAAACTCATTTCTCATTCGCGTCACATAATAAAGGGGGCTTACAATGAGGCTGTAGTTTGGAACATGCATTCTCCAAAAGCCCACTGCACCCAGAAAAGATTGTGTCTCTCTTTTGCTAGTGGGTGGAGACATAGCAGTGATTTTGTCGATCACGTCTGTCGGGATGTGACGACGGCCATCTTGCCACTTTATACCTAGGAATTGAATCTCCTGGGCAGGTCCTTTCACTTTGTTTCGCTTAATAGCAAAACCAGCACTCAGAAGAATTTGGATCATTCTCTCTCCTTTTGTGAAGACTTCTTGTGCTGTATCGCCCCACACAATGATGTCATCAATGTACTGCAGGTGCTCAGGAGCGCTGCCCTGTTCCAATACAGTTTGAATCAACCCATGGCAAATGGTCGGGCTGTGTTTCCACCCCTGGGGCAAACGGTTCCAGGTATACTGAATGCCCCTCCATGTGAAAGCAAACTGTGGCTTACATTCTTTGGCCAAAGGGATGGAAAAGAAGGCATTAGCAATGTCAATGGTGGCATACCATTTGGCCGCTTTTGACTCCAGTTCATACTGGAGTTCTAACATGTCCGGCACAGCAGCACTCAGTGGGGGTGTGACTTCATTCAGGCCACGGTAGTCCACCGTCAGCCTCCATTCTCCACTGGCTTTACGCACTGGCCATATGGGGCTGTTAAAAGGCGAGTGAGTTTTGCTGATCACTCCCTGGCTCTCTAGTTGACGAATTAACTTATGAATGGGGAGCAAAGAATCCCTGTTGGTGCGGTACTGACGCCTGTGCACCATTTTTGTAGCAATCGGTACGTGTTGCTCTTTTACTCGCAGCAGCCCCACAACAGATGGATCTTCTGACAGGCCAGGCAAAACAGACAGCTGCTTAATGTTGTCTGTGTCCACAGCAGCTATTCCAAAGGCCCATCGATACCCCTTAGGATCCTTGAAATGCCCCCTTCTGAGATAATCAATACCTAGTATACATGGAGCCCCTGGGCCCGTCACAATAGGATGTTTTTGCCAGTCCTTACCAGTGAGGCTTATCTCGGCCTCCAACACAGTCAATTCTTGAGAGCCTCCGGTCACTCCAGAAATATGGATTGATTCTGTCCCTTCATGACTCGAGGGCATCAGAGTGCACTGTGCACCAGTGTCCACCAGGGCCTTATATTTCAGTGGTTCTGATGTGCCAGGCCATCGAATCCACACAGTCCAATATACTCTATTATCCCTTTCCCCCCCCTGACTGAGGGCAGGGCCCCCCTATTCATTACCTGTGGTAACTGGAGCAACTGCACTGGTGGTTGATCTGCTTTGTAGTTCTTTCACCCGGGCTCGTAGTACAGGAGTAGGTTGACCGTGCCACTTCCCCATGTCTTCTCCATGGTCACGTAGGTAATACCATAAGGTAATTCGTGGTGTATTATTCCTTACTTGAGCCGGAGAGCGTCTGCCTCTAACAGCTGAGATTTTTGATCGTGCACGTAAGAAGGAAGGTTCATCGTCTTTAGTTAGGTGGGCTCGCAAAAGTCTCATCGTCTCCTTCATCTCCTTCACATCCTTCGCTAGACTTGTTTGATTATCCTGATCTTCATCAAGCGTTTCTGATACTGCTACAGGTTTGTCACGGTTAATCAGTTGAGACACTTGCTCCGTCATTCTTGATATTGCAGCAACGGCAGAATGAATTGGGGACAGCAATTGTTCGTAGTTTTGAAGCGTAACAATTAATTCATAAATTAAGGGTGTTCTCTGTTGTTCCTGGTATCTGTCACACGCTGACGTTAGTGTAGCAGCATATTTGTCCGGCGCTGTTGTCACGATTTTCTGCCATATCTCAGGCGTTGTCCTCACTCTTTCAGGGTCGCGGTTTTGTTGTGGGTGGTTAGGAACAAAGTCAGGGTCATACAACATTTCCACCACGCCTATTTCCCTCAAATACTGGATACCCTTTTCAACTGTATCCCATTTTTTCATTGCAATCTTCAAGCTATTTTTGAAGGGATACTTTTCCTTCACAGCTGTTAACACTCGTTCCCAGAGGGAGGCAGCCTCATCCGAACACCGACTAATTCCTCTATCAATAGCTGGATCCCTGGCAATGGCACCTAGTTGGCGAGCTTCATTACCATCCAGAGACAAGCTATGGGCCCCACTGTCCCAACAGCGAACCAACCAGGAAACAATACTTTCATTCAGGCGCCGTGTGAACTCCTTTCTTGAACCTTGGATTTCAGTCATCTTTAGAGGCCGGCGAGTAGTAATAGAGACTTCCTCTTCATCACTCTCTTCTGCATGTCTCTTAGTTTTCGCTTTTGCCTTTCGCGATGGTGGTGGTTTTGAGGAGGGCCCCTCGCCTGGATCTTCCTCCTCCTCCTCCTCTTCTTCTCTTTTTCGTTCAAGACGCGAAGACACTCGTTTCCATTTCTTGCCCTCCACAGGAGCAACTGGTATTGTTACTGGTGTCTCCTTTGATTGATTAGATTTGACTTGGGGATTTTCCCCTTTGGCTTGAACCTCAGCTCGGAAACTCTCTCTCTCCCGAATGGTATTATATAGGGCACGGTAAGCACAAGCCAAACCCCAAATAAGTTGTACCTCCTTAGATTTATGTAAGCCGCATAGTCCCTGACTCAAATACTGGCTTAGTTTCTCAGGATCCCACAGGTGTTCAAGAGTAAAATCCCACGACACTGCGGGTCCCCATGCTTCTAAGACCTTTCCCAAACCTCTCCATATTCCCTGCCAGTCATCATTCTCTTGTTTTGGAGGAGACTCCTTATTACAAATGCGTATTACCAATGCATTCAGGAGAATTGATGACACGCACACCAACATGAGTATTAATTCAAGATTCGAAAAACGTTTAACAAACCGAGAAGAAAAACTGGAGACTGGTCTGAACATCGTGTTGTTTGTAAAATTAGCTATTCCATTTGGGATGTAGATGTTTGTGAAATTAGCCATTCCTTCTGGGATGTAGTTGTTTGAGAAATTAGCCATTCCTTCTGGGATGTAGATGTCAAAGTTCAAATCATACCACATTGCAAATAGGTAAAACATAGGTGTCTCCATCAGTGTCATTAGGTACCTATATATGGTTGCAATTCCACAACACATAATTATGAGCTGGATTATTGGCCAGTAGGTTGTGACTAACACCATTGCTTTTAATCCTTTACCCAGCACCCCCACGATAACGAGTGGGTTCATCGCTGGTGCTTGCTAAAAAAAGGGTTAATGAATTGAAGCTAACAAGAGGAGAGGAAAAAAAAGGCACTACCCAGACTAAGTAGTGCTCAAAGTTTACAAATATCCCAGAACACTGGCAGTACGCCTAATCTTTCAAGGTCAGGTTTTCCAGCACAGAAACCTGAACTACTGATAATGCTCCCTAACGAAGCTCTCTAAGAGCAGAGAGAAAAAGAGATTCGTTCAAAAAGCTAAAAAGCAGTTCGAGCCCCACGTTGGGCGCCAAAAATCTGTCACGGATTTGACCAGATCAATCTATGTCCGTGACAGGGGCGACAGGCCTCTGCCCTCTCCCCCCCCACCCCAGTCCCAGAAAATGGGAAGGAAGGAAGGGAGGAAAAGAACAGCGGCAACAATCTATGGAGGAAAACTTATTTTACTATAATATCGGAATACAAGATAACACAATAGATACAATTTAATTGCAATTGAGATTAATAAATCAGACAAGATGAGAGAGAGAGTTCCCGGGACCGATTCAAACCTGAAAAGCTTGGAACGGCTAGGAAAGCACCCTCCAGCACCCACTGCCAGGCAGCAAGAGAGCGCCCCCCCCCACCCGGAAGGGCCAGATCCCGTGACTGCTGTAATGTACAGGGATAGGTAGCTGGGATTGGGGCAGTGACACTTTAATGCCCCATACACTACATGATGTTTTGATGTGGAATACTGAAACCCAAAAACAAAAAAACAAAAACAAAAAACATAGAACCATGACATATGATCATTTCTAAAGTAAGTGGAGGCAGACATTTCAAGGAGATTCATCCCATTCCACACTTGTATGTTAAACAACCAGTGTCACCCAGTGACGTCCATCTCTCTCTTTAGAATACAGAGAGCATTTATTCTTCAGACTGAGACTTAGATGACTTTGATAGATAATATGAAATGAGATGAATGCACCCCTACTTTCTTTTGTACAAAGGGACAAAGGCACTGCCAATGGATGAAACAATCACTTACAAACTGACTGACACTCTTTGACATGACATTCCTTGTTAGTGAAATTTATTTTTGATAGATTTTCTGTCACACTGCTGTTGACTTTTTTAAATGAAAAATATATTTTGAATTGATTTTTCTTTCTAAATTAGAAGAAATCAACTGAAATCTCTCTTTCTTCTTAAGTTTTATGGTTAATCACAAATTTTGGAAAAAAGAAAAAAAGAACACAACAAAACACATGGCTTTTACTCAGAATATATTATGATTCTATTTTAAGATGGATTTTCAAAAACCTGAAAAGTAATCCTTCAATCATCTTTAATCCAATCATCTCTAAATTAAAAATCCTTCAAATTCTTTTTCATGTAAGAAGTATACTACTGTAGTGGTTAAAAAACTGCAGCTGCTTTTGTAAGAGTATGGCTAGTACTCTATCTATGGTGTTTTGGCCAAATTCCAAGGCAAGTAATTACATTTACATACCTAAATTCACCCTAGTTGTTTCATCTGGATACTGCAATACTCTGTAAGCTCGTTTAGCTAATTTAGAACCCACATGAAGAGCAGAGGTTCAAAAGTTCAACTCAAACTTTATTAGGTTTGCGGTCCGCTTAATAATACTTAGCACTTAATTAATCTGCAGAACACCCTTGTGTGCTACTAAAGTTAGTATCACCAGGAGAGTCTATAAAAAGAAACAAAAAAGAGCCAGGAAGAAAAATGTCCATCCTTTAAAGCCATCTCTCATACTCAAATGGATGTTCAGATAGTACTTATTTCTAGTTCATGTTATTTAGTCTTGAAAGGCCATTAGAGCAGAGAAAAGTACAGAAAAGACAATGTGACAATCTACTCAATTTTCTGATTTCAGAGTGCTTATGCATGCATTCAAAATGAGCACATTTGCTTCTTTTCTTTCATAACTGAAGCACTGGATCCATAGATAGAAAAGGGAAATCTCTGCCACAGGGAAAAACGTCAGTAACAACAATAAGGCAATACTCAAATTATTTGAGTACCTGATTGACTTTTCATAATGTTTTGAGAGGCATTCCACAGCACCCTGAAGACCATCTTAGGCGGCAGTGATCCCATTTCTGAACAGGGGAAATCTTCTCAGGTCAGATCCCCATTCTTGTTTTGTCAGTACCATGACAATAAACAGACTGGCACTCCAGTTAGTGTGCTCAAATGCATTCTCAAGCAATGCATTATCAGGTTGTCTGAGAAGCTCCTATGTGTAAAAGAAGTAGGGGGAGGAGTGCTCATACTCAATTCTGAGATGGCTACCCTTCAGCACTTAGGGAAGTACTCATGGTTGCCAAAAAGTTGCTGCTCTCTGTTTATTTCTCCTGCCTTGTAGGAATTGTTCCCTTAATGCTGTCTTGAGATCTCACTGTTTGATCCATCTCCTTTCATTAGGGCCTGGTAGAGGTCATTAAGTCCAGTTTTTTTTTTACCTAATGAGTCTCTACCATCTTCTCTACACCATTTGCAGAGACAAACCCTTTCTTTGTTGCAGAATACTCTAATTACAGAAACCTAAGTCTAAGCTGTCTAATCTCGTGGAATTGTGGATATGTATAATGTATAAAAGAAACGGAAACAGCAGCATTCACAAAGATTTCCTTTTCTGAAGTTTACGACTGCATTTACAGTCAGTGGCACATGTCACAGTCTGCATGGACTTATGATTAGGTCTACATCTGATCTTCATCACAATAGGAGTCTCTAACACTTGCAATATCTTTACTGTCATGACACTCTTAACAATGGTAACTACCTCTGATCAGTTAGGAAAACTGAGACACAAGATGCTAAAAAGATTTGCCAAGGAAACCATGCAGTGTATTTGCGATATAGGCATGACACCTCAAACCCTCAACCAATGACCACTGCCCATCTTTCCTTTCTATTGGACTACTGATTTTTTATGATTTTTCTAGCTGTGGCTCTTTCCTGCTCCACTGCATTGCCTGTGGCATAAACAGGAGAAATGTAGGACCTTATCCTGCTAAAAGATCCATGCATGGAGAGTTATATCCACAAGGTGCACTAACTTCAGGTGAACTGTACATGGATACAAGGGATAAATCTTTGTGAACATAAGCAGTAGGCATAAATATTTCCATGGTAGATGTTTTATGAAGTGTCAGGTACATCTTAAATAGGGTAACAACAAAGCCATATCCAGATGTTGTATTGCAATTACATCTTGCTTTAAATTGTCCAAATTTTTATGTCCCTTTGGTGTCCCTCTTCTTCACTGATCATTGGAAATCAATTTATTCCCTCACTTTTCCACCATGATTTTCTTAAATTATTTTAAATTATTAAATTATTTGCTCCAGGAAGATCAAGACAAGATCCTGATTGTCACAAAGGCTGATGTCTCTTTTCTCAGACATCTGTGTACAGCATAATCCAAGCTATTTGAGGGAAACTCATATGATCTGTGATCCTGTTGAGAGAGAAAGCAAGGTGCACTTGTGAGGTAATATAATCTTACAAGTATTATTATAGAATCATAGAATCATTAAGGATGGAAAAGATCACTAACATCACCTATTCCAACCATCAACCCATCCCCATCATTCTCATTAACCATGTCCTTTAGTGCCACATCTGCACATTTCTGGAACACCACCAGGGACACTGACTCCATTACCTCCCTGGCAGCAAGTTCCAAAGCCTTGCCATTCTTCTGAGAAGAATTTTTTCCTAATATTCAACTTTGACAAGGAATGAGCAAGGACAATCAGAGGAGTCCAGCCTTTTCCTTCCACCCACTCAACCTAGTTCCTGAAGCTACCTTTCTTGCTTTAGCATTCATTTTCTCACTGAAGGATGAAAGAAAGGTATTGGTTGCACTTTTTGATTCTCAAGGTATTTAGCACTTCAGCAAGCTTTCCTGGCAGAAAGAAGAGTTCTTGTCTTTACACTGCTTCAACAACATCCTCAAAATAAAGGGCTTTTCTCCTGCCATTGGCACTTGAGACTGAAAGGAACTGCAAAACACAGCAATTAAAATACCAAGAAAAGTGCACTGAAAGAGGCTCTACAGCCATTTAGGATACCTGAGGGCATAATGAAAGATAAATCTTCCATCTTTGCAGAAAAATGCATCTCACTATTCATCCAAAGCCAAAGTAAAAAACTACAGCTGCAGCAAAAGTTTTGGAGAAGTCCTAATGCAAGTATTTCCTATACTTCTAGGCAGGTATTAGAGAGCTTTTCCAAGGTCAAGAAAATATTGTCTTTCTAATCACTCCTTGTTTTCTGGGTAAATCAGATTGTTCCAGACAAGCTTAGAATTTCAGACTCTCTACAGAGTCTGCTAAGAAACAAAATTGTACTTCCCAAAACAGAGGGAATAGTATTTCCTATACAATCTATCTTCTCTCTTCTGCACCCTTGGTTGGAGCCATCTCTTTGCCAGTCTTAGAAAGACAAGACTGAAAGAAAATAGATGCATGAGAAAATTTGACGAAATCAATACAGCTCGGAGACTGAAAAGTAACAGAAATAAAAGACAAAAAATGTAGATGACTTATTGAGAATAAAGTAAATTGGAATGAACGTTTCTAAGATGGAACAGAGAGTGGGAATTTGCCATACCTAAATTCAGCACTAAGACTGGGGAGAACAACCAAGCATTGTAGGTGCCTGCCACCGTCCAACTTTTCTCCCGGTAATTAAAAAACTGCTGCCTGCCTGTGCCTCTTATTAAAAATACTGACTTCAGGATACTAGGTCTGAGACTGGAATGATGACCCAGATGACTCTTACTGACTTTGCCATGTAATTATCTTTGTACTGTCTTCCCCTTTGTTGGAGGCAAGTCCTGGCACTGTCTAACTGGTCCTTGAACAGTGCAGTCTGCCTTTCTCCACCAACACGCAAAGCATTCCCAACTCACACGTGACACAGAGATTGCTAGGGCTGACCAGAGGGACACGCAGTGGCTCTGATCAGACTTCTGCTGTTCTCCGTCACCTTATGTATACTTAGGACCAACCCTGTCCCATCTGATCAAGGGACCCTTTGGGACGCTCTCCTGACCCTCACGCCTTTCTTTCCAAGAAGCCCAGATCTCAGCAGTGAGTGCCCAGCAACTCCCATCTCCATGTGCAACTAGGACACACATAGTGAGAAAAAGACCACAGTTATCCCACATGGCACATACACAGTTTATAGTTTCACATACTGCTGTTACCATTCCAAGCTCCAAAAAGCCTGTACTCTTCCATCCCTTGCCTCCCCCAGTAGACAAACACAATCTCACTGAGCTTTTTCACATTTTGGAGCTGCAAATTCTCTCATTATTACCTATTTACTTTCTTTGCCTGCTGCTCACAACCTGATCTCTGCTCTTAGGTGAAGGTCCAGCTGGAAAAAATAAGCTTGCTCTTCAAGTTCATCCTGTTTTTAATCTGCTGCTGTCACACTGAATTCCCTGTGGGGGTTTTCTTACTTCCTATTGCTTTCCCTCTCTGCTATAAACCTCACAAATATTAATCTCTTTTTGTCCCAATTTTCCCTTGCCTCCCATCTTTTATTTGTCTAAAATGCCTGCCAGGACTTTTCACACTTCATCATGTCTCCAGCAATACCGGCCCTGGGCCAATGCCAGAGACTGCAACTTGACAAAATGTGTTGCAAGGTGGCTTTCCTTCCACACCGTCTGCAGCTGTCATCTTCTCTGAGGGCCTGATACTACAAATTAGCCAGAGTTGGCGGGAGACCGTAAGTTTTTACCTCCCAAAAGTTAGATTGGGAACAGAATTGCCAGTGAATTTTCTTTTAGGTCCCTGCATGTTGGACAAACATCCTGACTATAATTTAGATGCTTTATTGTGGCATTTTTGGCTTTTTTTTTGTTTATTGTGGTGTGCCAGCTCCCACTGTACTATAGCAGTACAAAGACTAGATAATTTGCATCATCTCATGCCATAACATGGCACAGTCTGAAATGTGAAAATCAGTTAAACAGTGGACTAATCTTAAATGGAAAATACTAGAAGGCAAGCAATATCATGCTAGAGAGATCACAGGAGTAAGTAACTTACTTTTGGAGATTTCAGTTCATTGGTTTTCAAGGCCTGATTTCACAAAGGCACAAAGATGGAATAGCTGTTTGCATATCATACTGTCCTAGGGATTCCTCACTCAAGAACATCCAGTAGGTTCTGTTTTTTTGCAGCGCTGTGTTTTGGATCAGTGACTGGGAACAATGTGCTCTGCATATTTTATGTTGTGAAATGCCACAATATCTTCATATCTCCATGTATGCAGAGTGAAACAGATCAAGATGGATTAGTGAGAGAATTAAAAAAATAAGAATTGTTGCTTTCATATTTTTCTCTTTCAAAATCAGAGAAAAAAAACAATGGTTATGCAGAAGGCAAAAAAAAACCCACATCACTCATATAAAAACCACTATGTTACAGATCTTAGGCTGATCCAGAGCCGAGAAGAAAAGAGTTTCTTGCAGGAAAAGATTTCACGAGACTTCCCAGAAGCATGACAGTGGTCATCTGCATTGTCTGCTGAAGCCTTGCCAACTGGAGGCTCTCAGGTTGTTGGCCTACAGCCCTGTAGTTTATACTTTGATCCTTGGAAGACCATAGAGAATAGTGCTAATAAAGCAAACTGTCGGAGGTTTATAATTTGAGTTGATGGTACAGCAGAGAGATGGTAGGTTGGCACAAGGGGACTCTGGAACAATTAAGGAAAAAATGGTACTTGCTCAGTGACGGCATCAAACATCTCCTGAAACAAAGAAAACCATTCTTCAGTGTCTGAGGTCCCCATGGGATGAGTGGCATCTGGCAGGGCTGATTATGCGGTATTCAGAAAAAGGATGAGCAATCACAAAGAAATAAATCAATTGGATACTAAGATGTTAACAACGGTCTCTAGAGGATCCAGGAAACTCCTTAGAGCTTATTTCACAAATCACAGCTTTTAAAAATTCATACCTCCCATTTGCTCTATGATCTCTCAGATATATTATTATTTTTATCATAATATTTCATTATGATTATTGTATTTTTAGAAAATTCCATGTTTCTTAAGTTCAATTCAAGAATTATGATGACAAACCATATAGCAAGTTCTACCTGTAGGTGGCATGAATAAATGCATCTCTGTTGACTTTAGTGGGGTTAGGCTGATTTATACCAGCTGTTAGTCTGGAAAGATTATTCATTCCCCATGGTAAAATAAGACGTTTTTCCTTGGAGCGGTTCAATAGACTGGGCCAAAGGGAATCAGCAGTCTTGGACTCCCCAAGCAGTCCTGCTTCTGATCTGTTGCATGACCTTCAGCAAGCTACCTCACTTCCCCAATCTGTTAACTCCTTTACCATACTCAGAGTTTTATGAAAATCTTCATGACAGACCACCTGTAGGAGAGACTTTATCTTTCAACTTCCTACAATATTGACATCCTCATCCACTCTACTCTCTACTGTAATCCAAATAAGGTACGACAATGCCTGGTTGTAATGCAGTGTTGCCAGGCTGAAAAGTGAATTTCTCCCATGATGCTTTCCAGCTAATGTATGCCTATATTTATTTGAAGAAAGCAAAGAATATCCTTGTGGAACCATCACCCATTTCCAGACGGAACACATAGCAGTCCCAGTGGAATGTCAGCTATGGAAATCACAAAAATAAGCCAAAAAGTAAACACATTAAGTTTCAAGTTTGAAAGATCTGAACATTTTTGCTGGCATTAAACTCTCTCATCAATGCAGATTCATGCAGATAGCTTGAAAGAGAAAAGAAAAACTTAAATGAAAACATAAATATTTGAAAATGCGCTACTGTTCTGTGCATGTTCCTGCACACTTTTCATCTTAACACTTATTGGCTGCACAGTTAGATCACATAGCTCCGTGAAACTGAAATGAATGTATCAGTATGATATGGACAATTTGTTTTTCCCTTTTTATCCTTTTGTTTCAATTCTCATGAAATCCAAAGGCATCAACCTTGATGTCAAGGCACATTAACCCATATTACCAACTACCATTTCCAAACCAGAGACATGTTGTTTTTTTTGTCCCCAGAAATCCCCTATGATGGGAAAGATCAATACAGTCTCATATTATTATCTTATTTTGTACATTACACCACTTCTACCATAAGACAGAGCTGCCCTGAACAGCTGCATTCAGCAGAGATAAAAAACAAAAGGGATTACTGAATCACCTAGTCACTGTAAAGTATTTTCTGCATAAAAACAAGATACACAGTTCCCAAGTTTCTGCTCAAGCTTTTTGCTAAGTTAAACTGAGTTCTGAGACTTTTCTTCCAGTCTTCAAAACAAGCTATTGGTACTTTCCATATTCTCTTCTTATTCTTCAGTGTGCTTTTGAAATTGGTAGAGATCAGACCCACATGCAGTATTCCTATGTCTGTCTTACCTGTGTCTTACGCAGAAGCAGAGATCCTTTTGTGTACTATTCCAGGAGTTGGAACTAGATGATAAATGTCCCTTCCAATCCAAACTATTCTGTGATTATCTTGTGTCTCATGCAGCCATGAATCACATTAGCCTATTTGGCCCTATTTTGATGGGAGCACCATTATTCAATTGTAAATTCACTGCAATCCCTCATATTTTTTAAGATATATGTATATATCTTGAAAATATATATCTGTATAATATGTACAGGAAAAAGACAAAGAAGAAAAAGTTTGGAAGAAAGTGATTATCTCCTTTCAGTTTATTCACACCATGATTCTACCAGAATCACATTCTCACCCCATCCAATCACAGACAGTTTAAAAAATTTACATTCATCTCTGCAACCAATGGTATAAAATAGGCACTTTCAGGAATTGATTCATTATGTTCCAGAAGGAGATTTTAACAGAGATACCTGAACTGTACCCTGGAGTTATATCTCTCCCCTTCTGCAGCAGAGAACTACTACATTTTCAGACAGTTATATTTGGGTGAAATCAATCTGTGTCAGGCTTGCGCTTCTATCCTCCCCTTATTTCAGTATCTAAAGGGAATTCCTTTCAATACCTAAATGGGAGCTACAAGAAAGAAGGGAACAGACTCCATAGCAGGGTCCCTGGTGATATGACAAGGAGAAGTGGTTTCAAACTAAAAGAGGGTAGATTTAGGCTGGGTATAAGGAAAGAATCTTTTACAGTGAAGGTGGTGATGCACTGGCACAGGCTGCCCTGAGAGGTGGTGGGTGCCCCATCGCTGGAGACACTCAAGGTCAGGCTGGACGGGGCTCTGAGCACCTGATGGAGCTGTAGGTGTCCCTGTTCATTGGAGGGGCGTTGGACTAGATGGCCTTTAAAGGTCCCTTCCAACTCTAAGGATTCTACGATTCTATGATTATCTGGAAGTTTCTCGGCCTTGGACATGCAATTTTGAACCAGGCTTTATTAAAGAACAATTTGTTTTAACAACTTATTAAGTTTGTGTCTGTAGGGCTCTATTAATAACGGATACAGACCTTTTCCCAAATTTTGTTTTGCCTGTCAACATTAAACTTACTGATTACATAATTATTTTTAGATCACAGGTTAAATTCTTTTTAAATGTTGGGCCTGGCCCATATGACTTCAAGATGCAACACAGCCGGAAACTTTTCTACTTGCTCATGATTTCAATAAATTAGAACTATACTAATTATCCAGTTTCTACTTAATTTCAAGTATTATTTTTTTTTCTCTGTTTACAATCTTACTCTTTCCAGGTCCATTGAAACCAGGGGTAGAGTTTTATAGAGCACTTGTAGTGATAAAATCATTAAATTTGAAAATTTAGGGGCAATTCAGATTTGGCTTTTCAAAGGCCCTGTGAGGGATTTACTACCAAAATTCGTTAATCTCTCTTGAAAATGTTAAGGCATATTAAGATACCATTTTAATCCCAGTCTTTTCCAAATTTGTTTACAAGTCACAGGCAAACACAAGACATGTTTCTACACAGCCACTTCCCTCCTCCCTAGATATACAGCGTGATAGTGTCAACAAAACTATTAGTATGTTCAGAACTTCTCACACATATGCTGGGATATTTGTGAGCTATGAAGCACTCATTCGTCTTCAACATGATGTAAACAGAGAACAAGAGAGCCAGCTGAAGCCGTCGTTCCTTTAGTGTGATTTTTACTAAATACTACATAAAAGGTAAACTTTTGCACCAGATGTTTGTACATTTATGGAGCTAAGAGGTCAGAGAAAATAATAGAAAGTTTTTCACCATTTTATTATGAGCTCCAACTTCTCTGCAATAGTAATATTCACATGTTAACATTTTGGACAGGTTAAAATCACTCTGGAATATTTCAGAAAGGAAGGTTGTTCCTACTGAGTGTGTGTGGGTTTTCATTCCTTTCTCTTTTTCCTTTAAATAATCAGGAGAAAATAAAAAAGCAACACAAGTTATTTGATTAATTGAGTAGTTTCCATAGCAGCTGTGAGCCAGGTGGCTGGAACCAGTAACTTAGGATGCTAAATTCTGGGTAATTAGTTTATTTTTAATCTTTTAATTCTGTGGGAGTGAAGTTTAGTGTGATAATGGGAGAGGTTTTGCACAGAAGTGTCTTGACTGATGTGTTATTATCGTTTAGTTTTATTGATGAAGCCCAGTCTTGTACAAAAAGAAAACGTGTGGAAAAATCTGAGGCAGAGCAAGATACAGTTTTCATTCTGACTTAAATGTCCCTAAAGGGCTTTTTTATATTTTGCTTTTATCAGGAGTTTTTTATAACTGAAAACCTGAGGGATTTGGTTCAAAAAGCACCTTGTGTTCATGCACAAGGACCCACTCTAACATAGGAAAAAAGGCTTTAATTGCAGAATGAGAAGGCATGGAAAACGTATTAACTGTGTCATTCTTTTACCAGCTCCTATTGTTGAGGGAAGACTGATTTTGATTATTTTACAATGTGTACATTTGCTGAGCAAAAGTTTTTTTACTACTTAATAGTCACGTTTCTTAACTTCCCACCCCCATTCTTTTTTTTTTTTCTTAATTCTCTCACTACTGGTTTTAGCTTTTAGAGCTACTTGTTCAATTTTCCAGGTTAAAGCAATGCAGTTTATTGTTTTGCTTTGTTTTTTGGCTTGAAATGCAGAAATGGATTGATGTATCATTGCTGTATTTTCCATGTTCTATCAAGTCTTTCTCTTCTGTGGATTAAAGCCAGTTAGCAGATGGATGTTTGTGAGTTGGAGGGAGTCCAAGGGGGAGGAGGCACTTCCTTTCAACTAGAGGCCCTCTGACTATCAGCTAAATATTTCATTAGAGAAAATATTCATTCTCAAGGATATTTTTACTGCCACTTTTCCCAAGCACGCTCTAAAACTACACAGAATAAACCAAGGAAACTATTGTGTTTCCCAGACCCATGCTGTGGTGGTTAAGAATGAAAGGGGACCAATTCAGACCACAGACCACACTTCCTGGCTTAAGCACAATAGCTTCGTTCCTTTAATAGAAGAATCACAGGTGTGCAGGTAAATTTAGCAGAAGCTTAGAGTTTCTCCTGGCTGTCTTGACTTTCCTTATTTGTAATAGGAAGCTAAGTCTGGTAGGCCAGGAGTTGAGTAGCCTGTGGTCTGCTTCCTCTGTACACTGCTTATACACACTGAGTGCGCTGACTTTAGCTTCCTAATTCAGATCAGAAGCACTCTTAACAAAGTTTTCATTTGCTCTTATGGTTCCTTATTTTGGATCTTCAGATTTCAGTTTGTAAAGACACCCGTGCACTAAATTCCAAGTTCTGTAGGAGTGTTACGTACCATTTCAGTCTGCACTCCCCAGCCTGCCTCCTCCTGCTTCGTCCTGTATTGCTTTCCCCATGAACACTCTTCCCACACTCACTGACTTCATTGTTTGCTTTCAGCTGCTGCTCAAAGAGCTTCATTTGCAGAGCACTTAATGTAACCTCCATTCTGCCCTCACTGACAAATTCTGTTGCGGTCACTGTAGTAAAGAGGTTGATAGCTTTTCCTTTAAAAACAAACAAACAAACAAACAAACAAAAAAACCACTAAAAACACAGCAAAGTAAACAATGCCATATCCCACACCAAAGAAAGGGAATAGTTTAATCTGAAATACATTCTTTCCTTCTTTGTACACTGGCAGGTACTGGCAGAGCTATTGTTACCTTACATAATGTTACCAGTTTGATTTTTGTCTCACTGCATTACGGAGACCAAACCTGTAGCTATAAAGGTAGCAAGTGCTACAGATCTCAGGGTGAGGAGAGGGCAGCAAGGGGAAGGCTCTCTTGTCAGCCTGAAAAAAAAGGCTCTTCTGGCTATTAGGAGATGGAGGAATATTTTTCACCCTGAGAAGCCCATCTGTGCTTGCAAACATAAACACACAAAGGTGAGAGGTCATCTTATTATTCAGGTAGGACAGAATGCAGCTGAATCCTGTCCAGCTGAGCTGGACTGTTGCTTTGAACCCCCTAGAAACATTAAAGATCACAGAACTCCATTGTACAACTGCTACATTTCTTGGTTTGTTCATTTGTTGTTTTCTCTCCTCTCAGAGTATTTTTGAACTGGGTTTTTAGTGAATATTTGCTTTGTCTTGTTCACATTGTGAAGTGAGAAGGATGTCAATAAACTACCTTTTTAAAATTCCAGATAAATCTGTGAAAATTAATTTGAGTGTTCTTTATTCTGATCATTATTTACAAAGTATTCCATGTTGGGAGAGGTTGAAATTCTTTAAATACTTCTATCTGTTTCCACCAAAATTCAGAATAGTTAGGAAATGTGTATGGAGAAGTATAAACAGGAGACTCTTTTTTGTTGAAAATTTCACCAGATTTTGCTGGAAATGTACCAAGCTGCTTGGTGTTTTAAAAAGAGGGCATCACTAAATGCTATCTAAATTGAACACTTTATTTTCTTGCAATTAATCAGAATAAGATTCTAAATAAAAGTGCAGCGTGACTTTTCTCCTTCATTATCTTAACCTCTAATGTGGCCAATTTGTCACTCCAGTCCTCAAAATGGAGGGGGGGGGAGGGGGGGAGAAGAAAAAAAAAAAAAGAGAAAATCACTGTTCACTCTGTTTCTCCATTTCTTGCTTTCTGTTCTCAGGTAGACATATTAGTACCCTACTTTCCTATTTAACAAGACGAAGGATAAGAATGTAGGAAGGCTGGAGGCTGGAAGTCAATGAAGCCGTGGTGATTTGCGGTAGCTGAGGATCTGGTGCCTGTCACCCCTGTGTCCCTCTTGTGATGCACTTCTCTCTCCCTACACTCCTGCCATTCGCAGCCTTTCTCATGGTAATCTGTAGAATAGCTTCAAGGAATGATAGTCCACTACGACTGCAGTTTATCATATCCATGTCTTCACTAGTCTAAATAGATGTGTTTGTATTCCTATATATACCTATGACAGGACAGATCTGGAACAGCTGTTGGCATTGATAAATGGGCATATGTTCCTGTGCTGATCCACATCTACAGTGTTTAGGAAAGTCATTCATTAAATATAGTCACATATGAATGGATACATGGATATGTACTTAGGCCAGCATAAGTCTCTCTTCTCAGTGATGAGCCATTTCTGTTTTTACTAAATCTTTCCTTGTTCTCTCTGGGGAAAAGCAACCCTGTGAAGCTGCTATATTTTGGGACCCAAGTTGAAATTGAATCACTTGAAATTTTTGTCATGTGCAATATGTTTCATGGTTTACTGCTACAATTTCTGGAAAACATTCTAACTGAATATAAAGGAGACAATAGCAATGAAAAACAGGAACAATCATACCAAGAAGGTGCTATATATTTAATGCCATTATTATTTAAGCAGCAGCTTCCTGTCCTAATATTATAATGTGAGAAGGAGCAGCTGCCCCTGCTTTGGGGACATTGGTAGACATTGCTATTTACTCTGAATTGGATTCAGATCACATGCAAACCAAGCTATACTTCTTTTGAAGTCAACAAAAGTATTCCTGGCAGATAATATTTACTTTTTAGGGATGGTTAATTAGCAATTGCTCAATGAAGATACACTGATGAAGCAGCAACACATGAACTGTAGGTATAATTATTTTAACATCTCATTTCATATTGATACTAACTGTTCTCAAACAGAGGTGTTTACTGCTGAGAGCAAAGGTCTTGATGATACAAGCATATCGTACTTTATAAACAATAGCTGATGTGAGTAGGTCTTGGCACATTTTTGCAGTGCAAGATTCTTCTGCTCAAATGTCTATGTGGTAAGGAAATAAGGATTTGCATTTCCCAAACAGGTTTTGTTCTTGTCAGACTGTAAACATTTAAACAAACGTAATCATCTGCTTTGTCATCATTCCTGAGTTCAAATAACTTCTGAGAAAAGGTTTATTACTAGGAAAAAAAAAAAAAAAAAAAAAAAAAAAGTATGAGCCTGAAGCTTCAGGGCCCTTTTTGGCAGGCTTTGCAACTTGAAAAAAAATACGTAACTTTTTATTAAAGATAAAGAATTAGTTTCACAGTGCCATTCTCTTTTTATCGAGTCTCTCATTACTGAGCAATAATGCACCATTAGTGCATGAGGCCAGGATCCCGTTTCTTTTTCTCTGCCTATATGTGGTGGTTGTAAATTTGCTGCCATGTCTCCCTGCTAAAGCATCACCTCCCTCAGCCTGAGCAAACCCCCTTTGAGAATAGTGCTCCTCCAGGGATTGCTTTCTAAATTATTTTGGGAATGAATTACTCTGGGTTGTTTAACTAGATTAAATAACGTTAACTCTGACTGATTTTAACCTGGGATGTAGCTATGAAGCTGTCCCTCAAGCAGCTCAGGCAGCAGATAACTGTTGTCAGACACACACAGGGACAGCCAGAGGAACTCAACAGCTTCATCAGCGATGTCTTTTATGGAGCCTGTGAGACCAAACCCCAAACATCCAATGAGTGGACAAAGGAGAGGGCTAGAGGTTGCTTTGTCCATATGTCAAAGAAAGGGACTGTTTGGCAATTCCTGGACAAAAAAAAATCCAATTGACTGACTGACAAGACTGACTGAAGAAATACTTCACAGCAGATTAGTTGCCTTGATTCAAAATGCACCAGTAACAATCACATCTAAGTTTTGCCAGTGCTCATACATTCAACAACAAGCAAAAAATATTTTCTTCATTTTGACACAAATATCATTATAGAATTATAGAATGGCTTGAGTTGGAAGGAACTCCAAGGACCATCAAGTTCCAATCCCCCTGCCACAGGCAGGGCCACCACCCTCCCCATTAATACGAGACCAGGCTGCCCAGGGCCCCATCCAACCTGGCCTTGAACTCCTCCAGGGATGGAGCATCCACAGTCTCTCTGGGCAGCTGTTCCAGCACCTCACCACTCTCTCTGGGAAAAACTTCCCTCTGATATCCAATCTAAATCTTCCCTCCTTTAGCTTAAAGCCATTCCCCATTTTCCTATCACTATCTACCCAAGTAAAAAGATGATTCCCCTCCTTTTTATAATCACCTTTTAAATACTATTTTGATTCAGCTTGTAGAAGTAAAGCAAAATAAAAATTTTAAAAAATATATCAAGTTCCCATGTTAGCTTGTATGTTCTCAGGAATGTCTTACTTCCCCTTGCTTTATCCTTTTGTTGTATTAAAAATCAGGAAAATAAAGGATTAAATATGAAAGTGCTTCTTTTACTTTCTTTACTTTTTCATATTTCCACATTTCAGAAAAGTTAATAAATGTTTTCATTCTACTTTCTATCCCCTTTAGAAATATTTTGTCAATGTTATTCAGGTGAATTAAAAAAAAAAGGTATGGGAGAAGATGTGAATTCCTTCTTTTTTATTTTAAACTCTCATTTGGCACACATTTTTCATGTGAATATAAGCCAAGCCAAACTAATAAAATTTAAAGGGGAGCGTGAAAAGCACAAAATGCTTTTTATTTTCCTTCAGTTTCCAAACAACCCAGAGCGGCTTCCTTTTTAACATCATGTTAATACATTAACGTTAACATCATTTAAGACATTAACAACATTTTAAACAAAGACAAAAATGTTCAATTTGATGACAAGATTTGAAGTCACACAATGTTTCTCCAACTAGGAGACCTCTCTGTGGGCTTCTCCTCCACCCAGCAGGTGGGTGCAAATCCCTGTAACATAAAATTTTCCTTTTCCCTTTCATTTGCTCTGAAGACCAGACTTCACTCAGTGTAAAAAATGTCTTCTCAGAAGGGTGCTCCTGAGAACTAGAAGACACCAGTAAAACTCTTCCCTATGGCCTTCTTCCAAATGCAGAAAAAAAGGCATTTTCATCACGGCTGGCTAAAGTTATCTCTGTATATATCTAAATCTTTCTATTGCTTTCAGAGAAGGAAGACCTGGTTTGTTCTGCGAGAGGAGTTTTGTGCCCATCGGTACAGTAAAGAGGGCAAAAAAAGTAGCAGATTGCAAAAGCAGAGGCATGCAGTATAAAGCCAAAGATTTTATGACTAACTGTAAAGAAGTGGTGAAATGCAATCCATCTGGAAAGTATTATGAACCATAAACTAGTAAAAGCTGGACAGCTATGAGGAACTGACCATGTATGACCTGTAGCTTTTTTGAAGAAATACTGCATTGATCCTCAAGAAGAGAACAGGCAAGTATTTGAGCTAGACTTCTGATATGTCCTTGCATCTCTACACAAATTTGGCAGTGCTCAACTGAAAGACTGCACAGTAGAACAAAACTTCACTACATGAGTGGCTACTCTCAGAATTTAGGATGTAAGATTTGAAATGCTTTATAAAACATCATTTCCAACCCCAAACAAGTCAGCATTCTGACTTGGAGCCCTGGGAGTTTTGTTATATGAAAGATTCTGCCCTGAAATAGCTTGATGGAAGACAAAAAGATCTCTCTTTCAGTAGCACTTCTAAAGAGTGTATCACTAAGATTTTATAGTTGTTTCCTCTGTAGGCATCACGTGGATGACCACTGTAATGATTTTCTTTACCAGGTACTTTGCAACTATAGGCATACTGGGGAGAACAAATGACCTCTTGTTTCGTAGGAGAACTCCTCCTGGTATGCATAATGTTATTCTTGTCCTCAAAGCTGGTCAGAATTCTGTGTTCCGAGAAATGTATCTGTGGCTGGGTATAATAAAAATTGTCAACACTAAATCCCACGAAACATAACCAAGAATAATACCTTGGATGTTGCATGTGGTATGTCCAGTCAATTTCCTGGAGGTTTTCAGTTTCAGGACAATTTCCTGGTAGCTTTGAGCTTTAGCACTTTCAGGTAGAATTTCTGTTAGGAAAAAAAAAAAAAAAAAAAAAAAAAAAGGAAGAGAAGAGAAGAGCCTGGAGAGCAAAGTAAAGAAATGGTATTTTTTACTCAAGGGAATGTTCAGTTACAACACAACAGTCTATCATGAAACAATACTGTGTGATTGCATCACAATCACAGTTTCAGTTTGATTTATGCGCTCCTGAGCTACTCAGTACCATGCTGTAAGAAGTATAATGTATTATTTCCAGACAAAACACTTTATTAACTTCCAGTTAAGGCTGAAAGTAACTACTGCTTATTCAGTCAAGAGTCTTTTTAGAAAACACTGAGCAACAGCCATAAGAATTCTAAATTTAGGTTTCATTTTACAGAAGAAAAATACTGCAAAAACTCAAAATACTAGAAGACAAATCTCTACTTTTGCAGTTTATTTATTATGGTCAACCCTGTTCTACTTCAAATAAATGGAAAAAAGGCACTTATTTGTAGGAACAATCCTTAGAAGACAGGCAGAAGCCATGCAGCATTGGTTATCTCTCTGATTCATCTTACCATTGATCTTGAAGTGTAGAATATTTTGTTTTATCATGCCTATAGTTCTGCAGACTCCATAGGCTTCTGTAGTCTCTCATCAAACCTAGAAATAGCTCTGAAGCACAATAGAAAGTTGTATCTCCAAGTATTTATATATATATATGTTTTATCAATTTTGTTGTGAAATTTTATGTTAGGTGTAATGTTACATTCTCATCTCCAGGAGGTGGAGGTAAAGGGAATAACTAAAAAACTGCTGTCAATTCCAACATTAAATTATGACTATACAGTTCCCAGAGCAAGTCGCTTTGCGGTGACAAAAAAGCCCCAAAATTATGTTTGGATTTAAAATTATATCTATTCCAGATACTTTCCCAAAGTATCTTTAAAAAGAAACAATATATTTGATCTATGAAATACTGTTTGTTTGGGTTGCATTCTGATCAAGGTTTTGGTTAGTAAGAAAAAAAAAAAAAAACAACTTATAATAAGAGGAGATCTGTCTTCATCTAAAAGGTATAGAAAAACTGGAGTCTTTCAATAATGTAATTTTTCATTGTCCCGTGAATCACACTTTCTGGGAGAAGGATTTTGCAGACAAATAAGGTAGGTCAATTACTCTAGTGAAAATGCATTATTTATTGACCAGAAGGTCAAAGGGGACCATGTGATGCAGGGAATTTTCAGGACGAATTATGATCATTTGTTAGGAAGGAAGAAATGTACATTGATATGTGAGGTTATTATGCACCTCCTGATCACAATTTGACCTTTCTTTTGCTGGAACTATATGTCACCTTAAGAGAAATGGAAACAGGACTCACAAACAGGCAGAGCCTTAATGCAATAATTAGAAAAACTAAATGAATGGATAAGTGAGAAGAAAACAAGCCCCTTTTGCATGCAAACACATGCACATTAGTGGATGAAACAAAATTTTGTTATAGAGACTAGATTCCATGTATTTTATTCCATGTAAAATTCTTTTTAAAGAATTTTGTTTAGAAAATAAAAAGAAGCTTAATCTTAAGGCAAACATTTGAAAGATTGCAGTTCACAGACATCTGAATAAATTAAATTCTTCTACTAAGCCCAGTTTTTTATAAAAGTCACCTACTTTATTCCAGTCTACCTGTCTTGCAAGATGTGGTATTCATATATGTGTCACAAAAAGAGGAGGAAGAATTATGAAAAATCCTAGAATAACCACATGGCATGATTGTGAAATGTTAAATAGTCCACAGATGGAGAAAAGGAATTTTTATTGCCCTAGTGGACTAGAGATTGTATATGTGGCAAAGTTAAGCAAAAACACTGTTACAGTCAGACTTGCAGTGCACTATTCCATACAGGTGCTTAGTAGGGGCCTGCTCCTGACAGGGTATCCATGGGCTGTACCTCTTCAAGGCTACATCCACTGCTGCACCGTGTGCTGCTCTATGGCTGCGCATGGAGATCCACTCTGTGCGTGGTGCCCATGAGCTGCAGGGGGACAGGCTGATCCACCACGGGCCTCTCCTTGCCCTCAGGGAGCTGCTGCCTTTTAAAATCACTTACAGATGCTTAAAGTAGCCAGTGTTGAGACATAAATATTAAAATTTAATTTTTAAATCCTCCCTCTCAGTTACATGTATTTGCACCAGGAAGAATCACGGGGAGGCCCCTCTACTCTGCCCTCGTGAGGCCCCATCTGGAGCACTGCATCCCAGCAGGGGGCCCTTAGCACAAGAAGGACGTAGAGCTGTTGGAGCAGGTGGAAGGCTGTGAAGATGATCGGAAGGCTGGAGCACCTCTCCTGTGTAGAAAGGCTGGGTTTGTTCAGCTTGGGTCTGAGGAGACATTACCAGTACCTAAAAGAAGCCTATAATCAGGATGAAGATGGTCTTTTTACATGGTCAGATAGTGAAAGGACAAGGGGGAATGATTTTAAACTAAAAGAGGGGAAGTTTAGGTTAGATGCTAGGGGCAATTTCTTTATTTAAAGGCATAGAATAGGTCACTCAGAGAAGCTATGGATGTCCCATCCACAACAGAGCAAAGGGGTAGGTGACTGGAACTGGATGATCTTTAAGGTCCCTTCCAATTCTAGCCATCCTGTGATTATGTGATATTCAGATTACAGTTATCAAGCTGTGTAAAGAACTGATGCATCTGTGTGAAAAATACAAAACAGCTCTCTCACATGCAAACTAAAAAACAGCTTCTCTGTTTAATATACTGCCAAACCTGTTAGTGGCGAAACACAGAGTGACCAAGAATCCTTCATTTCAATGAGGTAGTTGATAATTGCACTTCCTTATATTAAACTAAAAAATAGTAATTTTCAGGGTTGATTTCACTTATGTTTCAAAGCGGCCTTAGGAGAAAAAGAAAAGGAGGAAACTATGTAAGTATTTTATGGACAAAGGAATGCATCTAGCTAAGACAACTAACTATGATTGAGGACAGCAGCTATTCAAAGATAGCCTGTTTAGTAGCTCATTACTCTGGCAAAGCTGTGAAAGAAACATTATCTCAGACAAAAACTAAGCTTTTCCAAAAATTGCAAGTCAACAGATCTTCAACCACTGTGGAGAAAAAAAAAATAATAAAAAAAAAATCATTTGACTACACTGAATGAAATTAGTAAAACTCCTATCTGCACAACTACTGTCCAAAAAGGCTTGGGACTTGAAATCTCTAGAGCAGAATCTTTTTTATCAAAGTTTAAATTACATTTTATCACTAAAGCCTTAGATCAAGATGATCTTAGAGTTAGCAGTGCTGAGTCTGCACGAACTGAGACCAAGAAACATTTCTTTTCCATTCTTTCAACACTTCTTGGCCCAAGAAATGCAGAAACCTGATGTAAATGCAAAAAGCAGAAGACAACAAGGGAAGACAGATATATATATAATAGACCGTTGGGAAATAAAGGATGTTGGCAATGCAAAGAAGCCAAACTATATTTTTGGGGTCAGGATACCTGAAATTCAGAGAATACTAGATGGGAGAGACTGGAAGCTGTTTAAGGGTGAAGCCTGGTAGCTACCAGGTAAATGGAAGTTAAGATCAGGTAATGAGTTGGATGAAGGCATACAGAGGTTGGTAGGTATTTGGAAGTTAAATGAGTAGACTGAATGAGCAAGAGAGGAATCAGAGTGAAGTTAGAACAAGCCAGGCTCTAGGAAACATACTGGAAAGTATCACACTTGAGCCAATGCACTGAATAATTCCCAAATCAACACATTTTTTTTCTGAGATTCAGAAGTAATATAAGAGCCTCATCATTTTTCTGTTGAGTAGTGTATTTTGTTTGTTTTTCCTGGATGTTCTCTGGCAAAAAAAAGTCTCACTCTTCTCATGCTTATCCAGAGACTAAAATAGCAAACCCTCAGAGCCCAAGACCTGCCAGAGAAGGGATTTTTGAGATAGGCTATTGAATAGACTACTGCACCCTAGAATAATCTCTAGAAAGGAGGCAATGTCTCAGTTAAAGAATAATGTTCCGCATAAGGCATCTGAAATCCACTTTCGTGTCCAATTATTAAGACTATGACATTGTTTAAAGAATATTTCTTATATTGAAAATGACAGATACATTTTAACAGGCTTCAGAATTATTTATGTAGCGTCACACAGCTTCAATATTATGATGCACAGATATTTCCTTCATCACTGATTTGTAGTCTTTCTACAACTTCAAAATTGCCTCATGAAACTACTAAGTACTTCCTGGTTTAGCCTGAGTTCAGCAAAAACTGGAAGAACATGGCAACACCTAGGCTTGAGGCAACTTCAATGAAGCATAGTGAGTTTGTTTCACCCTATCTTGTTAACTCTTATAGTGAATGAGATACAGATAGAAAAAAACTCAGCTGGAGTAGTTCTGGCCTAATCCAAACATTAGAATTGCCAGAATTATGTTCAGCTGTAAAACTTCCACTTGCCCCTTTAATTGTGATGGGACTTCCCATCACAGGGGATTTCTGACTCATTCCCTGTAAGGAAGAAAATGCTATTGAAAGCATCCTTGACTGTAAAGGGAAATTAAGGAGGGGTTGTAGGGTTCGTTACTTAATTTTTAAAGAAATGTGCAAAAGATGAATTTTCCATCTTGAATAATTTATCAGTGATTTAAGATTCTGAATGAAATCAGAATGAAAGTTGAGCCAGAGCCCATGTGAACAACTGTATTCTCCTTACATGTCCAAACATACTAGAGGAAAAACAACACTGAATTGTGTTACGTGTTTTCTTCTTTCTACTCTTCATGTCTGAAACTTGAATATAATACATTAAAGGCAATAAGATGATATGGAAAATCAATTAATTTTTTCTTTAAGACAAAGGACACAAAAGATTTCACTATATCCTAATTTGGCTAAAGCAGATAAAAAATAGTTTTGAAATTATTTTTTTTTTCAGCTGCCTTTTCTATCAGAAAATAACTGTCATTGATAAAAAATTTCCAGCCAGCTTTCATATGAATAAAATAGGAAATGTAGTCTTTTTTTGTTGATTGAATTCCTCTGTGAAAATAACAAAATTGGTTGGACCAAAGAGAGGAGATGGCTCAATTCTCTAAACAGACTATCTCCACAATATTAATGAGGTTTTCTGGGAAGGCTGAACAATGGGTTCCACTCTTTCCATAGGAATGTGTGATTTTCCTGTGGATACATGCTAAATTTAAGAGGTTGGTAGCTCTTTAGCAACGTGTGGAAAAGTCTGTACAACTAATTCTTAATGTTGCAATCTGTGAACAAAGTACTCAAAATGCAATAGAAGTCATGCAAGAAACATCAGTTAGGAAGGCAGTAACAATAGCTTTTAAACAACATCATGGAGAGTTCATACAATTCCACTTTAAAGAATTTCTGGCTTCTCTTTCTTAATCCTGTGTTGCTTATTTTAGCCATGTCTGTGCTGTGTGGGGAGGTTGTACTATGCATCTAATCAGTTTAATGAATCCCATCTGTTGCAAAAAGACAGTCAATGCTGTTGTGCTGGGGACACCTAAAGATCTCACAACCTCTAAGTTTCTTCCATCTGTAAGAGTGTAACTTCTCTGATTCAATAAAGTCTAATGGGAATTCATGCAGAATGCTAAAGAATCCACAATTGAAATAAATTTATTAGATAAAAAATAAAGTGTAGAACTGATGATTGCCACGTATGACAAAAATACAGCGATAAGAGTCCTTATGTTCCCTCTGTAGTTGAAGAGTGACTCTAAGAGAAAATAGAATGAGTGTTTGGAAAAAATAATTAACCATATGCTCTCCCAAGCCTTCTGCACAGCTTTTAATTTGTATAAAATATGACCAGAGTCAGACACAGCAAATGGATGTTCCTACCTGTGAGTGTGCACCATTAATAAATAAACTGAGCTCTGAGACTCGGACATGCAGCATAACAGATGTGTAAAAAAGATAGCTGTGCCATAATATTCTGTATAAGAAAACTGGTAATAGACAATGATTGCAAAGGAGTAACAGAGTGGAATTGAGAGTGAAAATATTTCAGATTTGGCTCAGCCACGGTGTCCTACATTACTTAGACATGTCATTTTTTAATGGCTTTTTAATGATTTCCCTATAAAAAGGGATGGTATTCTCTAGATTTATAGAAGTTATGTTTAGAAAAAAAAGTCAAATAACAGCTTGTCTGCTGTCATAGACACAAGTTCATGACATAAAAGAAGACAAAATATGTCCTTCTACAAGGATATGCACCATGCATAGAGGATATAATATGAAATTTCATAAATCACTTTGTCTTTATTCTCTTCCAGTTATTCTATTTGGTTATTCAGAATTAGGATCAATCAGGAAAGTCATATGGGTCACATGGATATTTCTGTAATATTGTTATCCAGTGTATGCTCTCAGAATGGGACCACTGTCTGCAAGCAGTCTGAAAATTACAAAAATCAATCAATCAATCAATCAATCAATCAATAAATAAATCTAAAGCATGTATTTGTATATGAGATTACGTTTTCCATGAGATTGCATATTCATAGACAGTTTCTCCTTATGATCAGTGGGAAAATCACACCATTTGGCTCTGGGAAAAACAGCAGCCAATAATTAATACTTCCTGCAGAAACAGAGGCACTATAGTTTTAGAAGTTTGAACAAATGTTAATGTATTACAGAATTTATAAAATTAGGTAACAGAATCTGAAATTATCTGAAATTATTTCCCAAAGATTCAGATTGCATTACTTGAGATGCTGTATTAAAGAACAATAGCTATCAAAAAAAAGAAAAAAAAAAAAAGAAAAAAAAAAAGAAAAATTTCTAAGGTAACAATGCAGTAAGATTTGTTCTAAGGCTGTGCATTAAAATGGCTTTCTTATCAGGCATATTTTGATCTGAAGTGAAATGAGAAGCTCCAGAGGATTAAGACAGCTAGAAGGAGTTAATGAATTAACCTCACTCATAGAGAGAAAGGTAAATAAAAATTTTCCTGCTGCTTGCGGGATCTCATATCACAAAGTACTAAGACAGTTTTCCCCTTTATGTCAAAGAGTTGCTGGAAAAATCACTTGTAAAATTAATGGCAGCAACTGGTGGCTACTGTTAAATAATATATAGGAGAAACTGACATCTCATTTTTCTCCACTGTCTTCTCTAATTTTGGTATATATCTTTATCTTCCCATGAATTTACGTTTCAGGACAAGAGAAGCTTGGATAGATGCATAGAACACAGCCATTACTCCAATTCATTGACAATGAATGGAGGGAAGTTTGACCTATGGAACAGTAATAAGTACAGCATTCTTGATCATGTAAGTCTGAGTAACTGAGATGCTCACCGTGCAGTAGAAGACTCTGGAATTTTAATGAACTTAGACTTGCTCCGAAGTCTTCAATCATTTATTCCCATGATGTCCATCAAATTTAGAGTACTAGACAAAGGATTTGTGTAAGGGGGATCAGTTGTAGTGACCTTCTGGTTGTAATGGAATGTACAGGAGTAGGGTTTTCTTTGTCACTTTTATGGATGCACATGTATACCTCATAGGGGTCTTCCAGGGAGTGCAGGGGACAACATGACACATCAGGCAGTACAGAGATGATGTATTTGTGGAATCCAGTAGTAGAGTTGGCTCCCTGTCATATCAATACCAGGCTGAAGAAAGCAATTTGCAGCCACAGAAGAGCACCTTTAGCTGTTTTGGTTTTTGGTCATTGACATATCAAAATGATTTACTGCATTAATTTACTGAATCCATCCAACTTCAACCACATGTCATGAGTTCACAGTCTGAAAACTTTGACCTTTACTTTCCTGGTATACCAGAAAGTTTTGCTGGACAAGAAAAGGTACATGAGGATTGCAGGCAGAGAAGAAAGACCTCATCTGAAAAAGGATGGGGACCATAGAAGACATTGCTCATATATGCTAGTTCTGAACTGAAGAATTTCTTATTCTTAAACTCCATGGTTCGGGTCTTATCAATTCTATTACTGTCATATTCTGAAAAGAACACAGGAAAGCACATTATGCTACTCATCTTTCTTTTTAATGACTATACACTTATTAAAAATGGATCCTATATATTTTGGTCCCATTACACTGCTATGCAAACAAGGATTTTGAAAATACCTTTATTTTCAGGTATGTATAATTCCACTCAAATAAATTCAATTAGCGCATTGATATATAGAGACTACAAATCAAAACAGTGAGCACTGTTCATTTTGCACAAATTTCAAGTTTTTTAGTTCTTTCTGCAAGACTATGCAAAAGAATTTGGACTGCTGTTCTGCATATTTACACTAACACCATCTTCAGGTACATTGTTTCAGCTGGACTTCTTGGCAGAAATCTCTTTTTTGGAACTAATATTTGCATTCTCCGCAGAAAAGAAAACCAAAACCAAAACATAATAAGCAGTTTCTGTGATGTACTAGTATTACAGAAATTAAAATAATTCCAGTATTAAATTTTTACCTCTGCACCTGAGACAACCACAGGGGCAAATCAAACTTAAACAAAGCAAATGTGGGTACAAGTACAATGTATAAATGTTTCTCAGAGTATGGTTACCTCATTCTCAAATTACACAAGAAAGAATACTAATTAATATGAGCATAAATAATCAGGGAACTAATCAAGAATTAATGAATGCAAAGATAAATCATGGTTTTATATTTAGTCGTTATCCCAGTGTTGTGGTGTAACATGGCAGGCAGTGAAGCGCTGCACAGCCATTTGCTCACTAATCCCCATGCAACAGGATGGGAGAATTGGAAAAATGTTAAAACTTGTGAGTTGTGATAAAAACAGTTCAATAGGAGAGAAAAATGATAAGAAAATAATAATGACACAAGAATGTACAAAACAAGTGATGCGCAATGCAACTGCTCACCAGATGCTAATGCCCAGTCAGTCCTTGATCAGTGGCAGCCCACTGCCAACAACCAACTTCCACAGGTGGGAAGGCAATATGGCATTGAATAGCCCTTTAACTGGTTTTGGTTAGCCGTTGTGGTTCTGTTCCCTTCAAGCTCCTTGTGCACCCCCAGATCCCCCTTGGCAGAGCAGTATAAATGAAAATTCCTTGACTTTGTGCTCAGCAACAACTGAAAATTCAGTGTGTTTTCAACATTATTACATAATTCCACATACACTACTAGAAAAAATACTAAGTCTATTTTATCCAAAACCGAGATACTCATGCAGACTAATATATGTGTACTTAGGAAGTGTTCATGAATACCAATTCTTTTTGTCTTGTCCTTAGGAATGATCCCATAGATTAAATACTTTGCTACAGACTAAGATTGCTAATAGAAAGAAGATGATGCAGTCCTAGTTAGATGCTGGTTTTGGTAGCAGCAGAAGTGTTCTTTCTATCTGCATCAATAATGTAGAAAGACTGTCATTTGCTCAGAAAAAAGAAACACCACCAACAAAATCTTTTTTTTTTTTTTAATTTTTGAAAATAAAATACAGGCTAACTATAATTAAATAAGACAGCTTTTTCTTTTCTTAAGAATAATGCTAATAAATTCAAATAAAATTAAGTATTTCGAAGTCTTTTTTTAGTTGTTTTAATGATGGACACATATTTTAGCTAACACTTAACACCCCACAAGAGGTAACAGAAAATATTGGACTCCTCCAAAATTGGCTTTGAACACCACATGAGGATTAATATATTCTGTTTCTCTGTGGAGACTGTAAAGCTACATTCAAACTGTGGGATTTGAGAACATTTCCCAGAAGGCAGTGCTTACTCTGCTAATGTAATTTTAAGGTGGAGACCTCAGGGTGCAGATCTCATTTCCATTTCTTTAATATGGAAAAAAGGAGGCAAAGCCAAGTTCTAAGGCTAGAAGAGTCCTAGTGTAAGTCAACAGATTTGCAAGATTGGAGTCATGATCAGTCACAAGGAGTGTACTGGACAGAAAGGATGCTCCACAGCCCTAAACCTCTGAAACCATACTATGTGTATATTCATCCTAAATACAATTAACCCATTTTAGTAGAACAAACATACAAGTATGTATATGGATGAAACCACTAATAACAGAGGGACTTAAAACACTGCAGAATGAGTCGGAATTTTCAGGAAAAATTTTCAGAGGTATTGGGCTGTATTTTGCTACTTCATAAGCTTAGCGGCTGACATTCTAACTAAAAAGTGCTCACAAGCAGTTTTCATATTAAAGAACAGAATTAAGAAACCACAATATTAACTTAAAATTTATAGCATTCACCCCAGTGGTAAGTGAATAGAGTTGGTATTTAGCATTCAGATAATGGCTTGAAATTTCTCCTGGAAATTCTGTAATCATCATAGTGTTTCACAATTTCAATTTATCAATACTACTTAATTTTAACTCTTGAATAATACAGTATCTTCTTCACTCTTTATCTATATTGCTTCTGAAGCAGACTTACCACATGATTGAATAAATGTATACTAAAGTCTGAGGTGCTTGGATTAAAAAAAATAAATAAAAATCTGATAATCAGTATGGGGTTCAATTAGACTTCTACAGAATAGATAGATCATATCCACTGGTGCCGTTAAGGACTAGAGATTTTAAATAGACGACAGTGAAGTTCAACAGATGAAAAGCACACATAAGTAAAAAGTTCTGGTTTAACAAACTATAGTCTCATTGTCAAGCCTTGCCCTGTCTCAGCACATTATTATAGAATGTTCATTCAAGCAGGAATTAAAAGATGCATCTGCATTGATAATAACAATGAATAATTAAGAAAGCTTGGCTGCAATCTGCTTGAGGATTCCAGTCTGAAGTGTGTTCCACCTGATAACAACTGGGAATTTTCACATTTAGAATCGTATCTCTTACTAAACACATAGCTAATCACCACTAAAAACCTAGATACAATTTCTTCAGTGTACAGAGTAACTACATGTTGATTAACATTCAAAGAGATTGTTCATGTGTCCTTTTAAAACTAGACTATAGTATAGTAATAGGTATATATTTGGGGCTATGGGGATAACATGCTATTAGCCTTTTAAGACAGCCCAAGCAGACCAGATAAGTAGGTTGAACAGCTGAATGGGTCACCAGGGCTCAGAGACTTCACATAGTCATCTGAATGTTTATGGACTTGACCCCAATCTGCCCTTTTTCATGAAAGCAAGGAGGCCAAGAGAAGGTGGCTTGGCATAGTTCTGGTGCAAACAGGGGCCACACCTGCATATACAAGGCTGTGCCCACACAGAGTGACAGCAGGGTTTCGATGTAAGCAATTTCCCAAGGGACCTGAGCTATGGGAGTTATTTTTCACAAAATGTTTAAATAATCCTTGGAAGTCTAGGATGTCTGTCACATTCTGGAATCCACGCTGATGATGCAGTCACTGTGTCAGAGCAGTTGGCAGAGTCACAGGGGGAACTGTGATGTAGTTGGTTCAGGAAGCCTGGGCCCTGGGCGGGGAAGCAGGGGAGGCTGTGATGCATCAGACTGTGCGTCCTCCACCTTTATTTTTGAATGCCAGAGGCCAAGAGGAAAACATGCCAAAACCTGGGAACATTCCCGCCTTATGCTGCTCATATGGAGAGGTGTTCCACATTCGAAAAGAACACTGATACAAAGATAAGTAATCAAAATAACACCAGCCTGCACGTACTTGCAGGCATCAGCTGCTGACAACAAACATTGTGATACCATGGGCATGGCAGAGCAGGTAGAATGTCGGCAGTTCCTTGTGTCACACAAGCACTGGAGAAAAGGCCAGAACTGGGAGATCATAAGAACTGCTTCAAAACTGGGACAGCCCAGGCAGGAAGAGAGCAGAATAGTGAGATAATGCGGAGGTGAGAGAGAAGGAGAGATGGCAAAGAGAGTAAGGCCTGTAACCATAACAAAGAAGTAGGGCTGGCTGTGTTACAATAAAATACATTTCCTCCTCCTTTGTCTTTAAGTGCCAGAAGCCTAGAGGAGACCAAGCAAAAATCTAGAAAACCTCCTGTCCTCTACTGCTCAGCTGAGAGATGTCCCACCTTCTCGAAGGACATCAGTACAAAGATATGTATTCAAAATAACTCCAGTCTGCCTCTACTTGTGGGCATCAGCTACTAGCCACTGCCACTGTGCTGCCATGGATATGGGACAGCAGCTACAAGCTTGCACTTCCTATGTATGTCACACAGGTCCGGGTGACATAACAGCCACAGGGAGATAAAAGAGAATGTTCCACCCCACAGCCAGCCTAGCCAAGAAGAGAAATAAATGGAGCGCAGAGGCAGAGGTGAGAGAGCAGGACAGAAGGTATGAAAGGGAAGAGCTGGGTCCTGGCAGGAAGAGAGGAGAGCTTGTGAAGCTTCAGATTGTGTATCCTCTTGCTTTGTCTTTGAGAGACAGAGGCCTGGAGGAGGTTTTGCCCACACCATGGGACCGTCCTGTCCTCCTCCGCTCAGCTAGAGAGGTGTTCCTCAAGCAAGGACACTGATACAAAGATATGTATGCAAACTAACTCCAGCCACGCTGTGCTTGTGGGCATCAGCAGCTGGCAACTGCCTCTGTGCTGTCATGGGCATAGCACAGCAGCTACAAGCTTGCATGTCCCTGTGTCACCCAGGTCCTGGTGACTTGACAGTCACAGGGAGAGAACAGAAAGAGTGGCACCCCTCTGCCAGCCCAGGCAAAGGTGAGTGGGATGTGGTTTCAATGCTGCCATGTAATGGCAGGAAGGACTGTGAGGAAGGGAGAGGTGGGGTGTTGCCATGGGCAGGGAAGCACATCTGGTTTTGATGTTTTATTTGTCTTTGAGTACCATAAATCTGGAAGAAACGGTGCCCACACCTTAAACCAAACCTATCCTCCTCTGCTCAGCAAGAGAGGTGTTCCTCCAGCAAGGATACTGACACAAAGATATGTATTCAAAATAACTCCAGTCTCCCTGTACTTGTGGGCATCAGCAGCTGGCAACTGCCTCTGTGTTGACATGGGCATGGCACAGCAGGTACAAGCTTGCATGTCCCTGTGTCACCCAGGTCCTGGTGACTTGACAGCCACAGGGAGAGAACAGAAAGAGTTGCACCCCTCTGCCACCCAGGCAAAGGTGAGTGGGATGTGGTTTCAATGCTGCCATGTGGTGGCAGGAGGACGGTGAGGAAGGGAAAGGTGGGGTGTTGCTATGGGCAGGGAAACACGCCTGGTTTTGATGTTCTCTTTGTCTATGAGTGCCATAAATCTGGAAGGGACCATGCCCACACCTAGGACCCATCCTTGTCTCCTGTGCTCAGCGGGAGAGCTGTTCCTCCAGCAAGGATACTGATACAAAGATATGTATTCAAAATAACTCCACTCTCCCTGTACTTGTGGGCATCAGCAGCTGGCAACTGCCTCTGTGTTGTCATGGGCATGGCACAGCAGCTACAAGCTTGCATTTCCCTGTGTCACCCAGGTCCTGGTGACTTGACAGTCACAGGGAGAGAACAGAAAGAGTGGCACCCCTCTGCCAGCCCAGGCAATGGTGAGTGGGATGTGGTTTCAATGCTGCCATGTGGTGGCAGGAAGGACTGTGAGGAACGGAAATAAAGGTGGGGTGTTGCCATGGGCAGGGAAAAGTATCTGGTTTTGATGCTGTCTTTCAGTGCTAGAGGCCTAGAGGAGACTGTGCCCACACCTTAACTCCATCCTGTCATCCTCACCTGGAGAGATATCCCACCTTCTCGAAGCACATCAGTACAAAGATATGTATTCATAATAACTCTGTCCACGCTGTGCTTGTGGGCATTAGCAGCTGGCAACTGCCTCTGTGTTGTCATGGGCATGGCACAGCAGCTACAAGCTTGCATTTCCCTGTGTCACCCAGGTCCTGGTGACTTGACAGTCATAGGGAGAGAACGGAAAGTGTTGCACCCCTCTACCAGCCCAGGCAATGGTGAGTGGGATGTGGTTTCAATGCTGCCATGTAATGGCAGGTAGGACAGTGAGGAAGGGAAAGGTAGGGTGTTGCCATGGGCAGGGAAGCACATCTGGTTTTGATGTTCTCTTTGTCTTTGAGTACCATAAATCTGGAAGAGACGGTGCCCACACCTTGAACCAAACCTATCCTCCTCTGCTCAGCAAGAGAGGTGTTCCTCCAGCAAGGATACTGATACAAAGATATGTATTCAAAATAACTCCATTCTGCATATACTGGTGGGCATCAGCAGCTGGCAACTGACTCTGTGCTGTCATGGGCATAGCACAGCAGCTACAAGCTTGCATGTCCCTGTGTCACCCAGGTCCTGGTGACTTGACAGTCACAGGGAGAGAACAGAAAGTGTTGCACCCCTCTGCCACCCAGGTAAAGGTGAGTGGGATGTGGTTTCAATGCTGCCATGTGGTGGCAGGAAGGACTGTGAGGAAGACAAAGGTGGGGTGTTGCTATGGGCAGGGAAACACACCTGGTTTTGATGTTTTATTTGCCTTTGAGTGCCACAAAACTGGAAGAGACCGTGCCCACACCTTGAACCAATCCTATCCTCTGCTCAGCAAGAGAGGTGCTCCTCCAGCAAGGATACTGATACAAAGATATGTATTCAAAATAATTCCAGCCAGGCTTTAATTGTTGACATCAGCTGCTGGGAACTGCCATGGTGATGCCATGGGCATGACACAGCAGGTATCATGTTTGCATTTCCCTGTGTCACCCAGGTCCTGGTGACTTGACAGCCACAGGGAGAGAACAGAAAGAGTTGCAACCCTCTGCCAGCCCAGGCAAAGGTGAGTGGGATGTGGTGTCAGTGCTGCCATGTAATGGCAGGAGGACAGTGAGGAAGGGAAATAAAGGTGGGGTGTTGCTACGGGCAGGGAAACACATCTGGTTTTGATGTTCTCTTTGTCTTTGAGTGCTGTAAATCTGGAGGAGACGCTGCCCACACCTTCAACCCATCCTGTCGTTTTCTGCTCAGCTGGAGAGATGTCCCACCTTCTCGAAGGACATCAGTACAAAGATATGTATTCAAAATAACTCCAGTCTGCCTCTACTTGTGGGCATCAGCTACTAGCCACTGCCACTGTGCTGCCATGGATATGGGACAGCAGCTACAAGCTTGCACTTCCTATGTATGTCACACAGGTCCGGGTGACATAACAGCCACAGGGAGATAAAAGAGAATGTTCCACCCCACAGCCAGCCTAGCCAAGAAGAGAAATAAATGGAGCGCAGAGGCAGAGGTGAGAGAGCAGGACAGAAGGTATGAAAGGGAAGAGCTGGGTCCTGGCAGGAAGAGAGGAGAGCTTGTGAAGCTTCAGATTGTGTATCCTCTTGCTTTGTCTTTGAGAGACAGAGGCCTGGAGGAGGTTTTGCCCACACCATGGGACCGTCCTGTCCTCCTCCGCTCAGCTAGAGAGGTGTTCCTCAAGCAAGGACACTGATACAAAGATATGTATGCAAACTAACTCCAGCCACGCTGTGCTTGTGGGCATCAGCAGCTGGCAACTGCCTCTGTGCTGTCATGGGCATAGCACAGCAGCTACAAGCTTGCATGTCCCTGTGTCACCCAGGTCCTGGTGACTTGACAGTCACAGGGAGAGAACAGAAAGAGTGGCACCCCTCTGCCAGCCCAGGCAAAGGTGAGTGGGATGTGGTTTCAATGCTGCCATGTAATGGCAGGAAGGACTGTGAGGAAGGGAGAGGTGGGGTGTTGCCATGGGCAGGGAAGCACATCTGGTTTTGATGTTTTATTTGTCTTTGAGTACCATAAATCTGGAAGAAACGGTGCCCACACCTTAAACCAAACCTATCCTCCTCTGCTCAGCAAGAGAGGTGTTCCTCCAGCAAGGATACTGACACAAAGATATGTATTCAAAATAACTCCAGTCTCCCTGTACTTGTGGGCATCAGCAGCTGGCAACTGCCTCTGTGTTGACATGGGCATGGCACAGCAGGTACAAGCTTGCATGTCCCTGTGTCACCCAGGTCCTGGTGACTTGACAGCCACAGGGAGAGAACAGAAAGAGTTGCACCCCTCTGCCACCCAGGCAAAGGTGAGTGGGATGTGGTTTCAATGCTGCCATGTGGTGGCAGGAGGACGGTGAGGAAGGGAAAGGTGGGGTGTTGCCATGGGCAGGGAAACACGCCTGGTTTTGATGTTCTCTTTGTCTATGAGTGCCGTAAATCTGGAAGAGACCATGCCCACACCTAGGACCCATCCTTGTCTCCTGTGCTCAGCGGGAGAGCTGTTCCTCCAGCAAGGATACTGATACAAAGATATGTATTCAAAATAACTCCACTCTCCCTGTACTTGTGGGCATCAGCAGCTGGCAACTGCCTCTGTGTTGTCATGGGCATGGCACAGCAGCTACAAGCTTGCATTTCCCTGTGTCACCCAGGTCCTGGTGACTTGACAGCCACAGGGAGAGAACAGAAAGAGTGGCACCCCTCTGCCAGCCCAGGCAATGGTGAGTGGGATGTGGTTTCAATGCTGCCATGTGGTGGCAGGAAGGACTGTGAGGAACGGAAATAAAGGTGGGGTGTTGCCATGGGCAGGGAAAAGTATCTGGTTTTGATGCTGTCTTTCAGTGCTAGAGGCCTAGAGGAGACTGTGCCCACACCTTAACTCCATCCTGTCATCCTCACCTGGAGAGATATCCCACCTTCTCGAAGCACATCAGTACAAAGATATGTATTCATAATAACTCTGTCCACGCTGTGCTTGTGGGCATTAGCAGCTGGCAACTGCCTCTGTGTTGTCATGGGCATGGCACAGCAGCTACAAGCTTGCATTTCCCTGTGTCACCCAGGTCCTGGTGACTTGACAGTCATAGGGAGAGAACGGAAAGTGTTGCACCCCTCTACCAGCCCAGGCAATGGTGAGTGGGATGTGGTTTCAATGCTGCCATGTGCTGGCAGGTAGGACAGTGAGGAAGGGAAAGGTAGGGTGTTGCCATGGGCAGGGAAACACATCTGGTTTTGATGTTCTCTTTGTCTTTGAGTACCATAAATCTGGAAGAGACGGTGCCCACACCTTGAACCAATCCTATCCTCTGCTCAGCAAGAGAGGTGTTCCTCCAGCAAGGATACTGATACAAAGATATGTATTCAAAATAACTCCATTCTGCATATACTGGTGGGCATCAGCAGCTGGCAACTGACTCTGTGCTGTCATGGGCATAGCACAGCAGCTACAAGCTTGCATGTCCCTGTGTCACCCAGGTCCTGGTGACTTGACAGTCACAGGGAGAGAACAGAAAGTGTTGCACCCCTCTGCCACCCAGGTAAAGGTGAGTGGGATGTGGTTTCAATGCTGCCATGTGGTGGCAGGAAGGACTGTGAGGAAGACAAAGGTGGGGTGTTGCTATGGGCAGGGAAGCACACCTGGTTTTGATGTTTTATTTGCCTTTGAGTGCCACAAAACTGGAAGAGACCGTGCCCACACCTTGAACCAATCCTATCCTCTGCTCAGCAAGAGAGGTGCTCCTCCAGCAAGGATACTGATACAGAGATATGTATTCAAAATAATTCCAGCCAGGCTTTAATTGTTGACATCAGCTGCTGGGAACTGCCATGGTGATGCCATGGGCATGACACAGCAGGTATCATGTTTGCATTTCCCTGTGTCACCCAGGTCCTGGTGACTTGACAGCCACAGGGAGAGAACAGAAAGAGTTGCAACCCTCTGCCAGCCCAGGCAAGCGTGAGTGGGATGTGGTGTCAATGCTGCCATGTGGTGGCAGGAGGACAGTGAGGAAGGGAAATAAAGGTGGGGTGTTGCCATAGGCATGGAAAAGCATCTGGCTTTGATGCTGTCTATGAGTGCTAGAGGCCTAGAGGAGACTGTGCTTACACCTTAACTCTATCCTGTCGTCCTCAGCTGGAGAGATGTCCCACCTTCTCGAAGGACATCAGTACAAAGATATGTATTCATAATAACTCTGTCCACGCTGTGCTTGTGGGCATTAGCAACTGGGAAATGCCATGGTGATGCCATGGGAACGGCAACGCAGCTACAAGCTTGCATTTCCCTGTGTCACTCAGGTCCTGGTGACTTGACAGTCACAGGGAGAGAACAGAAAGAGTTGCACCCCTCTGCCAGCCCAGGCAAAGGTGAGTGGGATGTGGTGTCAATGCTGCCATGTAATGGCAGGAGGACAGTGAGGAAGGGAAATAAAGGTGGGGTGTTGCTACGGGCAGGGAAACACATCTGGTTTTGATGTTCTCTTTGTCTTTGAGTGCTGTAAATCTGGAGGAGACGCTGCCCACACCTTCAACCCATCCTGTCGTTTTCTGCTCAGCTGGAGAGATGTCCCACCTTCTCGAAGGACATCAGTACAAAGATATGTATTCAAAATAACTCCAGTCTGCCTCTACTTGTGGGCATCAGCTACTAGCCACTGCCACTGTGCTGCCATGGATATGGGACAGCAGCTACAAGCTTGCACTTCCTATGTATGTCACACAGGTCCGGGTGACATAACAGCCACAGGGAGATAAAAGAGAATGTTCCACCCCACAGCCAGCCTAGCCAAGAAGAGAAATAAATGGAGCGCAGAGGCAGAGGTGAGAGAGCAGGACAGAAGGTATGAAAGGGAAGAGCTGGGTCCTGGCAGGAAGAGAGGAGAGCTTGTGAAGCTTCAGATTGTGTATCCTCTTGCTTTGTCTTTGAGAGACAGAGGCCTGGAGGAGGTTTTGCCCACACCATGGGACCGTCCTGTCCTCCTCCGCTCAGCTAGAGAGGTGTTCCTCAAGCAAGGACACTGATACAAAGATATGTATGCAAACTAACTCCAGCCACGCTGTGCTTGTGGGCATCAGCAGCTGGCAACTGCCTCTGTGCTGTCATGGGCATAGCACAGCAGCTACAAGCTTGCATGTCCCTGTGTCACCCAGGTCCTGGTGACTTGACAGCCACAGGGAGAGAACAGAAAGAGTTGCACCCCTCTGCCACCCAGGCAAAGGTGAGTGGGATGTGGTTTCAATGCTGCCATGTGGTGGCAGGAGGACGGTGAGGAAGGGAAAGGTGGGGTGTTGCCATGGGCAGGGAAACACGCCTGGTTTTGATGTTCTCTTTGTCTATGAGTGCCGTAAATCTGGAAGAGACCATGCCCGCACCTAGGACCCATCCTTGTCTCCTGTGCTCAGCGGGAGAGCTGTTCCTCCAGCAAGGATACTGATACAAAGATATGTATTCAAAATAACTCCACTCTCCCTGTACTTGTGGGCATCAGCAGCTGGCAACTGCCTCTGTGTTGTCATGGGCATGGCACAGCAGCTACAAGCTTGCATTTCCCTGTGTCACCCAGGTCCTGGTGACTTGACAGCCACAGGGAGAGAACAGAAAGAGTGGCACCCCTCTGCCAGCCCAGGCAATGGTGAGTGGGATGTGGTTTCAATGCTGCCATGTGGTGGCAGGAAGGACTGTGAGGAACGGAAATAAAGGTGGGGTGTTGCCATGGGCAGGGAAAAGTATCTGGTTTTGATGCTGTCTTTCAGTGCTAGAGGCCTAGAGGAGACTGTGCCCACACCTTAACTCCATCCTGTCATCCTCACCTGGAGAGATATCCCACCTTCTCGAAGCACATCAGTACAAAGATATGTATTCATAATAACTCTGTCCACGCTGTGCTTGTGGGCATTAGCAGCTGGCAACTGCCTCTGTGTTGTCATGGGCATAGCACAGCAGCTACAAGCTTGCATGTCCCTGTGTCACCCAGGTCCTGGTGACTTGACAGTCACAGGGAGAGAACAGAAAGTGTTGCACCCCTCTGCCACCCAGGTAAAGGTGAGTGGGATGTGGTTTCAATGCTGCCATGTGCTGGCAGGAAGGACTGTGAGGAAGACAAAGGTGGGGTGTTGCTATGGGCAGGGAAACACACCTGGTTTTGATGTTTTATTTGCCTTTGAGTGCCACAAAACTGGAAGAGACCGTGCCCACACCTTGAACCAATCCTATCCTCTGCTCAGCAAGAGAGGTGCTCCTCCAGCAAGGATACTGATACAGAGATATGTATTCAAAATAATTCCAGCCAGGCTTTAATTGTTGACATCAGCTGCTGGGAACTGCCATGGTGATGCCATGGGCATGACACAGCAGGTATCATGTTTGCATTTCCCTGTGTCACCCAGGTCCTGGTGACTTGACAGCCACAGGGAGAGAACAGAAAGAGTTGCAACCCTCTGCCAGCCCAGGCAAGCGTGAGTGGGATGTGGTGTCAATGCTGCCATGTGGTGGCAGGAGGACAGTGAGGAAGGGAAATAAAGGTGGGGTGTTGCCATAGGCATGGAAAAGCATCTGGCTTTGATGCTGTCTATGAGTGCTAGAGGCCTAGAGGAGACTGTGCTTACACCTTAACTCTATCCTGTCGTCCTCAGCTGGAGAGATGTCCCACCTTCTCGAAGGACATCAGTACAAAGATATGTATTCATAATAACTCTGTCCACGCTGTGCTTGTGGGCATTAGCAGCTGGGAAATGCCATGGTGATGCCATGGGCACGGCAACGCAGCTACAAGCTTGCATTTCCCTGTGTCACCCAGGTCCTGGTGACTTGACAGCCACAGGGAGAGAACAGAAAGAGTTGCACCCCTCTGCCAGCCCAGGAAAAGGTGAGTGGGATGTGGTGTCAATGCTGCCATGTGGTGGCAGGAGGACGGTGAGGAAGGGAAAGGTGGGGTGTTGCCATGGGCAGGGAAACACGCCTGGTTTTGACGTTCTCTTTGTCTATGAGTGCCATAAATCTGGAAGAGACCATGCCCGCACCTAGGACCCATCCTTGTCTCCTGTGCTCAGCGGGAGAGCTGTTCCTCCAGCAAGGATACTGATACAAAGATATGTATTCAAAATAACTCCACTCTCCCTGTACTTGTGGGCATCAGCAGCTGGCAACTGCCTCTGTGTTGTCATGGGCATAGCACAGCAGCTACAAGCTTGCATGTCCCTGTGTCACCCAGGTCCTGGTGACTTGACAGTCACAGGGAGAGAACAGAAAGTGTTGCACCCCTCTGCCACCCAGGTAAAGGTGAGTGGGATGTGGTTTCAATGCTGCCATGTGCTGGCAGGAAGGACTGTGAGGAAGACAAAGGTGGGGTGTTGCTATGGGCAGGGAAACACACCTGGTTTTGATGTTTTATTTGCCTTTGAGTGCCACAAAACTGGAAGAGACCGTGCCCACACCTTGAACCAATCCTATCCTCTGCTCAGCAAGAGAGGTGCTCCTCCAGCAAGGATACTGATACAGAGATATGTATTCAAAATAATTCCAGCCAGGCTTTAATTGTTGACATCAGCTGCTGGGAACTGCCATGGTGATGCCATGGGCATGACACAGCAGGTATCATGTTTGCATTTCCCTGTGTCACCCAGGTCCTGGTGACTTGACAGCCACAGGGAGAGAACAGAAAGAGTTGCAACCCTCTGCCAGCCCAGGCAAGCGTGAGTGGGATGTGGTGTCAATGCTGCCATGTGGTGGCAGGAGGACAGTGAGGAAGGGAAATAAAGGTGGGGTGTTGCCATAGGCATGGAAAAGCATCTGGCTTTGATGCTGTCTATGAGTGCTAGAGGCCTAGAGGAGACTGTGCTTACACCTTAACTCTATCCTGTCGTCCTCAGCTGGAGAGATGTCCCACCTTCTCGAAGGACATCAGTACAAAGATATGTATTCATAATAACTCTGTCCACGCTGTGCTTGTGGGCATTAGCAGCTGGGAAATGCCATGGTGATGCCATGGGAACGGCAACGCAGCTACAAGCTTGCATTTCCCTGTGTCACTCAGGTCCTGGTGACTTGACAGTTACAGGGAGAGAACAGAAAGAGTTGCACCCCTCTGCCAGCCCAGGCAAAGGTGAGTGGGATGTGGTGTCAATGCTGCCATGTAATGGCAGGAGGACAGTGAGGAAGGGAAATAAAGGTGGGGTGTTGCTACGGGCAGGGAAACACATCTGGTTTTGATGTTCTCTTTGTCTTTGAGTGCTGTAAATCTGGAGGAGACGCTGCCCACACCTTCAACCCATCCTGTCGTTTTCTGCTCAGCTGGAGAGATGTCCCACCTTCTCGAAGGACATCAGTACAAAGATATGTATTCAAAATAACTCCAGTCTGCCTCTACTTGTGGGCATCAGCTACTAGCCACTGCCACTGTGCTGCCATGGATATGGGACAGCAGCTACAAGCTTGCACTTCCTATGTATGTCACACAGGTCCGGGTGACATAACAGCCACAGGGAGATAAAAGAGAATGTTCCACCCCACAGCCAGCCTAGCCAAGAAGAGAAATAAATGGAGCGCAGAGGCAGAGGTGAGAGAGCAGGACAGAAGGTATGAAAGGGAAGAGCTGGGTCCTGGCAGGAAGAGAGGAGAGCTTGTGAAGCTTCAGATTGTGTATCCTCTTGCTTTGTCTTTGAGAGACAGAGGCCTGGAGGAGGTTTTGCCCACACCATGGGACCGTCCTGTCCTCCTCCGCTCAGCTAGAGAGGTGTTCCTCAAGCAAGGACACTGATACAAAGATATGTATGCAAACTAACTCCAGCCACGCTGTGCTTGTGGGCATCAGCAGCTGGCAACTGCCTCTGTGCTGTCATGGGCATAGCACAGCAGCTACAAGCTTGCATGTCCCTGTGTCACCCAGGTCCTGGTGACTTGACAGTCACAGGGAGAGAACAGAAAGAGTGGCACCCCTCTGCCAGCCCAGGCAAAGGTGAGTGGGATGTGGTTTCAATGCTGCCATGTAATGGCAGGAAGGACTGTGAGGAAGGGAAAGGTGGGGTGTTGCCATGGGCAGGGAAGCACATCTGGTTTTGATGTTTTATTTGTCTTTGAGTACCATAAATCTGGAAGAAACGGTGCCCACACCTTAAACCAAACCTATCCTCCTCTGCTCAGCAAGAGAGGTGCTCCTCCAGCAAGGATACTGATACAAAGATATGTATTCAAAATAACTCCATTCTGCATGTACTGGTGGGCATCAGCTGCTGGGAACTGCCATGGTGATGCCATGGGCACGGCACAGCAGGTACAAGCTTGCATGTCCCTGTGTCACCCAGGTCCTGGTGACTTGACAGCCACAGGGAGAGAACAGAAAGAGTTGCACCCCTCTGCCACCCAGGCAAAGGTGAGTGGGATGTGGTTTCAATGCTGCCATGTGGTGGCAGGAGGACGGTGAGGAAGGGAAAGGTGGGGTGTTGCCATGGGCAGGGAAACACGCCTGGTTTTGATGTTCTCTTTGTCTATGAGTGCCATAAATCTGGAAGAGACCATGCCCGCACCTAGGACCCATCCTTGTCTCCTGTGCTCAGCGGGAGAGCTGTTCCTCCAGCAAGGATACTGATACAAAGATATGTATTCAAAATAACTCCACTCTCCCTGTACTTGTGGGCATCAGCAGCTGGCAACTGCCTCTGTGTTGTCATGGGCATGGCACAGCAGCTACAAGCTTGCATTTCCCTGTGTCACCCAGGTCCTGGTGACTTGACAGTCACAGGGAGAGAACAGAAAGAGTGGCACCCCTCTGCCAGCCCAGGCAATGGTGAGTGGGATGTGGTTTCAATGCTGCCATGTGGTGGCAGGAAGGACTGTGAGGAACGGAAATAAAGGTGGGGTGTTGCCATGGGCAGGGAAAAGCATCTTGTTTTGATGCTGTCTTTCAGTGCTAGAGGCCTAGAGGAGACTGTGCCCACACCTTAACTCCATCCTGTCATCCTCACCTGGAGAGATATCCCACCTTCTCGAAGCACATCAGTACAAAGATATGTATTCATAATAACTCTGTCCACGCTGTGCTTGTGGGCATTAGCAGCTGGGAAATGCCATGGTGATGCCATGGGCACGGCAACGCAGCTACAAGCTTGCATTTCCCTGTGTCACCCAGGTCCTGGTGACTTGACAGCCACAGGGAGAGAACAGAAAGAGTTGCACCCCTCTGCCAGCCCAGGAAAAGGTGAGTGGGATGTGGTGTCAATGCTGCCATGTGGTGGCAGGAGGACGGTGAGGAAGGGAAAGGTGGGGTGTTGCCATGGGCAGGGAAGCACATCTGGTTTTGATGTTCTCTTTGTCTTTGAGTACCATAAATCTGGAAGAGACGGTGCCCACACCTTGAACCAAACCTATCCTCCTCTGCTCAGCAAGAGAGGTGTTCCTCCAGCAAGGATACTGATACAAAGATATGTATTCAAAATAACTCCATTCTGCATGTACTGGTGGGCATCAGCAGCTGGCAACTCACTCTGTGCTGTCATGGGCATAGCACAGCAGCTACAAGCTTGCATGTCCCTGTGTCACCCAGGTCCTGGTGACTTGACAGTCACAGGGAGAGAACAGAAAGTGTTGCACCCCTCTGCCACCCAGGTAAAGGTGAGTGGGATGTGGTTTCAATACTGCCATGTGGTGGCAGGAAGGACTGTGAGGAAGACAAAGGTGGGGTGTTGCTATGGGCAGGGAAACACACCTGGTTTTGATGTTTTATTTGCCTTTGAGTGCCACAAAACTGGAAGAGACCGTGCCCACACCTTGAACCAATCCTATCCTCTGCTCAGCAAGAGAGCTGTTCCTGCAGCAAGGATACTGACACAAAGATATGTATTCAAAATAATTCCAGCCAGGCTTTAATTGTTGACATCAGCTGCTGGGAACTGCCATGGTGATGCCATGGGCATGACACAGCAGGTATCATGTTTGCATTTCCCTGTGTCACCCAGGTTCTGGTGACTTGACAGCCACAGGGAGAGAACAGAAAGAGTTGCACCCCTCTGCCAGCCCAGGCAAAGGTGAGTGGGATGTGGTTTCAATGCTGCCATGTGGTGGCAGGAGGACTGTGAGGAAGGGAAAGGTGGGGTGTTGCCATGGGCAGGGAAACACACCTGGTTTTGATGTTCTCTTTGTCTACGAGTGCCGTAAATCTGGAAGAGACCATGCCCGCACCTAGGACCCATCCTTGTCTCCTGTGCTCAGCGGGAGAGGTGTTCCTCCAGCAAGGATACTGATACAAAGATATGTACTCAAAATAACTCCAGTCTCCCTGTACCTGTGGGCATCAGCAGCTGGCAACTGCCTCTGTGCTGTCATGGGCATAGCACAGCAGCTACAAGCTTGCATTTCCCTGTGTCACCCAGGTCCTGGTGACTTGACAGTCACAGGGACAGAACGGAAAGTGTTGCACCCCTCTGCCAGTCCAGGCAAAGGTGAGTGGGATGTGGTTTCAATGCTGCCATGTGGTGGCAGGAGGACTGTGAGGAAGGGAAAGATGGGGTGTTGCCATGGGCAGGGAAACACATCTTGTTTTGATGTTCTCTTTGTCTATGAGTGCCATAAAACTGGACGAGACCGTGCCCACACCTTGGAACCATCCTGTCCTCCTTTGCCCAGCTGGAGAGCTGTTCCTCCAGCAAGGATACTGACATGAAGATATGTATTCAAAATAACTCCAGTCTTCCTGTACTAGTGGGCAACAGCTGCTGGCAACTGCCTCTGTGCTGTCATGGGCATAGCACAGCAGCTACAAGCTTGCATGTCCCTGTGTCACCCAGGTCCTGGTGACTTGACAGTCACAGGGAGAGAACAGAAAGAGTGACACCCCTCTGCCAGCCCAGGCAAAGGTGAGTGGGATGTGGTTTCAATGCTGCCATGTAATGGCAGGAAGGACTGTGAGGAAGGGAAAGGTGGGGTGTTGCCATGGGCAGTGAAGCACATCTGGTTTTGATGTTTTATTTGTCTTTGAGTACCATAAATCTGGAAGAAACGGTGCCCACACCTTAAACCAAACCTATCCTCCTCTGCTCAGCAAGAGAGGTGCTCCTCCAGCAAGGATACTGATACAAAGATATGTATTCAAAATAACTCCATTCTGCATGTACTGGTGGGCATCAGCTGCTGGCAACTGCCTCTGTGCTGTCATGGGCATAGCACAGCAGCTACAAGCTTGCATGTCCCTGTGTCACCCAGGTCCTGGTGACTTGACAGTCACAGGGAGAGAACAGAAAGAGTGGCACCCCTCTGCCAGCCCAGGCAATGGTGAGTGGGATGTGGTTTCAATGCTGCCATGTGGTGGCAGGAAGGACTGTGAGGAACGGAAATAAAGGTGGGGTGTTGCCATGGGCAGGGAAAAGCATCTTGTTTTGATGCTGTCTTTCAGTGCTAGAGGCCTAGAGGAGACTGTGCCCACACCTTAACTCCATCCTGTCATCCTCACCTGGAGAGATATCCCACCTTCTCGAAGCACATCAGTACAAAGATATGTATTCATAATAACTCTGTCCATGCTGTGCTTGTGGGCATTAGCAGCTGGCAACTGCCTCTGTGTTGTCATGGGCATGGCACAGCAGCTACAAGCTTGCATTTCCCTGTGTCACCCAGGTCCTGGTGACTTGACAGCCACAGGGAGAGAACGGAAAGAGTTGCACCCCTCTACCAGCCCAGGCAATGGTGAGTGGGATGTGGTTTCAATGCTGCCATGTAATGGCAGGAAGGACAGTGAGGAAGGGAAAGGTAGGGTGTTGCCATGGGCAGGGAAGCACATCTGGTTTTGATGTTCTCTTTGTCTTTGAGTACCATAAATCTGGAAGAGACGGTGCCCACACCTTGAACCAAACCTATCCTCCTCTGCTCAGCAAGAGAGGTGTTCCTCCAGCAAGGATACTGATACAAAGATATGTATTCAAAATAACTCCATTCTGCATGTACTGGTGGGCATCAGCAGCTGGCAACTGACTCTGTGCTGTCATGGGCATAGCACAGCAGCTACAAGCTTGCATGTCCCTGTGTCACCCAGGTCCTGGTGACTTGACAGTCACAGGGAGAGAACAGAAAGTGTTGCACCCCTCTGCCACCCAGGTAAAGGTGAGTGGGATGTGGTTTCAATACTGCCATGTGGTGGCAGGAAGGACTGTGAGGAAGACAAAGGTGGGGTGTTGCTATGGGCAGGGAAACACACCTGGTTTTGATGTTTTATTTGCCTTTGAGTGCCACAAAACTGGAAGAGACCGTGCCCACACCTTGAACCAATCCTATCCTCTGCTCAGCAAGAGAGCTGTTCCTGCAGCAAGGATACTGACACAAAGATATGTATTCAAAATAATTCCAGCCAGGCTTTAATTGTTGACATCAGCTGCTGGGAACTGCCATGGTGATGCCATGGGCATGACACAGCAGGTATCATGTTTGCATTTCCCTGTGTCACCCAGGTTCTGGTGACTTGACAGCCACAGGGAGAGAACAGAAAGAGTTGCACCCCTCTGCCAGCCCAGGCAAAGGTGAGTGGGATGTGGTTTCAATGCTGCCATGTGGTGGCAGGAGGACTGTGAGGAAGGGAAAGGTGGGGTGTTGCCATGGGCAGGGAAACACACCTGGTTTTGATGTTCTCTTTGTCTACGAGTGCCGTAAATCTGGAAGAGACCATGCCCGCACCTAGGACCCATCCTTGTCTCCTGTGCTCAGCGGGAGAGGTGTTCCTCCAGCAAGGATACTGATACAAAGATATGTATTCAAAATAACTCCAGTCTCCCTGTACCTGTGGGCATCAGCAGCTGGCAACTGCCTCTGTGCTGTCATGGGCATAGCACAGCAGCTACAAGCTTGCATTTCCCTGTGTCACCCAGGTCCTGGTGACTTGACAGTCACAGGGACAGAACGGAAAGTGTTGCACCCCTCTGCCAGTCCAGGCAAAGGTGAGTGGGATGTGGTTTCAATGCTGCCATGTGGTGGCAGGAGGACTGTGAGGAAGGGAAAGATGGGGTGTTGCCATGGGCAGGGAAACACATCTTGTTTTGATGTTCTCTTTGTCTATGAGTGCCATAAAACTGGACGAGACCGTGCCCACACCTTGGAACCATCCTGTCCTCCTTTGCCCAGCTGGAGAGCTGTTCCTCCAGCAAGGATACTGACATGAAGATATGTATTCAAAATAACTCCAGTCTTCCTGTACTAGTGGGCAACAGCTGCTGGCAACTGCCTCTGTGCTGTCATGGGCATAGCACAGCAGCTACAAGCTTGCATGTCCCTGTGTCACCCAGGTCCTGGTGACTTGACAGTCACAGGGAGAGAACAGAAAGAGTGACACCCCTCTGCCAGCCCAGGCAAAGGTGAGTGGGATGTGGTTTCAATGCTGCCATGTAATGGCAGGAAGGACTGTGAGGAAGGGAAAGGTGGGGTGTTGCCATGGGCAGTGAAGCACATCTGGTTTTGATGTTTTATTTGTCTTTGAGTACCATAAATCTGGAAGAAACGGTGCCCACACCTTAAACCAAACCTATCCTCCTCTGCTCAGCAAGAGAGGTGCTCCTCCAGCAAGGATACTGATACAAAGATATGTATTCAAAATAACTCCATTCTGCATGTACTGGTGGGCATCAGCTGCTGGCAACTGCCTCTGTGCTGTCATGGGCATAGCACAGCAGCTACAAGCTTGCATGTCCCTGTGTCACCCAGGTCCTGGTGACTTGACAGTCACAGGGAGAGAACGGAAAGTGTTGCACCCCTCTGCCAGCCCAGGCAACGGTGAGTGGGATGTGGTTTCAATGCTGCCATGTGGTGGCAGGAGGACTGTGAGGAAGGGAAAGATGGGGTCTTGCCATGGGCAGGGAAACACATCTGGTTTTGATGTTCTCTTTGTCTCTACTCAGCTGGAGAGATGTCCCACCTTTCGAAGGACATCAGTACAAAGATATGTATTCAAAATAACTGCAGTCTGCCTGTACTTGTGGGCATCAGCTGCTCTGCAACTGCCTTGGTGATGCCATGGGCATGGCAGAGCATGTACAAGCTTGCATTTCCCTGTGTCACCCAGGTCCTGGTGCCTTGAGATCCACAGGGAGAAAACGGAGTTTCTGTTCTGATGCTTGAGTGGGATAGATTGAGACGCTTGAGTTAGTGGGATGTGGTTTCAGTGCTGCCATGTGGTGGCAGGAAGGACAGTGTGGTTGGGAATAGTGGGGCTTTGCCATTGGCAAGGAAACACTCGTTTTGTTACTCTCTGTCTTCGAGTGCTATATGCCTTGATTATAATGTGCTCAGATCCTGGAACCCTCCTTTTTTCCACTGCTCATCTCGAGAGATGTCCCACCTTCTAAAAGGACGTCAGTTCAGGGTTATGTAATTAAAATTATAGCTTCCTCTTTGTGCTTTTAAGCATTTGCACACGGCCTGCATTACCCATGTGTTATTGGGCATCTTATTGATTGTGTCTTTTTAACTTGTATAGCATAGGACAGTTTTCCTTCTTGCTGCCATGAGTCATGGAATTGAAAGTCATGAACTGTGCTAAGTGTTGCACTTGGGAATGGAGGGCTGCTTATCCTTCTGTTGGTTTTCATCATCCTGTTTTTGAAAGACACAGGCTCCTCCTGCCCACACCCTGCTTTGACACTGCCTGTGGTTTCTGCAGCCATCTCTAAAGTCACAGACTTAACAAGCGGGAAACACAGCCTCAGATTGTACCTCACCAGGGCCTTTCACCCAGCTGGAAACTCCCCATCGCTCTGCACAGAGGAGGATCTTCATCACTTGCTCACATTACAATTTTATGTTTCATAAATATTTTGCCTGTATCTTGTCATCTGTACTGTTTTTTGTGGGGAAATACATATGGGCCTTTATTGTCCTGATTTCCTTGCTGATCTACATAAATAAATGAATTATATTTATGGATATTTGTATGCTTCCCAAAATGTCTACAGATACAAAGGGATTGCATTAAATGCGTGTTTTGCAAAGAAAAAATGTGATATCGTTATGTTTTTCAGAAGGTGTTAAGATATTTTTAGCATACAAAGAGTATAACAAAGAGAGCTGTCATGATAAATATCAGTGATGTTGCAACACATCACTTTCTCAGCAGAGAGTTGCTCGGGTGCAATTGTGTTCTGCATTGAAGGAATGAATCACCTCAGCAGGGCAACCAAACTCCTATCAGCTACGAGCTGCCGAGTGACATTGCCTTCCACACGGCAGCAGTTCAAGCAGATAAGGATGGAAGAGAATCCCACCCCAGCTGGGGGACTGGCTCACCTGTTGGCTGTCTCTCAGACAAGAAATCTGGTAATGGTTACCACTAAGCAGAAAGCTCTTGCTGAAGTGAATGTAGCTACACAGACAGAATGCCTGCCCAAAAGCGCAGCTGCTCTGGCTGCAGAGAATGCCCGAGTCTGCTGCTGATGGTGGAGGGTGGCAATGCCCAAGTCTGCTGCTGATGGTGGAGGGTGGCAGTGATGCCACGTGTGTGAGGAATGAGCAGGGGAATTATCTGCTCAGTATGATGGCAGAGCTCACAGAGGAGGTGGAGAGATTAAGGAACATCAATGAGTATAAGCAGGAGAAAGACCAGTGGAGCAACTCCCTGCCATACCTATGAGAAAAATAAATACGTAGCTAAGGCTTGTGCCATCGCAGGCATTTTGGCTTTTTTGACTGTAAAGCAGCAGCTGACCTCATTCCTGAGGTTATGGTTGGTACCTTTCTGATGCTCCTTCCTCCTCAAGTTGTTCCCCTGTGTGGTCTTCCCTTCATTGGGCAATTCTTCAAGAAGTGCTCCAGCATGGATCCTTCCCATGGTGTGCCCTCCTCAGGAACAGACTGGTGCAGGATGGGCTGCAGCGTGCACATCTGCTCTCGCCTGGTCCTCTCCTTGGACTCCAGAGAAATATGCTTTAGTTTAGCTCAGTTTAGCTTAGTTTAGTTCCTTTTCAGAAACAGCCCTGGACTGTTCAATCTGGATCATGATGTGGCTGTGGGCAGGAAGTACTGTTCAGAAGACAAGGCAGAACACATCGAATGGCCCCGGCCCAAGTGACATGGGAGGTACCTGAGTGTTGGTGTGTTTTTTCTTGTCCCTTGAGGGGATCAAATTATGTCCAGAAACATATAATTGGTTTGCTCCAACAGTTTAATTTATAGTGGCCCATGCTCTTATACAAAACCATGTGACTGCCCAGGAGGGTTTGAACTCCACACCTTTTTGTTTCTACTCTAAGCATGAGCATAAGAGATGAATATTTAAGAAGTCACAAAGTACTGTGGCAAGAATGATGATGCAGAATACATCCACACTTCTGTTTAGCCAGGATACATCTGCTGAGAAAAAAATAATTTATATATCTCAATTCAGTTTCTCATGGGTAAAATTTGTGTTCCTCACAGAGGCATTTATGAAAGCATCACCATTTTTTTGTATCTTACTTAAGTGCTAGGAGACTAGTGATGTATGTGCAGTATGACAGCTTGTTTGTGCAATTTTAAGTTACTTGTTTCAAACCAGGCAATGAGAAACACAATGCACCCACATTATGATTTACTTTTTTTTTTTTTTTTTTTTAAACTGGCATTGCACAGGATTTCAAGTAGATGAAAACTTTCCAAATATTAGTAAAACTCTTTCTAAAGTTCTTGATATTCTTGAGAATGGTACCTGGCTGCCATTTGGATTCAAATATTCTTCTTACAACACATCTTCACTTACAAGATGTTGGGCTACATGACTTTTTAGTAGCAAGTAACTAAATCTTCACCACAGTGGAAATTCACCTTTGAGGGTACCAAAATGTGTTTTCTCTATATTACATCAAGAGAAACTCATGCTCTCATACTCTTCCTGAAGTACTGATGAAAAACAAAAAACCAAAACCACAGGTGTTCCTTTGTTCTTCTTCATGAACTGTGTGAATACACTCCTGTTTAGAAATCATGAGAAATTGTACCGATGAGAATAAAGTTTCCTGTAAATTCCTGTACTTTCTATTCTGTATTAAGTGAAAGATCAGCATAATTCCTCAGTACTCATCTTCTTGGCCTTCATCTTTGATAGACTTCCAGATGAGGAAATATATTGTGAGAAATAAATAATTCTTGGAGAGCTGGGAATGCAGAAAGAAATATGATTAGGTTGAAAGAGCTGCACTGAAGTTGTATTGGCAATACTATTTTTAGATAAATATGCACGCTGTACCTTCAGATAATCTCTTTAATCATAGAATCATAGAATGGTTTGCAGTGGAAGGAATCTATAAGTTCATGTAGTTCCACCCCCCCGCTACAGGCAGGGACACCTTCCTCTACACCAGGTTGCTCACAGCCCCATCCAGCCTGACCTTGAATGCATTCACAACCTCACTAGCAACCTGATCCAGTGTCCCACCATCCTCACAGTAAAGAATTTCTTTCTAATATCTAGCCCAAATCTACCCTCTTCCCATTTAAAACCAGTTCCCTTCTGTCTCGCTCCAATTTATGGGAGGGAGATGAGGTTCTTTAATATCTGTATACCCGGTGTGAGATTAAGAAACAACGGTTCATATGTTGTTGCATCCAGTTTATTACTAAGACCTAATCAGGGAGACGGGGAAGGGAAGGAGGGCGATAGAAAAGGTGGAAAAGAAGCAGGAGTTGCGTAAAGCGGGGATAGTCACCAGCAGGATCCAGCAGCGGTCCCGTTGCACGGTGTTTGAAGGTCCCAGGCAGAACGCAGCAGAAGACGAGGAGCAGCAGCGTGACCGGCCTTGGGCAGCAGGCAGGTAGACGAAGAAGTCGAGAAGCCAAGTCTTGAAGCAGCAACAGCGGTCAGGCAGCAGGTTCAGGAGAGTTCGACAGTATGCAGGAATCACCTCAATCTTCAGGAATCCCTCTATCTTCCGGACTTCCTCTCTGTTCTTCTTCATGAGGGATCTCTTGTCAGAAAACCCTCCCGTTCTTCATGAGGAATCTGTTGTCAGAAATCCTGCGTTCGTCATGAGGAATCTGTTGTCAGAAACCTATCCTCATGGTTTTCAGTTCCTCTTTAATCCTCCTTGTTCTCCTGCCTACGTGACAAGGATGGGCCTCGAGCAAGAGTCATTGAGTACCTCCTGAGATGGCCATCATCCGGAGATAAGCCCACACAAAGGAGCACTTCACAGCTATTCAGCTGCAGTTCATCTCGCTCTGGTCGCCCCTGGCCTTGTCCATCAGCGTTCCCCCAGACAAAGGATCTCACAACCTTTGCCCAGGACTTGCCTGAACTTGTTCATCTGTGTCCTTCAAACAAAGGATTTCACAATCCTTGCTCGGGACTTGAACAAGTCCATCTGTGTCCCCAGCAAGCTTTGAGACACAGAAGTTAACAGTATAGTCTCTTACACCTTCATCCTGTTGCTACATGCCCTTATAAAATGTCCCTTCTCAGCAGACCCCCCTTCAGATACAATAACATTTTCTTGAATTATATTTTTTAAAATATAATTTTATTCAGAGGGAGAATCTACACTGCACTGGTAACTTGCATCAAACATCAGTGCTGTTTGATCACCACTTTCAATGTTACTGTGCAATTCAAGCTCTGTAACTGACACAAACAGTCCTCTTGGGGCCATATTCTCTGTGTGAGATACTGGTGGGATGAACCATAGCTCTCCTAACCCAGATATTCTTCACCCAATCAACAAAATCTCTGGGGTATATGTTCAGGCAGAATACGAATATGGGGAAAGAAGGCTTTCCCTCGGGTCTTCTTCATCTTATCTGCTCCTGGCCCTTTGGGAGTGCTTCTTACTATGGGTATCATTGGTGGAAAGCTTCATTAATCCCTCTGTAGATGGACTAGAGAGATCTCTAGACAAACCATTTGTGTTCATCTGTAATTCCAGTGTACTGACAAATTTTGTCCAACCAGCACTTAGAAAAATGGTGACAGCAATTCTCCTAAAACTTCCAAAGCAGCCTAAAAGGAGATATCTCTAACAGATCATAGAATTATAGAATCATGGAATCATAGAATCATACAATATAAGAATAATAAGAGAATAATAGAATCATAGAATGGCCTAAGTTGAAAGGGACCACAGTGATCAATTAGTTCCAACCCCCTGCTATGTGCAGGGTCACCAACCACCAGACCAGGCTGCCCAGAGCCACATCCAGCCTGGCCTTGAATGCCTGCAGGGATGGGGCATCCACGGCCTTCTTGGGCAACCTGTTCCAGTGTGTCACCACCCTCTGTGTGAAAAACTTCCTCCTAATATCTAACCTAAATCTTCCCTGTCTTAATTTAAAACCATCCCCCTTATCCTATCGCCGATGTCATTTACCTGGACCTGAGCAAGGCCTTTGACATGGTCCCCCACCACATCCTCATCTCCAAATTGGAGGGAAGTGGATTTGATGGGTGGACGACCCGATGGATAAGCAATTGGTTGAAAGGCCGCAGACAGAGGGTGGTGGTCAATGGCTCTATGTCCAGGTGGAGGCCGGTAACAAGTGGTGTCCCCCAAGGGTCTGTCTTGGGACCGGTGCTCTTTAACATCTTTATTAATGACATCGATGAGGGAATTGAGTGCACCCTCAGCAAGTTTGCTGACGACACCAAGCTGAGTGGTGCGGTTGATACGGTGGAAGGAAGGGATGCCATTCAGAGGGACCTCGACAGGCTGGAGGGCTGGGCTCGGGTGAACCTGATGAGGTTCAACACGGCAAAGTGCAAGGTTTTGCATTTGGGCCGGAAGAACCCCAGGCACCTGTACAGGCTGGGAGGAGTGGTCCTTGAGAGCAGCTCGGCAGAGAAGGACCTGGGGGTCCTGATGGACGAGAGACTGAATATGAGCCAGCAGTGCGCTCTGGCAGCTCAAAAGGCAAATGGGATCCTGGGCTCCATCAGGAGAGGGGTGGCCAGCAGGGACAGGGAGGTGATTGTCCCTCTCTACACGGCTCTTGTGAGGCCCCATCTGGAGTACTGTGTCCAGGTGTGGAGCCCTCAGTACAAGAAAGACATAGAGATTTTGGAAAGGGTCCAGAGGAGGGCGACTAAGATGATCAAGGGGCTGGAGCACCTCCCCTATGAGGACAGGCTGAGGGAGTTGGGCTTGTTCAGCCTGGAGAAGAGAAGGCTGCGGGGTGACCTCATTGCAGCCTATCAATACCTGAAGGGAACCTACACCCAGGAGGGGAGTAAACTCTTCAAAAGGGCTGACAACAGCAGGACTAGGGGAAATGGTTTTAAGTTGAAGGAGGGAAGATTTAGGTTAGATGTTAGGGGGAAGTTCTTTACTAGGAGAGTGGTTAGGCCCTGGAACGGGCTGCCCAGGGAGGTTGTGGATGCCCCGTCCTTGGACGTGTTTAAGGCCAGGTTGGACGGGGTCCTGGGCAACCTGATCTGAATATGTATGTTGGTGGCCCTGCTAGGCAGGGGGGTTGGAACTACATGATCCTTGGGGTCCCTTCCAACCCGGGTGATTCTGTGATTCTGTGATTCTGTGTGATCGCTATCAACCCAGTGTAAACAGTCATTCCCCCATTTCCCTGTTTATACGCTCCCTTCAAGTACTGGAAGGCCACTGTGAGGTCTCCCATTCTAAGTGGGATCAGATCTTCATTCTAAAATACTCACTAGACTTGGTATTCAACTACTATGTAGAAAAGTTGTATTGGACATACCATGGCCCAAACTAAGTGTCCTAGCAGTCCTAGCTGTTCATATGTTCAATACACTAAAACAGTTGAAGCAGTGGCTGATAAGAACATAAACATCACTGAAACATGCATGTCTGCAAAATCTGTTAAAATAAAACAAGAAAACTTTTTACATGAAGTGAAAGATTTGTTTATTTATTTATTTTCTTAAAAGGCAGTTTGGATTTTATTGTCACTCAGTATCACATTCACTTTTGAATTTATTTTCTGGTTTGTTTTCAGTTTGTACTTGCATGCATTTGAGGTAATGGCTGCACAGCATCTTCCAATTAACCTTTGTTACCATGGGAAAAGAAAACAGATTAACATCTTTGATATATTCTGAATTTTTTTAGTGTTTCAAATCCATAAGCAATTTGCCTGCTTTTAAAGAAAACACAGTTTACCTCATGCAAAGGCTAGAAAACATCCATTATTAAGCTTAAGAACTGAAAAAGTGTATTAACTTCAGTGTTAATATTTATTTAACAAGTAGGTTCTGTAATGGACCCTTTCATTTAAAACCAAAGAAACAAAGAATCAATTTCAACATCTCTATAATCTGTCAAAACATATCATTTTCTTCAAAACACTAAGAAAGAAAAAGCCCACTACTTCATCACAGCACAGAGTAAGTCTGTCTATAATTGATTTCAGAATGATCAACAAACGTGGCTGCCAGTTACAGTAATCATTTTGCGAATATACAAACAGACATACATACATCTACACATGCATGTATTTATAAAATACCTGCATCTGAAGGAGGTTTGTATTTACATAAAAGCCAAGAGACTTTGAAGAGAGTTTCCTTTCACCACGTAAGTCCAGGCAGATGCACCTGCCCTGAGGGATGTGCACTGACTGCAAAACACTGCATGCTGGACCAGAGTAGGGTACATGCATGACTGAATTTATACTGCAAAGGACATTAATTCTAACCTTTCATATTTTTGGATCTGTATTTTCAGAAGTAGATGCACTTGTTTGTCTGTTAAGCAAGATAGAACAAGCTTTCTCTATCTCTAGAAAATGTTTTTCTGTTGTATGAGCTGAAACAAGCATATAGGTTCTAAATCGCAATAGTTTACAATATTCAAATTGCATGCCACATTAATCAGTACTCCCCATTCTTTTTTAGTGAGAAATTTTTGGTAGTAGATGTCTACTGGTAAGTTCAGACAGATAAATGCTGAACCTAGCAGATAATATGGAACCAAGAACTCATTCAACAAAAAATAGGTTCAAACCTTGTGCATCTTGAGGTTCAGTGATTCAGACACTTTCCATTGTGATCTAGATCCTAGCTTTCCTATCAAACCAAAGATGTGAGGACAATAATAGTCTTTATTCAAGGTCAAGTTCAATTATCTTTACTGCAGCACTTCCAAAACTTTTGGGAACAGGAAGGAAATATGACACTTTGTATTTTTCTGATTCTTCACGAATATTTCATGAACAATTCACACTTTCTACCTGTATTCTTTAGTTGTGACTTTACACATTGATACACAGCTTGAAGAGAAGGGCTCTATTTCCTTAATTATATGTTCACCCTAAGTAATTCTGTATAGCGTAAATTCAGAAGTGAACTATATCATAGTTTACTTTGAGATGTTAGGAAACCCATATTGAATTTAGAGTGCAAATTAAATTGCATAAAGTCAGTGTAGGATGAGCTTTATTAGAAGCCACATCAGGCCTCTGAACAGCTCTGCTGGGAAATCAATGAAGTTGCTTAAGAACCTGTACACTTTGGCAGCTGATAGTATTTGTCTTTTCATATGGCCTGCCTAGTTCTTGAATCTATACCATATAAAAGATGATCAGTACCAGAACTGGTATTTCTAAGACATCAGCAACATTTATTATGGAATACTATGGAAACCTGGGTCTTCCTTGATTCCTTAGTAGACCTGCTTGCTCAGCTGTCCCTGAAATCTGATTAATTGAATTGCCATGGGAGTCATCTGCCTGGTATTAATTGGGGCCTTAACGAGGGAGGTATGATTACTGTCTGCAGTGCATTTTGATATAATCAGAACTGGAAAGCTGGGGGAGAGAAAAATATTTGTGATGTTATTATGACAATAAGGAAACTGAAACCAGCAAAAACTCTACATACCTCAAGAAGCTCATGTGGACCTTAAAATAAGGATATTGCCAAGGAATAGGAAAGAATGAAAGATCTCATATTTAAGATGTTATATTCTCTGGTAATTTTTATAATCTTTAATTGCTTTACAACTGAGTTCTATGTCCAGTATTGCAAAGTCTAAGCAGATAAAACCAGAAAATAAATAAAAGAAAAACAGAATTTTTTTTTTCTGTACTTCTTAGATGCTACTATAGAATTGAAGGAAAAAATACATCTTGGCAATTTAATTCACAGAATAAAATAAAACCTATCTAGCAAGGAATCAGTTTCCCTTGCTTTCTAGAAGATGAAATCCTTGTTCCATTATGTCACAGGAAAACTGTTCCAACAGCTTCATCTAGACTGAGATTTCTTCACACCTTCTCATGGTAGCTTTAATATTCAGTAGGCCACTATGTCAGTTGAACTCAATTCTGTTTCACCTCTATGAACATGTGTGAAGGCACTTAGTGCAAAAAAGCTTGCATCCATCTTTCACTGATCATAGTTACCATGGAGCCATTGGCCACCAGAGCAGAGCCATCACAGTTCAGGACCTTAAAACGTTTATCCTTTCCACTTGCCATGATTCACTGAGTTTACTATTCCATTTCTCATCCATGGAAAAACATATATGGCCACATGGAGACAGGAAAAACTTAATAATCTTGCCATTTCTAAAAACTAGTAGCACTTTATGCCAAGTCATTAAGAAAGCACGCCTCTTACGAAAGAATTAGAAAACTTCACTATTTCTATTATGCTATTTTTCCTTCATCTCCATAATTGGGAGGTTCATTAAAAAGGGAAATTATAGATGCAGGAGGATGCAGAAAAAAATAGACATGTAAAAGCAAATACAGTGCATTATGGTCTTGGAAGGTACCAGTCTCTAAAAATCATATCATAGAACCATGGAATAGCTTGCGTTGGAAGGAACCTCAAGGACCACCAAGTTCAAAACCCATTGTCACAGGCAGGGTTGCCAGCTGCTAGTTCAAGAATTATATCAGGTTACCCCAGGCCCCATCCAACCAGGCCTTAAATATCTCCACAGACAGGGCATCCGCAACCTCTACAGGCAAAGCACAGTCTGCTCTCAGCAACATCATGTATTTTCACCCTGTCACCTCTCAGATGGCAGATGAACCAGACGAATGAAGATGCACTGATACTGTACATATATAATGTTTCTGGACTAGCCTAACTGAACCATCAGTAATAGGGATTTCTCTGAAAGACAGGGTTGATACAGCAGGGGAATTTGTGAAGATCTTTCTTTGTGATCTGCAAATTCTGCAGGAGCCAAGCTGCAGGAACTGCGACATTCACAGAATACTGTTCAATCTCATCTTTGCATAGATTTATCAGCAGCTCATTTCTTTGTTTTGGTAGCCACAAAAACAACTATAAAGTACATTTATTTGTTTGATTTAGAGATGATTAGTGTATCAGGAAGCATCAGGTCTAGACCCTTGCTTTGTTTTCACCTTTTATCTTCCATGGCAAACACTGGAAATTTTCTGCTTTAAATATAAGCTCATTTAACTGACATTTTTATATTTTCTTTCTTTTAATTATCACCATATTATACAAGCTTACTGAAAGATCTGGAAAATAGTGAGTTTCTCTTAGGAAATAAACATAAAACAAACAAAAAGGAAAAAAAGAAACCAGTAATGAAACTACAGAACTCGAATTTGCTGGTTCAGTCCTTGCACAACCGCTACTTGTTCACTGGAGACTCCTATGTGCATGATCCAGAGACTGTCATATTGATCATATTGATCAAAAAACCTGTTCGTGGAATGACTGAAAAGTGAATTCCCTAACCTACAATCAATGTGCCACTCAGCAATGTTCCCACTCCCAGTACAATGTACACCAAAGCACATTTTCCCTACTGTCTGCATCACATCCCATCTTCCAACTCTGTAGAACCTCTGATTTTTTTCTAATCTGACATGCTTTTGCAAGTGCAGAGTATGACGCTTGAATTCTGATTGCTTTAGCCAAGTGCTTGGGAACCACTTGGATAGACACCATTTTTATAAAGTTGTTGTTCAATCATAAGCAACAGAGCAATGATCAGAAGTCTCTCACTCAGTGCGCTGGCTGAAAGGCACGATGAAAACTGTAATTCTGCAACAAGAACATTTCTGACAAGTTGAACTGTCTATCAGAAAAGTGTTTCTCATGTTACATCTTGCATTCTCTGCGCTTATTTATAGATATAGGTGCAGAATGTGACAGACAGCAAAAGGGAAGGATCGGGTTTGAAGAAGATATAATCAGTGAAAGGTATGGAATGACACTGTATTGGAAATGTAGAACAGGAAGCACGTATGGAGGAGAGGGAAGAGAGGTGATATACTGTGTTAGACAAGGAAACCTAGAGAGACAAAGCGACATTCCAGCTGCATGCTTCACAGCTCGCGTTTGCTCATTACTGCTTAAATATCAAACGCTGAAACACATCTGGTGAAAATTGCATTCTGATGCTTTAAGAAAACATATAAAACCCCATGAAACAAAGGCAACCTGATGTGAAAACAGCTGAGGGACTCTCTTTAATTAACCTGATTTTCTGGAAATAATAAGAACTTGTTTTGCCTATCACTGAACAACACATATACTCACTGAAAACCAAGACTTGCACAATGCAGTATCAAGTTCTTAAAATTATGCTTTCAAAACAATTAAGAAGCTAAGAAAATGGCTAAGATAGCTGAGGATATTTGTTCAAGTCACTGTATCACTCCGTAAGAAGCACATTGTAATAGATTCTGGTCTCATAATTCAAATCAAGTCATATCCGCTAAGAAAGTGGAGGAACAGGTTGGCATTTTCTATTATCTGTCCTTTATGAGCAGACTAAGCACATGAGCTCTCCCTTTGCTAAGGCAGAAGAAAAGATGTCCTTCCTCAATGATTTCTTCAGCACTTTAAAGCTTTGCAAACACACCTCTGCAGGGGGTACATGCACAAGTGGGATGCTCTGCAGCAAGAGTAGCAGCTTTTATTACTATCGCTCCTTCTGGAATAAGGTAGCAAGGAGAATGGGAACAAAATGACTAACAGTAATGCTGATAATACAGCTGATCATTCCTTTCCAACAGAAGCACTAGTTGGCATGTGTGCTGTGTCAAAATTGCTGAAAAAGAAATCCATTAAATGTTTTCCTTTTAGAAGGACAAAGAATTTAATTTTAACTTAGTCATTTTCTGAAGGATTCACTTCTCTTAAATTGGACATTTAAAAGTTAGAGTTTCACGTCTCAATTAATCGCTCTAGATTGCCTTCATAATCAAGTGGGGAAAAAAAAAACAACCTGCAAGTGTGATTCACGTAATCATAAGAGAAATATCTAAGATATACCCCAGTTTCCAAACTTTCACCCTCATAACTGCAAACCTAGCCAATGTTTGTCAGCAGACTAGTCTGTAGCTGAATCAATATGTCAACATTATTTCCTGCTTCATATTATTTTGTGGTCTTTCTGAATTCCTTTCCCACAGGAATTCAGAAAGATTCATTTCATGAGATTTTCTTGAATTTATTACCCCTTTAGTTAATTAAGAACAGAGTCATGCAATCAAATTTGTCCATTCTGAGAAATAAGAAAAATGACCCAATCTAACCCAAGGACGACTGCCAAATTAGCAGCAGAAGAAAAAGAAAACCCACCACACTGACAAAATCCATTTCCATATTGAATGTTTACTGGCCTGCTATTAATGTTTGGTAATTTCCTAACTAATTAATTTGTGTAATAGGAGATGGAAATAATAGGCTTCTGTATGAATGCAGAATACAGAATAGAATGCGTTGACATTGACCAGAAAATATTAGATTTGGGATTTATTTAAGAAAACACAGATTGAACCATTATTAAGAATTACTGCTATATACTCTTGGCTGCTAAATCCAGATTCACAGCTAAAAAGCCAGCAAGTGATAGGAAATAAACCATATAGGTGATATCATGTGGGAAGCGAAGGCCCAGAAGGAATCTTAGATACTATTTCACCACTTGTACTTTGACTAACCCGAGGGCTCTTCTTATATCAACTCTAAGGCTGATAATGATACTCTGTGCCTGGAGCAATAAAGAAGAGAGGCAGGGGAGCCACTTTTTCATTCCTTTTATTCTCCAGGGTAATCACAGATGCAGTACAACAAAGGAGAGTGGATTGGAAAGCCATCCATCTCTGGGACTCAAATTAATGGTCTTACACATACAACACAAAGGCTGTGTTCTTCTATTAGTCCCCTACCTGTTACATTTTGAGGGGAAAAAGTAAGCAGAAAAAAAGCAAAAGAAACACCAGGGCTGCTTCCGAGTTGACCCTTTATGAGAAATTTATTTTCAGTGCTAATTGTTAAAGAGAGGAACCACAACAAGCAGTGCTGCACAGAGCTGCTCTATTGAAAGGCCATTCAGAAGCTTTAGAAGGACAGTCACTATTTTTACAATTATCAAACAATGCCAGATAGCAGAAAAATGAAGAATGATATCCAACTGATGTTATAGCTAGAGCTTGTAAAGGGAAGTAGGGCTTTGGCTTTACAGTAGATTTTGTTTATGTTTTACAGTTTTTTCACCATATAGTTCATTGTCAGATTCATTTTGATTGTTTCAAGAACACAATATCTAGGAAAGAAACTAAACATAAATGCATGAATAGTATTTACTCTGCAAACAAGTCTGCAAGGACCTGATGCTTGGTACAGAAAACTCCTCTTTCAAAGTTAAAACAAGTAAAACTTACTAAAAGGCAAAAACTAAGCATCAAAGTCTTAGCTGTGGCAATCCCCTCACGTAATAGGAAAATGTGTGGAAATAATAGCCTGATATTGTCAAGCTTAGGTGCATTACAAGAAAAGTCCTGATCATTTCATGTGTTTGCTCTTTAATATGAGCTGAAGACACAGATTATTACACTGAAAAACAGTGTTTTGCCTTCCTGGAGATAAATATGACACATTCTTAGTACTGCTGCCTGGAAAAGCCACAGAGGATGAAGCAGAGAACTGGATGCATCTGTAGCTTTTCAAGCAAATGCATTTTAAAAAAATAATAAGTTATAAGAATTCTTAAAAAATAAAGCAGTATAAATTTATCTCCATTTGCCTTCTGCTTTATTAGGCTTGGCTCTGGTTCATGCAATTTATTATTTTTTAAAGGGAAGCTGGAAGTCCCATGTATTCATATTTCCCAGCTACTATGCTTTAAGAAATACATAGGAGGTATTATCAGTCATATTTATAAGGTGAAGAAGTACCACTGTGACAAGGTTGACCGACCTGCACAGCATAGATCCATAGGAATTCTTTGACTGAATTGAGCATTTAAGTTTTAAACAATCTTGTCAGATAACCCAGAAGAGCCACTAAAATGTTGGTGCAAAGATTAGTTACACTTTGTTTCAGAAATGAGACCCTGATTCCCGTTTTGCTTGGCTTAGTTTCCAGCAACTGTCTCATGTTGTTGCCATGCCTGCTGCATGGAGACTCCTTCCCTCCCTGGAGTGAATGTTGCTTGTGTGCAACCTCTGGGCAGGGGAAACTACCAGAAATCAGGTACAAGAGGAGCTGGAGGGGATGTCTGAACATGGAGGTCAGAGGAAATGTGCACTCATAGGTCTCTCAGCCTCTGCTTCAGAGGTAGAGCCTGGTCTGAGAAGGGCAGCCTTCACGCATTTCTCCTGCATGCAGAATTTTCCACCTCAGTGTGAAAAGCTTTTACTTCTGCTCTACTTACTAGGAGAACTACATCGCTCTTCAACTCATTCATTATGTATTATTTCTTCAATCTCTCTGTCTTCTCTGTATGGATTAGTGATAAATTTGTGGGATACACGGCTAAAAACAATGGGGCTGTGAAAGGGACAGCAACTAAGCCTTGTATAACTCCCTTGGACTACTATGGAGCACCTATAACCAGACTATTCTGATTATTATGGGCTGTCTACTGCACATAGATAAATTGTTCTATAATATCATGTAAAATTCAAAGGAAAATTTATGTAATTTATATTACACAAAGACAATTATTTGTATCAATCTCAATAGCATTTTAATGTGAACAGGTAGCATGTTAGGGAAATTTATTTTCCATAATTCCATATTGCTTGCCATTATTTATAATGTTCTTTTTTATTTCTTTATTAGTCATGCCTCATACCAGCTGTTTCGTTGTTTTGTGTAGGCTAAATTTGAGACTGATGAGACAGTAATTCCCTATGTCTTCTCCCTTCCTCTTTATTTAGAATTGGCACAGCTTTATCTTTCTACCACTTGGCTTCCTAACAGCTGCAAGATTTATTGGAATACAATTTAAAAAGAAAGGTTGTTAGGAGCAAAATTAAAACATATACAATTATTACTTAATTCTTGAAACTCTATTTAGTCCTCTAATGCTAAAAATTGAATTATATATAATCTGCACACAGAACACATCTTTATGCATGAAACAAGTAAATATATTTTTAAAAATATTTTAGGAGCAACATATACATAGATATGCATGCATTAAAATAATCTGATTTTGCAGATTGTGGCACTTACATAATTTTGTCTGCTGCAGTTTTTCTGAAACAGGTAAACTGGCAAAAACTAGAAAGAATCAGTATTGTTGCTTTGACTATTAAAAAGAAAGCAAGTTTTGTAAGAGAGCTTAGAAAATATACAATTTGAAAACATAAATACATTTTCCTCTCACCAAATGCAGTACACTGAAAATCTGTAAAATGTATCTCAGTCTTATTTTTTTCCATAACAATCTCTAGCAGGAGAAAAGAATGTCTGATGAAGAATATCTTATTCCACTCTCCTAAATTTTTATTATTATCTATTTTCCCATTTCCAAGAAGTATGAGAATGTTACCATGCTCAGAGGTCTTGCTTCTTGCGTATATTATCATCTTTAACTGTTATGTTTCCTTGTGTACTATAGTTTCCATTAGAACCCTGGATTTTAATGTAAATTTGTTGCTCTACACTATCTGTATTTATTTTATTATTTTGTACCGTCAGCCATAATAAAGATAGCTAAAGCTAGATTGATTACTGGATGTCTTTTATGTGTAAGAAAATAGTATATATTTATTCAGTGGAGAGAAAGGAAATATGCATGCTCTTTTTGCATCTCTTAAATAGTAACATTAGTAATTTGTAGTAAGAAATGCATACATAAGACATTTCCTTTTAAAATATATTGAGTTTGCTTTTATAATAAATGCTGTCATTTTCCCACATGCCAAGTTTCTCTCCTTGATGATGTGTTTGTTATTGTTATTTGTAATTGTGTATGAGGTTTTTCTTGTCCCTTGCTTTTCTTTGTCTGCTTGGACCTGCAAGATAAGAGACCAGGAGCATCCAGTCTCGTGATTTTGGAAGACAATTGAACAATCCAGACCCTACAGACAAAATGGGAAGGCAAAGATTGGAGAACAACATGACGGTGGCTGCAGATGATGAAGCAGGATTTGACATACAGATATGGGATAGGACCCCAGAGCTCCAGGAGTTGGATTAGACGATCCTAATGGGATATTCTATTCTTTGTTTCTATAATTCTAGGATGAGAGTTTAAGATCTGATCCATTCAAGGTTGCAGCAAGGATAAGCTACCTGCAAAGCTTCATAGTTAATAAAATAACAGAATCATTGAACATGATCAGTACTTGTTCTCATTTAACCCAAGACTGCTTTTCAATCTTTCCCAGGTAATTATACTTTCTTATTATATGCACCATTGTGATCTTTCTACCAATCTTATCAATATTTGAATTTGGGACAAGACTTTAAACTTTTTTCAACTGCTATGTTGTATGGCCCATCTTTGGCCAGTGTGGCCCATCTTTGTTATTTTATCCTGGGATTTGGGTCTTCTAGGATTTTATTTAAAACTCCAGATCTTTGAAAAACTTGCCGTTCATGTTATAGTCATACTGCCCTTTTGCAGAGAAGGCAAATCCTTGATTCCCTGAGGTTATTCCTCACTATCTCATTGAAAGTCTGTCGTCAAGCTTATTAATCACTCGAACTTCCAGTAATTTGGGTTCTGTGCTTATCTCTGCAGAAAGAGTTTCAAGCTTATTTCACAGAGCTGCCAAGCCACACTTCCATTTAAGGATGGTTTGTCACAAAGTAAAATGATAGCAATATCAAAAGTAGCCAACAGTGGTGGTGCGTGACAACAATGAACACAGAGCCTACCTAAAGACTGAGCTTAAACCCCAAATGAAAGATCAACAACATGTTTTCAACCAACAATTTGCATTTTTCCTCACTTTTTCCTTTGACATGGATCCATTTATTAACTGTATAAGATGAGGCATGAGTGATGGAGCAACTGTGCTAAATAAAATCAGTTTAGCATTTGACAGAATGGATTTTGGCCACTAATCATTGAACTTGACTGTAGTCAAGAGGACAAAACACGTTTGTTTCTTTTTTTTTTTTTTTTTTTCTCTTAAGCATTTGTACATGCACACAATTCTGAAAAATGGATTCTTCCATCCAACTGGAAAGCTACAAATTCACCCTTTTATCCCCTCAGCAAGAGAATGTGTAGTTTCAAATATAACTTGTTATGAACAGTGGATTGGCACATCACTGCAAGGGAAAAAAAAAACACAAAACAACAACCTGAAAGTCAAGCTACATTAGGAATATGGATGAGAACGAGTAGGGAGTTATCATTCTTGTTTGTTAAACATGCATTACTGGATAGGTTTAGGGACCTCAAGATGTGAAACTTTGGAGCAGAAGTAAAGTAATGCCTCTTATTAAGATAATTTATTATTATTTGAGAAGCCTGAGTGAGCTAAAGAACTGTCACACCAAATGGAAATTGTCTTCACTAATATAAATTAATTATGACTGCAAAGAAGTACTAATGGGAATAAGCAGAAATATCTGACATCAACATGTAAGACTGCAAAAGAATGACATCCAAAGATCCAGCTTCACTTTCAGTGACAGCGTGAACTAATCAGACTAGAGAGGCCAACAGAGCTCAATTTGTCTCAGCTTTCCTCTTCTCTTAGATCTTGCAGACGGTTGATTTCACACATCAGATACTTGCCAATTGTGCATGGTAGCCATGGTCTAATTTAAGATAGCAAGTCTCAGAAGATCTTTCAAATTGTATTACATTTATCATGTATATATATGGAATTGTGTATGGGCATGCGGCTGTTCTCAAGAGCCCAGAATATTTGGGTATCATCTCTTCCTTAGACACAGAAATTCTTCGTAACATCCATACACAGACAAAGGCCAGTGTGTGCTGCACGTTTCTCTTCATCCTTGCAAGACCAAGGTAGTCCCTTAATTTTACCCCACTCTCTCTATTTAAGAAAACTACATTAATTGCAGTCCCTGAAACATTTTGAAGGCACTCAAGCAAACTAAAAAAAAAAAAAAAAAAAAAAAACCCTAATACTTTAAAATTTTACATGATCTTAGGGTACTTCAAATTTACTTGCAAGATAAAAATTAGCAGTTCCTGGCTATCTAAGGATATGCCAGACTATGCAGTGGCCTGTGTTCTTAACAACCCTGATGCTGTAGGGCACAGCAGAATGATAGAGAAATCCAGTTCAGATTTTGCAGGCAGTATAGCTACATTAACACATTTCTGTGCTTGACAAAACGTGTGCCACAGCAGCACTGATAATCTTGGTTATTATGGTTATTATGTGAACCACCAGTCCTGCAGGCACTAGCCCCAGCATCCATCTGGGCTGAGTTTGATCCACTGCTACTCTCAGAGTAGAAATACTCTATTTAACACATCTGTACGTGTTTCTGCTGAACGTTGGAACAGTGCTAGAAATAGTGCTAGAAATGCTAAACTGTACTCCTATACAGACATATGACAGCTAATGTAGAAAAATGCTGAAAATAAATCTAAACTCTCCTTGTGTGCTGATATTCTGGTCTATTCCATGGGATGAAAAAGAAAAATAAACATCTTTTTGGAAGAACTCTGTTTAGATTTTTACAGCACTTCCTATCAGCAGCCTACTGCACTTTAAATTCCTGCATAGTTCTGCCTATCTTTTGTGGGCAAAAAGGTGGGTCGTTCTCCTGTTCTCATTATTATTATCCTCTACTTCCATGTTTTGTTTTCTGTATTCTTCTGAATAAAACACAAAGAAGGAATCAAGATATGTCAAGTGCTGCTTCAACCTCTACAGTCAGCAAGGTTTGTGCACTCTCAAACCAGTGAGCGCTAACAACTGCAGGAGAACCATTTCTATGGGCCGTCCTTTGCAGTTAAACATGAGGAAGTTGTGAAAAGAAATATTGCTAACCATAACCTGCCCCAGTTTCATACACTGTAAGATAAAACAGAACTTGTTTCTATCAATACTGGGAAGGTCCTTGCTTGAGTATGTAGTTTCTAAGATTAATTAAGCTCTGAAACTACTGGATAAAGAGTATTTTTCTCTAGAAATTGATAGTCTTTGGGATGTCACAGTCAAGCAACAATATAAGCAATACTACAGAGGACAAGTTTTTATTTTAGTTAATGGCTCTCAGCAGATCAGGAGACAACTCTGTTGGGGAGAGTCAAAAAAACACACAAACATAGCCCTTGCTTGGATGCACAGTGTAGAAAATAGGATTTGGTGCGAGAGCACTGAGAGCTCTTATTCTATAACAACAGGTAAGAGGAATTTGATTAGCAAGAGGATAAAATTAATTTTAATGAAAAGAGAAGACAATAAGATTTTCTAAAGGATTTAAAGTGTTGCTAGTCCTAAGTACTGTAAAATGATAATATACAGTTTCTTCAAGTCTTTACTAAGCCAGACATTTAGTTTGCTTAAGAAAAAAACATAACTTATACACAATGATTGTAAATTACACACCATAGCCAAAGTTATAGCCCATGAAGAAAAATAGCATGCAGAAACAATACTGCAACTTCCAAAAAATACAGTTGTGAATAATAGTTTTATATTTAGTTCTTCTGTGAAACTTTAACATTTTCATATAAGGTGAAAGCATCCTGCACAGAAAAAAGAGATAAGGTGAACAAACAGTATGATTAAGACATCATTCGCTGTATTTCATAAAAAACACCTTCCTTTAAGTGAGCTACAATGCATTGCTTTTTATCAATGAAATTTACATTTCCTTCCACTGAATTCAATGTGTTCAAGCAGAACTACATCCTTTCATAATATCAAAGAAAGTAAAAGAGGAGAAAGAAACGTCTCTTCAGTACTTTTTAGCGAGTAAAGTAAATCTCTCCCTGGCCTGAGCTGTGCATTCATCAACATTAAACAGAGCCAGCTGTGTGTTTTACAAAGGCAGAGTTGCTTTTCGTCTTCAAAATTGCTTGGTAAGAGACATGATGGTTCTACAAATGTGCTCCTGAATAGTTTCCTACTGTAAAGACCAGACTGTTAGTGTAAGTATGGTCACCTTCAGATAACCCTGAAGAGTTTAGTGAGGGAGATAGACCATGGAAACTAACCAAATGGAAAAGTGCCTGTTTAGGATGCTTATGAACTGATCACTTCTAACTGTCTCTAAAGCATTAAAAAACCTAGCAAATTGCCAAGGTGAAGTATCATTCCCTTGAAGGGAACTCATTTATCATTGTGTTTAAGAACTTGGGTTGTCAGCCTCGATAAATGAAATGGTCCATTGATATAACTCAAGTCACTGATGCGTGGTTCCAAAATGTAATGCTTAATTAGGTGCACTAAATTAACTTATTTTTATGTAAAGTGTTTATGTTTTATGGAATGAGCCATTTAATTAAAAAGGCCCAAGTAGAACATTGTCTCATATCAAAGGCCTGCCCTTTAATTGCAAGAAAAATTCCAAACTGAAAAACTAAATCAAGGAAATCACAGGAAAATTAACTGTTGTGAAGATTATTATCTTCTCAGCGTGCATATACTTTCTAATTAATTTATAAGGAATTCTTTGAAACTAATCTAGCTGTAACATTGACATCTTTCTTTGGTCAATTCAGGCCTACTATTTAGGATCTGGTGGAAGGCAAAAACTCATAGTGCTCCATCTGCTACACCTGATCTGCTACAGGCTAAATGAGTTGAAAAAGATAAACCTCTGGTATTCATCCCATTTTAAAATGTTTATCCAAGGTCAAAATGATTCATTGCTTTTTTGAAATACTTACTCTCTTCATTGCCTATTGAAGAATTAAAGACTACAGGAAACTAAGAATTATAGAGTTTCTCATGTTTGTTTCTTTGTATTTTTTTTTAAATTAGCCACTACAGCCAGTATGATACAGATAAAGGTTTAATTACATGATGTAAAGTCATAGTTTCTGTGTTCCCAGGAACCATGATTTTACATCAAGTCATTAACTAGTCTATCTTTCACCTTCCTTCAGATTTGGAGACCGCCAGGAGGGGAGTCCTAGAACCTCTGCTGCTGCTCACTCTACTGGCTCAGGTGATAGGAAATACTAATGGCAAATTACCAGTAAACATCTCAAGTCTTTTCTAATGACGATTTCCGTCTTTTCAAAACCTTCAGCGTTTCTAGCCAGTAGGCCAAAATACCTGTGAATCTAACCATAATGTAGAGAGCTAAAAGTAGTATTTTATGATTTAAAGGTTAACATACAGAAGGTAATTTTGTATGAATTAAGGTACAAATTTTCTGAAACTGTGTATGTTAGATAGGAATTCAAAGTTACTGAATTTCTAAAAAATCTCAAGAAGCATATTATAAGAAGTCGTATCTACTACCAATACAAATAGATATTTCAACCTTCACAGTGATTTTCTAAAGTAAAAATTCAAGTTCATTGATTTTCATTAATGCATATTTAACTTCATCTGTATATAAAGACCAAAAGCAGAACTAAGACTGATTCTATGTCACATGCAAGTCTATTAAATCACAAAGAAGACTGAATACCATAAAGATTCAAAATCATAGAACCTTTTAATAAAATACATTTTCACAGCACCCAATAATAGCCTTCATAAGTGTAAACCATACCTTAGGCAAACTTTTAGATTTCAGCCTGGAGAAGTCTCTGGGAAGATCTGACTGATTTTTCACTATCTAAGCAGGGGGGGAGAGGAGAGGAAGGGAGGGGGGGGGCATAAGAATGAAGGGATCAGACTCTTTAGTGTGGTCTGTTTGCTGTTTCAAGCTAAAAGAGGAGAAATTTAGATTGGAATGAGGAAAAAGTTTTTTACAATAAGGGTAGTGAAGCACTGGCACAGGTTGCCCATGGAGGTGGTGGTAGCTCTGTCCATACATAAATCTTTAAATACACAAGTACTCTTCCTTGGTATTACATTTTGCCTTATTGTGACCTGTGGGCTTTATCCTATAAATCAGCCAATGTGAAGCCTAATGATCTCTGCAAGGGCTCTGCTGTCAGCCAGAATGTCATCTCCATGCAGCAAATCAGAGGAATAGAAGTGAGAACTTGAAAAAAAAAAGAAAAAAATGAGACCTGCTTATTAACACATACCTAAATTTGATGCTCTTTAGCAAAGTTTCTTTATTCTCTTTTATTTATTTATTTGTTTGTTTGTTTGTTTGTTTGTTTTCATTCTAAATAGCAGATTCACAGTCAAAATGACTGGAATGCCCAGAGAAGGTGCTGCAGGTAGTCTTTCATCACCTCCCCATTCCTCTTCATTTTACCTTTTTTCGTTTAATCACACCGTAATTGTTCCATAATTCTTTTCTCTGCTGTCCTCTTCCACGGAACAAATTTTGCAGCCAGCTCTCCTCCAGCCATTTTCCATCCTGGTCACAATGTTCTGTAGCTATAAAACGGTGAGAGTTTATCCCTGGAAACTGTGTGTCTTTACTAATTAGTCAGTTGATCATGTGTAAAAAGGAACACCGCTACCAGTGAAAAGTGTTTCACATAAGAAGGCCTAAAACGTAATGCTGAAGTCCTCATGGAAGACTTAAAAATCACCAAAGCTCTGAGTTACAAATTCCTGCTTAAGACTGAGAATGAGCAGATATGTTTTTCAGCTTGCCTGGAACGTGGTTTATAAATTCATAAACTGAGAAAAATCCAAACTTTCAGTGCCTGCTTAATTCTGCCTTTTTGAAAAATGAGAATAAGAAGCCAATGTTCATCTCACCAACTTTCTTTTTGTCTCATAACTATTCAACTCCCAGAGATCTCCCAGAGATCTCTTATTTAGATGAGGAAGCTAATTCTACAAACTTTGGTCCCCATTTAGTTTATTCGAATTCAGGTTTTTTTTTTGTTTGTTTGTTTTTTTTTTGCATCACTCCTGTTTTATGGGTGAAAAACTGAGACACTGAATGACTAAGAGAGAGATAAGAGCACCTCATTAATTACTTCTAATTTAAGCATTCCAGCACCTTGGGATTAGGATTCAGATTCATCTTAATTTTAGACAGCGAGCTGAAGCTCCTAATTTATAAGGCTATTTATCTTTGTTGATTTTTGTTGTCAAACAACTGGGATAGGTTTCATTTGACTGAACATTTGAATCACCCTCTGGAGGACAGTTAAGCTCCTGTCTGCAATTTACTCTACAGTACCCAGTGTGCAGTGGAGTGAATCCACACTTTTATTCACGGATCCAGAGATCTCATAATATCTAAATTTGGCTTCTATGTTTCCTCTCAACAGGAGTATCTGGAAGTCCCCCTGTTGGGCAGATGGCATTCCTGAGCTTAAGCACTCTTAGTCACTCTGCCAATGGGTACAGAACATCCAAATTAAACATGTAGAAGCTGGTGGCCCTGCTTGTGGCGGGGGCGTTGGAGATTCATGATTCTTAAGGTCCCTTCCAACCCAGGACATTCTGTGATTCTGTGTGATTCAAATGTCACCCAAATGCCAAATCCCTCAACTGTCTGAGAAATGGAATTCAGAGCATGCTCTCCTGTATTCTAATTGAGTAGTCTTACAACTGGGATTCTCAAGTATGCTCTTTCTTCTTTTTGCCATCTTTCTGGTCCTAAGATTGCACCATTTTGGCACAGCTTCTGAAGAAGTTCTCAATATACTTCTGTAGCCTCCTATTTTGAACATTTCAATGGGACATGAAAACATGGAGGACTAAAAACAGACTGGCACATCACACTTTATGAGTACTCAGAGCTATTGGTTTTATTTTCTTTTTTCTTTTTTCTTTTTTTTTTCAATACAGGATCTCTTTCACAGGCTGATTTTAAATGAGATCACTGTGCTGCAGGTTGTAGCCCATGTCCTTGTCATGTGCAGATCAGTGCTGAAAGTTTGGCCTCACTGCAGACTTCAACAAAAATCAGTTTGGTTTATTTGTCATCCAAATAATTCAAAATCTCAGACAAGCCTGATGGTAATGCTTACTAATCTGTACTGCTCCTAGATGTATATGTAAATAATTTAAAAGGCAATTTAAACCTGAACCTTAATGAAAATGTAATGGCCCCACTGCTCTGGGCCCACTTGTGGGTCAACACCCCAGCTGAGCCTCAGACTGCTTCTGTCCACACAGAAGTGACCAGAGCCCAGCTACTTCAGCCTGTGTTTGTAGGAGTGGTGCATCCTTGTGGCACTCTTCTGGACACTCCCAAACAGCTCTGCATCATTCCTGGGTTGGGGACCCCAGGTCTGCACACAGTACTCCAGATGGGCCTCATGAGTGCAGAGAGCACAAGGGAGACAACCATCCCCCCCCCCCCCCTTTCCCCTCCCCCCCCATCTCCCTGCTGCCACCCTCCATTGGTGCAGCCCAGAATATTCTTGGCCTTCTGGGCTCCAAGTACATACTCCTACCTCATGTTCAGTTTTTCATCTACCAAAACCCACAAGTCCTTCTCTCAGGGCTGCTCTCAGTGAGTTCTCCCACACTGAACACATAATAGGGATTGCACCAACCCAGGTGCAGTACCCTGCACTTGGCTCTGTTAAATCTCTTTAGGTTCGTGTGGGTACACTTCTCAAGCCTGTGCAGATCCCTTTGGATGATGTCCCTTCCTTCTACATCACTCAGCTTGGTGTTGTCCACAAATTTGCTTGATCCCATTATCTATGACATTGATGAAGATGTTAAAGAGTACTGGTCCGAAGATCGGCTCATGACTGGCCTCCACCTGGACAATGAGCTGCTGAAAATGTAATCTTCTAAGCCCAGGAAAATATTACTGTGTCATATTGCCTATTTCATGTAGTCAATACATCCCAGTCATAGAATCATAGAATTGTAGAATAGTTTGGGTTGGAAGGGACCTTTAAGATCATCTAGTCATTGCAATGCAGTTTGCTGATAGAATGGAATCTACCAGGTGTTGACAATCTGCTCTGCTAAGATTTATGAGGCAATTTCTAATTAACATATTTGCATCCACTTCTCCTGCAGCTTATTATTCATGGGAAAAACAGCTTATGTCCACAACTGGAATTGGTTACCCAGTTTCTCCCCTGCTAAATGCACTACACATCATGAAGCAAAGCCCTCAGATACTGTACTGTTCAATAAGTACCACAAGCAAAAATTCAAGCTGATAACACTTAGAATGCCAGTTGCCAAGAACAGTTTTTGCTAAATAGAGAATGTACCACCTATTTTGACAGTTTTTATAAAGGCAGTAATTTCTGGCAGAAAGGCTGGGCAGGCAGCTGGGGTTGGTAATTTCTTAAATTGCCCCATATTAAATCACCAGAACTCATTAGTCTGGTCTACATTATTTGCCATTCTCACATACGCTGTAGATGCAGTGTGAGGTGTTTCATGTCCTGTAGCTGAGAAATAACTGACCTTTAAAGTTCAAATGCAGATTTGAATTTGCAGTGTGATAAAAAGACATTTTGATGTAGTTTTCATTTTGAGCCACATACTTACATTTAATTTAAGGCCACTACCAATTTCAGTGTTTTGTGAGACTACTCATTTTTTTTCTTATAAATGTTTCCTCTAGTATATGCTACATGCATAACATACATTTAAGCAAGTGTTTTTTACAGATACATTACATTACAATAGTAATATGGCCATATGGTTCAAATTCTCTTAGAACAAATTAGGAACCATTATATTTGTTGTTATTCTAAGTGGATTTTTATGAATGATTGCTTTATTCTGCATCGCATGTCATACGTCTTCAGTACAATTCCTTTCTTAAAACATGTGCCAAGTATATTTGTTCAAACAAACCACGTCTGCTGCAAATGAAGTTTTAATGTTGCAAGTGCAGTATTCTTAAAATCTGTAATAATGTTACACTTATACTTTAAACAAGTGTCCACATACAGAGAGATATCTTTTGAATGTTTTTTAACATTCTTATAATTATTCTGCTAATTTCAAATGTGTCATACTGAGTTGCTTACTTAATTAGCACTGTCCTGTTAATAATAAGCACAAAATAATAATAATAATAAAAAATTACGAAGGAAGCATTGTTCTGAAATTTTAAATTCTTTTCAGTCACAGTAATAAGTAGGCCTATTTCATAATGCCAAATTGTCTCCTCATACATAGTTAAAATTTCATATTCAAATGAAAGCAGTAGAGTCCACCCTCAACAACTTTGCTGATGATACAAAGCTTGGAGGAGGGGCTGACACGCCAAAAGGCTGTGCTGCCTTTCAACAACACCTGGACAGACTGGAGAGGTGGGCAGAGAGGAACCTGATGAGGTTTAACAAGAGCAAGCGTAGAGACTTGAACCTGGGGGGGAATAACTGCATGATCAGTACAGGTCAGGGGATGACCTGCTGGAGGGGAGTTCTATGGAGAAGGATCTGGGGGTCCAGGTGGACAACAGATTGGCCATGAGCCAGCAGTGTGCCCTTGTAGCTAAGAAGGACAATGGTATCCTGGGGTGCATTAGAAAGGCTGTGGCCAGCAGGTCAAGGGAAATGATCCTCAACCTCTACTCTGCTCTGGTGAGGCCATATTTAGTTCATACTATGTTCAGTTCTAGACTCCCCAGTTCAAAAAAGACTGGGATCCATCAGAGGGCCACAAAAACAATAGAAAGCCTAGAGCATCTCTCCCATGAGGAAAGACTGAGTAACCTTGGTCTGTTCAATCTGGGGAAGAGAAGACTGAGAAGGGATCTGATAAATGTTTATAAATATATAAAGGGGGTGGGAGGCAAATGGATGAGGCCAGGCTCTTCTCGGTGCCGCACAGCAATAAGACAAGGAGTAACAGCCTGAGACTTGAACACAGGAAGTTCCGTACAAACATGCAGAATTTCTTTATGGTAATGGTCACAGAGCACAGGAACAGGTTGCCCAGAGAGGTTGTGGAGTCTCTTTCTATGGAGATATTCAAGACCTATCTGGATGCCCACCTGTGCAACCTATTGCAAGGATAGGTTTTAGGTATCCCCCTGTTTTGGCAGGGGGATAGGATCTCTCGATACTTAAAAGAAGTAGGAGAAATCTTTGCATTTTCAGACATACTACTACAGCTCATACCTTAGCATCAACAGCCACATACAAGACTTGTTTTTAAATCCTGGCAAGACTTACATTTTGACCGGAAACCTCATCCTTTTTTACGTACTGATTCTTATATTCTCAAGGGAAATTCTAGTTTCACCTAGTCAACATTTTCTGATTATGATAATTTAAAAGAGAATTTCAAGGCAGTTCTGCTTACAGTATCAGCTTACAAAAGAATCGTTAAACAAATCAGCTCACTGTGGTCAGATTCTCAGTTTCTTCTTTCTCAAATACGTTATGTAAGTTTTAGGTCTAATCCTACATGGCACACTGGGGCTCCTCTGAAAGTTTGCAACAATTGCTGACAGCGATACATAGGAAGTTGGCTGTGTGTTGCACGGAGGGTGCAGTAGTATTTCTAGGAAGGAGCTGAAGGCATTCATATCACAAAGATTGTCAAAAAACATCAGATTTCAATAGCAGTTTGTCAGCAGCTTTCTGCTGTTATCCTGTTCAGCTGTGCTCAAAACCGTGTCCAGAACAGTTTCTGCATCGCACTATATTTACTGTAATTCAGCAATAAATTGAAGTCTATTATTATATTTCACAGCCATCCTAAATTGCAAATGATTTTGCAAGGCAATGGGGAAACAGACTTCTGTTGGAAGAATAAAGGCTTGAAAACGTATTACTCAGTTTTTAACAGTCGATCAGAATTTTTTCCATTTTTTTCCCCTGTAACTGACAATAACCCTTTCTTAAAGAGCACATATTTGCAGTTCTGTACTCTGGAGTTCTTGCCAGGCATCCCCTTCATCATCTACACCTTTCCCAGGACAGTCCCTGGGACAAATTCTATCCTAGCCTATTGGCATGATTAATGTATAACCCCTGACATGCACAGGAAGCCTGCAGATTTCCTAATCAATGCTGGAATTTCACACTTTAGGCCTATCGGATCTTCTGGTATTTTCCCCAGTTGTGTTTCTGGAACTGTGTTTGGTGTAATTATTTACATGTGTGTTCTCATCCTTACCTGCCCTGTTCTGTCTGCTGGGAGGCAGTGTCTTACAAATGTTCACTGTTGCTCCCCACGGAGCTGAAAGAACGATGATCTACTTGCCATTTAGATGTTTTATAACTTCGGAAATGAAGTAAGTAAACAGTACAACACTACTTCTTATGGGGACATGTTTGTATGTGCTCTCCCTGAAATGGTCTGTGATTGCCATCGCCTCTCTGCTCATTCAGTCAAGGTCACTCAACAGCTCAATTACAAATATTGTTGCAATGGCATAAAATATTTAGCACATTTGAGAACTTGTCACTTTCCCAAGCTGTGTTGACACTCTGTAGGAAAACTGTAATCCTTCAAAGCGTGAAGTAAAAAAAAATACATTCTCCAAGTTCTGCCATCATTTTGGCACCTGCTTAACTTTTAACAGTTGAATGGATTTAGTGATTTCACTCAAGTCTGCAAAACAGTATTAATAGGAAGGCTTTCATGGGTGCACTGAGGTGCTGAATATAAAGCCTGGACTGAAATATAATGGTGAAAGAATCAGACAGCTAAGGAGGACAACTCAGAGTACACACACACTAAAAGTGTAGCTAGCACTCTCCTTTCTCTGTTGACTTTAAAGGGAGCATGTGAGCTGGTTGCTTAAAACAATCCCATTAATTCTGTAGCTCTGAATTAAAAATTGTGCTTCGTATTTGCCGTAGATCAGATATAACTAAAACTGTCATTCCTTCCTGCGTGTCACTCCGAGATTTGGTTAGCTCATGGAGTGGATGCAAGGAAAAAAATGTTCGTTGTTATTATGATGCATTTGCCATAGAAAAATTTTCCTCTGATATTTATTTCCAAAGAATACTTTAAAAATGTCTCTCAAAAATAGTTCCCCTCAATCAGCATCTCTGTGAGGTTGGGGTAAAGACCACTGCTGTCTTTTCAAGACAGACAAAGTGCTCTATCTGTGCAGAAGAAGGAAGAAAGACTGAGTCTGTGCAAAGGATCCCAGACTTTTTAATCTGAGCTCAGAAACACTGTTAATGAATGTCAACATAATTCATGAGCTCAGTTTCTCTGTAACCAAAAGATCTAGAAAGGTTGGAACAATGTTTTGAATTCCAACATCAATTGTAATTTATCTTATTTAAAATAGGAAAGCCTCCTTGCTGTGTGATCTGAAGAAAATTCTTCCCTGGAAATCAGACATGATAATAAATCACTTCTTGGTTTTCTCACATGAATAATTTGTGTCTTGTTATGCAAAGCCTGGAAGCTAATTTGAAGTTAAGACCAGAAATTCACAAATAATCAGTGTTTCTCACTCTCAGATTTGCTTTTGAGAGAGGAAGAAGCACTCTGTGTAAGAATCCAAGCAGTATACTGAAGAGTGAAGGAACAAATACCTATTAAGTTAAAGCTTCAACACAGCAAGCACTATAGCAAATGAAGTGATAGGAGCAAAATCACCTTGAGCTTCAGTCCTTCCCTCTGAATCTATATGTGTCCTAAGGAAAGAGAAATCATGGCATAACTGACTTCTGTACTGGAATGGAAGTGACTGCATGATAGGCAAGGTTGGGGTACTTTAAGCACTGAGTTGGAGAACATAGAAAATTGAATTTTTTTGGTGGAAAAGTAATAATTCAGTCAGATGGGTTCCAGTTCATCTCCACTGCACCACACTCAAACAGTGATGTAAGATCAAGAGTAAAAGGGAGCTACAAATAAGCAGCTGGAGAGACAGAAGATTGCTTCTTCTATGGCTACTCTGTCTCATTTCAGCTAAAACACACATCAAGCTTTGTATGACTGTAGCCTGCATGCACTGTGGAAAAGCTGTGAGAAAGAGTCTGACCTGTGGTTGTAAACACAGAAATCTGCCAAATGTTTTTTTTTGCTCCTGGGACATCACAATTTCTGGACCAGTCGGGCCACTTATTCCACCTAAAGCTTACTACCAGGTGTTTCCTACTGGTTGCATTACTTGTGCCCCACTCAGCCCCATGCTAGGCCTACTGAAGGTCTAAAGTATTAAGAATCGAAGATATTAGGTTCCCTCTTCTGACAGGCTTATAAATACTGCTGACATCAGGATTGCTAGGGCATATCTTTATTTACACTGGTATCCATAGAGCCCATTATGTTTTTGACAGTTTCAGAGTTTCTTATAAGAAAGACAAGAAAATTCATTGAGAGCATCCAAAAGAGGGCTTTAAAGATGGTGAAAGATCTTGAGGAGCAGCTGAGGTCCGTGGTGTGCTCAGCCCAGAGCAGGGCAGGCTGAGGGGAGGCCTGATGGTGGCTGCAGCTCCTCGCAGGGAGCAGAGGGCAGCGCTGAGCTCTGCTCTGTGTGACAGCGACAGGGAACGGCATGGAGCTGTGACAGGGGAGGGCAGCTGGGGGTGAGGGAAAGGGTCTGCACCACAGGGCGGTGGGCATGGAACAGCCTGCCCAGGGCTGTGGGCATGGCCCCGAGCTGCTGGAGATCAAGGAGCAATTGCAGTAGTGTGCTGAGTGGCTTTTTTTTTTCAGATTTCTTTGTTTTGTATGACATGGAGCTTTTCCAGCATATGTTAATTTATGCTTAAATCTCCTTTTTAGCAATTATTTATGGGTTTGCGGCGAGGCAATTCCTTCTGGACAAATGCGTCCAAGAGAATTTATTACTTATGTGCAGGGGAAAACAACCATTTCTTGTTTGTGCTGATTGGTTTTGTTTTGCCACTGAACATTTAAAAAATATCCTGACACTGAAAGGAGTTTGGCCAAAGTACCATTGATAAAATGGAAAGAAAAAGTTCTCCTCATCTTTTTGAGTCGTTACAATCCTAGTGTCAGGTTCAGTCTTTCTCTTTCACTGTGATACTGATTTCAGCTCACTGTTTAAAAAATGGATATCTTGCTACTAACTCAGTAATCTAATAGAAATTCATGACGAGATTTTAAGATACTTCCTTACACATTTGTACAAGGCCTGTTGATTTTGATAACATAGCTAGTTATGTATGATAACAATGCATACCCAAAAGACCAGGTAGATACAGTTTGTAGTTCAAAGTGTAATGTTTTATGCAGCTAATCTTGGTTCTAATTTAGATTATGTTATGGTTTTACTATTTGTACTTTAGCAAATGCTTTGCTTGTGGTAGTTCAAATTGATCCTACCAGGGTTAGAACACTAAGAAAAACATAAATTGTACAGTAAATGAAGACAGACTACCAACAGGTGCTCACACCTGAGATTTTTTGAGCTATGAAGGTTCCATTTCCTGTCTGTTGATGGCAGATGAATATGAGTATATGGCTAATGACAGCATCTTCAAATTTTAAAGTGAAGCAAAATTATGTGGGAACCCTTGATTATGTTTCTGTTGCTGTATAGTTCTTATTCATAGATTTGTAGAATCATTAAGGTTGGAAAAGACCTCTAAGACTAAGTCCAACCATTGGCCCATCACAACGATGCCCACTAAACTGTGTCACTCAGTGCCACATCTGTGTGTTTTCTGAATACCTTCAGACACCCTGTCACAACTGCAGGGAGGGTATTCATGTGATGGTGTGCTCCCCCCATCCTGGAGTTGCATGATCAGCTATGAAAATGCCATTAGAAGTCTAATCTCTGTAAAGCCCTGCTCTGACTTCTTCACTGTGTTTTGGGAAGTGCTGTGTGCCATGTTATTTGCAATATGTGCCTCTTCTGCCATACACCATTATATACACTTCTTTTTTTTTTCTTTTTTAAGGACAAAGAAAATTTAATCAGATTTAATTACTATCTAATAAGTCATAAATCTCATTATTTGCTCATATTAATCACTATTACATTTCAGTAGTGCAGATTTCTGTGGAATTAACGTTCATGAAAATCAAACGAGGACAAAACAATGGGATTAATCTAACCTAGTGTTAAACATTCACACTGCAAACAGGCTTTTCGTGTAATTAATCATTATGATCTACTTTTTATAATCCAAGGGAGACAAAAATAAGCATGTCTACATGCAAACTGATTTAGGTGTCATCTGTTTCAGTATAGCTATATTACGCATATGAAGTCAATCTTCTCTACCAAAATGAAAGAGACTAGCTCTGATATAAACGTTTCCACTGTAGAAGTTTATATTCAGAGAGTCATGTTTTCCAATATGTAAAAAAATGCTCTGATCATTGGATTTTTCTGACTCAGCTTTTGCCAGATCCAACTCCAATACAAGCACTCCACGCAATGTTCCATACTCTATTCACTACATACAGTGTGCTGTCAGGTCTAATTAATCATCTTCATGATCACTGTCCTTTCTCAACCTGATCTACCCATTGAGGGGATGTGTCTATTCTACCTGATATCTCTCATGGGATTATCTCATTGCCATTCCAAGAGCAGTTACGTTTGAAATTTGAGCAGCTTGGATCATTCTATGTCCAAAATCACTGCCTAAGTGTTTTTGAAACAAATATGATTTCACTCTGTCTCACCTGTTGTTCAACTTCTGGTAATTTGTCATGAGTGATGCTTCAAAAGCAGTTTTGAAAGAAGTCTTGCAATGTATTTAAATATCTGGATGATGTAGTAGTTGGTTAACATTTTCTTCCCTACGCAGATAAATGGCTTTTGACTCAAAGATGAGACTGATCAGTTCTCAGAGCTTGATTCTGGATGCATCTATACCATACATCATGCTAGACTAGGTGAAACATTTATATAGTATTACACAGTGCTTGGCAGATATATCCAGTTGGACCCTGCAAACAAGACAGTGTTAATTCATCACAGGACATAAGTTAATTACCTTGGTCTGTTGGCAGTGCTAATTAACCAGGACACAGTGACACACTTTCTTGGTTATTTCTATGCTGTTTCCAGAGGTAGCTCGCGTGGCATAGTTCATAGATTCATGCACCTTTATCCTTTGCCCAGTGGAGATGTGCCCTGGAGTGTCCTGGCTCCTAATATGTATCACATTCTGGGTAATATCTTTAATTTCTATCTGATACAAATCCATGTAAAGCTCTGCTTCCTTATAAGAAAATTGGTCTTGATGTTACCTAAAATTTTTTGGGCTGTCATCTATTTTTCTTCAAAAAAGTTCATATAGTAGAAAACTATATGAGCATTAAAAAAAAAAAAAAACACTTCTTTAGCCACAATTATAAATGATTTTGAAGTAACAAAGCCTTCATAATAACAAAACTACAGTAATTGGCTCAACTTGCAATTGTCTTTAACCAGAAACTAAATGCTTGCACTCTGGTAAGGTACTTATTTTACTTGTATTACTGAATGTGAAATATATATTTAGATATATATGTGAGAGATTAAAACACTGTTTTGCAAGAAACTGTTTGATTATAATAGAAGAAGACAGTTTTTGTCTTAAGGGAGTCTACACTTGGATGGACAAGAAAGATAAAAGAAACAGAAACAGAAAGGCCGGGGGTGTAATAACTCACCTAAGCTGATAGAGCAGATAAAGGGCAGAGCTATATTTTACTTCACCTTCCAAGTGATCTCTGTCTTTTCTTATATATTTTTTTTTCAATACATTAAATTCATTCACTGATTTTTAAATTTTATGTGAATTTTGGGCTAATGAAGGACATAATAAATAATAAAGTAAGAACTCCCCAACACCTGCAGGAAGAAGTAAATTTAAACTAACTTATCAAATGCAAGCGTGCTGCTGGGCACTCTGCACTCTCAGGGGCTGCATGTGGATTCAACATCACCCTGACTGCTGATTAAGCAGAACATGTGCTTGAGTCCCTTCAGCCTTTGAGACCCATAGAAAGCTTGGCATGTTCATTCTTACTTCATATTTTACCAGTGATTCAGCTTACTTTCTTCCAGACCGTGGAAAGGCTAGCCTGGTTCTTCCCTGGCTTGTTCAGCAAATACACTGAAAATATTCCTGGATCTTCTTCCCCTTGCCTCCAGACAACCATGGCAGCATGACAGAGCACACTCAATTTACAGTATTTTAGGAACAGGGAGAAGTATATTACCTGCCAAGAAAGACAACTGTATCCTGGGCTGCATCAAAAGCATTCCTTGCTGGTTGAAACTAAGACAGCTGGTGAGATCTCACTTGGAGTACTGTGTCCAGATGTCAAGTCCTCAGAATAGGAGAGATGTGGACTTGTTGGAGCACATCCAAAGGAGGGCCACAAAAATGACTGAAGGAATGGAACGCCTCGACTACAAGGAGAGGCTGAGGGAGTTGGGGCTGTGTCATGGTTCTATGTTTTTTTTTGTTTTTGTTTTTTGTTTTTGGGTTTCAGTATTCCACATCAAAACATCATGTAGTGTATGGGGCATTAAAGTGTCACTGCCCAATCCCAGCTACCTATCCCTGTACATTACAGCAGTCACGGGATCTGGCCCTTCCGGGTGGGGGGGGCGCTCTCTTGCTGCCTGGCAGTGGGTGCTGGAGGGTGCTTTCCTGGCCGTTCCAAGCTTTTCAGGTTTGAATCGGTCCCGGGAACTCTCTCTCTCTCTCATCTTGTCTGGTTTATTAATCTCAATTCCAACTAAATTGTATATATTGTGTTATTTTGTATTCCGATATTATAGTAAAATAAGTTTTCCTCCATAGATTGTTGCCGCTGCTCTTTTCCTCCCTTCCTTCCTTCCCATTTTTGTGGGACTGGGGTGAGGGGGGGGGGAGGGCAGAGGCCTGTCGCCCCTGTCACGGACATAGATTGATCTGATCAACTCCGTGACAGATTTTTGGCGCCCAACGTGGGGCTCGACTGCTTTTTAGTTTTTAGAACGAATCTCTTTTTCTCTCTGCTCTTAGAGAGCTTCGTTAGGGAGCATTATCAGTAGTTCAGGTTTCTGTACTGGAAAACCTGACCTTGAAAGATTAGGCGTACTGCCAGTGTTCTGGGATATTTGTAAACTTCGAGCACTACTTAGTCTGAGTAGTGCCTTTTTCCTTTTTTTTCCCCTCCTCTTGTTAGCTTCAATTCATTAACCCTTTTTTAGCAAGCACCAGCGATGAACCCACTCGTTATCGTGGGGGTGCTGGGTAAAGGATTTAAAGCAATGGTGTTAGTCACAACCTACTGGCCAATAATCCATCTCACACTTGTGTGTTTTGGAATTGCATCCGTATATAGCTACCTAAGGGCACTGATGGAGACACCTATGTTTTACCTATTTGCAATGTGGTATGATTTGAACTTTGACATCTACATCCCAGAAGGAATGGCTAATTTCACAAACAACTACATCCCAAATGGAATGGCTAATTTCACAAACAACTACATCCCAAATGGAATAGCTAATTTTACAAACAACACGATGTTCAGACCAGTCTCTGGGTTTTCTTCTCGGTTTGTCAAACGTTTTTTGACTCCTGAACTAATACTCATGTTGGTGTGCGTGTGCATGTCATCAATTCTCCTGAATGTATTCCAATTCATTCGTAATAAGGGGAAGGAGTCTCCTCTAAAACTAGAGAATGATGATTGGCAGGGAATATGGAGAGGTTTAGGAAAGGTTTTAGAAGCATGGGGACCCGCAGTGTCATGGGATTTTACTCTTGAACACCTGTGGGATCCCGAGAAATTAAGCCAGTATTTGAGTCAGGGACTATGCGGCTTACATAAATCTAAGGAGGTACAACTTATTTGGGGTTTGGCTTGTGCTTACCGTGCCCTATATAATACCATTCTGGAGAGAGAGAGTTTCCGAGCTGAGGTTCAAGCCAAAGGGGAAAATCCCAAAGTCAAATCTAATCAATCAAAGGAGACACCAGTAACAATACCGGTTGCTCCTGTGGAGGGCAAGAAATGGAAACGAGTGTCTTCGCGTCTTGAACGAAAAAGAGAAGAAGAGGAGGAGGAGGAGGAAGATCCAGGCGAGGGGCCCTCCTCAGAACCACCACCATCGCGAAAGGCAAAAGCGAAAACTAAGAGACATGCAGAAGAGAGTGATGAAGAGGAAGTCTCTATTACTACTCGCCGGCCTCTAAAGATGACTGAAATCCAAGGTTCAAGAAAGGAGTTTACACGGCACCTGAATGAAAGTATTGTTTCCTGGTTGGTTCGCTGTTGGGACAGTGGGGCCCATAGCTTGTCTCTGGATGGTAATGAAGCTCGCCAGCTAGGCGCCATTGCCAGAGACCCAGCTATTGATAGAGGAATTAGTCGATGTTCGGATGAGGCTGCCTCCCTCTGGGAACGAGTGTTAATAGCCGTGAAGGAAAAGTATCCCTTCAAAAACGGTTTGAAGATTGCGATGAAAAAATGGGATACAGTTGAAAAGGGTATCCAGTATTTGAGGGAAATAGGCGTGGTGGAAATGTTGTATGACCCTAACTTTGTTCCTAACCAACCACACCAAAACCGCGACCCTGAAAGAGTGAGGACGACGCCTGAGATATGGCAGAAACTCGTGACAACAGCGCCGGACAAATATGCTGCTACACTAACGTCAGCGTGTGACAGATACCAGGAACAACAGAGAACGCCCTTAGTTTATGAATTAATTCTTACGCTCCAAAACTATCAGCAGTTGCTATCCCCCATTCATGCTGCTGTAGCCGCTATCTCAAAAGTGACGGACCAACTGAATGAAACGCGGCAGCAAATGTCTCAACTGATTAACCGTGACAAACCTGTAACAGTATCAGAGATGCTTGATGAAGATCAGGATAATCAAAAGAGTCTAATGAAGGAGATGAAGGAGATGAAGGAGATGATCCGAGCCCACCTTCCTTCCTTCTCACGTGCACCATCAAAGATCTCAGCTGTTAGAAGCAAACGCTCTCCGGCTCAAGTAAGGAATAATACACCGCGAATTACCTTATGGTATTACCTACGTGACCATGGAGAAGACATGGGAAAGTGGCACGGTCAACCTACTCCTGTACTACGAGCCCGGGTGAAAGAATTACAAAGCAGATCAACCACCAGTGCAGTTGCTCCAGTTACCACAGGTAATGAATAGAGGGGCCCTGCCCTCAGTCAGGGGGGGGAAAGGGATAATAGAGTATATTGGACTGTGTGGATTCGATGGCCTGGCACATCAGAACCACTGAAATATAAGGCCCTGGTGGATACTGGTGCACAATGCACTCTGATGCCCTCGAGTCACCAAGGGACAGAATCAATCCATATTTCTGGAGTGACCGGGGGCTCTCAAGAATTGACTGTGTTGGAGGCTGAGATAAGCCTCACTGGTAAGGACTGGCAAAAACATCCTATTGTGACGGGCCCAGGGGCTCCATGTATACTAGGTATTGATTATCTCAGAAGGGGGCATTTCAAGGATCCTAAGGGGTATCGGTGGGCCTTTGGAATAGCTGCTGTGGATGCAGACAACATTAAGCAGCTGTCTGTTTTGCCTGGCCTGTCAGAAGATCCGTCTGTTGTGGGGCTGCTGCGAGTAAAAGAGCAACAGGTACCGATTGCTACAAAAACGGTGCACAGGCGTCAGTACCGCACCAACAGGGATTCTTTGCTCCCCATTCATAAGTTAATTCGTCAACTAGAGAGCCAGGGAGTGATCAGCAAAACTCACTCACCTTTTAACAGCCCCATATGGCCAGTGCGTAAAGCCAGTGGAGAATGGAGGCTGACGGTGGACTACCGTGGCCTGAATGAAGTCACACCTCCACTGAGTGCTGCTGTGCCGGACATGTTAGAACTCCAGTATGAACTGGAGTCAAAAGCGGCCAAATGGTATGCCACCATTGACATTGCTAATGCCTTCTTTTCCATTCCTTTGGCCAAAGAATGTAAGCCACAGTTTGCTTTCACATGGAGGGGCATTCAGTATACCTGGAACCGTTTGCCCCAGGGGTGGAAACACAGCCCGACCATTTGCCATGGGTTGATCCAAACTGTATTGGAACAGGGCAGTGCTCCTGAGCACCTGCAGTACATTGATGACATCATTGTGTGGGGCGATACAGCAGAAGAAGTCTTCACAAAAGGAGAGAGAATGATCCAAATTCTTCTGAGTGCTGGTTTTGCTATTAAGCGAAGCAAAGTGAAAGGACCTGCCCAGGAGATTCAATTCCTAGGTATAAAGTGGCAAGATGGCCGTCGTCACATCCCGACAGACGTGATCAACAAAATCACTGCTATGTCTCCACCCACTAGCAAAAGAGAGACACAATCTTTTCTGGGTGCAGTGGGCTTTTGGAGAATGCATGTTCCAAACTACAGCCTCATTGTAAGCCCCCTTTATTATGTGACGCGAATGAGAAATGAGTTTACATGGGGCCCTGAGCAGCAGCAGGCTTTTGAACAGATTAAACAGGAGATAGCCCGCGCCGTGGCCCTAGGGCCAGTACGGACTGGACAGGGTATAAAGAACATCCTCTATACTGCTGCTGGAGAGAACGGTCCCACTTGGAGTTTGTGGCAGAGAGCCTCAGGAGAGACACGAGGCCGACCCCTGGGATTCTGGAGTCGGGCATACAGAGGGTCTGAAGAGCACTACACTCCAACTGAGAAGGAGATCTTAGCCGCTTATGAAGGGGTTCGGGCTGCTTCCGAAGTAGTCGGTACTGAAACACAGCTCCTTCTGGCACCTCGACTGCCAGTGCTGAACTGGATGTTTAAAGGAAAGGTTCCCTCCACCCATCATGCTACTGATGCCACCTGGAGCAAGTGGATTGCGTTGATTACACAGCGAGCGCAGATGGGGAACCTCAGCCGTCCAGGAATCCTAGAGATCATCATGGACTGGCCTGAAGGTAAAAAGTTTGGAACACCACCGGGAGAAGAAGTATCACGTGCTAAAGAAGCCCCACCATACAATGAACTACCGGAGAATGAAAAGAAATATGCCCTGTTCACAGATGGATCGTGTCGTATTGTGGGAAAGCATCGCAGATGGAAATCTGCTGTGTGGAGCCCCACAAGACAAGTTGCAGAGGCCACCGAAGGGAAAGGAGAATCAAGCCAATTTGCAGAGGTAAAGGCTGTCCAACTGGCCTTAGATGTCGCTGAACGGGAGAGGTGGCCAATGCTCTATCTTTACACTGACTCATGGATGGTAGCAAATGCCTTATGGGGGTGGTTACAGCAGTGGGAGCAAAATAACTGGCAAAGAAGGGGTAAACCTATTTGGGCTGCTGAACTGTGGAAAGACATTGCTGCCCGAATAAAGAATATGGTTGTAAAGGTGCGCCATGTAGATGCTCATGTGCCCAAGAGTCGGGCTACTGAAGAACAGCAAAATAACCATCAGGTAGATCGAGCTGCCAGAATTGAGGTGGCTCAAATAGACCTGGACTGGCAGAACAAGGGTGAATTATTTCTGGCTCGGTGGGCCCATGAGACCTCAGGTCATCAAGGGAGAGATGCAACATACAAATGGGCTAGAGACCGAGGGGTGGACGTAAGTATGGATGCCATTGCACAGGTTATTCATAACTGTGAAACATGTGCCATCATCAAACAAGCCAAGAGGATGAAACCTCTGTGGGAAGAAGGGCGATGGCAAAAGTACAAATATGGGGAGGCCTGGCAGGTTGATTATATCACCTTGCCACGATCTCGCAATGGTAAGCATTATGTGCTTACTATGGTGGAGGCAACCACTGGGTGGCTTGAAACATATGCAGTACCCCATGCTACCGCCCGAAACACCATACTGGGTCTCGAGAAACAAGTCCTGTGGCGACACGGCACCCCAGAAAGGATTGAGTCAGATAATGGGACTCATTTCAAAAATTCTCTTGTAAATACTTGGGCCAAAGATCATGGCATTGAGTGGATTTACCATATTCCCTATCATGCACCAGCCTCTGGTAAAATTGAACGATACAATGGATTGTTAAAAACTATGCTAAAAGCACTGGGTGGCGGAACATTTAAGCACTGGGAGAAGCATTTGGCAGAAGCCACCTGGTTAGTCAATACCAGAGGATCTATCAATCGTGATGGTCCTAACCAATCCAGTTCCCTACATACCGTAGAGGGAGATAAAGTCCCTGTTGTACATGTAAAGAACATGTTAGGAAAGGCAGTTTGGGTTCTTCCAGCTTCTGGAAAGGGCAAACCTCTCCGTGGTACAGTTTTTGCCCAGGGACCAGGATCCACTTGGTGGGTAATGCAGAAGAATGGGGATGTCCAATGTGTACCACAAGGAAACTTGATGCCGGGGGAGTGCAGTTACTAATTCTATGTATATGTACATAGCCATGTGTGCATTTTAATCATTTTTTGTTTGTTTGTATATATGTATATATATTTCAAGCATGATGTAACGATGTAGAATAAGGGGTGGAATGTCATGGTTCTATGTTTTTTTTTGTTTTTGTTTTTTGTTTTTGGGTTTCAGTATTCCACATCAAAACATCATGTAGTGTATGGGGCATTAAAGTGTCACTGCCCAATCCCAGCTACCTATCCCTGTACATTACAGCAGTCACGGGATCTGGCCCTTCCGGGTGGGGGGGGCGCTCTCTTGCTGCCTGGCAGTGGGTGCTGGAGGGTGCTTTCCTGGCCGTTCCAAGCTTTTCAGGTTTGAATCGGTCCCGGGAACTCTCTCTCTCTCTCATCTTGTCTGGTTTATTAATCTCAATTCCAACTAAATTGTATATATTGTGTTATTTTGTATTCCGATATTATAGTAAAATAAGTTTTCCTCCATAGATTGTTGCCGCTGCTCTTTTCCTCCCTTCCTTCCTTCCCATTTTTGTGGGACTGGGGTGAGGGGGGGGGGAGGGCAGAGGCCTGTCGCCCCTGTCACGGACATAGATTGATCTGATCAACTCCGTGACAGGCTGTTCAGTCTGAAGAAAAGAAGGTTCCAGACGGACCTGAGAGTGGCCTTGCAGTATCTACAGGGGGACTGTGAGAAAGAAGGGGACAGACTTTTTAGCAGGGTCTATTGTGATAAGACAAGAGGAAGGGAGTTGGACTATATGACCTTTAAAGGTTCCTTGCAACTCAAAATATTATATGATTCTATGGTTCAATGACTCATGGCAAGGAAAATCCTGAATATCTGACCTTGTCATATAATTTTTCCTATTCCTTACTTTCATACAGCTAAAGACCAGGGGGGATTATTAAAGTAGGAGCAAGGACAAAACTGCTGTCATATTTACAGAGTTAAACACAAAGCAAAAGTGATTTTTAAATGTCCCCGACTGCTTAAATGCCCTAATCACGCAGTGGAATGCGTAGTGTCACTATGGGAAAAGGCAGTTTTGGCTGCCTCAGCTGTGCTGTCACAAGTCATCATGTATTGTCTACTTACCTCCATACAGAGACTGGTCACATAATCTCAGATCACCATCCTGTGTCATTCTAGAGGAAGCAAGAGAAACAGCAGTGCTATCAATACTCACAGCCCCAAATAGCTTTGAGAACAGTTATTCATATAATGCTAATAGGTAACTCCATGGTCTAAACAAATGTAACCTCTTCTCTTGTCCTCATGTTCCTGCTAGTGGGGAGAAATAGAGCAATTTCTTCCAACTTCCAGATTAGATCCTGCCTGCACATATAAGCAAGGCACACCTAAAAAAGTGGCTCTTGAATCTTCTGAGAGAAGGAATTCACTCTAGTTATGATCCTGACCCTGGCTGTGCACAAAACCTGATGCTTTAGAAGGTAGAGAGAGAAAAATAAGGTAAAAAAAGAAGAAAAAAAAATCTAGACAGTCATCCTTGCAGGAAAAAAATGTTGTTTTACTGCCTGTTGAACACAAATGGATCAGTGTCTAGTTGACTAAAAGATGCCCCATGAAATCCACCCCTTGATCAGTCCTTTCACTTTATTACAAGACTGTTAAGTTGAACTAGGATAACACTTCTAAAATTCCTCTGAAACATAAAGAAAGTAGAAAATTAAAATTATGGAGATGATGAATTTGTGTGTATTTATATATACAGTATACATTTCTAAATATATGTGAGCTCTATCTATCCAAATCTAAACTTCATCTCCCATTTTATTCCCAAAGTTAAAATAAAGTTTATTTTAAAAGCTTATTTTTAAAGCAGACCTTGGAGCTCTAATTTTAAAAAATGATAGAAAAGTTGATACATCTCCTTATTTTGGGAAATTTTAGAAAGCATCCTAACCTAGTATGTTAGTAAAACATACTGGTCTTAATTAGGCGAGATTTAATGATGGGAGAAAAAAATTAGCTCCTAACAAAGGATAATGTCTTATCTTGTAGGCATTTGACTTCCCATTAGCTGGGTCTTCACAATCTGGATGTCATCCACTAGCCCAGTAATCAGCTCCCTCCTCTGTGTAACACACTTAACACATTTCATATTAATAGGGGTTGAAAAGTTCATTAACATTCCAGTTCATGGAGTGAACTTATATATTAATAGCAGCAGAGTCTTCTAGTACAAGTTTATTCACAGATTTAACATGAGTTGGTAGTTAATGCACAGAATTGAATGCACATAGAATTACTGAATCACCAATGGTGGAGAATATCTCTGATATCAACCATGATATTCTTCCCTCATATATTGTTGTCAATAACTGTCATTTTGCAATGCACAGTAAGATGTAAAACAAACCAAAAAGTACAAACCATAAATTACTACTGCTAAAAAATTTCAGTACCAATTCTAATCACAGTCCTAAAAAGATTCAGATCTTTTGCCCACAGCTAATTAAGGGAACACATACAAGTAAACTGGCTGAAACCATTGTTTTGCCCATAGAAGCCTAAAATTCTAGCTTTCACTCAGTTCTGACTGTTCACACTCCCTCACCCTGAGGCACACTGTCCTCATAGCCTTGGCACATGAGCTTTGATTTTCATCAGCCTTAAATGTGAGGTGCAAGATTTATCAGTATGCTCAAGAGTTTCCTTGGCTTCCTTCTCTCTCTGAACCCATAAATGTGTAGAATATTCACAGATCTAGAACTACATTCATTCATTCCAAGGCCAGAAGAGGCCACCAAATCCATTCAAACTGTAGCTGGATTAAGGCATCTATTTTCTGACAGATACCCAATTTCATCTGAAAGACTTCAGGACGCAGTGGAGTCCTTTGCAAATGCAGAGACATATTGGACAAGATCTTTCAATGCTTTAATTAACTTCACTAATAGGAAATTATGTCTTAATTTGCACGACTTAAGATTTCACATGCTGAATCTTGTTTTGCTTCTGCCAGTTTGGCTGAAAAAAAGGCTCCTTCCATCATCATGTTCTTTCTGTGCACAATTCAGTACAAGATAGAGGTCATCTGGTTTCATGTTACAAGGTCATTTTCTAATCATTTTATAAGAATCTCTTTGAGTATGATTATTTCCACACCTTTCTTGAAGTGGATAGTATAAATGGGTAAGGTGCTCTATAGTGTCTCTGCTGCATTAACAAAAATTGCAGTTGGGCGGGTTCCCTGTTCATACATGAGGGATGGTTTTAATCCTTTGGATCACAGAATTACACTGAAAGCTCACGGAGAGGTGAGGACAATTTCAGAGTCTTCCTTACGTCCTTCCATCATTCTCCAGTCCTGCAAGGGTAGTGTTCCTTCTCCTGTTTCTGTATTTAATCCAATTATCTTTTGATGCCTCACTAATTTCTGTCAACTGCAAATGTAACCAGCATATTCCCTAATACTCACAGCACCCTTCTAGAATAGAAGCGTTCCTTTCACACCTCTGGAAACTTTTTAGGGGAATACCTTTGCCTATGTGCAAAGAAGAAACTTAATCCAGGCTTTATGAGACCTCTGAGTCATTGTTTGTTCCTTTGGATTGGGTATAGGATTAAGATCACTAACTTGGGTTGTCTAGACAAGTTGGACAGGATCACAGAGGAGTTGGATGCAACATGAAATCCAAGTTGCTTAATCCTGCCAAGGATTTACATGTAGTAAGTTATCTGTTACTCTGGTACAAAATGTTTGAGAAGAAATGTAAACACTTGGAGACTTAAAGCAGCTGAGTGCTATGAAGATCTGAAATCATCTTAGAATAAGGTTTTCAAAACAGATGATTTTTTTGGATCTGCATTGTGTATCTCGATTTTATGATGGCAGAAATCACATGCCTGCTAAATCTGTGAGGAGCTAAATCTGTGTGGATCAAGTGGCTCACAGTGAATATCCACATTAATAGAAGGCAGCCACGGATGTCAGTGCTGAACCCCCTACTCTTTTTTTCACTCCTTAATTGCTGGATCACATCCAGGTTTCTTTTGAACTTTCCTAACTTTTACCAAGGCTGTGACTGAAAATAGTTTTCAAGCTGTTCGTTAGGGAATACTCCTAATACTCAATATGAATGAGACCACTTCACATTGGCTCTTTCTGCCTGCATAGGTCTTAGATGTTAACCCAACACTCCCCCCAACACCTAAGAGTGGGCAATAAATGCTAACCACTGCTTTGCTGTGAATGCGCCACTCTCATGGGCTGCTACACAGGTCTGATATTATTTCAAGAGTTCAAAAAAGAAAAGCATTAATAAATACTTCTATTGAAGTATTAATTAAATGTATTTATTATGCATAGAGCACAACTGATAAATAGTATGAATGCAGCTGGGTCACATCACCTGTGATGAAATAAAGCTCCTAGCTCCTTTTTGTTCACTGCTGTATGTACAGCTGTCTATTTCCATCCAAAACTACAGAGGCTCACTGAAGAAAGTATTGTTTCCCACATGTACTGTTTCTCTGACTGCTTATGTGCTGACACTTGCCAGCAAGGGAAGCCTCCTTTTGCAAATATCAACAGCATTTTGCAAGCTTTTGGTAAATGTGAAAAATCAACCGCAAAATTTATTGTCTTCAAGTGCTGCTAACAGGTCTCCAGAATATCCATTTGCTGCATTCTGAGACAAATTCACTACAAATCCGCTCTATGTGGATAAGACATTTAGGGACATGATTTAATAGTGGACTTGTGCTAGGTGAATGGTTGGACTGGATGAACTTGAAGGTCTTTTCCAACCTAAATAATTCTATGATTCCATAATCCCTGAGAACTGGTGACCTAACCAGTCTGTGCTACTTCTCAGGGGCAGAGATCTATTCCTGCTCCCTTTTTTTGTTTAGCAGTGGAAGCATGGTCCAGTGGTCCTCAATTGTTGCCATGAATTGGGATCTTCAGGTGCTGCAGCTACCCTAATTGTCTCCAAGATTGCAGAACCTTCCCCCTATGCCTGGACCTGGATGAAGTGGGGATCTGCAGCTCATTCCTTTCCAGGGAAAACACAGGAGTGCTTTGAATGAGCACATTGACAATCTGCCTGTAGCAAAACAGGATGGCTGGGTAATTAGTAATTTATCTATGTCTGTCTGCACTCTCTCTTTACAGCAGAATAAGGACTTAGAGAAAACAGAAGCAAAATTGAATTGTTTAACTGTATATCTTCTTGAAAGGGATAAAATGTGACTGTGCTTCTTGCCAAGTTGTAGAGAGCATTTCCACTTGAAAAGCAACCAGTCTGGAACTTCAGAAAGCTGAAAGTGTAAAGCGTGATTCTCTTCTGGTCTGTGGGGTGGGATTGAAGTCAATGAAATCAGGCAGATTTACACTCTCTGAGAACAGGGCCACTGGGTCACATCCTCAGCCTGTGTCCAGCTTTGCCATGGCAAGCTGTTTTGCACTTTATGAAGGAGCAGCAAGAGAGGTGTGCTCTGCCACCTTCCCTGTCAAATGATGAATGTACCGATAACATACTGGGACACACAAATAAACCCAGTATGACTGATACAAACATTTCCTAATGTCATCTAATCAGCATATGTCCTTCCAGATACTTAAAGTAGGTAGTGAATGGATATTCAGCAAAGAAGGTGGCAGTGAGTGGGCTACAGGCAGCAAAACATCTCCTTTCTCTCCCCTGCCTCAGGAGCTTGGGGAATGAAGAATCAGGGACACCAGCACAGCTTAGCTGACTTGCTCTGTGGCTTGGTCACCTCATCCCATCTTCAGCTGTGAATCAAACTGTGTACAGAAATTGGAGTCAACAGGTCCCTTGGTTTTATGGCTTGTTTTTCTGAATTTTCTTGCTCAGCAGGCCTCTAAAAGGTCAGATTTGTCCCATATGTCAATCTTATCTAATCTACAGACAAAATCCTATCCAGCCTCTAAATATCCATTCCTATTCATCTATTCTTCCTCTCCCTCAAAGGAGAGGAGAATGAGAGAAAATTCATATGTATGTTATAAAGTATATGACTTTTATTATACCTTTCACATTCTTCTCTGTGCAGCTATTTACCTAAACAAGTTTTTAAAGAAACCTTACCATCTCTATATTCTCTTCCAAACACACCTTTAAAGTAAAGTATCAAATGATTTTTTTTTTTTCCTCCCAGCAATAGACTCACTGCTTCAAAAAATATTCACAATGCTTATGTAACCACCACATGGTTATCTGTGTGAAGGATTACTGCAGCTCTGTGTACATGCTGGCCTTCAGAGGTCAGTCTCCATGGACCCATTCATCTTGACTATGGCACTGCTTCAGCTCCCCATTTCAACAATGATAGCTGACACATTTTACTTTCCTTCCATCTTTGTCTCAAGAAAGGCAAGAAGGAACAAGTTTTGCAATTTTTTCAGATCAATTTCTGCAATTTTTATTCGCAAGCATGTAAAAGTTTTCCAGAAACATCTCTCTTCTATGCTTAGGGCACAGAGCACTTCATTGATTTGCCCAAGGCTATAGAGGAAATATGTGGCTAATTTGTTAAATGAATAAATTTCTATATTCCTATTTATACCACTAAGACCTTTTTTTTCTCTTTCTAATCAAAATTAGCACTCGTTTGTATAATTGTTATGAAGAGAAACAGGAACTATGGTGAGATGCTAATGTCGATATCCACACTGCACACTGCACACAGCCCTGCACACTGACTTGTCTCAGTTCTAGATTCTGCTCTTAGAAACATGAAAATATTTAAAATTGAGTTTCTGACGTCTTGGAGAACCTAGGACTAAAGGTGCAGTACTTTTGTAGATGTTTCTATGGGTGAGTTATTCTCTGGATCAAGTGGCAGAAAGAATCATAGAATCACAGCATTGTAGGGGTTGGAAGGGACCTCCAGAGATCATCGAGTCCAACCCCCCTGCCAAAGCAGGTTCCCTACAGTGGGTCACACAGGTAGGCATCCAGGCAGGTCTTGAACATCTCCAGAGAAGGAGACTCCACCACCTCCCTGGGCAGCCTGTTCCAGTGCTCCGTCACCCTCACAGTAAAGAAGTTCTTGCGCACATTTGTGCAGAACTTCCTATGCTGTAGTTTCTGTCCATTTCCCCTTGTTCTGTCTCCACGCACTGATGAAAACAGTCTGGCCTCGCCATTCTGCCCCCCACACCTTAGATATTTATAGACCTGGACCAGATCTCCTCTCAGTCTTCTTTTCTCAAGGCTGAACAGACCCAGTTCACTCAGCCTTTCCTCATAGGAGAGATGCTCCAGGTCCTTCACCATCTCTGTGGCCCTCCGCTGGACTCTTTCCAAGAGATCCCTGTCTTTTTTGTACTGGGGAGCCCAGAACTGGACGCAGTACTCCAGATGAGGCCTGACCAGGGCAAAGTGGAGAGGGAGGATCAACTCCCTCGACCTGCTGGCCACGCTCTTTTTAATGCACCTCAGTAAGCCATTGGCCTTTTTGGCCACAAGGGCACACTGCTGGCTCATGGCCAACCTGTCGTCCACCAGGACACCCAGGTCCCTCTCAGCAGAGCTCCCCTCCATCAGGTCATCCCCCAACCTGTACTGGTGCATGCAATTATTCCTCCCCAAATGCAAGACTCTACACTTGCTTTTGTTGAACCTCATCCGGTATTTTTTTGCTCAGCTCTCCAGCCTATCCAGGTCTTGCTGAATGGCAGCACAGCCTTCAGGTGTGTCAGCCAATCCTCCCAACTTTGTATCATCAGCAAACTTGCTGAGGGTGGCCATTATCCCCTCATCAAGGTCATTGATGAAGATGTTGAACAAGACCGGACCCAGCACAGACCCCTGAGGAACACTGCTAGTTACAGGCCTCCAACCGGACTCTGCACCGCCAATGACGACCCTCTGTGCTCTGCCAGTCAGCCAGTTCTCAACCCACCTCACTGTCCATTCATCTATCCCACACTTCTTCAGCTTTGTTATAAGGATGTTGTGGGAGACAGTATCAAACGCCTTGCTGAAATCAAGGTAGGCTACATCCACTGCTCTCCCCCCATCCACTCAGCCAGAGACATCATAGAAGGCTACCAGGTTGGTCAAGCATGACTTCCCCCTTGTGAAGCCATGCTGACTACTCCTGACAATATCCTTTTCTTCCAGTTGTCTGGAGATGGCATCCAGCACAAGCTGTTCCATCACCTTTCCAGGGACAGAGGTGAGGCTGACTAGCCTGTAATTACCTGGATCTTCCTTCTTGCCCTTTTAATCCCTGTTCATGATGGGGGGAGGTCACTGCACTTTGCCTTGGTCTCTGCATGAGGGTGAATTTAATCTATGGCAGTTGCAGATAATTGTTTCTAAAGTTAGTCTTAAGTATTGCTGTTATTAACAACCACTGAAATGATTCTTAGTGGAATTTCTGCAGCTTTTTAGACCACAGTCAATGCTTTTAACTTTAATGAATCATCTGCGTTTCCAAACACTGTCCTCTTTATCATCCCTGCATCTCCTCTGTCATGTCTTTTATGTTTTCCTCTCAACTCTTTGTTTACTTTCCATCTTTAGTTTAAGAAACAAAAGCATATAAGAAAGATGCTTTACTTTCACAGAGCTCATTGAACCTTATCAGAAGTAGTTAGCTAATTTCTGCTAGGAAAATCTAATTTTTGTAGAACAGTTGTGCCATCAGCTACAAATACATTTATAAACCAACATTTGAATGCAAGTGACAAGACAGCATTTCTGTTCAGGTTGTGTTTTTATCTCTGAGTCCTTTCCTTACAATATCTTGGGTTTGAAAAACAAACACAGCAGTCTTTCTTTTCAAAAAATCCCAGAAGGAAGACCTCCCTCTTTCTAGCCTTTCCCCACGTTGTCATCATGCCTTGAGAATCTGAAATTCAGTTCTTCTGTCAGCCTGGAAAGCTTCAAATCTACTCCTTTCAAAGTAGCAATTTGGGGAGACAGCTTATTTGGAAGTAGGAGGGGAAGAAGGCAGTTGCTAGTAATGTTACTCTGCTATGCAAAGAATAATTCAAGAACCACAAAGGTAGAGAAAGTTCATCTACAAAACTTTAATCCTCTGTTAGAAAGCAGGAAACTGTTCCTGGACATATTTCCAGAACAGTTTATACATTCTACTTAAAACAGCAACATAATAAGAAGTGTAAACAGTCCTGAACACAGGAAGTGGAAGGTAGTCACAATAATTTACATAATCTTTCACTCAAAAAAGAAGTTCATTTGATTGTTGTGATTTCTTTTATATTTGATCTAGTCCATGCTTATTATTTTAGTTCCTAAGGTATATACCCTGAAAATTAACGTACTGTCTTGGTAAATCCAGGACTGAAAAGGAGTGTTGGGGATGCAATAAAGATCTCTCAAATTCTAGTTTTACTAACTCATCTGTTGTGTACAAAAAATAAACCTGTTTCTGTTATGCTTACAAGGAAAGCAGTGCCCATGCCTTTTTGAGCAGCATAGTCTTGTCAGTCAGACTCAGGCTGAGATTTTTGGCCAGGTTGAATTACTCAAGAGAGTAACAGTAAGAATTACATAGCGTGAGATTTACCTTCCTTAGTTTGAGGTCTTTACAGTGTAGACATTTACTTCTGAATGCATCCCATGAGCTCCTTTTTAAAGTCAATATGAGAAACAATTTCAGAGCAAGGTTCATTTGAACTGTTTTTCTGAGCTCACTAATGCCGAAGACAATGATCCAGTCACTTTTCCTTGGTTACTTCTTTGCTAGATCGGCAAGTTAAATTAACTCACAAAGGGATGCCAATAGAAGAGATGAAGATAAGCATGAACAGAGGTAAGAAGCTAGATTATGCATCCTATCTTTTCAAACTGCAGCCTTTGACACCTAAATTCTGTTTATCTGCCTATTTAGATGTTGCATTTGACTCATAGAACTGCAGTTTTGAAAACAACATTCTCATCTGTTTTTGTTCAAGGGGATAAATAATTTGACATAAGCACTGTTATTTCCAAATCAAATGAAGTGAATGCATGGAATATTGCAATTTTTACAGCAGAGATGAAAGTATGAATGAGAATGGGGAAAGATATTGAATTGATTTAATGATAGTACATGTAAATTATACTTGTAAATATTTAAGTTATCTCTGAAAAATGAATTACATATTTGGCTTATTAAACTGGAAAGAAGAGGTAAGGGACATCTTGTCAGCTCCAAACCAGTCCTAGTCAAAGTCTCATTGAATACAATGGATTACTTTCAAAGTAAACTGAAGAAGCAATTTGAAAAGGAATTTCAAAGCATTTGTTGTTTGAATGAATATGTATTTGAAAGGTGGTTCATACAGTACTTGTTCAGCATAATCACCACAATTATATACACAGTACTTTGCAAACTGAAGATATAATGCAAATAGGTAAAGGTTTCATTTTACTTTTACTTTGGGATGTATGTTTTGCACATAGGCAGAGATATAGCTATGGAATATTTTGCTGACAGCATGTCCAGTCTTCTCTATCTTATCCAGATCTGAGCAAACTCCAAAGAAGAAACTACAATTTATGCACTGCTGAAAGGCAGAATACATTAGCTCAGGCTCTGAAGTACAGTCACATACCCACCAGCCCTCTGGTTTGGAGCTGGCAACTGCTGCCACAGGTCTGTAATTACAAACACTTGAAAAACAAAATTAACATAGGAAAATTAACATAGGAATTTATTCCCTGAGAAAAATATCTTCCAGATTTTTTTAGAGTCTGTAAATATATCTGAGTAACTAAATTCAAACTTGGAAAAAGTCTCTCTTGAAAGAATTCACCTCTCTCACAGGGGTATTCGAAGAACTGGTTCAACCCAGACATGCAATATACATTAGGATTTCTAGACAAAAGTCTCTGTATATTCAGAATTATATTACAATGAATTAGCTCAGTATGCTGCGAGCGTCATTGCAATTTTAATGAAATCAATTTAATTTGAATCTGTAAGCAGTTGCTGAGAGACAGCAGTTCCTACTCCCACCTGTAAAGGAAACCAGACCCTAACAGAACTTTGAGAGATGTGCGGATGTGATAAAGGTTGCACAAAACTATCTTCCAAAATGAGCACAGGAATGCTTGAATTGTATCTCTTCCCAGGCATGATTCATGCTAATTCTTGAAGAAGCTTTTGTTGTTTTTTTAACAATAGCACTGACATTAGTTAAGTACTCGTAGTAAGCATTAGTTGGGCTTGCATTTAATCTGTTCACTGATAAAGGTATGCGTTGTGAATACTGTTACCCTGATCTGAAATCCAAAGCCCAGCTCCCATGCCATGGATAGTTTGGACAGTGCAATTAATTGGACTCTGAGGAAATTGCATCCAACATAATTAAAGAGTAAATTTAGAATGGAAAGGAAGCATTCTTTAACAGAGTGGAAGGAAAGGATGTGTTACCAGCCTGAAATTTAAGTAACAGGAAAAATATGATAGGTGAGATGAGAGGTTAGACAGAGGTAGAGTTCTGCAAAAAGGGGCTGGAGAAAGGAAAGAAGGCTTCTTGGGACATAGGAAATTATCCATCTGTAGATTATGATCGCATCTCCCAGGTCCGTGCCACAGCCCCAGAGCTACTGAGCTCTGTTCCCTTCTTCTGCCTGGCTTCCATCCTGCTTCAGTATGGAAATTGCTTCAATATGGAAAATTTCAGCAGGAGAAGTGCAACCTCTGTGTGCTGGGAAACAACTGCAGGCTTGGAAACTGTGGTCCTTCCTGGTAGATAAAAGATGCTGGCATTTTACTCCACCAGCAAGTTATATGAACTATTGATTTAATGTGCAAGTCTGAGGTAACTGTGCTGAAAAGAAGAATGTATATGTGTTAAAAAATAAAGAACAATAATGTCTCTTCTAGTCTTGAAAAGTACTGCTGAGGGCATGTAGTGTGCACATAGTGGTAGCAAATGATAGCTAAGCTTCCTAAGAGGTTATCTAGCTCTGCTTGTATAGGAATTCAGGATGAATACTGACTTAAGAATTTTCCTGTGACCTGGTACTGAGTCACCCACTACTGTCCTCTACAAACTATTCTGCTTTCCTTATCAGTTTCTATGGTTTAGCTTCAGCTGCTCTTCACACAATTCTATTAAAGTGGAAATTCCATTTAGAGGTGCTTGCGTCTCCCTCTAACACAGGACAGGAGTTTCTGCTCATGGGTTAGGGGCACCTAAAACTTGATGACATATGTCAGTCACACAAAGACTTTATGACAATAGATTTGGTAATGACTGTGAGATGTTTAGGTAGTTTGGAAGTGGAAGTCTCAAGGTGATTTAAATGTGAGTTTTAAAGCAAAACCTCTGTTTCAGGCTCTCTAGGGCCCACACCTCCTACATCCAGGTCCCCAGTGCAGGAATGAACAGCCCCAGCATTAGTTCTCCTCATCAGCAGAAGTCACAGTTACTTCCAAACCAGCTCAGTTCTATTTGGAGGCTTTGGGTTAATGCTGTCTGGTATGGGACAAAGCATTTATTCTAACACTTCCCTTTTAACTGATCAACCGGGAGTGAGCCTGCATAAAACTCTCCACCAGAGTGACACCTGGATCCACTACTGGTTCTCATCTTGCTTCTACATTGCTGTCATTATGTTTGTTTTAATCTCCTGTGGCCCCTTGTGTTTGAGCATTAACTGGTGCCATTATTGCTGAGCTGTGTAATTACACAGCGTGTCTCTCAGTAGCACTAAATGTCTAATTATGAAGTTCTCCGAAGTAGAAGGACGAACAACTATTCAGTGTTTGCAGCTAGCAGAGTTTTGTTGTATGCACGATCCATACCACTTAGTTTACTGCCTACTTAACTTTCCATAAAGTGTAATTACGTTCTGGGTAGAGTTAGAAGACACATGGAGTCTAATATATTAGCTACACTTCTTATTCATAAGAAAACGAAGACTCTGCATCAAGTTAATGCCAACATTTTCCTTTGGAAATAGCACAAATAATTTGTCACTGCTCATTACTCTCACACTACTAAACCACTGCTGGCTTTTGAAAAGACAGTTTCTAAAATGATCCAGAAGAGCTGACTGCTGGTTTTAGTATTGTAATGTTTAAAAGACCCAAACAATTCAAGATTTACACATTTAACCCAAGCAAACAGAAGAGCTTTCTTTTTGCATTTGTCTTTCTGGCATACATGGATTTTTTTCTTTCCTTCTGAAGGATGAAGAGTTCCCAGTGGAATATGGAGAGCAGAGGGCCAGTGCAAGGCCTCTGTTTAAGCAGGGTGCAGACATTTGTCTTTAGAGCAGAGAGCAGGCTGACCTGAGCCTTTTAGCAACGACAGGAATGTTATGCTTTGGAGGCAGACACCAGCAGAGGTTAGGCCACATCGCGTGAGAGGCTTTCACAAACCCAGAGGTTTCTCTGTCTGAAGAGACAAGCTGGGCAAATGGAGATAAAAGAACTTCTCAAGGTCACAAATAAGACCCTTGTAGACGAAAAAGGAATAAAAGCGAGATTTTCTAAATGCTGTGTTTGTGCTGGCTCCACTTGAGCATGCTGTTTAGTCTCCCTGTAGCCTCTCTAGCCCATCTCAAACTAATTAGTGACCCACTGCCAACCGTTTGTTTTCTTTTAAATTCAGCTCAATTCATCCATCACTATACATGCGTTTGAAGCAGTCACTCTCCACGCAGAGTGCTTCTGCATCATCAGGGCAGGAAAGGGGAACCAGCGAAGTTGTACTGGGGAGCAGGCAGTTGAACACTCACAGACTGTGAGATCTGATTGCTGTGTCACTTATGGCTTACCCAAACTACATGAGTGTTCCTTTCTAAAACGGTAACAGCAGCTCTCCCTCTCTCACGTTCCCAGGTGTGAATGGCTAGCTGGAGCCAGCTCTGCTGCAGCTCTATGGCAGATACTATGGGCAGAGGGACTCCCCTTTCCTCCTCTTTTACCTTGGAGCCACAGCTTCCACTGAGAAGAGAAGCAAGAAGGCTTTCTTGCATATCTTAACAGAGCTGAGAGACATTATCTCAGTGAGCTCACAATATTTAGATTCTCTCAAAGAAAGATGAATTACACAAGACTGGATCTTCAGTCTCATGTCCCAATCCCTTCCTTTTGATGTATTGACACAAATGATGATTCTTATGGGTACCTTCCAACATGTGATATTCTATGATTTTAAATGGTGACCACTGAAATCAGGCTCAGTGTTACAGGAGTTTCAGCCCAACATCAACAAACTCAGAGCAAAATGGGGAAAACAGGAACTAACTCTAAAGTGATTTTTTCTACTATAGACTGAAACACTTTGTTAGACTGCTGGTGTTTCTTCACTCTACAATTTCCCTGCTGCAGCATATCGCTTTGCTCTACGAACTCACAACAACTATGGATGGAAGTGCTGCATATAAAGAGATTGAATTTGAAAATTGCATCCAGTTCAACTTGAAAACTGCATTAAGTTCTGTATCCCCCAACACAAGAAGGACATAGAACTGCTGGAGCATGTCCAGAGGAGGGCCACAAAGATGATCAGAAGGCTGGAGCACCTCTCCTACAAGGACAGGCTGAGAGAGATGGGGCTCTTCAACCTGGAGAAGAGGAGGCTTCAAGGAGACCAGAGAGTGGCTTTCTGGTACCTGAATAGGGCCTACAGGACTGGGGAGGGACTTTTTAGAAGGGCAGGAAGTGAGAAGACAAGGGAAAATGGATTTAAAGTGGAAGGGGGTAGATTTAGACTAGATATTAGGAAGAAATTCTTTACTGTGAGGATAGTGAGACACCAGAACAGGTTGCCTAAAGGGGTTGTGGATGCCCCCTCCCTGGAGGCGTTCAAGGGCAGGATGAATGTGCCTGCGATAGAGGGAGGTGTTCCTGCCTATAGCAGGGGGGTTGGAACTGCCTGATCTTAAAGGTACCTTCCAACCCAAACCATTCTATGATTCTATAATTCTGTAATTCTATCAACCTATGATTTCTATCCTAAAAAGTAAACTGTAATTGTCCATCTCAGTTTCACAGGTTGTAGAGACATGGAAAAAAAAAAAAAAAAAAAAAGAAGAGTATTTTCTATCTCTTGTTTTCCTGTATTTTGCTTCTGAGTCATTACTTTTCATGTCATGCTCCTTTTCCCTCTTTCTCATCTGCCTTTTCTTTTGCCTTAAAAAGAAAATCTTTTCACTTTCAGAACATGTATCCTTCTCTTTTTCCCACTGTTGCTTTTCACTTGAATATTCACTCAGAAGGACTCAGTGTGGTACTAGCTCTCATTATTATATCCATGTCTCACTTCAGCTGAATTAATATTTCCATATTTTTAAAGAGCTAAGCTTCAATTTGTCTAGGGCATGCTGATGACGTGCTAAATAGAGGCATACAAAAAGTCTCCCAAGAGCTGTAGGAAATTCAGATAACAGACAGTAACTGCTCATTTCAAAAGTCTTCTCATAATAATTCCTGATCCAGATATCAGGAAAAAGACCCTCACTTAACTCTCTTTGCTTACCTGCCTTGCATCACATTCAAGCACATTGTGTAGGACTCTACAGCTTTATGTACTGCAGCACAGTCTCATCAATTGTGATCAAGTTTCCTTGCATGTTTTGAGTATCTTTTTTCAGCAGTGGATCTGAAACACGGTCAGAGCTGAAACAACTACCAGCAATGGCACACGAGGAGAAAAGAACAGCATGAAAGCCTTAAGTACAGTAATAGTGCTTATCAACAACATGGCCTGTCAATATGTGGACCTTAAAATGTTGCTTTGAATGTCAAATAATAGTCTTATCCCCACCAGAAACACATAGGAAAAAACTGAATTGAAGCAACTACTAACTTCAATAGCTTCTAATTTAAGATGACTGACTTTTCCCATTAAAACCACTTTTATTTTACTTGGAGATTGTTTTCCTCCAAAAATGACTTCCATCACATATTTCTTTGCTTTGCAATCAGTCCACACTCCAAACCTAAACTTATTGTTCCTCCCTCCCAAGAATCAAATTTTATTTGAAAAGTAATAATTTCTAAATGGAAATTTTAAATTACAATTTTCTGTGAGCAAGCCACATCCAAATTATTTTACAGTTTTCTATGCCTTTCAATAATGCTTTGTTCCTAGGCAATAGTTCCTCATGTCTGGTTAGTTATTCTTCATCAGACTTCTGAATACCACGTGCTCTGTGAAATCACTACTGTTCTTACAGCAATGCTCAGTCAGTTTTGCACTGCAGGCTCTGGTTCCTCTCACACACCTTGATGTTCTGTAGATTTATCTGCTTGCTTAATTGTACGAGGTATGGCAAGTTCCACTTCCATCAAATTTCACAGAAATGTTTTCAGAATCATGATCTAAGATCAAATTTGACAACATTTGATGCCAACCAGTTAAAATGTCTAAAAAGGTAAGGGGAAGAAGGTGACTATATTTCAGGATGAATTAAATAAGAAGCAAAAGAAATTCTAAGTAACACTAGTTGAGTAAGGTCTTATGCAAGAATCTTTTATAGGTAAGGACCAAAAGAAGTTTGACAACTGAAAGGAAGAACAACAAAGCAACAGTATCTGAAGTTGTTCCTAATATGCTAGGTTTCATGGCATCACTTCCAGCAACTCAGTGGTTCCCACTTTGCCCAGAAATGAGAGTTGTGTATTCAGTTGAATTACTGGATAAAAAGGCTTATCGAAGGAAACATTTTCGGCTTAGCATGCTGAATAAAGTCCTGTCTTACTATGAGATAAAGAGAAATCTGCTACCACTGAAGATGTTCTTCAGTGACAAAAGTAAATACAAACAGGCCAACAAACAAGAACTGAATCCCCTGAAATACAAGGTTATTTGCAGACTGAAAAATAAAACTGACTGGGAGGTCAGCTTATTACTTGCTTTTCATTCTTTAAAAAGTGTCGTAAAGATCACTGGATCACTAGTGTTATTCTTACACTTCTTATTTATAAATAGAGACTTCAGTACAAAAACTCAGTGTTCCTTTAGCAGTTTTTACAACTTAGTGAAACTTATATGCGTCCCAGTTCAGTTTCTAGTATGTAAGGTTTTCTTTCCTCTCAGGATCTTCCAAAAAGACTAATGACTTTGATCATGACTGGGATAAGAGGGAGAAGGAGGTCAAGGAGATTCTAGCTGACTATATACTTACTGCTAGAGATTTTCCCTTCAGTGAGAGCAAAAAGCTATTCCTAAACATGTGCTGAAGATGAAATCACACGTGGGATATGATATTTCTTCATCTGTTACTTAAAAGCAGTCAGTATGGGAAGCGGATTTTTTTATAGCCCCTAATGAATAGACTACTGCAGTGCAATCTTCCCTTGTCTCCCACAGCTGCTGTCATCATAGAGAGTAGCAGTAGTCACCAGTCTTTAAACCCCAAACTATGTTTCTATTCAAAATAAAAGAAATCGAAGATCATTGTAATATTGTATAGTAATACTGTAAATATAGTAATATTTAGATAGAAGGCACTGTTTTTACACCTAGATCTCCTGGAAACACAATGCAGAGAGTTATTTCCTCCCACTGGATCATAAGATCAATCGGGTTATTGGCCATGGAAAGGAAAAATTGCTTCAACACAGTGTAAATGACTCTGCTTCTCTTGCAAACAGTATTATTCCCTGAGGACATTTCTACTTGTCAAATCCATCTATCATAGAAAGATGAGTCAAGTCAACACATGTCAAGAAGAGATCATCATGACTGTAAAGAATGCAACTCCACTGTGATTTGTGGCTGGTTTTGCACAGTTCTCACTTCCCTCTCATGTCTATTTCTGCCAATCCTAGTGCCTGAGTTAATTCCTATTCTATATGTTGTAATGGGAATGCTGTGATGCTTAGTGCTGTACAAACAGTAAAAATACCCTCTTTGCCCTGGGAAACTTCTTATTGTAATTTTTCATCTAAGTGGTAAAACTTCCCATGGCTTTTCTGGGGCTTGAACAGACCTCATGACATATAGGATCTCAGAACATACAGTTAGGAAGCAGATCTAATTCTTTGAACTTATTTATTCTTAATCTGGTCTAAGGCAGACTGATGCCAAAAACAGTTTCCTGTTGCCTACCACCTGCCTTGGTCATGCAGTTCTGACTTCTACATTGGGTTGACATTATTTTGGCTGCTATACTTGCTGTTCTGAATACCAGAGTGACCATTTTTCATTAAAATTAGAAATCTGTTTGTTTCACCCCTGGGTTCCATTATCCCTGAAGTGAAGTGTGACAGCAGAAAGAACACAATCTTGGCTGGGAACATGTAGAAGTAGAGATGAGGAGGACTCCACCAATTATCATAGCATAACGTGAAACCCCAATTGCTCAATTGCAACCTAGATGAAGCACACAGGGAAGTGTTTAACTGCCTTTGCCCTCTTGGAGTTCAGGGGCTGCTTTATTCTACAGGATTATGTAATCCTCCTAAGCAGCACTAGTTATCCTCTGATTGTAGGACCCAGGATCTATATCGTCTTAAAAAACCCTTCTCAGTTTGGTCTCTCATGCTGGGATCCCAGAAGGGCAACACTGTTATTATACTGCATGACCAGAGCCCCTTTTCAACTGAGTAGGTGTACAGTAGTTGTTTTAAAAGGGGGGGGGGGGGGGGGGAAAAAAGATTCTGACTACATGCTTATACTTCTTAAAATTCCTCTCCTCCTTAAAGCAGTAAAATTGACAAAATTTTGGGAAATGATGTTAATGTTACATTTGGAGTCAAACACATAACTTAGAATAAGTTAAAATGTGTAAGTAATTTTAAAAAGCTAGTCCTATGAACACTTGTAGTATCAATAACTGTAAATGTATAGGGCTAATAGCTGAGCATTACAGTGAAAAGCAGCAGGAAGTAAGAAGGAAGAAAGAAAGGATTTGCTGTTTTGGCATCTCAGTAATAGAGGGGAAGGAAGGTAGGTGCAAAATTTGTTCAGTCAAAAAAATAGTATTTGATAATATTTGTGGCATCACTTCTCAAAAGGATCATGTCATAAAACTGAAAAATTCAATAACTTTTATATATATTAATATTGAGAGCTATTAGTTATTCCTAAATGTGTGTGAGTAAATGTTCTCCATAAAAATGAAGTCTTAAAGTGCTGGGCATAAAGAGGAAAATAAGAATGAAGACATCTTTGAGCGACAAGATCCTTCTATAATTCCATATGCTGTATAAACACTCCTGTTAAATTTCAGAAAGAAAAAAAGCCAAAGTATAGGTACAATAGCTGTCAGTGTAGGGTTAAGGTGAGACAGTTGGCAGCTCTGTTAGCTGTAACAGAGTGGATAAGGCCAGGCAGAGTGCCTAGCTAAGCAGAAATTAGATGACAGAATCACAGAACGGCTGACATGGGAAGGCACCTCTGGAGATGATGTCATGCAACTCCCTGCTCAAAGCAGTGCCTTTGAGAGCAGGCTGCTCAGGGCACTGCCCAGGTGGGCACCAAGTACCTCAAGGGTGAAGAATCATAAACCTCTCTGGACAGTCTCTTCCAGCTCCCTTACAGTTTAATAAAGTAAATAAATAAATGAATTGGAATTTATAGAGATTCAGATTGCAATTAGACCTCTCACTGGTTACTCCCTGCCAATAGGGGCGAGTACTGCTGCCACCTCTGATTGCCCTCTGTGCTCGCTGCACATCAAGAAGAACCTTTCTTGAGCTTGGAGGAAGTCAACCTTGAAAATCAACCAGCTCTAATTAATCTGACCTCTCCAGGACTAATTTCCAGAGAATATCTCCCTGAAAAGGCCAAAGTCCAGGTAGCAGTCCTGACTGTTACCCTGCTCATTCGTCAAAGATACCTGAAATTCACCATTTCATGGTCCCCACAGATTCCTTAGTTTTCACACCCTTGACTTGCTCTTTGTTGTCTGTAAGTGTCAGAACTAGGACAGCATCTCTCATCACTGATTCATCAATCACTTGTGCTAAGAAGCTGCTGACAGCACACTTCAGAAACGTTCAGGGTTGCATGTGTCGTGTTGGGCTGTCCTTCAGTAGCTTCTCTTGGATTTCAGGATCCTGACCTTGCTTTTTGCCAGGCGCAGGTTCCTCAAGATCACAAACTCTGCTAGATGGACTGGAAGTGTGTGTGTGGGGGGGGGGGGAGGAAACGGGCCACAGGGGTGGCTTCTTCTGACAGAGGAGGCTGGGTACAAAGGCATAACTGGGAAGCAGCCCTCTAACTAGATGGAGGGGCAGGAATAGGAAGACACTTGGCTTCTCTATCAACAACTCCTATATGTGCTGGAAGCTTAAATCAAGATGGGAGAGACAGAAGTCTACCATGGCAAGAAGCATTTAATTATGCTTCCTCCAGCTTCACCTGGTTCTGTAGTTGCCAATCAGCCATCCAAGAATGACCCTGAGAGACTTTATTTTCTTTATATTCTTCCTCCTTGTAGATTTTTGGGAAAGTTTTCGTTACAGGATAAAGCTTTTCTTCCAGAAATCAAGTAGCTGCAACATCCAAGAAAGTGGCAAAAAATGGCTGTCCCTATGGTTATGTCTTCACATCTTTCAGCAGTTTTGGAATTTACTGAACTGCAGACTGCATCTGGGCCTACATTATTGCTTTAAATTTTGCAATCATTTTTTATTGTTTTAATCATTTATTCATTAAAAGCCCAATGGAGTCCTCAAAGCAAAGTCAAGAAGTAGTAGCAATGCTTGCCCTTTTGTGGAGGTGCAGCAGCCACAAGGAATTGTGACCTCTACCTGAGTAACTGACAAAAAAAAAAAAAAGACATTTTGAGGTAATATTCATCTGAAGGCACTTAAGGGTTGAACAAAAATGTTTTGCTGTTTCACATATACTGTGCATGTTTCAGGATATAACAAAATATTTAATGAGCATATAAAACAATAACAGGATGCAACACATCATTATAGGCAAAATACTTGGAACACAATGTGAAATCGTAGCAAATCCCATCTTTCCCCCAACTCACCCCATTCCAGCCATCATCATAAAGATACTTACTCTACATAAAGGCAGTCAGTTCTTGATTATGCGTAAGTACATTAGCAGCCTGCTCAATAATACAGACCACATTTCTTCCCTAACACCATAGTCTGGAAAAAATGTCTATGGAAAGCCCATACTTCCTATATCAAGCTATGCTGAATTGCTGGAGAAATCAGTTTACAAGATTTACCAATTCAAATATAGCTGTATTAAATATGTTCTTGCAGATTAATTTAAATAAGCTCTTTATTAGCTACATGCTTCCTTTGTTAAATCTACTCTTTCTCTCTGTTACTCCATGTTACTGAGAATTGGCTCTAGACAATATATGAAATACAGATTTCTTAAACTCCTACCTTTGCTCGCCTATCAGGAAAGGAGAGAGCAGTTTCAGTATGAACTTGGGGTGTAGTCCAAATTCTTTCTTGTAGCTCAGACTTCTTAACAATTATGATTTGTCTGTGCAGTAAGATGTGGGAGATTTAGAATGATGGAAATGGAATTAAGCAGCCTTTCTCTCTGTGCTTCATATGTATCACTGGAGTAGGCCCTGCACCAAGCTTGATACAGAAAGATGGAAAAAAATTTATACTTTTTATGACCATTTTTGTATTTTTAAGACATTTTATTATGTAATTACAGGACTTGTAATGATATCACATCACTCAATCTCTTCAAAGCTATCAGAGTTTTTATTCAGTACATAACAGGAAAGTAGATACAGTTCCAATTAGTTACAAGGTAAATCACAGAAGTGAAAGAGTTCTTGGTCTTCAAGTTCCAAAATCATCAGATATAGTAAAGCTGCAAAAACTAGTGACAAATGGTGACAAAGGTAAGGAAAATCTTATCTATTAAGAACACTTTTCATTTGAAAAATAGCATATTGCAAATAAATAAATAACATAATACAAATAAAACCTAGCTTAGGTCTATAAAGCCATCAGTGACGTAGAAAAAGAGTAGCACGATTTGTGCATTGGCTTTCCCAAGAGCACTAAATGGGATGAGTAAATGGAAAGATCAAACTTCTTATGTTACTTTAAACAATTGTCATTTTACCTCTGGAATTCCTGGATTTTAAAATATTATGTGGACTCCAAACAGCAATTCACTAAATTCGTAAACAAAAAAGATCTATCAAGGGATAATTAGATATAGAATACTGAATACAACTCAAGATGTTTCTAAGCCAATATTTCTAGGGAACATACTTCTAAGAAAGTGCAAATTGCCTTTTTTTAGTACTCTGACCAAGCACTTGTTATTTGATTCACTATGAGAAGTAGTATGCTGGCTGAAGTAGACTTTTACCTGACTCTGTATAACAATTACAGTATTTTTATGTACTACTATGTCAAAGCATGTAGTTGTCAAAGTACCAAACTGTGTCTGATGAACCATAAGACATAGAAGATTTACATGAGATCCTTCTTTTCTGATAGCTGGCAGCTAAGTAGCAACCTGATTAGCTGTAGATGTCTCTGTTCATTGCAGGGGTGTTGAACTAGATGACCTTTAAAGATACCTTCCAACTTAAATGATTCTATGGTTCTATGATTCTGATTTAGAAGGTCTTAGTTGACAAAATACATATGATTTAAAACGAATAAGATTTTGGAGGTCTAGACAATGGATTTTGGAGAGCTATTCAGTTCAAAGTAAAGTACATATATATCTTCAGACTTTCAAAAATATTAGCATTTGATGAAATCACTATTAGTAGTTTTCACTTTTTTTTTTTGTTTGTTTGTTTGTTTTTGTGTTTGTTTTTTTTTTTTGTAAAAATAGAAGAAGAGTTATATAGCAAAAAGCTTGAACAAAAGCTGTCAGCCAGAACTTCATCAGTAGTTGAGTTTCATACATATATATATGTATTTCAGTTTGGATTGGTAAATTAAATACTTTCCTTCAACCTTATAGGTTTGTTATACTAATGAAAGCATTGCTTCACAAGGACAAAACTTTAAATTATTTCTTTAAAAATTATTGAGTCATAACTGTACAGTTCTTCACATGTAACTCAGCTAAAGCAGTGTTATTCTGTCATCTCAATCTTTTCTTAACTGAAAAGATTGTTTATTGCTTTTATCCAGTGTAGCTAGCAGTACTGGTTCAGTAATTTGTTAAAAGAAATAAATGATCCCAGGGAAAAAAAAATAAGCAGACTTCTAGTGTCAAGTAGCACAATGATAGCAAGTGCTGCAAAATTGTTTTGGAGACATCAGGTTATTTTATCCCTAAATTCCAGCAGACTTCTGACTTTTTTTTTCCAGAGGCATGAGATAATAGCCCCCTTAGGACTTTGTTTATGTCCCAGAATGAAGGAGCAGAATTTTCCTGATGATATTTGTCTGTGCAAACAGTCTGAATTGATTTTTTTCAGTAAGTTTTGGAATTTGGCTCTTTCATCCTTCGCTTTATCTAAAACTAACCCATGTGAGGTTACTGACGGTGTCAGGATTAACTGCACTGTCAACTAAAAAGACAAATAAAAAGAGTTCTTATGTAGAAAAGTAACTGGGAGGGGGAGCTGGATCTTCACAGAGCTTTCTAATTACCTACATGTGCAAGGTCTTACTTGCATCTGGGAGGACACGTGTTCGTAAATTTTATACTACAGTCACCAGTTAGAATCCCAGTCATATAATCTTCATAAGAATTCTTCATGTAACCTCCATCCTGTTTGAATTTTCTTCCCTTAACCACAACATATGAATGTTATATAGCAGCTTTCCATCTGAACACAAATACCTCCAAACTTCTTCGCTTAATCATTTCATATTAAAAAATCATGCCGCAATTTCAACATTTTTCACAGTCCTTGCTTATCAGTCCTTTTATCTTTTCTATACAGTCTAACTCCCTGAGTTGGTTCTAATTAGCAACCTCATACTCACCATCTCTTAGCTCAACTCATTTCCTATGTCACTACATCAAGTACATTTTTGAACTGTAGATAGTCTAGATATATTTCCTTTGTATAGAAAATTTACAAAAATCTTGGCTAATCATCCCAATAAGATTAATACTTCTTAGGTTTTTACAAAGTCAGCATAGTTTCTGTGTCTTTGGAAGACTTACTAATATTTCTACATGTGCACATACACACGTTTGTATCAGCCAAATTTGAAATAAGGATTAACCCATTCTATGGCAGCTGATGGGTGTTGAAGAACCATGGGGTGAATATAGATGAGACAAACACATTAAAAATTCAGCCTTTATTGGATCTGCTTCCAAACAAAGCAAACTGCTTTGCCTATAGTGTTAAAGCTCATGAGTCAGAGGTTATGAGGTCTAATTATTTCACTGTACCACTGTGACCATGCTGCTTCCATGCCTGGGGCAATGGTTAAGTTGAAAACCTTTACTGTAAAAAAACCCATCTAACTTCTCAACCAAGCTAATTTTCAGATTCCTGACAATGTACTTGCAACCATTCACCTTTTGAAATCAAGTATCTTGTTTTCAGAATAACTTTTTTGGGGAGGGTCTTTTTCTAAAAGGTTTTCATTCAATGAAACTGAACAACTTGTGATCTCATCATTAGGATTGTAGTATATGATTATATATAAAAGTTATATGCATGCTACATAATTTTTACATGTAATCCCATAATTATTGACTGTAATGAAGGGAGGTGTGAAGAGCCATGGTATTTTCAGCATGTCTAGTGACAAGATGAGAGGCAAGGGACACAAACTGGAATACAAGAGGTTCTCTAGGAACGCTGAGAAATACTTTGGTTCTGAAAAGGTGATGGAGCACTGGCACAGGATGCCCAGAAAAGTTAAGGAGTCTCCTCCTTGGAGATCTTCAGAAGTCACCTGGACATGGCCCTGGGAAACTAATATGCGTGTTCCTGCTTGAGCAGAAGGTTGGAGCAGAGGACCTCCAGAGGTCGTTTCCAGTTTTAATTAATCTGAAAATATGTAACAAAGTTTATGTTAATATATTTTTTTTATGTATTGGCAGAGCAATCTACCTAGAAAAAAAAAAAACAAAAACAACATCTAATAATGTGATATTGTGTGTTTAAGAAAAGGTTTGTGTCTTACGGATATGGAAAATAATGTATCTGATTTTTTCATATACTGAAAAGGATACATCCCTCAGCTATTCCTTATATAGTTAGAGAGCTCCAATTAAATTATATTTACTTATTTATGTTTTCATATTTGAACTTCCCACATCTTTGTTTTTTCTGAAGGAGTGTAGGGAGGTTTCATAGTCTCTGATGAAATTTCAGTGCTACATATTATTTGAGAGCATATTATTACTTTAACCTAACTTTACAAAATTTAAGAGACGAAGAAGAAAAGAAAAAGGAAAAAGGACTCATGATCCAATTTAATCTGCAAGTGACATTTAAATAGGCAAAAGCAAAGATATAATTTGATCAAGAATCAGAGATGATTTATTACTTCTCTTGTGATAAAAGCCAGAGGCTTTCATCATGTATGAATGCTCCATTGTGCTGGATGCTTTACATAGCGTAATGAAATGTCAGGCCCCTTCACTCTTCTGTTAAGAATTTGTTAAAAGATAAGGTAAGGATCTTCCAGATTCTAACCCTCCATGCCAGCAACAAGTGTCTTGAAAATGTATTGGCAGCTTCAGTTTTAAGATTCTTCTTATTAAGAAAGAATGGATACCTATATATAAAAAAAGAATTTGGCACAAATCGCTGTCATTCATCTTATTTCACTTCAGATAAGTTAAACATCCTCAGTTAAACTAGACTAGACTGAGAGGAGCTCTTATCAATGCTTATAAATATCTAAAGAGTGGCTGTCAAGTGGTTGGGCCAGGCTCTTTTCGGTGATGCCCAGTGACTGAACAAGGGGCAATGGACACAAACAGGAACTCAGGAAATTCCATACAAATACGAGGAAAAAATTATTTACTGTGGTTGCGAGAGAGCACTGGAACAGGCTGTCCATAGAGGTTTTGGAGTCTCCTCTGGAGATATTCAAAACCCACGTGAACACTTTCCTGTATGACCTATTGTAGGGAATCTGCTTTAGCATGAAGTTGGACTCAGTGATCTCTCCACAGGTTCCTCCCAAACACTATGATTCTGTGATGGCTATATTTTAATGGACTTCTAGCCTAAGCACTGGTTCAGCACCCCCTCAACATCACCCAAACATTCTTTGCTGGCCATACAGACATCAGTCAGGAGCAGAAAGGGTGGCCTCTATTGCTCACCAAAACAGATTTTCCATGAGGTACCATCTTTCACCAACTCTGCCAGCAAATTGTTGTTTGCCTTAGGATCTTTTAGCTTTCTGTGCTGATGTTTTCACCTCCTGAATTATGCTAATAAGCAATTCTATCTCAAGGTCTCTGTCATTAATTTTACCTCTGCTGTCCTCTAGGACTCTGCTATAGAGACTTTATCACAGTTTTCTCATAACTTAGCAATTTCCTCTGAATTCTGAGCCAAGGCTGCACAGCTGGGCCATATCAGAGTTCGGCCTTGGATCCTTGGAGTACAAACAGACAAAGTCATGGGAAACAGGGAAAAGTTACAGAGTGTTTAGAGACACAAGAACATTAGGACATGAGGAAGTATTACTTTTCAGAAAGGGTGGTCAGGCACTGGAATGGACTGCCAAGGGAGGTGGTGGAGTCACCGGCCCTGGGGGTGTTCAAGGAAAGGCTGGATGTTGTGTTGAGGGACATGGTTTAGTGGGAGCTATTGGTAATAGGTGAACGGTTGGACTGGATGATCTTGAAGGTCTTCTCCAACCTTGGTGATTCTATGATTCTATGAAAAGAATATGGAACATTCATAAGACAAAACTGAAGAGGAAAATGGAAAATTCTGTAGATGTGCCTATGGTACAAAAACCCCTATTTGTACCAAATAACCTCAATGAGAAAAAGAATTTGGAAGTTTGATGGTAAGGGAGTTACCTGTGAGAAATAACTTTTTAAAAATAGTGAGACACGAAAGGAAGGTACAGAAACCATCTGACAAAGAAGACCAAAAGCAGATTTTGTTCTGTATGATGGAGAAAATGAAATCACAGGAAAACGACAAAGAAAAATATGACATTGTTAGAATATGACCTTTACTGCAACATTCTGAAAATAGGATAGGTCAGTGGAAAGATTGTTCCAGTGGTAGAAATGTAAGTGCAAATACAGATGTGGGTGTGAGTTTTTATCTACAAACAAAACACATCTTTGAGATGGCACTGAAAAAAGTCATCAGCATTTAGAGGAAGACCTTGCCAGAAAGTGAGATAACATTCAGGATTCACTGGCAGTTAAGACAATATTGTTGTTTGAGTTACTGAGGAAGAAGAGTAAATAAGAGAAAAGTTCAGTGAGTACAATATCCAGATACTTCAATTGTGATGAGTTTCAGCTAAGAGATGAGCTTCATGAGGAAATATCAAAATGAAAGCCTGAAACCTTCCTTTAGAATTCCCTGAAATCATAATGTTGATGCATGACAATAATTGTAGCTCTTTTCTCATCCATAAATATTTATGAACCTACCTAACCTCAAATATGCTTTTACATGTCCCAACTCATGTTACTGTTCTCAACATGAAACAACTTGTGTTTAAACGTGTTTGAAAATTGTTCATTTAAATAGAATGTGCAGTGAGGATGACAGCAGAAACAACAAAATAAATAAATAAAAAAGAATTGTAGAGGGAATGGGCAAACTTTGGGCTTCCAACACAATGAAAAAATTAGTGTTCTTCAGGTAGAACATCTGTAATGTATTTTATTGGATTCTCATTAGTATTCTTTTATTATGCTTTATGAGAAAGACTAATGTGATTATACTTTTACCATATTAAAAAAAAAAAAAAAAAGGATGATAAGATTCAATTAAAAAATTATGCTAATTTGTTAGGGTAGAAAATTGCTTATGTAGGATACAAACATATTAGTAAGATATATTGGCTGTCCTTAGGAAAAGTTTCACTATGTTTATGAGTATTCATTTTACCATAGCTCATTCTACATAAAAAAGCAGATAAGGGAAAATAAGTCTCTTGTAATGGTTTACATTAGTCTTAATTTATTATTGAGTTCAAAATAATCTGTTCTGACAATAAACACTAGACTAGCAGTTCTGTGTGTGTACTCTGCCATGCCACAAAGGTATTGGAGTTCAATGTGGACAAGTTGATTTGCCTTTAGGTTTAAGTAATATAACTTAGTAAATTTATACGAACATGCCTTGTTTCTCAACAGCTCTGATGAGTTCACACCAGGTAAAGTACTTAAGTGGCTGTACCACATCTCTTTGCTTAGATCTCTAAGGATTTAGATCTACATTTGCTTTGATTGTAATATCTGTGTTTGCTTTTATTGGAGACATGTACATAGCCTCGAACTGTTCCATGCTGTTCTAAAGTTTTTTGTTTGTTTGTTTTTTCAGTTGATAAGTGAATATATTTACACCCACCAATGGCCCAAATTTATGACCTTTATCACTCAGCCTTATCATAGCAGATATGTGGTAAATTACATGTTTCTAAAATACCTATAAAAATACTCAGAAACACAGATACTATAGGCTACGCCTTGGATAAAATGAAACTGCTTAATGTTAATAAGAAGCAAGATAATGATAAAGATATATCTACATGATGTTCTCCAGTTTCTCATTGTTCTGTGATTCAGATGTTGCACAGAATTGTATTAAATGTGCTTTTGTAGAAACTTTTTCATTCATTCATAGCTTATGCTTGGGTGTCAGAATGTTCTAGATATTTCATCTAGGACACATTTGGAACTGATTCTAAAGTAAAATTATTATTATTTTTTAAAAACCTTTTCATGACATACTCAAGTATTTAATAAATAAATTAATTAAATTGGCAGAAAACCTGGAGATAATTAATTGATCTGACTGACATTTAAATCCATGCCAAACGACCTGAAAGCCAAGGAAACTGTTCCTGTTTCTGTGAGATCTTGGTTTAAAGATCATCTATAAATCAAAATGAAAAGGGACTTGAACTCAGTTTACCAGGAAACTACTTTGACTTCTGAGCTATACGTGTCAAATTTTGTTTTTTAAAACCTGACTCTTCACACTAACTTGTTTGCTGAGTGCAAAAAAAACAAACAAACAACAACAAAAAAAAACTACTAAGCATAGACTCCACTTAAATTAAATGCCTTGAATCAATAAACAGATTTATCTACTAGAAAAAGTCTGGTACTAGTCTAATGTAAGCTATCTGAGTTTGAACTTTACAAGAACTTTACAAGAACTTTACAAATACACTTTACACCAACACTGGCTGTCTTGATGGAGCTATCAAGTGTGGCCATCACCCCAGATTTAGATAGCTGACAAAGATCTCATTCCTGTGGTCAATCCAAGAAGGAAAATAAGGAATTCATGAAACACTTCTGTAATTTGCCCCTGACAGCTGAGTCTGCATCTTTACTTGAAACAGAAAGACAATGGGCACTCCAATTTGTGCATGATCAGCAGGATTAAAATTTGCCTACATATTTTTGTATCAAATTAAATGTCAAAATGTGATAAGGTTACTGTATTTTATTATTGTCAACATCATGCTCAATAGGAAGCATTTCACTCATTATTTGTGGATTGCTGCTTTACAATTATATCTTAATTGACTTGATCACCAACTTGAGTATTTAATATTACAGTATCATTAGTACATTTATTATTCCTTTAAATTATACAATTACAACAATTAAATTGGTTGCCTTTTAAACACTTGGTTCACTGATCTTTAATTAGACTTCTGTGAACTGAATTACATGGAAAAGGTGCTAAATGTTACAATTGTATTGAAGGGGTTTATTTGCCATATTATACGACTAATTTAGATAGATGTCATATATATTACAACCTGCCATCTCCTTGATACTTTCTGGTTACCTAGTAATTCAGAGACTACTTAAATAAAAGAGACTACTTAATTAAATAGTATTGTAGGATGTTTCATTCTGTTCTGAACATGGTATAGGCTACATGTTAAATGAGTATAAACACAATTAAATAACTCAAATCCAGAGACTAAACTTCAATATATTAAACGGTTTTGGTTTTTCACTCTACCATTCATATTCAAAGAAGTACAGATCTCAATATCATGTTTGCAACCTATGCATGAATATTTGGTCCCTGCCTATATATATTCTTAGTTGTTAGTTTTCATGTGTACTACTCTCCCACTTTACAAAATTAAATTTCTAGTGTGATATGCAAGAATATTCAGTTAAAATACATAGTCTTGTGTGGGATACTAGAAACCTTTATTTTTGCATGAACGTGTCAGCTCTTTTTTCTCTCGGTCAAAAGCAAATTTAAAGAAAATAGAACAAAGTCAGTAACATAATTATTTCACCATAAAAATCCATGCTTTATTTACATGTTAATGTCTAAACACAGCTATAATCTCCTAATCTCTAAGAAAATAATAGAACTGCAAAATATTGAGGGAAGATTGATCAAAGGCCTGAACCTTCAGTTCCCTTTACATGAGAAATGACTGAGTCATTAAGGATCTTCAGTCTGGAGAAGAGATGATTCAAGTGAAATGTACTGAAGGTATACAAAATCATGAAAAACATGAAGAAGTTGAATAAAAATTGATTATTCAATCTGTCTTCTAGTACAAGAAGAATAATATGAATGATTAGTCAATGTTAGTTGAAGCGAAGTGCAGAATGACTTGGAGGAAATGGTTATTCATGAAAGGATGTAGACATATTGAAGGTCACAAGGGAAAAATGTTTCAGAGATGGCTATAAGAGGCAACCTTTATGAGTAAAAATCTAAAAATTACATATAGGGAATTTTAAAAGTTTTTGGGTTTTTTTTTTACAGATTGTCTTTTCACAGATAGTCAAATAAATAAATAAATAAATAAATAAATAAATAAATAAAAATTGATTAATTAATTAAACAACCCCACAAATAACAATGGGAAAAATAAAACAACCCAACAAATTAAAAAAAAAAAAAAATTTACTGAGAAATACTGTTACGTATTTTGGATGTCTTATGTCCTGCTTTTCCCCTTTGATGCAGTCTGGACAAAGTGCAAAGTCTGTGATCCATCATGGCTTCTACCCTGCTTAATTTGGCTATATAGTCTTTGATAGTCTGGGACCATGGAGATATACCATGCAGTAAGTCAGAATACAGATAGAGGACACCTGAGTTGCATTCTCTATAAATACGTCTTATAGTATTTTTCAGCAAAGTATTTTGGTTTCTCTGATTTTGGTTTGCTGTCACAGAAATACTCTGTTTTACCTCTCCTTATATAGAGTAGAGATAATATTTCACTCTTTCCCACGATTAGGAGAGGACATAAAACCATTAATGACTAAGAAATGTTCAGGTCTTCTGTTGATGACGATCTTGCAAGTGCTTAACATGATAACACACTACTGTGCTGTGCTTTTTTATTGAAGCCATTAACGACTCACAAAAGTCAATGATAATTTTAAAGCTATGAATGCAACTAACGTGATTAATTTAAGAAAAGCTTTGATAACATTCTCAAAATGCAAAAGGAAAAGTATGAAATCATTAACAGGGGAGTTAATTAGAAGTTGATACAATAAAAGAAGAAACTTGGTAGGTGAGATCATTATACACAGTCTAGTGATATAATGATTCTCAAAATCAGGTTAATCTTGCTAAAATTGAGTGATAAAATATATTTTTAAAAATCTGCTTTATTAGATTTCCTACTTGAGATTTGCTCAGTAGTACAACAAAAACTGAAAGATTATGAGGTAGGTAAGGTCACTTCAAAGCACTTAAGAGTCTTCCATCTGTAGCTCAACTAGTGACAATTTTTTCTACCTTTCTTCTATTTCTTTATAATTGTATTATGGGATTCGAGAGGTTGTTCTCTACCAATGAATTTCTTCTTTGTTGCTCCAGGAAGATCTATATCAGATGAGTATTTCAACTTGATTCTCCATAGTTTTCCTTTTTCTTTTGTTCCCATTTTTCATTTTGCTTGGGGAAGGTAAGGACAAACCACAGAATTCTGTTTCCATTAAGATTTTCTACTACAGCCTTCCTACCAGGATTTACAGACTATGCCTCTGTTACTAATGGAAAGAGGAATGTGAACAAATGTCTGGCCTCAAAGGCAGGTGGTAGTAGTTATTTTACATCCCATTTTGTTAGTTTTGTCTCTAGAATGTTTTTCTTGCAGAGGGGAAAATGACAGACTCTTGTTTATCCTCTTTTATTTAGTAGTGGAGATGTATCCTCTGGCTGAAAGTATAGTTGTTTAAATCGGTTTTTTTTATGGATAAAACAAACATACAGAAACATTTAGCATATTCACTGCAATTAGAATACTTACATAAAAGTAGTTAAGCATATGCCTGACAAGGTTGATGAGATGTATCTAAATTCAAGAAGGTTCTTGAGTTGCAAGTATCTTATGACTCAGCAATCTACATTTAAAATAGCTTAATTAATAAAAACCAAGTGAGAAATGTCACATAGCTTGAAGCTTTTCTTTCATTTTCGAAAGTTTAATTATTACTTCCAGCTTCCCCTTCCTTCCTTCCTTCCTTCCTTCCTTCCTTCCTTCCTTCCTTCCTTCCTTCCTTCCTTCCTTCCTTCCTTCCTTCCTTCCTTCCTTCCTTCCTTCCTTCCTTCCTTCCTTCCTTCCTTCCTTCCTTCCTTCCTTCCTTCCTTCCTTCCTTCCTTCCTTCCTTCCTTCCTTCCTTCCTTCCTTCCTTCCTTCCTTCCTTCCTTCCTTCCTTCCTTCCTTCCTTCCTTCCTTCCTTCCTTCCTTCCTTCCTTCCTTCCTTCCTTCCTTCCTTCCTTCCTTCCTTCCTTCCTTCCTTCCTTCCTTCCTTCCTTCCTTCCTTCCTTCCTTCCTTCCTTCCTTCCTTCCTTCCTTCCTTCCTTCCTTCCTTCCTTCCTTCCTTCCTTCCTTCCTTCCTTCCTTCCTTCCTTCCTTCCTTCCTTCCTTCCTTCCTTCCTTCCTTCCTTCCTTCCTTCCTTCCTTCCTTCCTTCCTTCCTTCCTTCCTTCCTTCCTTCCTTCCTTCCTTCCTTCCTTGTAGAGGAAACATCTAGAACCTACCCTTGCAGAAGTGCAAAATGACTGGCTGAAGTATCCTTCAAGCCTGGACATGAGATGGGAGAATGACATCTCCAGGTTAGCTGGCAGTGCCTGCCCCAGCTCCTTGTGATGGAAAATGGCACTGTGATAAAACAGTGTCTAGTAAAACATGATTCCTGTCTTGTAGAAGCCCCAGTACTTTTTTTTTTTTTTTTTTTTAATAAGAATGAGGAATTGCAATGACATTTGTTACTAAGAGTGGAAATTCTACTGCCACTTCCCCCTTCCCTATGATAAAGCCTATGTGTTTCTAAGTAAGTTACAGACTTTCCACCTAAAACTTGAAAAATATCTCAGCTATTTCATGACAAGCACGTTTTTGAAAAATTACCCCAGTTCTATTAATTCTGTTTCACTGCCAAATTTTGAAACACTGTACCAGAATTGCATTCATCCTTCATTCTTTGCACTCTAGAGAAAGGCTTTGTGCACTTAAATTCTCTAGCATAATTTGTTAGTAGAATTTTACATGTCCTTTTGAAAATGTGACCTTTAATGCTGCTGTGCTTTCGAGAAAAATGTCAAGTTTTTATTATCCATTTTTTTAGTTAGCATAAATTGCAATACACTGACAAAGAAAGATACAGTTTGACTGAAGAAAAAGTTAAATTTCCAAGTAAAAGGAGTGAACTTCTGTGTAAATGAAGGGGTTGTCAAACTATAAAAAAATGACTCATCTACTGTGTAAGTGAAACAGATCGTCTCATGCTAATATTGCAGAAAGCTGAAAACCACATATGCCTGAGATGCATATGGTTGCTTGACTTTAACCTGGCTCTGCCAAAATTACCTTTCCAGTACTTCCATTTTGCAGAGAGGCATTAAATAGTTGTGTATTAGGTTTACAGGCTAAATGCAAAATAAAATCACCTAGCATATAGAGGTATATATGTAGTGATGTAGAAATGCAGATAAATATTGGACTACAGTTTCTTTCAGACTCAATATCTTCAGGAGCACAAAAAGTAAATGATAAGCACTGAAAATCAAAATTACTGATTTGGGAAAAGCAAATGGTACTTTTGTTCTGATGTTTTGTCTTCTCTAGTGTCCAGACACTTACAAAAGCAACTGCTGGAATCCCACAAATGGCAATTGGTGAGAGACATGCCTAACACAGAAAGACTGTCTCAAGCCTGAGGCAATCTGTGAAATTCTAATGCCCCAAAGCATAACGTTACATCTCTTACACATTTTTATTAAACCAGACACTTGCACCAAAATAGACACAGTAAAAAAAAAAATAAAAAAAATTTGAAGTTCTAATTTTTCTCTCTATCACTTTATTATCCCGCAGGGGAGTTTACTAACAGGCGTTCTTGTAATGTAGTAATTGCTGGACACAGCATGTCTTCAACACTTTAAGTAGACATAGAAATTGCATGGCAGGCATGAAACTCACTCCTATCAGCTGGTGTAAAGTTCATTTTGGAAAATATCCCTGAATGCTTAATATCTCTGCCATGAGGAAAGGCACTCAAGAGGTCTTGGCAGCCCTTAGCCCTCCCATGAACATGTCTATGGAGTATTTTACCATATGAACACAAGAAAATTCAACAATATCCCACCTGCACATACACAAATGACTACTTGATAAATATCCGTTTAGTCCATAGCGTCTGAAACTGTAGTACTGTATGTTTGAAGTTGGCTCTGGGGGCCTATAAACACGGTATAAGCAAAAATCTTGACTTGTCATTAATTCATGTTGAGGAGAGGAAAAAAAGTGGTGTGATTATATGGTGCAACAGCTCAAACTAAAGTAAATCAGGTAAAACTTCACCTTTTTCAGCTTGGTTCAATTCTAGCATGAGTTTCCTCCTGGGCAGAAGACTGGTTTTGTGTGTAAGTTTCTGTCTTTCTTTCCATAAGCTGCTCTGTTCATGGAGTGACGGTTTTACCTTTGCTGCAGCTTAAATATGTTGTGGGGAAAAATCTTAGAGCCTGAGAAAGATAATAGATGGGATTTCTCTATATGTGAATGCAGACATATGTAGATTTTGATTGCAATACCAATAAAGAAGGCAGTAAAGACGGATCTTTTTGGTTTGCTGTTTTTTTTTCCACTCAAATCGTCTTCAGTTTAGGGGAGGAATGAGGGACAGAAAGAGTGCTGCCTTTTCTTCTCTTTGTTTCTATGTAACTTGGTTAAGAGAACTGCTTTTTGCTGCAGAAATTTGGGATAACAAAAAAAATGTTGTACATAGGACTCTCATCAAAATTTTTCACCGTCTTCTTGTCAAGATCTTTGCTTTAAGGAGATAACACATTCTTAGAAACTGCTTCATAAAAATGAAACAGAATAATGTGTCCACCTTCACCAAGTCTGAAATTTCCTACCAGGGAAAATGTCATAAAAAATGCCAGTGCAATGAGCCAGAAATACTGACTTTGAAACATCTCAAATTTGAGGAACTTTTAATGGATTTGAGGCAAGAGTTTAAAGAATCTATTCTTGAAGTTATAGCAAAGACAACCTCGTTACTCCAGACTTCAGCAGATTTGCTCTTTCTAACGCTTTGCTCAGCACATTCTTAAACTATGAGTCTTATGAAAACAATGCAAAGAGCTAATCACCATATTTCTTAATGACCGATGGTAGGAAGAGTCCACCAGGAGTCATATGAGTGCAGGAATTCCCACTCACCCTATCTTACTTTCAAGTATCTGAGAAAAGCTTGAAAGCACACCCTGAACATAATTTATAAACTCAGACCACAAAAATGCTACAGGAAAATAAGAAATAAAGTCCTGTATTGTATTTGAGAAAAAAAAAAAAAAAAGAAAAGAAAAAAGAAAAAAAAAAAAAGAAAATCTCTATTTGTATATGTAACACTGTAATAATAAGGGGAGGAGAAGAGGTAACTATTGATTTTTAAATGGTCAAGGATACTGCACCTGGAAAAAGGAGGAGGAGGTTAAAATCACTTAATAAATTCATTGTGCATATAGCACAAGGCAGAGATAAAAACTAGCCAGAAGTAAATTAAGGTTGAGAACTAAAAAATATTTTCATAGAATTATAGAATCACCACGGTTTGAAAAGACCCACAGGATCACCCAATCCAGCCATACACTGATCACCAATCAGTTCTTACTAAATCATGTCCCTCAATACAGTGTCCAAAAATTCCTTGAACACCTCCATAGTCAGTGACTCCTCTACCTCTCTGGGCAGCCCATTCCAGTGCCTGACCACTCTTTCAGAGAAGAAGAATTTTCTACTACCAAAAGGAGTGATGCTCTGAAACATGCTTTTCAGGTAGGGCACAATTAGCTTATGAATAAAAATGAGCAGTATGGCTGCTTGGGATAACAGCAAGCTGGCTCACGAACAGACCTTTCCAATCTGCCTGTGATCTCATGGTGACTCTCACCAGACCAGGATTACATCGTCTTCTTTGGCTCTGCAGGCTTCATAATTAAAATTAAAGTTTTTATTTTTTAATTAAAATTGGAGAGCAGAATTCGTACATGGAGAACAAGAGTCATTGTATGTTCCTATATACATCCTATTCGCTTGTGTATGGAGAGACTAGGGAGCATGTGTACTGGATCTTTTGCAGAATTTGGCTTAATGAATTTCTTCCTGTATACTTAGAAACTATTTAGATGATCCACTGGTAAAAAAATACAATACTATACAACACAATATGACACAATGCAACACAATGCAATACAGTACAACATATTTTAAAGTGCTAGAGCTAATGAAATACTGTTAGCTAAAGTGACAGACTAGAAATGCATCTGTCCACATTTTATTGATTTCAGCACTAGCTTAAAAAAATAAGGGAGGAACGGGTAATAAAGGAACTTCTGAGTGGTCCATTTTCTCTGTACAAGGGAACCAGGTAAAAGAAACCCTGCTGCCTTATCTTCTTCATTTCAGGGTGATGCAAGCAGCATGAAACACTGGCAGAGGATATGGTAAATATTTCCTGGGAAACGCAGACTTCTTCACGAAGTTAATGTTTAATATAAATTGACATTTTTTCAGTTGTCTGGAAAGTTCTTTTCTTACTCCACAATGAGAGAAATTGGGTATTTTATGGCAAGCTGATATTTATCTGGGAGCATTAAGTTTGGAGCATATACATAGCATAAATACATAAAGTGATCTAAAAGAAGCGCTGGAAGCTCAGTGCTCTGGTAACAAAACAAACAGGTGAATCGTGTCCAAATCAAAATAACTGTGTCTGATCAAAGCCAGCCACTTCACACTCTTGTTCACCTATGGAGCATCAGTTTAAAACAAGATACCAAAAAAAGCTGTGGATGCCCCATCCATGGAGGTGCTTAAGGCCAGGTTGGATGGGCTCTGGGCAGTCTGAGCTGGTGGGGGGCAACCTGCCCCATGGCAGGGGCTTGGGATGGGGTGGACTTGAATGGACTTCCAACGCAACCCAAACCATTCTATGACTCTGTGATCAGTCCTATCACAGCCATACATCAGGTCTCTCATCTCAGAAGGCCCAGCTCCCAGACTTCCCCTCCCACAGCCTCCCACACTCACCAAGTCTGATCCAGAGCCTAAGAACCCAAGTCCCCATTCATTCCAATATCTCTACCACCAGCACCAGTATCTCTCCTTTACAAACTAGTAGTGTGACCCTAATACCCTCTCATTCTTCCCACCTAAATCGCTTCCTATTCCAAACCTCCACTCTTCCCTAGGCTCCTCCTCAGCCCCAGCCTTGCACACATCTGCAGTTCTGTGGATCCAGGCCAAGTGAAGCAGCTGCCAGCTCTCCATATCTATCACTGCATGCATATCTCCTTCTCCTCCCTCCTGCTGCCCTGCCACTGAAGCCTGCCAACCCTGCTCCTTGCAAAGCTCCTGCTGGAAATTCCCAAACCACAGATGCAGGCTGCGCGTGTTCAAAAATCTGCTTAGATGGTGCTCCAAGGACAGAAAAGGAAGACATATCAGGCAAACTCAGGCAGCTGATAGCTATGCTCCCATTGGGAACTAACTCTGTTTAGTAGCTACTAAGGACTCTTGTTTTAATAATAGAACACAGCCCTGAGATTTAATTAGCAGTTATAGCAACATATGTCATATAGCAATAATTTACAGTAGGCACTCTCAAGCAAGGACTGCAGAGTTGGTGCTGGGCTGGGCAATCTACACTTACCTGCGTTGATATAAGATCTGTGTAAACTTAATTGCTGACCTCAGTTTTCACTGGCTTTACACTATAATAATAATAATACAAATATAGGCCAATTACTTTCAGTTTTCCATTCCAGTCTTTGCTGTTGAATAATGAATAACGGAGGTACTGATACTAATCAATTGTTGCTCCGGAATTAAGATTTCATGGCTGTCTGTGTCAGACTTCTGCCGTATAGCAGAATATGACATCAAATTGTTTTTCTATTGTTCAGATGTGGAAGGCACATTCACTGTCAGAAAAATTTTCATGTCCTATTCAAGGCTGTAGATTATTTTTAATCAGTGATACCATGGTGGGTGGCATTGTTTATGTGAATCTTATCGGACACTTACCACTGATAAGAAAACACCCAACAAAAAAATTAAAATTGTTATTAATGAGACAGGAAAAATAAATAAATATTTATTTCACAGGGTCTTTTTCTAACCTATATATTCACTGTTGAGCTTATGGGGTATAAAGAAAATTGAATCCTCCAATTTTGAGTCCAAATTCTGTTGCTGCTAAATGCACCTATGAATGTTATGACATATGCTGAAAACTCAGTATGGGAAGGCAAGAAAGAATGACATGAAAAAATTTATTTGTGGATCCTTTAAGTCTGCCTTTTATGTCCATGAGTGACTGTTAGAGAAAATCCATCCTCTCTTTGAAGGAATGCAAGCGAGTGTGCTGCAGCATCGTCTTTGAAGGGAAAACGTTGATGTCCATCCTTGAATTTTTATTATTATATTATTTTACAGAAGTGTGCAAACATATTCAGTGTTCATTGATCTCTGGAGATGAGATTCGGTCCTACAACTAATTCCATTTTTCTTCTTTGGATTTTACAAAGCACTGGAAATAGGCTGAGAATTTATACAACAAACATGTCTTCAGAAAAACCCATTTTTTGAAATGTTTTAGGAAGCCACTCTTTTTGTTTCATATCAAGCTGTCGTTCTGATCAGAACAAAGTTTCCTTTTTTTCCTTATTCATCTAATTTCAGACTCGTAAATAGACAGGATCATTGTGTACGCTTCAGTTGCAAGATATTGTTCCTTTAGGAGCACACACATAAAAAAAGGAACTTTTCCCTCCCATTTTAATTTAATTAAAAGCTAAAAAGAGCCAAAAGCTTTGAGATGATCTGGTGAGAAGATAATTGATCAAGGATATGTTAGCACAGCTGTGGGTAGCGAGGTTACTGTCCTTTCCTCAGTGGTGAATAGAAGTGCAGACAACAGGTTAAAAAGCAGTCCCTTCATTTTCACTGAAAAAGTTTGTTAATGTGAGTCAGAAAGAGGAAGACAAATAGGATTTTGAAGGCAGCGAGGTCTGAAAATTTTCAGATCTCCAGAGGTGAGTGGCCTTAAATGGTCTGCAATCATGTGGATAAAGAAGATTGTGATGCTCGCCTAATGGCTTTAAGGGGAAAAAAAACACTACCCAGTTTCCTTCATTATTATCTCATGCTACTTTCAAGACATTCCGTTCTTAGATGTAATTTATCTGAGAGATTATCCTGGGGTCATGAAAGAGCTGGGTGATGTGGTTGCCAAGCCACACTCACATTTGAAAAGTCATGGCTGTCAGATGAAGTTCCTGGTGACGGGAAAAAGGAAATCATTCCTATTTTTAAGAAAGGAAAAAGGAAGACCCAGGGAACTACAGGCTAGTGATCCTCACCTCTGTGTATGGTAACTTTGTGGAACAGATTCTCCTGAAAGAGATACTGAGGCACATGCAAGACAAGGAGGTGATTTGAGACAGCCAGCACAACTTCACCAAGGGCAGATCGTGCATGAGCAATCTGATGGCTTTCTATGATGGAGTGATGGCATCTGTGGACAACAGAAGGAGAACTGATGTCATCTACCTGGACTTCTGCAAGGCCTTTGGTACTGTCCTTCACCACATTCACATCTCTAAACTGGAAAGATACAGATGTGAAGGGATTATTCAATGGATGAAGAATCAGTTGGATGGTCACAGCCAGAGGATTATCATCAACAGCTCTATGTCTAAGTGGAGACCAATGACAAGTAGTGTCCTACAGGGATCCTTCTTGGGAGTGGTAGTTTTCAACATCTTTATAAATGACTTAGATAATAGTGGGATTGTGTGCACCATCAGCAAGTTTTCTGAGGACACTATGCTGAGTGGTGTAGTTGATGTAATAGAAGGAAGGGATGCCATCACTGTACACGTGAACTTAATGAGGTTCAACAAGACCAAGTGCAAGGCATAGCACTTGGTTCAGGGCAATTCCAGATATGCCTACAGACTGAGAGAAGAACTCATTAGGACAAGCCCTGACAAGAAAGCCTTAGGGCTTCTAGTTAATGAGAAGCTTGACAGTGTGTGCTTGCAACTCAGAAGGCCAGCTGTATGCTGGGCTGTATTAATAGAAGAGGGGCAGCAGACAAAGGGAGGTAAAGTCTCATGTGGAGTACTGTGTCCAGGCCTGGGGCCTCCATCACAATAGAGACATCCTTTGAAGTGTCCATGGCCAGCCTGGAAGGCCCCTGGACAGCCTGATCTGGTGGGAGACAACCAGCCTGCAACAGGGCAGGGAACCGGATGATCGTTAAGGTCCCTTCCAATCCAAGCCATTCTAAGATTCTTTTACTGCAATCTCAAAATATGCTGACCCATTTTATCCATTTACATTGCTCTGTAACTTTCAGACATGCAATTTTACAGCTTCCTGATAAATTGCCATGATTCTTCTGAGCTGCACTGACTGCCTCCAGACTAGCTCTTCAGCCTCATAGACAGAGTTTGATACTCCTTCAATGAAAGCTGATTTATCTTGCATTTGGCAAGACCCAAAGGAATGTTATTAGCACTAGCACAATTTTAATGGGATCATAGTTACTTTTTAAGGTATAGTAATTTCACCTGTCTACCCTCTATGATCCTGCTTTTACTGAAGTTGTGTGAGGATCGAGGCAATCACGCTGGCTTCTCAATGTGAACAGCTATATCTGAGTAACACGATGTCAGCATAATGACAAAAGATTTAAGGACTGTAAATAATCCTTGAAGATTTGAAAAACCCATTCATCTGGATTTTATTTTTTTTTCTTTCGATGACATCCACTCTGAATTTCAGTGTGGAACTGTAAGATAATAAATGGCTCTTTAAGTTTGTCCAAAAATACATTCATGAATACGAGAGTATGTTTGTTATACTCCAGCAGCGAATATCTTGTGCTAGAAATAGTGAATATGATTGCCCAAATGATGTGAGGAAATAACTGGACAGTTAAGATCATAGCAGAAGTTAGAGAAATTCTAACCAGTTTAATAAACTGGTCAAAGCTGGCAAATAGCTATAAGATTAAATATTATATGTTCATTCTTAATATATAGGAAATGCAAAACTCATAGTTACAAAAACTATAAAAATTGTAAAAATGCTCCCCCCTCAAAAAGAACTACCAAGATTTGAAGGCAGAATCTGTTTCCTCAGAGACCTCTCAGACTCTGTACTAGAACAGAAGCAGATGAGGCTTCCCCCATCTCAGCAGATCATTGACTGTAAACCAATATGCAGAGGTGGTTTATGATGCAAATTCCTTTTAAAACTTCAAGAAAGAAAAATATTTTAAATAGTGCTTACTTAGAAGGTTGTGTAATACTTTAAAGCTTCAGATATCACATCCAGCTTCCAGGCTGGATGTGTCTCTGGGCAGCCTGGTCTGGTGGCTGGCAACCCTGCACATAGCAGGGGGGTTGAAACTTGATGATCATTGTGGTCTTTTCAACCCAGGACATTCTGTGATTCTATATTTGTTTGAAAGAAACATCTGCCATCATGAAACCACCTGTTGGCACATTTTGTCCTGATACTGAAGAGTAATAGTAATTGTTAGTAGTGCTGTTAGTGTGCCAATACACCACTCAACTGTCTCAGCACCCCCAATTGGACTTGTGACAATACCAGTGAAGCAGTTAAAGTAATGTGAAGATGAGATAAATAACACCGATAAAGTTTTTGTTTTACTCTGGGAAGTAAAACATGAAAAATGATGTGAAGTTTTTGTCTTTACGTCTTTGACTGGCAGGGCATATTTGCTCTGTTAACAGCAGAAATGCCTTATTTAAAATAAAAAAATGTTTGCACATTGGCTCTTTGGTGTTGGCATTCAGTTTTCATTCCAAAAAATCTTATTAGTTCTTAAAAGTAGAATATATATATCTTTCCTTTCCTTATATCACTGCCATTTCATCATCTGCCTTGGGACTCTACAGCACTCTGAGGAAAACTGCATATTTGTACAGGTTGTCTTATCTCACAGAGCTAAACCATGTGTTTGTAGAAGTAGTCACACAGCCAAACTTTGGGCATTCATCTCTTCTTAGCTAAGCTTGGAAATCTGGATTTCCCTCTAATCAACACAGGAAGAGACGATCTTCCAGAAGGCAGTTCATACCGTAGAATCATAGAATGGTTTGCATTGGAAGGAATCATTAAGGTCATCTAGTTCCAATCCCCCTGCTATAGGCAGGGACACCTCCTACTTCAAACTGTGCACAAACTCATTTGCCAGGACACATTCTAAATTTCTCATTCTGCTTGCGTGTATTGTGATTTCTATTGGAACAACCTTCCTGAATTTGTTCTTACAGAAATCCAGGCAGCTTGTTTCAGTTCTGCAGATGCATTGTGTAAACTGGTTTACAAGTATTTTAAATTCTGTTCATCACTGAAGTATCTGTTAATCCACGCTCTTTCATCTAATGTACCATTATCCACCATAATTTACCTTGGTCCTGTTCTTTGCATAACCAATACCTGTGGTACACATTAGTGTTGCAATCAGACTAGACTTGGTCATCATGTATCTTCATTGCAGTGCTACAGTCTCCAGACTGACAGATGCTTGTCGAAAATAGCTTACTTCCATTAAAGAAAAATTTCCAGTGTCCTCACTTCAGGTATGTAATCTCTACTTTGCAGTTGATGTCGATTTGTCGAGATTAAATATAAAAGGCATCCTGTTTCTCGACTGGCTGTTGCTCACAAAAGACATACCTCAGATTTAAAATGTCAGGTCAGAAAGGTATCACACTGTCAAGTCATACTCAGACATCTCCTCTGGGAGAGAATCCCAAAAGCAGTAGATTATTTTCTTTAGTGGAGATGACAGTAAAAATGTTACAGGCCAGAAGACACTTGAACTTTCTATCAGCTGCTGAAATGTTAAAAACAAAAAAAAAAAACAAAAAAAAAACAGTGTCTTAGTGCTTTTAAGGTTTCATTTCCAGGCACACAAATTAATCTGTCTTGGGAAACAATATTCAGCACCTGTAAAGGCAGCTGCAAACCTACATGACTGTGTGACAGCAGTGCCCTGGGCAGACGCAAGAATCCTTCAATTTCAGAACGTTTAGCTTACTTAGAAGTTTCCCCTGTGCCCCTAAATCCTTACAGTTTAATCAGTTTATCAAACATATCTGTGCAGCTTGAGGCCGATTGCGTCTCCCAGTCACCTCAGCAGCAAACATACGGTTTCAGTTTTCTGTGACACCTCTGGGGTATCCATGGTGCACTTTGCATGGCTGTCATTCCAGCTCCTGTCAGCAACACCTTCCTGCTGGGACTGCTATTTATGGAACTCCCTGATTTTTTTATGGGGACTCACACCTCTGTTCTGGCAGCAGAATCACACCCTGAAAATTAACAGCATCACAGCTGTCATTACCACTTCACTGTTCAGTTTGCACAGATACTTTTCTTTAAAATACCTTTCCTTAAATATCAGACTGTGCTGCATTTGGCTATGCCGAAAAAAATGGATATAAACCTCTAGGATGTCAAGAGGGAGATTGTTCTCCCCTTGCATTTTTTTTGTCAACAGGAAAACATTCTATTTTTTTTTTAGCACTTAATTCTAAGCATGTCTGATGTCACATCATTAAAATACTGATTGACACTAGCATTGAAATGGCCCAAGACACCTATTTGTGGGTAAGTGATCTGAACCCCAGATCTCCACTGATCTCCATTGACCATACTGGGAATGTAAATGTCTAGTTCACGTACTGACTTTCATTTAGGCAATTTTGTAAGCTGACTCCTTGTATTGAGTTTATGTGACAATCTTTTGGTAGTCAGAAGCTGCCACGGTGCCCTCTGTGAACAGAACCCAGCACTGCTTCATGTCAGATCAGCATTATGGACTGACTTCAACCCCTGTTCCCCATTCCCCTGTGTCACTCAGGGGAGAAGGAAGGAGAGGGGTGGGGGAAAGGTATTTGAAGTTTGTTTTTAGTTCTCATTGCTTTAGTGTTATCAGTTGTCAATAAATTACATTAGTCTCCAGTTTTTGAGTCTGTTCTGTCCAGGATGGTAATTGGTGAGTGATCTCCCAGTTCTTATCTTAACCCTCGAGTTCTTTCTTGAAGTACTTTCTCTCCCTCTTCCTTTGAGGAGAGAGACAGAGAGAAGCTGTCCATAAAGGTGAAACCACAGTGCCATTTCAAACTGGATCCTTGATGTCTTAGGATAATTCCAATATAAACTGATGTTTTCAGAAAGTCTAATTCTACAGTCTCAGTTCATTTTTATTTCAGATATCTTTAGGTGGGAAAAGAGATTGTGTGATTGTGCACTCTTTGCCCCCATAGCCAGCTTGGTCATTAATGCTCAAGGCCTAATGCATGCAGTAGGGTGGAAAAGACATTGTTTTTGGAACTAATAACAATAATAACTAATAACAAGATTGAACCAGAGACAGTTAACCATCACCACATTGTCTCAAACCTGGTGCTCAGACACCTGATAACAGATATCTGGTTCAACAGAACTAACTCTAAGTTCTATGACTATGAGTCAATCATCTTACCCCATTAATAGCAAGCAGCCTAAGAACCCCTTGGAGAGTTCTTCCTGCAAGCAGGTGGCTGCCCACCAGAATCTCCCCTTGAGTAGGGATACCTCTCGAGATCACCTAGCACATGCAGTGAGATTCACCCAGGACATGGTGGTGCCTTGCCAACAGATTCTTTGTAAGTGATTTATTGTTTTTAAACTATACTATCTTCTCTAAGATTTGAGCTTAGATTCATTATGTACTCCCCAACCTCTGTGTAGCAAATAGTCAAGGATATCTAGTCATTTCAAATCCTGTTAAGTTGTTATCATTGTTCAAATTACCATCTTTTATCTATTTATATCAGTAAAGATACATTTCTACTTTCCTCTTACAAGTGCTTTTAGTCTCTTTCCATGACAGACTGCCAACCATTTAATGTATTAAACTACTACTGGCTAATTGATATAACAGTTGGGATTAAACTGTGATGCCACACTTACCATCTCTGACAAGGCACTTAAGTAATTGGCCTGGCAGCCATCGAACAGCTAGGGAATGGTTGTCCTCTACAGCTTCTTGAAAGGACAATTCATTACTGCAGAGCTGTCATCCACTACCACCATCATCAACAATGAAAACACCATGACTCATCTAAATAACCCAGTACTTCCTTCTAATCTCCAGATAGACCAACTTGTCTGATTACTGTTCCTCAGGGGGTGGAGAGATTGGGAAGTTTTGTTTGTTTTCTTCTCTCTTTTTCCTGTAGGATCTTTCCATGCTAATGTTTCCTACCTTGGACATTCAATTTTTTCCCATCTGGACTGACTAGTCCTAGCTCTATTTATGATTTTCCTTTCTTATCCCTCTGCAGGCATCCTTATCTGTATCTGAATTGAAGTCATGCAGTCCTTGGTAGACAGGCATCTAAATTCTTCAGAGTAGTGGAGAGCATACAGTAAACAATTACAGGGTGCCTAATCCCAGAGGTTCATACAGTTTATAAACTATAACTCTACAATTTGAAAACTGGCTGAAAGGTCCCCAGGTAGCTAACTTTAAAAACCTGCCCTTATGTGGGCAACTCAACTCCTAGAACTCTGTTAGACAGTATAAACACATTTCCACTGTCCATTTCAATTTGCAAACACATCTGGTACATCCACAGAAGAATATGAAATATGACAGCACACTGCACCATTTGAGAGTAAAAAACTGAAATTGCAGGGGAATGTACAGAATCTCCAGTGTCACTTGGCATCTTTGTTTGGACAACTGAATCAAATCCTATGATATGGGATTCACCTCACCTGCTTTTAGGTATCAACAATGTTGATATTCATACCAGAGCTGTCATTTGAGATACACGTTTAGAATAACAGTTCTCTGACTACTATGGGTATCTACCTTAAAGTCAGAAGAATCATGTCCAACAAATGCCATTTTTTTTCTTATGTTTCTGCTTAAGAAATGTTAGAAGGCCAGCTCAGATATAGATGCTGACACTGTGAATTTCTAGATTAAAATAAATTAATTAAACTGCCACATGTTCAATTGCAACGTAGAAAGAAGACAGAAAGCTCTGTCTATGCTCTGGGAGATGATTTGCTGAATAAAAGAGAAATAAAATCATAGAATCATAGAATGGCTTGGGTTGAAAGAGACCTTAATGATCATCCAATTTCAACTCCCAGCTGTGGACTGGTAGCCCACCAAGATCAGGCTGTCCAAGGCTTCATCCAATCTGGCCTTGAGCACCTCCAAGTTTGGGGCAACCACAGATTCTGTGGGCAGCCTGTGCTAGGGCTTCACCACTCATAGTGAAGAAGTTCTCCCAACCATCTAACCTAATTCTTCCCTCTTTCATTTTAAAACCATTTCCCTTGTCCTATCACTATCAGGCAGTGTAATAAGTTGCTATCCCTCTTGTTATAAGCTCTTCTCAAACTGGAAGGCCACAATAAGGTCTCCCTGGACAAGACTCCCTCAACCTTTCTTCTAAAGAGAGCCGCTCAGCCTTCTGATCATCTGCATGGCCCTCCTCTGGACCTGGAATTAATGTGTCAGGACTATAGATACAGTGGGGAAAAAAAAGAAAGACAAAAAAAAAAAAAAAAAAAAAAAAGAGGATAAATTAGCTTTTCTTTCATCCTATTTATAAATTATCTTGAAAAATACCCAAATTTTCTGGGTTTTTTTTTTTTCAGCATAATTTCTATGGTTACTTCTGATAGGTAGATAATATGGCAGCTATTGTGTTGAATATGAGGAATTATAATTGTCTTATAGTTTTTGTTTTATATTTCTGTCTTCTCATCGGTTGAGGTTAAGATTTCTGATGGGAAAAATCTTAAATAAAACCCAGAAATCAATAATATCTCACGATATCTGCATAATGTTTGTTACTTAGAGAAACAACATATCACACACACAGAAATTTAGCACAAGAAACAGAGGAAAATACCTGTGATAAGAAGTTAAATCTTGTTAAGAGGTTCACTTTAAATTAACTATTGGAAAAATGCTAATTGCACAATTCTTATAAATTTTGCAAGATAACTGCAATTAATTATATAGATCTTCCTGTAAGGTGAATTGAGAATTGGCTGACTGGCAGAGCTCAGAGTATAGTGATGTGACTATGATAACCAGAGTATAATAAGCTTTGAATAACCAGCTTTGTAGTCAAAACTGCACAGTGATCCTGTACAGAAATCACCTGATTGGTAGAAATTCACGAAATGAGGTAATCACAAAATGCATGCAGTTAATTACAATATTTGGCACAAATTTAATCAACAGATCAAACTGAATCTGAAGATTCTAATGGAAAATCTGAGGAATTTATCACCTCACCTGGCATATTGTGAACACTGCCTAATGCAGCCCAGGCTGCTGCTGACATTCTCAGTCATGGGGGTACACTACTGGCTCACTGTCAATTTGTAGTCCACTGGGATGCTGAGGTCCTCTTCTCTAGAGCTACTTCTTTTTTGTGCCAGTCTGTCTTGGGCCATCGGGTTATTCCTCCCTAGATACTGGGCTTGGCATTTCTCATTGTTGAAGTTAATGCCATTCTTTTTGTCTGAATTCTCCAGGTTGTCCATGTTCTCTGAAAGACATTGCAACCATATGGTGTATCATTCAATCTTCTCAGTTTTATATAATTTGCAAGTGCTGAGAGTGCACTTTTTTCCCATCTTCCAGGTCGCTAGTGAAGATGTTAAACAGATGGCACCAGTGTCTAGCTGTGAGATACACAAGCAGTGACTGGTCTCCAGTTGAACTTTATACACTTCAAGTCCAGCAATGATGCAATTTCAGTCCAGCTCACTGCTTTTTTGTTTAGTCTGTACTTCATCTGTTTGTCTATGAGGATATTGTGGGAGTAGGTGTTGAAAGCCTTGATAAAGAACATCATCTGCTCTCCTCTGATCCATCCATGCAATTATCGTAGAAGGCTTTCAAGTTGCTCATGAATCATTCTTTCGATGTAGATCCTTGTTGACTACTTCCAGTCACATCCCTGTCATTCATGAATTTGGAAATAATTTCCAAGATTATTTGTTCCATCACATTTCCAGGGATCTAGGTGATGCTGATCTGCCTGTAGTTACCAAGAATGTCATTGTGTCTTTCTTGAGGATGCAAGTGATTATTTTCTTCCACTCATTTACTGGAAGTTCAAGCTAAAATGATGACTTTTATCTATAATGACTAAACACCAGCCTGTGTTCAAAAATAAATCCATGTCACAAAGATAGGATGGACTGGGACCTGAGCAAAGTCTCAAAACATCTGCAGTCACTGTGCATCAATCTCACTGCTATCACTGCTCATTATAAAGCATATGGTTAAAGCAAGTCAGGGCAGGGAGAACAAAGTTCAACACAAAAGGTCTATAGGTTAGTACTTGAAGACGAAGACTGGCATGTCACCCAGTTCTGCTAATTGCCATCCCCTATTAAAATGCTTAAATAAACCTAGATGGGAATGCAAAGCAAATGGAGACTGAGCTTTACTAGAATCTTTTCAACTGAAAAATCTGTAATTAAAAGAAAACAAAAATTACAAAGAACAGTTCTGAAACAGAGATCAAAAGTCATTAATGCTTTCACAGAAAAGTATTATTGAATCTGTAAAGGGATGTTCATGCTTCGGCCTTTTTCTCTCTGTATCTGCCTTCTGCTCTCTTCATTTCAGTTATCCAACAGAAAAGTTCAGTCTCTGAATCAACAACACATTCCCGTGTTCTTGAAAATGTTCATTTATAGCCCATGCATGCTTAATTATTGCAAATAATTAAGTAGTTTCTGCTACTGTGACAGAGATTACAATTTAAAGTGGCAAAGTAACCTGCTAAAGCACTTCTTATCATGGAAGACAATTCCAGATGAAGAAGGAAGTTTCCTCTGGAAATGTTAAACTGTACATTTGCACATATTTTTCAGGGTTATCACCATAAAAGTCATCTCACTTTGCACTGGACAGAAATAGATTTAAGCACTTGAACCTGGAAAAAAAAAAAACAACCAAACCCTATAGTATGACTTTTAAATCTGCTGGGTATCCATCCTTTCTCTTTGATGTCCAACACAAATCCTCTGAAAATGAGGTTTTTTTAGTAAGCCCTCTGAATCAGAAAGCAGAAGTAGTATTTATCTCCCCAGATATTAAGAAGCATATATATGGACTCATAAAATCATAGAATCATTAAGCTTGGAAAATACCATAAGGTCATCTAGTCCAACTTTCAACCCACCCCCACCATGCCTACTGACCATGTCCCTCAGTGTCACATCTCCACATTTCTTACATAAATCCAGGGATGGTGACTCTACCACCTCCCTGGACAATGTGTGCCAGTGCCTCACCACTCTTTCTGAGAAGAAATTCTTCCAAATACCCAACCCGAACCTCCTCTGGCTCAACTTAAGGCCATTACTTCTCATCCTATCACTGTTACTTGGGAAAAGAGGCCAACACCCACATTGCCACAACCTCCTTTCAGCAAGTTGTAAAGAGCTATATGGTGTCCTGAGTCTCCTCCTCTCTAGACTGAGCAATCTCAGTTTCCTCAGCTGTTCTCAACAGGACCTGTGCTCCAGATCCTGGACAACTGTCCATGCAAAGTCATTTAGTCACATGAGGTGACCTTTGGTATCCAAGACTTCTACATGAGATAGCAGAAGTACTGTGGGGGTTAGAAGTGTTCTACTAGACTGATGAAGGAAAAGAAGGACCCCTTTTCACTTCTCAAATGTCAGAAGATGTTTTGGTTACTATTAAAACAAATATCAAAACAAAGATGATCCTCCCCTTCAGGAGATTGGACTACTAATTCATAGAATTGTAGAAACATAGAATCACCAAAGTTGGAGAAGACCTCTAAGATCATCCAGTCCAACTGTCCAATTCTCACTACATAATTAACTTTTGGACAGATAAATTCTTCTAAACCCACTCAGTAAGTTATTTAGGACTTGGTTCAGCTTCCCTAATGGGAACAGGGGACATATCCCAAGACATCCTTGCTGATCTCTACCTGTTATTCCAGAAAGATAAGGCATTCCTCAGACCTCATCTGCCATTTCCATGCAGCTGACTCATGTACCTTGTACCATGTACTCATGTACCATGGAGTCTCACAAATGATACCTATATTCAAGCAATCAAATCTGACCCTTTTACTACTGCAATGGGAAGGCAATGTTTATCTTTGATATATAAAGAATTATTCACTTAGGCACCACAAATCAGCATGATAAATGGAGACAAAATGTTCTGCGAGGCTCTGAAAGGTGCCTATGCCCTTGGACTGCTAGGTCTAATCATCTGTCAGAGATCAGAAAATTGTGTGTTACTTATGCAACACTATTCAAAGAGTCAGAAATCTAAGCAGAAATAGAATTAAAGTATCCTAACTTCCAAGGCTCTGTTAAAATATGCAGCAGTATTTGACACTGACCAAACACACTGCTCATTAATGACCTACATAAAGAAGATTTCTATTGATTTCTGCTATAGGTCTGACTCACTATGAGCTATTCCTTCAAATATAAATACTTGTGTTGCACCTTCAAAGATCCATGAGGCAGCTTGGGAAATGTTCTATACGGTAAGATGACTGCCTCTTCTTCTGTAGATCAATAATAGAGATTTGCTCTTACAGGAGTAAAGAGCCCTGTTCTCACTGATTTAATTACTCCATGATAATCCATCCTCTTGAGCTATTACAAAAATGAACTTAATAGTGTTGTCTAAATGACATTTGAATATGATGCAGCTGTCTGAATCATATTGCTATAGCCACACTTTTATTCCCAGAAAATAATTCCAATCATTCTTTTAACATTCCTGTAACTATAATGAAAAAGTAACTGTGAAATATCAAAAAGCATAGCAAAGAAAACTTCTGAGAAGTCTTTTGTTTCTAGAAAACTGGGTGATTGCATTCTTTAAACACCTTTTTTTTTTTTCCTTTCTTATGCAAAGTTTTTGAATATAGTGTATCAACATTGTTATAAAATTCTCTTCCCTTAATCAGGTCCAAATCCAAATTATTAATGGGGAAATTTACTGCTAGCGTCCACATCATTGCAAAAGCATGCATTCCAAAAGTAAAACAAAAAAGAATAACTTGTAAGAGTGACAGCTTGGAGAGATTTATATCAAACTAATTTTTAATTAGAAAAATAATCCAAACAACATACTGATGTATCCACCTTTTAACTTGCTGAGCTGGATATATCTATGCTTGCCCCCAGAAGAAAGCATCAAGAACATCTTCATAACTAGAGTGAACCCATTCAGGATGCTGCCAAAGCTCATGCTCCTGAAATTGTTTTTCTCCATGTTTTCAGCCTGTTTAGATGAGATGACACATTGCAATACACCCAGACAGGCTGTCTGCCAGCACCCCACAGAAAGCCCATAAGGCAGCTATGTGGACAGGATGCTAGTGGCAGGTGTAATAGACCATCTGCACAGCCATCTGGAGACCACTCTTCCTCAGAGTACAGACGTTACACTGTGGCCTCCTTCTCCTTCTACCGACACAAGAGGGAATTTCAAACAACTCTATCTAAGTTACCGTCTACCCTCCTTCCCTGAAGATTTCATTAGTGAAAGAATAATCAGGGTCCTGACCTAAAAGAGAAAGGCACTCAGCAATTGCTGGAGTTCTTAGTGTTTCCTGATAGAGGCAATAATACAGCAGCAGGAAAAGAAAACCTAGCTAATAGAAAATATTTATCAAGGCTATTAATAAATATTTTAAAACAATTTATTTCTTATAAAGACACTGGCACATGACATCAACAAAACCTCCAAACACATACTCAACTACATTAGCAAATCTCAATGCTGTCCTCTTCACTGCAGTCTCTACTGGTGAAATAAACTACAGAAGAAAAAAAAATAAATTTAAGTTTTTATCAATATGACTACACTAAGACTTTTTGTCACTTTGGCCAAAGATCACACCTCATCATGCAATCATTTCTACAGCAGTACAAGCGGGAGGTTGCAATGCAGATATACACATAAACAGGTAAACAATACGTGTTTTAAGAGACTTAAGATATTGAGCATCTTCTGAGTTTGTATTGAATACAGAGATTTAACCAATCCTTGTGATGCACCTCTGATTCAGCAAAGTGTGTAAGTATGTGCATAATGTAAGTGGCTAACATCCACTGAAAACAGTAAGTGTTAGGTAAGTACTTAAAGACATTATTTTAGGAAGACTGACTTACTCATGGTCTTAAGGGCTTTGTTGTGTCAGAGCTATTGGTCAGTCCAGAATAGACAGTTTCATCTACTGCCAACATTAAAAGTGTCAGGCAAAACTTTCACTCAGGTTAGAATAAGTTTTGAAAACTTCATCTAAAACCAGAAAGAGGACCTCACTAATTTCTTTTTTATGAGATCACTCCTTGCATTACTTTCACAGTTTTTTGTCACAATTGCTAGTTATACTGAAGTCAGAAAATTAAAAGCTATAGATTTCTATTAGGTTAGATGACAACAAACAAACAAAACAACAACAAAAAATCAACTACTTTGCTCAGTGATAAAACTCAAGGGAATGGCATGAAAATAGATCAACAGAGAGTCAAATTAGACTCTCAGAGAGTCAAATTAGATATTAGGAAATGATTCTTCACCAGAGGGCAGTGGGCATGGCCCCGAGCTGGGGAGCTCAGGGAGCATTGGCTCCCGGACATGAGGTTTAGATTTTGGGCAGTTCTGCGTAGAGCCAGAAGCCGAATTCAATGACCCTTGAGGATCCCTTCCAGTTTGGGATATTCTGTGATTTAGTGATTAGTTTATCCACATGCAAATGTTACTGTCAAAGTGTATGGCTCTGGAAATTTAATGGCTTAATCAGTGTATCAGAAGACTAATAACCTCTCCTGATAGTTTTCTCAAAAATGTTATTAATGGTATTACCAGAAGGATAAATAAGCTTTATCTTCTGAGCTCATATAAAAATTTAAGTAAAGAGAAGCAGAGGAGAATGATTATATTTGCTCTACACAGGGGGGATCAAGGACTACACCAGCGCTCCCCTTGAAATAAATTATGTTTGCTCTTTTTTCCACTTTTGACATCTCCATGTGCCTGTCTGTTTTTAACATCTTCCTCAGCCTCTATAAATTTGTTAAAACAAGACTCTGTCACACATTCAGTGAGTCACAGTTGAGAAATAAAAGTAATCCCTCAGCAGGATGAATGCACTTGAGCTGGAGACCAGGAGAAAAAGTGTATTGGTTTTTAAAATTGATGGTGATGCACTTAAACATTTCTTATCTAGCCTGTTTTGTTTTGAAACTGTCAGAAAACGTTCACTGGTTGTTTTGTAAGCAAAACAACTCTCTCCTCAGGCTATAAAATTGTACTTTGGACAAGAGAGGTGCTTTGCTAATCATGATTAAAAGAGTCTGTGAACTCAGGGGAATCATTAGTTCAGATCAAGCTCTCAGGCTACATTTTCACCTGCGGAAGTATAAAATCTCTGTTGAGATGATTGCATAAACCACCTCCCCACTAAGACAGACACAGGCAAAAACTGTGTTATCCTCTTACAAGAACAAATACAGAGCTCAAGATACGAGCATCTATTTTACACTTTTATTTTCCTGTTTATGGTTAATCCCACATAATCCTTCCAAATACTTGCCTTAACCTCTAATCATATTCACTCCTGTTATCTCATTTTCAGGTATTTATTACACTTGAGACTATCTGTGTGTAAATCACACGCAGTCATAAACATTGCATTTCTTTGCAAAACTTCCTGTTGGGGATAAAACAGACTCACAAATTTGTCCAAGGACAGTTTTGAAGAGGAGGTTGGGTGAGATGGTGAGATTGAGCACTGGCATATAGCACAGTCCATGCAAAGGCGCAGAGCTGCATGATTATTCAGACAATATTCTCATTAACTTCAATGGGAGTGTTGTTTGAACAAAGTCTGTGAGGTCAGGTCTTAGAACTGGAATTAATTTGTATTGCCTTATTGTCTAGCTAAAGAAAGTTTGATGATTGGTATTCCAGACTTGACCCTCCAGGAAGTTATGTTTTTTTTGTTTTGTTTTGTTTTGTTTTTTCCCTCTCTCTCTCTATTTTTACTATCTCTTGCCTTCATTTGAAAGTCTTTTTGAGCATATCTTACATAGGCTACACTAAGCTGGTCTTCTTCATAATTTCTCTCCTAAATTTTTCACTTTAAATGCTAAATCTCGTAATTTCTTTCATCCCCCAGTGTTCATCCCACATGTTCAACCTCACCAGTTCTTTCTAGAATTGCTTCCTCTGTTACAGTATTATGTCAATCTCTTGTTTTCATTTTTCCTTGCACCATCCATAGGAATACATATGAAGGGAAATTACAGTTTCTCCCGGTCATACATCCTCTGTAGCACTGGCAAGATATACTTCTGTAAAACAGTGACTTTGAAACATAGCAGTAATTGTATGTGTCTTTATAGTAATGAATTACAAAACAAAGTTAGATTTTCATGACAATACATCTGACAAGACTTGAAAATTATATGATTCAGCAGAATAATTATAAAACTTAGATAATAATTACACGTGGTACCTCTCATAAAAGAATCATAAACCCATTAAGAAACTCCCAGTCCTTCTTGAATCTGTTTTGTCACTCTCTTTGAGTGTGTGGCTATTATTTCATAATATACCCATTCTGGAGCTGGAGCTCCTGATATAACTGTCCTCCTTTAATTTGGCCTTATTCAAAACAACAGATTCAGTGGGTCATATATGTATACTTATTTTTTTTTCCACATTCTTAGGAGCTTTTGTCAGAAACCTTTGCTCAAATACAGGCAAATTTATGCTCTTGGTACTGCTGACGTAGGTCAGTGGCAGATCTGAGAAGAGATTTGGATTCTCATTTCCTTGGAAGGGATTAATCTTATGTAACTGTAGGGATGAGATTCAGTGCAATGTATAGACATCTGACTGTAGATGCCTAGAGCTCTGGAGTCTAAATGTAAACTCCAACCACTGTCAATATAGACACCTTGATCTGATGAATCACTTTCTAGACTCCATTGATTGTACTGAACGCAGATGCAAAATGACTGCCTAAATGCACATACTTACTACTAACCCCTCCATAGAGGGTTGCAAATATCTATACAGTGCTGACAACTATGACACACAGTCTCTGGGAGACATATGTAATCATGGAGCAAAGGCTGGAGGCTAGTCAATAACCTCACTGTTTCAACTGATAATATATGCTTTTGTGCATGCAATTGAGTGAAGTCTTGCTACTGACCACTGAATAGTTTTGACAAGTGCACATTCATGTATGTGAAACATCTAAATTTTTGTTTCTTAAACTGTTGCTGAATGCCAAACAAGGTAGGCTTTGATCTTCCTCAGAATGAAATGGGGTTCTCAATAAAAGCAAGTTGAATCTGAGTCAGCACTGTGTCTGGCAGCCAAAAGGGCCAATCATATGAGGGGTTCATCAGGCCCAGCACTTCCACCAAGCTAGGGAAGGACTGTCCCCTCTGCTCGGTGCTGTGTGGCTTCATCTCAAGCACTGGGGGCAGGTTGGGTGCCACAATACAAGGTCATAAATCTATTAGAAAACATCCAAAGGAGATCATAAAGGAATCTGGAGGGCAAGACATCTGAGGAGCAGCTGAGGTCCTTTGGTTTGTTCAGCCCAAGGCAGAGGAAGCTGTGGGTCCCTTTCAGCTCCAGGATATGCCATGATTCTATGTGATACTCAGACATGAAGTCCTGTATTGCTAAGATTGTTGCCCACCATGATATGGGGTTATGAATATGGGGTTAGCTAACATGTGCCCAGGTGGCCAAGAAGGCCAATGGCACTCTGGCTTGTGCCTATCAGAAATAGTGCAGCCAGCTGGAGCAGGGAGATCATCATCCCCCTGTACTCAGCTCTGGGGCAGCTGAGTCTCAAGTACTGTGTTCAGTTCTGGTCCCTTCACTACAAGAAAGACATGGAGGCCCTGGAGCATGTCCAGAGAATGGCAACAAAGTTGGTAACAGATCTGGAGCACAAGTCTTAGGAGGAGTGGCTGAGGGAACCAGGATTGTTTAGTCTGCAGAAGAGGAGGCTGAGGAACGATTTCATAATTCTCTACAGCTCCCTGAAAAGAGTTGAGGGGAGGTGGAGGCCAGCTTCTTTTGCCATGTAACGAGTCGGAGGACTAGAGGGAATGGCCTCAAGTTGTGCCAGGGCAGGTTCATGTTGGACATTAGGAAAAATTTCTTCTCCTGAAGAGTGATCAGGAGCTGAACAGGCATCCCAGGTGGGTAGTAGAGTCACAGTCTCTGGAGGTGGTCAAGAAACATTTAGATGTGGTACTGAGGGGCATGGTTTAGTGAGGAAATATTGGTGGTAGGTGGATGATTGGACTGAATGACCTTGGACTTTTCCAATCTTAATGATTCTTTAATTATATTAATGCTGAGACCAAGATCACAGTACTTTATGCTTGTACTAGGCAGTCACCTTCACTGTGCTGCAATATTTCAGCAAATATATCCTGCCCTTCTCCAGGTCTTGTTTTTCTGGCACTGGTACTCTACTACTTGGGGATATTCAGGTAAGAGCAAGGCATAAGCAAAACTACTGATGGTTTAAGATTTCTCACTAGCAAAGACAAAAATTAACTTTGTCTCCACAAAGATGAAGAGATAAAGTTGTTAATATGCATCTCTTCCTAATCTCTTCTCCTCTAACTCTCTGTCCTTTGTTGGTATGGTCCTCCAACACTCAAGGAAGTAAGGCCAGGGAAGGCACTGGCATACTGGATAGACAGACAGTAGGGCTATGATTATCTATAACTGCAGCTCGCTTTCTTCTTTTACTTCAGAGAAGACATCATGTGGAGGTGCCACTGAGTTTGCTGCTACAATTAATCTTCCTAGGAAAATGCTTACAATACCTACCTATAAAATCTGAAAGACTGACTACCAACAGATAGCATCCATGCAAGTATCCCACTGGTCACCTTCCAAATCTTCCCTTTGAACTTCATAATAGCCCTCTCAAAATGGCAATTTTTTCTCCTTAGCTTTTTGAAAAGTCTTATTATAAACTATTTATTCAACAAAAACATTAGCTTAGGGGAATAGAGCTGGAATCTTTTATCTATTCAAATACCAACCATTTCACAGAAAATCAGAATAAATTGTGTCTTTGTTTCACCCCTCTCTCTTTATTCAGATATAGTCTCAAAGAACTTGAGTTCTTCTGAAGCAGTCACCCACTTTTGAACTCAGGTCTATTCTTCATCATACTAAACATTTCTGAAATGCTGCTTAATCCCCATCTCTTATCAAAATTCTCAGCATCTTTCCAACAGACAAATCACAGGCTTAGGAGCTCTTCAGTGTCTGGAGTTAATTTTGCAGGTATCTGATGTCTGGAGTCTGTCTGAAATGTGGACACAAAAATATGCTCCCTACTGCAGTGCCTGTTTGACCCTTTTGTTGTCTGATCTGTATCCTTGGCCTTCAATACAGTGATTTAAAAATAACAGGTGCACTAGAGCTCCTGTAAAACAGGCTCAAGCTTCCATTTAAGGAAAGGGAAAAACCTGATGAATAGCAAGCCTGAGCATTATGTGCTTTGTCCCGCAAAGCGATTTCAGTGTGTGTTATGTCAATTTAATACAGAGTGTGAGCCACTAAGGAACTCTAAAATCCCCAGTATGTTTAGGGAGAAGCTGTATGCAGGACCAAATACTATTACTTTTGTCCTGTCCAGACTCAGGACTAGGACTGATATGGTACTGCAGTGTACCAAAATCTGATAATCTGTTCTCCTGAGGTGTTATGTGACAAATATTAAATTGAAATTTTTTGTATTTGCTATATTCCCTATATTTTTCAATATTATTTACATTGCAATTATACCAGGGAGGCTCAGTGACTTGTATTTATTATCCATAGTAGAGCTACTTTAGAATGAGACCTTTAGAACCATACATACAATCTGCCATTTAAGGAGCTACCCAGTATTATTTAGATGTTTTTCTCACCTTTTAAGACAAAAGATTAATTTAAACATTCTTCCAAGGATTGACTTTTGTGTGTTGTTGGAAATACTCACCTTTGATTATTTTACTGTAGATGCAATATCCATAAGATACTAATGCCAAGAAGTAACAGCAAACATTAGAGATGCAAACTAAAGGGTTTTGCTGTACTAACAGTATAGAAGAACAAACAGCAAATGGATAGAAGCCAATTTTGAAGACTGAAGTTTGAACAGTTCTACCTGCTGAAGTTTTGACTATATAAGACAAAAAATCTTATTTTAAAAAAAAGCACAAGTTACTACATTTTTGCTGCTTTTGTTTTGTTTTAACACATTCGCGTACTTTTCAGCTGCAATCTACACATTTTTATTATGTTTCCCTGCTGATATTTTAGATTTCCAAAGAAGATTTCTTTCTCCTGATCTTATTTATAACATTTTATACCAGAACATTCATGCTGGTCTGTTTTCATTTCCGTATTTATTAGCAAACAATCTTTATAGACAACATACTTTTTCTCTAAAAATCTCTCGCTCCTTCACTACCTCATCCCTTTTCATTGTGTTCAGTAAATCTGAAGTGCTCTCACTGTATAATATTGTTATCAAAGTTAATGTTTTTTCACAGTACCACGCTTTCTACTGACTTTTTTTCTATGGCTATTTCATGGTCTGTTTGTTCCTCCTTGTTATTGGATAGTATTTCATATGCTCTTGTTTATTTTCTGAAGAAGTATCCAAGTTTTAACAGCCACAGTTACACAGTTGCAAGACTGTACAGTTAAATTATGCCTGACAATATGCACACAAATAGGCCAAAAACACTTGAGTGATATGTTTCTGAAAAAATATGATAAAGCCTTAAGTATTTCTAAAACATCACATTACATACACACACACACAAAAAATAATAATAATAATAATAATAATAATTTAAAAAAAATTCTTTTTAATTCTCTCTTAGGATTGAGAAATGCTCACCTTATGCTGATGCATTTTCCTGATTTTCCTGCAGGTGAAGAAAGCAAACACAGGGAGCAGAGGAAACAAACTTCTCTTAACAGTAATTCCATTATTAGGAACCCAGGATTTCTGAATGGCACCAAACTTTTCATATAGCAAAGTGGGAATCTGATCTGTAGTTTGACAAAATTACTATTAATTTACTATTGGAACAATGGTATCAGAGGCGATTCTAACAGATGTTTAGAAAGCACAGTTCAAAATAAGAGGCAGTACATTTGTATTCATACAGATGACTCAAATTGACAGGAAGATTTACCATGCAAGGAACATTTAGCACTTCAGCCATGACATATTACTTTGGTCCCATTTTCAAGACAACCTCAGACACTGAGCCCACATAGCAATGTAGAATAAATCAATAAATGGCAGAGAAGCCCACACAAGATTATTTTAATAATCCCGTCTTGCCATGATCTCTTCCACATGCCTTCATAATGACCTTTCCATCCATCAGGCTAAGAAATCCATCTGTAAGTAGAAATATTGAGCAGAATAACTAGAAATTATTTTTGCTATATCCTTCTGAGCTTTCAAAGTTACAACACATTTTCTGTCTCATTATGTTTTCTGCCTCCCTTGCCGTATAAGCATGTTGCCCTTAAACCCATAACATCATGCTCTCCTAGAGTGCATGCCTGCTGTTATTCTATCAACTCTCTAAAGCTCCTGGTATTTGCATATGCAAATTCTAGCCACAATGTAATTTACCATTGATGGACGTATTCCTGCTGTTAATATCCACAGAAATCTTGATTTGTATCTGTTGTTTTATCTATTACCTCCATTCTACCATAAGTCTCCAGCCTTATTCATTAGATTCAATTAGTGACATTCTGCCCTACAAGAATCTGTCAATATAAAATAGGCACAATAAGTCTCAGAAAATTGTCAAAATACTTTTATAACTTTCATGGCATCAGATGACTGAAACCACAGTAGACTAAGATCCATCAGCTTTCAGATACTTTAGAAATCATTTTACAAAATTCAGTAGAATAAATAATTATGTGCAATTTAAATAAACAAAGCCTATAAAATAAACAAAAAATATAAGAGCAATGTGGCAGATCCTAACAGAGTCATTTAATCTATTCCTCTACTTCAAATCAGGATGGCTGATAACCGAACTGGGTTCTGTCAAGAGAAGTGTGACCAGCAGGTTCAGGGAGGTGATTCTGCCCCTTTCCTCTGCTCTCATGAGATCCCAGCTGGTGTACTGTGTCCAGTTCTGGGGCGCCCAGCACAAGAAGGACATGGAGCTGTTGGAGCAGGTCCAGAGGAGGGCCATGAAGATGATCAGAGGGCTGGAGCACTTCACCTACAAGGACAGGTTGAGAAAGCTGGGGTTCATCAACCTGGAGAGGAAAGGCTCCAAGGAGACAATATAGCAGCCTCCCAGAACGTGAAGGGGGCCTAAAGGAAAGCTGGGGAGGGACTTTCTTTAAGGGCAGGTAGCAACAGGATGAAAGCAAATGGTTTTAAACTGGATGAGGGTAGATCTAGACTAGATATTAGGAAGAAATTCTTTACTATGAGGGTGGTGAGACACTGGAACAGATTGCTCAGAGAGATTGTGAATGCCCTCTCCCTGGAAACATTCAAGGGCAGGCTGGATGGGGCTGTGAGCAACCTGGTCTAGAGGGAGGTGTCCCTGCCTGTAGCAGGGGGCTGGAACTACATGATCTGAAAGGTCCCTTACAACTCTTTCTATGACTCTATGATTTTATGAAACTTATGTTTAATGTATTTTACCACTAATTTACTTTGAAAATAAACTGTTAATTTTTTAAGTGTTTATTCTGTGATAGATTTTCTGGAAGATTTTAATATTTTCATCCTTCCCCTTTTCTATCTTCTTCAATATTTCCATTCTTTTAATCTCACATGATCCCTATTCATAACTTAGATACCTCCTCTCCCATAGATTTCAGCCTCTGATCAATTTCAAAGAATGAAGCTTTATTGTTATTAATTACTTCTGGATAAAATTCTGTTAAGACATGGCAGAATATTGCTGCTTGTTTTCTGATTTCCTTCAGACTATTACTTGAACAAATTAAGATCATCTTGAATTTAATCTTGTCCTCTTACATACTTATTACAGTTCCTATATGCTTGATGTCATTCACAGATTTAATAAGCCTGGTCTTGCTTTGATTTTACAATTTTTGTCATTAACAAATCTGAGGGAAGGGAAATATTCTTGCAGTTGTACAGAAAGCAAGTGATAACTCCACCTAGTTGGAGTCACACACTTCAACAATGTTTTTACTTTTGATAATCTACCCAGTTTGCTTACAAGAGGTAGGGAAAGACAATGTCAAAAGACAGTGAAAACAAGATGTATAATTACTGCTTCTTCTTTGTCTACAAAACCTTTTATTTTTTCATAGAGAAAATTACATTGGACAAGAAATCTCCTTGACAAATTCACTCTTGCTGCCATTCTCCTTGTTATCTTTTTTTTCTAGGATATGAAGAGAAGTTGACTTCTCTTTAAATTTACAGATCATTTTTCCCCCCTTTATACACAGTTACACATTCAGATTTCTCCTTCCCAGTCCAGCAATACTTCTCGTGTCTTCTGCACGTTAGCCAAGACAACTGCCAATGTTTCTGAGATTGCTTCACACTGCACTCAGATGAGGATTAGAAGGCCAAGACAAACTGAAAACATACAATATACCAAAATATCATCAAGCATGATTTACTTTTTATTCTAGGTTGAGCTGTTACTCACTTTTGCTAACCATGAGTTTGCTACTTCTCATAAGTAACATTTATAATTAATGTTTTTTCCTTGTATCATCGAATGATATCTATTCCTTTGCACAGAATAAATTTCTAACACTTCATTTTGGATCTTCTGTTATTACTAAGCCAGTCAAATAATGATTTCTCCTTACTCCCACTTTCTCTCACTAATAGCAGTTTTTTCTGTACTGTCTATTTTGGTTTTTGCTTCTACCTGCTCCTGGTGCTCTATATGTGATCTTTGTAATCACCATTTGTCTTTCCTTTATCCATATGCAAGGTTTACAGTCAATAAAAACTTCATAACTTAGCCAAAGACCTTCAGCATTTGTCCTTTTTTTTTTTCTGACGCTATTTATTTTTTTGAGAAATGAAAACTTTTCAAATTTTTTTGTTTGACCTTTGCAAATGATCTTCCTTATCATTTATATATATTTATCAGAATCTCATGGGATGAAATTCATGAACCATAGAAGGAAAGATAGAGAGAGACAGCAAACTTTAGTGAACCTCTTTTATACTATCCCTGAGGGATCCTTCTTTTCACAGTGAAGACTTCTTGCAGGTAAAAATCCAGCCCTTCCTTATCTACCCATCTGAGTCAAGTCTGTACAGTTACAGAAATTCCTGCCACAGCACCAACCACTTTGGAGCTGCAGCTCCCCAAAGCACTTGGCATCAACAAATGAAAACAGCTACAGCCTGCTGAAAACAGCATGTTCAGTTTTGCATTCAGTGTGTAAACTGTAAGCTGGTTTCAACCATATTTTGTTACCCTTTGAAATGTTTCCTCAATACTAGGTTGCACCATCTGCTGCACTGTTTGCCTGCATGTTTTGCTTGTTAAACTGCTCCCCCAGCAGCACACAAAAGAAGAGAAACAGCAGTGATGCCTTTCAGGAAGATCTCTCTTTCTCCTCTGCTTATCTCCTCCCCCCACTGTTGCTCTGCTCATGGCAGATGTCGAGTACAGAGAGAAAATCATTTCAAAGTTTACCAAGGAGAATGAGTGTGTCACAGCCAACCCTGAGCATCCATTTAAACATGGAAGAACATCCAATGTTGGTCATACTCCAATAAACTTCATTTTCTCAACAGATGTACAGATAGAACAATACTTACACCAACTAAAAACTCTTTCTCCTGGCTTAATGCTGGCACATTGTCACAACAGGAAGAATACCCTATCATGGTGCAGGTAATGAAGCAGAGCTGTTCTTTCCTCTCCTTCTTTCACCCTTAGATTTTCTTCCTTCCTTCCTGTTGTATGTATTAAACTTGACCAAACAACCTGCAATGATTTTACATGAAATATTCTCTGAAATGTGTTGACAAATCCTTGTGCCATGCTATATAATCTCAAATCATTCACTTTATGAACTGGATGAATGATGAGAAGAAAGGCAAGCCCAGTGAATAATGCATTTAAATGTGACTGCAGAATGCTGTGAATAAATTACACAACCTGTATTACTCAGCCAGCTCAGTTCTGAAAAACACTGTTTACTTGTTTGTTTAAGCAACAGGGACCAGTGAGGGGCTGAACTCATTTGATGGGAATGCTTTTTCAGGAAGTTCATCTGCCTTGAAAGAGCAAGGTTTCTGTCCGAACGCCTATCAACAAACTCCATTCCTGCAATAATGTAAGGCCTGAATATCCTATGTAGAGAAATAAACATTTACCTTGTGCCAGTTTCTGCCCAAGGCTCGTGCTTACCACACATGGTCAGAGGATTGATGCGTTATATTGATATGACCCTCCCATTCCCCGCAATAGCTGGTAGCAGAAAGTATTTCACGTCCTCGCTTTTCACTGAGTTCTCGGATAAGATATTGTCATAAACACAGCCAAAATTATTAGCCTTCTATTTATTTTTGGATTTGAACTGGAGTATATCAATTTTAAAAAACTCAGCAAGGTCACCAAAGTTGAAGCTTGATATAAAATATCTAAAACATTTCTTCTGAAACAAGATGAAGGAGAGAAGTCCATGGATGAGCTAGTCACTCTTGTTGCTCTTTCTAATAAACATAGAAAAGTGGGCATTTCTAGAATGAAATTAGTTTCATTCTGAGTAGCCATTCTAAACAAATCAAATTAATCATATTCAAAAATGTTCATTATTCTCCTTTGGTTGTAAGAGGAGGCTGAGGGAGCTGCCTCATGCAGTGAGTAAATGTGTAGACACTTCAGCTGTAGCAAGGTGAATCCCTCCAACAAACCTGGCTGCCTGCAGAGGCAGGTACAGGACCCATAAAATATGTGTCGTATGCTGTGGGAGCATATGCCACACTGGCTGGTTCTAATGTTCCCTGAGTTTCCCTGGGAAATCTCTCTTCTGTGTCCAATATGATGAACCAGACGCCAAGAGAAGATCCAAACATTTGAAGTTTATTTCCTCCTCTACTAGGTTTTCCAGGTGGCTGAGCCCAGACCAAATATTTATAGAACTAAATATTTTTCTTCTCCATGGGAGGGAAACTGTAAAAGTACAGATCCCAATTTGTTTTTTGCAGAGGGCTGGAAATAATGGCAGACTAGTCATTAAAAATAACCTTTTTTTTTTATCCTTTTTTTCCTTTCTTTCTTGGCAGAGGGGAGCCCTCCCCTAGGGTCAGCCTAGATGACCCCAGAGTCTTTGCAGCAACAATAGGAGCCAGGATCAGGCCTGATGAAAGCTTAGAATCACGAAACCACAGAACGGCCAGGGTTGGAAGGGACCTCAAGGATCATGAATCTCCAACCCCCATGCCACATGCAGGGCCACCTACCTCCCCATTTAATACTAGACCAGGCTGCCCAGGGCCCCATCCTCAGGGCTCTGAAAATGATTACGTAGCATAATGTCACTTTTGCTTATGAATAATTGCTCAAGTTGAGGGTCAATGTAGATTACATAAATGTGAAAAATTACCAAACAGATTTTGTATTTCAATGGACATGTGGGTAGTTAATACACTGTTCCTCTTTAGTACAAATTATATATTATCCAGGAACTGGGTATCCCAAATCCGTTGAGATTTAAAGGTTAACATTTTCTAATGGGGAATAGGAAAGTTCTGTGAGCATCATGCCATTTCTAAAATTGAGCTTTGATTGTTAAGCCTACTTAGGCAAATTCACAGGTTAAATAGGAAAATGATTACTTTCTTTTTTTCACATTCAGACTTAAGCTGACATAATGAGAAAACTCTGAAATGTTTGAAATGACACTGTTTTCTTAAAATATTTCCAAAGAGTTACCAGTGACAATTTTTTGCCAGGTTTCTTAATTTTCTGGAACCATATTGACACCACAGGTGCCATGCAAACAAACATTCAAGGGAAAACAGATATATGTGGGAGCTATTGGGATTAGGTGAATGGTTGGACTGGATGATCTTTTAGGTCTTTTCCAACCTTGGTGATTCTATGATTCTATGATTCTATGATTCTATGATTCTATGAATTTGAGGTATAGGACAAATGGCAGTTGTTATGTCTCACAGAACTTATACACCAATTGCAGTAATGGATAAAGTTCAGATAGTTTGTCCTGCAAGACCTGAACTAACTCATCACTGCTAGAGCCTCACGCTAACATGTTCAAACAGAACAAATCTTCATGCAGAATGTTACCTCATGTAGCTTCTGACAAAAAGACAGTGCTTTTAAAGCTTGTATCATTGGTCATAAAATCATAGAACAGCCCACATTAGAAGGGACCAACCAGGATCATCGAGTCCAACTTCTGGCTGAGGACCATCCAGCATTCAAATCCAGTTTGAGAGCAGCATCCTTGAACTCCAGCAGCTTTGGACTGTGCCCACTGCCCTGAGCAGCCGTCTCCATGCCTACCAACCTCCTGCCCTCTGAAGTTGGTGAAATTGATATCCCAACTGATATCATAGTCTCAAAGAACCCTGATGATATTTTCTAGCTGTTTCTTCATAGGTGGCAAAAATGCTTTCTAACCCGTACTTTCACATTTTCATAGCATACAGAGGAGACCTGTTTTGCTGGTTTAAAACCTACAGGAGATAATGAAGATTCTTGCCTGCAGCCAATCAACTGCAGTGGACCTTTGGGTTATTTTCTTGCTGCTTCTCAGCTGAGTGAAGGATTACAGTACTGCTGTGATGTGCTACTGAGCAGAAACTGCTGAAACCTTGAATGCATATTATGTCTCAAACCCATAGAGTATACAATGGCTTGGTTTGGAGGGGACCTCAAAGATTATCTGGTTATAACCCCCTGTGATGGGCAGGGCTGCAAACCAACAGATCAAGCACTAGATCAGGTTGCACAGGGCCCCATCCAGCCTGGCCTTCTGCTAACTCATGCCAAACTGATGCATAAAACACAAGCATTTGTATTCATGCTAACTTCTTTATCTAAGAACTGGGCCTGGCATACGTCATCGCTTTGTAAGGTTCACAGAGGTTTAGCATAAAAGGAAAATCGTTTCTGAAATAAATAGAATTACAATTTAGCTCTGCCTGAAGAACCTCTTACCAAGCCGAAGACTCTGAAGCCCCACCTCTTCGGGAACTGCAGACTGTTTCTTGTCCTTCACTTAGTGTGTTGATAATTACATACCTGTCACCTTTACCTACTGCTTTTAGTATGGAACTTGCACGCTTTCTGCAACAACCTACCACTTAGTTCTCTTCCAATCCTTAAATAGTGCTGACTGGTAGTTTTTAATTAAGACTTGACAGTTGAAATTTGCATTCTAAAAGCCAGCTGAAGGTGCTGGAATTGGATTATCTTTTATGTTATAATGCAGAGTGTTCTATTAGCACAAAGTCTATCAAGTGAGCATGTCCTTATCAGGACCCTACTAGTTCCTGGAGACAGTTTAAGTGGGAGTTTAATACTGCTTCTCTGAGAGAATCATAAATTGGTATTTTATGCTTTAATGCTTATTTAATGGAGTATAAGTAAGCATGCTGAGTGATTTCTGTAGCTCTGAGAGGAACATTGTTCTTGTCTGATTCGTTATTCATTCATACTTGCCAGTTAACAAAAATTGCTGTGACAAGATTGACAAACTGCTAACAGTAGTTTTCTTAGTTTCAGGAGTTAGGGAAGAAGTGAACCAAGGAAGGACACAAATAATGGATTGCTACAACTTTTAAAGAGCTATAGTATTTTTATTTATTTATTTATTTTCTTTGGTACGATGCTCTGATTCCTGCTAGAAGTTCTTGGCATGGCACACATTTAGCTAAACAAATTTTCTTCTTATCCACATTGATTTCAGTAGTTTTATGCTTGACAGAGGTATAAGTCATCTCTGAACTCTGAATTAGGTTCCACAAGCTAAAGCTTTAAATATGCTCCTATCTGTTTCCTTTGAAGAACTTTGAAGTATGTAAAGCTAAACTTTCAGTTTCTTTAAAGATTATCCATAAAATTTCACTGATAATTAATCACTGAGAGTAGCTACACATCCAAACATCTTGTGTAGCACAAACAATAGTTATTGCAAAAGACTGTATACTCCATGACCCTGATTTCAGTGCTTAATATTCAGTGTGTATTCTGCATTAGTATCCACCAGAATTTCTACTGTGCTGCTTTCACAGCACGGCATAATGCTGTTAGGACTTGTTTCTTTTAAAAGTCAAAAGAACAGTAGTCCCCTTTATGTCTGATCACAGTAAGAGGATTTCATAGAATCATTTGAGTTGCAAGGGACCATTTAGATGACCATTGGGCATCTAGTCCAACTTCCCTGAAATGAAGGACACGTACAGCTACATCAGGGTGCTCAGAGACCCATCCAGCCTGACCTTGACTGTCTCCAAGGATCTCACAATGCAAAAGTGTTCTACAGACTATAGTTAAGCAAAATTTTTTGTTTAAACGTTTATTTACTTCCAGGATCACCCTCTATTATTGGGAGTCATACTGATTTCTGTTTTACTTGTATTTTATAATTCACTTTGTCTTTCAAAATACTACTCTGTACCAGAATAAGACATTTAAATCAGTGGAATAGGAATTAACCCTGCAGCTGAAGGAAGCACCGGGGAGCTAAGAACAAGATATAACTTATTCCCATTTGATAGACATTTAAGTGAAATGAAAACATAAGAAATGAAGTGAGAACATGGACAAAAGAGTACTGTCAAAAGTGAAACTACATTTGTGTAATCTCATTTGGATTCCAGAAAGTAAAGCAGCCTATATAATTTAGCTGTTAAGTCAACTTTTATTTTGAAACAAAAATGTAGAAGATCTTGTGGTAAATAACATCCATTTTATATGTTTATGAACTCTCTTCTGTTCTGAAGAGAATGAGTGCGTCATATAGAAACTTCTGGAAAGAAAGATGTTTCTTCTACTGGGCAACCTGAACATGCCTCAGACAATATTTTTCCTACTGCAAGTGGTGGAAGGCAAGAATAGAGAGAGATGCATGCACCAAGGAGCAGTGAGCTATGCTTTCAAGATAGATGGAGATGTGTCTGAGACAACAAAGAAGCAGACATATTCTGACCTCCATGGTGACGAAAATAAAATTTTCTAGTGACCAGAGGAAGCAATATTTACTTTAACTCAGAAAGCAAGTACCAAATGGATAAGGTAGGTTTATTAATCCACCATTTACATTTATTCTTCTGATCTAGTAATTTTGAGCTTCCTGTGTGTGAAGATTAAGAAAATATACTGTAACCAAGCTAACATTTTATGTTTAAAAAATCTTTTGGTCTTCATTGTAAAAGGGAAACAGTCCAGATGAAGCTATGCCAGAGACTTGGGTGCCACTACAAGACTCATGCTACTCTCATGTGACTTAGCACTCAGATCATATCACTTGCTCCTAATAGTGTGCCTAGCTTTGGTCATTTGGTCATACCCAATGTCAAATCCGATTTGACCTTGGAAACTAGAAAGCCTGCTTTTAAATCTCAGAAGATCCCTTCTCTGGCCATGTAGAAAGTCCTTTTCAAGTGTACAAGGGGGAAGAAGGGAAATAGAAAATCTCCCCAAGCAAAGTACAAGTAAACTCTGAAATGGAAGAAGGGACTATAAAACCAAGTGCTTAAAATGCAAGCAGCACAGACGGTGCAGAAGGCTGCAATGAGCCAAGATGAATTAGCCTCCTCTGGCTTGTAAAAGAAAAAGAAACGTCACCTTTCAAACAAATCCTTCTGTGCAACAGCACCAGCCTTTACAGTGTAAATGCTGCCAAAAGCTTTCTCTTGGAGAAGCCCTGAGTTCATCAGGCCTTAAGCAGCAGCACTACTCAGATTAGCTGATTCACCTCATGCCCATCAAATAGCAGGATTAACCGTGTGCAATAGTGTAAACACAGCAAGATGGTCATATGCTGTCTGAGAATTCATTATGAGATTGAACATCAGTGTTTCAATCATCCAGCAAAGTGAAATAGCAAAAATATCATGCAGGGAAAGAGCTATGAACCCAGTAAATACTGCCCAATCCCTAAGCTTTTGTCAGTCAGACACTCATTTCTTCCATCCAAACTGGTAAGACTTGACTCCAGCTGCAGCAACTCAACTGGATAATCTCTGTAGTTCTTTTGAAAACAACACCTGACACATTTAAAGTAGATATTGTAAGAGTGACAAATATTAGGGTGTCTTCAGTAAGCGATCTTGGCAGTGGGAAGCAAGGGCTATTAAAATGAGAAGATCTAAGAAAGATATCAATCTTCTCAACACTCTATTACCTGAGAACCATCTGGGTTCAGTGTTTGCCTATAGCTCTTGTTGTGCTTCCTTTCTTTCCCTTCATGTTTAATGTGTCATTGACCATCTTGGCCACTGAGTCAAGGTATTGGAAAGAACAAAGTAGGAACCACATCTGATGGGAAAACAAACAAACAAACAAACAAACAAACAAAACATCAAGGTATTTCATTGTAAACAATCAGAACTGTTGCAACTGTTGAAAATTTTTGTTGAAAATTTTGAAGGTTTTGTCTTAGATTTAAGAGAGTAAAAATGCAAGATAAAAGAGCTTCTGTAGAGTTGTTTGTTTGTTTGTTTGTTTGTTTTTAATAATAAATATCTGTCATTTTGGATGGGGCATGAAGTTTCCTGGGGTGTACCTGGCATTTGGAGTCACTGAGCATGTCAGCACCTTACAGTTAGGAATGGAGTGAGCTCTACTGAGGGTTTTCTGAGAGCCTTTGATGAAAGCAAAGCCTCTGAAAATCTGCAGTGCAGCTGACAGCTGATAGAAAGTCGCTAAACAACATTTCTGAGGAAGGCTGAGCTGGTGAGATTACTCTTGTGATCCCACAGGGCCTTAAGCCCCCAGAAACCAAACAGTAAAGATCATAAGAAACTCTGTGGGTAATAAAAATAGTAAAAATGTTTGGAAATAGATTAGTAAAGCCAGAGTGGCATAAACATAATTGCCTGAAGAGGAGGAGACTAAGGGAAGGGAGGATATTGAGATTATGAAGGTCATAGCAAATAAACTGTTTTTCCTCTTAACTGTGTTCTGTAGCACAAAGGTGACAGACAGAAGACTACAAGAGACAGCACTCTGTGTAGAAGAAACAGGAACATGCATCCTGCACCCTCCTTCTGGAATTTACTGCCACAGGAGATCATTAATTCAAGAACTGTATCCAGATTTTTTAAGGTAAGGCAAGTTAATTCTCAATGACATGCACTGCCATGCAAACATACGTCATAAGTAGAGAGTAAAAGCTTATTTCAAGATGTGAACAATTCACCTGTAGTCATCAGTAAAGGAATGTCCGTCTATCCCTACACGTTGTCCCATAACAGCTCAGATATTTCACTAGAGAAATCTTACTTTGTAGAGACAGGTGTTACCATGATCAGAAACAGAATATAGATCTAGAAGGACTAAGAGCTTAATCTGGCATGACAGTTTCTAATAAACAGTGCATGATCTCTGAAGATGAAAGGAAAGCACACAGTAGGAAGCGTAGAGCCAACTTCTTCTATAAAGCCTATAGTATAGTGCAGAAAAATGGAAGTGGGTGCAAATGGGTGTAATTTCATTGAAGTCTATTGCCAGGTGCTGAGGATCTAACCTGTTATATTTCAAACACCATGTTGGGTTTTTATTTCACATGTATTCTTTACCTGTCGAATACGCATAATGGTGGGATACTTTATTTTGTAAATGTGACAATCAACGTCTTCTCCACATTTTGTGGAGGATTAAAAGCAGGAGTTGGAGGCACCAGAATCACTGTCAGATTTCCCAACAAGTCAGTCAGGGATGGCAGGAAATCTCTATTGACAGAGCTCAGCTTTTAAATTCATCCTCCGCATGCAGTACTGAAAGTGTTTGCAGCACTCTTAGTATGTGTCCCAGATTATAATTAAAGCTCATTATATATCTGGAACAGGTGAAAGCAAAAATAAAAAAGAATAGAAAAAAATCTGCAAAACTCTTCTTCTGAGCCTCTAGCAAACTGGAAAAGATTTGGCAAACTCTCTTCATTAATTGGAAAATGCCTTTCCCATCAGAAAAGTCACTTCTGGTAGTTTTAGAGATAGTACAAGTGCTCACAGACTTAAAAGGAGAGAATGAAGTTCATGGAAGAATTTTGCTTTCAGTGAGAGCTGATGAAAATTTTTAAAGTCTATGATGGAAAATATAAGACATTGGCCTGAGATTTCATTGCAAAGCTAGCTGAGGCACACACCTGTTGTCAAGTGGGCACCTCAAAGATTAATTGATAAAACAGATTCTTGAATTTCGTGGTGAAAAATATGCTGCATGAAAAATCACAAACATTCTTAAGATTACTTTAAATTCAAACTAAATCAAAATACATTCATTTATTTTTGCTTTGTCATTTCTTTCTAAAGGAACAACTGTCATATTTCTTTAAGACATCTGTTTCTTTTTGTGGCTTTTCCACTGTTCTATCTAATTTGATTGTATTTCAGGAAGGCAAAGGAGAGCTTAATATTTTTTTCTTATTTACTTATTTCTTACTTTATTCTATATTTTTTTTTCTTATTTTACTTATTTCCTTTAAAATTGTTTTGTTTTTTAAAAATTGAACTTATGGACAACTGAAATGTATTTGATGAAACTCAAAGGTAATTCTAATCCATAGTTTTGAGCTAGAAGTGATAAACCCACTCCCTAAATCACAGTGCAGGAACAATCAGTCTGGAATCAGAGATGTGGGTCAGAATACAGATGAGATCAATGTACCAGTGTATTGACCTCACTAGATTTATCCACGAATAAAGCAGCAATAATAAATGAGGATTCACTCTTTCTTAGAGTAAACCTATTACTAGTAATGACATGCATAGCTTGGAGTCTGGTTCTCTCACTATCAGGCGGTGTGAGTACACAGCAGTTACAGCTGCTATGATTCCTGAGAGGACCAAGCAGTTTGGTTGGGAAATAAAATGAGTTCAGCTAGAACCTATGAAGAAAGAAGAGTCAAAAAGGTGACAGTAGGAAATCTCCGAACACGTACCTAATTTATTAGCAAGAAAAGGTCAAGACGATTCCTCAGCCACCTCATTAAGATGTTAGGCTCATCTAAATATACCGGAGCTATCAGTCACCAGCAGCATTTGACAGCAAATCAGCGTAGTTCCATTGATTTATAGTGTAAACATAGTTAAGCATTCATAGTGGTGGTCTCCACTCAGCTTCAGGCACATCCACAAAATGGCATGCAGACAAGAGCAGCCAGCCATGGAGAGGTCCTGGAAAGAGAGCAGGGAAGCACATCAGAGAGTACAAATTTGATCCATCCTGCAAGTTCCTCACCTGCAGTGAGAAGCAAGAGTCCTATTTATCCAGAAACACTAGAAAAGATCATAGAATCATAGAATGTTCTGGGTTAGAAGGGAACTTAAAGTCCTCCCAGTTCCAACCTTCTTCCATGAGCAGGTTGCCCCCACCAGCTAAAGCTGCCCAAGGCCTCATCTAACCTGGCCTTGAGCATCTCCAGGGATGGAACACCACAGCTCGCTGGGCATCTACCAGGGCCTCACTGCCCTCTGAGAAAAAATTTTTCCCCTGACATTAATCTAAATACCTCCTCTTTTAGTTTAAAGCTATTTCCCCTTATCCTATCAATATCAGTTCACAGTGAGGTCTCTGAAGAGCCTTCTTTTCTCCAGGCTGAACGAGCCCAGCTCCCTTAATCTTTCTTCATCGGAGAGGTGCTCATGCATTATTTTAGTCCAGTACTTGGTTCTACCCCTCTAAACCTTTTTCACCATGAAGCAAAATATGGACTTTTTTTTTCCTGCCTTGCATCATAGTTCATGCATCCAGCTGGCAATCACCATATTCCTTTCCAAACTATAACCTGAGCAACATAAAAACAAGCTTATTCCCCAAAACTTCCAGACCTTTCTCATGGTAAGCCCAAGTCCTGCTGAGTGATAACATCTTCTCCTTCAGATGCAAACACCTTAAAAAAGACTTAAAAATGATTCAACAATTGCTGGGCTCAATGGACAATTCTGTCACAGCTTTGTTCTAAAACCATAGGCAAGTTATATGACCAAAGATATTTAATTATATGTAAGTGACTATCTCCCCTTGCTTTCCTCTGTTCAGTAGGAATTAGGTGCCTAAATATGAGTTAGAAACTTATGTACACTTGTGGAACTATTTATTTCTTTCTCTAGTAATCAGTTTCAAAGATAAGCTACTCCAGAAGGGTATTGTGATGATAAATTGATGGATACTTTTAATACAGCGATGGAAAAAGTCAAAGGATTTTGATAATAATATCAAAGTTCAATTAATCTTTGCTGTGCTACAGTTGCTGATGATGGATGAATAAATCATACAGCCTATAATTAAAACGTAAAGAAAAATCCCAGATCTACATAGCTGCATCACGGGTCATAGATCACCAAGAACAGCAAACACTCCCTAGATCTTCCACCTGAACCTAACTTACGTTTCAAGGTGTAGAAAAATTAGCAGGTTGTTGCTGATAAAGAAGGTCTGATAAAAAGAAAAATAAGAAAAGAAGGAAAGGGAAAAGAAGACAACTCCTGAATTTCAGTTAAGAGAAGGCATGAAGCCCATCTTGAAAGATGGGAAGATGAGACATCTGTTCCATGTTTGTTTGGTAGAGAGAAAAACAGATGACAGAATGTTGAAACTAAGAAGAGCAATTGGAAGTATAGTCAGCATTTTGAACTTCAGGTGGAACTCAAGTTCCCAGAAGACACTGCAGTTACTGTATTTGATTTTGAATGCTACTTTGCTCCTTCAGCTACCGCACCTGGTTCAGCTGTTCACACTTTTCATTTCAGCAGCCAGCAATAAATCCCTAGCACCCCGGGACTGAGCAGGCAAAAGAGAATATGTAAGACATTTTAGCTGCAGCCCCCCAAGATGCCTAACCCCATGCTGCTCCTTCTTGGTACCTGCTGTGAATTCACAGGAACATACAAACTCTGGGTGGTTTCTTGTTGCCTAGGGAACTTAATGTCTGAGCTATTTATGTGTTACACACACTGGATTCTCCCTGAGTATTAATAAACACAAAGGAGGAGCAACTGCTTCTTCCATAAACATGCTCCAGACAAGACAATTCTGATCACAAGTCACAACGTTGGTATCCTACATTTGCATTTGTTTATATATTTGTTTTAGAACAAATCCTACAACTGTGGTCCTTACAATAAAATGATTGATTAATGAGTCTGGCAAACTAACAAGACCAGGATGTCTTCCAGTGTAGCCTTTCCTCTAGAGCAAGGCTGCTTCTAGTATCGGGAACTTGAATCCTTTGGCAAATATTAAGTTGGCTACTATCACAGAATGATAGAATCGCTTACATTGGAAAGGAACCTTAGAGGCCATCTAGTCCAACGCCCTGCAATGAACAGTGACACCTATGGCTCCATCGGGTGCTCAGAGTCCCATCTAGCCTGACCTTCAGAGTCTCCAGGGATGGATCATCCACCACCTCTCTGGGCAACCTGTGCCAGTACTTCACTATGCTTCCTTATGTTCAATCTAACTCTCCCTTTTTTTTAGTTTGAAACCATTCTCCTTTGTCCTGTCACAACAGACCCTGCAAAAGAGTCTGTCCCTTCTTTCTCATGGCTCCCCTTTAGATTCTGAAAGGCCACTCTCATGTTTCCTGCAGCCTTTTGTTATAAAAGCTGAACAAGATGCACATTTTGCTTCTACTGCTTAAAATAAGATGCAGGAAAACAAACAAGCAAACCACCAAAGAGTTCAGCCTCTGAAAATTTTCTGAATAGAGTTTCCTTTTTGTCTAGCAGAAGCATTTTTCACAGACAGTGACTCCCATGACCATTCTTCCATTGCTCCCAGCTCCTTCCTGCCATTAGATGTTTCACATACAGGGCACAGCCCTGCTGCAGAAGCCAGGTATGAGCTTTACAGTCAGCATGCAATTGTAACATGATGCCTTCCAAAGGAAATTAAAGAACTCTATGAAGTGTGTGCATAATAAATAATGCTTGCAATTGTGAATCAAAACATTGAAAAGTTAGAAGGTTCTAGAATTAGTGTTCCTTTGGCAAATCTTCATTTAACCCCAATGTAAAAAAGTATCAAGATGAGAGATTATTCAGTCATGGTTTCTTGGGATAGTATTCATCTCACTTCATGTTAAATGCCTAAAATACAGATGTGAAATTGAAGCATATGGGCAGAAAGAGACTGACACCACCATGGACAATTCATCCCATACCAAAATAAAGGTAATACAGTGTACAGGATGTCCAGTGAGTTGATGGAGCCAGCCATCTCTGGAGATATTCAACAGCCATGGAGATGTGGCACTGAGGGATATGGTTGGTGGGCATGGTGGGGATGGGCTAGATTATCTTAGTGATCTTTTCCAACCTTAATGATTCTTCTTCTTCTCTCTAAATATCTAAGGCTTTTCTAAGAGTAAACAGGGAGCACTGAATTACAGATCCTTCTCTTTGAAGAAGAGAAATACTGTGAATCTAATCCCAGCCTGCTGAGTCCTTTCCCATTATAGCCAGATAGAAGAAAAATAACAGGTCTGATAATTTCAGCTCCATTTAGCCCAACAAGACTGAACTTGTTCTGCTCAGTAGATCATAGTGTCCTCTAAAGCCAAGAGATATCGCAAATTCAAGTATTCCTATTCATTCTCTAGCATTTGGAATAGCTACGTGATCCCAGTCAACTCAGAAAAGCAGCAAGAAAGAAGGCTTTTGGATGCTTGTAGGACTTCCACTTTCACATTTCAGCAGGCAGCTGAAGTATGGAATTTCAGACTAATTAGGGAGAATCTTTGTAAATGCTGTTGCTTGTAGCATTAAATAAAGCAGATGGAGTGGCTTTCTTTTGGGAATATCATGTCAGTTCAGTGCATAACCCAAAACATGCGCAGGATTTAGATATACTATAAGCTACGTCCAGTCATTACTTGTTATGCACAGTAACTCCATATTAGTTACCTGTGGGACTTTGATCTTTTTCCACCTCTCTTTTCTTAAGCTCTTCTGTCTGGATTTCTCACAGAAATATGATATGTGGAAATGCTTTGTCGAAAGATCTTTTAGAATTGCATGCAATCTCCTACTGTTGAAAGAGTTACCCCTTCAGCTTTGCAGGAATGTACAGGAAAAGTTAATCCAGATGCAAATATGTGTATCTCAGTAGAAATTCATCCCAAATCTCCAGTTCCACACACCTGCAAATTTTACCAAAATATTTCCAAATGTGATTTATTTTGAACCTTTGATCCTAACATATAGAATTGAAATAGCTAATGAAGGAACGTAGACTCTGGAGAGTTTGTGATGTCTATACCAGCCAGCTGGTGAAGGCTGGAAAATAAAGTGTATTGAGCCTGAGCTCTACAGAGTAAGTTAAGGTACTCTGATATTTTTCTAATGACCTCTGAACATCCTAAATTCCTTTTCTGGAGTTTGTATATCATGTAGTGCTCTTTACAGCTACACTAAGAATTCCTTCTCAGGGGTAAATAAAATCGAGTAGACAAAAGAAGCATTTCAAATGCTGCCTTTGTGTGTGTGTGTGTGTGCAGAGTGAACTGAAGAGATCAGGTCAAACTTTTACTATGTCTGAGAACTTTAAGATGTTAATATGCCATCCTTACTACAATCCTCTCTACTTCACATACTGAATAAGTCACAGAAAGATTGTTTTGTGCCTTCTTTTTTATTCTGTGAAAGTAAAGCATATGTTCTTCTGTTTAAATATAAGGATTTCATAAGTAATATACCTGCATTTCTGCCAGTTTTGAAAAGGGGCTTAACATTTCTCTACTTTTTTTGCATGTTTCTTCTTCTTCCTTTCTGCTTTGAAGGCAATAACAAAATACTTATTTTCTTTGGAAAGGAGAGCCTTAATATGTGTCTGTCAGTGCATAAACAAATCCCACTGTTTTGTAACCGTACCATGGAAACTAAATATAGTCTTCCTTTCATATCTAGGTTAAGTGCAAAATCCCACATCACATGGGGTCCAGGCTATTAGGAAGTAGAGTAGAAATCCAAGATTTTATTTTTTAGCCTCAGATGTACCACATACTCACTGAATGCCAAAAAGTCACTGGGAAGATGTTATGAGATGTGCCCGACCAGGTGTCAAAGGGAGTAAAAGTGTCTTTTACTAAAACAGGTAGTGGCTAGGAGACAGGGCCTGTAGGGCTTCAATCAGTGTAACAGAGTCTTTGATTCAAGGTTGGGTGTTTTTTGTTTTTTTTTTCCAGTAATAAAGAACTACCAGGCTCAGCTGTTTCAATATGTGATTTTGGAATAGCAGTATGCGCCTCACTGCTATGAGGCTTCATTTACCTGGAACGCTGATTGCTTGGAGGGGAAAATTCAACAAAGAAACATTGTATTCCTAGCATATGAAACACTAAGGGACCAATGTACTGACAGGGAGCTCCAGTTCTCTTTGGCAATGTGACATATGAAGAACTGAGGCTGAAAAGAGCTGAGAAATATTCTTAAGGGGAAATGTTTTTCACAGACCTCTGTCTGTCTTGGCACAGAAACAATGTGTTCTAATTACAGAAAGTATGTTCGAACAGTCACACTTTAATGTTAGGATTGAAAGAGGCTAAAGAAACGCTGGTGGAAATTGTGCCGGCTTTCTCACAAGCACTGCAGACACAAATATGCCATTTCATTTCCAGATTTAATTCATGACATTGCTTTTGGGTCTTTTCTTTCTTTCTTTCTTTCTTTTTTTTTTTTAGGATCTGAGGAAGAAAAAATAACATCTGCTCAGCTCTGATAGTCAAAAATATCCCATACAACAAACACTGCTGGAGAATGTATCCATCTCTCTGATGGATGGAGTCATCCATTTTTCAAGCACCTTGATGCATTTTTCTCTCTCCTATTTTCCCTGTGTTGTCGTTTTGTTTCTTTTTTTTTCCTCCCTCAAACTAGCCTTAAATTTCAGTCTTAGAAATCATATAAGATGTTAATGATGCTTGACTAAGTGCTGAGAATTGCCACCGGGCACAAACAAAATGGTCAGTTTCTTCTCACAGTTAGTGGGGAAATATTGACGGTAGGTGGATAGTTGGACTGGATGATCTTGCAGATCTATTCCAAACTATGATGGTGATTCTATGATTCTATGGGGATCAGAAGAGCTCCAGAATTAACTTTTTCAAACTACTTAGGGCTTCTTAAAGTATTCCACCTGTGCTATGCTTTTTATTGAGTTGGAAATAAGTAAACTTAAGAAATAAGCTTATAAAAGTGTTAAGTAGGGGATGTGCTGAAGCTTTGTGTACTCACCACACTGAGGCTGCTTATTGGTTTGCCAGTCAGAAGACTTTTCACTTGAACTTCCCACTGGAAAGGTGACATTGAGAATCAGTGAATGAACTCTGAAATTTTTCTGTGCAGCTCAATTACAGGAACACCTGTGCTAAATCATTCTGTGCTGATTTATTGCGATCATTCATAAAGCTCAAGAGCCCTCAAAATGTCTCTTTCCTCATCTGCAGTGAGGTGGTGATGGTGGGCAAATGGTTCAGTATGAAACAAGAAAAATTGCTCATTCGGATCATCCTAAAAGGGCTTTTATTTTATATTTAATTTTCATGGCATCATTTGCCAAGAACACCTGGGCTACTCCACTTGTCTCTCATATATAATTTATTTTTTGTGTCAATTTTTAACACCCTTGAAAGAGGACAAGAGCTGCTACTGGCATAATTGTAGGTCATAGTTCCAAGTCAGCCTGAATAGGGATGGAGATCTGACACCAGAATAAATCTATCTTTCTCCCCATTTTCCCCCTTTTCCCATTTCCAAAACAAACATCCTCTGAATTTGCACTGCTACAGAGCTCTGAGTCCCCACATATGAGGGTTAATGTCTTTTTTTTCAGCCAGATCTACAAGGGTCTGTCAGCAAACTGGGAGTGTGACCTCTGTTTGGAGAATCACTTATGCTTCACAACACACCTGTACTGCATCCATCCCAGCACAAAGAGACTTTTATACACCTCATGATGGAAAGCAAATGGCTTCACACTTCTGTCTGTAGAGTAGCGGTTTTCAACCGCTTTTTTTTTCCACTTTGTAAAACCCTCAGTTTTCCAATATAGCTGCTGACTGACAGTACTTCCTTGAACTGCTTTTCCTAACTCTTGGAGTTGGTCCATAAACATCTTGAAAATGAAAAAACGAAAACCATTAGTTCATTGTACTCCAAAATACTTTCCTTTCTAGATTCTAGAAGGAATCCAAAACTTTTTACAGGGAGCATCCCCAGGAGAAAAAAAAAAAAGAAAAAAAAAGAGCTTCCTCATGAGCGTGCTGTGTTCCTCAGAGAGGAGATATCCTCCTTTTGGTTTACTGTGTGTTATTTGAAGAGATAAGTCTGTATCTGCAATCACAACTATCAGCACCCCATATAACAGGCTAAGTAGTGCAGAAGAAATATGTAACACGCAGCCAGTTCAAGTGAACAGAAGATGTGCATCACAACACTGAATCTGGCCCAGGTTCTGTTTTTGTTTTAAATACAATTTGTCATTTTGCAGTGGGTTTTCAGTTGAAGGCTCTCAAAATAAGGAAAGAACACCGTCACCATCTGATGGGCTGGTGTATCTAGAGCATGAAATCAAGGGTGTGAGTTGTGTACACTTAGGAGATTATGGAGGTGCTTGAGGACACAGAGCACACTTGAAGTATGTCAGGATACACTACAGGGCACAGAATACAACGCATGGCACAGTTGCAGCTATTTCGCTGATATACACCAATAAATAATCACAGAATAATTTAGGTTGGAAGGACTCCTGTCTCTCTTCATCTTTCATGAATGACTGCTCAAGGTGGGTCAGATGCATCAGTTATCTCAGGACCATATCTGCTGAGGTTTTGACTGCACTGGTGAAGACTCAATACCCTCTCTGGACATCCTGTTCCACTGTTCCACCACCTTCACAGTAAAAATATATACTCTTTCTAGTTTTGAACCAACTGCAAACAGAAAATCTCAATTTCCAGGTATGACTCAATCTTGTGGGATACTACTTAACTCTCTATTAGGTAGTATTGGTGGTAGTATTGACACCTGGTCTATACCACTAGCAAAGTGCCTTGAAATGGACTTTATGTTGCTGAACAAAAGCCAGTGTATCCAACTGTTGATCCATACAGTCGTCCAATTCTCTAAATCACAGTTTACTTATTATTGAGTGTTAATGGGAGACAGTGCCAAAAGTCTTGCTAAAGTGAAGCTAAAATACACTGTTCCTCCCTTGTCCACCAAGCTAGCACCTCATTATAGTAAAAAATAAGGTTGGTCAAGGAGGATTTTTCCTTTATAAATCCATGCTGACTATCCTTAATCACCTTGTCCTTTATGGGTTTGAAAATGATTGCCAGAATTATTTGCTCCATAACTTTCCAAAGGAGGCTGTTTTGACCCCATCTTCTCCCTAGGGCCACGCTGCATGGGATTTTTCCAAGCAGATCTTTACAGATGTTGAAATCTGCTGCTCTAAAATCCATGGCTATGATACTGCTCTTCACCTTGCTCCCTCCTGAATTGAAACCACTCAGTAGTGCGACTGCCACCAGCCTGAGTCTTGTAGACTTGTATCCTTCTCCTGAAATCCTGTCTGGGTCTAAAGCATTTAATAGCAAAGGGAGTTACTCCAGCAGCACCTGGGTACTGCAACCACCGTAACTAGTAATGTGTATGCAAACCAGAGAAATTTTGCTGGTCTTTCTGCACTGCTCAACAAACTGGTCTGTCTGTTGACCATCTCTTTGAGCTGCTCTGGACCTGGCTCTAGAGATCAGGTTTGGTTTCAGAAAAATTTCAGAAGAGAGTCCAGGAATAAATCAATTTCCAGGCAGTGTTGGCTGTCTGAACCACGTGTGAGTGTAGGACTTATGTTATTTGACATTGGAGATGCACTGTTTTCTATGAACAAAGAAGCGGTGAGCAGTTTATGAGTGCAAACAGCATAAACACTGTAACCATGCTGCAAGATAAAGTAGAGCCTGATGTCATGTCCCTTCCTTGCTCCAAGCTAAGAATCCTTTAGTTGTAGCTTTTACTGATTTATTCCCAAATCTGACATATTGTCAGAAATACAGACATCTAGAAATGGAAATCCTGGTCTCAGTGAAAACTGTGCCAAAAATCCTGGTCTGTTCTGCAGTTCATTGTCAGATTATAACACCATATTATACGAATTAGCTTTCCTTCCTGTACTTCTATTGTTCTACTTCAGCCATCACTGTCAAATCTCAAGTGCCTAACCTGAGTATGTATAAATTAATTATGAAACTGTTTTTCAGAGCAGTGAACTGAAAGCAAAAGGCCCAAGAGTTTTTAAGAGCCAGACAGTGGAAACAAAATTTCTGCCTTGTGCCTTCAAGGAAACAAGAATTCAAAATTCCATTGAATGCTCCAAAAATACAATATTTAGGGTAAGATATATTTGAATATAGTCATCAGGAGTTCAGTAATGATAACCCATGTTAATCATCAGTGATCAGACTACTGTCAACGAGAAATGACAAATGTATTTATTGGAAAATTCAGTCCATCCACATGGATACACATGGATACAGATGGAAAATCTGGAGGATGAATAGCTATGTGGAGGTAACTGCCCCTCTCCTTTGAGTATAGCAAGAACCAGTCCAAGTAGCTCAGAACAGACATGTGGCTTTAAGAAAGCTGAAGTGAGATTAATGTAATTCGGAAAAGTCGCAATATAGTCCTATATGTTTTGTTTTCAGTAAGCCTTCAAACTAAGCAGTTCCAGTCAATATTTGAAATGGGTGACCCCTGTGCATCACAAGAGTTGCAACAGATTTATTATTAAAAACATCTCCTGAATCTTTACTGAGTCACCATGCTGAGATGTCAGATGCTAGACACTCTAAGGTAAGTCATAAAACCTACAGTGACCTTTCATGCACGATAAAATCGTGTCCTTTTCACAAGAGAAGCAGTGAAGTTTCACACGAGGAGTTGTGAAGGACTCAGTGTTTTGGTCTTCTTCCAACTGAATAATTGCCTACTACGTGCTATGTTTTTCTGCACGGGAGAAGACACTATGTGCATATCATAGCTGTGCTTTGGTTACAGGCTGCTACACTTCAAGGTTAGGCTTCTTCAGTGCATATGACCTACATATGTCCTGTAGTAAAATCTGTGATCCAAGAGAAAGCAGAAAACTGTAGACTCAACAAGAACATTCATTTTAATATTCTACTGGAGAAAATAGCATCAAATGGTTCCCTTGGGAAACTATCTCCCAAATCCAATGATCTCTGAGGTATGTATCACTGAGGCTTGATTAATTACATTTCAGAGGATCTTTATTTCCTTCCCAGCTCCTCCAGAAGCAGAGCTGCTGCTGGATGGATTCCCATTGCAGGCCCCAGTGACATCTGCATCAATTAGTAGTGCTTTTGCAAGTATTAACTCTGGCATGAACTTTGAAATTTTAGAAATCTGTTGTGCCTACAGGGAAATAAAAGACCAACCTTCTCCAACAAAATGCCTGTTCATCTTCTCCATCAAAGTCTCACACAGGAAGAGGAATAGCTAGGAAATGAGAGTAATCAGATTGTCAAGAAAAACCTTTGTACTTGCCTTTATCTTTTCTCTTTCCTCAGATCGCTTAAAAAGTATGGAGTAGATTCTGCAAGGTTTGGACTACGATTTATGACTGAAAGGAATTCTCCTAGAAATGTCACTCACAGTCATTAATGCCTGCATCCCTCATCTAAAATGATATAAAATTAATATAGGTTTTAGCCATATTCAGAATGTGCTCATTCACTATTTAACCTTTCAAAGTGATTATAGGGTTGGATGGGATTGTTCTTTGGCTTTTGGCTCTAGAAACCTGAAATACATCCATAGAAGTGAAAAAGAAAATCAGATGTTCTGATACATAAACCTCAGGCACATATCTGTCATTGAATAATACATCAAGGATCTCAGAATGAAACCTCTTCATAATGTAATCATCAACTCAGAATTTCTCGCTGACGACATCTGCCAGGAAGAGATAAGGACAAGATGGAAGTTCAGGTAGATCTTTGTAGCCATTGATATTAAAGCTACATAAATGGATATAAAGCACAGATAGTGAGGTTTCTATCTCAGCTCTGGACTGGTGACAGTTTAACACAGAGTATGGTAATCAGGAGAAAAAAATGTGGTATGGGTCAGTGAGTAAGTCACTGACCTTGGAATCAGAAAATATGGGCTTTATCCCCAGTCCTGCCACTGGCCTGCTGACTAACTTTCACTAATTCCCACTTTCCTTCTTCCCTCTTACAGAATTTTTCTATTTGGGTAGTAGAACAGAATCCAAGATAGCATTTCTGTGCCTATGGACAGCTCCTTCAGTTGGTTCTACTTCGTCTTACGTAAATCAAACGTGCAACTCTACAAAAAGGGACCAGATTGTTCCACTGGTCAGTGGAGTATTGGATTCTTTGTCTGCTCCATATCTAGCTCAGGGCACATGAGTTTTATATTGTTTGTTACACAATCATTCAACTTCAATAGAGGAGCAAAGGAAAAAGATTGTCTTCTGTTCAACTTCCCTACCATATTTCATGCGCAGTTACTTCACTCCAAGGTTGTTACAGGAGTGTACCTAGCAGCAATCTGCCAGCCACTCAGTAGTTACAGGAAACGGAATTTCAACTACATATTAACAAATGCACAGCTGTGCCAAGGAGCAGTTTCAGACTCTGCAACTCAATTACACTCAGCAACACATAAAACATGTTATGTTTTGCTTAAAAAAAAAAAAAAAAAAAAAAAATTATTCAGCATTGGTAGCTTTGCTGACACCCTTCCACTGTCCTTCATCACCATAATTCTGTTTGAAGGGCTGAATGTAAAAAAAAAAATCAAGTTTGTGGCACAGTCTCACTGACAGGAGCACCATTAAGAGTGGTGGAATGACTTAAGACTTAACAACTTAAGACAGCTTCACTGCAAAACTGAACAGGTTTCATGATTGTGCTTTAAGTCACAGAGGTAAGTGGGAGCAAAGCTTTTGGAAACTTCAGCCAAGAACCAAGAAGCCAGAGGTGACGAGGGAATCACATCACCCACATAACTTCATCAAAGGAAAGAATTTCTTCTCAAAGAGAAGTCCATTGTTCTGCTCTATGCAAATCACTGAATGTTGCTATATATATTTATATATTTAAATTTACATTCTTATCTGTCTGAAGTTCATTTCTTTGTATGCAGGATACCATATTCAAAAAAAAGCTCATTCAGTCCCAAAGTAAAATATTTCATTTCAGACTCAAAGATTCAACTTCTTTTGGAATTAAATTGGAACTCTGAAGCAGAACGCTTCATCTTGGATCAAAGTGATTTAGCAATCTCTGAATGGGTTTTCCGCTTTTTCTATCTGAATCTGCAAGAAATGAGACAACTGAGTAAAATATTTTAGTATTGACAAAGCTTCATTTCTTCTTTTTTTTTTTTTTTTTTCTTTTTCCTGGAAATTGGTTTTATTAGAACTGCACACAGCTATCAAGGTTTATTTGCAGGCGGCTGAGAAAAAATGATTCCCATTGCTTCTCTGTATGTTTGGAATTTGTGAGTAATATGAATGCAAAAAATTATTTGAGAGCTTTCACTTAACAGGCACAGAGGCTCCTCAGTATCTTTGAACTGCTAACTTGCTTCTCGTGGGATGTGTAACAGCAACTCAACCATTTCCAAATGAAACCTTCTTTGCTTAGGGGCCACTCCATCTTGTCAGATTGACAGGATCCCAGTTTTATCTTTTAAGAATGAGGCTAAAGAGGCAGCCACTCCTCAAAACCACCCTGCTCCTGCACAGAGAGCACCAACAACTCAGCTCCAGGGCTGTTCTGCTGTTCTCCATGTGGCCCCCACCAGCTCAGCAAGGCCTGATGAGGACACTGCAAGGTCTGGCAGCAAAACAGAAAGCAATAAATAATTTCTCAGTGTGAGTGATCCCCAAAGATGGAAGGAGTTACAAAAGTCTTTCTAGAGGTAGTCAATAGTATCACCTGTTTTTCCCATACTGAGTAATAGTTTGTTTTCTTGTCTATAGTAGCCTATTTTGTTTGTTTTCTTGCATTAAAAATGAGTGTTTACAGTAGAATTAAATGGGAATAGCTGAACAATTTGTGATAAAAGGCTGAATCCTCCCAAGTCCCTCAAGCCATGTCTCCATTTGTATCATTTCCAGTGCTGGAACTGTTCAGAGATGTCCTCTTCATTTGTACTTGAATAAATCTATCCAGAAGTGACATGAAAAGAGCAAATAATGCACGACGTAGAGCAAATGCTTTAGACAACTACATATAGAAGTTCCTTTGTAGACCAGAGAGATTAATTCACAGATGGTAAATTGATGTATGCAAGCTGACAAGGGTAACTTCAATTATTATATGAAAGAATTTTCTATTTCATAAGATACTTCTGCCCCTGAATTCTGCTTTGCATTATTGTTTGTTAGAGGTCTACTGTGCGCTTCAGGGCTAAAGTACTTCCGAGACTGAAAAGTGCCACTTACAGCTGCTGATTTAAAGAGAGAAGATAACATTAGAATCCAAGAAGACTTCACTTGTTCAGATGAAGTCACAAACGAGCCCTGGAGGCAGATACTCTGGAACAAAATCGGCCAAATGAAAATATTACTGAGCCACTTTTCGATCATCATTGCGCTGCAGCCAGCGCTGCAAGCACAGAGCGCACAGATGGCAAAGCAGCGGTGTCAGCTGCGAGCGCTGCCTCTGAGCTATGGGAAGCACTCATTTTCTCATTCCTCCTTCGACCCTGCTGCAACTCTGCTGTTGTAAAGCTGACACAGGCCTGCAGGAGGGGAACCAAATCCCAGCAGAAAGCCTAGGGAGTTTGAGTCTCTAACTACAGAGGGGAGAGCGCTCGCTGCATCTTAAGATCCAGGTCAAGACAGGGAATGATTTCCATTTTTCACCTGTAAGGAGACTAGCTCTTTGGGAAAAGGTAGATTGGACAAACTCATTGCAAGGCACAGCTGCAGTGAAGCATCAGATGGTGTGTTCCCAAGGGCACAAGAAGCAGATATGTTCACGGATCTCAGAGGAGAAAAGGCAGCTCAGTGCTGCTCAGAGCTGCTGTAAACGTGAATCACAGCCTCGTACCTGTTGTGAGGCTCTTCTGCTGCTCATGTAAGTGGTGAGATGTCTTGTTGCTGTTTATGTACTCCCCTTTAGGAAAGAGGAGGAATACTTACTATTGACTTTGAATTTGAAGTATCTTTGACCTCAGCATGGTCAAAGCACACTTCAATCTCCAGACTAGTCACACACTGTCAGTAATGTTTTTTTCTTTCATCCTGCAGGAAAAAAAAGAACACAGTCTGCTTGTCTTAAGCTTTGCAGACACAGCAGCACCGACAATGCAGCTGCACAGCTTGGTTAGGGAATGGACTTTGTAGGGTAACATACAAGCAGTAACGGGTCGTAATCCTATTTGGCATAGAAATTGTGAATAATGGCAGCCAAACATTAATCAGTCCAAACAGAATTGGCTGAGAAACATCAGTCTGCTATCTGCTTGCAACTACATCTACTTTTTGAACAGGTAATAAATCGCAATGGTATCAGTATTTTATTTTATTTTATTTTATTTTTTTGTCATTTTTTTGTTAAACCTTTCTTTTCTGCGAAGGATTAGGTTGGCTGCTCAAGATAAAACAAGTTTGTAGGTGTTGCTACATATGTAATGTGGGCTGACAACCAAGCTCCCTATGCAGAAAAGTAAATGCACCTCAGCACAATTAGAAACACCAAATTTCATCTAACAAACCTACAAAACACCTGGCCAGAGACAGAGCAGATTTCAGAAGGAAAGGTGGATGCCCATGAAATGCCCTTTCACACCACCATGTATGCACTGCTGAGAGGAAAACAGACGGATGATCAGAGTCTTGTTTGCTGGGCACTGCATACATTGCATTGGAGGCATGGCACCTAGAACCAAGCTTATGCCCCTCTATTTCACTGCCATAGTCTGTCTTGCACTATTCAGTCATTGAACTGTAAGTATAAAAATGCACTAGACCACTGCACAAAAAGAAGTTAAAAATTGGCATATGGTGAGGTAAGAGCCTTGCTATGTCATGTTGAAGTGAAAAGGAGAAAATTAATTTTTATGCAACTCTACACAGTCATCACCGCTCGTCATTCTTGTCTAGCAACTTCTTCTCCTGCATCTTTCCAATGTGTCTACATTTAAGATATCATTTTTCTTTACTGAGGTGTTTTCAGACATGAGGGACGGGGTTCACAGCCTTGCCACTATTACACAGAATCTATGATCTTTGGCTCAGTTTCTTGTTTTATTGAGATTACTCTACTCAACAATGCAGCTGCAAATGAAACAGCTATACAAATAAGACAACACATTACACTTCTGAGACTAAAATGAGCAGCAGAAGGGGAATTATCTCAGCCTGGAGAGGCTTTGTTGCTTGGGGGAAAAAAGCACAGTTCAGTACCTAGATATTACATGGGGATTTTTTTGCAGAATGCCTTTCCACATGCTGCAGCTCCACTCATCCTTTACTGCAATGTGCAAGCAACAAAGCTAACTACTTTCAGCCAGAGTGGAGCTTATGCTGATGCAAACTTTTCAGATCCTCTCATTAATCTAGCATCTGGAAGCCTGTTAATCAGAGCTACAAGGTTACTTTAACACTCCCAGTAGCTTACACTCCTAAGCAATGCTTGCCATTTTGTGCAATTATTCATTACTGACTGTGTTACAGACGGAAAGAAGCAGAAATTTGTCAGCGATTGTGTTCTCAGCAGTCACTCAGTTATAAAGCAATGCACCTGGAAATCGGTTGTCTGAAGTGCAACACTATGGGTGAACCCAGTCTCCTATTATGGCTTCTTTCAGTCTCACTTGTGCTTAATTTTTAAGGGTATTCATAAGGCCACTAGAGAAAATGTTAGCATTAATTTTAAAAATATTTAGAGTCTTGATCTCAAAAGCTATCAGGCTCATTTCATGGGAAAGCACTGAGGTTGCTTACAATCTCCTGAGGACAGAGAAAAAAATAGGCATTCGTGTTCATTCTTCTAAAGCTGTCTTTGGGATCAGTCTTTGTTATCATTTAACCACCGGGCTAATCAAACCCAAGAAGGTTTTGACTGAAGACTAAAAGCTGTTTGGGGATGTTACCGTAGTACGATATATAAGACCGTTGAAAGAAACGATGACTAAATGTAGGCTGGTTTTTCTGAAGCCAAACTGAAATTAGGATTTGTGAGCTAATCAAAACAATCCAGAGAAGTTGAGTACTGTGAAGGGAAATTTTCCCCTGAAGACATCTCCTGGACACACCAGGGCCTTATTAAATAACACTTTTTTTTTCTTCTGACTTAGTAGACATTCACTCATGTCCTGATCCAATGATTTCAGGGATGCCTTGGGACACAAACAGGTTCAGAAACTGCCAGCATTTCTTCAACTTCACATCTAATTGCAGACAGATAGTCAGCAACATGCTCCTAAATAAAGGGAAATTATTTTTCTAAATCTAACAATTTAGTACCATATGAATGTGTTCTTCTAAGAAAACACTCTCCAAAAACAAACAAACAAACAAAAAACAAAACAAACAAACAAACAAACAAAAAAAAACCAAAAAAAAAACCACACACAAAAAGACCATGTTTGTGTTTGGGAATGTTATCATGAAATACATTCTTGTAAATCTTCCTTATTAAAAATAATAATTATAATAATAATCCAAATTCACAGCATTCCTATAGCAAGGTACACATTTCCTGGTACAAATGTTCAAATGTTTACCTGTCGAGTTTCCCTGAAGCTACTGTCTCCAGCTCTTGCAGCAAATTTTATCTTCTGGCAGTTTAGTCACTTGGAGTAAAGAATATTATTCTGAAAACAATGCTGAATAAGTTCTGGTCACATTCTGTGGTGTTATCTTTCTGCACTTTCCTTCCTCTGCCTGCTTGTGCTTGGTCCTGACAGCAAATCCTTTGCCATACAGCACTACAGCTTGACAGTCATTTTGGAGAAGGCAGGACAAAGCAAGACAAGGTCCTGGAGAACATTCGGTTTCTTTAAGACATAGAAATGAACGCTGATGAGGAGATATTTGTACAAACGTTTGGGAATTTTAGATGCAAAAGGGAATTTATGTTACATGAGGCAAATGTTGCCTTTACTGCAGCGCTCTGTATTTTGAGGAGAAAGAAAAGGAAGTCTTCCTCATAAGAAATAATGAAAATTATGTATTTTATTGTGAATTTTATATGTAAACTTTGGGATTTTCTTTGCTGTTTGCTAGTTTTTTGTGGAATGTACTAGGATAATAACAAAAAATTCTATGTACTATGGATTTTCTGTCAAAGTCACTTTTAACTACAAAATTGAGCTGGCAGAGATGTACAGGTAGGCATCCGAGCCAACATGGAGAAGGGAAGATGCATCATTAAGCTCTGTGCACAGAATAAAACAGGGAAAACACACTATAATAAATGTAATTATTACATGCTAATATTAAGTCATTTATATTTGATTTTAATTTATAAGTATTACTTCATTATTTATCTTTCTTTTTTGGAAAATGAGATATTGCCATTTTCACAGATAAGAAAGATAATCTCATTGAAAGAAGGGCAACAAAGCTGGTGAGGGGTCTGGAGCACAGGCCTTATGAGGAGTGGCTGAAGGAGCTGGGAATGTTCAGTCTGGAGAAGAGGAGGCTCAGGAGAGACCTCATTGCTCTCTATAACTACCTGAAGGGAGGTTGCAGTGAGCTGGGGGTCGGCCTCTTCTCTTGTGTAACTGGTGATAGGACCAGAGGGAATGCACCAGGAGAGATTTAGGCTGGATGTTAGGAAATACTACTTTTCTGAAAGAGTGGTCAGGCGCTGTAATGGGCTGCCCAGGGAGGTGGTGGAGTCACCGACCCTGGAGGTGTTCAAGGAACATTTGGATTCTGTGTTGAGGGACATGGTGTAGTGAGAACTATTGGTGATGGGTGGATGGTTGGACTGGATGATCTTTTAGGTCTTTTCCAACCTTGGTGTTTCTGTAATTCTGTGATTTTGTGATTCTGCAATCTCTAAATCACCAGTACTTGTTCTTCCAAGGGACAAATCAATTCCTGTCCATCAACTGCACTAAAGATGCACTGGCATAGTTTTTAAGAGACAAATTGCTACTTAAGGCCTCATCCTGACTGATTAAAAGTTTAATTCTCTCGCTCACCTGTCTGATAGTAGGACAGCCATGAACATGTGAGCTAGTCATCTCAAATTTCTTTTGTCTGCCCTGGGAAGAAACAGAGCCCGGTTACCTATGATTCATCTGACTGGTTTTAGGACAAAGTGAATCACATTCAATCACTTCCAGTTACTCTGCAGTGAGAGCAAAGCAAGCCAAGACAACTACACCAGATGTATGTGTGTACATCTGGTCAAATGAACCCCTATAAAATCATCCAGTGAAATCAGCAGACAGAAATTACTCCCAAATCTGTACTGAGATTAATGAAGAATGGCAGTATTTCTACCGTTGTGTAAAGAGTGTATAAAGGGAGTATTACATTACATGGTCAAAAAATACAAGAAGGTTACTGCTTTTTATTAAAATCAAGAGGATAATAATCCATTCTGCAGTCACCAGTCTCTCCCTCCATTTGCTTCATATCCATTTGCAACCTAGACCCACTTAATGTAATCCCAGCACAGTCTTTCCTGTGTCTTTTATCTCCCTGTGGTGTTGTTCTTCCTTTGTTATAATCTATTATGGACAAATGGTCATTAAAGAGGTCTTCATAACTAACCAGAAACATATACAGACACCAGAGATAGCCATGGGAAAGTAGCCTTGCACATAATTAACAACAGAACAAAGCTGCTGTCCTGCCTGTCTGACAGTTTTGATTGAGGAATTCAGTTCTTTATCTGAACACATGCCACAGACAAGGGATTTGCCAAACCCTACACAGAATACAGGGGAAAATGCACAGAAGGGAAATTTCCCTGTCACTTTAGGTGACCTCTTGCCAGGCAGTGCAACCAGGAATTGGTATCACATCACTTGGATGAAGCACATGTGCCTTTGGGTCACAAAATAAACTTATCTAAACTGGTGAAGAGTCATAGAGAAATAACTTCTCATACACCCCCCCCCCCCCCCCCCCCAAAGAACTTAGTGCAGGCCATGGGGCTGGATGTAACTCCCCCACACTCCATGGGAGTGTCTGAATGCTGAAATGTGGGTATTTCCATGTCATGTAGTTTCTTGCTTACAAGCTCATCAGCACCTCCTGTACAGAAGTATAATTAAAATTCATTTCTTCACAAGGTATGCCATATAAAGCCAAGACACAAGGCCAATTTTATGCCCTGCTTCAGCTTTTACCACTGATTTTTAGTGAAGAAGTACCACCTGCCTTAGGTCTGTTGCAGTGACTGAATCTTGTTTTGTGAAAGAATGTTTGGCACAATCTTAATATAGATTCTAATCACTGTTCTTGTCTGTGCTGAGCCATTAATGTCGTGGTCTTTTGGTTTTAGTACTTTACTATCATAGCAGATGTTTAGAAAATTGTGTTCATGGGATTGGATCCATTGCATCTGCTTCTTCTGATACATGCTGCTTTTCTTGCTCATTGCACTTTCTTAAATTAAAAGAAAAGACAAGAAATCTGATCTCATTCTTGATATTAATCAGAAGAAAACAAAAGAAAACAAAACAAAACAAAACAAAAAAAGGAAACAATATTTACATGTTTGTTTAAGAACTTGTTTGCAAACCAGAACAAGATTCAACTTGAAAAAGTTTCTCCAATTCTCTGAAAGGTCATATTTTATGCCCATCTGTTGATTAAAACTATTTCCAAATGAGGAGAAAAAACATTATCAAATGATGATAAGAATTAACATCATTACATGGCAGCTGTCTTGGGAGGTGTGGTACGCAAGTCATCAGCAGCAGAGTACTGCTTTCTGCCTTTTCTTTGTCCTCTTCTGTGATTTTGTATTGAGGTCAAAAGGCTTTAGATGGCTAAATCTGGGTGAGGTCAACCTCTTCTTGGCTAAATCTGGGTGAGGTCAACCTCCTCTGCAGTGCTAAATTTTGGTCTGGCTGGATGCAGATTCCCACACACTATAGTATTACTCGAGATGTGCTCAAACATCCTGCTTATATGCCAGCTGCTGTTCCAAAAAGACAGAGGTCTTGAACAGGTCCTGAATCATACCTTCAAATCTATCTACCTAGTCTCATTATACACCTGTATGTGGGCAACTAACTCAAGTCAATGTCAGCACTGGCTTTATTTCAAGGAGATGTAGACAATCATAGAAACAAGTCATCTATTCTGCTTACAGCCAGTCCACAGTTCCTACAGTATTCCCTCATTTCAACGCCGGGAATATCTGTTTATCCTATAATTTCCACCAAAACCCATAGAGAGAAGTTTTTACATTCGCTTTCAGAAATCCAAAAATTCACTTTCCAAGATGTGATTCAGCATGAAATATAAAGGCATAGGTATATCCAGATTAGAATGGCAGGAAATTATTCCAAGTAGCTCTGTGAAGAGAATCTCCATTACACTCAGTTTATATATAAATACAAGAACAAACACATAGCACAGGCATTTCAACACCAAATAATAAAAGAAAAGGAATGTTGGTTTCAAGACCCATGCTGTGGCTGAGAAAACAGAAAAGGACACCCAAGCAAGAAACAAAGTGCAAAATGCTGAAATTAAATGAAAGGATTTTGCAAAATGCTCAGTAAAAGCTTAAAAGTATATTAATTATATTGAGTAATCGAGTGTATCAATATAAACATCACCTGTAACAAAGAAGGAATATGCACTTCTGTGAGAGACAGAATCACACACAGTGATTTACATAAGAAGTCAGGAAGAGTTGCTGACATCAGTCTGGAAGGTCACTGTTGAGTCTAGTTGAGATTTAAGTGAATAACCATCTTGGGTTATGCACTTTTGATCAGTGCTTTGGAAATACTGCTGGAACACATACATAACTATGGGTACTGAAATGCAACACAAGTGCTAGTTAGGAAGGCGTCATATAAGATGTCAGGTGCATGCCTACTATTGATAACCACAGAAAATTCATCGCTACAAGTGCAAAGAATTGTTCTTTTTCTTGCCTGGCTTTAGTCTGTGAGCTCTGAAAGTTTGTAAAGAAAATACTGAAGAAAGTGTATCCACATAGATGTGCCCCTAAAAGGTTAGTCCATTGATTGAAGTAAGGATATTCAAAACTGTAAGGTTAATGAGCTAAGGGAAATTGTAGACAGAAAGACAAAACTGGAAAACTTTCCAAATAACTTCATATTTAGAAGCCCTTTAAATCTTAAATCTTTAAGCTTAAGATTTCTCCTCATAATAACCTCAATGAGATGCAATGGGATTTGGGCAGAAAAATAATTTCTTCTCATGTCAATGGCTTTAAAATTTCAGGGTTTTTCTTTTTTGTTGTTTGTTTGTTTGTTTTTACATTTGCATGCAAATGATATGTCAGTAGAGTTTTTCTAAACATTAAAAGGGAAAAAAAGAAGAAGAGACCAAGAAAATACTATGAAACCTGTAATTCCACAGCTGTTACTGATCCTACTGCTCTTGAAGACTGTGTCCTCTGAATTTGCCCTGAGGTTGCTGTATTTCGAGCTGATTTATGAGCAACAAATCTACTCTTCCTAAGTCCTCTGCATTTTTTTCAGGCTCTTCAAATCCCTTGCTAAAGTCAAACATCCTTTGAAAAGCAGAAGTATATAACAGGTGAGAGATCTGTTTACCAGATGGAAATTTATTAGAGAGGGAGGAGATGACAACTTGGTACATTAAATTTTTGTTTTTCTTAATAAGAGGAAAAGGACACGTGGCTATCATGCAATAAAGGTGAGATTCTGCCTTCTGAAATATTTGTTGAAGAAAACAACAATGAAGTCCGAATGCAAAAAGGTAACTTCCACAAAGGTTGACTTCCAAGGTTGGTTCTCTTGTCAGCCAAGCCACAAATGCCTCTTTGCTTTTTTTTTTTTTTTTCTAAAATTTTCTGCAGCGTCAGAGACATCTAGTGGTTGAAAAGTGTAAAACAAAGACATAGAATAATGCAATAGTTAAGGCTGGAAAAGATCTCTAAGATCATCTAGTCCAACCATCAACCAGTCATCACCATAGCCAATAGCCATGTCCCAGCACATGCAGCCGCCTAATCCATCTCCCTGAAATTCAGTAGAAATCGTGGGTCAGTCAATGAGCCCTTCCTATTACTGCTACCACACTCCTTCATCTCCCAAAATATGGAGCTGGGAAATGAGAATAGATCTGAGTGAACGAAAATACAAGAGAAATGTGAGCATGGGAATGAGATAAAGTTCTGTGATATACTGGTGCCTTAACCTGGAGCATAAAGCAACTCAAATGAACTATTTGAAATATAAGCTTAAATCTCACTCAGAATCACATGCAAAACAGAACAACAACAACAACAACAACAAAAGTTTCTGTTTGTTTTCCTAATTTTTTTTTTTTCACAACCTTTGAAATTGCCAACATGGACCATGACTGGAAATGTTAAGTCAGGTCATCAGCTGTTACTGGAATTCAGAGAGGTTTCTGGAAAAGTCGAGCAAATAATTTCCTGTCTACTGCTGAGAAAATCACTCTGATGCAAACTAAAAAGACCATGACAGGATGGAATTCAACACTTGGCTGGACAAAATAGGACAGTTTTCTTCCTGCTGCAATTCTGTTGAAATCAGGGGAGATACACAACAGATCAATTTGGTCAGTGCATTTCAATAATAACACAAAGGTTCCTGCTTTAAAAAAAAAAAAAAAGAAAGAAAATCAATCATAGTTCAGAGCTTGACTTCTATTATCTGAAAAAATGTGGGATTCCATTCCAGTTCACTAGAAGTTAATGATTCCTAAGGGAAACCATAGAGGAGAGATGTGGTGCACACCTACATCTTATTCCTGAAAGGAGGAGGCACACTGAGATATACATATACAGCACTCATCAGCTTCATAGTGTAGATGAATTCTGCAGACTCCCAGGCAGTTTTGCTATTTAAGGCACTAGTACATGTGGAGACAGTATAGCAAATGAGATACTTCATAAATACAAATACATACTTCTGTACATTTTCCTCTAGGTAACTACGTCCAGTCCATATGGATAAGATAGAATGTCTGTTGTGTTGTCTATAAGTTGCACAAACGTATACAGGAGATGAGGTGGGTGTGTTTTGCTGGCTTGCAAATTTTCTTGCTCTCTGTATTCTAGGCACCCACTTTCCTTGCTGCTTCATCCTGGGATATCAGCAGGCCTTTAGGGAGAAAACAGGACAAGGATGCACCTTTCCAAAGAGCATCTGAGGATGCTGAGCCAGGGGAAGCATCTGGGATTCCAGGTGAGGCATGGAACAGGGACAGCGAGGAGACATCCAGTACCCACAAACTGGGAAAGGGCTGAGAAAGCTGAGGAATAAACAGCTCAGCCAGCCTTGGAGGAGATGGAAAGCAAAGAGATTTATTCAAAGGTCACCCATTTAGCTTGTTACAAAGAAAAATCTGTCACTGAAGATACAAAGTCCTCCATGTGAATAGTGTGCCAATGACCAAGAGCTCCATGAAAGAAGACTCAGTTCTGCCCTGTACACTACAGGCAGAGTGAAGCCATGGTGGAATGAGCGAAATGCAATCATTGCTCTTCCCTCAGTTGTGCAAGAAAGGAAGTCTGGGGACTGATTCTTTCAGTCTCTGATGAAGCTTTAGGCATTCACATTATCTGTTCTTTCCAGAGAATCAATGATGCAATTGCTCTTGCAATTTTCTCTCTTCTTCTGTATGCAAGCCAGGACAAGCCAAGCATGTAAGCCCACATATAAACTGCAGAGTTATGTGATACATTGAAGCTGCAAATTAATAATGAGTTCTACATTTTCTCAAAATGGTAAATATAACAAGCTCTTTCTCAGCTCAGGTGCTTTGTTTATTATTCTCTTACCACTGAGGATTTTGTTACATCTACCCAAACTATCCTTTAATTGTCTCAGTCTTTTACATGTAAGCATCTGGTGCAGGTTATCAATACAACATATCAGCTATCTGTTCACTCTACAGAGCAGCCTTCCAGTGGCAAAGACGCAGTGGCCCTCTTTGGGAAAGAGTTAAAAAATCAGTTGGCTCTGGCATCACCATAGATGTCTCAATCTGCTGCTGCTGTCTTTTTTTCCACGATGCCGCTGTGTTCCTGTCAATATCATAACTGCCTCTCCACAATAACTATTATGTTCTGTCATGTCAGTTATCCAGAGCACCTGTTAAGCTGACCCATCATACAGCAACTCTGAGCTACTCGCGTCCTATTTTTTTGGCTGGTGACCAAGAGGCTCACATTGATTTTTTTTTACTAATTCCCGGCAAGATCAATGCACAACTGAAATTCAGTGCCACGCGGCTCTCTTCATCACTGTAATCAGATAGCTGGCTGCAGCATGCAGCAGACACAAGGGCAGCAAACAAAGAACAGGCGGAATTGGAGATAAGGAACACAGTATGCTGCAAAATGTCTCCATCAGCCAAATGGCTTTGAGTTTACTTCCCATCGCTGTCTCCTCCAAACCAATGTTCGCACTCTGTACGAGGATTGTATCTCTGTTCATGTACCAAGCAGCTTAATTTCTCTGTTGGTCTGTAGCTCTGTGAGGGCTCATCTCGGTTATCTGCATCTGTGGATAGGATTTGACTATATGTGAGCAGAAACTTGCAGAGATACATGATGCAACACAGCAAGGTACCTTACTTCTTATCTTGATCCCCGTTTTTCATCTCTCCAGTGGCTTCCCTTTATCTGTTATGCTTTGGACCTACCCAAGGCACTGCAGAAAACACAAGCAATATTTTTCTGCCTGATTTAACTAAGTGACAGAAAGGCAAGATGTTGGTGACTCTGGCTGTTTCTTTGTTTAAAAAATGACCAGGGCAAGTAGACAGCTTCAAGCAGCTGTCCAGGGAGGGGCCTGCCGAAGGAGGTAGAGGAGTCACCATCCCTGGAGGTGTTCAAGAAACATGGAGATGTGGCACTGAAGGACATGGTTAGTGGGCATGGTGGCAGTGAACTGATGGTTAGGCTAGGTTATCTTAGAAGATTTTTCCAACCATAATGATTCTGTGACTCTGTTTCAGCTACCAATGACATCCTTGGGCAGCATCCACACACCCAGACCAGTGCTGTGATCAGGGAGTGGTAGCAGCACTTGGAGACTGGTCCCTCTTGATTAATGGTTAGACAAAAATTTAACCATTAACTAGGAGAGTTAAGTCGTGTGCCTGTGACTGTTCTGAGCTGCTGAACCAGCTCTGGCTTAGTTTTTCTACTGAACTCAGTGCAGATGACAAACATCAGTCCTGCTCAGCAAGCTGTCCCTCAACGACCTTCCAGATATTAGAGCTGATGTTAATAGAGAAAAGTATCCTGTTACAAAGCACTGCAACAGACTGACCAGAATGGTTGTGGAATCTCCTTCTCTGGATGCTTTCCTGTGCGTCCTGCTGTAAGGAATCTACTTTAGCAAGAGTTTGGACTTGATGATCTCCACTGATTCTATGATCTTTTTCAGGATGAGGACCCAGAGAGCCTTAATCATTCATAAGCTTTTCTTTTGCATCTATTTATTCAACTTTCCAAAGAACAGAAGCAAACATACCAGTAGATTAATCAGTTTTCAATTAGGCTTAGGCTACTGAATGGAGAGCCTCAAGCACCTTTTAGATATTTTCCAAAATCATTCTTGGAGGTTTAGGGGTTGAGGCGAAACTGCACAACATCTGATGTATTTCTGCAACAAAGAAGGAATTGGACTATAATGACTGTATTATAATAGCTTTTCTTTGCTCTGTTTTTCTTCTTATAGGTAGTTCCAAAAGTAATGCCTCCTGTTTTACTCCATGGAAACTACAAGGGGTACAAAGAGCATAGCAGAGCAAATTCTCAGCTGCAAAACACTACATTTCAACATAATCACCTCTGTTAGCTATACATTTTCACATACATTTCAGTGATGAACAAGAGTCTGCATGCCACACTCAAAAAAATCAGGAGCAGTGGAGGTGACCCACTGCCATTGCCACCACTGCTGAGACGCACCACCCACCACCTCACTGTGCTCACATCCACTGCTTGATCTCCATAAACATTCATCAAGCATCAAAGAATGCCAACGAGTACCATTTTTTCTACATGGAAATACTCAGTTCCACACCTTTGCTTCATACACACTTCCATGTCACTCTGTTTTCACAGACTGCCCCTCTGCTGCCATCTGTCACACAGAAACAAATTGGTGGGAAGGTGGGAAGTTCATTGGCTGCTATGTGGCTACGAGCATCTCCCTAAACATAACTAGCTGTGAGATCAAAGCTTGTTTCAAACAGCCACTAAGTCAGACAGACTCATATAGATCGGTGTATGCCATCCCCTATGGCACAGCAACAGTATTTCTGGCAAGTGCTCACAACACCAGGTATCTGCCTAAACCATCTATGCTTTACTATTTGTCACAATAAGCCCTCCCTCTGTAACTGCGTTGCTCCAAATTATGTATCAGTAAAGTCCTGTTGGGAATTTCCACATTTGCTTTGCTGAAATTTTCCATGTAGACGATAACACAGCAGTTCTTATAAGCCTATCTGCTGGTATTACTAGGAAAATAAATCAGATCAGGTCTAACGCAGAAATAAATCAAGCACACCAGCTGACACTGACAAACCTCAGTGCTTTCATTAAATGTCAGCAAGCTTTTCATTGCTTATGCTTATTTTTATTTCATTTTAAATTTTTCTCATAAGTGCTCTGTACTTAATGTCTTCCAAATCCACTACTCTCCCAGTGCTTCGAAACATAGTATATCTCCTCTGCAAAATCATGCACCGAGCTTCAGATAATATATGTTTCAACCTATTGCATCACATTATTACTCTTCTTTAATGGGTCTTCCTAGGACAAAAAGTAAATTTAAAAATAACCTCCTCCCAACCAACCAACCAAATAAATAAATAAATAAATACATAAATAATGTGATTAAGTAAGCCATCATAAGGCCATACCAGTTCTGGACAACACAAAAAATATTCCTATTTATAACTGCCTCTTGAAATTATAGCCTGATGAGAATTAAAATAGTAGCTTTCAGATAACTGAAGGTCATTAATCCTTGGCTGTATGTCAGTTCACATTGAGAAAAAAAGAACATAAATAATCATTTCACACCTTATGTTAGACTGCAGGTCGTATCAATATCACCAGGATTCCTCTCTTGAAACAAAATGATAGATTTGCTCATAAGGTTTTTCCTTAGCACACCTCAACCTACAACACTTGCACACATCTCAGAGAAACGATTTCCTGACAGATTATTTGGAGTGAAAAATACTAGCTCTGAGCTGTATTAAAGTGTGCCATTAATGGCTGCAGAGCTTTTTCAGTAATCTAATGATTCCAACGTTTAAAAATTCAATTTTCTGAAACCTTATGTTTGTACATTCGGATTGCCCACTTAAATAATTCATTGTTTTTAAATAATGTTTCCACACATTATATCTCCCTTTCTTCAAGAGAAAAAAGGACATATTAAGAACCAAGTGCGCAGATGAGTTCTTTTTGAATATGTTTCTTCTGTATATGGAAAGTAGTATTAAAAGTATTAAATCATCCTGTCTCTGGGAACACATATGAACTGTAAATGAATGAGGTAGGCAATTTTGCTTAATTAGAATCAATAGTATCATCCTTTAATTAACCAGTATTGATTGCATTATGCAGAGGGCAGCCTTGCAGAGGATATGTTTAAATGTTATTTCTGTATGACTTGCAAAAATATGTCAAGGGTCAAACTGAACTTGTATGGAGAGTATTCCATCTGGGGGGGGAGCAATCGCCCAGAATTTAAGGGTCCTTCCCATAAAGCATGCATGAGTGGGAAGCCAATGTTAAATCCTCAAAGGAGAAGAGCAAGCTTTCACTCAGAGATGAGAGGTTTTGTAGTCCTCCTCCAGAGGAGCTCTGGAGAAGTACACATCCCCTTCCCACCCATTCCTTGCATCAGGAAGATCAGTAGAGTAATGCACAGATCAGGACCCTCACTGCTTTTGTAGCATCTCCCATAAACATACAATGCATGATTTCTTGTCACTGCAGTATATGACATGATGAGAAAATAAACTGGTCTCATGTATCTTCTCTCTGCTCTGAGTGCAGCAGCTCCCAGCAATTAATGGCACAGGGGTGCTGATGTTCCCATTTTCCTGCACACGCTCCAAGTGAAAGTAATCACAGAACTGTGGACTGCTGAACACTGAAATTGTATTAAGCCAGCAATTAAATGCTGAAACACACACCATTTCATGTCAATACCTCTGACATGAGGAATGCTCCTCAAAAAAACTGCCTGTGCAGCTTCCAGACACTTCTTTACAGTAGCCTGATAGGCCATGCATCATGGGTAAATGTGAACTAAAAAAAGGCAAAAAGCTTCTGAGTGCCAGTCTGTGAAGTCCATGCAGACTGGAAATTAGCTGGGCCTCCCAGAGGGAAAGAAAAAGAACTATCAGTGTATGAATATATCTCACAAGGTATTATAACACCAATAGAAAATTTCATGTTCAAACAAACATGGCCTCTAATGGGTAACAGCAGGTCATTGCAGAAGCTATTTGTTTGCACACTGTAACTCTTGACATTATTTGTCATTATGAGAATTTGAAGACCATAAAATTCTACCCAAGATAAGGCTCACGTTATATATGTGTATGTATATAGATATACACATATACATACATGTATATACATACACATGCTTGGCACACAAGCTCTTCTTTATTGCTTTTCATGGTGAAAATTCATAGTTAATGGTAGTGGAAGCACTATTTTATAGCTGAGAATTATAGTATTATTGTGTTATTAGTATCAGTTGTCATTTCCATGGGGAGAAGTTGGAGGCATTACTTTCAGAGTAACCCACATATATATATATTTTTTAAAAGATACAAACATACCAAGAGAGGCAGCCCTGGTTCCCAAAGGCCTTCTAGAGAGGGACTGAAGGAGGAAGGGAAAAACTAACTCAGAGAGATGAAAAGCCTCCCAGCCTCACAGCAGATCACAGATGAAAAGTCTTGCAGGCTTCAAAGCCTCACTTCAGTGCTCTCAAACTGTCTTCCCTCCTTTCTTTCTGGCAGCAGGGACTGATACATCAGATTTGGCTCTGAAAACACAGGTAGCTACAGCACCAGACAAATGGGAGTGAGCTTTTCTCGTTACAGAGTCTGTGTCCAGCAGTGGGATACTGCAGTGCAGCAATGTAATAAACACATGGGCACACACAGCACCACACAGGGCGGTCAGTCTGGGCATCCCTGTGCCGATTCTCCCAGTCCATCAATGGAAAGGAAAACTTTTGTGCTCTCCGTATGGCTGAAACGTGGCTGTACACAGACACACCTGTAAGAGTGGGCACCTGCCAAGGGAAAGCATAAAGGCCTGTCGTTAGTTCTGTCAGTGAATGGGGTAAAGGTGTAACATCCTCTCTGGCAACAAAACTAAAAGGTGCCAGGGGTGTGAGCATTACTCCGTCAGCAAAGCAGCAAGGGCAACGTGAACAAAGATACTCCTGTTCATTTCAATATATTACATTGATTGGGAGTAACATTCAGGTCAATTTTTCCTCTAGTCTTTTCAGTGAAATTATATATTTATTTGATTATTCACTTTCTAAGTAGTCTCCATTCCCAAGCTTCCCTTTCTGGATTATTTTCCACTAGCTGCCATTAATACAATCCTAAGGCTAATGAAGCACTCAATAGAATATAAATACTAATGAGGTGTGCTGGACTCTGCAGGTCTGTAGGGGGAAGAGAATCGAACAGGTGAGTGAAACCATGAAATTACACAGCTGCTATGCAGTAGATACTGTTTAAGTTTGTTGTCGTATTCCTTATCCTTTCATTTCTGTTGTCCACATGAGCCTTTAAGTCAAGAGCAGCTCAGAAGATTTTTTTAGATTTCTAAATTCCAGTTTCATGCTGCTTCAGAAATAAAAAGTGAGAAAGCAACATGTGCCACTTAAAAACCCCAGCAAAAGGAAAAAAAAATAACAAAAGTAGAAACCTTTCAAAGGTGGGACTGAGATTGGAAAAAGCTCTGTTATTAGCAAGTGGAATGCCATTCTTTTTCACAGGCCAATACACAGAGCACAACCCTGACAACTGGGAACAGTGAGCCAGGAGCTGTGTATAGGCTGTCAGAGACAAAGTTCTGGGACAACCACAGAACAACAAATACAAGAGAGGGGCACAGAGTGGCAGTCCTGTTCCCATTTTAATTGAGGAATGGTTTAAACGTCAAACTCTTCTTCAGTTAATTTCCTCCTGCAGTAAAACCAACCAATGAGTTTGGCCTGTGGCCGATGGGTATTTATCAGGTACATGATAGCATCAGTTCTGCCTGCTATTGTTTTTATGATGGGTAGTGTTTTTGTAATGATTTGTTCCAACTCAAATAATTATGACCTTTGATTTAATGTTGTTCATTTCACCATTCTTCAGCCTCCACAGAAGATATTCAGTGGTGTCTCCACCAATCCCAAAATTCAATGCATGAAGTGATGAGAAAGAGCACTCGCCATATCTCATACTGCTGAAGCAACTGCACCATGGGGTTTTTTCTCTTTGCAGTCCAAGACAGATCTTTTATGCTGCAACATCTGTCTGTCATCTCACTGAATATCCTCAGCAGCATGATAATCAGAGGGCTGGAGCACCACCCCTATGAGGATAGGATGAGAGAGCTGGGCTCTTCAGCCTGGAGAAGGCTCCAAGGAGACCTTATAGCAGCCTTCCAGTACCTGAAGGGGGGCAAACAGGAAAGATGGGGAGAGACTTTTAGAAAGGCAGGTGGGGACAGGATGAGGGGAAATTGTAAAGTGGAAGAGAACAGATTTCAACTAGATATCAGAAAGAAATTCTCTACTGTGAGGGTGGTGAGACATTGAGACAGATTTCCCAGTGAGGTTGTGAATGCCCCCTCCCTGGAAGCATTTGGGGCCAAGTTGAATGGGTCTGTGAGCATCCTGGTCCAGAGGGAAGTTTCCCTATCTACATCAGGGGGATTGGAACAAGATGATCTTCAAGATCCCCTCTAACCCAAACCATTCTATGATTCTATGATTCTGTGTGGAACTGCTGCTGGATTCTAGTCTCCTTCGCCCACACTATTAGGCAGCAGTGGCTCCCTCCTAACTCGATGGCTCACTTGAAAAGCTGTTATAAGTGGAAAAGTTGTTGCTGACATAGTTAGAGAGGAAAATAATGTAGTTCTCTTGCCAGAGTAGATAAGTCTTCCCCTGCAATGACATGAGCTATTTAAGCAAAGGTCTCTCTTACTGTTGAAAGCTGGGTATATAGAGAGTTTGTCGAGATAATTATCCCCATTAGAGACTAATATTTTCATGCCTTTTCCTGTCATGTGGGCAAAATTTCACAGAGTTCAGCTGATATTTATGGGAAGATATCTCTCATGTAATCTTACCTCGGTTTTCTGCAGTAAGGAATGACATTGTAGCTCTGCAAAACCCAAACAGGAAGAAGTGCCCTGGCAGGGATTCAAAACAGCTTTTAATTCGCTGCATGGCAGTGGTCAGGAAAAAAGAGTTCCTGCAAACACCTCTAATTAATGACAAAAGCAGAAACAACCAGCAAAAAACAGTCTGAAAATGTCTAATTAGGCAAAAGCGATGGCCCAATATCTCTTCAAAGAATATGGTTCAAGTCCACCTATTTCCCTTTGACTCTTAACCTGTCTACTGTCCTACTAATCTCCTACTAGTTAGAGTCCTACTAATCTACTATTTGGGCCCTACTAGTCTCTCAGCTGCAGATATGCTAACTAACAACTGAGCAGCAGCAAACTGTGGAGACAGTAAAAGATAGTTGTGATTGACTGACAATATCTTATGTATATGGATTTGCAAATGCATGTATTTTATCTAGTAATGAGGAATGTATCTCAGTGATTAGACTGAAGTATGACATATGGGATTATTTGTTTTCGTTGACACAGATTTAGGCTAAATGGGTTTCAGGAGAATTATTTCTCTGTACTTTGGTTTCCCAACAACACAGTTGCTTGTAATAAATCTGCCTTCTGATTTTTAGGATGGAGTAGCTTGTTACATGTACCTCTAAAAAATTTAGCGTGGGAAAGAATCATAGTCATAGAATCACAGAATGGTTTGGGTCGGAAGGGACCTTAAAGCCCACCCAGCCCCAACCCCCTGCCAAGGGCTGGTTGCTCCCCACCAGCTCAGTCTGCCCAGGGCCCTCCAGCCTGGCCTTGAGCACCTCCAGGAATGGGGCACCACAGCCCTCTGGGCAGCTGTGCCAGGGCCTCACTGCTCTCTGTGTAAAGAAAGTGTGATTTCAGCCTAGAACTGAAGACAGTAAGCTTAAATCAGTCTCCTAAATAGCCACAGAGAACACGAAAGTATATATATGGATTTGATGATAATATTTTTTTCACCTCTTTCCTTGTTGGATACAGTCCTCCTCATGGGAAAGACATTAGAAAGGTGCGCAGAGAACACATGAACAGTTTCCCAGCAGAGGAAACTCACAAGCAAAGAATGAATAAGGTAGTCTCCGTGCTTTCAGCCAGCACTGATGTAATGACCTTATCATATAACGCACAACAGTGAATTAATTCCCCTCTTTGCCTGTTAAAGACATTTGTTCTCTCTCAAATTCCTTGTCAAAACCTACGAACTAGGCCAAAAAAAAAAAAAATCCTAAAAAAAACCACAAAAGTTGTCAGTCTCAGTCACCATCCCATCTCCTTTTATTAATAGAACCTTGACATGGGAGAGTTTTCTGGCCAAGCATTTTTCACACCCAAATAGGCTCAAATAAAAAATTATTGCCAACACAATGATTTAAATGTAAGATGTAACACTACAGCACTTGCCTAACTTGATTTTTTAATGTCAACTCCAATGTGTCTGACACATGTGAGGCATAAATGAATATCCATATTTCTTAGGAATTAAAGGTTCCCTGACAGCTCACGGTATGGAGCATACGGCACTCCCGATGGGTCGTTACTGAGGACTGGCATTATTTTCACCTCCTTTATTCTTCCCCAGCCAGCTTCACAAATGGGAGCCAGAAGAATCTCCCCTCTAACCTCAAGGGCAAATGTCTCAAAATATTTGATATAAACCAGCCTATGTTATATTTGCTAATTGCATTTGTCAATCTCCCTTGCCAAAATTTCCTCAAGTAACAGAACCTTTGGCAACAAACGTGGAGATCTATGTATTTTGGTACAGAGAATGCTTTTTACTGTGCATGAGCTAGGGGCTATAAAAGAGGAATGACTCCTTGTTTCATACAGTTGGTTTGCAGAACTGCCTCAACCCATGCAGTGTCAGAATTGGCACCTTTTCCATTTTAAAATAACTTTTTCTGATGCACTTCTACTTGGTTTCTTTCTCTGCCTCCTAATCTCTTTGTTCAGTACTTCCTCACAACACCAACTCATCACTCCATTCATCTGCATCAATCTGTCTGCTGCTTGCAGACTTTGCTGGGTCTGCCCCATCAAGTGCAGGCACTAAATTCATATTTTTTTTTCAAATCAGTAATTGCCTTCAGCTTCACGCTGTCATTTTTGCTTCTGTTGATGTATATTAGATTTTGGTCTACAGTTTCCTAAGTCTGTGCTGGGTCTTTTGAGTCATGTAAACTCCAGTTCTGCCATTGATTTACAGTCCCATCTTGTTTGAATTTGTTGAAATTATGTTTCAACATATGAAATTTGCTGTTCAACATGGAAAAAGTGACATATGTAGCACCTGTAGATGTGCATTCAGATATCAAGCGCAGTATGTATCTTCTCTAATTCTTTAGGCTGTGATTAATTTAAAATTAAACTAGTAGCTGAATATGCCTGCATATATTTGTCTACATGTGAAGCAGTTTCAGAGTTCCCATTATAGCAGCGCAGACTGACTAATTCATTTGTTCTCATGTAAACCTCTAGTGCTCTTTGAGATGCCCTAAAGCGTTCTATGTGGCTTCCAGACACGTGTTCCAAGTCTCTTGTCAATATAGGAAGTAGAGTCTAGAGCAATTCAATTTATCCTAAGTCTGGCAAAAGCCGTCGGGTCAGCCGAATTGCTTTTCAGGCTCCAGTGCAATGATTAAATTTTCATTGACTAAAGCAGGAGCTCAGGCACTTAACTCACATGTAGGCACCTACACATGGGCATCTGAATTTAAATGCCTTAATCTGGAGGTGACTTCCACTCCACAGGCTCACTTTAGGTGTCTGAACATATGGTGCAATTTGCAATGCTTTAGAGTGTCCCAGTCATCCGTATGAGACTGACAGATATGGCACATCAGCTACTGGAACACTATTCAGAGCCACATGGAATACCCTGGGGCATCTCAAATGGCACTAGAAACTATGCTTAGGCTACTGAATGACTGCATGTCTACAGTATAAATGCCTAAACAGAAATGATTGTGTGAAGCTCTGAGTTAAGGTTTGAATTGTGCCTAGGAAAAGTCTAATCATTCAGGGCCTAAAAAAGACAAACATAGAAAAAATGAATAGAGACTTTGGCCAGAATACCTTGGCTGTATTCTAAGTGAGGATCTGTTGTCATCTAAAAATTAACTCTGAAGTCTAAGTAAATGTCTAGACTTGCTTCATGGTTAATACAAATATAGGTTCCTACAGATGACAATTCATACCACAATAATAGAGAAACTGGATAAATTGCCCTCCAGATAAATTGCTCTCTACAAATTATGGAAGGAACCCAACTAAGTATTTAGATATGTGATACTTAATGGACTAATGTTGAGCAAGATTCCATTCTGCCTTTCCCTTTGTGATTTGGTATTAATGATGCAGCTCCCTAGGTGTCAAACATGGGAAAGCATAGGTGCAAGATTTAAGCACTTGTATAAAGGGTGATTTTCTATCAGCTGACTACAATTCATCATTGTAGCTGTCATCATCGCTTCCTTATAAATTCACTATGTGTATGGTTGTGGTATCACTGTCCCTGGAGGTTTTTGAGAAAAGGATAGATGTGGTACTGACATGGTCAGTGGGCATGGTCGAGATGATGGATTGTTGGACTGGATGATCTTAGTGCTCTCTTTCAGCCTTAATGATTCTTTGATTCTTGTTTCTACGATCTATATCTGCATCTGATACTGCTGTTTCTGAAAAAAATAAATTATTCAGTCATGGAATTCTTTATCATATGTTGATGATTTCCCTCTATTGAGCCATGAGAACTCGTGTTGTCTAGTTGGCCGAAACGTCACAGAATTCTACACAGGAACAGGATAGCATTCTAATAAGGACAAACCTTTCCTTAAGAACGGTGGATCTTTCTCTTGTAGTGTAAATCACACCCAAAGGTGCTCACCTTCCTCTAAACTGAAAAGGGATAGATGAAGGACTTCACACACTAACTAGTGCAAGCCACATTCCATAAGTCACTATGAATGTGTTATCAATTCTTACCATAAATCTACTGCCTCCATAAAGATAAGAAATAGCAACATCCATTTGTGTGCAAGTTACACAGAAATAAAGTAAAATTCAGTCTCTTTGTATGAAATGACAATCACTTTCATCTTTTTTCTTTATTATTTTTTCAATTAAATTATATGCGCTTGTCAGCATATGCATAAACAATGCCTTAAATAATTTTCTTAAAGTAAACAGTACAGAATTAACAGATTTTTAGGGTTTAAATAGCGTTATTCAAAAGCAGTTAATGTGTATGATTTATCCATCACCTTTGTGTGAAGTCTTTGAAAAGGTTCTTTTGTTCTAAAGTTAGGGGGTGGAATAAGAATAACCACAATAATTCATAGCAGTGAGACTCAGGGAGGAGACATTCAAATAGCATTCATCCAGTCACACTGCTGAGATGAACAAAGGGACTTCATCATTTGTATTTTCTGAATTGTGTTGTCAAAGGGCTTAGCCTAGAACAAATCCTCAGACCCAGGTTAATTTTACCAAACTTAAATAAATATACAAATAAATAAAAATTAGATGTCTAGAACAGATTTTTCATATATAAAATACTTATCTAGTCCACACTAATCCTATACATCCTCTTTAGGCAAAGTGAAGAGATACAGATTTCTGGAGGAGAGTTTTCTTGCCCAAAATCAAATGTTTAAGACTAGAAAAGAAGAGTAGACCTCTGGTTTGTGCATTTTCTTTCTGACTTCTCTGCAGACTGCATGTCTACTGTAAACTTAATTTCTAACATTCAGACAAACATAGTTGAGAGAGAGAAGCTCCTCTGAGGTAAAGTGCAGTTCTGTCTTCAGGGAATCTTTTCCCTTCCCTAGAAATATCTGTACATATAGCTAAGATCATAGATGAAAGGAAAGTAGCTTCTCCTTACATTTTTCTAATATAAAACAAACTTAAGCTATTTTGAATAGTACCAAACTCACTATTTGATGTTATTACCTGCATTATTTGCTTGAAAGATTAATCGTTTGAACACAACAATTCATTCTTAGTCATAACCTCCATCTGATTATCACTTAATGCCACTTTTGATTAGCTTAGTGAACCTGTAATATATTTGGCTTAGCAACATGTACAAGTGTGTATTTGCTGGTCCGCACTGCTTTACAAAATCTTTTAAAGTACAGACAATAGGCTTATCCATCTTAAATATCATGAGGATCACAAAGGTTGAATGAATGCATTCCCTTTAAGAAATCGACAAACCACTTTGTCCTAATCTTAAATTAATGAATGGTTGTGTTCAAAATTTTAAACTATAGTTTAGAGCTGATGCACACTAATGAAGAGCAGTGCATTGTGGTCATTTCTACATCCAAGACTCTGAAGGGATGATCAGTTGAGAAAAGGACTGGGAGAACACATCTAAAAGAAAAAAAATACTCTTCCCCTCTTCCTCTGCTTCCCTGCCTCAACAACAACAGCAAAAAATCCACAAAGAAAAAAGGATGAATAGATGACCCCAAAGTAATTGTTGTGGATTTTGATATGAACTTGAAGAACAATCTAATCTGGAAAAAAAAAAAGAAAAAGAAAAAGAAAAAGAAAAAAATAATAAAAATATCTTTTATATTACATCTATTTTTCTATTTTATTCTCAGGTTGTTTTCATTTGTTTCATGCTAATTGTATATTATAGGAGTAATTGAAACTCTAGTATATATTTGGGATGGGTTTACAGGTTTTCATGAATGTGATGGGTGATATGAGAGTATATGCCAAGCAGGCCAGAGATAATTGTAGGAAACACAATTCTTTTATTCCTCCTCTCCATCCTATGTTATTAGAAAACAAGCTCCATCCCCAGAACATGGCTAAATTTCTTTGTAAACAAGAGTACTCTTCAACATGTTGAGGTGCAGAAAGGAAATCAAGTACAGTGAAGAACAACTTCACAGGAGCTCACTGGGCTGTGAAAAGCAGAAGCAAAGAAATAAGCTGACTGTTGCTTTCTGATACACAAGGTTTCACTTCACCTCTGGAAAGCTGAAGTGGCATTGCTGTATTCACAAATGTCTGAAGTGATGATTTGAAGCGTAGGGGAGAAAAAAAAGGTAGTGCTTTTGATTAGACCAAGTGATATTTCTGGATATAACAAGTTTTGGGGGACACAATATGTAGAATACTGAATATCCCTGCTCCAAATAGATGGAAGCCATGACAAAGTAGCAAGGGTTTACATCACAAGATGCTTGGGACAAGGTTCCCTTTGGAGCAGATCAGGTATATTTCTGCACCTTTCCTTGCTTTCTCTTTCTTCAATTTTTCCTTTTTTCTTTTTTTTTATTCTCCTTGGCACTATTCTCTGCTGCTATCCTACTTAGTGAAGACAGCATTCACTCTTCTCTGTCCTGCTTGAGTCCCTGTGCTCACAAGAAAAGTGTGATGGGCAGGACAGCCATCCGGTTTCTGACTTCTTTCTCTTACTAGGAGAGATCTGTGATCAAGTAAGTATTCAACCTATTCCCTCAGATATGATTTTCCCTACCTTTGCCCTACCACTGCCATCACACACATTCCCACTGAGCCATGGGGAAGAACCATAACACCCTACCAATTGGAGGTTTGTGCTAGCTGCACACATGGGATTTTTTTCAGCTCTGTCAGGTAATTCCATTATTGTACCTGAAATCAGTGGTGTCTGGGACTGTTAGTCTATACTTTTCATTTCTTTGATCTTGGAATGTGTTTGTTATGAACAATTGCACATTTATTTAGAGAGTAAGGAAGTGTAAGAAGCATTGAGACTCTGCTTATGGCCTGTCACGTTCTGTTACTGTGCTGCACTTTTTTCTTCTGCCTTAAGAACATTCATTCCATCTCCCAAGGATATTGGTTCCCTACCTCTGAAGCTAAAAATATTCCCAAAATGCCCAGTGGGTAAATATTTTTATGTCCTTCCACTTAGATGAGGCTGTTTTAGAATGATGCTGACTCACATGTGGTCTCTCTTGCATACTAATCAACACAGCAATAATTCAGGTCATTGGACTGCTAAGCATGTTCTCTAATGTATTAATCTTTTGCTGTTAACCTGCAGTATCCTCAGTATCCTCCTTCATTCAGAGCAAAGGAACACAATGAAGCAATGGGAGGATGAGGATTGTTAAATTGAAAGTAAGGGATGAAGTTTAGGTTATTTGTATTACAATACATTTAGATGTAGGAATTGAACTCTGATATCCTGAGTCACAGTCCACTAGCTTAAATCACAAGATTGTCCTTCTCCTCTTCTTCTGCAAGCAAAGGAAGCTTGATGACAGTAATGGTCTCTGCAGCACTTATTTGATTATTTACAGCACCAGCATCCTGATTAACCTTTGTCCTGCTTATACATGTTTTGTAGACCCATATAAAGAAGAAAAAGGTCGACATGTGACTTGGAGAAGCAACAACATTGTTTGAAAAAGCATGTTCAAAACCAGCAGCACAACACCCAGTATGAAACTAATTCATCAAATGTCTGCATGAAACATCTGGGGAATCAATTCAGAAATATATATATATATAAATGTATTCACAAATCATTCACACTAAAAAATCAGGGAGAATAGTTTAATGAGTTCTGCACTACAGCTGGGCTGCTTTGCTCTATTTATGTGTGGATATGGTAACTGCCTTTAAAGCTTCTAAATGTAAATGCAAAGCTCTGTATTCAAAATAATCACTTGGGTGATGGTTCTTGTTTATTTTTACATAAGTTAAAGAAATTAATTGCAAAATCAGATCAGAGTGAAAAACTTGTAATTCCCAAGGCAAGGAAAACTATGACTTAGTGTAGTGAAGGTGACAGCACATGACATCACTTTCCATGTGAAGCATTTTCTCCTTAGCTGTGTTAAACAAGAGAGTTAGCTTATCATAAAGAATTTCTACCAAGACTCATTTTACTTTGGTGGAATGATAATACCATTCCTTTCTCTTTCAAATTCAGTGTAGTATTCAATTAAATCTGTTCAACAGGAAGGCCTCTTCTTTGTTAATCATTCAGTGGATGAGTCCATCTCAGCTGGATCTTGCTCTTCTGAGCTGATGAGGCCACTGAGCCAATCTTTTTTTACATTTGTTTTTAATTTAATATTTTCTGTGAGAGGTATTTAGGGAAGTGTATAAATATAAATATAAATATAAATATAAATATAAATATAAATATAAATTAAATATAGTAACTGATGCTTCCTAGGTTTTACAGTTGCCAGCTTCCCTAAATGAAGGAAAGACAATCTTTTAGGGGTGGTCCTGCCTAGTGCTAAAACTGTGTATTAAAAGAAAGAGCTGTTCATTAGCAATTGCTTTTTTGAGAAGAAATCACTGAAATATTTTTAAATATTTACATTAATTAAATTAAATTTAAATCCACGAAATTAATTCATATTATAAGAAAAGATGCCAGTGAGAGACAAATTCTCACTTCTGGTTCCTTTTCCTTCTCAGATCCCAGTCCAGCTCAATTTAGAAGAGAATAGCTTTCTGAGGTTGTATTTCTCCTATAGCTAAATAGGAAACAAAAATGACTATATTTCTAAATTAGATACTTTCATTTTGTCTCAAAATATGATGTATGCCCTGATTGTGATGGTTCAGCACACACTGAACTGTAGAATCATAGGAAAGTGACCCCAAGATGCCTTCCAATCCAACACTTACTACAAAGATTACCTGGCATATCTCAGGTCTGCAGCCAGAGAACTGTGAAAAACTGAAGTTTACCTTTTCCAATTTAACTGCCATCCCACACAAAATGTTTTGTGCTACACAAAGATGCAAGTGAATTAATTCCAGGGTGATGTAAATGTTCCATGAGAACACAAAGCAAAGTTTCCATTCCAACTTCACCTCTTGCATTATGGGCATACATTACACTTAGACATAATATAGGCATATGGACATATGTCATTTTGTGTACATACATCTAAAATAACATTTTCAAGTGGAAACAAAACCATTTGGAGACAGACAATCAAAATGTCCTTTACTGAAATCATTTTTATCCTGTTTTCAAAATGAACTTAAATTAAAATGTATTTGTTCCTATGAGGGACTTTACTTTGCCAAATTCTGACAAGAAAGAGAAATGTTTCCACTCTGAAGACATTTTACAGCACAGATTTGATCTATCCATGGTCTTTTCTAAGTTCACATTTATGGCTGTCTCACAAAGTGCGTAGTTTTGCTTATAGCACCCAGAGTCACTTGTCAGGATATGAGATTCATTGTGCTAGACACTGTGTAACGTGTAAAACAGTGTTAAACTGTCTGGGCAGGATTCAGCTGCCTTTTTACGGGTTCGTAGTGCAATCTGGGACACCCGAGAGTGTCCTAAACATGTCCAGGGGGCCAGGTCTGCAAGATCTGCAGCTTTCAGAAGCAGCAGCTGGAATGACGAAGATACCCCTCTATGCTTACAAGGATGCTGAACTCCTGGTTTTAGGCAACAGATTCCTGCCCTTTACCTTATGAAACAGTCTACAGGAAGCAAGGATTATGGGATTACAGAGTATGCATTTAGAAAACAATTGATAATGCAGCAAGAACAGGAGCAGTAGGAGTGGGCTGACCATGATCCAGTGGTGTGTCACAGTGGGGCACAAACTGGAACACAGAGATTTCCATACAAACATAAGGAAGAAATTCTTTACTGTGAGGGTCACAGAGCACTGGCACAGGTTGCCCAGAGTGTTGTAGTCTCCTTCTATGGAGATATTCAAGTCCTGCCTGGATGCCTACCTGTGAGACCTGATGTAGGGAACCTGCTTTAGCAGGGGTTTGGACTTAATGATCTTGAGAGATCCCTTCCAACCCCTGCAGTTCTGTGATTCTGTAAGATAAAAGAAGCACCAGAATGCTATACCTGAGATGCAATTAGCCTGTTATCCTGTCTCTCACAGTAATCAAAAGTAAATGAAAAACTGAACAAAACCAGGGTACATCTACAGAGAAATTTCCCTGCAATATAGGATTGCAACTGAAGAACTTAATAGGAACTGATTAAATTGCAGTCAAAACCTAGCAAGCCATTATTTTATGAACAGAAAGCTAATGATAAATTGACTGCTTGCTAGGTATCTTGAGAAGAAACAAAAAGTTGGCTTTGCTTAGTATTTCCAAGTATAAAATCCACTGTTAACCTGTAACCTCTATGTTCTGGAGCAGAGCACTCTAATGTTTTGCTAATGGTGACAGAATTAGCAGCTATTAAAACCTCAATTAAGCAGGGCACGTCTAAGAACCTGTCTTTAGCACACAGCACTGAGTAAATCTAAATGGTAACAAGCCACCCAGCTCCAGCTTTCACAGAAGGGTTAGGAAATTCTCTGTCTTTCAAAGGCTTACAACATTTTTATCTGTAGTGGAGCAAGCCAGAAAAAAAATATTCACACAGATATTATTTCTACTTTGGTTAAATATTTCAGTTTTCTTACAGTTTGTCCTTTGGAAGCTCTGAAACTTTAGCAAAAAGATCTCCACACTGAAAATCTTTCAGGGTTTGATAATCATGTTATGGCAAGAATTGTATTTGGAAAATTGTCTCCATTTTCTGAAAATTAAATGTTGGTTTTGGGTTACGAGTTTTTGTAATGTCAAAATAACACCAGGCTCCTCCTAAGAGGCCCTTCAGATTCCATTTTAATTCTAATACTCAAAATACTACGTTAATAATTCTTGTATCTTCTTCACTGGGAAGTTCAAGACTGTAAACATCAAAATATTTTTTTTTAGGAATTGTGTGTCTTTCTGATGGTGACGCACCGTATTCTGAAGACATAATGCTGATATTCTGGTCACAAGGCAAAATATTGACCTTACAATAGGACAGAGTCGAGGGAATGAAAGATGACAAAATGTTCCAGTTTTCTAATATTTCAGGAAAAAAAAAAATTATAGAGAGATATTTATCCTATGTTCAGCAACAGTCCATCAGCACTGATCGTGTTCTGCCTGAACTTGGCTTCATATCACCAGGATCACCAGGGGTTTCATTCTAACTCTGTACCAAGTTTAATTCATAACTGGTAAATGCAGCATACACCTGGATGTCTTGGACGACAAGCTTGGCAGTGTATCACAGAAGCACAGAATTGCAGGGGTTGGAAGGAATCTCGAGGTCAAGTCCAAACCCTGCTAAAGCAGGTTCCCTATAGCAGGTTGCACAGGTAGGTGTCCAGATGAGTCTTGAGTATCTCCATAGAAGGAAACTCCATAACCTCTCTAGGTAGCTTGTGCAAGTCTGACAGTAAAGAAGTTCTTCTTTGCATTAGTATGGAACTTGCCCATTATTCTATTCTTGCTTGCCACCAAAAAAGTCCTCCCCCATCAACATGACTCCCACACTTTAGATATTTACAAACAGTGATGAGATCACCTCTCAGTCTTTTCTTCTCTAGTCTGAACAGTCTGATGTGTATCAGTTTCCTCATATAAGAGATGTTCCAGGCCCCTTATCACCTTTTCCACTTTCCACTGGACTCTTTCTAAAAGACTAAGTAGAATACTGTAAGGTCCAAGTGGCTTCTAAATCTAACCCACTGATGTTCTTACTGGACAAATGGCTTCTTATCAGTACACAGTAGATAAGGAGATAGATAAGGAACACCAAAACTGTCCGTGCTTCAGAGAGGTGACAATCTGGAAATCTGCCTTCTAAAAGGGAGGGAAAAACACCATCAGGGACTGGTGCATGTCAATAATTCCACATTTTTCAGCCACTTTGTGGAAAACGTAGCCCAAGTGCTCCCCAGGAGTGAGGTTAAATATAGGGTTCCTCTGAAGTATGTCAAAATTAATATACAGTTGAAACCATTGTATGTGGTTATATGTTCAAAGGACAACTCCAAACACTGCACTTTTTGATTTCTGGTCTTCTGGACTTTGTTGTACTAGTAAGTAGGCTGGGCTCCTCAGTTTAATTGCATCAGTGTTTTGAAAGTGAATTTCTGTTTCTACCTTTCATATTGTTATGATAGGGCCTGATAATTATCACCCCTGTCATCAGTGGTACATAGAAAGGAATGACAAATGGAGGTCTGATGTTGCTAGGCATTGCACAGTTTCTTCCCTGACAAGAGAACATGATGACCTCAGAAAAGAGAATTCATCAGAGAAAAGTACAGAGAAATTACCAATTAAGGAAATTAAGAGTTATACAAGGAGGGAGTAATGAGAGAAAGGAAAGGGCGACAAAATTGATTAGTAGAGATTCAACCTGAGATACAGTGGCTAAGGCTGAGGAATGTGCAAATAGCCCACCAGCAAGCTTTCACTCCCAGATGTTCAGATGCTCCCCATTGGCACCATTATGGTCTCTTGTCTACCAGTCCCATTGGTCTTGTTGCTGCTCCTCCAAGTTAGATTCTTTGGATGACTCTTTTACAGTTTCTTTCTCCACCAATGCAAATTATGTAAGTCTATGGGGGAAGTATGTGTAGTTTTTTCCATGACAGCAGAGTCTGGACTCTACAATGTAGTGGGAAAATGCACATGGAATAGGAACGTTGGCAGTGCTGTTCCAGAAAGGAGACAGTATCAACTTAAAGTAGACAGTATTAATTGAAAGTGATGAACTTTGCACCAGCAGTACTTGTAATAACCATGCATTTTTAAGTTAAATGTAATATTAACTATAATTGCTATCCCTTTATGAGTACCTGAGCATATAATCTCAGCTACATTTTCCCTTGTTTTGTCTGCAGTGAATAAATAAAGGCAAATAAGAGGACAGGAAGTGAAGGAAAAAGGATTAGCCTGTTGGAAATCAGAAGTAGGGAGGCTATTAATGATGAAAAGTTCCCAAAATACCCCTTTTGCTTCTTGCACTAGAATGTAATCCACACAGCTGCTGAAACACCAGCTTTCTTTGCAGATAACCCACAGGTTATATGCATACAAATTGGTAATATAGAAGAAAGCATTTATTAGAAATTATCATGGCCAGAAGCTCTAAGTCTTTGGACACTGGAATTGAAGCAGAATGAACAGTACAGAGCTTTTTAATAGATTAACCTCTTTTGTAAGTTCATAAACCTCCTTAAGAAAGTGAAGAGATGGCTCTAGGGTGACATCTGTTTCAGAAATGGATGGGATACACATTGTGGAGTAACTCTTACCTGCTATGCAGCAGTTATTGAATCCAGTTACACAAGAAGCTGATGTTTGTATGCATGAATGGCTGCCCTATACAGAGAGAACTCACCTCATTTCTCATTTCTGAATATAGATAGGAGTCCACGAATGTTTTTTTAACTCTTATTACAATGATGTCTATGAAAAGAAAAAGGACTATGAAAAGCTAAAATGCTTTTTTTCCTCCCCAACAAATTTACTGTTAAAAAAAAACCACAGAAGTCAACTAATGTCATAGATGAGGTCATCTGCATTCATGTTTATGTAACAAGTTTTATTATATAACTTGTCCCTAAGACAATCAATAATTGTCTTTGCTCTGCTTCATGTATGACCAAAAACATTGCTTGGCCTTCTCCCACTGATTCCTTGATTGCACTTGGGGGCATTCAAACTTTGCATGGCTGAAAGCAGTCTGGGGAACAGAATAACTGATCTGGCTGAAGATCAAAAGGATCTTGCCTTAACATTAAAAGTAATAAATGAAGACTGTTATTTTCTTTTCTTTTTTTTTTTCTTTTTCTTTTTTTTTTTTTTTTTTTTTTTCCAAAAGGTTATTCAGGGAGATCTTTGGAGAAGACTTGAATAGGAGCTAAGATTTCAGCAAGCCTGGACTAATGTGTTGAGAAACTGGTATGCTGGGAGCAGATTCCAGTTTTGAAGCACTGTGGAAAGGCCTAGAGGAGGCTGACAAGAAGAATGAACTACAGGATTCAGGATGCAGTTTGAGTGAGAGATCCAAGAAGCTCATAAAATATGGAGCAGGATCAGCATATAAGCTGCTTTATACATGTGCAACAGTGAAAGTTTAGGCACTTAACCCTCTTGAGTTAAGCAGCGACTGAGCAGTGGGTTTTGAGGGCTTTAGGTAGCTTAAGGTGCACATATGCATCTCATTCCACCATCAAAAAAATCACAGCCTGTACTAAAGGAAATAAAATCTCATGTTCTTCTTATGTCCAGGCCATCTTGATGGTTTGGAGTTTTATTCAGTCTCCTCTGGCAGGACTTATCAAAACAACAGATCTCTTTGGCTGATTAGTCTGTATTATTTAGAGCACTGTGGCTTCTGAATTCTTCAAACAAGAATGTTAGTTGTGGCTGCTTGTTACAGAAAATGGCATTATTCTGAAAATCTAATATTCTCAGACTTGTCAAAAAGCAGATAGGATACATTTTTCTCTGACTTTTAGAAGGATGAGACACTGTGCTGCAACCCTCCTGAGTTGGACATGGGAAAATGGTGCTGGGCTCCACATGAAGGCCATTTCAGCAGCAGGCCCAAGCATACCTGCTTGCTCACTCCCCTGTATGTCTGCACCATCTTCTTGTCCCCAGGTACTATGACAGCACAGTCTTATCACCAGACATGTGACAGAAATTGCTGTTAACACCTGTGCTTGGCACACTCATGCCTCAGGAGCTAGAAAAGTGTCCCCATGAAACTTAATATTCTTGTATCTGAAATGCCTACAGGAGTCACTTGGGAATTTTACTATACTTCCCTTTCAGTCGTAGTGTATGGAGATATCGTTGCATCTCCTTTTGTGTCAGACTGAAAATGAGAACAAGGTTCCATACAAAAAAAAAAAAAGAAAGAAAAAAAGGAAGTTTACACAGTAACACAAGCTCCAGAGCTATAATAACTACCCCAAGGAAGGTCTCCAAAGATCGAAAAATGAGACACTGCAGAGGAACAGATTATGCCATGTCTGTGTTGCTGGGGTTCATGCGTCCTCTGCAGATGGTGCTGGTTGCTGTTAGAGACAGGATGCTGGGCTGGAGAAAGCTGAGTGTGTTCCAGTCTGACAATTTCTGTGTTCCTAAGACTACCAGATAGAGAAAACATAGCTTATTTATTTAAACGACCTTAATTTTTCCCTTTCTTCCATGCAGATTTAATTTCCTTCTGGAAAGCAGTTACCCAGCTGTGGCTGTGAAACTAGTAGTAAGCGCACAGCTTCGGTTCAAAGGTGATCTAGCATGGCTCATATGCTTAAAATAATAGAGGATGGGAAAGACAGGAATGGGGGTTGGTTATGAAGGCACTTTTGGTGTTTGAAGTGATCATCCAGGGAGTACATCAGAGTCGTCAGAGTGAAACAGCAAGTTCTGTTCTTCCTCAAATCGTGCCTTCACAAAACAGACACAGAAAGCTTGTTTCTTCTGTGAAGAGAAAGCCAGGAAAAAAGCCTAAGTAGCTGCATGCAAAATCATTTCAAAGCTAATTTCACCCCTTCCTGTGTAACACTTTCACTTTCCTTAATAACAGCAGAATGGGATCACATAAAACTTTATACTTTTAAAATTATCACTCTTGCCTTTGAAACTGAAGGTTAGATCTTCTGGTGAGGAGAATTGAAACAGATACATTGATTGAATGAGGTTAGACCAGCTTGCACAGACCAAAGCTCTGGCACTAGTTCCTTTTTATACAAAAGGAAATGCATGTGGAAAATCTGGAAAATCTCAGTGGCCAAAAATGTCCTTCTTGCAAGCCTTGCTATTGAATTCTGAGAGCAGAAATCTCATGTGTAATCTCCTGTCCTTTCATTCCTTTCATTCCAAGGAAAGTTAAAGTAAAAAAAATTGAGGATCTATTGGAACAACAAGGCCAAGCATTACACTGTCTTGTTTCTTTAGAATCATTTTGTTTGTTTGTTTTTCTCCTTTCCCCAGCAAACTGTTGCATAGTTGCAACAAGAAATCAGAATGTTATGTCTGTGCATGATGGGTACGAGAGGGCAGAGTTCAGACTGAATCCCAGTGCTCCATCGATGTAAAACAAGGCCACGTTTGGTAGTCAGCAGAGCCATGTAGCTGAATGGAGTTGGGAGAGTGGAATATTCATGACTGCATGAGGGGTAAGGTGAACATTATAGGATAAAGGGGAAGATCATTTTGCTACTGCATAGGATGTATTGTGAAATGCATGAGACATGTATAAGAACACAGAACAGAAAGGATGGAACAGTCTGTAAGAATTATTGATCACCTTGTAAAGGGCAGAGCCAGTGTCTCGTGGAGAGCACAGGGACTGCCTGTGCTAACCAGCGTGCTACCAGATACACGCAGGCACAATCCAAGGACGGCAGGAATGAGGGATTGTTCTCCAAAAGCATTAAGGTCAGGGCAAACCTGCTGTAAGTCTATCTGCACACAGAAACCGTGGCACGGTTACATGGCACTGAAATTTATCCCAGTGGCAGAGAACAGGACTTGAGTCTTCCTATTTCAAGTTTCCAGGTAGCCATAGATTCTTCCCAATAGATGGGAAGAAAGAGGCAACACATGCATGCAAAGAAAAGCAAAATTTCCACCTGAGAACTCATAAATTGAGAAGATTGAATTAACAAAAAATTGCACATATTAATTAATTAAGCTGGGATAATGATAAATATATATGTACTGCATGCATCTATGTGTGTGTGTGTGTATGCATTTTCCTGCAGCCCTCTCTCCTACTTCTTGCATTCATAATTTTCCTGAATTTCACACTCTTTGCTGTGAGTAGCTGACAAATCTTCCTCAGGCCAAAGCACTGCTATGTCTCACACAACACCAAACAGTATTTGAGAAATAGTGATAGTTCTATCAGTTCTACCTTGGCAATAAACTTTGAAGGCAAATCTGGGATCTTTAACAATAAAAGAAGGAACAAAATGTCAGTTATCAGCATTCCATGAGATTTTTACATTGCCTGCACATTTAGGATTAATGCATAGTACAGAGAACTACTGGTTCTATCACCAGTATGCGTATACACATAGATTGACATAGACATACACATAGATTAACAGGAGCAAAGTTCCACTTCCCTCAGAATTTACATATCAGGAGTTTCTGAATCACTTGTGTATCACTAGGTTAATCAATTATAGCAATTTCAAAGGATTGGATGAGCCCAGGTGTTGCTCTCTCACAAATGTCCTTAAGAGCATCTCTGCTATAGCTGATAGAGACATAAATCACAGTGGAGCTGATGCCTTGGAGGGTTTAGTCTCAAACTCTTCTAATCAATCTAAACTTCAGTTGACAATGTCCAGACACCCCAAACACCACACTGCTGTCTGCTGCTGTGCACCTTCCATCATTACCATTTAATGAGGCAGCAGTCCAGAATTATACATCCGATTTTGCTCAATTAAGTGTGGCTTCAGAATCACTGAGAAGGAATCCATTTTCTGCTCAGTACTCCAAGAGTTTTATCAGTGAATGCATCATGTCCCAAAGCACAGTGCTACTGGGCTATAAAATATTCCAATGTCTTATTAATAAGTTAATTGAATCCATTGTAATTTTCCTAGTACTCATGCAGCTCACTTTGTCATTGATTGACAGAGATGAATTTGAAGATAGTTAAGAGTTTCACAAGCAGATGAACATCTATATCTGAATTATCATGAAAGAGGAATAGTTAATAAGGGACTGCAATAATCTTTCATTAGAAAATTTAATGTAGTAACCATTGCAAACTTAATCCTGTACCTAGCGACAAAGAAAGGATTTCTATCTACAGGATCAATGCAATTTTGATTCAAAAATGTCTGCTTTTTCGTTTTCGTTTTCGTTTTCCTTTTCCTTTCCCTTTGTCTTTCCCTTTGTCTTTCTCTTTGTCTTTCCCTTTCCCTTTTCCTTTGTCTTTGTCTTTTTTATTTCCCAGAAGCCAGGAAACTGCAATCAAGTGAGACAATGTCCAGAGGGCAAGAGAAAAGTTGGTAAATGTCAACTGCAACTAAACCATCTTCTTGGTGGGTAACACATTTAAATCCAAGGTAGATGAAATATAATCCAGAACTTAAGGGTTTTTCATGGTTTGAGTGGTATTGCAGGCACGTCAAAGCTTCCAAAACTTGCACAGGGATCTGTTTTTTTCTTTAGCATCTCACCACTTCACGTCCAGCATCATGATGCAGTCACATCTGTGTGACACCTTTGTTACTGCTTTGGGACAATGTTCTGTATCAATCCTTCATTCAGGGAAATAACCCAGTACTTGGTTCTGACCATGCCACACATGTGAGAGCTGTTTCTGTATGGTGTTTCCATTGCATGTTGCTTTTTAATGTTTGTTTTACAGTTATAGAGCAGGTCATTACTCCATCCATTTCTGTGACTCAGCACTCACTGGCACAAGTTGCCCAGAGATGTGGTAGATGCCTGATCCCTGCAGATACTGGAAGTCAGGCTGGACAGGGCTCTGAGCACCTGATAGAGCTGTAGGTGTCCCCATTCACTGCAGGGAGAATTGGACCAGATCACCTTTAAGCGTCCCTTCTAACTCAATCAATTCTGTGATTCCTAAAATTCTGCCATCAAGAGATGACAAAGTCAAGGCATCAACTTTAGTAAGTGCCAGTAGAAGCCTAAAATCACACCATTCATCATATATTCCAAAAAAGATAGTTAGAAACTGAGTGGGATGAGAACACTCAAGGTCTCACACAGCCACTTCTGGCTAACAGAGAGGTTGGGAATGAAGAAATGAGCAGTGGAGGAGACAAACTGCCCAGAACATCCCCAGTAAGACTCCTTTTCCTGGACTGTAGGTTATGGAATTACAGTTCATGCCTGGAGAACTTGAGTTCAAAATGTTCTATGGGACATTAAAAGTAAAAAGAAAAGAAAAATCCCAAATATTTTTTCACACATGTTCACAGAGAACACTGAAGTGTATTGGTTATTTCAATAGTGCTGATTTAACAATCCAAAGCAAACTAATTCACGCCTGGCTTCTGTGCATCTTCCAGACTGTTTTGCAAACAGCAAAAAGAACAGCTAATGAAACAACTCTGCTGGTTCTCTCCTTTCTTATATTAGTTATAGAGTCTCTTTTAATACAGGTGGTGAGATTAATTCAGTGAGTACTACTCTAGACAGTACTGAGTCTTGTGGAACTGAATTAAATCCATCTTTTGGTTTGGTTTGTGTAAGGATAAGGCAGGACTGTTGTACTCATAGCACAGTGATCTCCTATCTAGTAGTATGGGACCACATCTCTCCAGAAAGATTCTTATACCTCACCTTTACTTTGGAAATTGAAACTACCTACAGGACAGGAAAGACTGATTTAACTTTGAAGAGTTATTTATTTGTGTAAACATCTGCAGAGTCTGCAGATCACTGTGGTAGGACACACCAGAAAACCCACTCAATTTACACCACCAGGATGTCCATTTTCTGCTTATAACATATTACACTGTAATTCATTATCTCCAAATTATAAGAAAGCTTCCAGTCTTCTGCTTTGAGGCCAACTATTAACTTTATTGATCAAATAAATAAATGAACAGCTAAGTTGCCATGGAGTATGTATTGTTTATATTTTGAGGACAGTTCGTCTCAAGTTAAAGCATAAACTTGATACACTGCTAGTTGCATAAAACTGAAGAGTTGTTTCTCTACTTTCCCAGGAAACCGCAATTCTCATAGAAATTAAGAGCTATAACTGTAGAACAGGCACTTGGAAGCTTTGGATGCACAGATACAAATTTCCTTTTTTGGAAAGAAGCACCAGTTGGGGACTTATCTTCTCAAATATCATTCTGTACTAATTTAGTCAGTCTTCAAGAAAGATCAACTAAAAAAAACAGAGGGAACATTTTGAGAATAACTAAACAACACCTGATCTACCAAGGCTGACTTTCCATTACTTTCACTTCACTTTTCCTTCCGGTTATCTCTCACATCATCCCTGGGAGTTGGCTTTTCTAATCTGAAAGCCCAATGGTCATAACCAAGATATGACTTCTGTCCTCATACAACAGCATCCTGTTCAGGTTCCTTGTATGACACCTTATCTTGTAAGTAAATGCTATGAGTAAACTTGCTTTCAACACTTCCCTCAGAAGAGTGAGTTAGATAAAACCTTAAAAAAGAGAGAGAGAGAGAGAGAGAGAGAGAAACACAGAAACATTTTCTTTTTGATATAAAATTTGGTGTCCCATAAGGAATTTAAATTAATTGGAATCATGAGAACATTATTTCTGTGGGAATACATTTCAGTGCATATTTTAAGGTGCAAAACAGAGTATATCTGAAGGGAAGCTTTTTTAAATTTAATTTAATTTAGGTGTGCATTCTTTCCGCTGCTGAATTAAAGGAAGGATACTGGGCTCTTTGTATTCTTTTCAAAGGTGTTTTAATTCAAGATCCAAATTCCCAGTCTCTGAACTGTATATTTCTGCACGTTTAAATTAGTTCACAACATTTCTGTTAAAAAGATTAGTATTACTCAGAATCCTGTGCTGAGCCATAGATCTAAGGACTGGCACACAGCTTTCACAGGCCACAATACCAGGCAAAACCTTGAGCTCTGTTCCACAGAAGCCCGTCCTTTCATCATTAGCATGCTTCTAAAGCCGTTTCACTGACCCAGTCCTCCAGCCAACAGCCACGCATGACATCTTGATACATCACTAGGCAAGAAACTCCTTCCAGCAGGCTCCATGAGTGAGGCCAACCTGCCTTAGGGAAGAGGAAGGAGTTCAGTTGTCTGGATACAAGCTGTTTCCTACCTCTTGTTTTCAGTGCTAGAGAATGGGACCAACCCATCTTATCTGACTGTTCTAGGTATGTCCATGTAGGGTCAGTTACGCAAGTTTAGTAGGCGAGACAGAGCTCAGTCAATTTGAATATAAGCCTATTACAGGTGATTCACTAATCTCATAAAAATGCAGGAAGATAATAGGCATCTCCAAAGGACAAATCAAAGAACTGAGAGCAAATGCTTTGGGATAGACAAAAGAAGGATTGTGCCATCTCTCTTATGTAAAGGGATGTGAGATCTGATTGTTCCTGAAGTCTTGACAAGAGCTATAGCAACAACCATTTGTAATGAATTAAGAGGCATTTCTTTATCCATGGTCACAAAGTCACTGACAAAGAGATGCATTCCACTTACTGCCTACACACCCCAGAAGATTTATCAGAGTGTGGAACATATCCCAAAGCACAGCACTAACAGGCTTTAAAACATCCTGATGTCTTATTAATAAGTTAATTGAATTCCACTGTAGCACTCTCAGTATTAATGCATCTATGCTTGTCACTGACTGATAGACAGAGATGAATATGGAGATATTTTAATGTTTCTTACATGAACGGATGAACATCCATATCTCAATTATCATAAAAGGAGAAAAATTATTGGAGGAGTGAAACACAAATGAAAAGGAAGTTGATATGGTAACCATTGCAATCAAAGTTTGTTTTCCGTGACGTCAGAAAGAAAATGTGGGTTGACTTGATGAGGACTGGAATCAAAAGCTACAGTTTATGGCAGCAATTAGCCCTGAAATTATTTTACTAGGAGACTGACTGTTCCTATGCCTTTGTCATCTGAATATCTCAAAGAAAGAGAGAGGAAGGCTGAATGGCTGAGAAATGTGCTACTCTGACTACAGTAGGCTTTCTCCATCCTGCTTTTGTGGTGAGTTTGTAGCAGCTTATGGTCAGTTCAAGGATCTACTCTGATGTCCTCCAGTACACAAGCTATCGGATATTTCTCTTGGATATCTGTCTTGAGTCCAAAAAAAGTGACTGACCCAAAAGCAAAATTTAATCGCTCGAGGAATGAAATGCAATACACAAAGGCAAAACCAAGATACCAGACAATTCTAAAATGACCCCTTTCTTATGCTGGTGAGTGGTGGAGTAAGGGCTGCTAGTAGTCCCCCCAGTCAAATAATAACAAATTATAAAACCTCCCTTCAAGTAAGCAAAAGAGCATTCCCCTGGCAATTCACCCATGTAACTTCAGAGAATATATCAAGCCATCAAAACCTTATTGTCAAAGTGATTCAAGGCTCTTGAGGAACTCTTTTCTTGCCGAAAGCACATCTACACTATGAAATGTAGGAACTAGATTGAGCTTCTGAGCCACAAGCAGAACAGCCATGAGAAAAAAAAACTCATCATCCAGCAAAGTCATTTCAGTAAGATGTATGTACTGCTCCTGAAATTCGGACAAATACCTCATCATCCTTGTCTCCTGTGATATTTAGACAAGCTAACAGCTTCTGTACTCTTACTTAGTGATCCCATACATCACTGCATCCTGCTATGGAGTAGTGCATTTCATAAATGCAATAAAGCCAGGCCCAGAACTGGATTCACCATCTGTAAGTTGGTTGTCCCCCCAGTTTGTTCCTTTTGTCAGTCTTGTCTTGTGGTCTTTTTTTGTAGCTAAAGATAAAAGCTTTGGTCTCTTTCTGGCTTTACTCTGAGTTGAGCTTCAGTCATCTGTTTTAATGACAGGGAACACTAAATCCCAGGCCCCACCTTCCTGTAAATTCAAATATTTGAACACAGGATAGTTTAAAATTTACATAAACTCCTCACATTTACAACAATTTCTTCTCAAACTGTGCATTGACGTCTGCTATGGGCCTTCATATACCCTTCATATACCCTTCATATACCCTTCATAACTATGTATTTGATGATCAGACTTGATCTTAAGGGCCTTTTCCAACCTAAATGATTCTGTGATTCTACTCTCCAACTTGCAAAGCACCTTATAATGTTAGCTTCATCATCTTCCAGATGACAGTTCAACAGCACATGTTACACTGCAGCAAGTTCAAAGAACTTCTTCAGTTTATTCCTATACGGAAGTAGCATTGTGCTATGAGCTATGGTAGCTGGAGGAGACAGAGAGGTATTTTGATTTAGGGAATCAGTTTCTTCTTTTTTTCCTTTGCTGATGAGTGAGAGAAAGCAGAAAGTATTTCTTCCTCACAAAGTCTAGTTCTGCCAATTTTAACAAGGATATGAAAAGAAGACAACCAAACCAGATTCATCCTCTGCTCCTCTCCACTCTGGCTCACAGTGAGATGTGCTGTTACACTAAGAGGCAGAAAACCCCCCACACAATGGTATGATGAGGGAGAAGAGTGCATGGAAGGATTTACTTACCAGAAGATAATTTCCCTCAGAGATGTGTTAAAAACTGCCCATAAACCTCAAGGTGGTGCCTATGTTCCTGCTGACTTTCTCATGTTTTGGATGCAGGGAAATGTTAAATATTTTCATGGAGAGTTACAAACTCCTGGAAACTGAGCATGTCACTTATTCTTTTCCCCTCGTTCTCCACATCTCACTTCTGAGCTGAAGAGCAAAATGTGAGCCCTCCAGTGGCCAAAATAATGTATTTCCAATTACGTGTTTGATCATAGTGCACCCTTCAAGTGCTACTGCAGCTCAGAGAGGTATTCTCCTATGCACTACAGCCATGGCTATGGTCTGGGAACACAAGTGGCAGGCTGACTTCCAATGAATACATGAAAAGTATTGGAAGGACATGATTGCTCAGAAAGCATAAATAAACATCGAGAGTATTGTAGCAAAAAATTCCACTGCATTTGTAAAATACATTGGGAACAGCCTCTGGGCCTGTGTTCCAGTACAAGAAAAAGAGATTTTCATTGTATTACCAGACAACAGACAAAATTATCTCCTTTAAATGCTCTTCCATGTTTCCCCTCCAAGTACATTGATTATTCAGCATCCAAAATGTGCTTAGTGCTCACAGGATATAGGAAAGCATTTGCCTTTATCCAGAAGCATTACTATTCAAATTAGACATTCACAGAGAAGAGGAACGATAGATGATAAATTAACAAATATCCCCATGTAGCTGCTCTGTGACAAACCTGTTCCTCTGCCTCTTTCTTGACAAATCACCTTTTCCAGACTCACTCCCAGCACCCATTCAGCAAAAACAATAGAGCGTGAGACAGAGGTTTCCTGGTATGGTTTTCAAAGCTCTGACTTTCTGCTCCAATGACCATTATTCCAGTGCCAGCACATACCATGGACTTATAAAGATGAGTTTTTAAAGTTGGGGCCCACAGTATGGTGCTGTGGCATGGCATTTCATTCACTGCAACTGCACAGTTTGGACAGAAGGGAGCTTTGCACTGAGTGCACTGCTAATCCCAGCAGAAGACATCACAGCCTCTAGTCAGGAAACTGCAAGATTTATTTGTAGTTGCACCTCTGCCACGCACTCAAGAATTTAGAGATAGGTACATGAGAATGAAAACATAGGCTAATTATTATTATTAATGTTACCTTTCAGGGTTAATGGCTGTAAAGTAGACACAAGACTGAAAAGGCTAGATGTTAAAAGATTGTCTTTTGATCCAGAATTATTAGCTCCCAATCCTTTTAAGGTTGTACTTTCGCTACAGTTTCCATCGTCTTAACTCATTTTTTCATCAATGCAATTACAGAGTATTTCAAACTACTTTTCTAAAAACCAATTACATCTGATTAGGAAATGCCCTGATTTATCTCTTTTTTTTTTAATGAAAACTCAGAAGGAAAAAAAAAAAAGAAAGAATAAGTAACACATCTAAAGACATATCTGTTTTTTAAAACATTAAAATGGAGGTAGCCTTTTAATATGTTACCTTACACTTTGACATAATTGAAGCTGGCTGTGTCAGTAACATAGTAGTGGATTTGAATAACAGTGGATTTACAAACACAACTCTACGTTGTGCTATGTGAGAACAGCATTATAGTTATCTCTACCGTTTATTATTATTATTATTATTATTATTATTATTATTATTATTATTATTATTATTAATGTGTTTCCATGGTCAGGGCAGAAACTAAGAGTCAGTGCTTGAGGTTCTTGTGGCTCTGACAATGACTTGCCACATCAGGTAAGACGGGGCCAGACCATGAACAGGCACTCAACTACCCTGCCTCTTCATTCAAGGACGACATCTCCACGGATGCTTCAGCAACCTCCAGGATGAGGTCCACCAAGCCCAGGGAGATACATACAGACCTCTGAACAAGGTAAAGAAAGGCATTCAGGAAGGTGATTAATCCATTGTCTTTTCTTTTTACGACCATACTGTTATTACAAAGCTACAGCTGGGACCATATGTCTTCTGTGGTGACAAGCATTTGCTTCCACTACTGACAAAGATCCTTTTTAGCACTTGCATGGTCCCATACACGTGGCTGTGAACACAGTGAGCATGTTCACACTGCAGTCAACAGCTTAGCATGGGACTATCGAACCATAACACCTGAGTGACCAGGTTCAGAATAGCTGGACCACCCCATCAGACTTACCAATCCAAGGCAGCACTAGTTGAGCCTCATGCTGCTGTAGATGTACTTGGAATCATGAATCAGGACCTGCCGTTCCAGACTGTGAAAAAACAGATTGAAGCACAGACTCTGTCTCAGGGAAATTACAATGTATAAGTAAGAGAAACGAATGGACCCAGATGCATCACTGCTGTGAAAGATATTAAGAAATGAAACTGAGCAATTGGCTCAGTAAAAGAGCATCATGCAGTATTCGTTTACATATATATATCTTTCACTTAAGAAATCTTAATGGTCTTTGAGGATTTCCCAGTGTATCATGTTAACAACTGTAACAGAGACTTAAAATACCAGTATGATACTAATGGTATTTTAAATGCAATTTCTTTCTATTCAAGCACTCAAGCTTCTCTGACAATTCTGATTGAGCTCTTGAGGTCTGATGGTACAGAGGGGAGCAGAGAGCATGGAAATTCCACTTCTGGTTAAGAACTTCACAAAATCAGCAATGACAGCTCTGATATCTCTGACATATTTTGCATCACGCTGTTGAGATCAAAACATTTCAATTTTTCCACCTTTTAAATTATATCATAAAAGATGTACAATATATTTGCAAATAGATAGTATGGAATATTATGAATGTAATACACTAAAATAAAACTATGTACAGTAAAATACAAAAGTTAAAACAAAAAAAGTGATTATTCTCCCCCCACCCAAAAGAACTGAAAAAACTATCATTTTTTCTGAAAAGGTATGTTTGCATACTATGAGAGGGTTTTTTTTATTTTTTTCATATAATGTTCCTTTGAAATCAACACTACCTTATGAAGCATTTTCACACTGATGAAGCTGAATGCTTTTATAGAGAAACGGTTCAATCAGTTTCTCTTTCCAATTAATCCTCCTTTCTAGCTCTATTATCTGAGTCACAATCTACAATTTCAAGCAAGATAGTGGTAATAAAATACAGAGAATTTGTGGTTTCCATGGGATTTTAAGATACACTTGTGTCTAATACACTGAGCTGAAAAACTACAGGCACAGATGAAGCAACAGATAACTGCATGACTGAGCAGTCCGCAAAGAAAGGGAACAGCAAGGGAGATGCACCTGTCATGGAGAAGGCTTTGCACCATTAGGTATTATGCTTTCATTTCATTTTCTATGAGCTGTTCTTATTGTGAATGCAATAATTTAAATAAATTATGTTATTGCACAGCGTGGACTTAAAGAATGATTGTGAATCTTTAGAGAACAGACAGAAAGGGTTGTGTTGTTTTTAAAAAGAAACCAAGTCCCTGCAATTAAAAAGTATGTAATTTTCACTTTCAGATTGTTAAAATTAGGAAATGAAACATCAACATGTAGAGTTTCTCTGCAGCATGCCATTTAAACCTGGTGTCCAGCTTCCCAAAATCCAGGCTGCTTGCACATTCTGCAGCCTTGTCCAGCTGCTTAGTAGGCAAGAGATGCCACAGCCTACAACAGTGACTGGAAGTACAGCTTCAGATTTTGGCCATCCAGCAGCAGAGTCCCATAAAAGGACAAGCTGGTGATGTCAGCAAGGACTCTCTGCAGCTCCCTGACAGGAGGTTGTAGTGAGGTAGGGGTCAGCCTCTTTTCCCAGGTAGCAGAGGTAGGATGAGATTCAATGGCCTCAGTTTGCACCAGGGAAGGTTCAGGTTCACTATTAGTCAGCATTTCCTCTACAAAAGTGTGATAGGCACTGGAACAGGTTGCCCAGAGTGACGGTGCAGTCACTGTTCCTAGAGGCGCTCAAGAACCATGGAGATGTGGCACTGAGTGATGTGTTTAATGGGCATGGTGGGGATGGGCTGGCAGTTGTATTGGATGATCTTATGGTCTTTTCCAACCTTAATGATTCTGTGATCCTATGGTTCTGTGACTGGAGAATTAAGTTTCAAGATCCTGCCTTCTAACAACCTGAGAAAAAAAGAAGCAAATTAATGAGGGTTTTTGGAGTGGAACTTAAAAACAAAACAACAGCAACAACAAAATCTAAGGAAGTGATTTACTGTTCAAGTGATACTGTCCTTTGCCTTGAGCTAATCCTAATGACATTTGAGTGTCTTCCTGTTCAGTGAATCCTAAAACAAAACTTCTGAAAGGTCCTGGCCTTAACATAGCCATTCTTCATAAGTAATGGTGTAGTTTATCACTGCATTCCAACCAAATTTTACCATGGACAATTTTATCCTGCTAAACATCACAAGCAGCTACTTTCTGGCTTAGTTTTCTGCCCATTATTGCTGTCTCACTTCTAAAACAACTGCATTTCAGCAGACTCAGGTTGATCTCAAAATTTACACACAGCCTAAGTGCAGCCATGTTCAAAAGAAGAGCACATTTTCAGGAAGCCAGTTGCAGTCATGCACGTTATCTCTGGAAGACACTGAAAAGATTTTACCTTCATGAATTGTGAGTTGTGCTATTGAAGAGCAGGCAAAAAAGAAAAAGAAAAAAAAAAAAAAAAGGAAGAAAGGAAAAATATCAAAGTGGGAAAGAGATTATGGCTGGAACCTTAATGCATTTAATTTGGAATTATACTAAATCCAAACAGAATTATTTCATTATTACCAGCTTTTATTGGAATATTCTCTTGGTAACAGACTAATTTTAATGAAATTGCATATTAGAATTCAGACTAGGAAGAAAATGCAGATTCTCTTGAATATATATATTCACTGATAATTGTTACCTAGTGAAGAAAAAGGAGGAAAAAAAAAAAAAAGAAAAAAAAAAAAAGAAGATATAATTAAACTAGAATGTAATGAGTTTTGTAACTTCAGTGACTTTTGAAAGAGTGTGACACATTTGGTACGCCTATAGGGACTGAAGGAGAAATGACTTTGTGTTGCAACTCTCGTAGCCCATCAAGATTTAAGCCAAACACGAGTTGCCAACCATATTGCATACAGTGCTGTGAAAGATCAGCCACAAACACTGCACTTTCCTCCTGAAGCATCTCGATACTCAAGACTGGGAGCATGCAATGTATATGAAATCTATACCTCACACTGTTTCTTAAAGAACTGGAGGAGTGATGAGGGAGTGGATGAAAGAGCAGTTGGCACAATTATCCTGAGTGCCATGCAAATGTGCTATCAGGAAACACTCAGCAGTGCTGCTGAGTCTCACTGCAGGCACAACTGTGCCACTTACAAAACCTTGTATTATGAGGCCGAAGACTGGATTGCTTTAATAGCTCATTTTTTCCCCTCCTTGCTTTCATCTTCTAACTGAAACTGTTGCCTTATACAGGGTGCTTATTCCCTTCTAGTTCTGCTAAAAAGAGTATACCTCGCATTCTCGGGAAATCACCAGAATGCTTTCCAGGTGAAGGAGAGGTTCCCAGGTTTTTATGTTTCCTTCACTCAGTCAGATACAGAGGTGGCCAGAAAAGAAGGTAAGCTCCCTGTGAACAATTGAAAACTGTCTTATCAATATGGACATGCTTTAGTGGGTGAGGTGCTGATGGGCTGATGGTTGGACTAGCTGACCTTAGTAGTTTTTTCCAACCTTTAATATCCTATGATTCAATGGATACACTGTTGAGATAAAGCCTCACTTTGCTGTGTGGGTTCTCCACATCTTTCCTCAAGCTCAGTTTGCCATAGCCGTGCTTTCATTTGTATCCATGATGTGGTTCTGAAGCAAATATCCAAATTTTCTCAGCATGTTGTTCACACAAAGAGCAGTTTTGGTGTAGGCAGGATAGGAACTTGCAGAAGAAGCCAAACCAGAACTCTTCAAATTTTTCAGACTGGAAGAGGGGAGATTAGATTGGATATAAGGAAGTTTTATTGTAAGTTTAGTGAAGCATTGGAACATGTCCCCAAGAGATGTAGTAGAAGCTCTGTCCCTGGACACACTCATGGTCAAGCTGGACAGGGCTCTGAGCACCCGATCTAGCTGTAGGTGTTCCTGTTCATTGCAGGAGAGATGAACTAGATGATCTTTAAGGGTTTCTTCCAACTCAAATGATTCTATAGTTCTATGATTCTATGATTCAGATGCAGATTAGATGTTTCCTCACTCTATCCATCAGGGATAGTCTGAACAGTCTTGACAGTCTGAACCCCCCACAGGTCCTTCAAGTAAGATCACATCAAATGCGTCGTGGATCCAGTTCAAAAAACTAAAACTTCTCTGTGTAAACCCACTGACCTGGATTTACTGTAGATGAAGCAAGCAGAGGATAAGTCAATGAATGAAAAGGAAGAACTTGCAAACCAAAGAGGGAATCAAATCATCTCACAGTCACCTAAGCCAATTATATTTCTAAAGAAGAATCAATACAGAAAATAAAAAATTATGCTTGCTAGCTGAAACCTGAGCTACGGAATAAAGAAAGAGGGACTTCTCAAAAACATAATTAGAATAACATGTTCTCCTCTGTTTTATATCTGCCCCAATTTTCTCTTATATTATTTCTGTCTTTCCGGCTTCTTCTTACAGTAACCTGAGAGTCCTGCTGTATTATTGTTTCACCCTACTAATTCCAGGTTTTATTTATAATGGGTTATTTAAATGATTTTTTTTAGCCTCTTCCAGATGAAAGCAACACAGTGTGATAAAAACCATCCAGAAAAACAACAGGTGATGTTCTACCAACAAGCCCTTAATTTTGTCCTGCTGCGTGTATGTAGCACCTTCTCCCCATTTATGATTAAGGGCCTTTGCAGGTAGCTGTTGGAAGCTACAGTCATCAAGGACACAAGTGGAGAATGTCGCTGCGGGAATGGTAAACCTGCAGTGTTAACATTTGGAGGTATTGAGTCCTTTAGGGTAGGTTACTGTTTACCTGAAAGTGCTTACTGGATTACCCTCCAGAGAACGTTAACATCACAGGTCCCAAAGATGCATGGCAAATGCATGGCGACAGACAGTCCCATGTGTTTAGGGCTTCACTGAATCAGGGATCATTTTGGGATTGTTTAGTCTGGAGAAGAGGAGGGTCAGGAGAGACCTTATCACTCTCCACAACTACCTGAAAGAAGGTTGTGGTGATGCAGGAGTCAGCCTCTTCTCCCAGGTAACAGCAGTAGGATGACAGGGATAGGCCTCAAGTTGCAGCAGGGGAGGTTCGGACTGAATAGATGGAAAATAATTCTTCTTCAGAAGTGTGGTGATGCACTGGCAGAGGCTGCCCAGGGAGGTGGAGCAGTCACCATCCCTGGAGGTATTCAAGATCCATAAAGATGTAGCACTGAGGGACTGATGAGTGGGCATGATGGGGGTGGGCTGACAATTGGACTAAATTATTTTAGGGACCTTTTCCAAACTTGACGATTCTGTGATTACATGACTTTATGATTTCTGATATATGTAACTTCAAAAGCTGTGACTGAATACGAGAAACCTCTGTTGTCTTATTGTCTGTGAGGTCAGCTTAAATGATCCTTCTGATTTTAGAGAAATCTGATTGGACATAGAGGAGGCATCAAATGGAAACTTAAACTTTCCAGAAGAAAAAAAAAAAAGCCTTAGAAGGAATAGCATTGAATCAGAAATTTATCTGAGTATATTGACTTTGAGTATATGGCTTTAAGTGAAAGAAAGTGCATTTAAAAATCCAGTTATCATCCTCTTTTCTCCCAAAGAAAGAAAAGTTCAGAAAGAAAAAAAATACTTTTTAAACATCTGCTTAGATGTTCAGGATCAAAACCTTCTCTGTGTTTTACACAGACGAATCAAAAGGAAAAAAAAAAGAAAGCACTGAAATTATTAGAAAGGAGAAAAACACTCAGAGCTCTTCCTCCCCACTCCATCAAACACAGGGAAAAAGGAGACAGGTGTCTATCTGCTCTATTCGTACATATTGCAACATGACTAAATACAGGAGTGCTGCTGGCAAGATGACATCTAGGCAAATTGCCCAACAGATGGTACAACCTATTAGTGAAGAAACTTTGTAAAGGATAACAAACCAGGAAGTGCAGACCTTTTCATATTTCAAGGCAGGTGCTCTGCAGGGAGGTTGAACCCACTGAAATGTGTGAGTTACTTCTCACTTCTTAGCTCTATCTCAAATTATGAAAAGTGCTTACCTCTGTGTTCCAGGGGTGCTTCAAATGTTATGCTCAGGGTTTCAGGCATATCTGAGGTAAAAGAAACATAAGACAACACACCTGTGATGTAGGTGATTAGGGAAAAGACAGCTGAGGATTTGTTGCTCTTCTCTTATTGTTGCTTTCTTCAATGCAATGGGATAATTCCGTTTCCCTTTCTCATGGAAAAAATGATGAGAGAAATCTAAGATCTGGATGGTGTTCAGCTGTAAACCTTATAAGACAGAAAAATTCCTCTGAGATCAGTGAAATGGTGTTGATTTCTGCCAGTTGAAACCCCTTTCCACTCAAAGATGAATGATTTTCTGAAAAAGTTGGATTTTTCAATATTCTTTTCATAGAACTGGCTGGGTTATCCTCACCAGAGCTATGAGGCTGTGAGCCTCTAATTACTCTCATTCATTTTATACTGTAACTATAGGTGCAAAGAAATCTTGGTAGTAGTTTGCTCACAGTTTTTTTCTTCTCTGGCCTTTATATATAAAGCAGAGCCAAAAAAAAAAAAAAATCATTTCTTTGTAAAAATGAATATTGAATACACTCTAAAAGCAGTGGAAGAACCTGCCAACCCTGAGTACGTTCATACTGCGGCCAGCCAAACCTAACAATGCACAAACAAAAAGCACTGAACACAAGAAACGCGGCTCAAGCCTATGTGATATTATAATACAAGCAACAGCGGTCTGGCACAAAGTGTTTTGTTGCTGTTGGCTAAAGGTTCTTTGAGTCTGCGTACTCCTTTCTCCAAAAGAAAAAAGAAAAAAAAAACAAAACACAAAAAACAAAAATGCTGTGGATGAGAAATCATTGTTGCTTTGTTTGTTCTCTGGTTATACACTCAGAAAGCCAGAGATTGCTCCGCTATTGATTCAAGCAGCCCATTCTCAAATCTTTTCCTTAGGAGAGCACTCATTACTCACCTAACTATTCTTGCCGCAGCAAATTTTATTCTGAGCAGCATCCAACTAGGACAAAGCAGAAGGAAATTTTAAAAGTCTATGTATCCCAGCTTTTATTCCGCTGACTTCAGTGGTACCTCTTGTGAGCTTGACCTATGATTTGTACGTGTTTAATTTAAGGTGAGATATATAAATTGTGTAAACTCTGATTTTATACGTATTTATAAAATATGTGTGTAATGAACGTCTGCCAGCAAACTTGAGTTAGCCAGCACGAATGGCTCTGACTCTCCTCTCACTCTCTGAAGTTTACAGCAGTTGCTCCACTGGGCTCATCTCAGGTGCCTCACCTAAGTGCTGCTAAAGCATCTCCAGATGAAACTCTAGCCTTTTGCTTTCTGTGCACAGAGCTGAGAGCAAGAAGGACAAAGCCCCCAGATTGCTGTACAAGGGCTGAATGAAGTGGTCCTACAGTTGCTTTACTATCTTGGGCAATTAAAGCTATTTACTCATTTGTCTGAAATGCACCTGGTTTTCTCTCAGTGGCAAAAAGAATTTGTCAAATTCCAGAAGCAGTTTTTATATGCATTTATATCCTGTTTTAACGTACTCAGAGCTTCAGGAAGAGGCTGAGATATGTCTTGTAACAATTTATGCTGGGTTTTAGCTTCCATTTACATTTGAATATTTACTTCTAAATTACCAGAACGTTAAGTAAGGTGAGCACACAGCTCAGCACGTATGGCAGCCATAGAAACCTGTGGAGAAACTTCCACTACACTTAACAAGTTGTGGATCTGCTATTCTATCCAAGCTGAAAAGAAACAAAAAGAAACAACTTGGTAATTATGCTCATATATGATTTGCTGTAAAAAAAAAAAAAAAAAAAAAAAAAAAAAAAAAAGTCTCTGGCCTCACAGTATGTGGATTTGAGGATACAGTTATGACCTCATAAGACTGACATGATAGCTTAAGGTTGTCATTAGAATACATGAGATAATCCTTTTTTTAACCCTTTTTTTACATCAGTCACATTTTGCATTACAGAATTACACAGAATCACAGAATCATAGAGGTTCAAAGGAACTTGTGGAGATCAAGTCCACTTCTTGACTCAAGTAGGCTCCCTACAGCAGGTCAGACAGGTGGGCATCCAGATGAGTCTTGAAAATCTCCATAGAAAGAGACTCCAAAACTTCTCTGGACAGCCTGTGCCAGTGCTCTGTCACACTCACAATAAATAAGTTGTTCCTTGTGTTTGTATGGAACTTCCCGTGTTCCAGTTTGTGCCCATTGTCCTTTGTCCTGCTGCAGCACAGCACTGAAAAGTACACAGCCCCATTCATTTGACTCCTGCGATTTAGATATTTATAAACCTCTCAGTCTTCTACAGGCTGAAGAGTCCCTGGTCTCTCAGCCTTTTTTTCCTATGAGATAGGTTCCAGGTCCTTACTCGTCTTTGTCATCCTCCACTGGACTCTTTCTAGAAGATCCCTGCCTTTTTTGAACTGGGGAGCCCAGAACTGGACACAGTATTCCACATATGACATCACCAGGGCAGAGTAGAGATGGAGGATCACCACCCTCAACCTGCTGGCTACTCTCTTGTTGATGCATCCCAGGATACCATCAGCTTTCTCAGCCACAAGGGCACCCTGCTGGCTCAGTGGCCAACCTGTTGTCCCTATCCCTATCAGAGCTACTCTCCAACAGGTCAGCTCCTAACCTGGATTGATGCATGCAGTTATTCCTTTCCAGGTGTAGGACTCTACAACTGCTCATTCAGGTAGTGTTTACATAGAATCATGTTTTACTTGTGGGAACGTATGTTTTGCTATGCTGAGCTGAGGTCTCGATCCCAGGGATTGGCTCACCCTTCTCTACCTGCCCCCACATCTGGATGTCCAGTTTCCAAGCACCAACTGCAAGAGTAAACAGAAAGATGCTTCATATCCAGGTCGTTTTCTAACAAGAAGTAAAGATTTGCTGGCCACATGTGGTCAAACCACATTTTGGCATAACTTATCCTAAAAGGAAAACTAGCAAAGGAAACAAATTTTGCTGTCTCTGGTAGCATTCACTGATTCTTCTGGTTTGGCTAAACTTTTCAAGGATCCATGTTATCCATGTCCCATGCAAGCTGTACCACCTGTTGTGGGTTTGCATTAAGGCTCACCTGAAGGGTGTCTGACTCTGTCAGATTCCTGCTCTTTCACAAATGCAGTTTTAGAATGTAAAAGAGCATTAGTGAAGAGCTCAGACAGTAAGAGAACAATGCCTTTAATGTGTGCTGAGCAAAGCACAGATTCTGCTTTCATTTCCTCATTGTGCTCACCGCCTCTCAGAGCAATGCATTGGCAATCTAAGATTTTCCAGGTAAATGCTCCAGTTCCTATCCTCACATTTTGCAGAGTTCAAAGAATTTATATATGTAATGCAGCTTATTCTCTATATTAGAAAAGCAGTTAATAAGGCCCATAAATCAAGAAAAACATCAATAATGAGGAATAAATAAAATAAAATAAAATAAAATAAAATAAAATAAAATAAAATAAAATAAAATAAATAAAGCTAGAACACAACCAGCAAGAACTATGACTTATGAAATAAGAGTATGGATTGTTGCTAGCAAGAGCAGTTTGCAAGACACCCAAAGAGAAGTTGATCCAGGACTGTGGCTGACATTTTGTGTCAGTTCTGACAGCAGTAACAATTGTTCCTCTAGATGTTGACAGCTGAAGAGGAGTGGCTAGAAAAGAGACATTTTCTAGACTCAGTTCAGAAAGCACTGCTACTTAAGTCAGTTGAGACAAGTGTCTTGGACTTCATTCTGTGAGTTAAATGTGAGTTACAATAAGCATTTGACAAATTCAATCCCACTTTTTTCTTCTTGACATCTAACAGTTAAAGGTAATCTTTGCAAGCCATCTGGCCAAATCATAATCCACTTCTGGTTTTTTTTTGACAGATCAGTGAGTGACCATTCCACAACAAGTGGTATACAAAGTAATGAACATGCTCAAAGGCATGTTTTTTAATTTACTTGGAACAAAGCTCAAAAAATATGTAAGACTGAAACAACTTATTCCCATGGAACTCTACATCCATAGATTGTTGAATGCCTTCATTTTTATTCCTGAATTTTTTTAACTGAACCTTCAAATGCATGAAAAAGAAGCCCAAACACTCACAGGAAAATGCAAAAACTGTTCTCAAATTTCAGTCAGTTGCATTCTCTAATTAATACGCTTTAGAACCTTTTTTTGCCAGTCACTCTCCTTTTCCTAGATGGTTTCTGTGGCCAAAATACTATTTATAAAGCACATTAATCATATACAGAGACAGGACATCAGCCCTAAGACCTAAAGCCAAGGTTGTGCCTTTTACATGACAAACACATGGTAGCTTCTTTTAGACATGACATAAACCAAGACCCTGCCATTTACCATCAGTAAAGAAGCACAGCTTGGCATTGAAGGGATGGCTGCAGTTGGCATCCCATTAATTGTAAACTGGATGATTACATTCTTCTTCCATGTGATAGACTGTCCCTCTAGGTACATACATTGTTCTTCAGTGTCCTTCATACATTGTTCTCTTCAGTGACAATACTGTCAATTATAGGAGTAGGTTCCCAGTTGCACTGACTGTTCAATATATCAGGCTTTCCGGGTTCAATTCTGAAGAGACAGTTTGGGATAAAAGTGAGCAAGGAAGAAGTTTATCAGCACATTTAACTGTGTGGATAAGCAAGCAGAACAAGTAGTTTAAGCAGTGCTGACACTATGCATAGTCCTCTATGTTCAGCCCTAAAAGCAAATGTAATGCCCCCAAGGACACCAGTTCTTAATGATTTTCTCTAAAATCAAGTGGTTCTGCTGATTAAGACTGTGTCTATGCTTTACTTCTTTATTATTTGGTTCATTGTGTATGGCACACATAAATAGTGTAGTCATAGGACCGTTCAAACAATCTGCCTGTCATGGCAGTGTGTGACACACAGTAACTCTTCTGTAACACAAAGCCACACTTTTTCTGTGTAAACATGGGACATTAAAGATAAATCCCAGTTTTAGTTTCATAAAAAAATTAGAAAAATGATGTGAGTGTTCTGACTCAGAAAGAGGAAGGCTCTCCATGATCTGATGACAAAGGTATATATCGAATTCCGGATGGCCCAGGAATTCAAAGGTGGCGACATCTTCCCATTCAGGGGTTGTAGTGAGATATCCTCACAAGTTTAATCATCTGTATTCGTCAATGCACTGCTGAGATTTCCAGGAGAGAAGTAAAATGGTTTGGGCTGCTTCATCCACTCTTTCAACAGCTGACTTCCATCTCACTTTCTACATCTTTGAGCAGCTTGACAATGTGATGTTTCATAGGGCTCAGGAGCCATTGCTTGGGGCAACAAAGTCAAAAGCTTAATTTAGCTGAAGCCATTGCAGTATTGGTTAAAATAAGAGTACAGAACTTTACAACCACTGTGACGAGGAACTGTGAAAGCTAAAGTTAAACTGCAGAAATGAATAAACACTTCAAATTAAGAGATCATTTCTCAAGTTCTGTCTAAAAAGCTTTGTTTTCATAGCTGCATTATTGCCTTACTCTCATGAGGTGGCAGAGTTCCAGTGGCTTTAGAAATTTATTAAAGTTAGCAGTAGATACATGGCAGGAGAGACACACAAGACCAATATTGTAATGAAAGATTGTTACAGCAAAGGTGTCAGCATCATAATATGTCCATGCAGACATCTATGCAGGCACAAATGCATCTACATGTTTCTAACTGGTTCCACTAAAGCAGTCAAGTACTTCCTGAGTAAAATTAGCCTTATATATTGCATAGAGGTTTGGGATGTATCAGGCTGGAAGGACTTCAGAGGAAAGGGACACATGGGGAAAACCAGAGGAAAAAAATATGAGGATTATTTAACAATGCAAGGAGTTTGAAACAGCATCTTAATATTAACTGAGGAATTGCCACCAAGCTATTTTTACTGCAAAGGTGAGATGTCGAATATCATTGCTATAAAACATATGAATTTTAAATAGGGTGGAAAATTAACAGCTCATTTAATGTATAATAATACTAAAAGAAGCAGTTACTCATCTCCTCTGGGACTGTATCATTGAGAGAAGTTATTGCCTAGTACCTGCAATGGAACCTAATGTAAAAGATCTGTCCTCTGCCAGGTATTTTATGGTCAGGAACAGCTACACTGGGACTTCCAACAGAGAATCAATTGACGTGAGCGTGCAGAAGGATATTTATTTTCAAAAAGGGGCAGATAAACTGAGTCTATTCTTTCTGTACCCGTCGTTCATCTTTAATGACTGATCCCCCTTTAACCTGGGCATCTAGGGGCTTATGGAGAGTCAAGTAACCACTGTAACACAGAGAGCACATTGAGCCTTGTTTAAAATAAAAGCAAACTTATGAAAGTATATTTAATCATTATCAGCAATCCTTTTGTGAATGAGCAAAGGCTACTGGGTTGCATCTAGTTAGGAAATCGCATCATCATGTTATTCATAGGAGTCTGAAAATATGAATAACTCTCGTCAGTGATCCTAATTATTCCCACAGGAACTAAAGGTCAGTTACTGAGTGGAAACTGGTGATAAAAGAAGCATTCGTTTCTGGCAGAACATACTTCAGCAGCAGTCAGCAGATAATATACAACTACTTACACCACTGCAATACATCAGTATAAATACGATTTTTTTTTTTTTTTTTTTTTGAGATAAATAATGAGTATCTTTGATTTTTATTGGGGTTTCATCGTTACGCTTCTCGGAGTGTTTTACTCTTTCTTCTAGTAGACTTAAAAATTATGGATCTGGACCAATGACCTCTGAGGATTTTTTGCTATGGTCACCAAATTAGTCTCTACTGCAGGAGTTAGTAAATAAAGCGGTGATATATCTGTATCTCTGGAGAGGAATGCTGAACTCTGACCAGAAATGCTTACAGCAGTGTTTTCCAGTAGCAAGAGAGGAAAAATTAAATGATAATCTTGCATTTAAATTTTCAATTGTGTATATTTAAAGTAGGCGAAATATTAAAAGAGCAGCTGGAATGTACCCCTGGTAACTATATTTACATGGAATGGACTAAAGGACTTCTCCGGTTGCAAAGACTGATAACCTATTGCCCTCCATGAGAAAACACTGCAGTCTTCTTAATACCATGTCAAAGCCTCAGATTTCTATTAACTTGGGTTTTGGGATCAGTTCTTATCACAGCTAAGTAAGCAAATATCATTTACCCCTTGGCTGTTTTTCATATGAAGATTTAGTGGTTGAAGCACTGAAATCCATAGATGTTATGCAATGCTGGATTGTGAAATCAAGCCTGAGATTATTTCATTATTGAGGTTTTCATCCTGTGCCAATGATTAAACTGGCTGGTTAACACAGAAAACAGAAATTGTTATTGTAATGTTTCACATGGACTGTTCTGAATTTATCTATTTATTCAGTCATTCATTCATCCGTTTTACATCTAGATTCTTCTAAAATTTTCTATTTATCTTGATCTTATAGAACAGATTTCAAGAAATGTATAGGAGACTCACAGAAAAATTAAACTTACACAGAAGAAAAAGCAGGAAGGCTCTTCTTATAATGCTGAGGCATTTCAGAAATGAAATTTTTATGTAAACTCATAGAGCTGAACTGTTAGACACTCCAAAAAGTTCACTATGTTCTGTAAACTGACTATCTAGACACTTCAGGCCAACTGGAACCCAAAGCCCATGAATCTTTGGCTCCAAATCCCTTTGACAGTTAAATATACTGTATATGATCAGATCGCACCCAATCTTTTTTACTTTACATCAATACTGCAAGTCAGGTGAGTGTGCAGCATTTGGAAACTGGAAATTTCAAAGTCTCAGGAGGGAAATCAGCTGGATTATGCAAACTATGAAAAGACTATACCAGACCAAACACAAGCATTGGGTTCTTCCTAAATATCACTTCTAACTTCCCAAATACACATTTTCCTCTCTCCTTTTTTGAAAAAAAAACAAAACTTTTTCAATCTAAGATAGTTTCTCAGTCTGCTGAGTGTTCTCCTCATAGGCTCTTCCAGTAAAAACAGTCAGCTGAATACTGTTGACTTTAGGTTTTGACACAGCTGCCAAGTGTTCTGAAGCCTGTAAAGCTGTTAAGTTCAACACAATAATCATACCATTGCTGACTACCCATCAAATTAAAGCAGAATGTTTTCACTAAAATGAGTATATGAGCCATTATAAAAAGTCTAGATTTAGATCTTTTTCTTCTACATCTAGTGTTAAGATGACAAAGTGTCAAACTGTGTTGCATAAGCAATTGGTTGAAAAGCTGCAGACAGAGGGTGGTCATCAATGGCTCTGTGTCCAGGTGGAGGCTGGTAACGAGTGGCATCCCCCACGGGTCTTGGGACCGGTGCTCTTCAACACTGTTATCAATGACATCGATGATGGAATCGAGTGCACCCTCAGTAAGTTTGCTGACGACACCAAGCTGAGTGGTGTGGTTGACACGGTAGAAAGAAGGGATGCCATTCAGAGGGACCTCAACAGATTTGAATGGTGGGCCTGGGTGAACCTGATGAAGTTCAACACAGCAAAGTGCAAGGTTTTGTACTTGGGCCAGAGGAATCCCAGGCATCCATACAGACTGGAAGGAGTGGTCCTTGAGAGCAGCCCTGCAGAGAAGGACCTAGGGGTCCTGATAGATGAAAAACTTAACATGAGCCAGCAGTGTGCTCTTGTAGTTCAGATAGCAAATGGTATCCTGGGCTCCATCAGAAGAAGGGTGACCAGCAGGGACGGGGAGGTGATTGTTCCCCTCTACTCTGCTCTTGTGAGGCCCCATCTGGAGTATTGTGTCCAGGTCTAGAGCCACCAGTACAAGAAAGACAGGGAGCTGTTGGAGAGGGTCCAGAAGAGAGCCACAAAGATGATCAGAGGACTGGAGCACCTCCCCTATGAAGACAGGCAGAAAAAGCTGGGATTATTCAGCCTGGAGAAAAGAAGGCTGCAAGGTGATCTCATTGCAGCCTTTCAGTAGCTAAAGGAAGCCTACAAATAGGAGGAGAGTCAACTCTTTGAAAGGGTAGATAACTGCAGGACAAAGGGAAATGGTTTTAAGTTGAGGGAGGGAAAATTTAAGTTGAATGTGAGGGGGAAGTTCTTTACTATGAAAGTGGTGAGGTGCTGGAACAGGCTGCCCAGAGAGGTTGTGGATGCCCCATTCACCCCTGGAGGTGTTAAAGGCCAGATTGGATGGGGTCTGGGCAACCTAGTCTAGTATCAAATGTGGAGGTTTGTGGCCCTGTATGTGGCAGGGGGGTTGGAGATTCATGAGGTCCCTTCCAACCTTGGCCATTCTGTGATTCTGTGATTCTATGATCAAAATATCATTTGTATTTCAAAAAAAATCATGTAGTATTTGTGGTCACGTATGCATCCCACAGAGATTATAGCATTTGAAGAGCATAAATGTTGATGATTCTTCCAAGAGCAGAATCTTGCTTGACCTGAACATACTATAAGAATATATAGCACACAGTCTGAAGAGTCTTTTACATGGAACAGGAAATAGAGAAGCAGATCCCAGAAGGATTTTGTGATGAGCTGGCTGAGGTGATCTAATACCAGTACCTGCATACAACAACTTCTGTTGTTGCTGATAAGCCTGTAATCACTCTCAATTTTGACTCATAATCTCCACAACTTGGGTCTTGAGAAACAAGTCCTGTGGTGACATGGCACCCCAGAAAGAATTGAGTCAGATAATGGGACTCATTTCAAAAATTCTCTTGTAAATACTTGGGCCAAAGATCACGGCATTGAGTGGATTTACCATATTCCCTATCATGCACCAGCCTCTGGTAAAATTGAACGATACAATGGATTGTTAAAAACTATGCTAAAAGCACTGGGTGGCGGAACATTTAAGCACTGGGAGAAGCATTTGGCAGAAGCCACCTGGTTAGTCAATACCAGAGGATCTATCAATCGTGATGGTCCTAACCAATCCAGTTTCCTACATACCATAGAGGGAGATAAAGTCCCTGTTGTACATGTAAAGAACATGTTAGGAAAGGCAGTTTGGGTTCTTCCAGCTTCTGGAAAGCGCAAACCTCTCCGTGGTACAGTTTTTGCCCAGGGACCAGGATCCACTTGGTGGGTAATGCAGAAGAATGGGGATGTCCAATGTGTACCACAAGGAAACTTGATGCTGGGGGAGTGCAGTTAGTAATTCTATGTATATGCATATAGCCATGTGTATGTAATGCATTTTAATCATTTTTTGTTTGTTTGTATATATGTATATAAATTTTAAGCATGATGTAATGATGTAGAATAAGGGGTGGAATGTCATGGTTCTATGGGTTTTTTTTGTTTTTATTTTGGGTTTCAGTATTCCACATCAAAACATCATGTAGTGTACGGGGCACTGAAGTGTCACTGCCCCAATTCCAAGTACCTATCCCTGTACATTACAGCAGTCACGGGATCTGGCCCTTCCGGGTGGGGGGGCGCTCTCTTGCTGCCTTGCAGTGGGTGCTGGAGGTGCTTTCCTAGCCGTTCCAAGCTTTTCAGGTTTGAATCGGTCCCGGGAACTCTCTCTCTCTCATCTTGTCTGATTTATTAATCTCAATTGCAATTAAATTGTATCTATTGTGTTACCTTGTATTCCAATATTACAGTAAAATAAGTTTTCCTCCATAGATTGTTGCCGCTGCTCTTTTCCTCCCTTCCTTCTTTCCCATTTTTGTGGGACTGGGGTGGGGGGGAGGGCAGAGGCCTGTCACCCCTGTCACGGACGTAGATTGATCTGGTCAACTCCGTGACACCACACCACACAGCAACACTCTTTTCACCTATCTTGACATCACACCCATTTTAACACAGGAAAAATAATAACAACAGAAATAATAATATCAATAAAGAAGCAAACAGTTTATGATATTCTCCTATCTAATAGCTTTTATTTACACTCAAACAGACCAAATTCATCCCTCATGACAAACCCATGTCCTTACCCAGGCTTTTTTTACCTTTCACAGGTAATTACCTTTCCCAGGTTTTTTTTTACCTTACACAGTTTGGAACCTCTTTCTTTCCTGATAACGTAATAGCTTTCCCATGCTGTGAGCTGCATCATACCCTTCAACAAGCATTTCAACCTCTCCTCGGTCCTGTAAAGATAGCTGTACATCTTTGTCCATCTTTGTCCACAGCTAGGCCAATCCTTTGTTGTAGGCTGCTCCCTGATTGCATATTTTAGCACCTTGGGGTTTTGTCTTAGGCAAATGGCAAACATGGTCATGTTACCAGGGTATATGTGCTCTTTGTGTCTGTGATTGTTCTGAATTGGCAGATAAGTGCAGATATTTCAAGGACTGGACTCTAGGTTACTCTATTGAAAATGGGAGGCGTTTTATCATTTGCAATTTGAAAAACATTACTGAATATTTTTTCTTTTTCTCCATCTCTAGTGGTACTGAAAGCAGTTTGTCAGGAAATGATTCAGATGCAGTGCAGCCACGTGAATTCAGGGACATTTAATTGGCATTTTCAGCCTGAGATGGAGTGGCTTTGCAAGCGTATGTATGCCAAGCTACCTCTTTGTATATTGAACACCATAGTTCCTGCATGCAAATGCAATACTGCCAATGGCTCTGACAACTCAGACGAGTCCCTGATGAAACAGTTTATACTACTTGTGTGAAGCAGACTGGCCAGGATATCCTATGAGAGCCAAGTTGCAAGCAACTGCATGAGCTGCTGATGAGCTGTATATTACTATCTCGCCGTAACAAATGACAGCCTGCATCTGCTTTCACTGTGAAAACTCTTAATGAGCAAGAAATTCATCAAGAAATGATAATTCTATCCAGAACATGCCCTTTGATGTTACTATGGAAGTTGGAGGAGTTCAGAACTTCTGATGAAACTCACTTCTGGGGTGTTGGAGAGATTAGCAGCAAAGGACACAGTTTTCTCTGAGCTTCTCCCATCACAGCCCTTATTTGATTCTGGACATTGCAAACAGTTTTAGTACACTTAAAACTATATTGTCCTGCAAAGGCCAACTCCTACAAACCAGGATGGGCTCTTGGCTCCATGCAGCTACATCAGGTGAATTCTTACTTTATTGGAGAACCTGAATGACAAAACTTACTAGGATGCAGAAGAAAGGGTCCAGAGAAGTGGTCTGAGGGAAAAGAAATGAAAATTAGGACAATATGCCAAACTTTTATTAGCAGAGAGAAACAAGCTTGCTGGTCATGAGAACTGCCGCTGGAAGCCATAGAGAAAATTAGGGGTAAAGCTCTGTGCTTTTCTTTAAAATTGAAAGTAATGCTTAACATAACCTGCAGCATAATCTCCTTTATTGCTGCAATAAAAGGACAGAATTTGTGTACATATAATAAACACACATGGAAATAGGCAGGAAAAATAAACATGAATTAATAATTGCATGATACAATATGCATGACAGAGTACTTGGAGGCTCATTTATAATGCAATATGTGCAAAATTGAGCCGTAGCAAAATTCAAATAAAATGAACCTTGAGTAGTCACACAATATTAACTGATATGATTAAACAAACGTGATAAAATAAGCACATACATTCAGCTACCATGGAATTCAGAACATCTGTTTCAGGTCCAGAAATCGTGATTTCACATCATTATCTCTTTAGGAGATGCTTATGTTGAATCATTGGTAAGATGATCTCTTTAGTAAGTATCTTTATGTTGTCCTGGAAGAGTTAGTAGTTGTAAATCACTGTTACAAAAACGTTTCTTCTTTTTCATCACTGATACAAATCATCTATGTTTTTTCCCATTGACTTAAGAAGCATTTGTCACTGCTAAAATTGTCTCAAAAAGTTATCTGCTGCATATGTATTAACTGAAAGCCTGAAGGAAACAAGAGAAAACACAAGAACCAGATCTAAACATCTTTTAACTTTTATTATAAGTATTCCCTTTAGAAAATTCCTACAAGCATTCATTAGAAGACTTCCCTGTACACATCACACATTATCCATCTCCTCCCAGCTCCTGCTAGAAGATGAAGTTTCACACTGGGAGGCATGCATCTCCTGCAGCTCCCACCACACTTATCTCCTAACTGCTATAGACCACCAAAGAGAAATATTTAAACTGGTGAACTTTCTTGCACTGGGTATGGTATTTGGGATCATAGAATCATAAAATCATTTGAGTTGAAAGGAACCCTTAAAGGTCACTCAGTCCAATTCCCCTGTGGTGAACAGGGGTACCTACAGCTCCATCAGGTGCTCAGAGCCCTGTCCAGACTGACTTTGAGTGTCTCCAGGGATGGAGCATCCACCACCTCTCTGGGCAACCTGTGCCAGTGCCCCACCACCCTTATTGTAAGAAATTTCTTCTTTATACCCAATCTAAATTTGTCCTCATTTATCTTGAAACTATTTCTCCTTGTGCTATCACAACAGACCCCGCTAAAAAGTCCCCCATTAACATGGTCTTCACTCTATCTGTCAGGTCTCAGAACAGTTGTCCTGCTCTGTCCCACCTAATGTGTGGTAAGTGAGATCCCACACTCATTGGCAAACTCTGATAGCATTACACATTTGCCACTACACGTTATGGTAGCACAGGATGAAACATGGGGCATACATCCCTCATTTTTTGATGCTGCTTTCTTACATAGGAATCTGGAAAAATCCAAACATTCTTTCTAAAAATGTATTAAAAAGTATTTTTGTTGCTTTGTGTTCAAGTGATTCAAATGATTGTGTGCACCTTGCTGAGCTCCCAGGGATGAACATACAACTCATCAAAATCACTTTTCCATGTCATTATGAGACCTAGTGCATGCTGCTATCTCATCCCTTCATCCAATTGTCTATTCTTTTTATTTCAAGAATTTACAACGAATCAATATGTATTTTGGTATTAAAAGTTTGAAGACCTGGGATAAAATATGGTAGTAGAGAGCAGTCTGGACTCCTATGCACAAATTATGATGGAAACAGTTGAAAAAAATTTTAGGTAATGATATTGCTTCAACAAATGTCACTGTAAAACTACTATGTATTTTGCTCTGACAAAATTTCTGAGTATAAATGAATCTTTATGTAAGATTTAGAAATCTCATTTTTAGATGTAAGTCTCCATATAGGAACTACAGTCTGCTTTTCACTTACAATTCATGTTGCATATTTTTGTCAAACAACACAATCTAGCTGTAGTGCAGGCAAGTGTAGATCATATCCCAACGCTGACTACAAGATATTATTTACAATAATTTCCTAACATTTAGCCCTCATTTATGAAAGCGTTCTTCACAGCTCTCTCACTAACACAAATATAAATATATATATTTATATTATATTTATATTTACATATATAAAAGCATAAGGAAAGAATAAACAGTTGAGAAAGTTTGTTCTGCAACTGATTTACTCTACAGGCTGCTGTAGTGCCAAGGAAAATGCTCTGTGGATAATCCAGTATAAACTAAACATATGCTGACATGAGAGATCAGCAATGGAGTGGCCAATGGCTTTCAGAACTAAATCATAGGATGAAAGTTAAAGCCAGGGCAGTTTTTGCCAACAGTGATAAGAATCCAACTGTGTACTGGACATTTATGAGCAATAAATAATGGTGCTGTAAGTTCTGTTAGTAGTAAATGTTATCATTGGTTTAAAAAGACAAAATAGCAAGAAAGGATAAAAAGAAAAAAAATGTATATATTTATATATACAGAGTTATATCATATACATGAAGAACTCCACAGAGTCAGATGATGTAAAAACCCAGTGTCAAAACAAGATCACAAAAAAAACATGGGAAATTCTAGCAAAAATGTTCTGTGAATTTATTGCTTTTATTTCTCTCAGATGAACGAGAAAATATCTAATAACACTGCTGGTGCTTTTTTTAGTATAAATACAAACAAAAAAAATGGTACATTTTATTCTTGTGGAGACACAACTAGTATAAGCTTACAAACGGTACACCTGGTAGGGAGGTGCTGGAGAAATAACAAACACATAACACAGCTTAGATTACACAAATGTTTATCATTCAAACAGGAAAACAAACAATATGAGCAAGAATTTATGTGTGTAAGACCTACACAACAACGACACTGGCTTCTTAAAGTCAAATGGCAGATAAGCACAGCCAAGGAAGTGCAATACCTAATGAAGATACACGTCTGCACAATTACTTTACTTGGTGAACTAGACAGAGCAATATTCACCTGTGAATCTCCTCATAGCCTGTTCTGATGAATAAGTAATTGCTTAAACATCCATTCCATTAGATGAGTATTGAAAGGATCATGGAGGAACTGCAAATAAGGTAGATAGGCTCTTTTCAGTAGTGCCCAGTGACAGGACAAGAGGTAATGGGCACAAACTGAAATGCAGGTTTCCTCTAAACACCAGGAAGCACTTCTGTAGTGCAGTGTTGGCACAGGTTGCCCAGAGGCTGTGGGGTCTCCTCCTTGGAGATCTCCCAAAGCCACCTGGACATGGCCCTGTGCACACTGCTCTGGGCTTCCCTGCTGGAGGAGGGGTTGGAGCAGGGGGACCCAGAGGTCCATTTCAACCCCAATCATTCTGTAAATCTGTGAAAACTTCACAGCCTGGCCCTGTGTGATTCAGTATGACTTTAGAAAGCATAAACTACCAGTGCAGAAAGACACAAACCTCTAAGTGCCTGATAAAATGAAGTGATAAACACATCCACAATTCCTATGATGCAAAAGACCATGAATGCTCTAGGATTTACTCAGGCAAAACATGGAATTTAATGAACAGAAATTAACATATAGAAGTCTTGCGTGCTAGCATGCTATAAGCATTGCTAGTACCATGCAGCCAGAAAAAGCTTGACATGAATGCTTATAAATACAGTACTTAAGAAGGCCATTTTTTACTCTTGCTTCTGCATTTCCTGCCTTCCTTCCGTCTTTGTTATAGGTCTTGTGAGATCAGCCCTTCTACAACCAAATTCATGCAAATTCCTGGCAATTTTTAACACAGCACAGGAACCATAATTTCATGCCTCTTCAAACACACAGTGAAAGCAATCAAGGGAAAAAGAAATTAAAAACTAATTCTGCTATTTATTCTCCTCATTTATTTTATCAGTCATCCCACTGTCACACTGAATAATAATCAACAAGACTTGATACACACACTTAGCACAGGGCAAATGTCTTTGTAGGATTCTAGAGGAAACTGCAAACCCAAGGCAATCACTGATACTGAGGGGAAGTCCGGATTACTTACAGCAAATATAATGCTGGTACTAATGTTTCTGTTCACTGAGCTATCCAGACAGGCTAAGTATGAAGCAAGTACACCAAACTAATCACATTAATACAGGGCAAAGAGGCTTCAGAGCAGTTTACTACCACAGACAGCCGCTGGTATGTGCTAGGTAAAGTAGACAGCATGTCTACAAGGAGGTATAAAATTACAACAGATGCATTGTGACAGACTACAGATAATTATTGCCCATAATGTCTGGCTGCAATTATACAATTCTCTACCATTTCACGTTTAGTAGCTCAGTGCTGAAATTAAGAGGCTATGATGACTGTTTAGAGGAATTCCATTTTAGTCACAAACAGTTTGTGGTATGGATTCAGATTGCCTAAGACAAAATGCAAGATCAAAGTAAAAGCATCCTTTAGCTTTCATTTGAGAGCTGTTATTGCTAGGGAAACAACCCAGGCAATTCTAATGTTAAAGAAGTGGATCTAGCTGTGACCGTACAGAAATTTGTGTGTTGAGTAGTGTCTGGATTACTGCTAAGCCACAGCTGTGTTCTGTGTGATGCATATTTTTGAGAAAGGCAATCCTTCATTGCATCTTCTGTTGAGGATGTGGTTGGTTCCAGAAGGACAATTTAACCCAATGTAAAAACAGTATTGCAAGCAGAAAAAGAAGAAAGGCTAAAGCAGTGGAGAAAATGAAAATTACACAACTAGAAGCTCTTGAAAACCTCTGAAAGTATCTAACTGCTTTTCTACAACAGCATAGTTGCCTTCACAAACCTAGTCCTTGGACATTCTGTTCCCACAAAGGGCTAAGATTTCCTGTACCTATATTTCTCTTATTTGCTATACAACATTATGAGATATCATTTAGGAAATTGACTTAGGCCAGAGACTGACTGAAACAAATCTTTTCTGCACTGAAAGGGAGCAGATAATCTACTCAGAGAATTCAAAAATACTTAAATTTCATTGATGTTGGTCCTTACCTAGTACACAAAGAATCAGTATGCCATCTCTCTGCTCTCATGTTTTTACTCTTTTCTCTTGAATCCACAAGTCTCTTTTTCACATCCCTAACCACATTTTTTCTCCTTCAGAACAGGCCAGACACGCAGGCTGTCTACATTTCTCATGAAGTGCAGCTTACAACAACTGACATGAGGACAGGCTGAGAGAGCTGGAGCTGTTCCACATGGGGAAGATAATGCTCCAGGAAGAGCTGAAAGTAGCCTTCCATTGTATAAAGGGGGGTATAAGTAAGAAAGGAACAGGCTCTTTAGCAGAGTCTGTTGTGATAGGAAAAGGGGAAGTGGTTTCAAACTCAAAGAGGGGACAGTTAAATTGCATGTAAGGAAAAAGAAAAACAATAAAGGTAGTGATGCACTGGCAAAAGTTGCCTAGAGATGTGGTGGATGCCCCATCCTTAGAGACATTCAAGGTCATGCTCTGACCACCTGATCTAGATAATCTCATGCAAGACACATAAATACTTTTTCCAAATATCACATAAAATATCTTTAAACAGAAGTAAAATGTCCAGACAAAGTCTCCACGCATTTTCTGTGGAAAACAAATATTATTGATACAATTAATATAGTCAAACATTTTGAAAAATAGTCAACCAATAGTTAGAAGAAATTTGTGTTTTCCCTTGAATGCAGTTTTTTCTCCTAGCTGAGGGAAAGAATTATGCTGTCCAAAAGGAGAGTTATAAATTTTTCTACTGGGCTAAATACAATGTGTGTATAAATCTGGCAACTATGAAGTGTTGTTAAATAGATAAATGTTCAGATTTTTAGCCCAGTCATATGTCAAAAGTACCTTCTCCTACAGTCTTCATCCTGACAGCTGTGATCATTTGGAATGGTGAAAGAAAAAGGACTCTATTATTTGAAAAATACCTGTAGAAAACTAAGTTTTTCAGCTAAAAATCCTGGCCTTCACTATTGATTGTGGGTAAGCAGCAGTACATGGGCACCTACAGGGCCTCCCAGCCTTGCAGAGGTTTCTGTTCATGCCCAGGTCACTTTCAAAGCACAGACCTCTTCTCCTACATAAAACAGAAGCAAACTGCAAGACAAAAAAGAGACGTGCTCACCCCATGTTACCACCAGGGAAATCTTCTTCCCACTCTCATGATTCAGTTTCCACACCACAAGCCTCACTACATCTTTCATAATTTTCCTGCAGTATGGTCATCCTTGCATCCCTTTACACAAGGACAGATAATGCTTATTATCTTTGGTTTTCCCAATAGTCAGTACTCTACGGCCAGTGCTGAAACGAAGTCCTATCCCATGACTTAATAGTCTATCTACAGGACATGTTGTAATGCACATTCATGCCAACTGCCATGAGATAAAGCCTAGACCCCAGCTTGGAGGCTTTCTTCTTATCACTTTCCAGCAATGAGATCTGTGCTGGGCATCAGTCCACATTCATATTTCTCCATATGTTATGTGATAAATTATATATAAGAGTGAAAAAGGAGTCAACATGATCCATACAATAGTGTATATTCAGCATTACCAATTCACCATCGTAGCCATATGAATTTCTTTAGTTTATAGTCCTTACCAAGCTAAATCAAGTCTGATATCACAGCACCCTGTCATATCACTTATTCTGAAAGCACCATTCACAATTTAGAACCCCATAAAAATGATAATAAGACAAGAAATGATATTTCTCATTGACTGCCACAGTTGAAACCAAGCTTATTTCTTTTTATTAAGTACTTATATTGTTCTCATAGCCTCTTATCTATTGCCTGAGGCACTTATTCTCACCAGGATAATCACTATTAATCCTTGTATGTGCCAAGTCCTTGCAGTACAAAGGTGTGTCCAGAAAATGTTATCATTTAATAATAAAGTATAAGGTTATTAGAGGCAGTATCAGTATGGGAAAGAATAGGTCACTAGTGTTTTTCACTTTAAAATACCTGGAAAATATAACAAAAAATCCCCAAATACTGTGATTAATGTATTGAGGAAGATATGGAAACAGAGAAATGTGAGCCACATTTGATTAAAAGATTTAGAGATTGTGGTTATTGTGCTGTGAACTTTTATAGTTCATAGATTCGTAAACAGTTTGTAACCAAGAGAAAGGATTGCTACTCCGGACTTTAGGAGAGCTAACTTTGACCTCTTAAAGAACCATTGGGCTAGAGTGCTGGAAGATAAGGGGGACCAAGAAAGCTGATCAACACTTAATCACATCTGAGCTCCAGATCAGTACATCCCTAAGAGTACGAAATCTGAGAAAGGTGGCAGGATACCTGCATGGATGAGCAAGGAGCTTATGGATAAAATCAAAGAGAGGAAGAAGGTCCATGAAATCTGGAAAAAGATCCTGTCCATCTGGGAAGAATATAGGAATGTTGTCAGGGCCTTCAGGGTTTCAGTGAAGAAGGCTAAGGCGCATGTGAAATTAAATCTGGCAAAGGACATCAAGGATAACAAGAACGGGTTTTTTAAGTATATGAATAGTAAAAGGAGGACTAAGGACAGTGCTCTGCTACTGAATGAAGTAGGTGCACTGGTATCAAGGGATGTGGAGAATGTGGAGATACTGAATACCTTCTTTGTTTAAGTCTTCATTACTAAGACTGCCCTTTGGGAATCCCAGGTCAGTAAGAGAGAGAGTGTGGGAAAGCTTCCCCTTGGTCAAGGTGAACATGATCTGAGAGCATTTAGCTAAAATTAACACACATGGATCTACAGGCCCTGATAGGATAAACCCACGTGTGCTGAGGGATCTAGCAAAGTGACTGAAAAACTGCTCTCTATCACCTCTGAAAGGTCTTGGAGAAGGGGGGAGGTCCTTTGAGGCTGGAGGATAGTCTTCAAAATGGGCAAGAATGACTACCTGGGAAACTACAGGCCAGTCAGTTTCAACTCTGTCCCTGGAAAGTTGATGGTATAACTTGTTCTTGATGCCATCTCCAAGCATTTGGAAAATAAGGTTATCAGGAGTATTCAACATAGATTCACCAAGGATAGCATGCTTGACTAAGCTCGTAGCCTTCTATGATTTCATCACTGGACAGGGAGATGGAGGAAGAGCAGTGGATGTTGTGCAACATTACTTCAATAAGGTGCTTGACACTGTCTCCCACAACATCCTTATATGGAAGCTTAGAAACTGTGGTATAAATGAGTGGACACTGAGATGGACTGAGAGTAGACTGACTGGCAGAGCTCAGAGAATTGTGAGCAGACACACAGAGTCCAGTTTGAGGCCTGTAAATAGCAGTGTTTCCCAGCGGTCAGTGCTGGGTCCAGTCCTGTTCAACATTTCATCAATGACCTGCATGAAGGGATAGAGTCAACCCTTAGCAAGTTTGCAGGTGATACTAAACCGGGAAGAGTGGCTGACACACCAGAAGTCTGTGCTGCCATTCAGTAAGACTTGGGCAGACTGGAAAATTGGGCCTGATGAGGTACAAGAGTAAGTGTAGGGTCCTACATCTGGGGAGGAATAACCGTATTTACCAGTACAGGTTAGGCGTTGACCTGCTGGAGAGGAGCTCTGCAGTGAAGGACGTGGATGTCCTGGTGGACATAAGCCAACCATTGGCCAAGAAGGACAATGGTATCCTGAGGTGCATTAAGAAGAGCGTGGCCAGCAGGTCAAGGGAGGTAATCCTCGCCCTCTACTGTGCCTTGATGAGACTACATCTGAAATACTGTGACAAATTCTGGGCTGCCCAGTTCAAAAAAGACAGGAATCTCCCAGAAAGAGTCCAGTTGAGGGTGACAAAGATGAGTAAGGACCTGGAATGTCTCTCATAACAGAAAAGGCTGAGAGACCTGGGATACTTCAGCCTGGAAAATCATAGAATCACCAAGGTTGGAGAGGGGATCTCATCACTGTTTATAAACATCTAAAGTACAGAAGTCAAGTTGAGGGGGCAGACTCTTTTCAGTGACTGGAGAAGGTAGAACAATAGGCAACAGACAGAAACTAGAACACGGGAAGTCAGAACACGGAATCAGTACATATTACGTAGATATTTAATGTGTCTGATGTTCTGTGGAATTTTGAAAACTTTGAGAGAAGATATTTCTTTCAAGAGGGAGACTTTTTCGTGGTTCATGTGGACTAAAACTGTCCTATCTATGGAATCATGCTGCAATGCATTACACTGGAGCACGTATATCAGATTCCTATCAAGCAGGGAGAAAGATCATATGTCTGCATTTAAAATCTCTGTTCTTCTGAATTTTGTGTTGAATGAATCCTAATTTACAGAGACAGAATAAAAAAACAATGAATGATAGTAATGAAGACATGTTCCAGCAATAAATACCACTGTGGAAGTGTTTTTCCTTCCTTCCTTCCTTCCTTCCTTCCTTCCTTCCTTCCTTCCTTCCTTCCTTCCTTCCTTCCTTCCTTCCTTCCTTCCTTCCTTCCTTCCTTCCTTCCTTCCTTCCTTCCTTCCTTCCTTCCTTCCTTCCTTCCTTCCTTCCTTCCTTCCTTCCTTCCTCCCTTCCTCCCTTCCTCCCTTCCTCCCTTCCTCCCTTCCTCCCTTCCTCCCTTCCTCCCTTCCTCCCTTCCTCCCTTCCTCCCTCCTGTCTTTTTTTCCAGTAAGCATATTTACATTCTTAGCAGAAACAAAGCCTAGAATAATTTGAGTCTTCTGATTGAATTTCCCAATGCATTTGAATTAAAAGTGAGATAAAATACAGAGAAGTGGCACATCTTTTATAGAGCTTCATACCTGGAGAGTTCGTTCACAGAATTTCTTCATTCACAGAATAGGGAAAATCATCCAGATCCCTCTCTTCCTTCAGTAAAATGAAGACAGCAACAGTTTGAAAGCTGATTAAATCTACATAATACAGGAAATTATGTATGTGATACTCACTTTCTTGAAAACAGAAATATATAAAATACTAAGCATATTTTTTGGGGCAGGGATTAGAGTTCAAGAAGTAAGAGTGACTTCAAGAAGTCTATTTAGGGAATGTGTGAAGAAGGTCAAACTTCCAACTGATATCTTACAGAGAAATTAGATGTTTTCTAAAGGTGAAACAAGACATAACATTCTTATCATTGAGTTCCACTAAAGATATCACTTTCTGAAATGCAGACAATTACGTTTTACATTGGTGCTCTGAATCACAAAGTCAGATTTTGTTTGGATTTTTCATATTCCAGACAGTGAGTCACACTCTTTATTTCCTTAGATTCTTAATTTATAATATATAACAGAAAAACTAAGGGCAATCTCAACCCTAAATGCCTTGTCTTATATCCTTTCACATTTTTTCACATCCCCTGATTCTGTAATCTTTGAGCCAGTGAATAAAAGACCAATTTCTTCTGTGTCTACGCTTGAATAGAAGTTATATTCCTGGTTTCTAAAAACAGACCTGGGAACCAGAGTGAATAAAGCATGTGGATACCTGCAGTTTAGCAAAGAAAATCCACATCTTGTGTGAAGCTTCTTAAATACTTATACATCTTGCAGAAGGAAACACGTCATGAGAGCAAGTGCTTAAAACAGCCAACATACAAATGGTTAATGTGTAATAGCTGAAAATTGAGCACAGAGAATATGCAAAATTGAATTTTCATACCTTTTCCAAAATCTGGGTACTTTAACATGTCTTGCTGAAGACTATCATGTATTTAATAAAATAAGAACTATGACTTGTTCCTTCTATGTAGTGCATGAGATTTTCAGTGCTTTTTCTTACTGGCCCATATTTGCCAACTACCAGCCAAAGCTATGAGAACTAATATATTCCTGTGAATTCATGAGGACCCCAAACACAGTGAGTTTAGGACATCTGTCATCCCATTGACACAGGGATGGATGGAAAAATTTTTACATGAATGGAAAAAAATATTCTTTGTATCATCAGTCTGTCAGTCTTAGACCCAGTTCTTCAAATGTTTATACCCAATACTACCCAGCAAATCAAGTTGTCAGCAATTAAGCAACCCCCAAAGTCGTTTCTCTTTTCCAGATCTTATGTAGTCTGTATCTAAAGTGGAGGTTGGAAGAGGGTTGAGGATGAGGACTTCCCTGAAGGATCTGAAGCATGTACAAAGAGAACAATGGAGCTGGTGAAGGATCTGGAGCACAAGTATTAGGGAGAGCAGCTGAGGGAGCTGGGATTTCTCAGTCTGGAGAAGAGGAGGCTCAGGAGAGGCTTTATTGCTCTCTACAACTTCCTGAAAGGAAGTTGTTGATAGTTTGGGGTTGGATTCTTCTCCCATGTAACAGGGATAAGACTTGAGGTAATAGCACTGAGACAGGCCAGGAGAGGTTCAGGCTGGATATTAGGAAAAAAATTTTTCCCAGAAAGAGTAGTAATATATTGGAACAGGCAGCTTGGGGAAGGAAGTGATGGAGTCACTGACCCTAGAGGTGTTCAGTAATTCTAGAGATGTGGCATTGAGGGATGTTTTCAGTGGGCATAGTGGGGTAGGTTAATGGCTGGGCTTGGTGATCTTAGTGGTCTTTTCCAACCTTAATGATTCTGTGATTCTGTGATCACATATGATGGGGGCAGTTGGTGTAGCCACTGTGAGATAAACGTGAGATATGCAAAGGACAGCTCAGTGAAGAAGACTTTCAAGATGGACCTCAATATTAACATAGGCCTAAACACCAGGCTATATAACTTGTATTTTTAATAGAAGTTTTAACCTTCTTCTTTTTCACTTATTTTGTGTAAATTACATAGAACTGTGTTTGAGACAGGAAAATACAGCAAGATACTCTGGACTGCACGCTCAAAGATAAAATCTAAGTGCACTAGGACAAGATGTGCAAATGTTAAAGAAAGATTTGAATGAGGAGATGAGAGGGGTGTTCCAGTCTTTTTTTTCTTTTTTTTCATTATCTCTCACTTTCATGACAGAGGGAACTTCACAGTTACTGTACCTAAATATAGGAAATTTTAGGGCAATAGAGTGGGGCCAGCTGAGGTAAATTAGTTAATTTCTCAGGCTCATCATATCAGAGAGATGCTCCGACAAGCTGAGATGGGCTGGTATTGCAGATGCATAGCTGCAGAGGTAAGGTGTCTGGGAGAAAAGAAATGCCAGTGTGAAAGTTTGGACATTTTCTTCATAAAGTTGCTTTAATTAGAAAACTAGGCACTAGGAGGCTTTGTACTGTGAAAGTCCAATTGTTAAAGAGGACTGGGGGTGGGATACTCACATTTGCCCACTGAATTTCTGAGCTATCCATCCAATATATCTCAATTTGTGTCCTTTGTCCAAAAGTGGCTCTTATCGCTGGGGACCACAAAGGGCAGAGTGAAGAGACATTCATTCCACAAGCACAAAGAGCCACTTTGAAGCTGTAGCCCTTTGTTCACCTTCAAACACTCATTCTGGTGTCATTTAAGGAGTATTGAGATCTGTCTGTTTAAAAAAATATATATTACAGAGGTGAATGAGAGACAGAAGTCCTTGTACCGTTCTTCTGTAACAGTTAATGCTTCAAGTCAGCTGCAAACAGTGGGAACTCGCCCCAAAGGGAAGGTAATGGGCACTACAGTGGTCATGGTGCCAGTCCATGTGGCTGCTGGTTTATGTGTTGTTGTGTAGCCTTTGGATGCCCCTAGATCTGGTCTTTACAGTTCTTGTGCTTCATCTCTTCAGTGGTGAAATGGCCTTACCAGCCTTTTCCAGCTTTGTATAAGATGTCACTATAAATAAATAAGGGACTGCGAGGCAGTCAGGAAAAGATCTAAGAAAATATATGGATGTCTGAAACAGCATGGTGCAGTAAGCATTCCAACAAGGAAATGCAAATTTCTTCCAAATGTATCTCAACTTGCTCCACAATGCATGTGGCAATGCTGATACTTCAAGAAAATAGCAAACTTGCTGCAGTTAGTTGGTAGATGTGCAATAAATGTTAATGCAAATGAAACCTCCATCTGCATGTGCACAGATCAGAGCATGCAAATAGAGTATGATGCTTCCCAAGGTTATTAAACTCTGATATAAAGATTGGAAGATAAATTATTACCAAAAAAAAAGCTGCCCTGGTCTGACCAACCCAAAGTATGGGTTGAATGAGCTCAGCAAGGATGCACTCCTACAATTTGTTGTAAGTATCTCCATGCACACCTCTGAGCTCCACTACCATAGCTGATGCATCAAAAGAATAACAATCACATTTCCTTAGCTTATTGTTAATACTGCAGTGACTTATGCCCTTGGAAGCACCAGTGAGAGATCTGCCTGTATTTCAGAATTCCCAGGATGTTCAAAAATTAATTATTTTGAGCAATTTCTGATTAGCAACCCACTTTGAAAAATGCTGGGGAGAAAAAGAGAAGTATCCAGCTGAGAGAAAATTAAAATAGTATCAAGAAAAAGAAGAAACACTGTCTACATAGATGCTACATTTCCCCTGAAGTTCCCTCAGCTCTGCAAGCATAATCAAAAGTGGAATTCTTAATAGAAAACACAAGTTTTGCTATTAAGTAGGTGAAAAAGTATACACATTTACATGAAATTTTTTTAGTTTTGTTTTTGATATCAGGGACCAGGAATGTGTGAGATTGGAAAAAAAAATAGCTTAACATCCCTCTGCAACTAGTTAGAGATGTTCACAAATCCTCCCCAACACTGAAATTTGCCCAATTGTATTCAGTAATGCAGCCACGGTATTTTGTTGACTTTATTATAATCAATAATTATTTTGTCCTGGGATTTTATCTCTGAGTCAATGACTTTGGGTACATTAGGAAATAGGAACGTTCCTTCAGACTGTGTTTTAGACACTACTGTAGCCTACAGCCATTGTATTATTAACAATCCATATTGCTATGAATATTTTTGCAAGGACTATCTGAGAATAAGACCATTTGGGCATTAACCCAACTCTTACAGTAGATATGAAAGAGGAGAGCTGAAAAAGAGGACAAAGATATAGGTATAAGAAAATCTGACTTCTCCATGGAAGTTAAAGCAGGGTGAAGACAGAGATTTAAAAAAGAGTGGGAAAACCAAGTTGTGGTCTGATCCTCCAAGAGCACATTTAATCTAATTTAACCTTCAAGTGCAACTTCACTGCTGTGTTCTGTAGGAGTCCTGCTAAGGTTCTTCTCAAGACCGTAGATAGTGGGACCCTTCATGTTCAGGCAAGATTGGAAGTTTACACCATTAACAAGTATCTTCATAGGGTGCAGAGGGTGTCTGCACAGTGTTTAGTGGTGCAGTAGTGGTGCAGATCAGGGAACATGAACACAGTCACATGCACAGAGTGCACAGTTACGTGCGCAACCTTTTAATCAACATGGTTAATCTAATCAGTGCCATAAGTGCATGTTTTAGGTCCATCTTTTAAGCAGTGCTTTGATGGGAGCCTTCACAGTTTATTCCTATAACATGTACTGATTAAAATAACAATTCAGTAAGGAGATAAAATTCTCTTTAATGTTGTGAGAGGTGGATTTGATGTGAGCCAATGCTCAAGGAATATTCCAATATTGATTTTTTTTTTTTTAATGTCAATCCTAAAAGAAACCCAGAAAAGCAATTAAAAATATCTTTAGAAGCCTTGATATACCTCACGTCCAGTTTGGATGCTTTGCAAATTTCCATTTATGCCTAAAGCTCTTTATTTGGTTTAAAAAAAAAAAAAAAAAAAAAAAAAGTGCACATAGAAACTCTGAATAGTGACAGAGAAGTATAATGACTTTTTCATCCTGACATACCCAAGATTTAAAGTCAGCCTGAAGTTTTATCACATTAGATTATAGTACCTGAACATGCTGCACTCATCAATCTTTTTTCCTCGGTCCCAGCCCCGATGACATCAGTTCAGTGTCCTGATTTTTAACAGAATGAAGCGAATCCTTAAGGGAATGACGAAACAAGCTTTGGCCCTTTCTCCCAAGAGATTCCTTGGATAGATGGGTGCCAAGTCCATATTGAGATGAGGGACAGGTTCAGATGTTTTCTGAAGCAGATTAGGCAGCTGAAAAGACTTGATTGGGTTGATGGCACCAAGAGTAGCCAGCTGAGGCTGTCCTTGGGGATTAGAACATTCAGATCAGGATTAAAAAATATTTTATCTGGTCTTCATGGAATCATAGAATCATTTGGGTTAGAAGGGACCTTCAAAAGTCATCTAGTCCAACTCCCCTGCAATGAACAGGGACACCTACAGATTGATCAGGTTGCTCAGAGCGCCGTCCAACTTGACCTTAAGTGTCTTCAGGATGTGGATCCACCTGGGCAACCAATTCCAGTGCCTTACTACCTCTGCTGTAAAAATCTTTTTCTTATATCCAGTCCAAAATATTTTCCATGTTGATATACAACCATGACATCTGAACAGGTCCTATATATGGACTACTACACTTAATATGTTCACCTTCATCCAGCTCACTTAATCTAGGTGACTTCAAGTGCTGCCACTGCCAGGAGTTGAGATGAGCAGCGTCAACTTCAGCATCACCATGAGCAAAATTTCCAAGATAATAAATATAGTGTGTAAAAGGGATATCTTTCTAAAGATGATTTCTGTGTGACTCGTATTGCCAAAATTTTGCTTGCCCATGAAAAATTACTTGCACAAACAGGACACATGGGACTCCTCCACAGATAGGTATTTTCTGTTTGTTACAACTTATCAGCAGAAAACATATTTTGCTCTGCTGCGAGTTTTCAGCAGCTACAAAGAATACCTTTTTGAAACAGAAAGGTATAATCTTGTTCTTGCTATTTAGCTATGTTTTCAGTGTTATTTCAATTCCAGAATATTTATAGCTCAAGCAGAATGAAATCAGCTCATTCACATCACAAGTATATTTGAAACAGTGGCATTTGACTATGACAGTTAATAGCTAACCAGCAAAGTTTACACAGACATATCTGACGCTGAGTAAACAGGAAGATCCCAGTAATTCAGTTTAACACATCCAATTTCACAATTGCAACCATCTTTGATGGAAAACATTCTTAATCATTTTCTGTCAGTATCTATTATGTGAATCAGAATTGTGATGGAATAGCTTAAACAGTTTGAGAACTTACGGATTCCTGACTGTTCATAACAGCTTCCATTTCACAGAAATCACCTTTAGGATGGTTAAATACGAGTGTGTTTATATATGCATTTAAAAGTTCTAAAGAAAAGTTCTGGGATCAGATTTCTCCATTTTATGGGTTGCTGTGGAAACAGATTAGCGCTCTGGAAGTAGAAACCCGCGTTTGACTATAATGTAAAGAACAATCTATAGCATAAAAGAAAGGAACAGCTGGGAGCTGGAGCAGTGTAAGCTGACATGTCAGACAGTAGCCAGACAAAGTGAGCCAGGCTCTGTCTGAAAATAAGGGGGAGAAAAAAGTAAGAACTGAGCACTGTCAACAAAGCCTGCAAAATGGTCCAGCTGTTCACTCTCATCATAACTAAGAAAATAAGGAGAGAATTCCAGGGCTGAGGATTAAATTTACGAAGAGAAGGAAACCTGAATGGAAAGAGTGAATAGGATTTCAGACAAAACAGATGCTGCACAGAGGTCTTTATTCAGAAATAGCTTGGAAAGTACAATGCTGGGTTCTGGACAAAACACACATCCCTCTGCAACCTTGCATATCAAGGCCAAAAAGAACCGTAATGCACTGATTAAGCAGGCTTCTACAGAAAACACTGCTTCTGTAATTTCATTGTTTTGGGCTGAGTATTAATGTGCTAGGCAGTTAAATAGATTTAGAGAATTTGAGAAAATGCTTATCTAGCATCACAGAATGGGCTTAAAGGTGACCAAGTTTTACCACTGAATCCCCACTGAAATCTGAAATGAAAGCCCAAAGGACTTCTGGTATACTGTAAAAAGCCAGTCAGCTCCAAGAGCCTGAAGTGATGTCTGGTCTTTCATTCTGACAATGGACAATTGAATTCGAGATGAACAGTTCCCAGGATTACGTGCGCACTGAGTAGCACAGAGGGAAAGAGAAGTGTTAGAGAGGTTAATTCAGAGACATGCTTACCTCCCAGACAAAGGCTTTCAGCAGTACAGAACCTGATTAGGGACTCTTCAAGAAATACAAATAATGCCATTCATGTTGAATAAGCAGCCCGGACTATGCAAGAGTGCATAGTTAGAAAATAATAATGAATGCACTTTCTTCTCTTTTTTTTTTTTTTTTTCTTTCTTTCTTTTTTGAGTAATGGCCTCTGTCCAGTGATCTCTTAGGAGCAAAGCCAGCTAAATAGCTAGCAAGATGATTGATTAAGAAGATGCTTTGTTTCCATTGTCTGTGTGATCACTCCAGGCATTCAGCAATCTAATCTGTTAACTCCTGCATCGGTAAGTGCATTATAAATCAGGAATAAAAAACATGAATGTCTAGTGAGGAAACTTCATATTTAGATGAAACTAATTATGAGTGTGGATTTCATTAGTGATAGGGCAGCTCTGAAAAATCATTCATGGTTATTCATCCATGCTCTGCTACCCAAAGATAACACTTGCAACTGCCATGGTAATAACAGGATAACCAGGTTGAACTAATATCAAAAACAGGATGTCATTTGGGGTTTCAGTATTTACATTTGATGCCACTTAATGAGCAGGGAATGATGAAGGGCAAAATATTTACTTGGCTTTCATAAATCTCACTTTTATCACAATCATGGTACTTTTTAGCATGTGTCAATTGCCAGTAGCTGCAGTTTATGTCCAGCTGAGTGGTCATCTTCGCCAAACCTGACATTAAGTATCTTAATCTGATTGCTAATTTGCTGTTTTAATTTGTGTGGGATAAAAGGAAACACACCACTCATCCCTCCTAACTTTCACAATTGTTCTGCACATTTCCCTTGCCACTATCCAAACTTGCAGCATCATTTCTTTAACCTTAAAAGGGATCATCAGATTTCCAGGGGGCATGTGGTGCCTGCGGCTCAGCATGCCTACAAAAACAATATGGGCCCTTCTGACTACTGGGAATGAGCCTTCTCCTGCAACTCTGCATCTCCTACTGTTAAGGTCCTGCAATATCAGCTTTAGACTGGATGTAAGGAAAAAGCTTTTTACAACAAGGTTGATGAGACACTGGCACAGGTTGCCCAGAGAGGTGGTGGATGCCCCAACCCTGGAGAAGCCCAAGGTCAGGCTGTATGGGACTGTAGGTGTCCCTGTTCACTGCAGGGAGGTTGGACTAAAGGACCTTTAAGAGTTCCAGCTGAAAACATTATGGGATTCTGTGATTCTATGAAAGTGTCTCCCCCATTGATGCATTGATTTTCCCTGACCCTCGATCATGATGACCAGTGTAATGTGTCCACAGCCTTCTCCTGTGTTGAACAGACAATAATTCATTCAAATTATTTCTTGATTAAACGAATTGACCAAGAACTCTTCCTTCTTCAGTTACCCAGAAGCATATTACTATCTCCAGTGTTTAATCATCAGCAACAGTATTTTAGACAGTTTTATCTGGTGTACAGATTCAACATTCAAGAAATTTCTAATATTAGCACAGTAGTTCTCACGGTGTTTTTTTTTTCTATTCCTTTAATTCACCACTCTTTGTTACTTGGCTACCCACAGTACGTGCAGCACATGTTTGAAACCTTATGGTTATAGGGTGATGGTCTGTGGAAAGTCTGAGCAAATCTACACTTCAAAAAAGAACTTACAACTATTAGAGTGTTTGAAGGAGGTCTACAAAAATGGGGAAGGGTCTGGAAGGCGAGGTGTATGAGGAGCCGAGGTCTGTGGTGTGCTCAGCCTAGAGCAGAGGAGCTGAGGGGAGGCCTGATGGCGGCTGCAGCTCCTCACAGCGAGCCGGAGGGCAGCGCTGAGCTCTGCTCTGTGTGACAGCGACAGGGAACGGCATGGAGCTGTGACAGGGGAGGGCAGCTGGGGGTGAGGGAAAGGGTCTGCACCACAGGGTGGTGGGCATGGAACGGCCTGCCCAGGAGCTCAGGGGGTGTTTGTACAGTGCTCTCAGATACAGAGTTTGAATGTTGGGTGGTCCTACGTGGAGCCAAGGGTTGGAGTCAGTGATCCTTGAGCGTTCCTTCCGATTCAACATATTCTATAATTATCTGATTCAGTGATCATTTCTGTTTTTCCAGGGGGAGAAAGGGAGTCTGCCTGGACAAATGGAGACACACGCCTTATGCAAAAGAGTAAATTTACTCCAGAGTAGACGTAAGGTTGTCAAAACTCAAGGAAAACCTTTTTGAAGGCAGTAATTTACAAGTTGTTCCTATTGGTATATTGAAACAAGAGAAAGGAACATTCAGTCTTTATCTCACTGGTGACTAGGAGGCATCCTGATGATCAAGGTTTGTCCTGCTCCTTTTCCAAACATGTTTTTGACATAAACTGCATTAAGAAACAATCGCACAGAAAAAAATAAAAATAAAAAAGTCTGTGCAGAGAAAAGCCAGGAGCAGGCTTGGAGTCAGGCAGCATCTGCATGTTTTGAATTACAGGTGGGACTGCAGTAGTGCTAAGTCAGCACACCACAGTGGAAGAGGCTTGAGCCTCTGGGCACACAGAATCTCTTCAGGGAACCACAATGACAATAACAGTCATGCAAAATTTGGAGCTGAAAATGCAGTGCATCCCTCAAAAGATCTCAGTTCTATTTTAAACTGTCTGTGCAGTGGGTATCATACCCTGACTCTGATGTGACTCACTTGAAATGATCCCTAGAGCAGATCCAATCTTCAAACAGTCTTGAGATCTGGGATGTTTTATTTGAGTGTTTCTTTTAGGGACATGAGAAAAATAAGCCTTTTGCTAAGCTTGCTTTTCTGAGTTCCATCCTCCAGATTTTCCTGCTGTTCTTGGAGCTAAGAAATGACAACTTTGACTTGTTGTATCTTCTTATGACTAAGATCACAGATTTTACAGACCCTTTTCTGATTTGCTGCTTGAAATGTTGTCATGCTGTCGGTCATACCTATGTCAAAGCCCACTTGGTAGGTTTCAAGCCCACTGAGGAAGCTCTGCAGTGTCCTTGATAACTCAGGGCTTTCAAAGGCAGCAGTCACTATCACAGCAGCACTTGCAGGTTCAGGGTCTTGGGCAGATAAACGCGCCATAAATCCAGAAAAGGTCATAATGGCAATTTTATGTGTTGTACTTTTTACATGTGATAATGTATTCAGTGTGAGCATTATATTCACAAGATTTTCAGTGCTTCTATTGCACTATCTATTTAGAATTAATGTACAACTTGAATGCCAGAGAGCATAACAAATGCCTTCATCAAGGGCATCCTTCTCAATCTCCAGATGGACAAGAGCTCCTATTCCTCTTTAGTACAAATGGCAGCGTGACCATGCCACAGCTTGGGGAACTTGTGCATAACCTCAGTATTGATCCTCACGCTGGTTCTAGACGAGCATGAGGAAGCAAGAAAGGTTATGGAGAGTCGAAGAACTGTTACCAATAATTCAGTATCCATGCTGTACATATATCAGGAGCTCACTGCAGAGTACCTCCAGTCTGGTCTTCTGGACTAAACCAGGTTTCTGAATGGAGCTTAGCAGATGGAGTGTATTAGCCTGGACTGCTGTCATCTAAGAGCAATGCAATTCAGGTTCTTCTCTGTGCTGTGAAACAAAGCATGGTCAGGGAGATTCAGTTACAAGTCAGGCTCTTGATCTAAATGGAAATACTAATGCTGACACAATGCTAACTGAACCTGAGGCTGTTTCTTGGCACTGAGATCAGTGTGCAGAGTACTGTGCATTTCCACAGTATTATACTCTGTTGCCCTTCAGAATACACTGGGTGCATGCAAACTTTTTACTGGGAACACTGCTTCCCTATGTTCGGACCTGAATAATATCTAGGAGATACTTAGGGGAATGTTATTTTTACATGAGATAAAAGCATGCCAAAAAAAACATTCTGAAAATGTAGCATTTCAACAATGAAAGTGACAGAGCTCAAATACCCTGAACATGTCACTGGGAAGGGTTTAGTGCTAGTTCACATGTAGCCCTGATTTCAGTGATCCCTCTGAGGTGCTTCTGAAACCAGATCTGTCCTAATGCCCTGAAATAAGTCTCATAGGAAAGTCATGAACCACAGCAGAGTTGTTGAGTGGTGAATGTTACTTTCCTCATTTTGTTGGACAACTCACCACCAAAAACAGTGTTTATTCTTTAGTGAGTAAGACTCAGCTGAGCTAAAATTTAACTGTAATGTGCACAGTACTACGTTGCATTAAAAATGCCTAAACTCTCTATTGTCATTTTAGAGGGATTATAAGAAGCAGTAGCCTGATGACCTTTAACAGGGAACAAATCAGTTCTGGAACAAATTTACAAAGTTGTCAGATGAGTGGGTGGAATTGATTAGTTGTTGACGCTTTCTTTATCTTCTCAAGCAGCAGTCATTTCACCAGAATAACTCTGATATTAGTATATATTAGGATGCTAATCTGTGGGGAAAATGCCACATTTTTCATAGTGAGAAGGATTGAAACACCACTGTATGGCTGCCCTCAGAGTAGCAGACATGTCGAGTCTATAACAGAACATCTCTACTGATTCCTTCCCTTCTACATACAGAATTTCCTACTCCCCTTCCATTCTCAGGGTTAATCCCATAAAAGCAGAAGTAACAAAGTGCACGGTCTGAGTCCTCAACAACAAAAGATGACCTTGATCTCCTGCTATCAGTATGCTTAAAGGTGGGGGCTTCTAGGGAAAGAGACAGAAAGAACAGATTCAACTGTATATTAACATATTATGATTTCTTTGTAGTATGGCATACTGAAATCATAAGGCAACCTCCTGGTCTGCACCATTATCTCAAATGCCCATGTTAAATAAAAGAGGTTTCTTTAAAGAACAAATTCTATGAATGATGTATTCTTGCTATAGACTCTATTGATGTAAGTACTGGGTTTGAGAAAAGAATAATAATAATTTCCAGATAGAAGTCAGATATCCATAAAATGAGAAATGAAAGAGTGTGGCATAAAAATTGTTTTGCACAGTGTTTAATTTTCAGGTTCTGTAAATAACACAAGGGAAAAAAAAATTCACACACTGCTTCCGATTGATAGGTAAAGTTGGAACTGCTCCAGGAGATGATGGATGGACCCCATCAACAGCTGCACGAGGCTAGGACACAAGAGATATGAGCCCAACTGGCAGCCCTGCCAAAGATTTCTCCCATGACGTCAGACAGCCCACTTAATCTCTTGCTACCTCAGCTCCACGTCTCTGAGGTGGAGATGCTCATGGATTATTTTCTTTATGCTGTGAGTGGTCTACAGTGTACTGATACAACAGGTGTGATGGACCCTGCATGGACCAGGAGACCTGGAGCTGAGAGTGCATCAGGAGAAACAAAGACAAAACATGATCAAAACAGCAAAATCTACCTAAATTTTTCCCCAGAGGAGTGTAGTAATTTGTTTAAAGTTAGTTTGTTTCTTGCTTTTTTTCCTGTCAGCCCCTACCTAGAATCCTGAAATATTTAGCAAACTTAGCTGTCCACCTTGCTCCTATCCTGGGGCAGTTTATGTATTTGCTTTGTAATTATTAAGTCTTTGTAGGAAGAAGAGATTCTTGTGCTTTGTTTGCACTGGAACTTCAACTTCTCCTCCTGCCAAAGGGGATTTCAAGGCAGATGCTATCAGAACACATTGATTTCTGCTAAATAAAAACATTGAGTATCTCTGCAGAGATTTTTTTGCTCTTTAAGACATTGGGGCATAGTGAACTCCTTCAGTATTTCCCTGCTAACTGTGTCTCCAGGGATATATTGTCAGAAGGGGCAGATGGAACAGGTGTGTGATGAGATCATATATTTTGCTGTTTCCTTTGGATTCTTTTATTTTCACAAAAGGCTAGGTCATGCCCTGGGTCACTCTTTCCTCTTTGTTATTAATTTCCACAGTTTCTATCACCAGAGGAGCCTGACATCTCAGTTCTCAAAATTAGAAAAAGGACATAAATTACATGTACCACCCACCCTGAGGTCTTCCAGATTAAAATGACCATTGCCTCAGCTGTAGCCATCAAGCATCCTTGGACCAGCTGCTGGAGCTGATAAAATGCAGACTAGGGAAAAAGAAGAAAGACAAGGCAAGGGAAAGAAAGGGAAGAGTAGAGAAAGGAAAGGAAAAAGAAGGAAAAAGAAAAGACAACCACAACTGAAAATTCAGCCCAAGTGATGGACAAGACCTAACATCCCCCAGCTCTGTGCTCAAGCAGGGATTCTGCCCCAAGAGAAACAAGCATTGATGGTCCTAAGCTCAGCAGAAAATACGCCTTCCTCCAGATACTTCAGGCTATAGATGCCCATGGCTCCCTTTTCTCCTTCCAGTGGCTGATAAGAGCCATATGTACGCTCTTTAACAAGAAAAGCATGGATGTGCAAGGGCTGCAGAAGGCAATAAGATATGAAGAGCAATACCCTCAAAAGGCAGAGCCATCGTCAGCTCTTGCCATACCTATCATCCCTGGAGATGTTCAAGAGACATGCAGATGTGGCACTTAGGGATGTGGTTTAGCGGGCAATATTGGTGATACGTGGACAGTTGGACTATATGATCTTAATGGTCTTTTCCAAACAATGATTGTATGATTCTGTGATACTCTGATTCTATTAAATCTTCTGTAGAATAGGTCTTTGAGCAACCTAGCCATCATGCTAGGATTGTGTTACCATCACATTATGTAAACTTAGCATTGCAGTATACATACTGTATCGATATATTGCTAATTGTTAGCTGCTTGTTTCTTCATCTGCTTTTTTTTCCTATCCTCACAAAATCCCTTTAATTTCCCCTCCCCCTCTTCATTTCTTTGTCAGACCATGGGCTCCTGTTATTAACCAATCTCAGAACCTTACAGGAGTTTTCTTATCCCCCCTTCTGTCTACTGTAGATTGAAAAATCCCTATACTTTCTCTAATATCTGAATTTGCAACACAGTGAATCCTTAGTTTTATTAATTTGGGTTTTGCTGGAAATCACATAGCAATAAACAAAGGTTTATACTCTGAAAAAAAGGAGTTTCTTATTGCTACTACAAAACAAGCACACCTTATATTCTATAAACGGCAGAAGCTGGAAATGCCAATGTATCAGACCACTGCTACAGCATCTTATGTGCATGTATGAGTAACAGTTTGGGCTTTTCTTACTTTTCTAACATACATTGCTTGGTCATTTTGCACTCTCTTTCAATTATGGATTATCTTTCCAGATATCAGAACATCCTTCCAGGGGCTGAGGCAGTTAACAGTTCCAGAAATTTAGCTTCTGACTTAGCAAGGCTTTATGGTTTGTGGGAATTAATGATTTTTTGATGCAGTAGGCAAATAAAGAAATTGTAAAGAAAAAAAATCAATCAAGTTGTCTTAGTGATTCCCTTCTTCTCTCCTCATTCTCCCAATTCTCAAAAAATTATATATTTAGGCTCAAAAATATGTATGAGCCAATCCTAAAGAAAGCTTTTGATTCATTTTTAAATATTTATTTCTAAAATGGTCTTTTTTTTTTTTAATTTGAACTTTTAAAGACATAATACTAAAATAGGGATTGCAGTCATTTTATTTAGAAAACTTTAAAAAATTCTTTTTTCTTTTTTCTTTTTTCTTTTTTCTTTTTTGAGAAGTCAGACTATTTGCTGAATTTAATCAGAACTAATCCATTCTGATGCTTATCTTGGGAACAAATCATTGTTGACCACAAAAATACTGTCATACTTTAACAGTGCCCAGAAGAAGTGTTCACTGAGACAGATCTGGGTTCCAAAATGCCTGGGGGTGCATCTGCATTGGTGGCTGCTGGCAGTCACTGCACTCACTGTGCTGAGCTCTGCACTGCTCCGAGCCAGTGGCTGAGCAGCTGCACTAACAAAGCCACACATCTGAGCACATGTGTCCTTTTATATCCCCAAATATGATCTCCTGCTGTATACCACAAACAGAAAGGAGAGTCAGGGATTTAAAAAGGATTTTTAACATCTCTAGCTAAAGTCCCCTCCTTTCACTTCCATCCAGGTGTTGGGATTGTACCAAGAGGGGAATACTGAGTGCACACAGAAGGGTTTGCTCCAGACAAGGGATAAATTACAGTTGTAAAGCTTCAGGTCTGCCTCACCTCAAAGAGAGCCCAGTTTTCTCTGCTGGTCTTTTTCATACAGAGATATTCCCTCTAAATCCCACCATGCCCCAGGACCTGTACATCTGTCACAGTCCTCTCAAACCTCTTCTGTCACTAAGTGTGCTAACTGCCACTTTCAAGATGAGAATAAATAGTAGAAACAGTAGGAACAACAAGAAACCAAGCAAAAGGCAGAAGAGGGGTATGAACTGCTATTTTCTGTCTGCTGGAGGAATACCTCCCAGTGGAAAAAATAATAACCACTTTACAATTAACAGAGAAGAGATTCCTGGTTTGAAAGCTCACCATGCATATGTCACAGCGCCTTAATGATGACATTTATCACAACATAGCCTTTGAAGAAGGAAAGTCCAGAAAATAGAACCATTAAAAAAAATAAAAACAATATATTTTGAAGGCAGCTAATCCCAGGGTTATTTTAAACAATGCTTCAGGACTATCTAAAAGCAGCATGGTTTCTGGCAGTGTCAGGTTCGTTAGAAAGCTCTTCCCATTGCTAAACAGCAGGAGCAGAGCACTGTGACATTATCTAGCAATGGCGGTGAGCAATCACTTCTTTTACACAGCTGTGGGTGTGCATGATTAAAAAATAAACAGGGGATCCTTTTTCCAGCTGCTTCTAAGAGAAAGAACAAAGGAAATACTTCCAAACATAAGAACATTTCTTCCCTTTTTACCTAGCTAATTTTGCTTTAAGTAAAGCACAAACATAAAAACATATATCTTTAAATAATATACAAAGTAGGAGGGGAAAAAAAGACTGCAAAATGCTTTTAAGTGACTAAAAATTAACTGTGCCTTCAGAACACTTATGAGAGGGCAAACAGGAAGGGGACAGACTGAATGTCCTCACTGGGACTGACCAGGTTATTCCAGCAGGACTGAGTTTCCATTAGCAAATTCGACTAGCTCTAAATTGATGTGTTCTGTGAAAACATACAATTTTATTTATTTATTTATTTATTTATTTATTGGGTGGGAGAAAACAAGAAAATGTTTCTAATGCCCTCAAAAGTTTTTGTTTTTGTTTTTGTTTTTTTTTTAATAGCAAAAATACTACAGGTTTTGCTTCAGCTTTCAAACTTTACTAGAGTTAATCTCATTCATGCACATGCTTCCATTATAATTGATATGACATCCAGTGTATTTACTCTCATGTTAGAATGCTCTAAATACTGAAACACTCGTAATTAATTGAACTGAAATAATCTGACAATTTGGTTTTGTAAGAATCCATATTTCATAGTTTGATTTTTCTTCAGATCAGAAAAGCAAGCATAATTTTAAGTGTTAACATAAAGTGCAAAACTGTCTTTGCAAATAGGTCTGTAATTTAGGCATACAAATACAAGGGAGTGTATACTGGGATTAAAACATATTTCTAGTAAGAAATTTGCATTCATTAATAACATTGCTGTAAAGAGCAGCTCTATAGACACCATTAGACATCAAAATTCCTTAGTAAATCTGGCTCAGAGCAACTGGCTCTGAGTTATTTTAGGCCATTAAGTGCCATCCTTATTTTCTGTCTCAAATCACAAAATAGGTGGACTCAATCCTGAGGGCAATCTCTGCTTGACTGCACATGCTGTGGAGCTAGAGGACATGCTGATTGCACCACTATAGAACAGACTTCCATTCATACAGTACTCATGGAAAAAAATGTAGAATCATATAGATTGAAGAAGATCTTCAAGATCACCATGTCCAACCATCATTTTGATCTACCAAATCCCACCACTACACCATGTCCCTTAGTATCATGTGTAGACATTCTTTGAATGCCTACAGGGAGGGAGACTCTATCACTGCACCATGGACATCCTATTCCAGTGCTTGACCAGCATTCTGTTAAGCTCTTACTAAATGTAAAGACTTAAAATTAGATTTGAATATGAGATACAGCTCTTCCTCCTAAGCCTCCTAAGCAAAAAGCTGTTCCTGTTTGTGACCATGGTTGCACCCGATGGAGAAACTCCAGAGACAACCCTGCCTACCTGGCTGGCTATATTCCCCAAGCATGCCTGTCCTTGAGGAAAAACCCTCAATATCTCTGGTATTCATTTACTCCGCAACATGAAGGCTGAATATTAGGAAAAACTTCTCAAAAGGATTGGTGAGGTACTGGAACAGGCTGCCCAGGGCGATGTTGGAGTCACTGCCTCTGGAGGTATTCAGGAACCATGGAGATGTCACACTGAGGGTCGTGGTCAGTGGGCATGGTGGGGATCGTTGGTGGTTGGACTAGATGATGTTAGCGGTCTTTTCCAATTGTAATGATTTTATGATTCAATGGAGGGAGTGCATAAAAACCATCCGACTATAAAACATCTGCTTCACTTCCTGTGCTAGTGTCCTTTAGAGCTGGATGTTGGGGTTTGGCACCTGCTTTGCAATCACACTAGCGTAGAATTGAAGGCATAAGCATGAAGGCATAAGTGGGATCCTGCAGGAGCTGAGCTTGAAACCCTGGATGTTGTTGCCAGGCTTTGAAGGGATTAGATGGTTGATTCTCACTGAAAACAGTAGGAATTCATCACAGAAACACCTTTAAAAATGTCAAACTTCTTTTATCATCAAAATAAAATGTGTGAGACTTGCAGAATATCCTCAGACTTAAAAAGGTAACTTACTCAGTTGCTGGAATTGTCTCAGACTTCAAAGTGAATGTTGATATTATATTTACACATATATGTTCTTGTAGATAGCTAGAACATAATTAACCATCTGGAAATTCAACCAGGGCACTAGCTATTAGTTGCTTTTTTCCTTAATGATGCAGAATTGTTGACAGTCATGAACAACTGTACATCTTCAGTTGCAGGTTATCCATTATCAGGCTTCAGGTGAGGAACTCTGATATGTGTCACCCATCCCCCATCCTCATTGTGCGATGACAAGTGTACCAAAGACTGGCACTTCAATGGCACTGTGGCCATTAGTGGCTGTCTGAGATAATGGATGGGACTACAGCATCTAAAATGTTGTTGCATGCCTGTGTTCAGGCAACAGAACCCCATCTACATTTCTGTGTTAACACCAGCGTTCTGTCCACCTACTTTATCAGGCACTGCACTGAGGAGTTTGCAGGGGTCTAGTGATATATACAGCTGTCTAGCCACTGAGAATAGAACTCAGGTGTCCAAATACAGGGATCTGATATCATTCAAGATATTGTGGGATATCTGAAACATTTTTGGTAAAGACAGATGTGATATGGGATCTATGGGAATCCTACAGCTTTTCAGAACAGCAGATAGATGCCACTCACAAAACCTCAAAGCACCCCAGAAATGCCATTCAATACCTTTCTTTTGGGATCTCCCCTTTAGAACTTTGAAGTCAGTCAACTTGATCTCAAGGCTCTATTTATTGCATTGTGCAGTTCTACATCAAACAAACCAGTATATTAGCTACTAACACACGTACACGTAGATGTGTAAATGTAGGTGTCTGAATCAGGAATAGAAGCATGTGTACACTTTAGGTATTCCTCAGGAGGCTTGGTTACTTACAAGAAGGCATCTAGCAATATTTGGTGTGTGGCAGGATGTCTCTTCTGTCCTCCAGCTTCTATTAATGAATGCAATTTGCTTAAGGTATGCTGCCATGTCTGTCATTTTCATGTTCATTTCTTGGTAATCCTTAGACATACAAAATAAATCTAGCAACATAACTAAGGAAAACTCATCCTTAAAATGCATGATATGAATCCCATGTCATAATTGGACTAGATGAGAAAATAACTGTACTAGGAGAGTATTGGTTCAGTACAGCTCCTATTGAAGTCAACAGAATAACATGCTCTTCTGTTGTTCTCGTTTTTTTAATATCCTTTCCTGCTTGTATATTCAATTTGTTTGATACAAAATAAATGTAGATAAATCAAGAACAACAACATCCATTTAAAATATAAATCAGTCTTCCTCCACTGGGTTTTGCTACAATTTTAATTTTAAAATACTTGCACATATAGTGTATGTCACTTCCTGTAAGGTCCTCTTTGATTTTAATTTAAGTGACATTTAATCATTGTATCATTGAATCAAATTCATCAGTGCTATCTGGAAAGCACTATCTGTCCTTTCCAATATAAAGCTACCTCCTTTAATATTCTCTTATGTTATTGCATCTATTTTTAATTTAACCCACTACAGACAGCTGTCTGTTTCTTCATGCACTGCAATTCGCTTACCACAAGGAAAGTGAAGAAAAAATTAAACCCATAATACCGGAGTCAGTCAAATGTTTTCCTTCTGTTTTGGGTTTCTTTTCTTTCTCTTAGACAATAATGAAATAATTTGCTGCAAGGTTGTCAAAAAGGAAGAATTAGATAAATAGCCAGAGTTCAGTAAAAACAGCTTTGAAATGTAGCGGGGTTGTGTTATCACACGGAGCTCCTGCTCACAGCCGGCATATTTTCTCTTTATTGTGAGGCAGAGTTCAAGCTGCATATCTTTCCTATTGAACCAGACACTGCTCCTCTTCCATTTAACTCTTCTTTATATTACAACATTTTACCTGCTACTAGGTTTATTATTAAGACGTCTTCTCCATGACTTGAAGGATTTGTTTATGTGAGGTTTTTAGAGAGTGTTCCCATTTTTATCTTCTTTGCTTGCAGTGACAGAGATAAAATCTAGGCAAAATTACTCTTATATATAGAATTGCAACTCTTCTTCTGACTGCATAGATCCAGCTGCCTTACCTGTACATTTCAGGTGTGCTGAACTGAACCTGAGTACCATCTGCAATTTGATGGATATGCAGGACAGCCGCGTCTCAGAGAGCCAATCCTCAACCACAATGAGGAAATTTGTGCTAACAAGGGAATCTATGCTCAGACTTCAAAAAACACTTAGACAGTGTTTAAAGGAGGACAACAAAGATGGGGAAGGGTCCAGATGGCAAGGAGCAGCTGAGGTCCGTGGTGCACTCAGCCCAGAGCAGAGCAGGCTGAGGGGAGGCCTGATGGCGGCTGCAGCTCCTCACAGGGAGCGGAGGGCAGAGCTGAGCTCTGCTCTGTGTGACAGCGACAGGGAACGGCATGGAGCTGCATAGGCTTTGTTAGATTGAAACCTAAACAAATAGTTAGACCAGAACTAGAGATAAACTTTCTCTGAAAAAAAAAACCAGTCTAACTTCTTAAATTTTTTTTCTATTTTTTATCCCAACATAAAACATAATTCTTACATTCCTTCTCCTCTGTCTCTCATATTTTTCAACACATTTTACCAAAGCAAGCTTTTCCTCTGCTCAGAGCAGCTTCTCAGAAACTTCAATTCCTCATTTTTCCTTTTAGATCAAAGTTATAGCTACAACAAAGCTCAAAGTCTCTAGTCAAGAAGTGCTGACCTCAAGTGTAACCATGCCTAAATGTACAGTTCCATGTTATGGCTGGAAACATTCCTTGTTGTGAAGGACATAAAAAGATTAAACACGATCCTTTGCAGTCTAGGTAATTAAAAGAGTGAATGAATATGCATGCTATGAAACACAAATAAACCTAAGGAAATGCATCATTCATTTATCAAAAAATATCACTTTGGAGTGCCTCCATTTTCAAATTTTGTCAGTGTGTCTGTCTTAAAAGTTTGTTTCATTTTCTGTTCCTCAAGCAGTAGGACATCCCAAAATTGCCATCACAATAATGCTGGGATGAATGATTTAAGAGTGCAATGTATTCCCCCCCCCCCCTTGATCTTACCCTGACCCATGTGGCACAAACCAGTCATATTTTGCACCATCCAGCCTGCCTGCTCCTCCACCCAGCTGTCACCCTTTACCTGTTCCACTTACTCCAGAAAACCATGCATGTTTGGGTCTATTTTTCAGCTATGTTGTTGCATCTTCTAGAAAAACCTTTCTACTATCTGGCCCTTTCTGTAGCACTGAGCCTTCTTTAAACTGTCACCTTAAATCTTCCCTGTTTGCTTCAGCTTCTGATCAATGTTAAGCACCATTCCTATTCTTTGTATTTCCTCATCATTCGTCGCTCATCTCCAAGAATACTTTTCTGGCACCTTTGCTGCTTTTGAATTCCAACTTCTTCTTTCTTTGTCTCTGTCTCTGTCTTTGTATATTATTTTTCTTGTCTAGAAGTACAAGTGCTTTTGTACCTGCTCATTTCTCATCTATGTCCTACCAATTTCTGTAAAGTACTTTCACATATCACATACCAGGGATGTGATGTAAAAAGAAATTGTTTCACATGGAAGGCATTTTCTAAGTACTACACTAGTTTCCTCCTGTATTCGATGTTATTTTCTAGCCTTGGGAGAATCCATTTAAACAGGAAAAAGCAAATCATGTGGAAAATAAATGAATAGGATTTTTGACCAGAAATGATGGAGCACAGTAAAGAGGAAGGCAAAGAAAGTTTGAAGTCACCTTAGTAATTGTCATTTCTGGACAAGCTCTGCATGGGGCAAGGAGCTGCTGTGAAACTTTGACCTAAGTCCTGTTGCTGAGTTCTCAATAACAGCATCAGTCATAATTGGATGTCATTGTGCTAGAAGAGTAACACAAAGCAAAAGAATCCGGAAGCAGAGAATTATTCCCTTGTTAATTCTTTGTGTTCAAAATTATGATTGCAATAAAACTCCAAATAAAAGGTAAATACCCATAGTAAATCTTCTGAGAGCTCCAAGTTGAATTCCCAAAAAAGCAGTGTCAAACTCTACATCCAGTTCCCACACACTGCCCTGCTGATCTGCCTGCAGACATGACTAGATGCCCTGATAACGGTGCAAATATTTTACATTATCAGCACATACAATTTTTTCTACAGAGCTTTTACTTTCTGCCTGAATAAAACGAAAAGTCCTGAAATACTGTAATGGCAGCATATTCTTTAACACTTTATATTCCTCTGAGATCCTAGTGACTATTGACTAAACATTAATTCATTGATACTAATGACTTATATCTGCAATGGGCATAGAAATGTATTAGTGAAAGTATGACTCATATCTGGGTTTCATGTGAAAAAATTAGTGAATTGGAGAAGCAGAGAGCTTGACAGCATGAGACCTTAATTTACACGTATTCTCTGTGGCTTGGTCTCTGTGCTTCTCCTCAAAAATCACACCTCAAAAGTTTGAAAATGAATTTGTACTTTCCCGAAACTAATGAGCAACTTCAGGAGCTTTATAATCATTGGTGGTCCTTGTCACGTTACGAAACAGGAAACTGAAGTACCCTACACCTTCAAAAGCTGAAGTGAGGAATTACACAGGGAACATGCATTATTCATAGCACATAAAATACACATTATCAGTACAAGGGAAAGCTATTTTCCTTGGCACAGTAAAATAAGGCAGCCTGAAAAACACACAGTGGGTGTCACTTGGGTAGAGCCTCAAGTTAAATGCTCTGATCACAGAACAGCATCTCTGTCATACCCATGTCACACCAGTCTGCTGCTGATATGAATAGGATTTGTTTTCAGTAAAGACTTCAGCTTCATGAACCATAGTTCAAATTGCTTAATTTGATATTTATGTTCTGTAGTTACAGAAGAGAAAGAGATAATAATGGCATTCCATAAAATTTTAGTCAGTGTACATTTGCACTGCAAAACTGCAGTGTGAAGAAGTTAAATATTCTTTCAAAAATACGAGCTAAAACCAAATATTGAATGAGAGCAAAGGTTTCAAACAACATCAAGTTACAGTTCTGCTTTTTTTAAATTAAACCTATTATTTCAGCATTCACAGCTAGATGGAAATTTCAATTACGATGTCATTACACAGTTGCATATAGGACTTACAATTCTGACTATCTGAAGATCCTAATGTTGTTTATCTAGGATAATGAAAAGCATTCTCTGAGAGTCACAGAGTCATAGAATCATAGAATGGCTTGGACTGGAAGGGACCTTAAAGATCATCGAGTTCCAATCCCTTGCTTCAGGCAGGGTTGCCAGCCACAAAATCAGCTGCTAGATCAGTTTGCCTGAGACCCATCCAGTATGGCCTCTGAGCTACTGAAATAAGTTGGGATTCTTTAATAAATTAACATTATTAAAAATACAGTATCTAGTTAAACTAGTCAAGGGGTAAAAAGAGGCATTGACAGAGACCAGTTCTTTCTCCCATATTTTATGTTCTGCCTCAGGATGGGATGAACACACCTCTGCAGTAGCTGTTGCTAGATTTAAATGTCTAGCTCACATTAGGCACTAAATTTGTACAGAGTAAGGTTAGATAGGTTGAATTCCTCCCAAAGGCATGACACTGAGAAACTGAACGTTAGGTAGGATTGAGTCCTCTTTCACTGCTGTTTTGCTCAGTAATGTGAGCAAGTCAATTCACATATTCACATTTCTTTCTTCTTTCCTCCTTCCCTTCTACCCTTCATCTAATTTGCAATCAGCTAATATAATAGGGTCCATCGATCCTGCCCATGTTTTCTGGACACCATTACAGTAACAGCAATGTCTGGTTAAGACTAGAAATAAAGTATATTGGGTGGTCTTAGCTGTTGAAATGTGCATCATTTTGCTTATGGTGCTGATTAGCAGCATATGCACTTCCCACATCAATTTGTATTTGTTTTCTTCTTCTTTTTTTTTTTTTTTAATGGCATAGTTTTTTATGATCATTAAGTATTGAAGTGCACCTGTGCAAGTTATGAAAAAAAAGAGAAGGAGGTGCACATGCCTCCATCAGGCAGAAACTGAATTTTAAAACTCAGATACTTTGTCACAATTATTGAAAAGGGAGAGGGAAATAATAAGAAAGAAGAAAGATTTGGCAATAGACTTCTACAGCCTTATAGTTGGATTTTGAGCTTGACTTTCATCCTGCGTCCTGCTCTTGAGCAACAACAGCTAATGGAAGTTTTGTGTCTCTGTTAGTGGAATTATATGAATAATGCAACATGATCTTCATTTGCTTTTTTTCATCTCACCATTCTTCCACTAAGCCAGCTGCCAGCTTTAGCTGTCATTTCCAAGGACCTAAAGATCAGGTGGGATTATATACTCAGGCTTTTCTGATGAATAACTCCGTGAATCAATAAGGGTAAGCCATTTAGTATAATATACCTATGAAATACTAAGTTCCCAAATTTATAACAGCTCAATTTTTAGTTCCTATTTCTTATGCACTGTGGTCTAGATGTGCCTGATAAAGTTGAATAAACTGGCATGGGTAGGGTGTATATAGGTTTCTCATGTTATACTAGAATACTTTTTACTTGCTTTTCACAGCATAGATATATTCTTCAGGATCAGGAAGCTTTTCTATGAGCAGACAGGTTTTTTTGTTTTTGCTTTTGTTTTTGTTTTTCTTTTGCAAGCATGCCAGAAGACTTTTAAATGAAGAGAGAAATTCATTAACATGAAATTAGGAGCTACATTATTTTCCAGTCTGTGTAATTTCTTTGGATCTTTTCAATACTGTTTTTTTGCCTCTCAAGCTTCATAATATAAGATTAAAGGAAATCAGAAGACAGCAGCTTTAAAACAGGAAGCACTTCACCACTCAGCAGGTATTTCTTAAGTGGAAATCCCTTAGCAGACTTATCGTGCTCTCAACCTAGTTCTGCTCTCTCATCTAAAGAACTAAGAAATTGGAAACTAATAAGGATAGAGTAGATCCACGGAAAAGATTTTGAAGCAAGTATAGTCAGCTATACAGCCTGGATGCATGCTTTGATGACCAACATCCTAGTTTTTCATTCCTGTAGCCAAGCTGTCTGGCGTGGAGATGGCACTGGCATTATCTCCTGCAGAGTGAGCACCATGATACCATGGTCCTCTTCAAAACCCAACATTTGTATCATTTCTCTCAGAGTTTACATGATGCCTGAAGGCGAGAGAACTGAAAGAAAGTCAAGTGCATTTGACAAGACCAAGAAGTGATCAGTTCTGCAGTGATTTTCTCTCTTTCCATCCCTTTCTTCCTTTTGTTGCTTTTTTGCTGGTTAACATCTTTGTTCTGGAGCTCAGTGATTTAATGTCCTGCAGCTAAAGGCAACTCAGCCCTTAGATTTCAGGAGTTACACGTCAATTCTATGACTGTATTTATGAAATGGGCAGAAAAAAAAATAAAGGTTACTAACTAAAGATCTTGTTAGAAATATTGTTCCTAATTGAAGACCAGCATTAATGAACTAACTGGGATCAAAAATAAAGGCACTATTTGGAAGAGCCAGTTCAGTAATGAACTGTCAGGGCCTACCCTCTTCTCACCTAATTGAAATGTTGCTGCTTTTGCTGCCTTTTTTATTGAGTTGCCTTTCCTTTCAAAATACTTCCCACAGACAGACCAACATGTGGATTCTGTATTAACTTCTGGGTTTGCTGCACTTCACTTTTATACAGTTGTTTAATTGTTGGTTTGGGGTTCATGGTTTTTTGTTGTTGGTTTTTTTTTTCCCAAGTAAAAGAAAGATCACTTTCACCTTATTAATAACAGTGAAAGAAACAGTGGAAAACGAGTTTTTCAAGTCTTTTTCTGTTTCACATGGCTTGGCTCACACATCCTGTTCTCATACAAGTAGACTACACATAATCAGGGATGTAGTAGATTTTTCCTTCTAGAGTGGTGATGACAGAAGCTGATGACAATAAGAAATGGATTAGTCTGTTTTACTTCCAATTTTCAAGTATTTTTAATGCTTTTCTTTTTATATGCTTTGAGGATTCTCATGGGCAATTTAAGGATTGATGTTCTGTGTCTGTAAAAATAAAATTTTGGTACCAGAAAGGAGGAACTGAAGAAAAAAAAAACCAGATTTACCCACACTCCCTATATTAAATGATGCTACTGACAAGCATCTGCAGCTCATCAGTGAAAATTATAATCAGATCTCTCATTAGAAGTTCAAAAAAAAGCAAAAAAATTGGTCTGTCTGCTGCAGATTTGACCTCAGTATGGTTCCTGTTCAGAAAAAAATTGACATTGGATTGGAAATTGTTCTGTCTTTTTCAGTCCCCAAAGTCATTCTGCGAAGTGTTTGGTCTAAAACAACATGAATCATGGCTTCCTCTATGAAGTTAACTGAATTACCTTAGACCAGGTAACAGAATTGTCTCTGTATTGGGCTGCAAACTCTTTTTCTGATTCACCACTAACCCTTTGCTGCAGCTGTTCTAAGTGCTTCAGTGAGAAGTCCTTGACAAAGAGCTTCCCTGGCTTTTGTAACAAATACACTACAGATCTGTGAGAGTTATTGGGCCCAGTGAAGCCTATGGAAGTTTTACTATAGGTTTCAGTAGGACTAAAGTTTCTCAGAATCACAGAATTTTGGGATGGTTGAGGTTGGCAGAGACCTCTGGGTCCATCTGCTCCAATCCCTGCTACAGCAGAGACGCCCAGAGCAGGGTGCCCAAGGCCATGTCCAGGTGGCTTATGCAGGTCTCCAAAGAGGAGACCCAACAGCCTCTCTAGGCAACCTGTGCCAGTGCCCCATTGCTTATACAGCACAGAAGTGTTTTCTGGTGTTCAAAAGGAGCTTCCTGTGTTCCATTTTGTGTCCACTGCCTCTTGTCCTGGCACTGGGCACCACTGACAAGAGCCTGGCTTTGTTCTCATTGCACCTTCCCTTCAAGCTTTCTGTGTTGTTAAATTAGAAAACTGCTGGAACATGCCAGCATACTGATGTTGCCATCCTGTGCAAAACATGGAACAAAGAAGGGAAGAAGGGCTGGCTCTGTCATGTGTCTTGTCCAAGGGCTAGTTCCAAAGAGATGAAATATCCACGCATTTATATTTGTGTAAATGAAGGCCTTTTCAAAAATACAGATATCATATTTTCAGTTGAGTGCAACATAAAATGGACTCACTAGAGAAGAGTGTTGAATAATTTGACCGAAACTACCAAATAAAATGCTAGGGAAAAGTCTGCACATATTAAAAAAGTATTAAGTGTATAAGAAGCTCAGACGCCTTCCTGGAACTGCCTAAGTGAATCTGAATTAATCCAAATGGGAACCTGACCTGTATTAATTACCCCATATCTGATCCTCTTTCTTAAGCCATTGCACCAGTTATATTGAACAGTAAGATTTTCTGTGTATTTTGTACTTACTTATAACTGCTTAACTACAAGTCTAAGAACTACAAACACTGCAGGTTTAACAACGTTTAGTGGCATTTCTGCTTGTATCATAATTATTTTTTATGTTTCATTAAGTTTTTATGTGATTTTAGATATTCTCACAAATCGTTTAATTCGTATATGTTAATCTGTTTTATTTGCATTTCTTTGTGATCTCTTTACAGCTTGCTACCAATTACTACAGAGTCAGATATTAATTTCATAATAAACTATGCTATTTATTGCATATCATTTAGAATAAATAATAGATCATGTATACTTGAATTACTAATTTGTCCTTCTATAATGTCATCCCTGGGCACATCCAAAAATGCTCTTAATATGCCGGTGTAAGTAATTATTAGTTGTTCCCATGTGAACACATACACAAAGAGGGTCAGGGAGATAACTTGATTTGTTCATAGATACTAATTTTAAGAACCTAATTCCAAGCACTATCAAATCTGTCCATTGCCTCCAATAGGATTTGAATCAGTCCCCAGAAGTCAGTAGGAAGCAGAAAGCAGTCTCATATATCTATTTCCGTTGAAGTCAAGACTTCTAATTAGCAATCTTGCTAAGTATTCATCAAAGCAAGAAGAATTTAATTTTATTTGTTGTAGCAAGAAGTAGACTATTAACTCACAAAGGTCAGTTTTATGGCCCAAAGGATCATCAGCTCTCAAGGATGTGAAAAGAGATCATGCTTGCAAATTCTGGCTGATCAGTTTTGCAGTGGAGATTTTGTGTCATTTGTTGCCCATTAAGTCATAAATTCTTTATATTACTAATTACTGTCAGCGAGTACTTTCTTCTAAACAAAAAATTGTCTCTTAGAGATTGAAAAATGTTTTTGTGTTCTGTTATCTGCTTCTAGGTGATTTCATATCTGCAGTAGAAGATTTACTTCCCATATATAAATATATAGCAGTGTGCAAATGTAGGATAGAACACAATGAGTTTGTCATTACTTACTAATGATTATTGTTACCTGAAAATCAATGGATTTGAAAGCAAAGACCCATCTCTGAGGTCATGTGTGATGATAAAACTAGTGTAAATAAGTGTCCTTTAGCACTTTTGTATGAGCTGCATCACACTGAACCCATGTAAAAGTGATCATTCATGTCAATGGTTTATGGGCTGGTTCAGCCTTGTTTCATGACTAGTAGGGCAGAGGGATTTTGTGAATCTGTGCCTCCAGGAAAGGGAACAGGGGACCCAAAAATAATTAAAAACAGCAGCAACAATGTGAGGAGAAACAAACTAATTTACTAAATATGGTATTGGAATGCAAGATAACACACTATAATACAATATAATTAGAACTGAAGCTAATAAATCAAATATAATGAGAGAGTGTGTCCAAAATGTGGATAGGCCTCACCATAAAGCTGAGGTGAGATGTGCAGTCCAGTTGAGCAGCAGGGAGGAGAGCCTGATGAAGAAGGGCATATCAGGTGACCTTGCCAGGGGTTGTATCTCCACTCTGCAAAGCCCCCTGGTGTTTGTAGTTCTTCTCTTCCAGACAGGTATCTGGAATTTGATCATTAACACCTTAACTCCCAGTGCACTGCATGATGTTATGATGACAATTCAGTAGCAAAAAGGCACCAAGGGCAATTTCTCCTTTTCTGAGGGAAAAAAAAGACATCGGGGGATGTAACCTATCCCTTAGAATTCCCAAGCAGAAAGGAGGATTCCCCATTTTAAAAATAATCATTCCAAAGGAGACAGGAAAGGATGTTTTCACACCATCATAAAAAAAAAAAAGCACAGGCAAAACACTATAGCAGAGCCCATTCCAGGCTCAGGAGCTGTAAAAACCTTTGGTAATACTGCTTCTTCTGCAAAGGTTGCAGTTCCCTGCAAAGAAAGGCATGCTTGCCTCACATATACAGTCATGGTTTTTGGGACAGTGTTAGCAAAAGCAGTATCAAATTCATATATATCTCTCTTCAGCATGCACACTTAAGGATTATGATAGAAGAAATTTTGAGAGATTTAGCTCAAGCTGTCATCTCCAGTTTATTTTTCCAAAAGTAAATACGAAGCTGCATTTCAATCCAATCACAGTAAACATTATTCCACAAACAATATGATCCCTACTCTCTTTATAGTGTCTAACTACTGAATAGCAATCCTAAATCCATCAGTAAGACTCTGTCGCCTTCTGTAAATAGGCTTTCAGCAAAATCCTAGGAATGTAATAAGCACTCAGCAACTCAATTACTTTATTGCCTACTGCTTCACATGCCGTTGAATATTATTTAAGACAGAGGATAGCACTGTAGATAGAGTAGAGCACAGGAATATGAGAACCTCCAAGGCAACGTGGACTATGGCAAGTCTGCTCCAAATTTGTTGTGTATACATGGAGGAGTTCACCACTTTTTCTGTTTGTCACCCACTGTTGCATAGTCAGCCCATGTTCATTACTGAGGCAGAAAATGGCTTCTGTCACATAAATGTGCAGGCAGAGCTCAGCACAAGGGGCCTTCGGCTGGTATGAAATAGAATCGTTTTACAGCTGACCCGCACTCCTGCTTTGATACAGTTTGCAAATAACTGTGTAAGTGATTACTGCATTTTGAGGTACAAATGGCTTATTGTCACCCCTTAGCCTGACTTGCATAGTAGAGCTTCTGAAATAAGAATGTGTACAAGCATTTTGAATCCAGAGAGTGGTGGTCAATGGCTCACTGTCCGGATGGAGATCAGTGACAAGTGGCATCCCCCAGGTTTCAGTGCTGGAATTGATACTCTTTAATATCTTCATCAGTGACATTGACAGTGGGGTAGAGTGCACCATTAGAAAGTTTGCTGATGATACCAAGCTGTGGGTGCAATCAACACATCAAAGGGATGAATTGCCATTCAGAGGGATCTAGACAGACTTGAGCAGTGGGACAGTGGCCCCACTGTAGCAATTACTGCACTGAAAATAGAGGCAAGTCCCTCTAGCCTCCATTGTGTTTATGCTATGGATGTTTTCAAACATTTTCTCTTTCAACCTAAGTATGTAAATTGTTCTGAAAGTAATGCCTATTTATTTCACTGTGCTCACATCCACTGTTTGTCTCCAGAATCATTCAGCAAGTGTCAATGAATGGCAATGGGTGCCATTTTTTCTACATGGAGGAATTTGGTTCCACTCCTCTGCTTCATATCACTTCCACATCAAATGAGATTTTGTCAGACTGTCCCTCTGCTGCCATCTGTCACACAGCAACAAAATGAAACAGAATATTGGTGGAAAGGTTGAACCTCTACCACTGTACCACCAGCATCTGTCTCTGATGTCATGTGCCACCATCGTTCATGAGGAGGCATTAGTTTTGGAACAGCCCTCATATATAGGCTGTTGAGAATCTGAGTATTTTCTACATCAGTTCAATGTGTGGGGCATATCAGGCTAGAAAGCCCTGGGAGAGAAGGACAGAGCAGACAATGTTTTTTTCAAAGCCAGGTGCTGTCAGGTAACACTGCATACATCTGCAGATATTCAGACCATCTGTGCTGCTATGGCACACCATGGTCAACATACTCTGTCATCATCACACTCGCTGTGCATGTGTCACCCCAAAACACCTTGTACAGTATTCAGGAATAAGACGGTCAATACTCTCAGTATGCCCTGCAGGGCTGCTGCAAGCTACCTCCAGGCCCTTTTCAACACATACCACTGCATGCTGCTCTCCTCACATCTCCAAAATGTTTTGCTTTAGCTCATGAACATCTCATGAGCGGAAATTTTTCCACTTCTCTACTTCTAGCCTTCCTCAACAGAGGTGGCACTGACAGTTTCTGTGGTGCTCGTGTAGGTGAAGGCTCAAGGACCAGACCATATTTCTAGGCAAACAGTTCAGTCTGTTCTCACCACAGATTGATTTGTTCAGAGAATGTCATGAAGCACGTAGCAATGGCTTAGTTCAGCTTTTTCTTACTCAAAGAATAAGAAAACACATATGAGAACCCTGGTTTCAATTACTGAAAAAAAATCAGCCAAGACCTCTTAATGAAATCTTTCAGTTTTTATCTATACGTCTTTTCTTGTTCGATTTTTTTCACAGATTTTTGTTGAAACTGTCAGCTTCCAGGAAAAATAGACCAATTTCATATTATAAAAAAAAAAAAGACAAATTTTGCAGTGAGTTGCATTATCTAATTAACATTTTAAAAGTATTTCTAAGATGGAGAGGATTTCAGCAATGTATTGTAGCAGTATCTTCTTCTAGACAGCAAGAATTATTATGCAAAAGCATTTTTAAATGACATCAGCTCCACTCTTCTCTCATTAATAAAGACGTATATATTGACAGTAGCACAAATAACTTGCATAGTATTCTTCAGTCTTTACATTAGTAACACATGAAGAGGAAGAGAATGTGTAAAAATTGACTTTTACAGAGTGGTGAAGTATACATCAAAGCATAGATATAATTAAGGTGATATATGAAAAGCGTATTCAGTCATACACATTTTCTCAGTCTGTCTCTCTCTTGGTTCCCTTCAACAGTTATTTATTTTATTGACTGAATGATTGTGATTTACAAAATGCAGTGGAAATCTGCTGTTCAACACACATTTATATATTGTACAATCTACGTGTTCCTTTGATGGACTTTTAGAGCCATATTTTCAGCATTTTGAGAATAATGACAAGAGTGACCTGTATAGCAATTTCCTTTCTGTCAAATCTCTTTTATTCTTAATTAAATGTTGCACTTGATGTTTGGATATAATCACTGATCTGTGTAAAAGAGAAAAAAGAAGTGTGTTCAAAGAACAGTTTGTCCAAAATAGATCCTGCCACTGATAATGTGGTCTTATTTCCTGTAATTTATTGCTTCATGTGCCTGCAGCTATAGCAAAAAATAGTGAGACCTGTTTAGGCACCTTAAGTCAGACTAAGCTTGTGCTTAGACAGAGATATCTGATACAGCTGAGACATCCGGGAAAAGCTGAAAGCACTTAATTCATTTCTTAAAAGCTAAGCCACAGCACCTATCACATATTTCCCGTTGATAATGATGCTGGTAAAGATACCTGCCATACCTTCAGGCTGAAGTATGCAAATTTTTAGTCATGGCCACTCCAACTGTGGTCAATGGCAGCCAAGCTGACTGAAATGGGAGGGCTCCCCCTCCCCAGCTACCCTCCACAAGTCTTCTTTCTCCTTTTCCTCCCTTCCTGCTACTCTTCTTTCCTTCCACTTCTTGCATCTGCAGTGGTGCCCAAGAGACATTATTACCTCACCTGTTTAAAGCAATCTTTTTTCTTTTGGCTATATATTAATTAACTCTCTACACCTGGCTGTGCCCCAGAATTGGAAAATTAAAGTGATGGGGATGCACAGACAGGAGAGGAAAGGGGAAGATAGGAGAGTGCAGTGGAAATTCTCCCATCCAGTTGTAATGACTTGCTATCCACCCTGCAGTCCAGTCCCTCAACATTTTATACCAACATATCCACACTTTGACTAGAATTTCTGCACCCAAATTACCAGATAGTTTTGAGTGGGAAAAGTAGAGCAACAACAACAAAGAGGTAAGCATCTAGATTCCCAAAATTGGAGCAGAATCATTTTCACACCAATGCATACTTGTTCCAGACACAGAAGCCCAAGCTTGATTCCTTGGCTAAAAATGTTTGAACACTTCTCCCGGATTACAGAGCAGATTACTGAATTTTGATTTCAAGAATATTGGTGGAATTGTGCTTTCAGCACATCTAGAGGACTCTATCTGACTTTAAATAACGTGCTCGTACATTCCTTGAGGTAGATATCAATTTTCAGCCCAAATTATGTTCTAGAAAACTACAGACCTGTTATTTGTATCATCCGGGAAAGATCTTGAACCAACTTTCACCACTTATGGTACTGTTTTAACAATCAGGGCACTGATTCTTCTACAGTCCGATTATTTTTAGATTGTAGTGTGTTACTGTAGCACTCAGAATAGCTCTTGCAAAATTGGGCTACTTTTGAATATTTTCCTCTTCCATGTAGACACAGCCTGTACAAATATTTCTCATTTGTCCTCTACAGTCTCCCAAGAGTCTTAACTAGACTGAATTGGATAGAAACCAACACAAACCAAGATTAAACATGGTTATTGGAAATTCCAGAAGAAATTTTCTCACTTTGCAAAAATGTGCAAGTGGAGGATGATATTCCAGGGGCAATTTTCTTTCATGTAGGTGTCTTCTTTTTAATTTCTGGCACTACAAGATGTTGGGTTATCATTCAATTTGAGTATTTACATACATTTTCAAAGATTTCTGCTAGACCAGCAACATGAACTTTTCACTCTCTGAAAGATCTCTTTCACAAAGCATAGCACTTTCTGATCTTACCAAAATCGAAGGTTTGTTAATAACTTTGCTCTCCCAGAGCAGACTCAATTTGGGGGAATTAGATTTATCTGGATGTTTCTTTCTACATTGTTCCTGTTTTCCTAAACAAAAATCAAAACTTCTTACCGGAATCTGTGAAATAAAATTAGCTATCTATTACATGTAGAAAATCAGATAATTTGGAGGGACATTTTTGAGCCTGAAATTACAACGTCTATTATGCTTCCAGCTGTTCCTGGGTGCTTTGGTCATCAACTGCACTTAGTTCCAATGTATAACAGGACCCATTAGAAATATTCAGTCAAATAACTGCAGTGAGTACATCTAGTTTTTGCAATGCTTGCAGTAGTAAACAGTGTGGCTGCCATAGAAGTGCAGCTTGATACCTCTGTGAGCAGGGCACAGTGTAGAAGCCTGCAGAGCAGTTGATGAATATGAAACTGTTCCCAGCACAGGCTCACAAGGACAATCAATTTTGCTCCCATGGACAAGCTGTTCATTGATCAATGGTGTCACTTCAGACAGCAAAGAAGCAGACTGCTTTCCTTTTGCCACCGAGACATGAAAAGAAGCAAGGTAGGAAAGGCTGCATCTCACTTAATAGCCTTGGATAACGAAAGCAGTAAAGAAATCTGGTCATTGCAGATGACTGTATCATGAAGGCAATTGTGCTAAACTAGGGTTGAAGAAGACACATAATCTTACTCCAGGCACATCTTCCTTATTGGAGTTTTTCTCTATAAAATCATCATGAAGTGCCACATTCACCTTCCTAGGATAAACTGGTCATGTTCCCATTGAGTTAAGTAGCCTGAGAATACCTGCAATCAAATTGAGGATGCTCATTCTCCTTCTAAGAATTTGCATTCACAACAAACTGCAGAGCTTTATGTTCTTGTTCTTTCTGCTGGCCCCTTTTTTTTCAGATGTTAACTGCTTCCTGGTGGTTTTGCAAGCACTTGTTTTGTTTTTATCATATTGCTACAGTGTCTAACAGATACAGCAATGCTCTGGAAATATCTAGCAGGCAACTCAGCAAATGCATTTCTCTTTTAGCATTTAAGACAGAACTCATTCCAAGACAAGCCAGGGCTGCACAATGTTATTCGTAATGCAGAAATGGTTTGAGTAGAGAATAAACCAAATACCTGACGAGGATTGCTTCCTGTGGTAAGACATTTTATTATTATTATTTAAAAGGGAACATTACTCCAGGAAATTCCCAGTGGCATTTGTAGGTTGTGATTTAGAGAACTGAGAGAATGACTTAATGAGGGTAGCATGTTGCGCATTTACCTTTGCTCTCTATTTTGTAGGAATTTGACCTCCATGGTTATCAGTCTATCTTCCCCCATCCATGTCCTCACTCCTCAGAAGTAATCTAGGCAGCTTTTTAAGTGGAAACTTATATCTGCATTTGTGAGAATTTTCAGGTTCATTGCAAAAATGTTCTTCTATCTTCAGTTGAAATTCCAAGAGCTTGTTAATTGGTGTTTTTTACCATGTCTTTAATGTTACAAATCAATGGCAAGAAAAAATGGACAGAGGTATAATTCATCGGGCTGCAGAGGAAGTTGTGAATGAAAGGATGCATGTCTTCCCATACTCCCACTAGCACAATAAACATAAATCTTCATCAGTACAGATCTTTAAACATTGTAATATGACTTGGAAATGCAATCCTGATTTATTATGCAGAATACGGGCACAGATATTAGAATATTAGACATGAATAATGACAGCAACTTGGAGATATCTACTATAGCACAGCAGAAGTGAAAAAGGACAGTAGGCATGTCATCCACTAGAAAACTCAAAAGATTTTGCCACCGTCTTTCTCCTCCCCTTCTCTCACACCAAGCTCTATGATCTTGTTTATGGCCCTCTGCACCTTTCTGTGTAATCTAGGATATTCAAGGTTAGAGCATTCTATCCTGTTGCCCTGAGATGAGAAAGCAACAGATGTATTCAGCTACATGACAGTCCCAATTAGCACAATATCCTGCCTTCAGCAGCAAAATGGCAGGTGCCTGTGGAAAAGCTAAAAGCCAGCTTCCCAGCTTCCCAAAATATTCTTCTTGTGATCCACAATCTATAGTACAGGAAGTCTCTGAACCAAAAACTAATGCCTTTATCTATGATAGCTTGGTGTAGGTATTTCCTTCAAAGAATTTATCCATTCAACTCATGTAAACATTTGGCATTTATGTAAATGTTTAACATCTGCAACAGCCCTTGGCTATGCATTATACACCTTAACATCCTGTTAGGTGACTATAGCCACCTCCTTTTACTTGTTTTCAAGCTGTTAAATGCATGTATCATTTTATTATCTTAATTCATGAGTTGGAAAAATGCAGGAGGGACTACCTGTAAGACAGTTGCCACTCACTAGCTAGCCAGTCAACTAAGGAAATAGTTTAAGCCCACTCACCAGTGTAATTCTTAAAGCTCATGGTCTAGGAAATCCCTTGAGTGGAGGTAAATATCTTTTCTGACTCATCCTAGCACTTCCAAGCACAAATAAAGTGACATGTTGTCACCTAATGTGTAACATTATTGTCAATAACTTATTACACCAAATTAATTTTATGAATGCAAACTACTACTGAGTTACTGATAAACAAGGTTTGATCAGATTTTGTACTTCTTTTTATTGGAGTCCAGGTTCTTGAGTTGCTTTTCACATCCTAATTTTGATCAGGCTCAGACAAGACTTTTTAAAAATTTTTTAAAATTTTTATCATCCTAAGTGTAGAACTAATTTCTATTCAATCTGATCCTTTAGAATGTTCATAATGGACAGATCACCTTCACTTTGCCCTCTCCTTGTGATGGTCTTCTGACATGACTCAATCTGGTTATGTTACATTAGGACAAGGCAAGTAACATGGTCTTTGTTACAAAGCCAGCTTTTCATTCATTCCTTGGTTGCCATCTTGTCTAGCAAGTGATTTCTGAGGTCTATAGTAACATTATACACTGCATCCTAATAATTTTCTAAAATGCATTTGTAATTTATGATATCCTGAAAATCTTTCAGGTTCTTTCTACCTGCACTATCTACACTATTTCATGCCACTAATGATTGTATGGATGTTTACTATCTCTTTTCTGGGCTGAAGATTTTACATCTGTTCAGTCACTATTGTGTATTGCTAGCAAACTCTGTTACCTCACTGTTCAATCCTTTTACCAGACCATTTTATCAGACCATGTACAAATGAGGAACATCACAAGTTCCAGCATAAATCCATGTGTATTATTTTTCTAATTTTCCTGCCCTATTACAGATAAATATTTATTCCTACTTTTTTTTTCTATCCTTCAATTAGTTGTTTATCCCACTGACACCATTTGTTTATCCTTTGTGTGTCCTTATCAGTCCTCAGTGAAAAAATTTCCTGAATGCCTATTGCAAATTCTGTTAGAACCTTATCCTTACAGTTGTCTATGACATTTTATCACATGCTTACTAGAGCAAATAAGTGATCTGCAGCACATTCTCCTATTTTGTTAGCTATCAGCAAAATAGTTCACATGCAGAGTTCAAATGCTGTTTATTTAGAAAGAATAGAACCTGCCAAATCCTTGTATACTATTTTAAACTATTTGCCAAAAGTTAATTTTTATTTCTGTTGTGGTCTAAATCTGCAGGCAGCTAAGCACCACACAGTTATTCACTCACTCCCCCACCAGTGAAATAAGGAGAGAGTGAAAAAAGGTAAAACTGTGAGAACTCATAGCTTGAGCTAAAGACAATATAAAATAAAGAAGAAGAAAAAAAAAAAAAAAAGTAATAAAAAAACCCACAAATGGTACACAGTGCAATTGTTCACCGCTAGTTGGGAACTGGTTATCCTCCCAGCCAACTCCTCTCATACTATTATTTGCATGACATCATATGTGATGGGACAATTCTTTGGCCAGCTTTGTAGGTCAGCTCTCCTGGTTTCTCCCCTCCCAGCCTCCTCACTGGCAGGGCAGCACTGAAACATTCTCGAGTCAGTTTAAAGCATTGATGTGTTATCAACATTATTTTTGTCCTGAATCCAAAGCTCAACACCATACCAGCTACTGTAGATTGTTAACTCCATCACAGACAAAATCAGGACAATTTCTGACTGAATTGTAGACTTAATGTTGGGCTTTCTTCATGCTTTCCAGTCTCACTCAGTAGAACGTCACATTAGTCAATCAAGTTATCTTCATTCATAATCTCAATAGTCCTAAAATATATGGGCAAAATTCAGGTGTCATAGGAAATAACTAAAAATCACTCTTCAATTATTCTGTGATGCTCCTGATAAAGAACACAAAGCTAATGGGAGTTGCAGCTAAATAAATCAGTATAGTCATACAAGAAATCAGTGTCAGAGTCCTGGCAACTTGTCCTAGCACTAGTAGCTGCACAGGACAAGCAAATGCCAAAAGCCAATTTTTAAGAGGTAGCTCTGTCTGTCTTCAGTCTTAAAGTTACAATATAGTTACAGACTCAGAATTTCAATTGTTTACAGCTACTAGCTGTATACTGCCCTCTGTATGTGAAATAACTTTATTAACAATCCATCTTACTATCTCTTATCACCTTCATCAGGTATTGCTCTAAGGGCACTTGAAAGAAGTCCATACAGGCACAGGAGAGCAAAGACTGAAAACATTCTTGAATTGGCATTGAAACTACAAAGAAGGACCATTACTGCTCTGCATCCTATTGCTCAGTGGCTCACCTTTGATGGAAAAGGTTACTGCACAAAAGGTTACCTCATGTGGAAAGCAGGGTAACAGCAGGCATTATAGAATCATAGAATTGTAGAATCACAAGGTTGGAAAGGACCTACAAGATAATCTAGTCCAACCATGCTCCAATCACCCTTACTACCCACTAGGCTACTAAACCATATCTTGTTGCACCTCACCCATGTACCTCTTGAACACCACCAGGGGTGGTGACTCCACCACTTCCCTGGGCAGGCCATTCCAGTGCCTGACCACTCTTTGGGTGAAAAAGTTTTTCCTTATATCTAAGCTAAATCTCCCCTGGTGCAGCTTGTGGCCACTGGCAACTGAACTGATGTCAGTTGAGAAGCAAACAATAGATATCATCCCCTACCACTCAGGTTTTCAGAGAGCAGACCTGACTTATTCCCTCTTTCCATTCTATGTACATTCTACATTTTTAGACAAATATGTCTGTTATCATTAACACATTCCTACCCCTGGCAACTACGCAAGAACCTGTAAGAACTGTAAGACATTTATACCTGAACTCTTTTGGCTTACTTTTCCACCCAGGATGAAGGGTCTGTGATGGTAACATAAAAAAAGGATCTCTGAGTTTGGATTTGGGGCAAACAACCTTGAAGGGAACATTCCTGTGTATCAAAATGTTTCACTGTATTCTGTTCTTTACTGCTGCACAGGATGATGCAAGTGGAAGCAGCAATCTTCCAAGTTACCACAGCTCCTAATTGTGCCCCATAGCTAAATAGAAGAGTCTGTGAATAATAATGAAGCTAAAAACATGAGTCATCACTCTTACACATTATGCAACTGTTACTGCTTTGATGAGAAAACATTAGATTTTAGAGCTCATTTCAACAATTAAATGAAAAAAAAAAAAGTAAATTCTTTTTCATTTATTTCAGTAACATGATAACTTCACTAGATGCTTTGAAATAAAACCCCACACTTAGATAAGTAAGCAAAAACATCATGATAAATAAGATTTATCATGTGGAAAAGGATGTGGAAATTAAGTTCTAATTCCATCCATAAATGTGTATTCCATACATTTAAAACTGACCCTAATCTTGCACTGTTTAATAGACAAAAAATACAGTAAATAAGCGTGAAGCATGAGACAAAATTCAGATCTTGAAGTGGATGATTCAGAAGGATTCTTTATAGGAAATTACATGAAAAATATTGCAATGTTCTGAAAAGAAACTACAGCAGAAACACCTCTGAATGATCATGGGCAGGAGTGGAAGAAGGGGCCATTCAAACTATTGGGAATTCAAAACCCATGTGCAGAAATACACATGCAATATATGTTTTGTGATTATCTCATTGCCATGATGTTGTGGCTGTTAATTAACAAAAGCGAAAAAGCTGTTGATATTTTACCTGCATCAAAATCTAATAAAACTATCCGATTATGATAATCAATATGATCATGAACTCTGGGAGTCTATTTGTTCTTGTATTACAGAGCAACTAAGTTTAACATTTAGAAAGCAGGAAGGCAGCCTGACATGTCAGTCTGCTGTATGGTTCTTCTGTTTCTGATGGCAGCCATGCTCAAAGACATGGTAGAACTGCTAAATGTTATGTTTGAGAGTGCTTGAGCTCTAATTTAAAGCACTATACCCATCTTTGCTTATTTTTACATGCCAGGAAGCCAGATGCTTATATAAAACTCCCAGTGCCTGTATATTCTAGGTCAGAGAGATAATATGAAAATGCTATACTGTGTATATATATATATATATGTATATTGCTTTATCTTCCAAAGTTTTCTACTCCAAATCTGCTTTTAAAGTTGACAACAATGAATAGACTGAATACTCTGTGGATATAAATCAATGTAACTTCATTGATTTCATTTTACTTGATTGATTCATGTCAGATGAAAATCTGGCCCAAGTCTTTAATTGGCTCTAAAGAGCAAAGAAAAATGAAAGACAAAATTGTATCAAAGTAACTTAGCTATTTTTATTCCTTATTTCACACATTATACACTATAATCTTTTACCAGCCAATCTCTTCATGGCCCAATTAAACAGCTTTTGGCTACTGTACTTTAATTAATTAGAGAATGCAAACATGCAACATTCAGATGAAGTCCTGGAGAGTAAAGGAAGTAAAAGCAGAAGAGGGAGTTGAGTGTTCCAGAAATGCTACTTCAATGAGCACTTGAATTTTCTGTAGAATATCTTGAGTTGGAAGAGACCTACAAGGATTGAACCCCATTCATTATAACCTTTTGACCCATCAGCCAACTGTTCAACTGTCACTTCACGTTTTTCTTTATCTGTATGCTGGACATTTGGTCCAGAATGATACTGTGAGAAATAGTATCAAAAGTTTTAGTGAAATCCAAAACAGTTACATCAGCTGGCTTCCTTTGATCAACTACATGAATAACCTTATCATAAAGGAAATTGTATTTGTTGAACAGGATTTTTTCATCATGAATCTGTGTTGACTGTGACCAAAAACTCCACTCTCACTGTCTCACTGGCTCTGAAGGAGGTAGGAGCAGCACATCAAGTCAAAAGCCTTCTCCTCAGTCAGAGTTTAAAAGGGGAGAGAGTAGTAGGAGTATAGACATGAAGATAATAGTTGAAGATCTGAATCTTTATTTTTACTGATGTGAATGAAAAAGGGAGACAGGATTGTAATCCTCTGCGCACACACCGTCCTGTCACTACAAAGAATATGGTGATGCAAACCCATCATGGCAGTCTGTGTCTATATGACTGCTCTTTTCTCCATTTGTATTGGGGTCACATAAGGATTTTTGTATACTGTTTTCCAAACAGAATTTATTCCACAATTCTGATCTTTTCAAATTACAGCAATGGTAAAGTTTACCAGGAACTCAGTTCTCTATCAAATATTTATTTTAAGGATTTCAGAAGTAGTTTTTCTTTTTTTCCAAGAAAATTCTTCCCCTGTTAACCAACCAAAGCTACTGATGTGACCCAGTTAATAGGGACAAATCTTTTGATTAATATATTCCCAAACTCCTGTATGCATAAGATGAAATTGCATTAAAGAACAGTTACAAACACTAACAATCAGTCATAACATTTATTCAGCAGAATTCAAATGGAGATTATTTTGTGTAAAGCAAAAAAAAAAAAAAAAAAAAAAAAACCAAACACCTCATTTATTAAGTGTTAAATTATGAAGTTTATTCCATGTTGACATGACTGACCAATGAGATGATATTTCATGCTGAATGCGGGAAGGAGAAGTTAGCAATATTGATGTCCCATACATACCAGAGGGCCAAATTTTCTTTTGCTTTAAGTTGGTTTTGAACCAGCTCATTGTTTCAACTTGTTATCCTTACTTAAATTTTTATTCAAATTATTTGCTGAATCTCCTTTAATATATTTGAATCCATTATTTTTATGGACTTAATGTGAGTCAGACACATCTCCAGATGAGAGTAGCGAATGGAGCTAAACATGGAGCAAAACTGAGTCAGATAAAATGGCAGCTTCTGCTACTTTCTTCTCTCTCACCAGTATTTCAGCTTCATTCCATGACTCCAAGAGAACTGTTCCTGAATTTCTCAGCAGTAGCTACAGTGCTTGATCAAGTCAGGCAGGCATGAGCTGACTGTGAATCTAGGTCTGTGCACCCAGTACTTGGAAAGTGCCACAGACCGAGCATGGTACCACCAAGAATAAGAAACCATCCCTTGCTCTCTCTAACCGACTTCTCTTCAGCAACAATTCAAGAAACAAACGAAGAGCTTTACTGATATGTAAGCGAAGCTCTAAAATTTATTCAAGCATATTATTCTGACCTGTAGGCCAGTCACTGATTGCTTCAAGATTGTAGACCATTCTCATTCTAGCCATTGACAGGCTGAGGGAGCTGGGCTTGTACAGCCTGGAGAAAAGAAGGCTGCAGGGTGATCTCATTGCAGCCTTTCAATACTTAAAGGGAGCCTACAAACAGGAGGGGAATCAACTCTTTGAAAGGGTTGACAACTGCAGGACAAGGGGAAATGGTTTTAAGTTGAGGGAGGAGAGATTTAGGTTGGATGTCAGGGGGAAGTTCTTTACAGAGGGAGTGATGAGGTGCTGGAACAGCTGCCCAGAGAGATTGTGGATGCCCCGTCCCTGGAGGTGTTCAAGGCCAGGTTGGATGGGGCCCTGGGCAGCCTGGTCTAGTATTAAATGGGGAGGTTGGCAGCCCTGCATGTGGCAGGGGGTTGGAAGATTCATGATCCTTGAGGTCCCTTCCAACCCTGGCCATTCTGTGATTCTGTGATTCTCACATATTAATGCTGAAATTTCATAAACTCTATCTTAAAGAGTATCAGATATATACCTGCTTTCAGGATGTGTAACCTAGGAATTGATTTATTTCAGCGTGTTTTTGCTATGTTTAATACCTTCTATCCTGTCTGGTGAGTATCTAGGATCATTATTCCACAGAGTATGCTTTAATAATGTGGGGTAAATCTTTCTAGTTCTTAGTTATTATAAAATTATGTTGTGTAACAAGAAAGGAGTACACTGTGTATATAAATGATTTCTTCATCTGAAAGATAATAGCAGAGATTTTAGATAATTGTCACTCTCCTTGGAAAGGAGTGAACATGGCATTTATTCAGATGTCAGATACCAGTAACACTCTGCAGATTTAAAGGAACATACTCAGTTTATGTTCAGTTCATTAAAGTTTAGAAGTGTGAGTTCAATACATAGGACTGGAAGGGAACATCTAAATGATTATATCCAGCCTTCTCCAGCTGCAACTGCCATTAGTACCATCTGGACCAGCATCAAAGGGCGTTGAGGGAAAAAAAAGATCAAAATTGTCAAAATGTCAGAGGTTTTCCTATTCACTCCATGCTGAGGTCATTCTGTTAGTTAAGATTCCACTCTAAGTGATTAATAAAATTTTAAGAAATAACTAGTAAAAATTTAAATAGGTAAAGAATGGGAAGTACATTTTATGCAGTCCAACAGCTCAATTGATTGGCTCTTGTAACTTCTGTGTTGTCATCTATTGATGTGCTTATAACTAAGAAATGACCCATATTTACAAAACATTCGCACTTACTATTAGCTATTTATTATTCCCTTAATATGATTTATTAGTATTGTCTCACTATAAAGTCAAGTTAAAACACTATTGAATTCTTTGGGAGAGCATGGTATCAGTCAAATATTAAGGAATACCTGAAGGGGTCCTACAAGAAAGCTGGGGAGGGACTTTTTATAAGGGCATGTAGCAACTGGACAAGGGGAAATGGTTTTAAACTAGAAGAGGGTAGATTTAGAGTAGATGTTAGGAAGAAATTCTTTACTGCGAGGGTGGTGAGATGCTGGAACAGGTTGCCCAGAGAGGTTGTTGGTGTCCCCTCCCTGGAAGCATTCAGGGCCAGGCAGGATGGACCTTTCTAGGCAGAAACCTGGTCTAGTTGGAGGTGTCCCTGCCTATATCTGGGGATTGGAACTAGATGATCTTAAAGGACCCCTCCAACCCAAACCGTTCTATGATTCTACGATCCCATTAATAAGTCTAAAATAGTCATCTCTTACATTGTGTAGGACTGCTTCTAAAGAGATGTTGAAATTCCTTTATTATTTCCCAGCTTCTTAGAAATATTAGGAGATTAAGGAAAATATGGGGACTGCTTTTTGACGACAGTGTGCAACAAAAATCCATTATAATGTTCACCGTATTATTTTCAGGAAAGTAAAAGCCACACATATGTATATAAATGTGTTTGTTTGTTTGTTTTAATTTTTCTGATCTCTCAGGCTAAACATCCAGTGGCAAATTCCGCAGAGTACATTAGTTGAGGTGTTAGATACTGAAATGGTAGGAAAATGGAAAGATGTAGCCCCAGTCTGGATCATAACTAAGCCTCTTCAATCTAAGGTAATGAATTCTGCTTTTGGATTCAAGTGATATTGAAAACATCATCACATACAGAAGAGCTGGCAATCCTACTTGGCACATAAAATCCATATTTCCTGAATAATTTCCCCTTACAACAGAATAACAGAATGGTGGAGGTGGGAGTGGACCTCTGAAGGTCATAAAATTAGTGCCCCTGCTTAAGGCAGGGACATTGAGAGCTGGTTGCCTGGGGGTCATGGGATATCTGTGGGTACTGGATATCTATGAGGATAGTGACCACCAATGGCATGGCCAGCAGATTGGGGGAGGTCATTCTCCCACTTTACTCTGCCCTGGTGAGGCCACATCTGGATTGCTGTATCTAGTTCTGGGACCTCAGTTCAAGACAGAGAACTTCTAGAAAGAGCCCAGCAGAGGGCCACAGAGATGATGAGGGGCCTGGAGTGTCTCCCTTATGAGGAAATGCTGAGATTTGGGACTGTTCAGCTTGGAGAAGACTAAGAAGGTATCTTATCAATGCTTATAAATATCTACAAGGCAGGAGACAAATGGATGAGACCAGGCTCTTTTTAACAGTGCCTGAAAACAACAATACGGGGGCACATACTGGGACATAGAACATGAGGAAAACTTCACTGTTCTGATGATGACAGAGCACTGGGACAGGCTGCCCAAAGAAGCTGCGAATTTCCTTCTCTGGTGATATTCAAAATCAACGTAGACTGTTTCCTGTGCAACCTACTCTAGGGTACCTGCTTTAGCAGAGGGGATGGACTTGATGATCCCCAGAGGTCCTTTCCAACCTCTATGGTTCTGCGATTCTTCAGTACAATAGCAATCATATCTGGTACCTTTGCCCCTGAAGGAGGAGAAAAGCTCAGGGACTCCCCAGCCCCTAGACAGAAACATTTCAGCATAAACACATGATATTGATGCAGTTTCTCTCTCTGTAGCTTGGCCATTTCTTTGACACATGAGCTTGTTTCCAGAAAAATCAATTACTCCAATATAACCATCTTCCATAGAGCAAGATCCATTTCAGATAATTACACAAGTATGACCTTAGACTGTCTGTCTAAATTCCCACCATCACCACCTTTTTCTTCCCCTAGAATTTAGATATGAACCAGGAACGTATTGAAACAAATAAGTTATTGATTTATCTTTTTACTATGTGTTTGTTAGCTTGAAAGCATTTTGTGGAGACTACTAAGGATGGTTTTCAATGATTTCAAAATACATGTAAAAAGCAGTAAGTATTACAGGAATAGGAATAAATCAGTGTTTTTATTCCCCTTAGAACTGATTCTGTGACCATCAGACATTAGCGTGATTAGTTCTGATTGCCATGACATTTACAGCTCAAATACAATCCCTTTAAAAAGCAATTGTGTGAGTGTAAAGTCGGAGCATGAGAGCCTAGAAGAGGACAGGTGATCTTGGGGATTATATTAATCATCAGCTACGTCTGCAGCAACACAACAGTCACAGGCCAAGCAAGGACTTGGCAAGCTGACAAATTTATGTGAGATGCTCAGATTTTTTCACTTATAAACTAACATACAGATGTGTCTCACCAATAAACCTCCAGTAGATATGGTCATTCCCAGACCCACACATTGCTTCACAGAGATGGAAATAAGAACCAGTAAGAGGTCTTTCTGTTCTGCATGAAGACCCAGTGGAGCTTGAACTGGTACCTGCAGTGTTCTGAGGACTATCTCACTTTTGCAATGTTTGTGTAATCCCAACTAAGCCTTTTAAACTTGATCTACCATTCATCATGCTGGTAAGGCCCAATGTCATGTTTAAAAGGGATCTGAGCAAGTCCCACACCAGTGGGACAATATTAATGCAAATTAAAATCATCAAGGAGAAGAGGAGAGTGGCAGGCAGAATGAAGCGTGCACCAAAAGACATTTCATTTGCTGCATCTGCCTTGAGTTTTCTGCTGAGTGGTTCCTCCAAGTGAGGATAGGATTTTAGTCAATGCCAAAAGAATTCTGAAAATTTTAACTTCTTTTTCAGTTTTGTTTTTTTTTTCCTGACTTGCTTTCTACTCCCTATTCTCCCATTGGCTGTTTATAATTCCTTACAAATACATGCCACTGTTTCACTAGTTTCAATGAAAAACATGGAAAACCAAATAGCAAAGGTAGGAGATGGAAACGTATAGAACAATCCAGACAATAAACCAAACAAACCAAAAGTCTGTCTTTTTTGTTTTTGTTTTTGTTTTTTTATTTTTTTTTCTTTTTCCATGCAATCACACTCACACACATGTGAAAGATTAATGATTCAAAACAGCCACATGAATCCTAAAGCTTCTGGTTGTCCAGCCTGCCAAATCAGTGCTATAGAATAGGTCCACAATTGGTTGATGGGGTAGAGTGAGTAACATTTGCCAAAAAAAAAAGTATACATATATCCTTAGTAGACCCACAGATTATGAAAACAACTTTTCTGGACAGCATCCAATTTGCCCTGTGACTGGTCTGCAATAGCTTTTCATGCAGCGTGCAGTACAAAACACTGAGCTGAGTTCTGAAAATACACAGGTTTTGCTTTTATTAATATCTTAACCACAGGGCAAAACTAAGCACTAAATGCTCTCTGCATCTAGCCTATTATGTGGAGAGATTACCTGATCGCTGTTTCTCTGTGTCCAACAGACTTCCTACTGGACTGCTATTGAGGAGGCTCGGTGAGGATTTTTTTTAATGCATATTAAATTAAAATTGGCTTAAAAACAGTAGTCCTACCCAGTATGCAAGTTTCTCTTCCCTGATGTGTTTGTGCTGATAGTAATGCCAAGTGAGAACAATCATAACCCTGGTAAAACATCAGCGAGCTGTTTGCACCATGCTGACAACTTTAATAATAGCCAAACAGTCCAGAGATTGTCACAGTAAGAAAAGAGCAGACAATCTTTTAGACTTTGCTTTGTCCCAGTGCTGCCAGCTAGATGGAACATGACAGCAGTTCAGATGCATGCGCACCAGGCTAAGTAGCTGCAGGTAGATATAAAATGGGTAATCTCAAGAAGACAGAGTATGCAAATGTGTGTTGGGAGAGAAAGGATTCAGCCGTAACAAAGCCAAAATGATGTGTGCATCTGTCAGAGTGTGCTTTCTCTTGGAATTCTGTCTCTCTTGGTTTTCTGCTGGGCTGTCTCTTTGCTCATCAAACGGATGATTAGCAATAAATGAACTGTCAGGAAGCTAACTAGCAGGACAACACCCCATGCCCAAGTCACATTTGATTATCTGCCCTGTCCACCCCCCAACCAGCCCCCTCCTGCTCTTCCCCGGCTGCACCACTCCCACCTCCTGTATGGTGGGAAGCATTGCCTGTTCAGCACGGGATTTATTACCTGCAGAACGGCTGCTGCTACAGCCAGCCGTGCCAGATTATCATTTTAATAATCAGAACCAAAGTGATTTGTCAGGCCAGAGCAGCCCATTTTACTGTGGAAGGTTTCACCCTACTGTGTGTTCCCTCTCAACCCCCATCCAAGCAGTGGCAATAAACATCTCAGAAAGGGAAGCGTTTATGTCCAATCCTGTTGTCACTGGCCACATAAATTAAAGCAATATCCCCAAGCTACCACACGGTATTTATTCCAGGGTCAGAAGGAATTCTATTTTGAGAGAACATTAGAATGTAAATGGAGGTGAAAGTCTCTATTTCTCACTTTCTCTTTTGCAGAACAAGTCACAGACATTGTTCACTGCTTCAAAGCTAACAATAAAAGATCGTCTACTTATTCAAGTTGCAGCGTTCAGCGCTTTTGTTCTCCGAATCTATTTTACCACGTGAAAAGGCTTTCTCAGGAGTTAACATACACTGTACAAGAATTGTCTCCTTATAAAAGAATTACTGCAGTCTAAAAATAGTGACAGCTTTGTTATGTGCATTTAAGGTTTTGTCTGATGTTGGGATCAAAGTTTGCAACTACTGAACTAAAAATCATTTACAAATACAGACCAACCTGGCCTTTGAGCAAATCCATTATGTGCTAGAAATGGAGCATGGCCCACAGCAGGTAAACAGGGCACGTCAGTTTCCCCTACATTTAAAGAAAGACAATACAATAGTACAATATATATGCGTAATAAGAGAAAACCATGCTGCTGCCTATCTGCCTTGAGCACTGGATACACTCTGGACATCCTGATCTGTTAAGATCTCTACTATTGCTTTTCACTCATGCTAATAGAGAAGTGTTAATGGAATTGGAGGATCTTTGCTATTCAATTGCATTTAAAACACCATGATTTATCAATAATGACACCTACGTGCAAGGTTGTGAAGGATTTCCCATTTCCATCCAAGTCAAACACTTTCTGCCCTCCTGCTTTTAAATTTAAAGAAATGGAGAGCTGCAAAACCTGCCAACTATACTTTGAAGGATTTGGGGATAAGGGGAACAAGGGAGGGCTGCTACTGGACAAAGAAGACCCCAGAAGGAAGAACGGGCACTGGTGGAGAATTGCTATCCTGTGTGCATTATCTCATATGACAACCATGAGGACAAGGACAGTAGAGGACTCTGTTTTAATATTTTATATGCGCACCCTCAGGTGAGCAGTCATGCATTGGCTGTCACCCATTGGGTACCACAAAATGTATCTGTAGACACATTTGTGTGTTCATCTCTGTGAGAAGCTTTCTTCAGCCTTGTTTATTGATCATATTTTTGCTTATGTGGCTAAATTTTACTTGCCTGTGGCTCGAGATTAGGCGTTTAGAAACACAGTTTTTGTTCTTGCTGTAACAGACTGCTGCTGACCAGATCTTTAAGAACCATCTGAAAATATTACCAGATCTGATATAAAGCTTCGTTTTATATCACACTGGTTGAGACAGCAGACAGCAATCCTGGAAGTTTTTCTCTAATATGGCCAAGGAGTATGTGGGAGACTTCAGGCCCAGAAGTTCATGCTAATTTAGCATGCTGCCAGGTATAGCCAGAAAAAGCATCCTCAAACAGTCAGCAAAATATCCCTCAGGATAGGAAGGCATGGCATGAGGCAGGATGGGATGTGTTAGGTAGCACAGTCATACCATTGATTTAAACTAGTGAAACCACATTTGGAAGGAAAGCTTTGCCTCCAAAGTCTGTATGAGCTCTCAAAAATAGCACTCTCACTAGATGTGCTTTAAGAAAAATAGTACCACAGAACTATGTGATCTGAGGTTAGGCCATGTTCTAGCTGACCTAATCTCTTGTCCAAGGCAATATTCAATATTTACGGGATGGAGGAATGAATGAACCTCCTTATGTGTGTCTTACCTGTATAAATGTCATCATTTTCTCAGTGTATTATGAGATACAGGGATAATAAAAGGATAAATTCACAGGAGAAAGCTAGATTTTAACATGCATATATATTATGTTCAGTGTATGCTATATGTGCTACAAGGATGCCCTGTTCTGAACTAAGGAACCCAAAAGGAATACTAATTTATTCAAAATTGATTTTCAATAGCACACTAAATGGACAACAAATGGCAACATCAGCCCAACCCTGATCTATCTTGCTTCCATGTGTATCTCTCATTCCCTCATTTGCTCAGTTGCAGACATGGTCTGACCCAGAAGCTGCCTTGCCCTGTGTGTCCATGCAGTGTGCGGACAGTCCATGTTCATGTTCTGGCAGCATGTTAGGCAGTGATAATCAAACAGCATAGCACTGTCAAACTCTTCAGCAGCCCAAGTACAAAGGCTGCAGGCTGTGGCCCAGCACTTTTTTCTTGGAGGTAGTCTCCTCCTATACAAGTCTGAGTAAGCTCAATAATTTCTCCACAGGCACTTAACTCCAACTGCTATTAACATCAGTCGCTCCTGCTCCCAGACCTCTCTCATTCATTTTCGAGCTGCCACCCACCTACGCAGTTGAGCTGTTTTCCAGACCATGTGCTCTTCACGCTGGTGATCTCTTGTGTCACAGCTGAGTTAGCTCAGCTTTCTGCTTCCAAAGCCCCGTAGCTGACATGCATCTTGATCTGAAGCCTGGGATTTCCCCATGCTGCTTAGCCTTGCCCTGGGTAGCTTCAGAGAGAGATAGCGAGTTTGTTTATTTGCTGCAGACTGATTAGGCTCTGTGTTGATTTAATGTCAAGCAGCTTTCTCTCCTCACCAAATTGTGATGTGTAACTCCACTGTCCAGGACATAAACCCCCCCATCAGTTCTGGAAGCGTTTCATACAGGCACAGCAGCTTTATTTACATGCTTTTTTTGCTGTCAGATCAAGTCCTTAGTTTAAGCAATCTGTTTTGAACCATATTCTAGGTAGCAATAGGAGGTTTTGTTATGCCTTCAAGTGGACATATGCTTAGGCTGACAGATTGGAGTAATCAGGATCAGATGATGGTCCTTTATGTATTTGGAAATCTTTCAGAGCTCTCTCCTTGCCAGGGAGATTTGAATAGACCTTTCTTTATACAGGAGTATGCTATACATTTTTTTTCTCTGCTTTCAGCTCTGTACATGCTTGAAAGCTGGCACAGGAATGGTGGTGGCTCAGTAGCTCGGTGACTCAGTGACTCATGGAGAACAGGATCAATCATTTAAATCTTTTCAGCAATATATGGAAGCTGTTACCACAAAAGCAGGGATGGCCAAGCATCCCTGTAAAGAAATGAATAGCACTCATAATGAAAGCACTACAGAGATATGCAATATTATTTTCAGTGGAAATATTTTACGGAATGAAGATAAGATGTTTTGAAAGGACTTGTACATAAGATAATGAAAGATGCAATGAAGAGAGCACATGTGTAACCAATGAGAAGCAGTTTCTATCCAGACAAATCCCCAGGTACAAACGAACATATGAAAACAAAATGTCAAAAATAAAATAAAGATGTGGTAGCCACAATAACATAAGGGTTACAGTCTATGCATTTCTTTACAGATCAAACAGTACAAATGAAAGAAATGGACAGGCTTCAGATTTAGAGTCCTGGTGAGTCAGGGAACCAAAGAAGAATTTTTTGAGTAGAAAATATCTTTTGTTTTCCCTGGCTCTATCATCTGCTCCCCAAACAGATGACACTTGCTTTGTGCTCATCTATGATGCAAATACTGGGTATGTTTGAAACAGCAAATCTAAAAAGCATTTTATTGAAACTATAGAAAAAGACCTGGAAGAGACCTCCTTTAACACACTCCTCCTTGTGCCACAGGGTAGGATTATTATTCCTAAATCTATTCATACAAAAGACTACACTTTCTCCTATTACTGAGTGGAAACAGTTTAACATAGGATACAAGATAGAAAGTGCATAAAAAGATAGTACTCCTGACTTATTCAAACCACCTGTCTAAGCATTTAAATGAATAAAAGGGAAAAAGAATAAAAAAGAACATAAAAGGAAGAACATCCCATTACATCACCACATGATGTTTGACTTTCAAGGCAAGAGGATATTACAATTCACTTAATAAAACATCTGTAGTGTCACAATGAAGGAGGAAAAGGCAGTCAACTATTGCAAGTGTGCGTGTTCTTTGGCAATTATAGAAAGAACAATCTGGTTTTGCCTCCTTTAGCTTCCAGCTAAATGTAAGAAAACAAACACCCACCTCCTTATGTATGTTTCTGTCTTGAGAAAGACAAACACTGCAATTTCTTCTTCTTTTTTTTCCTTTTTCTCTCTTTTTTTTTTTTTTTTTTCCTGGAGTGAAGGAGAGATGTCTTACTCCAAGTTAGCTGTAGTTTTTCATTTTGTCTGAGTCACACACTTTGCATTTTTGTGTACAATGTCTGTCTTCTTCTAAACTGCAGTTTACCATCCCAGGGGCCTCCGTTTGTAGGGCAGACAAATTTAGTGTCTTCTCATGTTCTTCTTTCCCTTGATTCTTTTCACAAGAAATGGACACTTCCTAAGGTTGATGCCTACTGTGTATGTGTTCTCTGGTACTTGTGTCCTCTGTACTTAATTTCTGGGTATCTCAGAGGAAATTATATGTCATAATATTCTGAGCTCTGGCTTTTCCAATAAGCCTCCTCTCCCAATAAGCTAACAATTGCACCTTTAGAAATGTCAAGTTTTAACTTCTTTGGCTTCCTGTTGTCAACTGCAGATCTTCTCATCTATTCCTTGGAAAAATCTTGTCTATCTTATACTTTTTTTAATCTGGTCTAGAAATTGCACTTTGCAAGTAAGCCACTCTTATCATTTTATATATTCTTTAACAGGGGTCTCAAATAACATAACAGGGCTTCAACCTTCTCTAAGACCACCTGGTTAGTAAAGAAGAAGTGAAAAATATCACACACAATATTTTCTGGTGATTTGTCTATGCAATCCTGGATGATTTCTAGACTTCTATGGGCTACCAATGTAAAAATGCAAGGCAGGCACATACATGTTTATATTTGTCTGAGTGTGTGTATATGTTTGTGTGTCTATTTATATACCAGCTCACATCAAAGAACAGCTGTGCCACAGTTTCCCAAACACTCTGCAACTGCAGAGCCCTGCGGAGAGGTTACCAGAGCAATGAAGCTGTATGCTTGCAAATGCTTGTTCTGCAGTTGCAAGTTTGTCAAAAGCTGTGCAAAAATGCAGGCCTTGCAAGCTGCAGGACAAAATAAATTACTTCTCTCACATGAGTATATCCATGATGATTTATAGGAAGAGCTTTAAGAGCAGAGTAGCAAATCATGACTTGCATTCATAAGTGTTCAATGGATAGTACAGCCATTTTCTTGGTCTCTGGTCTCCATTTGCTAATTACACACTGCAATTTGTCCTCATTGGAGGGGAAATCTATTCCTGGAGAGCAACAGAGTGATCACAGCAGGGCTTCTAGAATGTGGCAGAGCAAAAAGGATTTAGAAAGATGCTGTGAGTCCAAACACAGAATAGGAAACTTACGAGCATAGCTTGAGGTTTGCTGTCAGCACAGACCGTGCATGAAGTCATCTTAAACAAGTGATGTAGAGGAGACTTTCCTAGTGATCCTGAGAATGTTGTGTAGTATCCTTACAGACATGTAGGACTGCCAGAAAGGACAGACCTACTTTGCAAAGGCAGAATGGTAAGGGCAAGGAGAGAGATTTCTGTTAGGACACTCATGTAATCTTTCTCACTCCAACTATCCTCTGTGTCAGGAGTTACAAGTGGTTGCTTGTCTTTTTGTGTTCTAATGACATAAAAGCTTTAGAGATTAGAAATACTTTGTGCCTCTTGGCATGAATGTCTTAAAGGTTGGAAGTTGTTCCATCTCAAAGGCTTTAGTCAGCCCAAGATCCATTCCAACATCAAACACGTAGCATCCTCTCTTCTTTCCATGAGTCATTTAGAGATGAAATTGGCTGGAAGAGCTGTTCAAATAAATATTTCATTCCAAATGGGTATTAAAAGAATTCACAGACCATGAGATTAAGGGACTTGCAAATGAGAACATTTATTATGGAAAAAAAAAAAAAAAGAAGAAAAAAGACTCTTAAGAGCTTATCCACTAATGCAAAAGACATATAAATTATTATTCCAGATAATACTAGTGGTTTCTCATTCAAAACACTGCCATGCCATCTACAGTATACCTATTCTAGATGTCTACCTTAAAACAAATAGTGTCCTTTAGAAGTACTTCATTGAATCATTTAGCCTTAGATAATGCTATCTGACCAGGTGAATCCCACTTCACCTACCTTACACACTGAAGCAAAAAGTTATGGCATCATTTACCATGAAACGAGTTTGATGAGTTGGCTGGTTGATTTTGTTTTCCAGTGCCCAATGGATGAGATGGATTATTCTCTGAAGACTGAACCAAGGTGCGAACAGATTATTCTTCTTTCATCCCATTTTGATAAGTCTGTGCTATTTGTATTTTAAAAGGTGTGTTGTAATTAGTACTAGTGGAGAATTTTTCAACAAAACTGCTTTCCTTTGGAAATACTATTTGCTGTAACAAACATGTTTGGTTTTTTGTTTGTTTGTTTTTCCACTAGACTTCCTGATGACAATAAGGTGTCCATCAAGAAAGATTTACTGGGTCCAAGATTCTAGGTCAAAATAAGAAACAAACTTGTCAAAGAATCCAATATCCCCAGAGACTGTCTAACTTAAAAACAACAAAGCCATGTCCCATTTATGAATTATACAGTCCACCTGGATGCTATTTAGGTACTATTAGGGAGTTTGTTTCTTTTGTGAGAAAATTCCAAATGTCTAGCTTCATGAGGTGATGGTGCTTTTTTCTTAAATTGTAAGCAAAATAATATAAATAGTATCATATAAACAGTAGTAAGATAGTAACAAAAGTACTACAGTGCCTAGCTGTCACACAAAACACTGTTTCTGATATAATTTAATGAACGTTATTGAAATTTTGAGGGGTACTTGCAATTAGCTGTTTATAAACAATCCACAAAAAGAAAACTGTTTATCAAAAGTATTCACAAAATGAATTTAATTAATTTAGAAGTTCAACTAGAATCACAGACTGCTCATTAACAATTTTCAAACATTAAAAGAGATTTGAATTCATTCTATGAAGGACTTGATATTAGTGGTTATTATCTCCCTTTTTCCACTAGAAAGCATTTATTCTGGAACAATTCTGGTCAAGCAGTTCATTATAACACCCCCAGCTGCAAACAATCAAAAATCAATTTTGGACTCAACCCAAAAGCCCAACCCAGTGTCATAACAAATGCTACCAATTCCTTTGACTTTACCCAGATTCTCATCATTCCACAGAATGCAGATGATCCATGAAAGTGTTATTACAAAACAAAATAAAATGGAAAAATCTGTTTTCCAGACACATTCACATAAAGGTTCCAGGAAAATGATTAGTTATTTTCTAGTTCTTAAAAAATCATTCAGTTTTTTCGGGGGTCTCTCAACTGGTAAACAACAGGAGTCTATGTCAGGCTGCAATAAAAAACGTCTCTCATATCTCATATTGTTTTTTGGCTTTTTTTTTTAAATAAAAGCCACACAACACTGTAGGAGGAACAATGCAATATGAAGTGCTTACAACAGTGAGTCCAAAGAAGTCTGAGTCCAACAGAGTGTTTAAATTTACATTAAAATTGTTAAGCACATATTTTATTTTAGATTTGTGGAGGTCTTTTAGTTTGTTCTATTAGGACCCTTGAAAGCTACTTAGACCTAGATAGTGATTCAATGGGGAGATCAGAGGGAACTTTATTACCTCCGTCAGCCGCTACCTCAAACTCTCCTAACACAGTGCAAAGGAAGTCTTGGCTCTCAGACTGTAACAGACATCCAAATCCTCCCTCCAAAACCTCAGATGCCACAAAAAAGTAGTGTTGTGCAGACCCATGTAACATGCCTTTCATCTTGCCCACATTTCCTTTAGGGCTTGTGGAAATCGGTATCTGGGAGAAACCCCTCCATGATTCCTATGCTAAAGCCCATATTTTCACTTCAATTCCAAGCTGAACAACAATTATTAAATATCTCCTACAAGCACAAGCCTTTTTTCAGCACCATCCCATTGTGCTACAACTGTTCTAACTTTTAAATGCCATAATCAGTCAGTACAGGACTCATTATTGTTAATCAGAGTTTTAACCCAAAACCTTTCCCTGCACAATTTACATTCTGCTTCTGCATATCTAAAGTTGGATATTAGTGAAAATTCTTTCTCTGTAAGAGTAGTCAGGTGCTGGAAGTAGCTGCCAAGAGAGGTGGTGGAGTCACCTTCCCTGGAGGTACTCAAGAAATGTTTAGATGTTGTACTGAGAAACATAGTTTAGTGGGGAAATATTGGTGGTGGGTGGACAGTTGAACTGAAAGATCCTGGAGTCTTTTCCAACCTTGGTGATTCTATGATTCTGTGTTGTTTCTAATATGATCATTATTCTATCCATTTCTTTTCCTTTCCTATAAGGAATCCAGGTGTTTATACTGATTATACTTAAAACATATTCTTACACTGATGTTGCAGTGCCTCTACAGAGAAGAGCTGCTAACAGCTACTACTTCTCCAGTGTTAGAAAGAACTGAAAAAGCTCTTCCTATTTTTATTTTTCATCTGTATAGTAAGAAAACCAACTCCCCCCCCAATTTTTTTTCACAACTTAATTTCATAATTCTGTTCCCAAAAGTCTTTGAGTATTGTTTGAATGGCTAGGACAGGAAATCAGACCTACCAAGCTGAAAATAAGTAAGGCAATTGGATTCAACTACATAAAATTCTCTTTTAAGAAATAATTCATGTACTTGCTGAAGGCACTTAGACCTTACTGTAGACAAGAGGTATTTTGAGGAATAAGACAAACGGTTGGATCAGAAAGGTTCTTCATGGCTGACTCTTTCTTGCTATGAAGCATAACAAGATGATCCTGTCAATAGCCTCCCCTGTACGTGACTTGAAAAGGAGCCTGTTCATGTAGCAAATGTGACCAGAGGTCACTGAGCAGGATCTGACAATTCTTCCTCACATTCTGTTTATACTGTTGGTTTAAGATGACTTGCTACAATCCATATGCACTAAATCTGTGTGTTAAAACGAAAGATAACATTTTTTCATCTGTCATAAACTTTTAGCTTTCCTTAATTTTTTCAAATTGCTTAGTGTTGGTGAAAATCAATTCACTTATTATAGATGTTAGATGTTAGCACATGATATTATTAAGAAAACTTAGCAGTCCATTATGAAAAATTTGAGCCTGAATTTCTCTCAGATGCTCTGTCTAAAGAATATCTGACACCTGACAGTCCTTTCCAAAATACAAAACACAAAGGGAACAACCAAAGTGAGTGCTGTACCTAGGAAAAAAAAAAAAAAACAAACGACCATAATTCCCAGCTTATGCTGGTGCAGTTTTTTTTCCCATTGGAAAGAAAAATAGCTCTTTCTGTGAGCACACAAGTTTTAAACAAAGCACCACTGGTCATATTTGTCAATAGTGACATACAAACATGCAGACTAGAATTCAGAACGGAGATTATAAAAACTACCTGAGATTTTCTAAAACCAAATTGCATGGCCGTAACACACCTCCCAGAAATCCATGGTGAGCAGTTCACCACTACAAAGAAACAAAGCCACCAAGGTCAGTTCTGCAGGAGCCTGTTAGTTAAGTAAGTTTGAGGAGTCTGCATCTGCCTTCACAGCTGCCATTCTGTAGGCCTTCCTGGAAGGTGGACTGTTCTGTGCTGGTTGCTGGTTAGTGTGTCCTCATTATCATCTTTTTTATCTTGCTGTCTCAGTGCTCCTTGTCTATTTGTGCTAACTACAGAGAAACCCACAGTAGACAAGACAAACCAAAGGTCTTCCAGGCAGTGATACCAGAACACATACAGAAGATCTTCATACACAAGTACAAGCCAACAGCCTATGCTGAACTTTCTAATTCTTGGTTGATGTGGCAGTCCTTTAATTCTTTAATCTTTCACTACCTGTTCCAGTCCCTTCCTCACATTGCTTTTTTTTTTTTTTTAATTTCCTCTTTGCATCATGTAAAGAAAAATAACATTTTGTCAAATGAATTGTGATTTCTGAAACATATCTGCCAATATATACGCTACTGAGCAGACTCCCTTAAGGAAAAAGTTAATGACTTGCATCTTAGTTTTGCCCTATGGATGAAAAATAGGTTGGTTATTAGGAGATATTTCTCAGAAAGAGTGGTGAGGCACTGGCACAGGCTGCCCAGGGAGGTGGTGCAGTCACTGTCCCTGGAGGTGTTCAGGAACCATGGAGATGTGACACTGAGGGACGTAGTCAGTGGGCATGGTGGGAATAGGCTGATGATTGGACCAGATGATCTCATTGTTTGTTTTTTTCCAGCCTTAGTGATTCTATGACTGGTTGAAGAGTACTACGATGACAAGCGGGTATTTTAAGAATAAAGAAAAAAGTAAATTTTGTCATTAGAAGGAAAACACTGCAGCAGCCATTGCTCACCTGAAATGCTTTCTTTTCTTTGTTGATCATGTTATTCCTAGTTTTGGATATGCCAGTGCATCCAAACCTATTATACTCATTGTCTGTGAGATGGCATTTTGCAATGTTATCACACAAGATGAAACAAGAGGAGTGTGTGAGCCAGCTTTGAAGATATTTTGGAGATTTGCTCAGGGACATGATTTAGCAGAGGGTTGTTAGTTAGGGTAGTATGGTTAGGTTGTGGTTGGACTCAGTGATCTTTAAGGTCTTTTCCAACCTGAGTGATTCTATGATTCTATGATCCTAAAGAAAACATCAAATGAAAGATACATATATGTATATGTACACACACACTCATATACACATTATATATAGACAGCATAAATTAAAAAAAAAAACTAACAAAAAAACCATGAACAACTGCTCAAGAAAGTAAATTGGAAGTTACTGCTGAAATATTGTTGCACTGTAAAGATCTCTTCGCACCCACTTTCTCTCTCTGTCACTTAGAATACACAGTAAATATTGTCCATCCTACTTGGGGTACATGAAGGCCTTACTCTCTTTTTCACTGCTTTTTTTTTTTTTTTTCTTTCCTACCGATGCTCAGAATTTTCCACAGAGCAAAGTACAGAGCTATAGACTTTGAATTAGGGGAGATGTAGAAAAACAAAAAATTAATGAGAAGCAAAAATGTATGGTTGGGTAAACAGCCTAGGCCCATTCTGTATTTTTGTATTAAACAGCACAATAACATTTCAAAAAATAGAAAGGATCAAAAACCAAAATCATGAAAATTAATAAGTTCAAGAAAAAATAAATTTTCATGAAAATATTCTTCCCCAAAATCTTTTCTTTAAAATAAGACAATCTTAATTTTCCATGAATTCCAAAAAAAAAAAAAAAAAAAAAAAAAGAAACATTCCAAGAAGGATTATCATTGTTTAAAAAAAAAAAAACCATAAAACATATATTAAAGATAAAATCTGTTTAGAGAATGGCTGAATAAATACAACACAACCCAGGGGGAAATAGGAGTGTTAAAAAATTACCTGTCAGTTGATCCAAAAAACAATGAAAAGGATACCAATAGTAACAAAGTCCGCTCTGTTTCTATGAGTGGCTTCAAGCCCCTGGCTGGTTCTTATCCATCCAGACCTCCAACAAGGATCCGCTTTGTCCATTAACTTCTTAGAAGAATGAGTTCCTTATACATAAACCACAAAAGGAAGGATACTGCTGAAAAATGAGGCAAGCAAAAAAAAAACTGAAAGAGTAGTCAAAAAAAAGGAGTCTGTGAGTATCCAAAGGCTTCTGAAATATATTCTGTTAGAAGCTCAGGTAAAATATGTGCTATAATACAAAAAGAAAATGAAACAAAGTTTCCTATCCAAAGGAAAAGTGATGGGAGGTTGAAATAAAAGCTCTTTTTTTGGACAGGAAGAAGTTTAAAGACTGGAAAGCAGAAAGTAGTGCTCAATGGTCTTTTTGCTGTGTAGAGAAAAAGGAGGAAACAAGTTCTTAAAGATTCAGCTCTGGGACTGAAAAACAATAGGTACCATAAGGGTTCTGAAAACAAAAGAGCTGTTGCAATTGTATAAAATTTGGCATACTCACATCCTGAATACTGTGCAGTTATTATCACCACACTTCCAGGAGGACTTTGAGGAGACTGGGAAGATAGAGAGAAGAAAATTGTGGTAAGGGTGAAGCTATCTTATCTGGAAAGATTAGAAATTTCTCTACTCTTCAGCTGGAAGAGAAGATTGTGAAGATACATCTGAAATTTGAAAAATCATGAAGTCAGTAGATAATCTGGATGCAGAACTGCTGGTTCAGCAAACCTCACAGCTTTAGGTCTTGGAACTCTGAGTATAGTTGATAGGAGGTCAGCCTAAGATCATTGACAGGAAGAAGTTCCTCATGCAGCCAGTAGGAAAGCTTCCTCCATGAGAAGTTTTGGAGTTTTTGTTAGTAGATGCAAAAGGAGCATAGGTAGAGACAAGAAATGTATAAGCAGACATTAGGATTCGCTGCAGCCATGTGGGCTGGGGGTATACAGAGGAGCAGAAAGCATACTGTGAAGCTGGGCCAATGTTTTCTCCTTTAATGGCCTTTCTTTCTGCCACTGTCAGTCAGAAGCCTGGCTTATGTAGGTGTAACCCAGCAGATCATCTCAAATTTTCTTAAGAGATGAATTAATGTGACACAAGCCCTACCATGAGGGCATCTCTATAGCAATGCTTTATTTATTCTTCTCTCCTTTTCTCCTGGCATAATCCATCAGCTTGGTCTACAGCTTCAGTACTGCCGAGATGTCAAAGCAGCGGCTTAGACCTGGATATATGCTATATCACAGTGGACTATTTCTCACCATTTCCTAGTTTTTATCCCCATCTGCTATTCTGAATAAACAGGATATTTCTAGGGGAAAAGAAATTTAAAAAAAAAAAAAAAAAAAAAAAAAAAAAGGAAAGAAAGAAAGAAAATATATGGCAGAAAAGAGTTTCATCTCAATTCATCTCATTGCTTTTTGTTTGTTTGTTTGTTTTACTTATAGACTGCTGGGGACTGCAGGGACTGATCCAGTGAGAAAATTTTCCTTTCTTTTTTAAGAAAAAATCTTGCCTTGATTCTTGGTATAACTGTAACACAGATGAAAATAACAGGGTATCATCAGGGAAATGCAGAATTCTTGCCACTCGAATTTCTTTCCATTCTCTGCAATGCCTATTGATGCTCACCTTCAGTTTTCATGGGGTCCAGATTTTGTTACCACTTTGGCTTTATTAAATGTGTGTGCAACTCAGAATAGAAAAAATATTAGATTTTCTACGTGCAAAGCATGCTGATATTTATGACATTCTTGGTCTCAGGGAATGAAAAAAAGAGGCCCCAGCATTAGTCCTGGACAGTAGGGACCTGGTATGGACACAAGTACACCTTTATCAGAATGGAAGTCCTGGTTTGGAAAAATGAGAAGTATGGATAGAAGATTTACTCACCTTGCAATATAGTTTTGAAAAATGCTTGCATGAATGTACAAAGTGTTGGCAGGGTACACTGTCATGTGTTAGCCAATTTCAACAAATGTATCAATTTGAACTACAGACAGACATTCTTGGTTTGCAGCAGAAGATTGTCTTTACCATACAATTTGCTTAATTCTTAGTAACTCCCCTTCCCCTCCTGATTTATATACCTAGCTGGTAGAAGCAAGAGGCAACGTGACAACTCAAGATACTCCAATTTAGCAAGATTCATTTTGCTAAATCATCCCCATGCATCTGAACCAATGTCTATCTGTGTCTAGCAACATCTGGCAAACAAGCGCTGATGTATTATAATGTTTGCCATGCCAGATGGCAATATGTCTTCAATGTCACCTGCAGGATGAAATAAAACCTTTGTTATGACTATTTCTTACCCACCCACCCACTTTCCTCTTTCCTCCCTTCCCAGTAATCACAACAGAGCTCAAATCTGTGCCTGCAGAGCACGTGTAGTTATATATTAAAATAAATGTGGGAAACGGCAACAGGTTACTGCACCCTAAGTGCTAGAAAGGAAAAGGCATTTAATTACTATAAATTTTATGATGATTCAATGATATACCATTTTCAGTGCAAATACCACTATTTCTGCACAGTTAAAAATGACTAGCAAATTATCATTCTGGACATTGTTAATTGTGCTAAAGGACAGATGCAAGGTTATGTGTATAGGAATGCATGTACATGAAGTCAAAAGGAAGCATTTTCAGCTGCCTTCAATGGAATATTAAGTACTTCCTTCTTCCACTTGGGATTCCCCATATGTTTCCTCCTTGAACAAGGGCAGTTTGAAGTCATTTTAATCTTCTGCTAATGGGGTTTACCTATCAGTCTGTTTCTGGGAGCACTCCTTGTGATGGTTTTAACCTGGGGCTGCACAGAGTGCAGGGCAGAAATTAAAAAATGAACAGTTCCTTTGGCTTGTTCTTCAGAGAGGTTTTTCTTCTCATTTCCTTTCATTGCCAAGTGAATGTTCTATTATATCTTATCAACAAAATCTTGGTTATCTTCAATCACAGTGTGATTTATTGTGTACATTTTAGACCAGTTGGGATTAAAGCTTTTATGGATCAAACGTATGTTTTAAGCCTAAAAGGTATTTATTTTCAAAAGCCTGTATCAGAAACTATCACACCCTGTAAGTCTCTCAGCTTTTCATATTTTAAGTGTTCACCGTCCAGAAAAATTAATACATAATGTTACCCTGGAAGTTCTCTGTTATCAAGAAAATTAATATATCTGCTTCTTATCTAAGGGCTCTGCATCTACACACAGACAAACAAAATGGAACAGATGAAGAGGAAGATCAGCAAAACTGGTGAAGCACTCATGCTTCCTTTGGCATTTTTACTCAAGACCTGCAATCTTCGGTCTACATGACATGGGACCAAGGAATTATTTGGTTGTGTATTTTGATCCCCTAATTATTATTTAATTTCACTTACATTCTCACAAAATGAGTGCTAAAATGAAAATTAAGGAGTAATTAGGGAGAGCAAATGCACAGTTGTACAGTTCTTGATAGCTAGTGCAGCTACTTATTGTGGTGGCAAATTAAGCATGACAGCCAAGCGAATGAACCCTTCTTCTCATCATCTGGAGAAGGCCTTATGGCATCTACCTGTGCATTTGGGAATCACTGCAAGTACTGCTTTTGACCATATCAGCACACTTAGCAAAAGCAAAACTGGAGTGGCTGAAAAGAAATTTGTTCCCTACCTGTTTCAGTGCTTGAAACAAACTATCAAAGTCCATGCTTAAGAATTTAAACAAAATTGGGCCAAATTTCAGAGGAGTTTTGCACCTAACTTTACAAATAAAAGGAGATCTTAAGAAATCTGAAAGTGAAGTTCCACATATAAGACGTCTATCTTTACCTGTGGATTGTCCAGTTTTGAACCTCCAAGCATGACTTTCTGGCTTGCTTCCTAAATGAAAGGTTGCATAAAATCTAGTTCCAGGTGATAAAAGTGGTGAGATAATTCTGGTAATTCCACAGCTCAGAAATATGATCAACCTTACTTTATTATGAATCTGTTTATTATAAATGTATATTGTTTTATTTTAGTGTGACAAATATTCTTCAATTAAATTGCTTATAAATTAAACTAAAGAAACTATGAGTTACAGAGCTAGACTTACCATATTTTAATTGTTGTGTCTATTCTATTGCAGTAGTTCCCAGAAGATAAAGTAAAGGACAGTAATCTTCTTGTACAAATACAGAGCATAAACTTGGTTCCCACTTCAAATTTTGAAAGCTGTAGATGGCCTTATTAAGATTAGATTTCCAAAGCACAGATAAAAAGAAGCTATTTTGTCCCAAATACTTCCGACGAAAGGAAGGATGTGGAAGCTGTTCACCTGCTCTGCAAAGTTTCTCAAGGTCAGATTCATTTCCTCTAATCATAGCAGTTCACAAAGTGAGCATCTCAATCTCATGATGTTGCAAGCTCAAATGAATGGGCTCAGATGGGTTGAGATTAGCTACTGGTAGAAGAACCTTTCTCTGAGCATTCACAGATGCCACATGGTTAGGTTGGATGTCTCACTTTCTGTCACTGATCATTTGGGAAGAGTTGTTCCTCCCATCATGGAATTTCTGAGGTTACAAGTGGAAGCTGCTCTCCTCCCAAAAGCAAAAGGGATATATATTCATCCAGATGCACAAAATCTCACTCCAAACCACCCCTTCTTAGACTGCTGGGCTGCAGGCAGCACTGAACTCTCTTCAACAGTGGTTAAGTTGTGGGCTGCACCCAAGATTATTACTGAAAGCCTCCAGGATGAAATGAGGTGAGCTACTCTGTACCTCAGACCAGTAAGTCTCTTTGGGATCATTCTTTGCCTTACACAACATGTCAAAGCTCACAGAAAGCAATTTTTTCTTTCAGTGCCTCCTTTTCAGCTGGGAAGCATTTGAAGAGAAGCACTTGTCCCTTGAGTGCTCAAGTATGTACTTTGTGTATTACTAAAGAAAGGGCACTCCAATAGCTCTTCTGGGAAAGCACACCATATTTCACTTCACCTCATGCACTTTCAAGGAGCTTTGCAGAAAAGGCTTGTTTCTGGGACATCTGTGAAATATAATTAGGGAGAAAAATAAAGAAGCTTTCTTCCCTTTCAGATTGAGATAATCCACATTCAGAAAAATAAGACTTTTTTCCTTGCCCTAAGTGCTCTCTCTGCTGAGAGGTCACCTTTGAGATAGAAGTGTTTTAATTTCTGAAGCTATAAAGTAAGTAATTACGATATTCAGAGATACAGTGCTGGTTTTGTACTGTTATTTTCTGAGCAAGGAATGGGTCAGTGTATTCAGATTTCAGTAAGTCTATTCCTCTAAGAGACCATTGGGCGAGGACTGGAATCTTCAAGAAGAGCTGTAGCTCTGGATGGACATCGAAGTGGTGGGGCCATGACACTAAACAGTGTCATGGGCAGTGGTGGGCTAGAAATGGTTGTTCTCTTCTTTTTCTCATGTAGAGTGAAATGATGGTGGGTGAGATAATCTGAAACTTCAGCTTTTTAGGCAGGAAGGCAGGGTGGCAAAGAGGGGAAGGCAGAGAGGGAGGGAGGGAAGGAAGGAGGGAGGGAGCGAGGGAGGAAAAGACCTGTTGGTTATTGCACTTCCCAACTTTGAAATAAGTGGGTAGACTTTTGCTGTAGAAAAGAAACAAAAAACAAAATGAGAAAAGCAACTATGATGGGAAATGTGATGGAACAGCTCAGGAAGGCAGGAAGAGGTACCTTCTGTGTTCGTGATGTTAATAAATCCATATTTGCATTTGGATGACTTTGGATCACACACGCAAACATAAGGAATGGGAAGGGCATGGACCAGGAGATGTTAATAAAAATCTCTCCTCTCTGCCTGGAGAGTAACTCAGAAGTACCAGACAGTATTTGCCAAGCAGAATAAAGCAACATATGCTGGTTAAACCTCTGGATATTCAGCTAGTGAAGCACTTAAGTGTGGTGTTTGACTTGCCAAATCTGCTGTTTGGATGATGGGAAAATTAGGAGTGATTTCCTTAGGGCTGAGTATGCACACAGCTCCATGGGGGCCAGGATGTTTGCCCAGGGAGCCTCTGCCAAGCTAGCAGATATTCCCACTTGTGTAATTTCTGTTCAACCATCAACCAGGTGCCTTTTGTGGCATAAAATCAGACACAAGTTAAAATTATTTTGAAGAGTTTCTACTGGGAAAGACTGGATTCTTTGAAAAAAAAAATTGAAAGTGAGTCAAAATAGTAATAAAAGAGATATCACTGCAGCCATATTTTCATCTCTTAATTAATTAGATGTAGAGTAGGTCCAGATACACAACTGTTTACTCAATACTGTTTCAGTAGTGTTTGATACAGTTGTTCTATATGAGAATTCACTTAACATAGCTTGATGCCAAGCCAATAAAATATAAGAAGGACTTATTTTTTTTCAACAGGTAATTACAGAGGTTAGTAAGGCTTTAGAGAAAATGTTGATTGAGAAGTGCAAAGACAGATGAGTATTTACAGATAAATTTCTTTTTCTTGTTCTAGATGTATTATGGATTATTTGGGCAGTGTTGAAAGAAATTATGTCTTCCCATGGTACTTCTATGGTTTTGTTTTTTTTTTCTTTTAACCACTGCACAGAAAAAGAATTGCAAGTAAAAGTGCTGGCTATGTGTATGTAAACACACAGAGATCCATGGGAGGAAAATTACGAGGTCTTTGGCTGTTGCCAGGCTTTATTTTGCACTTGTGCAGATCATAACAAAGTAGGTGGGTGGCAAAGGCTGTAGGACCCATTAAGACCATCCTGGCTGATCTCCCATGCAAGGCTGGCACCAGCCATGAAAGCCTGATGAGATAAAAACAATACCAAGGTGCTGCAGAAGGGCATAATGCCCCTGCTTGGATTATAATTCTTTGTGTTTATAGCTAGTTAAGTCTGTCTCCCATTAGATTTTACTCTTATGCAAAGGAGCTTTTTTTTGTTTTGAGCTTTTCCGAAAAAAACTAGAGAAGTTTTCTTTCATAAATCTCAGTATTTTTTACACTTCCAGTGAATTGTCTGTAATTTTTTCAGTGTTATCTTTGCTTGTAATAGACTGGTGTGTTCCAATTATAATCTCGGCAATTCTAGCAAGAGCAAAATAATTATTTTTCTTCTCATATGCACATACCCATCTTCCTTTTTCCTCTCGTCACCAGCATGAAATGCAGAATCTCACGTCTACTGTAACTTTTCTTCCAGTTCAAATCAAAATGTAATTATGTATACGTTTGTTAAGTAATTTAAACCCCATGATATTGAAAGCACTGGAATTACTGAAATTGAGAAGCTGTGATCCAAGCCAGTTTAAATAGCACTGCTATGACTCCATGCTGCACATGCAGCTCAGCACAGCCTAAGGGAAATCCTGGAAAGAAGAACATGAGGCAGCAGAAGATAGCTCTCATGGAGCTCAAAGAGAAGGACAGACTGGACAATCTTATTCATGTCCTATCCCTTATCACCTGAGTAAAGAGACAGATATCCTTCTTACTTCAACTTCCATTCAGGTAGCAGTAGAAAGTGATGAGGTCCCCCCTCATCCCCTCATCCTCCTTTTCTCCAGACAAACAACTTCAGTTCCCCAGTCACTCTCATAACTCTTATTTTCTAGTCAGCTTTGTTACTGCATTTGAAATGCAATCCACAAACCTCAGATACTTCTTGTAGTGAGGTGCCCAGAACTGAACACAGGATATGAACTGTGGTCTCACCAGCACTGCATACAAGAGAAAAATCCCTTTCCTTGCCCTGCTGGGAGCAAGTCCATTATAATTAAAACATAGTTCCTTAAAGCAAGGAATATTACAAAAAATATCCAGACCAGCACAAGTTGGTATTACCAGCAGTTTTGTTACCAGCATTAGAAAGAGTAGTTCCTAGATCTTATAGATTACAGTCAGACTAAGAAACACCGTGTTTACACTGGTAAATGTCCTCCTTATATCATTACAGTTATATCAAGCAAATCAAGGGGCATGGGCCCAGTTTCACCTCCTCTTTCTAATGTTTTGCCAGTGTTATTGATAGTGCTGGTGCACAAGCACGGAAATTATAAAAAATATTCATTTCAAGCTCCACTGCAAGCAGAGTAAGATGATCAATATTCACCTACAAGTAAAAGGAAAAGCAAAACTTGCTTTCAAAACAATCTTCTAGATGCTTACATATAACATGTAGTGTGAATAATTGGATGAAAGTAATAAGTACACAATCAAAGTGTACATTATATATAACCAAAATTTATAGTTTGTTTCCACTCTTGTTTTTTCTGGCTTGTTTGCTTTTTTTTTTTTCCCCACAATTTTTATCTCTATTAAGTGAGACTTCATCTGCTTTTGTTGTATCTGTAGTAAGTTTTGTTTTCTTGCTTTTATTTTCTATTGAAAAACAGCTCCATGACTTTGTCACTAACATCTTACTAAATGAACTGAATGATTGAGCCTTTTACACCTTTTCATTCTCTCTTTCAGACTGTGTACTATGAAAGCTAATCATATGGCATCTAAAAATTTGCCAGTTCGTGGATGGAAAGCCATCTGCACTAGAGAATAAGCACAGACTCCATCCTGATAAAAGGAAAAGAACCTCATATAATACATTTACTTGAGGAAAATATTTTCCTAGAAGTTAACATTTTGACAGAATAGTTCTATTTTGTTAAGAGAGATCATTCTGGTCAACCGAGAAAGACCTAAAGCTTTATATTTCTTTTTTTCTGGGTATTATCTAAATTAATTCTCCAGGGGAAAAAAAAAAAAATACTTGTGAGTTCACCAAAAATCAGGAAGAGTACTTAATCCCAAGGTTTCCAACGTTCTCTTTGAATACTGGTCTTGTTTGCTTATTAATTCTGTCTTCCATATTTATTGAAAATACAGCACAGTATCATTCAGTATAGAATAAATTATTGGCCTATTTTATATATTCAGATTAATTATGTGATTCGATACCTAGCTGGAGATATTCTTTAAGCTGATCTGGGGACCTACAAAAAATACAAAGCAATTTAAAACCTTCCTTCCTTCCTTCCTTCCTTCCTTCCTTCCTTCCTTCCTTCCTTCCTTCCTTCCTTCCTTCCTTCCTTCCTTCCTTCCTTCCTTCCTTCCTTCCTTCCTTCCTTCCCTCCTTCCCTCCTTCCTTCCCTCCTTCCCTTCTTTCTTTCTTTCAACAAATACTGTTTCCTTGTTATTTCCCATTCTAAACTCATTCACAAGAATGCCTTAGTGTGGCAATGTGCATTTGGAACATATGAATTTGGAGCAAATAATTATAATAGCCTTCAATAGTCATGCCTTATTCCTTAATGTTTTCCATTGTCTAACTCCATGAGCTGTAAATATTTGTTTCTCTGCAATTCAAACATACCATTCAGTCACTAATGAGAATGCAATTCCGGCTCTCAGCAGGAGAAAAATACTTAACTGGGAATGCCCAAAAGACATACCAGAAATCAAGAGAGCTGTAAAGTAATGTTTTTTAGGAGCAGGGACATATAAACAGGTTCCTGTGGATAATCTTGACTGTGAACCTTTTAAGTACAGTATAAGTTGGTCTGTGATGTTCTTACAAACTTGCATTTATCTGACTTCATATACAAGCTTCTCTAAGCATCAACATAAAAGGAGTCAGGACCTCTCATTTCTTACGTCAGAAACATTTATCTCAAAGAAAGAGCAAGTCATTGTGATTACAAACTGCTCAATATGCAGCAAGTTCACATCCCAGAGCCCAGGCTTTGCTCTTGATCTCTCCTCAATTACTACTCTTCATTCCTACTGCAGGAGAAATTAACAGCCCAGAGGCAAAAAGCATGGTCTGGTTAGACTGCACATAAAGCAGGGAAGTAGCAGTGAGAAGCCTCATCTCTTACAAAAATTGTGCAGAACAAGGGATTGGCCAGATTTGGTGGGAAAATGAGACAACATGTGCAAAGATGAGATAGGAAAGGAAATTAATGGGGAGAACAATCCTGTTTCATGTGTTGGACCGTAGCCTCCAAGCACCATTCTGCACTGTTCCATTCAGCCTCCAGGCATCTAGCATCGAATCTGTACCTGATGATACACTCTCTGAACTCTTGGACAGCCCTGAACATACTCATATGGTTATGTTTCTTCTATATAATCTTTGTTTTCAGGGCTGGGATTTTTTTCTGGCACAACCACTGGCCATTTCATGAACCTGTATCTTCCCTGGTAGAAAAGATAACCAGAGATAGTGAACTTGGGCAGGGAGTGCAAAATGTTCACTTCTTAGAAATGAATGAAGTGAAAGCTTTTGTTCAACAATGGGAAAAAGCTACCTGAACTGTCAGATTATAATTTTATTTCAATATTATTAATTTGGGAGATCTTAAAGTGCCATGAGCCAGCAATGTGATCTGGTGGTTAAGAAGTCCAATGGCATCCTGGGAGGCATTAGGAAAAACATTGCTAGCACAGCAGGGGAGGTTATCCTACCAATCTACTCTGCCCTGATGAGGCCTCACATGTGAGAGAGACATGGACTTACTAGACAGAGTGCAATGAAGGGTTTACAAAAATGATAAAGGAATTGGAGCATCTTTCATGTGAGAGAAGGCTGAGGGATTTGGGCCTGTTTGGCCTGGAAAGGAAAAGGCTCATGGGATTTGATGAATGTATATATCTGAACAAAATGTGTCTTGAGGATAAGGCCAGAATCTTCTCATCAGCACCCAGTTTTGAAAGACAATGGGCACAACCTGAAACACAGGAAGTTCCAATTGAACATGAGGAAAAGCTTCTTTACTGTAAGAGTGATTGAGCACAGGCTCCACAGAGAGGCTATGGAGTCTTCTTTGGAGATATCCAAAAGACATCTGGGCACAACCCTGGGAAACATGCTCTAGGAATCCCTGAGCAAAGAGATTGATCTCAAAAGGCCCCATTCAGCTTCAGTCATTCTTTGATTCTGTTCTTCTTAAACCTACTTCCCATTAATTAAAATTTGCTGAAAGTCCTGCTTTTTTTTTTTTTTTTTTTAACTTGAGTCAGAGATCTCAAAGTGCTCACTAAAGCTAGATCTACATTATTTGCCTGAAGTTTCAAGTTGTTTTTCATTGATTCTGGGGTTCTCCTTGGCGTCTTTGAGCCCACGCTGCCCTGAAGCTTTGTCCAGGATTGGAGCTCCATTTGTTTACTGCAAACGAACAACAATGCAGCCTCCAAAAGCTTTTTAAGTTTAAGGTAGGTCCTGGCCACTGGCATTAAGCCACAGCCTGTGCAAGCTCACTATTGATTACAAAAGGAACTCTGTGCAGAGACAGCAGTTTTCTCCTCCACAATTGCAAAAAATCAGAGCCAACTTGAACATGAGTTGATAGTGAAACAGACCAGAATGAAAAGGAAGAAAAAAAAGTTAGGGAACTAAAACTGCGAGTCTGTGTAAACAAGATGTGCACAGAAACAAAGTCCTGGGCAACTGGGCATCACTGAATACTAGAGCATTGGCAGTGTTGAAATTCTGCCCACAGGGTAACTTTCTTTCTCAGCCCCAGTTCCATCATTTCACCATAATCCAGCCCATGGTTGAATGACACAGCCACACTGCCCTGTCATGTCACCACATCCAGAAGCACAAGCAGTGCAGTATGTTCAGGCCACTCACCACACATAAATTCAGCCAGCCATATGGCTTCCAATGTTGATACTTGTACTACCCAAGTAATGTGGCAAAACGCCACGATATCACTGCGCTGGGTCTAAAGCAGCATTTTTTGTCATTTTTTTTCACGTACTTATTCAGCATCAATGGATAAAGGAAGAGCAGCTGACATCATCTACCTGGACTTGTGCAAAGCATTTGACACTGTTTCACATGACATCCTGGGTTGCATCAAGCAAAATGTGACCAGCAGGTTGGGGGAAGTGATTCTGCCCCTCTACTCTGCCCTCCCTGGAGTACTGCATCCAGTTCTGGAGACCCCAACATAAGAAGGACATGGAGCAGGTTCGGAGGAGGGCCATGAAGATGATAAGAGGGATGGAACATATCCCCTCTCTGAGTACAGACTGAAAAAGCTGGGGTTCTTCAGCCTGCAGAAGGCTGCAAAGAGACCTTATAGTGGCCTTCCAGTACCTGAAGGGGGCCTAAAGGAAAGCTGAGGATAAATTTTTTATAAGGGCAGGTAGCAACAGGATGAGGGGAAATTGTTTTAAACTGGAAGAGGGTAGATGTAGACTAGATATTAGGAAGAAATTCTTAACTGTGAGAGCGGTGAGACACTGGAACACGTTGCCCAGAGAATGTTGTGCATGTCCCTTCCCTGGAAGCATTCAAGTCCAGGCTGGATGGGGCTTTGAGCAACCTGGTCTAGAGGGAGGTGCCCCTGCCTATAGCAGGGGGATTGGAACTATGATATTAAACGTCCCTTCCAACTCAAACCATTATATGATTCTATTATTCCCTTATAACTCAACTGAGTTTGCAACTGACAGCAGAAATTTTCCCACTGGATACAAATCAACAAGCATTTTCATTTCAGAATTTGTTTTCCAGATCAAGACCAAACATATCCTTTAGCCAACATCTCTCTCTCTTCTTTTATTTCCCTCATTTCCTTGAGCAATACTCCTGATGAAGTAGTGAAGAATTCCACACAAGGCAATGAAGATTCAATATACATGGCTTAGAGAGAATTGTTTCCCTATAAATTGTTTAAAAAAAAAAAGATCTTGGCACTTTGACCAAAACCACATCTCTTAAATTATCTCATATACCTCCAAGTACACAGTCCTGAGCCCTTTTTTTGTCCGTGCTAGAAAGACAGTTGTACTTTGGCACCATTTAAGAGGTTTTGAGAATTATGATGATTTAAAACAGAGTATTCCCCAAGCAGACTGTGGACTTGAGCAGAAACAGCTATAGAGTCCTGTGGGGACCTCACAGAACAGAATTGACTTAGTAGGGAAGTGTGTAGATTGTATAGTGATGGATGCTGTAGAAAACTCTGAAACATAGAAGATAGATGGCCATTTGAAAGAGATCAAGAAAAAGGACTGAAAACCAGAACCAGCTTTTTGCAAATTAGTATCAGACAGAGTAAGGATAGAGACAAAAATTGTGTTGATAAAGCCATGCATTGCTGTTTGATCTCTTCCACAACTGATCCAGTGTGAAAAAAGCTATTGCTATAAAAGATTTCATTAGTGCTTTCTTTGGCCATAGAAATGTCAGTATCACTAGGGCTAGATGGAGGGAAAATAAAGAGCAAATATTCCCCTGCTTCTTTTGGTCAGGGCTCCAACCTGGGTTTCCCTCTGTGATGGGAGTCAGCATAGGAGTAAAGGGTTCAAGAGACAGTCGGCTGAGGTCTTCAGCTTGGTACTGAGATACAAAACCTTTATTCTTGTCCTTGTTGTGCTAGCTGCTCATTAAATACAACTCCTGGTTTCTTTTTTTTTGTTTTTGTTTTTGTTTTTTTCCCTGCAAATTAGTTGTTTGGTTTTGGAGACTAAAGTTGAAGGCACTCCATTAGTCTTACTCTTGGCAAGAACTTGGGCCCACTCACATTCTTCAAGCAGAAGATGGAGTGATGGAAATACGTCTTCAGACATTCCCTGTCTTCTCATTAGAATACATCCTCTCACAAAATGATGTATATAAACCAAAAAATTATTTGATAAATTCCTGTTAGTTAAATAAAAATTTCATGTTGTAAACAGTGCACTTTCACTGAAGACAGCAACAGAAATATATATGTTTGCACTTGGGAATTTAAGTTAAATTCAAAGGGTTCATTTTGAGACTCAGTTTCACTTCTTAATTTTGCAAATGTTGATACATTCAGCAGTTAATTAGCATATCTTGTATGCTCTTTAAATTATACAGGAAGGAGCCGCTTTCAAAAAAATTGCTAATGGAGATTCTGGAGAACCCAGACACACAAAGAAAAAGCTTAATATCTATCATTTTAGTGTTAGTTAGAGCCTACAGAGATAAAAGATATATTCTGGGACTGTATAAGTCTGTACAAATGAAAAATAAAAACCAAATGAAAGAGTAGGAAACTGAGCATCTGTATTTTTGTAGACTAAACACACTTATAAAGGAAAACACATTGGGAAATTCTAGTGAGCTGTACACTACAGCAGCACCAGAGGGACCTGGGACAGAAAACTGGCAACAGAATCCTAAAATTATAGCAATAAAAATTATCAGCTTTCTTTCTGAAAGTTTGTACTGCTTTCCAGCTGGTTCTCCATAATAGCAAAATTCTTCAGTTATTGTAATATTGAAATGAAGCAGCACCAAACATAGACAAGGAAAAAAGCTTTCTTTGTGAAAATTCCTGTAAGTGCAAAATTTGCAGCAGGAAACTTGAAGATAAATTTCTGGGGAGCCTTTAGAAGACACTGTGTGAGCAATGCAGGCTTCTCTCTGAACATGCAAGCAAAAATAGTGTTAATTTTGACAAAGTTTCAAATGGTTTCACTCATTTTCTTTGCATTTTGAAACCACAGGAGCAGTGGAAAATAAGTTAAAAGAGTTCATGAAAGAAGATGGAATACTTTTTTTAAAAGAGCCATAAGGTAAAGCTTTCAGGCTTAGAGCTGTGTGCCTTCAGGAGTTTAATTCAGCGACCATGTTACCTGGCTCATTTGCTGATTACCAGTTTTCACAGAATCACAGAATTTTGTTGGTTATTTCTTGATGTGAATACCTCCCCTTAACAGAAATAATAACAACAATAATAAGAGCTAATGGATTCATTTATCTGCCCCGTAAGTCCTAAACAACTGACTGATTTGAATCCATTCATTTGAATTTACAAATACCAAAAAGCTTCTAAATGCCAACATTTTCTATGCTCATATTCCAGAAAACTCTGCTAACATTTTTCATTCCCAAGAAGCGCAAAGAGTTTTACAGATTGTGAACAAAGATCGCTTTGCCAGCTCATAAAATAGCTGTATGTGAGGAAATACAGCTGTAATTCTCTTCTATTTCAGAATTAAGGACTGGGAATCTTAATTAGACGTAAGGATAATATCAGCTGGTTACATAAAACAGAATAAAACTGCGTAAAGGTTATAAAATCTCATGCTTCAGGACATTAGTCAAGCAGTAATGAATGGGTTAGTAGGAAAATACCCCTGGGGAGCAGGCAATTTTTTCATTTCCCCCCTCATTTATCGTCTTTGAAAGTGAACTCATCTGAACAGGTGGAAATGAGTCCAGTGGGTCTAATGAGGCAAATGAAAAAGAGGATAGGAGTTACAGTGAGGATGACTGGTTAGGAAATGAAGCTTTGTGAGAAGAAATAGCTGAATAATGCATGAGCTTGCATGATGGCTACCTCTGCTCCTTCCCCCATTCCGTGCCCTGCGTTTTGTCACAGATTACCCAGGTGAAGCAATTAGGCATGTCGATTCTCAACTACCCATAACCTACCACTAGCTCCCAGCACGGATGGGACTATTATGTACAAACTATTACAGCTTTCCCACTTGTACGGACCACTACGTTTTTAGGATCAATTTAGCTGAGGTCTATAATGCACAAAAGAGATGTAATGTGTCTTCTTACTAAACCAAATAGTATGTATCAGAGGATTTTTTGTCTTCATCTAGCATGCGCTCTTTCTGTGAGGAAGAAACAATGCATCACAGAGGTTTTGGTGTCAGTAGTGACTTGTCTTCGCTCCAGAGATGGCTCCTTCAGCACAGAGATCACTCATGCTGCAAACTCCTAATGACAAGGCCGTTTCTAACCTCAGTTAAGCTACACGAACTCAGCCCAACAATCCTCACCTGCAATCAATTCTGGCTACTTATTTGCAGCAAATGTACCAACATCCTGTTTCTGCTGGTACATCACAGCAAGATAGCTGTACATCTTTCAGAAACACCCTCATCTGCACCGAAGACAAAGCCTATATGAACAAACTGAGCTGCCAATAAATCCAGTGCAAGCTGTACGTAAGCCAGACTCTCAGCTGGTGTTGATTGGCACAGGTCCACGCATGTCAATTATAAGCAATATGATGTCTGTCTCTGCTGGTGGTGGACCATATGTTAATTTGGAACAGCACAGGGCACAGCATACTGGAATTCATGCTGGGCTGCAGTGGTGTGCAGTGACTTAACTACGTGCAGTTTGATGATCACCCACATCTATCCCATGGCACAGCGGCTGGGGCTTTGGCCCAGTCTTGGTTCCTAGCTCTGCTTGAGAGGGTCTGAGTCTCATCACAGCCACAACTGTCCCATTACACAGGATGATATGATGTTCCATCATACAAATTGAGGTGGTGTCCCACCACACAGGGTGATGTGATGACCCATCACGTGAGATGATGTGGTGAGCAAATTTCAACTTCTCTTGTGGATGTTGCTTCCAGTGTGGAGATTGTGGGGGTGCATTTAGCAAACCAGAAAAAACTCAGAAAAGGAGTTTGAACAGCCCTGCAGCCTTCCTATTGCAGAGATGCTGCAAGCACAAGCTTAAACATTTTATGAGATCATAGCAATTATTAATCAGTTCACACACACAGCAGGCAGCCAGGGTTGCCACCAGGCTCAGCATAGCACACTTATACCCCTGAGGCCAGGCAGCCATCAGTCAGACGTGGAAGCATCAGCCTCTTTGCTGGAAATGACTCAACCCTGACCTTGCTGAGCTGCTCCTATTTTATTTCTTGGAGTTTTATACCATTTTTTACAAAGCTTTGTCTTTCTTTCACTCAGAGCTCAGCACCAACATATTTCAGTAAGGCTGAGATCAGATCATACCACTTCACAAACCTGGGTCTTGGCCCACAGACAGCTGAAACCTGGGGCTGCATCCCCTATCTCCAGCTCCAACAGTGTAGCCACACTTCACTTTGCACTGACACCAGCACTTGGGCAGCTAAGCAGCAAGCCTGGAGATAGAGTTGGGTCTGGTTGAATGTAATTATTTTCCTTCTCTATATGGATTTAGCCTGCAGTCAGGCCATACTTCTGGAAACAGAAGCACCACCACTGAGGAGGTAGACATCTCAGAATGCAGTGGAGGAAAAGCATTCCCTCAGCTTTCAATGGTAATCTGATCTTCCACCTGACTCTATAACAGCTGGAGAACTCAATCCATTCATAAATTCCATCAGCAGGTTAACTAGGGAGACATCCACAAAAGACGCAAGCTCTCCTCGTCCTAAACAAAGAAATGAACTGATGTGCCATGTCTCAATCATAGAAAAATTGCCTTGACATTATGCTGTTGATTAAAAGGGAAACATTTTCCTTTATTCCACTATTCTACAAAAGGAAAAGTCTGCTTTCTGCTAAAGTTGTCTGAAACGACACTTTTTCTCGCCTTGCCTCCCTTCTCCTTCCCTTTTCCTTTCCTTCTTCATTTAGACAAGTGAAAAAATAAAGCTACAGCTTGAAATACAATGTTTGCTCCCATTTAGCAGATGTACTAACAAATCAATTATTCATGGAATCCTATGTGTAGTGCAGCCCTATTATGTATTTTGTAGAAAACATTTTTTGCAGTTTACGCTGCTCTCTGCTTTATCGGTGATGTGTCCCAAAGGACCACCTTAAGGAATTACTTGACCTCTGGTGTCCCTGAGACTTTCAGAAGGAATCTGCTGCTGATGCTTACTGAAACAGAAGATGCACAAGGAAACGACTGAAGACAACTTCTAAGGTTTGAAGTTATTTCAGAGCATGAGTTTAAGACTGTGTTTCTGTGAATAAATGCAGGGACAGTCTGATTTTCCATATCAGTACATTCTCCTGGGGGTAATAAAGTAGGAAAACAGCATTCCGATCCTTCTTTTATCTGTATGGATGCTTCTGAAACAAAGGTTACATCTAGACTTCATTACAGGTTAACATCACTTCTACTTAAAACTTTTGCTCGTCCTTAATTTCAGTGACACTTTACCAACAGAAAAGACTACAGTTTCCAAATCAAATCTTGAGAATAAATGGACAGAAGACTGAGCTGACTGATGGATTGAACTACTTTTGTTTGGTGACATTGGCATCTTCGTGTTGGTTAAACTGCAATTAAAAGTTCTGTTCATAAGGGGTATATTTTTCCAAATTTCTATGTTTTATAATCCACTTTCAAAGAGCCAAGTCTGGGGTCTGTAGCACAGCAGGTGTGATCACACAATCTAAACAGGCTGCGTTATGGCAGGTGGACAAATTGCCACCACGCCACTGAGCCACCACAGCTGTCCAGTTGTGCCTCCTGGCTTAATTATTCCAATAATGTGTCATAACATTCGATGACGTAAAATGCATCTCCCCAGTGATGGGGAAAAACATGAAGAATCAGTGATTAGCATCTAGCTGCTGGGCAGTGCTTCCTTACACCACAGTGACTCCATCATCACTGGCTGTTTGCCAAAAAGGTTGAAATAATCAGTGCTAGGGGCTCAGATGATGTGTGATAGATTTTGAGTTTCCAAGGCTTGATTGAGTTTCATCATGTGTAACTTGGATTCATTTGCAGGAATAATATCACCATTTGTGCCCACATTTTATAAGGAGGCTCAAGTGGGCTTCCCAAAAGCATTCTAGAGCACTAGAAACTTAAATTCTACCAAATCAGTGAAGTTACGTTTGATTTAAATACTAGTCCTAATATATACCTGCCAAATTGCTTCATCTTGTAACTTGTCACATGAATATGCCTCAAGATGCAAGATAAAATGTTTTACAACCTGAAAAGTGTTTCTGTTTGTGAATTATTTTACACTGAAAGTATCTTCAATGAGTGTTTGCTCTATCATCTGTTTATTTCTACATATAGCATCTTACGAAGATCTCTTTCTACAGTCTTTTGGGGGAAAAAAATCCTTCTGCAGAAGATTACTGAGCATAATACTGCAGTCATTTTTATGTATTCTGTATTCTTTTCAACTCTTTCTTTCTCTCCTACCATTCTTACTTCAAAATCTCTCAGTAAAGCAGAAAGCGTACATAAAAACTGTAATAGCCATTTTGACTGGAAAGCAAGTATTTTACTTTTTGGTCTTTATTATAAGATGATTTGTTTAGTCCTTGCTAATAATCTTTGTAGCTATAAAGATCTTTATGGTATTTGTTTTGGATTTTTATTAAGCAGAGTTTCACTGACTACGTTTCTTCAGCACAGACTTCAGAATACAAGGTAGTCTGCTACCTTGCCTGTGTAGATTTTGGAGAGAAATAGGTACTGAAATACAATGTATTTTTTTATCCTCTAGTGCACATCTAAAATCACAGAGCTAATTTGTGTCCTTAAGCACCAGATTATTTCTACTGACTACACAGAGCTGATGGTGAATAGCTCAGACACATTTATTCAGAGCAAGCATCCAAATTGATATCAAGTGATTCAATGCTTTAGGTTAGGGGAAGGATTTTCAGTAGGTCATGTAGCTGTGCAAACCAAAGTGAAACTGAAGTGGTTTCAGGTCTGAGCTTAATGATGAATGCAGTGATCTTACTAATTTTTCCCAGGATCTCATAGATGTGAGGAAGAGGAAACTGTACAAAATTTTTCCTTGTCATAGATCTCTTCTATCCCAAACCTCATCCCACCTGCATTTAGCAAACAAACACAGCTGATCATCAGGATTATAAGGAATTAAATATGTGTGCAGTTCCACTTTACTGACCTCTAAGACTACAGAAATATTTTTTTTCTGTATTTGTGTAAAGTGTCCACTTGAAATGAGATACCACTAGGATGTTAAATAGAGATTACTGAATGCTTTATTTTGGGGGTGGGGGAGGGATTTCTGACTTCAATCACATAATAATATTGAGCGAGCAGCATTTCAATCTTGTTGGCCAATAAAACATTGATTACACAGCTGATGCCACACTACAAAAATTATCTCTCTCTGAAAATGTTTGTGAGTAGTTCACACAACAAAGAAAAATGTGCTACACAGGGACACATTATGCTATGTGTTACACAAAGCCAACATAGTGTGGAGCATATTATTCCCTAATAATCGTTTTTATGGTACTTCTAAGAGGTCTGTAAGTCATCTCTTTAGCCTGAAGAAATACCTCTTGAGTGTTACAAACCTGGGAAAAATCTACAGTTCAGAATTGATAGGCTTTTCACTAACAACATTCATCATTTTAGAAGCCAGGTGAACTGAGCTTGTGGCAGTCTCCACAGATCCAAGTTCTGGCTTCTTCTCCTTCATGTGTTTCTTCTAGCCTGGTCTGTTAGCCCTCAGTCTGTGGACATTTCATACTGCTCCTGCTGCACAGTTTTGCCACTTCAGAAATTATTCTCTAATTGGAAGACAGTATTTCTATGTGCTCTTAAGAATCTTATTTGATTCATATTTGGAACCAAATATTTTTTTCTGATAAATATTGCTTCCTTCCTTCCTTCCTTCCTTCCTTCCTTCCTTCCTTCCTTCCTTCCTTCCTTCCTTCCTTCCTTCCTTCCTTCCTTCCTTCCTTCCTTCCTTCCTTCCTTCCTCTCTTTATTCTCTTTATTCTCTTTATTCTCTTTATTCTCTTTATTCTCTTTATTCTCTTTATTCCCTTCCTCTCTTCCTCTCTTTCTTTTTCTCTTTCTTTTTTTTTTTTTTTTTTTTCCCCAAGGAACTAAACATACAAAGATACCCACTGAGGTCTCAAGCTGTTTTTGCAAATGAACTTAATGAACTTTGGTTTTGGCCAAGACCTTCAAAACACATCCCACCTTGCTTCCCTTTGGTGACATTAAAATGCTGTTTAATCAGTCAACAAGAAAAAGGGAACACAGCTAAACAGAATGAAAGGAGCAGAAAAGGAAATGAGAGATCAAATTCTCTGTTTCTTTTCATGTTTTGCTCTAGAAATCAACAGCAAGAGATTGACTGATTGGTTCCAATCTCATTTAATAGCCAGCTAAAGAAGTTTCCTAAAGAAGCATGTAATGTTCTGTGGCTCTGAGCACAAAAGGGTATTCAGAGATTTTGTTTCTCAGTCCAAGGACAGTGTTCAGAATCCTTTCTGATAAGATCATTCAGTAGCTTTAATTTCTCATTAGAGAGGTTTTCAATAAGTCTAAAGTCAACTTTCCATTCAGTCGCATCTCGTGAATACAAGTTATTGTGCTGTCAAATTGTCTGTTAATTTAAGAGAACAAGTAGTATAGATGTGTGTTCTCCTGATTCACTTTAGATAAGTGTGCTCTCCCAGTCTGGAGCATTGTGAGACGTGTTTTACTGTGCTTTTTCTCAGACAGCCACTGGTTGAGCAGGTGCCAAACAGCTCCCCAGCATTATGGGCATTTTTCCAGCTAGATATCAAAGTGTGGTAAATTCATATATCAGCAAAGAAAGAGGCAAAGGGATGGAGAAATGCAACATGTTTTAGGAATTAAAACCTTAGGGAGCAGTGGGTCTGAACTCATGTACAGAGATAGCAATGAGTGCTGCTTGCTACAATTATGCAAACATCCTTGTGGACTGGGAAGAGCTGCAGACAGGATGGTTTCCACATTCCAAACCTGATACTTTACTGCAGCAGTGAGGGAGTGGGAACAGTTTGGGGTCTTGGCTTGCATCGCCAACACCTTGTGCCGTACGATTAGACGTTTGTGTTGTAGGCTTTGATGTCAGCCTTAAAAAAGAGAGCACAAAAAAAATGGGCTTTCCAAATAAGTGGTCCTGCACCACAGTTTACCCCTTTTGGTAAAGACTCACTATAAATTGATTCCCAAACTCACTGCCAGCCCATTCCTCACAGTGGAGCATTCAGTGAAGTACGAGAGCACAAGCCAGCAGGGCCCCATCTTCAGAGCTGATGTGTGCATTGGCATGGGAGGAGGAGATAAGACAATGAGATGCCCACTAGTTGCTAGGATAGGACGGGAAGTATTACTGATATTCCATTCATCATGAAACATACATTTTGCTATTTCCACAACTTCTGGACTCAGCTACAGCCTGCTCACCATTTGTCATTTATTCCTGGGTGTTTATTCCTGTTGTGTATGTCATGGAGCAAAGTAAGATCCTTAGCAGTGATGCTCAAGGTGCAGACCAAGAGGTAGCTAAGTATGTTAAGATGCCTGTGTGGATTTAAGTTTCTAAAAGTTTTCTTCTTGGCAAGCTACAGCTCTCAACTGAGTAACAACTACAGGATTACCCCATTACATTATTTTAAACCTGATTCTCATAAAATATCAGGCTAAATTTTGAGACAATACATTTCACCTATAGTAATGAATTAAAATGTGTGCAAGAATATTCCTACACCCTAAAGCAAGGTCATCTCTGCTAATAAACCATTAGACTGTTTGCTGGAACATGTATGGTTTTCACACCAGCTCCTTCAATGAAATCCCAGACTTGTGCAGGCAGTTAGACTGCTTTGGGGCCATTTCTAACAGGTACTTTGCATTTAGTACTTCCCTTCGTATCTGAAGCATCTGACTGATACAGATGCAAGCTATGCCAGGGTAAATGACCTCCATGCCCAGCAGCTTTCCCTGTCTTGCTAAACTTGTGTTGCCATCAACTGAGCATCTACATTAAGGTCCAAAATTCCTATGTAGGCAGCTAAAAAAATGTGGTACCATTTTCCAACTTGCAGAGTACTCCAGACTTCCACTAAGGTCAATGACAGTGGTGGGTTTCTAGTGTTTTTGAACATTAATCTCATCTTGTTTGTGTAGAGTTTTAGAAGTCAGATGTTAGATATGGAATTTTTGACCATGTTCTGTATGTCAGTTTTTAATATTGTATGGATTATTCCCATAATCCCTCTGGAAAATGCAAACATCCATTTGCAAACAAAACACTAGGCTGACGTGTTTGCACTAGCAGAAGTTGAATGCTGCTGAAACTTTGTCTATGTGTGGCATATGAAGCATAGTTGAACCTTAGCTGCTAAAGGCAGTGTCTACACAGTCTCAAGCAGCGAGACAATAAGTTCTGGAATTAAATACAGCAGAGCTTTTGTAATTTGTTGTTTGCTTCTATTTCTTGAAATAGGAAACAGATTATGGCTATTCTGTGTCACATCAGGTGGTATCTGAAACATGAAAAGGATTTTTGGATTTCGGTGCATGACTTTTGTTAATTCCTTTAAAATCCTCTGTTTATGCCTCATTTCCAAGTTGAAAGTGGTTTCTACAGGGATCACACAAGGAATTGCAGTATGGTCATTTGCTGCTGGTACACTTTAATCTTCAAGACTGTCTTAGATTAACAAAAATCTGAAGAATTTTTAATACAGCATCCCAATTTCTTCATATGATTTAGATATATATAACTGTATAGTGATTTGTTATTGTGACTGGGTTACAATGCATTCTTCACGTAAAAGCACAGCATGGCTTAGAGAATCGACAGTATTTTCTATACTGTGATTTAATTTGATGCCTCTCTTTAAAAGATAAGTTATATGCTTGTCACCTGGATATTAATTCCCACTTTCTTCATCAGCATATTTTTCTGAATTATCCTTATTAATCACTGTTGTCACAGCCAAGTAACTGCAAGCAAAACAATGAGTCAGTACTGATTAAAACAAATGATGAGAGAAATGGAGCCACTGCATGGACAAACTGCTTTTAATGTATGAAGAAGACTGATGCTTGCATCAGACACAAAATTATCCTTGGTGGTCTTCATCTACTTTTCAATCAATATCCCATCTGCATCTTAAAAAGCAAATTTGTCTCTTTGTGGAGGAGCTCGGGATGTTTATGACTGAGGCTGTCAGCTGGCTTTGAGCAGAATCATTCTGTTGGCTCACACGGGGCTATGCTGTGTTAGGACAGCTAAGCATCTCAATAGACATACCAGAGGTGTCAAAGGGCAGTGTGAAGGTATGTGAAACACGTGTCTGCAGCAGTCCTGGAGAAAGCCCACCTCATCTCCCACCAGTCCTTGGTAGATCAACTTGGCTGCAAGAAATTGCACAAATTCTGACACTATTATTATTATTATTATTATTATTATTATTATTATTATTATTTCAAGAGAAAAGATAGATAAATAGAAAGAAAAAAGGTTTTTTTCTTTACTGTTTTTGGAACAAGGTCGGCTGAAACACATGGCTCATTGCTGGACCACTTCAGCATAGGTGCTTGTTTTGGCACTTTGTCTCTCTCCATCTCAATACTGCTGTTCTTCAGCCCCATACCAGTGAAATGAGATATCGCAGGGCTGGTGTTCTATAAATACTTGATTTAACACTGCTTTGCACTGGTCTAATGCTGGTATAACTCCACTGAATTCCAAACCTAATTTTAGGAGTGCCTGAAATGGCCGAAACCACCATTATGTCATGTTTTACTACTTGTAAAGCAGGGTTAGGGTTACCTACCTTCTTTGTTCTGCACCGTGGAGCCTCTGTAGGCAAAGTGTTACACAAATGCTCTGCATTTATTATTTCAAACAGTAAATCAAGGACAGGACAAGTACAGCATGCTGGAACAGGTATTAAATTTGCAGACATAAGCAGAGCTCTGTGTGAAAAATATTTCAAAAATAATATAAAAATGTGAGACTAATTCTCCATAGTGGAGGAACAAGAGTAATTGCAGAAGTGTAGGGGTGAGATGGGAATCATGGGAATTATCACTCACATGAAATTAACTGCAGTGGTGCTTTGCAAGCACACAGGACACGAGCATGAATGATCAGTAAAAGGGACTGGAAAAGTTATCCAACAGAGCCATAGCAAAATCCAGTCTTGGTGGCTACTGTTAGAAAGTGAGGCCTTTATGGTTTTGCTCCATATGGTCTAAATGAATGTTACTGACAGGACTCTGCTTTTATTGGCATAATTCATTTCCCCACAAAACATTCCTGCACGAGCTAAGTCCATAGGAAAATTTCTATCAATTGAAGAATTAGGTCATCCTATTTCTTCAGACAGCCATCACATCAGTGACATCTGGGAATACAGGACTACCTGGAAGTCAGGCATTTTGAAGTGAGAGACATAGACCTGTTGGAGTGCATTCAGAAGAGGGCCACAAAAATGCTCCAAGGGATGGAACGCTTCTACAAGGACAGGCTGAGAGAGCTGGGGCTGTTCAGCCTGGAGAAGAGAAGGCTGCTGGGAGACCTGAGAGCGGCCTTTCAGTATCTGAAGGGGAGCTACAGGAAAGAAAAGGACAGACTCTTTAGCAGGGTCTGTGGTGATAGAACAAGGGGAAATGGCTTCAAGATTAAAGAGGGTAGATTCAGGTTGGATATAAGGGAAAAAATTTCTGGGATAAAGGTAGTGAAGCACTGGCACAGCTTGCCCAGAGATGTGGAAAATGCTCTGTCCCTGGAGGCACTCAAGGTCAGGCTGGATGGGGCTCTGAGCACCTGATCAAGCTGTAGGTGTCTCTGTTCATTGCAGGGGGTGAGACTTGATGACCCTTATCGGTCCCTTCCAATTCAAATGTTTCTATGAACCTATGAACTTCACTTCTACCTTCAGTTCAGGCAAATGTGCCTTAGTTCAAAAGACTGAGCAAGGCTGGTTCATGTAAAGGAGAACAGAGTGTATTTCTATTTAGCTAAGATTTTCTGCCAAAAGTTTTCTCTGTAGGTACACCTCTGTTTTTTCCTAATACACATTGGAATCATTCAATGAGTGAAATAGCTCCACTTGTATCTTTACTTCCTCATATTTTTGACAGGAAAAAATTTTGTTGACTGATTTTTATTGTCCAACCTTTTATGATTGCCTTCACAGAAGGAAAAGAAAAAACACATCTCTCCAGTAGAAAAGACAAAAACAATATCTTCACTTGTTTCTGACGGTGTGCATAGGATCATTTTGCCACAGAATCTTCTTGTAAGGTAGAAAATACCAAAGGGATTATTTTCCAAGTGTTAACTTTTTTAACAACATCTGTGCAGAACAGCAACTAGCTTTAACTGATACCTTTCATTTTCTTTGTTTTCCAAAGCATTTTCAGAATGGACGAGACAGTCGTATAAATTTGCAGGCAAATATTTGTAAATCATTGCTGCTCATAGAACCATCTTTAAGTGTTTCAGGAGTCTGAGGCAGCCTGTCTTCCTGGTTTTAAAAATCAAAAATTAATAGAAAAATTGAATGATTTGGGTTGGAAGGGGCCTTTAAGATCACCTAGTTACAACTCCCTGCTATAGGCAGGGATGCCTCCCTCTAGACCACATTGCTCTCAGCCCCACCCAGCCTGGCCTTGAATGCTTCCAGGGAGGAGACATCCACAACCTCACTGGTAGCATTTCACCCTAGTACAGAGGTCATCCACTCTTCACAGAAAAATATGTGTTCCCTGAGTGAATGGGAGATCAGACTTGGACACAACAGAACCAGTATAGATATACTCTGGATTTGGAGAGAGTACACCGAGATATTCAGCTCCTGGCTGCTGCTTGGTATCGCTCTATCAAGGACCCTCTAATTGCAGATTAAAAATATCTCTTGATCAAAAACTTTTCTTCACCAAAAGAGAAGGTTCACAGGGATAGTTGTTTTACATGGTGTCTTATATTACCTAAGATTTATGGGATTTCCACGTGGCTTAAGAAGAGAAGCCCCAAATTCTTAGCTAATTTCTGTTAAACTAAGATAACTCATGTTAAACTAACATAAAATAAGCTACATATTAAAGCTAATTAAAGATAGTCCCTCTTCTCTGAAGTGATCATTGTGACTGTAGTCATATAAGGAAACATCTTCCTCTTAGTGACAAAGAAGGTGGCTGCCTTATGAGACCACAAGTATTGTCATGAGCAACTTTGTGCCAGCAGTCTGTAGCACCTCCAGAAGCAAGGCTCCTCTGGGCTTCCTCCACGATGGGAAATCCCACCAGTGGGCAGTGCTGCTGCAGGCACTTCTGGAAATTTCCAAGGCTCCCAGTGTCCACTAAAATAAATGGGAACTCAGAGCGTGCTCAGATGTTGAAACAAATGTTCAGCGTTCTGTAGAAGGGACTCTAAGGGTCTGTAATGTGAGAACACGATACCTATGACCGATGTTTGAAAGGTGAGAACTCAAAGATAGCTTCACTCTTTGAATAAATATTTGCAAGACAAGAACCTTACACAAGTATCAGGTTGCTCCTTGGGCAGATTTCAGCTGTAATTTGGAAGGAAAATACCTCCACATCTTGTCACAGGAGCCCAAATTATGCCCAGCACAGTAATTCAGGCTGTACACTTGGGGAGATGTTTCTTGTTCTTGTGAAAATACTCAGACTCACCATGATGTATAATACTCCCCAAAAGCCCAAAGCTATTTGCAGCTTCTAGCAATAATTTCTGCAACTTTTCTCCTAAAACTCAGAGTTCTGAAAACCAGGAAGTAGTTTTGATAAACCATTCACATATGCTATTTATTGAAACAACTTTAATCCTTCTGACCATTAGTTACATAAGATGGAGTGAGCAAGCACCTGCCAATAGTTTAGCCATTTTTAGTTTATTAATTGCATGAGTCCTGACAGGCTGAGGATTTTATGGAGAAATCAGGAGAGCTGTGATTGTGATGTGAAGTGTTTCAGGCATTCTCCATATTCGTGAAGGAAGAAAGAGATGCCTATGTACCACAGAAGAGACTGCAGTGCCTTGTTTCAGCACTGAGCTGAACAGACTGTGCCAGAGGCTTAGCATAATTTCTCTTTTTGTCTTGGGGATTATTGTCCATTAAATGTGAGATGAGCGAAATCTGTAGGTTTGATCCTGGGTAAATGAAAGACCAGTGTTAGATGGCACTGTGTGCAGAGGGTGAGGGGGGTTGCCAAAAGAAATGGAAGAATCATAAATGTTAGCAGATGTGTTGCCTTTTCAGAGGAGCATGGAAACTATTTTATAGCAAGCATTTCCTGCTTCATTCATTTCAAGGACAGGGAGCATGTATGTGTAGTAAAGACATATAATATCACCTGGAGATGACAGAATTGTGGATGTGCTCCTCGCCTCTGTGTGCTTCTACAGATTTGAAATGAGTGGACTCAACTCTGCAGGATGACATGGGGCACCCCAGGCAGTACAGGTCTGCTCAACAAGTTCTACCCCTCTGTGTCCAGTGGGGTGTTCTCTTTCCCTGGTAGCTTGTTCTTCACCTTGCCTAAATGCTTCTATTGGGGAAAAAGGCCAGGCTGGATGTGGATCTGGGCAGCCTGGTCTGACAACCCTGCACATACCAGGGGGGTTGAAACTAGATGCTCATTGTGGTCCTTTTCAACTGAGGCCATTCTATGGTTCTATATTCACACTGCAATCTATTTCAGGAAGATGAAATGTTTCTGAGATAAGATAGCAACACACGTTTTCTCACAGCTAGCTTTGCAGGGAAACACTACTGCATTTGGATAAAATAAGGATACAATCTTATTCCATAATGTTCTGCTGTCTGTTGTATATATTGCAGACATGTTTGGGAAGCTACAAATATGTTTGGAAATGTTTTCAAGACATTCACTATACGACTGAAAAAAATCATGTGTAGTCTATGTTCTCATGTTAGCGCTCCTGTTCGACGGTGGTAACAACGAGCAGTAATTACAGGTATGGAAATCAACTCTTTAATTAACAGAGTGAAAATATCTGTGGATATAAATACAGATGGGGAAGGGGAGTCCCAACAGCTGCGAGCTGCTGTCTTTGCTGTCACAACCACATGGCACCACTAAAACTAGATGCTGTGATGTATGTCAGAGGTACCTGTTCTCAGCTCGTCTATCCATCTATCTATATGCCTTTAGAGCATATTTAAAGCACCTTTTTTTTTCCCCTCTATTCTCTATACAAAGAGACAAGACAAAAACTGCGAAAGAACAGAAGTCCTCAGATTAATGGATATTCACAAAAGACAAAAAAAGGGAATGCAAAATCCTCTGCTTGATTAGCAGTTTCCAGTCATTCACTCAATCCCACAACCAGAGCACATGGGAGCACACAGAAAGCAATCCCTAGCTGATCAGCCATTGTTAGATCCCACAGGAATGCAAAGAACAGAGTCCTCTCATCCCATTATCCTCTCTTTTCCTTATTTTGTGCATAGAAACTTAGCTCAGGACCAATAAACTTTTTCTTCTTTACTTCCATACATTAATTCTATTTACCTCCTTGCATGCATTTCTATTTGTATGCCATTTTATTTTGCAAGTACCTCCTTAATTTCCTGCTGTGCTCAGATGAGCTCACTCCTCACTCTCTCCCCTTCAAGAATATCCAAGGTTGACAGATGCACAGATTATAACAATATGAATAGCTTATAGCAATAAAATGATTTAATTTTCCTTTTGATTTAGCATGATGGAGCTACATTAAAAAGAAAAATTCCACTGTGCTAACACAAAAGAGCATGCTCACTTTCAGACATTGCACATAGAAGAGCAAATGTCTGATTTGCATGTACTTTTGGTAACACAAATTCCGCTTCTTAAAAATATAGCCCAATGTTATCAATAAGCTAAAACAGAAGCTACCAATGACATTCTTCACTTAAGACTTTGATTTGAAGTCTGATTTAGAGTCTATTAATGTCATCTGAAGACTTTCCACTGACTACTGAAGGAATTTGCATCAGACCATTACAGATGTAACATTTGTGTCTCTGGAAGAAATAGAAGGCAGACACGAAAATTAAATCATTTAACTGTGGATTGTGGACAGAGGAGAAGCACATTCAGCTTATTAACATGAAATATACCTCTTCTTCTAATACGTAGAGGAACATAAACATGGAGAGCAATACTCCAACTTTCTAATAAATTTCCTATTCAAGTACTGGTATATGCTTAAGTGGCAAACATTTCAGATAAAAGACACCATTCTGTCATTTGGCACATCACTGCCACAGCTGTCTTCTACTTAATTCCAGTCACACCTCTCCTCCTCTGATAGAGCTCTTATTGTAAAGTCACCTTGTGGGTCTCGCCCAACCTGATTCATTTCTGAATTTACAGCTAGGTTGATCTGCTTTCCATGGGGCCGCAGAATAACTCCACTGGAAATACCTGCTCTGTGGCAGTGGATAAACTGTGGGGTATTTGCAAGGTAATCTCCATAACAGTGAGAAACAACAGGGCAAAAATAACTGCTGTAAGATGAAAAGTAATGGCCACCCAGCCACTGTTTTTCAACATATTATCAGTTCAGGTTGCTGATAAGAGTGACAGTATTATGAGGAAAGAAAGCTACTACCTCTACATCTGTTTTCTATTCAAACTGAAGGCACGTGGATGAAAAATACCATACTTCAGCCATCAGATTTCTCTGTGTTCTGAGAACGATATCACAGTTCTCCTAGAAGTAATGAATTTCTCAAAAACACTGCAGTTTGTCAACTAGTACAGTAGCCATTTCTGCACTGATCATAGGTGCTGGGAGGCTTTCACAGCTGTTGCATGGTCTGCTGGCCAACACAATGTTAGTGAACCCGCTTTCATCTGAATTTCTAAAATAAGCAAAAGAAAAGTTTCTGCTGATCCGCTCTTTTAAAGAGAGAAAAAATATGTTAAACAGCTAAAGAGGGAAAAGAAGAATGTGCATCCACATCCCAGGGCATATTCTTTTTTTTTCTTATTTCTCTCTGAAAAGTTGTTCTAAGAAAAGTTGGATTTCAAATAAGCCCATGACTCCTGGAGACTTGACTTTTCGGAAAACAGAAAACATATTTTGATGAAAAGATCAGAAGGGAAAGACATAATGTTCGTTACAAATACGCTGAAAAGCTGGTGGATGTAGATGACAGCTGCGTAATTAAGAATTCTGTACCATAGGTATTCAATTCATAGGTATTGAATACATCTCTACATCCCCTCCTTAAAAAAAAAAAATCTTCTTCGACTTACAGAAGATGGAAAGAACATATACAAACCTTTAAACACGTAAAAAGAAAGCACTGATTTTTTTTATTTTATTTTTTTAATGTTTTCTGGAAATGGACACACAAGATTATAGGATTCAATCAACACAAAAGAGATTTTAAATTCACAGCATCTCCCAGCCATTGAATTTCCCAACTGTTTCCCATAAACATGCAGATTTCCTGGAGAGACTGCTGAATAGTCCTGAATGAGCAGGGAGAAGAGGAAAGGTATTTTAGGCAAACAGGGATAAGGGCTGGGGCACCAGGGTGGGCTAAATAACTCTGAACTCTGCCATTCCACGATTCACCAAACATCGTTTTTCATCTGCTATGATTTACTCCAAGTTTAAATCTTTTTGAATGTCCATTATCTACCTAATGCTTATTCAGATAGGAGGTATTACCATGAGACAGGAAGCATTTATTATATATAGGTTACTCTGAACATCTCCACCCTCACCACTGGTACCCCAACAAACTCACTGTTATATTTATCAAGAAAGGGTTTCACAATAATGACTGCTGTCCTGAATAAACCACCAGACAAAGCATCTAAGGACACTATAGATTCTCGCTTCACTTGAAACTTTTAAAACATGAGGGACTATCAAATGCTAACAGATTTATGGAAATTAATGATCATAGTTATTGTCCTGTTTACAACAGAGGTGAGAATAACAAATATCAGTTGCGATTTTCATCAAATTGTGTCATCACCAACATTTGGTGGTTGGAAGAAGAACAAAAATGGAAATCCTGAAGAGCAGAAAGGTTTATCTGTTTTTTGCAAAGCTGGACTGTAACCCCTTGGCCCTTTTCCTGTCCATTTCACCTGTCTTGAACAATGAATAAGAACACTTGGGCAACAAAAGCATGCAGAGCAAAACTTGCTGAGTAATGAACTGATGGATTTTTTTCTGATTCTGACCTTGCTGAGCCATTCCATCAGTTCAGAGGATCGTTAATCAACAGATCTCTTTCATTTAACATTTACCTGGAAAATGAAAAGCTTCACATTTCGTATTAATGTCACACACACACAGTTAATACATTCAGTGAATAAGTATTCACTTTAATAAGTGATTTACCAGTTGGTATAGAATCACCTTGATCAACAAACTGCCTAGAAGCATGGCTTCTCAGCATTTCCGCTTTTGTATTCTGTTCCACTGCTTTTGTACCATGTTTACTGTTAACAGTCAATTTAACACTTTAAAATATTCCTTCACAAATAATATGACTGGGAAGATTGAAAATGTTTTATTTTAAGACTTCTCCTGATAGCAGGGAACAAAGACCTTATTTTTTTCTCACTCTTGCTTAAGAGAAACAATAGAAACCAGTGTTACCACTTGCAAACATACTAGTCTCTTGGCTTTATTTCTGAAACTTCTCTATTAGAGCCCCTTTAATTAGATGCATAAATCCTGTAAATGATGTCAATGTTCATAATTAAATGAGACAATTGCAAAATCAGCTGCAGCACAAAATGTAGATAAATGTGGGAATGAACAATAAGGGATTGCTTTATTATAAATCTGCATGACTAACACTGCCATAGTGATGCAGCAGAGAACTTATAACATCTGCTTCATACATATGAAAATTCAATTAAATTATCAGCCATGAATTACTGTACACAAATATCCACAAAGAAAACTTTGACCTAATTATTTTAAGATTTTTTAAGCAGTAAAAGGTCGTATTTTGCTATGATGATGTTAGTCGATTCATTTTCTGATGCTTCAGTAGCATGATAAACTCTTTTAAAAATGCATCTTTCACTAATAGCAAAAAAAAAAGACTTTTAGAAATTATTGCTGTTTTATGTAAGATAAGATAATATAACATAAGACTAAAAGGTAGTAGATCAACTATAAATTGTTGTGGGAATCAAAACTCTATTAATGAAGGTATTTTATATTAACTCGTGACCCATATCTGAGGCCATGTTCTACCTTACTCTTTCTTTAGAAGATATATCTATTTTCCTGAAACTATGTGGATAGTTCTGTCACTATGAAAGTTTTGAGGAAGGAAGAATAAAAAAGGCCACAGTGAAGAACAATTTCGAACATTTTCACCTCTCATGCATTCAGATCATAGAGGACTGAGAGCAAGCTGATTTTGATTCTATATTCATATGTACTTCTAAGTATACAAAACACAAATCCAAATATATTTACCTGTGCAAATATACACACAAGGACAGACATACATGTATTTATGTGTGTATGTGTCCATCTCCTTCTGCTCTTTCTCTGAAATGGGTCCTCTTGACCACATTGACATCTATCCAGATTGCCTTCCTTAGGGAATATACACCAGACAGATACTAGCCTTTCAGATGAGAATAGAATTTTAATATTTATCCCCAAATAAATCTTGATGACAGATGGACTGTTCTTCCCATGAATAATAATTAGGAGCTAGGTCCTCAACAGAATGTGGCAACCCTCTCGCAAAAGCAAACCTCAAACAAGTCTTTAGGCAGACACTCAAGTTCCTCATCATAAAGGCCCAGCTGAAAGACTGACTTTGTCATAGCTAACAACTTACAATGCTCCAGAATTCAATAAGTCAGAAATAGAGTGCTCCTGAGGTAGCTCCTGAGGTAACATTTAGTGATGTGAGAAATATGCAGAACTGAGTGCAGGGACACAGGTAGGCAATTGCCCCACATTCTGGTTCTTAGCAGTACCAGATAATAGCATCTTCTGCCACTTCTTATAGGCTAAGAAGTACACTGTAAGGGATAATGACAATACTAACAAGGTATGTCTAAACCACTGACTTGGTGTTATCAAATGGAAAACATCTAGATGGGAAAGTCACTTCATGAATTCAATATTGCAAGCCTTCAAATAAGATCTCTAACCAGAAACCTCCCTTTCTGCTAAAGGAAAAGCTTGGCTTGTCTTTTGGTTTTGAATGGGGAAACTGAAGATTAAAAAACAGAATGATAGAATCATAGAACCAATCAATAGAATCAATAAGATTGGAAAAGACCACTAAAATCATCCAACCCAACTCCAACCCACCCTCACCATGCCCACTGATGCTCCTCTGTACCACATCTCCATGTTTCTTGAACACTTCCAGGGACAGTGACTCTATCACCTCCCTGGGCAGCTTGTGCCAATGCACTACTATTCGTTCAGAGAAGTTTTTCTTAATATCCAACCTGAACCTCTCCTGGTGCAACTGAAGGCCATTACCTCTCATTCTATCATTGTTAGCCATGAGAAGAGGCTGACACACATCTCTCCACCACCTCCTTTAGGCAGTTGTAGAGAGAGATAAGGTCTCCCAAGTCTCCTCTTCTCCAGACTGAACAACCCCAGTTCCTTCAGCCACTCCCCACAGAACTTGTGCTCCAGATACTTCACATCTTCATTGCCCTTCTCTGGACATGCTCCAATGCCTCAATATCTTTCTTGTAGTGAGGGGCCCGTGTTAATTCCTTCCACCTCCAGATGCCATGTTAAAGATTATGGATAAGGGGAAGAGAGGCAAATTTTTGCAGAGTCTAAGGAAGGCATGATTATTTATATATCTGGTGAACCAGGCTTTTGGAGGAGGCAGCTCAATGCTCTGGCTTTTCCTCTAGGATTTTCATAATGTTCTTAGCACATCCAATCTCACAATCTCACACAATCTCACGTGTCACAGTTTCTATTCACTCAGAATTATAAACCATGTCCTTTAAGGAGAAACCCCTTTAGATGCACAGGGCTGAACCTCAATGTAAACCTTTGCTCTTTATTTACATGGCTTCCATGTCAAAACTGAATCGAGTCCAGAAGCACAGGTGGAGAAGATGCATGCACAGCTGTCTGCACCTCTCCAGACAGATGTGATCTCAGGCCTAATCAATGTTGAGCTAACAACCAGTGCTCCCATACAGTTCCCCTATGGCACCTTGCAGAATACCTGGTAGCTCACAGGACTCACAACTTGTTTACAGATACAGAGTGCATGAATTACTGGAGCAGCAGAGAAGACACAGTATTACAGAGCAGGAGGGGCCAAATAACTCTTGTCCTAACAGCACATTTTCCTTCGGAAGCTTAGCCCTAGGCTGCTCTATTGCTATGTGGCCCACTACAGCCTCCTTGTTCTCATATAATCTTAGAATCACACCATGCATTGCACCTGAATAAACGAGGCTGAGTTTTGCCTTATGCATATACATGTACACATATACTCATGGGTATGATAAAAGGCTGGCACATATTCTGATAGACCGTTATTCTATGGCACAGTGACAGAATATTTGGAGTACTGGATTTAAATATCTAACTTGCAGAGAAAAAAAAAAAAAAACACAAAGAAAAAAATGAAAAAAAATAAACCATGCCTATTTCATGCATTTCCTTCCAATAAGAAGGCTAAATATGGTATCTTGGCTTCCATTATTAACAGAGATCTATAGAAGGAGATGAAGTCAATACAGTTAGCAGAGCTTACAGTGGTGACCTTGATCAAAAATAGATATCTACTGTGTGATGAGGTGCTGATGAGAATTGTTCCCCAGGCTCTGGTATGCTGCTATCTGAGCTGTGCTGAGAGCTCTGAAAGTTGGCTGAGACAAATCCACAACTTCTGCATTTCAGAACAGCTTTCGTGGTCTGTACACATCCTTTTCCTTAACCTCACTGTCACTTTATCCAAGTATATATTAGAGCAAATTTTAGTACAATAGCAGATTTTACACGTCAGGTTTTAGAAGTCCTCTCTGTCATCTACCTGGAAACTGGAATCAGAACTGACATGAGCAGTGCTTGCCTGTTCGCCTGCTCATGCCTCACCTGAAGTTATGAGTGAAGCTAATTGTAGCAGCATGTTCCTGTCAGTCTCTCCTCACTGCCTCTCACAGTCCCACTAAGGCGTGAATCCGCGTTTTTTATTTTCAATGCACTGACACCACAGGAAATCCCTAAAGCTGTTCCCATGCCCAGGAGCAGCTCCCCTCAGATCCAAATGACATCTCAGGGAGACCTCTGGCCAAGGGCAGACCCCTACATGTGGCTTCTGCCACTGAACTGGTCATCCTGATGGGGCAGAAGGAGTGCATCCTCATTATATTGCATTGCCTGGCAGTTTCCAGTGTTTCAGTGTGACATTTATTTAAACAGGCCTTAGATAAAGATTTATTCAATGAAAGTAAGAAGAGACAACAACAGAAAACCCATGCATTCGATGCTTTTTACCTCATTAGTTAGCAAGACCAGACAGGAGAACTGTGATATTTCTGTTCCAGGCAGACTTCAAATTCACACCTATTATGATCCAAAATTATGTTTTTAATTAATGTGTACTCTCTCCCAGTAAATATTCAGAGAAACTGACAGTGAAGCACTAGATGTGCTGAGATACAGAGCTAGTCAGAGCTCTCTGTACCTTCATCTTACTGTGGTCTGGATTCTCAGTTTGGTTGCACAGCTATAAATCACAGCCTGGTCAATACAGTCACACAGGAGCAGTGCAAACCAAAAAAATAACAGAATGGATGTATGAGCTGGATGAGCTTTACATCCCAAAACTAAAGGCCTCATGCACCCTAAATATTCTCAAATCTTTTTTTTTTCTTTTTTTTCTTTTTTTTTTTTTTCTTTTTGCAAGGATTTTTATGCTTTTAGTGTATCTGAGTCACGTTTGTCTGCTTTTTGACTATAAAATAATCCTATATTTTGACAGAAGAGTATAAAGGAGACTTGATATAGCAGATTAAGAATCAGCCCCCAGTCAGGATAAAAGATAAGATATGTACTGCCAACACACTGTGTTGTTACTGTATTGTAGAGATATATTTCAGAATGAATTTGACACTTTTCAGTTATTCTTTTATACTCACTCTTTGGCACTGGAGTTGATACAGGAAAAAGTCACTTGGCTCACAATCCAAATCTCTCTCTCCCTGGATCAATAGCATTTTCTGCAGTCAGGATCTACCAGGTTGTTATTGTCTATCTGACTGGCACATGCAAGTGAAAAAAGCACTGCACTCCTTGGATCATCTTAAAACAGCAACCAGTATGGCAGCAGTGTGGTGGAAGAGTTTCCATAATTTCCCACTATATCCAGAAAACAGCATTATTTTTACAATCCAGCGTCGGTTCTTCAGTCTTCCTGAAAGATCAGAAGTACATTTCTTCCTAAAGACAAAAGATCAAAAGCAGTCACTGAGTTCAGTAGGCATGGAGTACAGTGATGGGCTTTGGGGCCACTTGGACCATCTGTCTCTCCAAAATCTCCTGGCATTGGTATTGCACCCTCCAAGGCCCTCCTCTGACTGGCTTTCCACTATGGAAGAACTAATTTGCTAGTCACTAATTTGCCTTTAATGTGTTGCACTGTCACAAAGGGTGCAACTTTATAAATATGCACTTGCAGTTGTAAATTCAAGAGACCCACACAGAGAGGGGAAAAATGAGCCTTCCTTTTCAGAGTTCATCATCCAAGATGAGAGATAAGTAGATCCAGTTAAGAAAGCACAAAGATACCACGAGATTCTGTTTCTTTACATCAAATTTCATTTCAACAAGCAGGCTGAGGGTGAAGAATGAAATAGTTAAATATTCTGGATTAAACATTTATCTTAGAGCATTTGCTTTTTCACACATAAATTAATTTTTTTTTTGTTTAATCTCTGCTTTTCTTCTAATTATCTCTCTCTACACACACTAATGGCTCACAGCTAGCATCTCTCTTCAAGCAAAATGATTAAGAAATGCCTGTTGTTGTTAGGCTTCCTTTTTTCCTTTTTTTTTTTTTTTTTCTCCTGGAGATGATAATACTATTTAATTCCTATGCAGAAGCAGTTACAATGACATATATGAAAGACAAGCATAGAACTAACAATTCAGGCATCTCCTAGAAGAGGATATGTCTTATATTTCAGATTTTACATTTCTACAGATGAAGAGCACAAATTCCTGTATTTCCTCTTCTGCCTCACTACATATTATTTCTTGTTGATATAAAACAGTCATCTGTGTGTATTCATGTGTGATGCTTTGGAACTGAGTATCTGGTAGGAATTTAGTTTAAAACAGCACAACTTTCTTTCCTGCTCATTTTAAAGGTATGGTTAAAAAGTTCAGACTGAAAAGTGCAAATAATATCTTCCTAGAAGCTACACGGCAAATAGAAATGAACCACAGGCCTGGATCCTAGAACCTGTAATCTCAGTTTGCCTGCATATAAGGTAAACACTTCACTTGTTTCCCTAATGAGAGTCAACTTCCATCCCTGTTAGCTGTTAGAGAAGGTTCAGAGGAGGTCCAAAAGATGATCAGAGGGCTGGAGCACCTCACCCATGAGGACAGGCTGAGGGAGCTGGGCAGAAGAGAAGCCTGGAGAAGAGAAGGTTGCGGGGTGACCTCATTGCAGCCCCTCAGTACCTCAAGGAAGCCTACAAATAGGAAATAAATCAACTCTTTGAAAGGGTAGATAATGGCAGCACAAAGGGGAGTGGTTTTAAGTTGAAGGAGGGAAGATTTTGGTTGGATATCAGGGGGAAATTCTTTACTATGAGAGTGGTGAGGTGCTGGAATCGGCTACTTAGAGAAGTTGTGGATGCCCCGTTCCTGGAGGTGTTCAAGGCCAGGTTGGATTCAAGGAGGCTGGTGGCCTTGCCTGCAGCGGGGGGGTTGGAGCTTCATGATCCTTGAGGTCCCTTCCAACCCAAGCCATTGTATGATTCTATGATTCTATGATCTCTAGATTGGATTGCTTTGATTGACCTCCTGCTGCACTTCATTTTGTTCATGCATAGATATTATATATTTTTTATATATATGTAAAGCAGTATGTTTAAATAGTGATGTGTTTTGCTGCTCTCTAGTAGGAAGAATTAGATCTACCTACACACGCATGGATTAAGTAACACCATTGCTATTGGTGTGAAGTTATAAATGCTTATGGCCCTTAGGGAAAGTGACAGCCTTAAAATGATCAAGTGGATTGAGGTGTAGATTGCTAGACAGCTCCATCCATCCATCCATCCATCCATCCATCCATCCATCCATCCATCCATCCAAACAAAACTGTATGCCCTTTCTGCAAGGACATATAACTTTAGACAGCCAGTGAAAATCCTGGGTTTACTTTCAGTCTGAATACACAATATAAACACTTGGATACGTGGAAAGAAGTTAAATAGTATACAAACCTCTGTGTCTGCATTACTGTGAAGTTCAATCCTAATGTGGTTTTTCGTTGTTCACTAAGACAGCTTCCAATTAACTTTCTCTCAGGCATATCACACAACAACCAAGTACTGCTCTCTTGCATTTGTGTTCTCTGTCCCAGCTCATCAGAGCGTGTGGCTATCATTTGGCTCAGTGTAGCTCCAGTCTTGCCAACTAATTGATGAAGAACTATTAGGAGACAAATATATCATCTGCGCTTTAACTGCTTGAATAGAAGGTTATTGAAGTAATAACTGGCAACATCAAAACCATTAATAAAATATGGGGTGAGAGTAGCAAATCACAAATTTCTGTACCCAGTCCCCAAAATAAATTTGCTCTTGAACATAGATTTAGCATTCACAGTGACATAGGTGAATGATACTGATTAAAAAGGAGTGAAGAAAAGATTATCACTTTCACATAGAAATCACTGGCATCATTATCTGTCTCATCCAAATAAAAAGTGTTAAATTTTTCAGTGGCTTCATAGCCCTGCTCTGAAATTGCAGGTGTTACTGTGTACTGATAGCTAAGAACAAAATAAGGCAAAACTGGAGGTGATGTAAGTTAGAGCAAGAACAAGCCTCCAAAACTTGGGAAGAAGTGGTAGTTCTTCACCTCCGCAAATAGGCAATGTGTGTTTGTTTGAGCAATGAAATGTTTGTATTCCTTATGTCAGTGATGAGATGTACTTCAGAACACAGAGACACATTCACTTTGAAGGAGCTAGTAACCAGTTAATAAGTAAAAATGTAAATGATCCTGAGTGATTAATACTGTTATTGCAATCTACATATATAAGAAACTTCCTAGAGAGGGAATGGGACACAGAGCCCAGAAATGCCCTCTCTGCTCCAGTTTTGCAGAGAGTTTCTAGGTGCACCTCTTTCCTTCCCTACGCTTTTATTTCCTCTCCCACTCTTCTTGTCTTGTCAAATTTAAACTCCTAGCAGTAAGACTGCCTCTCACTATGTGGCTTGTACAGTCCCCTACACAATGAGGCACCAATGTAATGCAAATCACAGTGTTAAATATTCATACAAAAGCTTCATAGTGTGACTGCATGAAATCAGAACAATCAGGGAACGGGCATAAACTGAGCGGCTAGGTAAGATGAAGCAGAGATTTCTATTACAATTGCAGCCTCATTAGAGGAAGTGTGCTGACATAAGCTGTGTTTTCATTGTCGTAAGCCCAATTTCATAACCACGTATTAGAGCTATGAATTCTCTGAGCAAGCCATAATGTTTTCACTTTTGGCTGTGCAATCACATATTGTTAGCTTAAGACATTTAAACTTTATAAATGGTTCTGTAATATGTGGTTTTTTCAGCTATAAAATTGTTCCTTAAAAAATAATCTAAGGCATTGGTCACCAGAGTCAATGTCACCTAACAGCAAATAAATTCTGGCTATAAATTAGAAGTTAACTACATAACTGTGAGCAATTCCTTCAAGTAAGAATTAGCTATATATTTTCTTTCCATCTAATAAAAATGTCACTGTAATGCCCTGTGTTGTTTCTGGTCCTATCTGATGCTTTCTTTTAAAAACAGTAAAAGATGTGTTCAGTATAATTATCTGCAGCCTTTTGCAGGACTTTACACTGAGAATTTTGGTTGGAATGCCTGGATGGAGGCAGCCCATTTAGGAAACCTTACCATGCTGTATAATCCAGACCAGGACAAAAAAAAAAAAAGCACAAGTGGAAGGCTTGGTAACCTTAAGATATACTGAGTAAAATCAAATCCACACTCAATAAAAAGCTTTTACTGGTCCTTTATTGAATGACTGAGACTGTCTCTGGAAACACTGTCTGTCTATTTAGGCTATAAGCTGTTCAAGGCATTTTTTATCTCCTGTTCATCAGAGGCATGCTTTTCTCGTAAATTCTCACTGTGAAAGCTCATTCTTGCTGGATCCTTCCTTACTGAAACAGTTCCTCTACAGAGGAAGAAAACAAGGCTGGCATCCATCGTAATGAGTCTATACATAGAAAATTCATATATATATATGTACTTTTATCACAGTGGATATGAATTGATAACTCAGGGATTTCTTTTAGGCTTACTAATTTGCACTTTAAAGATTGCAGGACTTCAGTGTCTCTCTAAAGGCAGACTTCAGACCTTATTTTCAATCATGACTAATAACCTTTACACCCAGAAGTCAAGAGGGCAATAGCCTTAACCCAAAATCCAGCATCAGTCAGTGCATATCATTTTAAGAGATAACAACAAGATGTTCCATTTTAAGCAAACTTACCTATTTTTACTGTTTGATATGAAAACAAATCAGCCTGTGGAGCCCCAAGCGTGTGATAGCAAGAGGCAAATGGAAGTACAGCAGGGCCAGAGGCTATGTTCCACGATGTTGGTGTGAACTTGGGCTCTTGCAGCTTCTCCAGGGCTGTCTCTGCATTGCTGGTTTGTTTGCTCTTTTTTTTTTTATGAATGAAAGCCACATTCCTGTTTTTTCTCATGCTTGCAGCAATATTGAAATATATGGAGAAACCTTCTATTTTGTTTCTTTAAAGGACATGTATTTGCTTATTTGATGGAAATGCTTCTTAGTGGTAGCAGCACACAATAATAACTATTGTTAAAACCATGGTTGTGGTCTCTAGAGAGATTTTCACATCACAGGGTCTGTGCAATCCTATCTTAGATCCTATCGCTGATCAAAGTTCTGTGAGCTCTGCTTAGGGCTGAGCACAGACATGCCAAAAAGGACTTGGGGAAGGATGGGAAGCTGGATATGAGCAATGTGCCCTCACAGCCCAGAAGGCCAACTTTATCCTGGGCTGTATCCAAAGCAGCACAGCCAGGGCAAAGGAGGTGATCCTGCCCCTTTGCTCTGCTCTGGTGAGGCCTCAGCTGGAGCACTGCATCCAGATGTGGAGTCCTCAGTACAGCAGAAACATGGAGCCGTTGGAGCATGTCCAGAGGAAGGCCACCTTGCAATGCTCCAAGGGGTGGAACACCTCTCCTACAAGGTCAGGCTGAGAGAGCTTTGGGCTGTTTGATCTGGAGAAGAGAAGGCTGCGAGGTGACCTGAGAGCGGCCTTTCAGGGGGGGAATGTAAGAAAGAATGGGACAGGCACTTTACTAGGGTCTGTTGTAATAGGACAAAGGGAAACGGTTTCAAACTAAAAGAGGGGAGATTTAAACTGGATATAAGGATAATATTTTTTACTATAAGGGTAGTGAAGCACTGGCACAGGTTGCCCAGAGATGTGGTGGATGGTGGATGTCCCATCCCTGGAGACACTCAAGGTCAGGCTGGATGGGACTCTGAGCACCTGATGTAGCTGCAGATGTCCCTGTTCATTGGAGGGAAGTTGGACTAGATGGCCTTTAAAGGTCCCTTCCAACTCAAATGAGTCTATGATGCTTCAGATTCCAATTGCTTTCCACCAAAATCCAAAGTCTACATGCAATCAATTTTCTTCAAGCTGTACACACACTGATACACCTTTGTGTGAGGGCCCCTTGCTGAGGTCCAGAGAAAAGAGTTTATTCTTTATTTCAATACTAAAAAAAAAAAAAAAAAAAAAAAAGGTAAAGGGATGAGTATGCAAGTCAAGGGTGCCTTTACAGGAAACCTTCATAAACAGTGTATCACAATGGTCAGATTTGGGAGAAAGCAGAGTTTAGATGGCAGAGGCCAGCACCTTCCAGCTTTGCTGCAGGGCTGCATAGTGGCATGATACAGCTGAGCACATCTCTTTTCTCTCCTTCTCATTGCCCCACTGTCCTCTGAAAGAAAATCTGGGCATTCAGGACCCACAGTGAGGCCAGAAAAACCCTGATCTTGTTCCAGGTAAGTCAACAAGCCTTGACACAGCCAGAGACAAAGCATTGGCTGAAAACCTGAACTGATGGTCCAAGACCACATGCTGCCAGTGTATTGAGCTGGACTGTTTTTGCACTGGTATCTTCAGTATTTTGAGCTGATTGCACAAAAAATATATTATTTTTTAATACTTTCAGCAACTGTTGTTGCTACTGCTGGCTTCTGATTCAATAGCAACATGAGCATATTTCTTAAATAACAGAGGTTGTTTTTTTCCCCAAGAACTTCATGTTCTGAGTGAGTTTATTCATGAACCGTGGAAACATCATTAACATTCACTCTGAGCAAAAGAACAGCTTTTACTGCATCCACATTCATTGGATGTCTCACTCAATCCCATATGTTGCCCATCACACTGAGAACTCATTCCCCTGGACCGTTTGCTCCCAGCAAACAGAGAGCATGTTCTGGTAAGTACAACAATGTATCTTGAGAAAGCAAACAGTTTTTAGCTGCAAGAGAAACACAACACAAATGTTTTGAGTGATGAAACAAAGACAGGATATTTTCAACTAGTTTCAGAAGAGTTCCTGTAAAACTGCTGCTGACTTATTATTACTTTCAGTAGTGTTTTATTAATCGTGCGGGTTAGTGTTTGTGCTGAAACTCAGCCTTGTGAATTCTGGCTTTTGTTTTTTAACCCACACTGTGTAACGCTTCCTCTTGATGCAAGCATAAATTTCACATTTGAAATACTAAATAGCAATAAAAAAAGAAAAGCTTTTTGTGTTTGCTTTTTCTTTTTCTCCCACGAAACCTGCCCTTCAGGGCTATGTTTGAGGACTGCCATTATATATATGCTTTTGATATTTCATCTACAAGACATTTCTTTCCATTGTATTTGTACAAAAAGACTCCATTAAATGCAGTCCAAGGGAAATGAGATGTCATTGCAACTATTCTGCTTATTAAAAGTGATTACTGCCAGTCTATTTCATTGTCACCAGTTTCTTATACTGACTCCGTGGTCACAAGACAATAGCAGAGGAACTTATGGGAAAATTTCTCCTTCAGAATCAGAGCAATGAGGGACACTTTGTTTCCTTCTTCTCCTTCTTCCAAGTCATTTATGACATTCAGTCAAAAGATGACTTCCCAAATTCCCAACTTTTCCTTGTTCTGATGGAGAAAATGCATTTTTATCTTGTCTCCTGTGCTTTGTAAAGTGTGCTAGCTGTTTAAAGCATTTCCAGCTTTACAGCAACCTTGAATAAACCATGTCTGTACACAAATTCTAGAACAGAAGAGAAAGCTGCAAAGTGTTCAGATATATATCTTCTCTTTCTGACTACAGCACTGTCCAACTGTTTCTCCCTCAATGCATTCTATTTAGACACATTCACTATGAAAAATAAATCATAATAAATACAGACACATACATGGCCCTCAGATAAGTTACAATAGGACAAATCTTAAATAAACAAGCAGACAAACAAAAAAATAGCTTTCTAATGATTCTGTAGCAACACAAATCTGCACAGTCCTTCGGATCCCATCTTCCACTTGAATTTACTGTGAAAGCTTGCCAATCCTGATCTAATCACCACATGAAGGTCATGAAAACTGAAAAGATCAGACAAGAACTAAGAATGATGTCTGTAAGGTGCCTGGATGAAATAAACTATAACATTTTGCATGAATATCTAAAGTAAGTGTCTTTTTTGAGCACTCTTCACAAGGAATAATAAATCTGTCATAGGTTATCAGTTTTAATTGGGAAGGGAGGAATTTTCTTCAAAAATAACACTTAAGCCATGGTTTCCTATCTGCTCGTTTGAAGTAAACCAGCTACAGCTGTTGAAGAGGTCAGATGAAGACAAGAAAGTATAAGGAGTACAACCTGATAAGCACTTTCAAAGTCCATGGATAGTAGCCAAACTGAAGCGAAGAACTGCAGCAGTTGGCAATTAATTCCAGCAAAAGAAACTGAGCTACTCAGTGACATTCCCTATTTTCCACAGCTTTATGTACTGTTCCTATTGCACACAGAAAGTAGTCAGCTTCTGAAAGCAGCCAATGGCTTTGTGTTGTCCTTACACTGCAGGATGCAGAGCACGCAATGTGCAACACAGTATGGCTCCTCCCTATTCCCAGCTCACACCCTCAGCACCAGGTTTTGCCAAAAGGAAATTTCATCTTGGTCCTAATCATATGCTTCACTGCAGCATTCCATTTATAACTTCCCTGGTTTCCCCTGAACAATGCAAGCCAGCTCTGTGCAAAGCTCATGCTGATTGTTTTCTTTTTTGATAGAAAACTAACAGCCTGTTGCTTACAGGTGTTTCTTACTGACAGTTAGTAATGGCTCTCCCAAAAGGGGAATGCTGACTTCCCAAACATCTATTTCTCAACTATGAAGATCAGTCACCTTAACAAAAGTATTTGTCTTTTGTTGTTGTTGCATCTGGAAAAAAAAAAAAAGTTATTTTTCTGTTTTTCCTGAAGACCCCATCCACTTGCAAGGCCTTAAGATGGCCTACACAAACTATATTTTCAGAAGCATTTGTTACTCACAGATTTATCAGTCTACAAAAAGAAAAAAAGCATAAATGAAAAAAGAACACTGAGACTGGTGCACAGCTTTCTGCATCACACAAGGCCAGGTTGAATGGTGCCCTGAGTAACCTGATGTCATGCTTGATCTAGCAGTTCACAACCATGCCCATGGCAGGGGTTGGAACTGGATAATCTTTGACGTCCCTTCCAACCTAAGCCATTCTATGATTCTGTGAAAGCTTGCCTGTGGATTATCAGAAGAGCAGTGGACATCAGGCAAATGTATGATGGAAATATCCATGGGGCTGAATAAAGTGTGGAGAAAATATGGGGTATTATGCAGAAGTCTGTCTCTGCTGCAAGAGAGCAGATGGGAAGGGGCATGAGGAGAATTTTGTCATGCATGCAGGGCAAGGAGCTGATATTTTACTTTTGGCAGCATTGTGAATGGTCCCTGGCTCATGAGCTCTGCCAGCAAAGGGACACGTGAGCACAGTGTCCAGAGGAGATGGATGGCTGGTTTTCCTTTAGATTTGCTAACTGTCTGCCTGTCCTTTGTGCTCTCTAATAGATTTGTGTTTGAGTCATTGCTGCCAGCCCTCTGGATGAGGTTTCTGTCTGTTTTATGACTCCATTTAGTACTACCTTACTCGATATGTCTTTCATATCTATAATGCTAAAATAAGTTGTTACAAATTTACCCAACAGATGACAAATACCTTTCTCAGACATTCCTCTCATTTCAAAGAAATTGCTTGTGATTATAACCGTTGGTGCAGAAGACCTTGCTAACTGCAGATGATTCCTTTTTTTTTGTATACAAACTTCTGGTTTGTTTACTCTAACAGAAGAACACTATGAAGATGATGGAAGTGCTGAAGTGGAGATGTTCTCTAAATCTTGGTAATTGGAGTACTTATGAAAATTCCAATGAGCCACCTTCCATCTTCAACAGGCACAGCAGGACCAGGGCCAGTCCTTCAACTGCTTCTCCATCCCTGCAACAAGGAGAAGAATAGAGACGTGTTGCAGCCACTGTATTTCCTCTGTCTCTTAACAACATCCTCCAAGATTATATATCTGGTTAGATAATATAAATATTATATATCCCATATAGATAAGCAGTATATATGCTGTTTTTAGACCCCTGTTTGAATTGTCCCAGATTTGAAACTCAGCAAGGTCAGTAAGCTCTATTCACACACTTGAAAATCAGTCTAGAGATTGCCAATGAAATCACTTATTTTTAATGTTTCTTTATCTCTTAAAACTGACTCTTTAAAAATGTTCCCACAACTTCCTCCTTCTCTCTTCACAGCAAGTGGCATGAAATCTATTAGCTTTTCCAGCCAAGCAGCACCTGTCAGCTTCACTTTGGTTTCCACTGGGAAAACAAGGCTGGAAGCAGTGCCTTTGGCTGTATGTGTGAGGAGCAGGTACACGATGTCCAGGTCCTGGACAGCCATGAACAAAGGGCTGGCCATTCTGTGGAGCTGCACACAGCAGATAGCTGGAGCTCAAATCCCCATGGATCGTCATGTTTCTCAACAGGCATTTGTGAGATGGTCAGAGCCTAGAGGGTGATCTTGGAGTGACTTCAACTGCTCCATTTTGCACTGGTTGTTTGGCTGAACTTAAGTGTCCTGAGAAGCCATATTGCTGCTGCAGTGTCTCTTTCAATTTGTCCTTTTCTTGCTTTTTGTTTGGTACACATAATATAAGATAGAATCAAACTGATGTAGAATGGATTGCAGGTGTGATAAACACATCCCAAGGAGAAGAGGAGCACAAGTTGTGAAGGCCTCGTGCTGGCAGCAAGTTTAGTCAAGCTGATGTGAGATAAAATAACAGGAAAATATCAGAACAGAAATGCGAAGAGTGAGAAACAAGCTTACATCTTCCAATACTGAGATGAGAAGAAAAAACTTGCACATAAATAACTAAAGTTAACAGCTTGATATAGCATTCCACTTTAAATCAACTCAGAAATTCCCATCTATGTGTGCTTCAAGATCTTTTTTGAAACACAGTTCCTGAAATCATTATGTCTTCAACTAATAAACCAGCCAACTTACCTGAGGAATTATCTTCAGTCTTTTTTTTACTAAATGTCTGTTTTCTCACTCTTGTTTGGTGCCAGTAGATTGTATATTTCTTTCTACAGCAGGCTTTCTTACATTTTATATTGTGTTATTTTGGCACCTTTTATTATACTGATGTTTGCAATTTTGAGTAAAGTTCTGTTTAACGTTTTCTCTGACTGTCTGGCTCTTTCTATGGCAAACTCTATGAATTATTTACTTTCTCAGCTCACATCTAGGGTGATGTTAAATATTTGAACTGCAGTGGAGCCAGGAGGCCTCATCTACCTGGTGCAAGGCCAACAGTGCCCAAATTCATTGTTGTGGCACACAGTTAATCCTGATTTCCTGCCATGATGAGTCATAGTGCACGCATGCAGATCGATCTCCATGTGCACAATCACTCATTTTCCTCCACAAAATCATTGAATACACAAGCACAAAATTACAGACCTTCCCATTTTTGGGACACCTTCACAAGATACTCAGAGGCAGGCCATATGATAGATGAACCTTCTTGGTTGGCAAGAAATCAAATACAAATTACAAACAAGGCATGTGGTGTATGTAATGGTAGCATGATTCTGACTTGCGTGATCAAGCGCAAACTCTGGCTATCATAGGACTATGTAGACATAGAATCAGAGAAACATAGAATGCCTTGGGTTGGAAGGGACCTCAACGATCATCAACTTCCAATCCCCCTGACACAGACAGGTTGGAAACTGTTAGATCAATAACTAGATCAGGTTGCCCGGAGCCCCATTCAACCTTGTGTTAAACACCGACAAGGTATCCTTTGGGCAATCTGTTCCAGCTCCTCACTACTCCCTCAGTAAAAAACTTTCCTCTAACATCCAATCTTAATCTCCTTTCCTTTAGTTAAAACCATTCCCCCTTCACCTATCACTATCAACCTTTGTAAAGTTGATTTCCACCATGTTTATAATCTACCTTTAAATATAGGAATGCCACAATGAGGTCTTCCTGCAGCCTTTTCTGTTCCAGACTGAACAGGCCCAGTTGATTCAGTCTGCCTTCATAGGAGAAGTGCTCCAGCCCATGGATCATCTTTGTAACTCTCCTCTCAATCCTCTCCAAACACTCAACATCTTTCCTGTGTTGGGGGCTCCAGACATGGGACTTAGAAGTCTACAATAAAACAAGATCTCTCATCAAAATCGGCAGGAAATTCAACATAGCATCTCACCATCTTCTTGCATCCATATCCCATGGAGCACAGATCTCAACCTTTTACTGCCAGAACTGAAGAGGAGACGTTACTACATTCTGCTTTCCTCCTAGATTATACTGTGCAGCCTCAAAAGACAGATTAGTCTTCCATGCTCCTTCCCAAGTAAATCTCCTGTTGTCCTGCCAGTCAAAAAAGTGTAACTTCCTATAGAAAGCAGCAGCAACCACAAGCAAAGACTGATCATGCTGCTTACAGCCCAGATCTCTGCCATGGGTAAAAGTAATTGGTGTGACATGAGTATACCTCATTATCTCTGACATTTGTCATCACAGTCAAAGTCCAGAGTGTTGTGGTGTCTATCTATTTTAAAAACTTCAGGTCTTTTGTCTTTCTTGACTTCAGTTGCATTCAGAAAACAACAGAATTTCTAAAAGGGATTGTTTTAGGATTGAAGGCAATGAAGAAGCAATGCCAAGAAAGCCACAGATTAGTTTAGCCCTGCTCCAGCCTCCTTTGAGTTTGAGAGACAATCAATCTTTGTCTATAAAGAACTATACTGAACTATAAACTCAGCAAAAGGGTTTTGAAAAGCTAAGTCATTTAAATTTACTAGGATTTAATTTCAGTAACTGTGATGAATTGTATAACTGTATAGTAATTGATATTCTAAACTCAGTGGGCAACGATCATATGAAGAAGAGCTCTGAGACTGAAATTAAAATGGCTCTTTCTTTTTAAGATAAATGATGACTGTACTGAAAACACTGGCTTAGTGAATAACTTCTGTGCCATCCATTAGCTGCTCCACAAACATAAAGGGAAGATTATTTCTACATACTTTTTTCCTCTCTCCCTGTTTTTAAAGAATCCCAAAACAAGAATATTTAAAACTGGGAATATTTACTGCATCCTGAATGCAATATTATTTTATTGGTCATGTTATTGGTGCTGAACAATAACCTGTTCTCTGAATATTCTCACTAAAATCATTGGGATCATTTCTGAAGTAAAGATATTTTGTTTAAAGAAGAACATCAAACCATGACTCATTAAAATGGAAAGAAAACATGAATATAATTTTTATGACTTCCTGTTGGTTGAGTTTTATTATCATACTCCTAATACAACGCTTGCAGAAGGTGCTTAGGTTTTAAGACATATGTGGAGATCATTAAAATGACAAACACTAACAACAGGTAAGAAAAGTAGTTATTAAAATTTGAGATTGTTGTTGATTGCATGTTGAAATGCATATTGATTAACAAGCTAATCAGAGCAGAGAACACATGAATCATTACGTATTTCAATTCAAATTCTGATGTTGAGATACTAATTTTTATTTAATAGGCTTGAAGTAGTAACAGATTCTGAATCAAAGAAGCTCAATATTGCACATTATAGTATAATAATATTTGGCTTTAAAAATTCACTTTGAAATAAGTTAACAAAATGTAGACACATTAAAACAAGTTCAGGCAGATATCCTTTTGGATATTTTCTTGTTCTGAAACCAAAGGCCTTTGAAATAAACAAATAAGCCTCACAAAGATCAACAACATATAAGTGACATGGTAGAACACTATGGTGAAATTGGGATGCTGATGCAGAATACTGGAGACAGAACTTCCTCTCTGAAGCAATGACAGCATTTTACATATGTTCAGAAGATCAGACTGATCTGGCAGTCCTAAAAAACAGTGATAAGTATCTCTCTGCAAACAGACTGTAATCATATGGAAAAATCTAATATAAAAAGTTGATGTGATTATCTGCAGAATTATGTTCATAGAGACAATGCACAAGACTTACAAAAATGTCTACAAAATGTGGTAGTATAACACACCATCTCTTGACATGAAGTTTTGCTCTGATGATAAGTAGTCTTGTTCCATATTTAGGAACATAAGATCAAAATCCTAAATTCATCAGAACTAAATCTACATTTATCAATACTGGTTAGCTACACCTGTCTTTTGCTGTGACTAAAAAGTGCTTTTTCAAGTGAGAAGAACCTTTTCTCTTCATGGAAAGTGGTCTGAACCTCCAGGGTCACCTTGTGACAGAATCACCCCCAAAAATATTTCTCACTATTACCATAACCTCAGTGTGCCCCTCTGTAGAAACCTACCAAGCACGTACTTGCTGCCCATTTATTCAGCAGGGAATCAGGACAGAAGACTCTTCTTCACAGATTCAAATCCAGCTTCATGTTTACAAAACACTGTTATCAGGGCTTCAGAAAACGCATTCAGCCAAGAACGCATTCAGTCACTTCATCAAAGCACATTAAGAAAATAAAATGTGTTTAGATAGCAAAGTTTTTTTAGAACTTACTAGAAAACTCAGCCTGAGTTGTTCATTCCAAACAAGTAGTCAAGGCTAAAAGCTCCACAAACTCCTTGCAGAACAGAAATGAGCAGCCAGCTGAAATGGCAATCTAATCAAATACTATCTATCAGCAGAATTTACAGTAACACTGGCTCCTGGCTGCTATTTTTTTAACTGTAGCTCCAAAAGAGCTGTTTATTCATAGGAAGGCTGTGAAACAATAAATAACTCTAGAACCTTCTTTCTTTTCAGTAAAGACGGCTCTCCACACTTCTGAGAAAAAAAAACAAAACAACAACAACAACAGCAACAAAAACTCAGAAAGAATAATTAGAATATACAAAAAGTCCTCAGCATCATCTAAATGTAGAGTATCACACTGTTACTTCACTCACATACTTTATTTCTCACCTGTTAGATTATACTTGCTGGGAACACAGCCAAGGAACAACTGCTGGCATTGTCACTCCTTGTAAGGAGCAGCATTACAGATATAACTTAGAAAAGATGGTGGCTTTTTTTTTTTTACTTGGAATGGAAAAATATCTTCGAAGCTATTAAAGGGAAGAAAAATTAACTGGGAACTTAATCCACTGTTTTGTTCTTTGGAAATGGCTAAATCTAATAACCGTGAAGCTTTGCTATGGATGTTCAATATCTTGCTCGAGAAAATATCTATCAAATAGATTGCATCTGGAGTCTCTCCATTACAAGTGAGTGTTATGAGCAAATCTTGAGGAGATGTGGCAGGCACTAAAGGAAATGCTAAACATTTTTTAATACAGTATTTGTTCTCTGAACATGGTGCAAACAGCTAAGTTAATTAAAATCTTTCTAAATATGGCGTGTCTGGAAGTGGAACAAAAGGATTCTGGTTTTGCTTGTGATTCAGCCTCTTATTGTTCTTGTAATGACAGAGAAGGCTACCAGAGACAAAGTGCCTTGTCTGCTGTACTCAGGCTAGAGGAGCTCTCTGGACAAGAGAGCAGGTTGCCCTTGCATTGAGGGACATCTCATGATACACATCAGATGCTCTAAATGCTACAGTTGACGTCACTGGGCTAAAGCAACAAATACTGTAATAAGACCTGTACTGGTTCCAAGATCCACCTTTTGCCTGGTTCAAGGTGGAATAGAGCTTTAACACTTATTTTAATGTATACTGTTCTTAAAGATTCCCCTATATATATATGTATATATATATATACACACACACATATATATACACATATATATACATACATACATACACACACACACACACACATATATATATAATTAAACTGTCAAAAATGGAAAGAATTGAAAATAAAGTTAATTCTATTCCTCTACAAATAAGAATTGTCTTTGCAGAATTATCTATAAAATGATTCACATTCATTTTCTGTGTAGAGTATGGCTGGGTTATGCGTGGGTTATGTGTTTCCAGTAGGAGTGAGGCAGAATAGATTTTCAGCTCTCAACATGTATTTAGCATCTCAGCTTAAAAACCTGAAAATCTGGAATGCAAAGGAGGCTCACAATCAAGACAGGCTCTTACAACATATTGATGATAATATGTATGTAAAGTCTGCGTCTCTAAACCTTCAGTTTCAAAACTCAGCTAATCTCACCAGTGAAGATACACTGATACATAGCACAGCATTTTTCTAAGAAATACACAGTGCAGGTAGTGGCATCGTAGTCCTGGGCAAGAAATTTGAAAAAAAAGGAGGAAAAAAAAAAAAAAAAAAAAAAGGAAAACCAAAGAATAATCTTTTCAAAACAATTATTTAAAATATATCCAGCTCCATGTTTACTATGATTTATCATTAACAACTTGCTGCCATTATTATATTTGGATCATTTTTCAGATTTCCTAAGCTGCCTATGTAAAGCCACGTGAGGATGGAAAAGTTTGCAATTTCTGAATATCTTGTGCATTTCTTATCTCTGTAAATAGTTGCTTTTGCATATAGTCCCATAGTTTCTTTTTTAAATACACTCCTCAGTGTCCACTTGCAAATGTCTCTGCTTCAAGGCAGTTAGGCGCTCAGATGCTCTATAAAGATTATTTGTCAGAGATAAGTACTCCAGAAGGCTGTAAACAAGCTTCAGATACAACATAAATGCATTGCTGTTACAAATACCTTTTCTTGGTGAATTCTTGGCTCCAGTAAAGTCACTGGGAATTTTGCCATTAACCTGCCTGGGCCTGCATTTCATCTATTTATTCTGTTTTACTGCAGGACCACTGGGAACATTAACACATCCCCTGGTGGGAAAAAAAGGGGAAAAAAAAGAACTAATGGTTAATGCACAGAGCTCCATCTCAGAAGCCTCTCGCAACCAACAGCACTGCATCCTAACTAGCATGAAACTGAGTGGCTGTGAAGGCTGAATATCACCTCCCGGATCAAAAAGTCCCCCTCTTCAGCATCCCTGGAGGGTAAATCTCTGCAGCAAAACCAGGAGGTCCTAAAATCCTGTGGAAAGATGGAGTCCATGATTCTATAGCAGCCCATCTGGAGGTCTGCTCTTTGGTCAGGGCTCAAGACACCCCTTCTCTAGTTCTGCAACGGTCTTGCTTTTACATCATAAATGTTAGACAATACAGTTCTACTGCATGGCTTGTTTGCTTCAAATATAATAATTTACTCGAAAGCCACAAAGAAATAAATTTCCCCGAAGATACTTATTTAAATTAAAGCATTTTCTACAGAACAGATCCTTAAATTAGAAAATAAAATTGCATGCAGGCATAAAGTTGACATTTCAGTTTAATTAGGAAGACTACTGTACAAATACTTGTTGATGATATCAAAACAAATCTGACTCCAAACTGCTGGTAATAATGAAATTAAAATTAAGTGCACAGATGAGGCACTACGTTAAAACTTGGACTGCTCTTCACCAATTCCAATAAGCAAAATTTGTCCCTGTACAGAAGATCAATAAATGGTCCATATATCAACATGCACCACCTGAGGTCCTGCAACATATAGTAGATGGGATTCTTGCATTAAAATTCAGAATCAAAGCACTTGAGTCAGTATTACGAGATGTTAAAACCCTGTACTGGTGCTTTACACTTCTACAGGGGAAAATTATATTCTCACTCATAAATTATTCTGTGACCTATATATGACAAGCTTCAAAAATAAGAAAAAAAGAAAAAGCTACCATAAAATGGGAAGCAAGAAGTGAACAGGTCTTGTGCTGAACTCCTGGAGAGGGATGGATTTCCTTCACATAGAACAATTTATTTTACACTTACTTTAGACAGGAACTCTTCATGTCAAATTAACATGCTGAAAATGTATGGATGCATCCAGAAGAGTGATGCTATGTCACATTAGAAGGAATTCATTGAGCTCAATTCAATTAGAAAATAAAATCGTACCAGCAAATATCATAATGGCATTCATCCATCTCATCATGTATTGCTTACTGAACAAAGATATTTAGAGGATCAGGGTGTAAGAGGTAGAGAACGTTGCTTATCAGGTAGTACAAATCTCTAGAAATCAAGGCCCCTTTCTAACCCATGCATTCACAAATGTAACATTTAGCTACATGGCCTATACTCCTCATTTAGCTCCTGTGGAGGGACAGACACCTCTAAATGGAGCTTCACTCTCCTCCATTCAAACACCAACCTTAAATGGTACTTTGTGCTTAGGTTTCCCCATGGTGAGGAGAGCAGCTGGGGCTGGCAGGAAAGCAGGTCCTATCTCACCCATCATTACCCTGGTCATGGACTTGAGTCACCACACAGTGGGAAAAACCATTTGCTTGGCTCATAAATGATCAAAAACACACACAGAGAACACCAGGGAGTAGGTCATGACTGCTGTCCCCAAATTTGTCCAGGTCAGTGTTCATGGTGCTTTGTTTCCAATTTGCAGTCAACAGCTGAGCTCTGGATAAGACTCCAAAAAAAAAAAAAAAAAGCAGCAGCAGCAGAGACAGATGTGTGAAAGGGATTTTCTCCAAGAGCATTTGTTGTTTTTCTGTATAGATTAAAGTAATTATCTCAACCTAAGCACAGAGCACAGATTTTCTCTGGAATACAATACAGACCCACTTTATTAAAATTGCCTTTTACTGTTCATTTCTGGGGGCTGTCAGTAAAATGCTGACCTTCTATACTGACCAACACTTATAATCAGTCAGAGTATTATGTTTAATTATTTGAAAGTCATTAGATTGTCCACAGTAGTTTCACATGAAACATACTTTGCATCCGGCACCTTCAGACACTGTTCAGGACTAAGTTGCTTTGCAATCAGAACTGAATTTTATTTAATGCAGAATATCAAATGCAGATTTCTGGGGGGAGGTGAAGTGTCCAAACTGTATAAATTCCGGTGTTCCTCTAAGAAACAAAGCAGTAGAACTTCTTTGAGTACCATTTCAGAGTTATTTCCCCATACAAGACATATCTTAGAACAACTTGCAGGGGAGACGAACTGCAAGAAATCCCTTCCTCATGGTGACTCTTATTGTCTGGCTGCTGATATTGTTGTGATTTACCTGGTAAAATGTACATACTGAGATATGGCCCCATTTTTCTAATAATACATAACTTCTTAAAAGGCATATCCTTCTTGGAAGCACTTGCACACCTCTAGAACCACATAACACTGCATTTTCATCATGTAATTTGGGAAATGCAGTCTCGGTGTGTGACACTCACTGCTAATGATCTGCAGTTTATCATGGAAGGTGACTGCCACTGAGACTTACCTTGAATAGATACTCTAATCCTTTTGTTCCTTGCCAGTAAGGCACATTCTCACTGTTTGGGCTGTGTCAACAAATTATGGAAGGGAGAAGAGTCTAAGACATAGGTTGTATGGTGATGTGTTCAATGTATTTGTATCATCACCATCATTAACCACCAAATGATTCATTTTTTTGGCCTAAGAGGAAGTCATGTTTATTGGGCAGAGCAAGGAAAGGTGTCACACAATTCAACTCAGTGGAGGCTTGCCACCTACTTGGTTTCCATGCCAAGTGACTACGATTCTATGATTCTGTGACTCTATGAAAGCCTCTTGCTCTTCTGAGACCTACTCCATGAGACAGACTGATAAGGAAACTCCCAATGACTGAGTTACCTCCAAAAGCACCATATGGGAGTAATCATAGAACCCAGATTTGGAACAAGTTATTTACATATTTTCCTCTAGAACTTGAATTAGATGCATAGAAAGGCAAATTCCCCTTATCACTGACTCGTCTGCTCTAGCCTACAAACTACAAAATGTTCAGCAGGAGGCCAGCTAGTTATCTCATGTGCCTACAGTTAAATACTTAATTTCACTGTTCTTGTCACCTAAATCTAAATGTTTTATGTTAATTTCAGTGAGATAAAACTTTAAAAATAAAAAGGAGCAGAACACTTAGACCTCTCGGACATTTTTTTCTATATTTATCTTTTACACTAAACATTTGAAATAAAGTAAGTTGTTCGTTTTTGTTTTGTTTTGTTTTTAAGTGGAATGCTTTATGCCTTGTTATCAAAATAGTCTTATGATTTTCTTTGTTTGAAATGTTTTCCTTGAAGCTTGGGATTGTTTCTTAGAAAGGGTTTATAGACATTGTTTTAACAAGCACATTGTTTTCATTCCATTTTGGAGTGGAAGAAAATATGTCAGCTTCACATAGTTACTCACAAAACAGAAAAACCTTATCCTACACAGTTTTACTCCCCTGCCATTCACCTCCAGGCCAGAAATAACTCCTTTTGTCTAAGCAAAGTTACTGGGACTGTGAGATGGAAACCAGGAGAAGTGCACTGGCCTGGGATAAATACAGAGGTCAGGTAGATGATGAACTGGCTGTTTCTGATCTTAAACACCAGGAAACACAGCCCACATAAAGGAACTTGTCAAACTGAAGAAGACATGAATCAAACTAAGCCTCTAACAGTTTTTTAATACACTCACCCATTGCTTTAGACTGAAATAGGGAAAATGAGGGAAAGAAAAAACTTAAGATGTATTTTTGGGCTTGTAAAGCAGCTCTTTCTTGGACATAGGTCTTACCTCAAACTACTGAAGAAGATTTTTCCCTAACTCTGAAGTACCGATGAATATCTGACTCAGTGAGTAGTTATCTCATATAGTGGACATTGGATCATGAGAAAGAAGTTGGTCTGAGGATTCTATCACAGTGCTGTAGGTCTTGTTTGGTTATGATTGACACACATCTGGCCAATTCTTAATTGAACGTGTATTTGGTCAAGGCAGTATATTTGCATGTGTTCAATCTTTTTTCACTTTTTCTGTGTATTCATGTGACAAAAAATGCCTGTCTCCAATTCCAGTCATGTGCAAACAGCTCCATCGTACTCTGAGCTCAAATGATACCAATGGAATTTATACATGGTATCTTTCTGCCAGACAATTTGGTACCACAAAGCTAAGGTAACTTTACCTACTGGAGCACACACTGACAGCCAAGAACAATCACAAACTGCATCAGGGGAAACAAACTCTACAAAAGACCTGGAAACCAAGGAAGAGATTTATTCTGTCTTCGAGGAAGATGGAAGGTAATCTGTGGATTTCTCAACCCATGGCCAATCCAACTATGCAGGTCAATTGCCTTTTCCTTGAAGAAACCAACTGGCAGACACTTACTCTGCTTTTCAGTCTCAAGATACCTGGACATCAGAGGAATCTAAGTGAGTCCTGGGAGTTGCAGCTGGGCATCAGGTACTGCTGATCTCTATCAGAAGCAGGAGTATCCAGCAGAACTGTAAGTTTGGGCATTTGAGTGGTTATATCTCGTATAATGGGATGCACTAGCACTGTTTTTATCTTGCCAGTGAAAACCCTGTATTCAGTTTTTTGTGTACAGCTGAAATTGTGGGGATCTCCTTGATATGGCTATTGTCTATTTATGAATTCTCCCTCATTTTTTCTTGTGGTGTCTTTGAAATAAAAAGATCTAGGACCCTATCCCTTACTCTCTTTCTGGAATCTTCAGATGAATATTCTCCTGCTCCCTAAGTCTTAGGTAACATCAGTAATTTAAAGACTTCAGTGTACTCTCAGCATGGAGAAAACATAAATGATTTTCTATTCCAGCAGCACTGGGGAACAGAACAAGGTCAGGTGCCGCCATTAATTAATTTTATTTTATTTATTTATTTATAAACTAATTCAAGGAAAAAAAAAATATAGCCATAAAATACTTTTGAAAGAGAAATCCAACTTCAGCTCTGTCTCCATCATGATTCACTGGAATTGCACCTACTAGAAATAAGGTTGAAGATGGCTCCTTTATTTGAAAGCATGTAAATACAATTTGTCTCCCTGGCTCAGCCTCTGCTGTTCAGGTTTCCACTTCCAGGCTAGACCTGGAAGGTCCCTGCTGTAGTTTTTGGTCTCATTATGTTCATCTGACATACAGGCACTCACCTTATGCTGAAGTCATATAGTTGCATGCTGAAGGATATGCTGGATGGATGGATGAGTCTGTGGTCACACATCAAGAGCCCTTTGGAAATTGGAGAGAAATTGCCTCTGCCAAGGCATGTTTCATTTCATCTATTTTAGACATCCACCTGATAAAGAGATGAATCACACCCTGGAGGTTCCTGCTTAACTCCTTTTATTAGGCAGGATTCAATATTGACTGTTTCGCACACAAACATCTCCATTGCAGAAGTCTAAATCCAAACAGAGGGATAGTTTGCCACCTTGCCTTGCCACTCCCACAAATAATTGGTGCAACTCAGTTTACACAACACTTCTCTGTAAAGAAAAGGGAATCTTTTTATGCACACTCATCTCCAGACCTGTACCCCAAAGGATGAAAAATAAAGGATTATACCTTGCCCCTTTTGTTTATTATAATGAAAAAGCAATCAGTTTGTGCCCCAGGTGTGATTTATACTGAATGATATGCAGTATTTTCCTTCCTTTATTGGGTGTGCCAACATTTTAGGAATAAATCTAGAAAATGTGCAAATTCTAATATCTGCGTATGTGAGTTTAGTGCCTTTATATAGACAAGTTAACTTGGTTTGCATCAGCCAATTTATTTCTTGGCAGTTTCTCAGTTATGAGGTGGAAAAAATGTTGTTTGTGAAACTGTCTACTCTTATACATCTTTGCATGCATTATTTGCTATCTCTGTTTCTGTCTGTAGCCTGTAATTGTTTCTGGGCTGCAGGGGGCTGTACTCTTGCTTTAGGTATATTTTTCCTTTTTTAAAATGGTGATGAACAATTGGAAATTGTCTCAGAAAACAGAGCTGTCTTCAACACAGTTGAACAACAATCAAGGCAGATCTTTTTTTTAATCCCAAATTTCTGTTTTGCATCAGAACTGATTATTTCTGTTGCTGGCACAACTCACCATTAAATAAAAAGGAAGTTTCAATAAAAAACACCTACTTTTATAAAGAAAGTTGGCTTTAAGTCATCTCCCACTGAAACATCAGAAGATCAATACTGCCTAGCGCCCTAGTGTACTGGATTATTGTGAAGATCCTGCTGGCAAGGATTCAGCCTTATATTTAATTGTGCTCATATTTAAAATTCTGCTGCACCCACAGAAGAGCAAGAGAAGCCTGATAGGCATTTTGTAAGGTTATGAACAATGAAAACTCTAGATAAATGTCAGAGAAAAGATAGTAGGCCATAAATCACCAGCTGATGGTATCAGGTGAAATAACCTGTTCTATCCTCCACCTCCCCAGGGCAAGCAACCCTGAATATGTAAAATGCTGAATTTATCAGTGATGCAACATCCCCACTGACACTTCGAAATGGAGCCATTTCTGCAGTGATGAACAATGTTTTTTTCATCTTGCATTCATTCATTTGATTTTTTCTGGGGAAGTCTCAAGCGACAGAGAAAAATAGGGCAAAGTGGCAGTGAAACTTAAAAATCCAACCTCAGAATTGATTGCCTCATATCTGCCTTCAAAAAAAGATGTGAAATAGATATATTCACATGACAAGAGTAGGACAATTTCTTCTTCCGCTGTCTCTTTGATAATCATGAATACTAATGGTATCTATGGAATGTTGTCTTGTCAAATTATTGTGACCCAGGCTGCCTGATATGGTTTCTCCATACCTAGATAAATGCAAAGCAGTGAAAGAAGAAAACCAACTCAGCCTGGGACCAATGGGAGAATCATTAACAAATGCTCTCAGATCAAAACAATTTTTCCTTTTGTCTTCACATTTTCTGCTTCATTTCATTCCACGATTGCAGGAGGGAACATTGTCATCTGGCATTCGTAGTGGCATCATATAAAATGCAACAGCCAAAGAGAAAAATATATATATTTGGCAACAAAGTTAGAGTCAGATATTTATTGGAAGGTGGTGAATTCTCTCTGGCAGATAGCAAATCCGTGCAGACACATGCAGCCGCAAACACGAAGCATAGACACGGTAAATATTGCCAAAGCTCGGCTGCAGAATAGAGTCATTCTTCATTTCCCCCTTTATTCCTCATCTTCACTCCTTTATTCTCATTCTTTAGTCCTATTTATGGAGAAGGAATATGTTAGTAGGGAATTACTTCAATGGTGGGACCTGAACAAAATGGTCTGTACAAAATGAATCCTATGTTGAATCACCAGAACTATATGCAATATTGGGCAACACAATGGAGGAGAGATATAAAACCAATAACAGAGTACAAAGAAGGAAATCAACAGTGTTAAGATGTACAGCATTTGGATCTGCATGGCACAATTTTGGTGAAAAGGAACTCTTTTGCCATGATGTTTTGGTTCTTACCCACTGATGAAAGACACAGCATCCAAGACAGGACTCTTGGAAAAGAATAAAGAAAAAAGCCATGGAACAGAGCAGAAAGCAGAGCAAAAACATAGCAGATTCAGTTAATAAGAACTGCACGATAATCCATAAAACGATTACAATTATATATTGAGAACAGAAAAGAAAATAAGCAGACACCAAGGGCCACATCAGAACACAACCACATGACAGCCAGCCAGGTGCAAATATCATTTCTTATCTTGGGATCCATGTCCAGGTGCAAGGTGGAATTTCTCTCCAAATCAGAGTAGCAGAAGACAGGAGTCTTCCATGCTCTGCTGATATCGTCCTCTGGGCTACTATCAAAGAAAAAGGAGGAGGACACACCATCTGTAATATCACAGCCACTCCTGCCTCCATGCCTGAGCTCCAGCACTTCCCAGCCATATCCTACGTCATTCCCTCAATCCTCCGCCTCTGCTCACCCACCTGCTCTCGTCAGGCTTGGCTTGGCTGACCGCTGGAGCTCTTCTTATTATCAAACTGTGTCCACCAGGGCACCAAAGGCTGTGTGACACAGGGAACTGACAATGTAGTGCCTGCACTAACATGCCCAGGGCACCACAAAACACCCTGCAATCTGCTCATGCCTGCTTTACAGACAGCCTGGTGTTAATTTCATTACTTATCTTAGTATCCATGTCCAGGTGCAAGGTGGTACTTCTATCCAAAACAAAGCTGCAGAGGTCAGGAGGGTTCCATGCTCTGCTCATATCCTGCTCTGAGCCTCTGGCTCTCACAGACAAAGGAAGACACCCATCTGTTACATCACAGCCATTCCTGCCATCATGCCTGATCCCCAGCCCTTCCCATTTTGTCCTACGGATTTCCCTCAAACCTCTGCCTCTGCTCACCCACCTTCTCTCCTCTGGCCTTGCCTGGCTGACCACTGCAGCTCTTCTTATTTTTGAATTATGTCCACCAGGGCACCAAAGCCTGTGTGACACAGGGAAATGCCGACGTTATGCCTGCTTTGGCATGCCTAGGGCATCACAAAACACTCCGCAATCAGCTCATGCCCACTTAAATGAAAGCCTGGTGTTAATTTCATTACTTATCTTGGTATCCATGTCCAGCTGCATGGTGGAACTTCTCTCCACAACGGAGCAGCAGAGGACAGGAGGGATCCATGCTCTGCTCATATCCTCCTCTTTTCCTCCATCACTCAAAGACAAAGCAGGAGGACACACCATCTGTTATATTACAGCCACTCCTGCCTCCATGCCTGAGCCCCAGCCCTTCCCATCCATGTCCTATGGCTTTCCCTCCATCCTCTGCCTCTGCTCACCCACCTTCTCTCCTCTGGTCTGGTCTGGCTGACTGCTGGAGCTCTTCTTGTTTTCCATCTATGTCCACCAGGGCACCAAAGACTGTGTAACACAGGGAACTGCCAATGTTATGCCTGCTTTGGCATGCCCAGGGCATCACAAAACAATCTGCAATTACCTCAAGCCCACTTTATGGCTATCCTGGCATGAATTTCATTACTTATCTTGGTATCCATGTCCAGGTGCAAGCTGGAACTTCTCTCCACAATGGAGCAGCAGAGGACAGCAGGGTTCCTTGCTCTGCTCATATCCTGCTCTGGGCCTCTGGCTCTCAAAGACAAAGCAGGAGGACACACCATCTCTTACATCACAGCCACTCCTGCCTCCATGCCTGAGCCCCAGCCCTTCCCATCCATGTCCTACGGCTTTCCCTCAAACCTCTGCCACTGCTCACCCACCTTCTCTCCTCTGGTCTGGTCTGGCTGACCGCTGGAGCTCTTCTTTTGATAGAACTATTTCCACCAGGGCACCAAAGCCTGTGTGACACAGGGAACTGACAATGTAGTGCCTGTTTTGGCAACCAGGGCATCACAAAACACCCTACAATCAGCTCATGCCCCCTATATACGCAGCCTGGTATTAATTTCATTACTTATCTTGGTATCCATGTCCAGCTGCATGGTGGAACTTCTCTCCACAACGTAGCAGCAGAGAACAGCAGGGTTCCTTGCTCTGCTCATATCGTCCTCTGGGCCTCTAGCTCTCAAAGACAAAGGAGGAGGACACACCATCTCTTACATCACAGCCACTCCTGCCAACATGCCTGAACCCCAGCCCTTCCCATCCATGTCCTACAGCTTTCCCTCAAATCTCTGCCACTGCTTACCAACCTTCTCTCTCTGGCATGGCCTAGCTGACCGCTGGAGCTCTTCTTATTTTCGAACTATATTCACCAGGGCACCAAAGCCTGTGTGACACTGAGAACTGCCAATGTAGTACCTGCTTTTGCAAGCCCAGGGCATCACAAAACAATCTGCAATCAGCTCATGCCCACTTTACAGCCAGCCTGCTGTTAAATTTGGAACTTATCTTTGTATCCATGTCCAGGTGCATGATGGATCTTCTCTCCAAAACAGAGCAGCAGAAGACAGGAGGGTTCCTTGCTCTGCTCATATCCTGCTCTGGGCCTCTGGCTCTCAAAAAAAAAGGTGGAGGACAGCCATCCCTTCCTCCCTGCCCCGTAGCAATCTCTTTCCTTCTACATCCTCTGTCCTGCCTTCTCGCCACTGCATCTTTTTACCATCCTTCTCTTTTCTTGCCTGGGCTTTCAAAGTTTCGTCTCTTCTGATGTCTGTATGTCAGCCATGTTTCCAGTTCCTTTTTGGCTCATGGAATTGTCCACATTCTCTCTTCTGTGATGTATTCACTCCATCACCATGGCAGTTTCTTGCGTCTGATGCCCAAATTACTGCCAGACTGGTGTTAGTTTGATGTTTTATCTTTGTATCTATTTACTTGTCTTTTGCAGAACATCTCTCTTTCTGAGCAGTATGGAATAGGATGGTGCGTAATCTGGTGTGTCGCAGTCACCCCTGTCTCCCTTTTATGCCCCCTCCATCACACATCTTATTGCCTGGAGATGATGGAAGGCCCCTTGTGTGTGTGCCTTTGCAGAAATAGCTGGAACTCTTCCAACTTTCTGAAGTGCATTGTTTGCAGATTAAACTATTACCTCAGTCCCACGAGGATTGGCTGATGCTAGAGTGTCCTCAATTCCAATATATTTTTATTCATCTGTGAAGAGTTGACTCACTTCATGCTGAGGCCAGTCTCTGCAGTGTCACTTTAAGTTTTGTGGAAAGTCTAACCTGAGCTGTAGCTTTTACACTAGAGTAATGTAGACCTGGTATAAATGCACCTTGCTCTAGTCTGCTTTACCGAGAGAACTCAAATACTCTATTAACTCTCAAATGCGATTATAGAGGTAGTGTTCACCACCATATGGAGGAAATCCAAAGGCTTGTTTGCATTGAAGCATTTCTGTGTTATGTTGAATTACAAGGGATTTCTGTTTACATGTTAACAGCAGAAGCTAGTCAAATGAAAACATTAGGCCTTTACTTGATTTAAAAATGAAGATAAAGCAGAGGTATTTAATAATTTTTTTTCTTTCATCTTTAATACCAGCAGTGAGTCTGTAATCCTTGGAACCCTGTGTTGGAGGACTGCAAAGGGAGGACACTTAAGTTTCCAGTTGACACTAGACTTGTTTGGGATTTGCTACTGCATCTTTTTACCTGTAAGTCTACAGGTCTCGGAACACACAGCTGGGCATGCACACAGTACGAGTGAACAATTTGAAGGGTCAGGTTCAGATAGTAGTAAATGGAATAATAGCACATTGGTGGCTAGTTACTAGTGTTGTTCCCAGGGATCAGTTTTATAGCCAGCTCCCTTCAATGTTTCTGTGAAAGACCTGGGTGCAGGAGTTGAGTCCACACTAACTAGATTTGCTACTAAATTGACTGGAGGCATTGGTTTCCATGAGGACATAGAAGCCTTACAGAGAAGTCTTGATAGATTTAAGTGCTGAACAGTCACCAACCATACAAAATTTAATAAGAGCAAATGACAGATTACGCACCTCTGACCTTGTCATCCTGGATGTTCAAATGGACTGGGACACAAGTGGTTCAAGTGCAACCCTGCAGAGTAAAATCTTGGGTGGTTGATTGATAGAAAGCTCGAATATATTGTTTGAATGCTCAGTAGTGCTGTATGGAGTCAGAAATTGGACTCAATGATCCGTGTGGTTCCTTCTAACTTGAGATATTCTATTGTTCTATGGGAACAGGATAATGGTCACCAAGTACTACTCTTGATGATCACGTTGCAGAAGCTGGCAGAAAAACCTTCCCAGAGAAGATCTCCATCTTCATAGCAGCCCTTGAAAGGGTACCACCTACACTCCATTTCATCCATAGATGTACAGCTCAGTCCCTTGATTCAAGTGAAGTTCTTCACATACTGAGACAAAGGTCACTTCACTTGAGAGCTCTGCATGCCCCACTGATAACGTTCTCATTTGAAGACATCTGTGATGAAAGGGGAAAAAAATATATTTTATTTTGAAATTAAGAGATCCAAGTGCAAACAGCAGCTGTTCTGCCCTTCTTACAAGTAAAGCACTGTGCATGTTTGGGCTGAGAAGCATGACTTAGAGGGAGACCACAGGGATCACTGAGAAGTACCCTGACAGCAGATGCAGCATATGTGGTGTGCATAAATTCTTCTTCTGTGTAGGTATCATTAGCTAGTTGCAGAAGCTCAACCAGATAGCTAGAGGTACTGGTACTGTTGTACTTCTCCTGTTCTGGGATGATGGTGATCCACAGGGCTGAAACTCTGGAAATGATTTGCTCAGATTGGGGCAGAGCCAATCCTACAGCTACTTGAAACTTTCATTTCTGTAGGGTTTGAACAGCATCCAAATAAGTTAAAACCACAGATGGGATGAAGTGAACTTGGATTTAAATTTGGATTTCACACTGCACATATGCATAGCCATGCATGCATGCAGAACAGTGGCTTCTCTGATCTGAGAGATGAGTTTGAGCTGCTCTTGAGACAGAGATCAGTCATGAGACGAGATCCAGAAATCACCCACACCCCTGTGAGTTACATCCACAGATATTTGGGGGGAAAAGAAGGAAGGAAATCTCTCTTCTACTCAAAAAATAAGTTTTATTCAATCCACAACAAAAAACAATTCATTCCATTGTCTCCTCATTACCTACAGCAAATAAAAACCAACACCTTCTCTGAACTCTGGGTTTCCTCTGCTGATTTTCTGTGTGGCTGTCTTTCATGTATGAACAGACAAGGGCTGAAGCATTACCTCTCACTGCAGCTCTCTGCAGCTCTGAGAGACACACAGCTTCTTTCTGTCTCCCCAGAAGGGAAATATCTAAATGCTCAGGGACTCCTGAATTTTTTATCGGATTAACTTTCTCCTTTACTCCTTTGCACTTACACATCTGCATAGAGGACTGGGAAATCACATTAAGACTCTGATTTGCACTTACGCTACATATCTCCTGAGGTTTTCTGGGACTTTGAAGGAGAGTCTCAAATATGGAGAATGGTTTGTTCTTTCTTACTTATTTATATTAGCTGCCAGGTTACATCAGCTGAAATTGCCACTTGCCCCAGATAAGACTGTGTGGGTTTTTAGGCATCTGGATATCCTAGAAGAATGGAAGGATGCAGGGCACCTGATCGCACAGACAAGAGAAATGGACTGTTTGGGCTCTAAATTGTCTTCTTCAGAGATCTGGGTGCTCTTGGAATAGAAAAGCTCTGTTTCCTCTGCCCTGCATCTTGTCCATGCAACCAAAAAGTGTCACGTGCAAACTTTATATCAGACCAATGGGGTTAGGTGCAATTGTCCTGCACAAGTATAAATGAAGCTATAAGATAAATGGGCATAAAGCAGGACAAGCTTTGTGGCTTTCCTTTATCACTTGTGAAGTTTTGTGTGAGTTGATTTTCTTTGCATTTCTAAAGTAAACTTGAAAGAACCAGGAGAGCACAAAGTAAGACATTTACGTGAAACTTCCAATTCTTCATACATAAAATAAAATTATATCTCTGACAAATGTCACTGAAAATACCCAGATGCTCTACCTAAGAATGAACCCTTCATCTTGATGTTCTATCACATTCTCAACCAATTGTATTCCGTATTTAAAACATCATTCTGTGACTGTTTTAGATTCTGTTAGTAAATATTTAAGAAGCTCCCCCTTAGAGACAGGCTCATTTCAGTGTTAGGAGACCACACGTACAATATAAATATCCCTGTTAGAAAGCAGGGGGTCACTTTAAGATGAAGAATGTTGCATACTATAAGGGAGTATTTCATTTATTTTGTGTCTGATAGCTAATGTTTTCTTTTTCAACTCTGTATTATGCATGAAATGTGCATTTTACCTCTGAGCTCAAAATGGAAAGCTTGTGTTAATTGCAATATATCTTCTCTTCTTCCTGTTCCTGGAAAAAAAAAAAAAAAATAAAAAGAAGAAAAGAAGAAAAAAAGAATTTCACTGAAACAAGTATGGTATATTTTATCTGTAGCCTCTTTCAACATCAAAGTATAATAACTGCATTCAAACAGCATAGACCAAACAAGATTAGACGGTTTATACAGAAAAAAACAAACACAATTCCAATCTAGAAAACATGTAAGAAATGTACATAAGGATATACTTATGCCTTCCTTTTGCAAAGGGCTTAAAAATAATAAACACTGCACATCAAGTTACATCCAGTTGTACACTGAGCTTTTTTTTCCAGTGATTGGCTTTCACTGGGAAGAAGATTGGGAAAGAAATCCCCTAATTTCTGCAAACATAGCAGGAACATAGCAAGAAATACCATTAGGAAAGAAATCTATCAATCCTCCAAGGCAAACAAGGGACTATGTTTCCCACCCCAGCTCAATACAGAAACGTATTAACTGTCACTGCTCCAGTTAAAAACAAACAAAAGGGTTGCAATAGCCATTGTAGCCTTTCAGCTTCAAGTATGTACCCAGAAAAGTTCTTCTTGTGAGGTTAATGTCTAATGAATATTTCAGGGGAACTTTCTGGTTCTTGCTGTATCAAAAACTGCCTGCACAAGGCACTAAACACACAGAAAAGAGCCACAAGTGGACTTTCCTCTTCATGCTGAAAGAGGTTAGACAGGAAAATATGTCAGAGGTTGAGTTTGATTCCAAAGCGCTTAAAAAAAAAATCTTTTAATCTACTTATTTACTTACTATACTCTCTTTAAATAATGGGGAGAAAAAAAATCTTAAGTTCTGTTTTCTAGATTCATGGGGAGTGATATAAGATATGACACAAACTGGAATTGCAGAATACAAAACGCAACAAGGGAATTAATGAGCCAAAGGAAAGCATGAGAGTAACAGACGACAGCAGAGTTCAATCCAAAGCCATTCAAAACCAGAGTATTGCTACAGGGGGAAAGGTGTCCAAAAGAGACAAAACCTATGTTCTACTACAACCCAGATGTTAGACTTGTAGACATGAACAATCACAGGATGAAGGAAAGCTCATACTGGAATGAGAAGCAGAAAATACATATCTCATATATAGAAAATCCTATATTTAATATTACATGTAATATACCACCATTTCTCTTAACTGGCTTTGGGTTTAACCTCCAGTTGACTGCTGCTTCCAAATGCATGAGTAGTATCACTGTCTTGATATGGTTGGTCATGGTTGGGAAGGTGTTTAATTGCCAGAATGAATCAAAGACCTCAGTTGTCCTTTTATGCCACACTCCAATACTTCCCTTTGTTTTTATCTGGGTATCCACCACCTCTGCCTGCAAGTACATTCCCGACATAATTATGCTTTGAGCAAGGAATTCCACTTAAGTGAATTTAACAATTACCTGTTCTGAAGTGTGTAACTCTGCTGGTTTTTTCCCATTCTCAGATTTGAAATAAGCTAATAATAGTTCTGCAACATTTATTTTCTCCACTCCCCTAACATAATTGCTTCCCTTAGTAATGTCACAGCTCCAGTTTTCCGAAGAACTCACTACGCTTTCTCCATCTCACCTGAATACCACTGAGTGACCAAGCTGCAGTCACTTGGGTTGTCTTATGCCAGAGCTTCAAATTTCTGCAGCTCGTTCACATAACAGCTCCTGGGAACAGCCTTGGTCCAATTGCCAGTGCTGTGGCTGAAATCTTTCTTCCATGGTACTTGAAGTGGCTGGGTCCCCAGAGCTGCTTTCAACAGAGAAGGAAGGAAAATGACATTTATAAACAAGTCTTGATGGAATACAGCCTATGTGACAGACACGTAGTGCCACAGACTGGCCATCGCTGAGTGAATATTGGACGCTGATTAATTCATGTTAAAAGCAAGATGTAAATTTTCATAGATGAAGGAAGTGGCTGGATGGGGCTTAGAGCAACCTGGTCTGGAGGGAGGAGTCCCTGCCTATAGCAGGGGGTTGGGTCTGAATGATTTTAAGTGTCCCTTCCAACCCAAAACATTCTGTGATTCTGTGATTTGATTTTATCAGATAATTTGCAAAGGATGGCATGAGTTCCTCCCATTGGTAGTTTTGAAGACAAGTCTAGATTTTTGTTCATCTGTTTGTTTACTCCAGTTCAAATAAAAATCATCTGAGACTTCATCCTGTTGGACCAGGGAGAAAATGAAGTCAGCCACCAGTTGCTTTGTAGAACAAGGTGGGAAGACAGAAGCACGGAGGAGAGTTGGTCACACCCCATTGACCTCATGTTTCATTTGGGGGCAAAGCAGTGCTTTGATAATCAAACCCTGGAGGCACTTTGCATGGATTTGTACACCTCCCTCACCTCCCTATGCTCTTCTGAGCTGCTCAGAAAATCTCTCTCACCTCATAACATCATTATCTTTTTTAAAGGGAAGAAATGGTATCTGACTAAGGACAAAGTGACCCTTTTGGATATTGGAGAATGAAGTCCAGCCCAGGAGCACGGCACACACATAATAGGAGATCAGGAGATGTCTGAACCGCAGAGGCAATGAGATTCTTGGTTTTTCAGAGCTTGTCTTCAAGTGTTCAGTGTTGGTACAAATGCATGATTTTTATGGGAAGCAGATAGCACTCATAAAGACATCTACTTAGTTAAAAGCTGATTTCATGCAAAGTTTTCCCTAACATGAAACTCTCAGTCAGTTCCAGACGAAGGTCATTGCAAATGGCACCAAAACTGTATAATTTATTAAAAACAAAAGATTAAGAAAACACTTACTGAATCATAAGATACTTCTGATAGGTTCAGTATCTTACGGTTAAGAAATGCTACTATAAAAATTGGTGAAAAAACTTGGCTGAACCAGAAAATAAGTGACTAATTCGTCACGTGATCAGATAGATAATTGTGCTGTATCTGAAAACAGTTTTTTCAAGTTGTTAGCTGATGATTCTAATAAAGGAAACTTGGACTGTCTGTATCCACTGTAGTGTGACAGAAGATCAGGTGGTGAGTTGGTCACAGTTTATATATACCTGCACAACACTGTTAACAAGTTCTCAGATCCATAGACAGTGATGCAATGAACACCATCGGCTGAAAATTAAATGAAAATTAAATTCAAAAATTAATGAAAAAAATGAAATTTATTAATTAATGAAAATTAAATGAAAAAAATGAAAATTAAATTCAAACACAGGAGCATGTCTTTGTGTTTGTAAGGGTAATTACTTGCTGATATGGCTTAGCTGTGGCTCTCTCCCACTGGTGATTTTCTGATCTTTGAAATATCTCCTCTGGTTTCAACACGAATTATGTCAGAGAAAATCTGTGATTTGTCTTGTAGGGAAGTCAGAAGAGATTATTACACAGGTTCCTTTTTATATCAGCTTTCATGAATGTATGAGATATGGTAAAGCATGTTTTAAATGCCACTATGTCTTCCTACAAATGGATGGAAAAAAAAAAAAAAAAAAAAAAAAGGTTTTACTTAGGAATTGCATGTCTCCAGTTGGGGTCAGTAAGATCATCACAACTTATTTTTCCAAACTAAAACTTCCTCTCCAAAGAAGTGGTCGGGCACTGGAACAGGCTGCCCAGAGAAGTGGTGGGGTCACTGTTTCTGGAGGTGTTCAAGAAGCATGAAGATATAGAATCATAGAATCATAGAATCACTAAGGTTGGAAAAGACCTAAAAGATCACCCAGTCCAACCGTTCACCTATTCCCAATAGCTCCTACTAAACCATGTCCCTCAACGCAACATCCAGCCTTTCCTTGAACACCCCCAGGCTTGGTGACTCCACCACCTCTCTGGGCAGTCCATTCCAGTGCCTGACCACCCTTTCTGAAAAGTAATACTTCCTCATGTCCAGCCTGAATCTCCCCTGGCATAGCTTGAAACCATTCCCCCTGGTCCTATCACTAATGACACGAGAGAAGAGGCCGACCCCCAGCTCACTACAACCTCCCTTCAGGAAGTTATAGAGAGCAATAAGGTCTCCCCTGAGCCTCCTCTTCTCCAGGCTGAACATTCCCAGCTCCTTCAGCCTCTCCTCATATGGCCTGTGTTCCAGACCCCTCACCAGCTTCGTTGCCCTTCTTTGAACACGTTCCAGGGCCTCAATATCTTTCTTGCAGTGAGGGGCCCAAAGCTGGACACAGTACTCGAGGTGCGGCCTCACGAGTGCTGAGTATAGGGGAACAATCACCTCTCTGCTCCTGCTTGCAACGCTGTTTCTGATGCAAGCCAGGATGCCATTGGCCTTCTTGGCCACCTGGGCACACTGTCGGCTCATGTTCAGCCGAGCATCAATCAATACCCCCAGGTCCATTTCCTCTACGCCGTCCTCCAGCCACACGGCCCCAAGCCTGTAGCGTCGCCTGGGGTTGTTGTGGCCGAAGTGCAGGACCCGGCATTTGGCCTTGTTGAAACTCATCCCATTGGCTCCAGCCCAGCTCTCCAGCCTGTCCAGATCCCTCTGTATGGCCTCGCTACCCCCAGGCAGATCCACACTTCCAGCCAATTTGGTGTCATCTGCGAATTTACTGAGGGTGCAGTCGATGCCCTCATCCAGGTCATCAATAAAGATATTGAAGAGGATAGGCCCCAGCACCGACCCCTGGGGAACACCACTCACGACCGGTCGCCAGCTGGATTTGACTCCATTCACCACCACTCTCTGTGCCCGGCCCTCCAGCCAGCTCCTTACCCAGCCAAGAGTGTACCCATCCAAGCCTCGGGCTGCCAGCTTCTGCAGGAGAATGCTGTGGGAGACAGTGTGAAAGGCTTTGCTGAAGTCTAGGTAGACCACATCAACAGCCTTTCCTTCATCCACCAGATGGGTCACTAGATCATAGAAGGAGATCAGGTTGGTCAAACAGGACCTGCCCTTCATGAACCCATGCTGGCTAGGCCTCATCCCCCGGTCACCCTGCACATGCCGCATGATCTCCCTCAAGACAATCTGCTCCATAACCTTCCCTGGCACCGAGGTCAGGCTGACAGGCCTGTAGTTCCCCGGATCCTCCTTACGACCTTTCTTATAAATGGGAGTCACATTGGCAAGCCTCCAGTCTTCTGGGACCTCACCAGTCAACAAGGAGCGCTGACAGATGATGGAAAGCGGCTCAGCTATCACCTCCGCCAGTTCCCTCAGCACTCTCGGGTGGATCTCATCTGGCCCCATCAACTTGTGACAGTCCAGCTGGAGCAGTAGGTCTCTGACTGTTTCTTTCAGAATCACAGGGGGGTTAGTGTGCTCCCCGGCCAAGATTACCAGGTCAGGGAGAGGGGTATCCTGAGGATAACTGGTCTGACTTTTAAAGACAGACGTAAAGAAGGCATTCAGAACCTCCGCCTTTTCCTTATCCTCAGTGGTCACATTCCCAGCCTCATCCAGCAAAGAGTGGATATTCTCCTTTGTCCTCCTCTTACTGTTAATGTATTTATAAAAGAGTTTCTTATTCCTTTTCACACCAGCGGCTAGGTTAAATTCAAGCTGGGCTTTTGCCTTTCTGATTTCACCTCTACACATCCTAACAACTTTCCTGTATTCATTTTGAGTGGCCTGTCCCTCTTTCCACAGGCGGTAGATTCTCTTTTTCTCCCGGAGCCTCAGGAATAGCTCCCTATTCATCCACGCCGGTCTTCTTCCCCGCCGGCTCATTTTGCAGCTCAGGGGGACTGCCTGCTCCTATGGTACTTAGGGACATGGTTTAGTGGGCAATATTGATGGTAATGGCAATATTGGTTGGATCAGATATTCTTGGAGGTCTTCTCTAACCTTAATGATGCTATCATTCTAAATTTCTGCCTGACAGATATTGTTTACAGAAGTGTGAATATGAAGAACAAAAGAACATAGCAATAAATACACCCAAGTTCTTTGAACATTTTTGCTAACACCCAGAAAAGACATCAGGACTGTGGCAGAAGCCGGAAGAAGCTGCTGGCACCTGATGTGGAGAAGAAAGATAAAAGGAGGACATAGGATTAGTAATGAGAGGGTGAGGAGGGAATGGAGGTTGCTCATGCCCAGAAGCACTTCACCAAGAATTTGTTTGCAAGAGACAGAAATACTGTCATACCAGTCATTTCTAAGATGCTTCTTGAAAGTCACCCCTGATGTTATATTCCTCTCTTGAAGGGTTCAGATTTGGTTCTGCAACATTTTTACTCTGTTTCTCAGCTGTGCAAAGATATTGCCCCCACAGGAGAGATTCTGGTTTAACTTCTAGTGTGTCCCAGTTTTTTGGGGGACGCAGAGGTCAAGGATCTCTTTGATGAATCTCAGTATTTTTATAAATTCATTTGGTACCCAATATTTTTCTGCAGCTTTCAAAGGCATATAGGCATAAATTGCAACATTGATGAATGCCCAGCTATCATTCATACGCCTTTAGAAATAGCATTTGTGTTGAAGATTTCTAACTTGAACTTAACATGGCAGATATTGGTAACTAAGAAAAGGAAACATCCATATCCTCTTTCCAGTTTATGACATTATTTCCTTCTGCACAGGCTTACTCTAGAGCAACGTATCAAAATAAATTCAGTAATAGTAATACTCCTTTGAACATCTACAGCACTTGACACAAGCAATTTAAATAATCACTGCACTTCAAAAACTTTTGCTACCATCTTGGATTTCAGATACTACAGACTGGTGAGAGATATTAAGTAACACGTCTCAAACCATTCTTGACATCTGCTGTTGAAGCAAGAATAGACAGCAAGTCTCCAGAGAATTTACCCATTCATTTCACCACAAAATGATTGTTCCTGTCTACAATACGAGTTCTTCACTCAGGAGATATCAATTACGCAGCTCACACACACAATTCACATTTACCCTGGGATTAAAACATGTAATTCAAAGAAGGTCCAACTTGTTTTCTCCTCTTGGACTTTAAACTCATGATTGTAGAGTGACTTGACAGTGCAAAACAAAGCTCACATCTGGACGTGCTCAAACCGGATGATATTTCCACAGTGCCACAGATATCGGGAAGATATGGTGAGGGCATCGGAAAGAAAAGCGCCCACTGGGAAAAAAAAAAGGTACCAAATTATCTGCAATTATCTTCCATGTATAAAAGAGGAGTCCTTACAGCATAATGTACCCATGGTATCTCTGGTTTAAATTGGAAAGTATAAACCTCTTCCAAATAAATACTGGATAGAATGACAGAATCATCGCATCATCAAGATTGGAAAACAACCATCCACCTATCTACATGTTGTTCACTCACTCATGTCCCTTAGTGCCACATCTCCATGTTTCTTGAATGCCTCCAGAGACAGTGACTCCATCACCTCCCTGAGCTGCTTGTTCCAACACCTCACAGAATCACATAATCGCAGATTTGTAGGGGTTTGGAAGGGATCTCTAGAGATCTTTGAGACTAACCCCCCTCCCAAAGCAGGTTCCCTACAGCAGGTTGCACAGGTAGGCATCCAGGCAGGTCTTGAACATCTCCAGAGAAGGAGACTCCACCACCTCCCTGGGCAGCCTGTTCCAGTGCTCCGTCACCCTCACTGTAAAGAAGTTCTTGCGCTCAACATGTGCTCTCTCCCCTGGGGCATGGCTGTCTCTGGACACTTCACAGCCACCGATGCCTCTTTTATCCCTGGCCCACCGCCCTTCCTCCTGCCTAGGAACATGCCCCCACTCCCCGAACAGCAGCGCTGTCCTGCACCAATGCCTTTAGTGCTGCCACTGTCCCGGACGCACTGCCACCACAATGACACAGGCTGTGGAAATGATGATGTTGTTTATTTCATGACTGATGGAAAATGGAGGTGATGATCTGGGGGAGGTTGGTGTCCACCCAGTGGAAGATGTTGTTGTCATCGCAGGTGCCTTCAGTGCCTCCTTTGGTCACCATTTGACCCACAGGCTGCCAGATGGACAGAAGCGCCTTGTGGAAATCACTCTGTTCGCGTTCTGAAGCTGAGGCCGTTAGTTCCGTTCCCTGGAAATGACAGGGCATGAGCGCAGAGAAAGGGATGCAGGCTCGTTTTGCAGAGCATCGCCCTGCAGGGCTCTGATTCTTGCGCGGCTTTTCCAGCGTCCCAGGACAGCTCGGGGCAGCCCGTGGGGCTCAGGGCACCTCCGGCAGGCCCCGTTTGGCATGGGAGTCTGGGCTGGCTGTCAGCCCTACGGCCGGGCAAGTGTCTGGGGAGAGCTGATGGACCTCTGGAGGTCTGCTTTGCTTGGAAGCCCTCACAGACCAGACCTTTGCGGTTCCCTGCTCCCCACCCTCAGTCCCTTCTGTGCAGTATGAATCCCGAGCGCTTACCTGTGCCTGATGTCTTCACAAATCTCTCCAGAGCTGGTAGGCAACCCACAGCAGCCGGAACAGATAGCAGTTTCCCCATAAATCCAGAATGATGCAGATTATCAGGGCTGGCGTTATTAAGTCCTTGAAGTTGTTGAGGATGTCAGGCACGCTGAAGGCGTTTTGCTCGGTGTGCGGGGACTGCTGCTTTGGGCCCTCTGGCTCAACAGACTGGCTGGCCGTGTTCGGGACCCATCTGGGGTGTGGAGAAAGGCCAATCCAGAAGGGCCAGTGGGAGGCACGGTGCTCAGCATTAACGGGCAGGCTCTTCTCAGGTCGCACGACTTTTTTCTCTCCATTCTGAGGACAGGTGTTCAGTCCAATCCAGCAGAGCCAGTTGGAGGGCTGGCCCTTGGTCTCAACAGGGCTCTGCTCCTCATGAAAGACTTTGTTCTTCTTCCCGTCCTTGGTCTTGGGGGAGCAAGATGTCAGTCCAAGCCTGCAGAGCCAGTTGGAGGGCTGGCTCTTGGACTCAAACAGGCTGTGCTCCTCATGAATGACCTGGTCTTTCTTCCCGTCCTCCATCTTTGTGGGGCAGGTGGTTAGGCCGAACCAGCAGAGCCATTTGTACGGCTGTGCCTTGATCTCATCCGGGCTCTGCTTCTCGTGAAAGACCTGCCTTTTGTTCCCGTCCTCCATCTGGTTGGAGCAGATGTTTCGGCAAAACCAGCAGAGCCAGTTGGAGGGCTGGCTCTTGGTGTCAGTAGGTCCGTGCTCCTGGTGAAGGACGTTCCTTTTGTTGCCATCCTCGATCTTGGTGGGGCAGGTGTTTAGACCAAGCCAGGAGAGCCAGCTGGAGGGCTGGCACTCGATCTCTAAGGGATGCACATTCGTTCAAAACTTCCTATGCTGCAGCTAATGTCTGTTTCCCCTTGTCCTGTCTCCACGTACCACTGAAAAGAGCCTGGCCTCACCACTATGGCTGCCACACCTCAGATATTTGTCAACCTGGATCAGGTCCCCTCTCAGTCTTCTTTTCTCAAGGCTAAATAGACCCAGTTCACTCAACCTTTCTTCATAGGAGAGATGCTCCAGGCCCTTCACCATCTTTGTGGCCCTCCGCTGGATTCTTTCCAAGAGATCCCTGTTTTTTTTGTATTGCGGAGCCCAGAACTGGATGCAGTACTCCAGATGAGGCCTGACCAGGGCAAAGTGGAGGGGGAGATCTCCTCCCTTGACCTGCTGGCCACGCTCTTTTTAATGCATCCCAGGATGCCATTGGCCTTTTTGGCCACGAGGGCACTGCTGGCTCATGGCCAAAAACCTCACCACTCTTTCAAAGGAATTTCCAACCTGAATCTCCCTTGGCGCAACTTGAGGCCATTCCCTTTAGTGCAGGCTTGTCCTATCCAAGGCCTGCAGTCTGCATGTGGTGCAACTCAGCTCACAGTGCAGCCTCTGTGCCCTGCTGCTGTGCCATCATGGCAGCAGCAGCTCTGCCCCACTAAGTGCTCCAGCCCAGCCCTGGGGCATAGGGTGATCTCAGTGCACTGCCAACATATTATATGGCACTATGCTCATTTGCAAGGAAATCATGCTGGCTTTCAAATATTACTAAGAAGACACAATATGCAGAAGCATGCTGCCAATTTTGATGCATACCAAGGAATGCCTCAAAAAAACAAAACAGAGGAACTGAAAAAAGTCTGTTCACCTCAACAAAATATTTTAAATAGTTAAAACTTAAATGGACCCTACTATAAAAGTTAGTTATTTGATAGCAAATCTGATCAAAATCATTTCTTCATGGTGAGTTTGTTAAGCAGTGTATGGAAAGTATGACAGATAAAATGTGTCTTGATTAAAAAAAAAAAAGATTTTTCTAAAATCAGTTATCTCATCTGACTATAGATAGGTGAGCTGAAGAAATAGGAAAATCTATCCAAAATAATATGGAGAATAAAGCTGCTAATTTCATATTTTAAGCTTTTATAATAGATGAAAATACTGATATGGCTCAACTTGACATTCTCACTAGAGATATTAATAACAAATGTAATATGAAGAAATTTCACTGAATAAATGGCTTCTTTGGTACCACTAAACGACTAAACCACTAAATCTCTTGATTGGTATGAAATGATTAAAAAAAAATCCATTATTTTCTTTAACCATTGTCAACATATCTGTTACAGCTACTGATGGCACCCCAGTGATGACTGGTTAAAAACAGAGCCTTACAAATTAATAGAAGATGATGCAATTACCACTGGTTACTCACGTTTAATGAAATATCATTGCATCAGACATCAAGCAAATTTATGTGCAAAAATTTAAAAAATGGATAATGTCTTTTAAATTGTCATCAATGCTATGAATTTCATAAATTCCAAGGGTCTGAATCATCACCAATTATTAAAAGTCTGGATGTTGGTTATGCAGTCATCATTTACTTTTCTTAAGGATGGTGGCTAAGTGAGGGTGAAAAGCTAAAAAGACTTAGCAAAGTGAAATCAAGTCCTTCATGGAATCAAAAGGAAAATTTGTGTTAGAACATGAAGATTAAGAATGGTTCTCAGACATAGCATTTTTGGCGGAATTGACTGCTCATTGAAATGAGTTAAACATGCATGTTCAATGTGAAAATTACCTTATCTGTGCTATGTTTCAAGCAATAACAGCATTTGAAATTAAGCCTAAATGGTGGCAAGCTCAAGTTACGACAAGTAATTCCATGCATTTTGATACACTGACTTAAATGTAGCCCAGTTAACAGTGAAAAACATGTAGTCGTGCTTTCAATTTTGATAAAGAAATACAAAAATAGATTTCAAGACTTTCAAAAAAATCATCTTTTTTTGTATACTTGTGACTTGTTCAAAGAAGGGCAACGAAGCTGGTGAGGGGTCTGGAGCACAGGCCTTATGAGGAGTGGCTGAAGAAGCTGGGATTGTTCAGCCTGGAGAAGAGGAGGCTCAGGGGAGACCTCACTGCTCTCTGTAACTACCTGAAGGGAGGTTGCAGTGAGCTGGGGGTTGGCCTCTTCTCTTGTATAACCGGTGATAGAACTAGAGGGAATGGCTTCAAGCTGTGCCAGGGGAGATTCAGGCTGGATGTTAGGAAATACTGCTTTTCTGAAAGAGTGGTCAGGCGCTGTAATGGGCTGCCCAGGGAGGTGGTGGAGTCACCGACCCTGGAGGTGTTCAAGGAACGTTTGGATTTTGTGTTGAGGGACATGGTGTAGTGAGAACTATTGGTGATGGGTGGATGGTTGGACTCAATGATCCTGTGGGTCTTTTCCAACCTTGTGATTCTGTGATTCTATGATTCTATGATTCCATTTTCAGTCAACATAAAAACATTACTTGCAAATTTTCACATGGAATATACAGAGTTATAATCAAACACTCAGCTCAAAGGAAAAATTGTTTGTGTCTCTTTACCAGACTTCCATAAGCTCTATCTTACCAGAGAAAAATATCCCTTGCTTCACAGTTATGCCTTATTCATATCATCACTTTTTGGCAGTACATACATTTGTGAACAATTACTGTCAAAGATGAAGCACAGGAAAAGTAATATTTCATAAAAATCTCTGATAGATACTTTGAGAACTCACTAGCAATGGCAACCACTGCCATCAAACTAGCCTGATGTATTAGATTCACAAAAGCAAGGTCAAACATCCCACTAATTTTATGGGGTTTTTTATACTTCAATAAAAATACATTCAAAGTTATCTTTGTTACTTATATACATTAATTTTATTGTTTATTTTATATGTAGCCCATGGCAATTCCTGCTTGATCAGTGCAGCCAACCCAAGCCAAAATGTTGACAACTATGCTCTATTCCTGTTGTTGTTACCTGGGAGGAGGGATCCATCCCCATCTCACTACAACCTCCTTACAGGGTGTTATAGGGAGCGACGAGGCCTCCCCTGAGCCTCCTCTTCTCCAGACTGAACAGTTCCAGTTCCCTCAGTTGCTCCTCATAAGCCTTGTGCTACAAGAACAAAGAACAGACTCATGCGAAGTTCTTAATTGAAAGCTATACTATTTTATGCTGATGACATCTGAGGTTACGTTCCAGATAACAAAGTTAGACCTGGACCATTTTCTCACCATTAGTTCTCTCTCATTTTGCTACTGTCCTCAACAACAATGGGATTGTTCCCTCAACTTTCAGTGGTGAGAGATGAGGGCTTTACAGCTCCACTGAAGATGGGGATTAAACTTGTATGCGTAGAAACATGGTTTTCACGTGCTGTGCTGGATCAGGGCCATCGTGCTCTGCATATTGCAGAGCAACACCATCTGAGGCATATTCTCAACCCCACAGAACCCAGTGACATTATCAGAAACAGATTTTGTGCTATGAATCAGTGCCTATTGCCCAACATGTAGAAGGGGCTAGCATGGCTACCAAGATCATCCTACTGCTTTCAGAACTGCAGAATCACAGAATGGCCAGGTTGGAAGAGACCTCAAGCATCATGAATCTCCAACCCCTCTGCCACGTACAGGGCCACCAACCTCCCCATTTAATACTAGACCAATTAACTGCAGAAGTTCGCACATCTTTCAGGAAACAATGGGAAATGAATATTTTACCTGGTACAATTTCCCCAAACTTCTCAAAGTGATACAAACATTTTATAACAAGCCATTTTAGAGCGTCTGTTTTTTCATTTTTCTTTTTTTTTCTTACAGAGGCATGCATTAGAGGTTGAAGGTCAGGGATGATTTGTAGAAATAGAAGGAAATAAAATGAATCCCTCAAGAATAGAACCATACAGTTCAACTTGCAATCAGAGTCATCAGTTTACATGATTCTATCTGGGCACCCCAGGGAAGGAAACCGCAGCAAGATTTATATAAACAATTAGGAACTGTATTTTTGATTACTTCAATCTATTCCATTGAAGTTTGGCAGTATCCTCAAATAAACCAGTATTTTTTTCCCCAGAAGAAAGCCTGACTGGGTCCTTATCCTTTAAATATGGTATGTCCTATAAATATGGACAGCTCAGTCCAGCTGTCCCTGTTAAGCAAGAAATTATCCTTTTTTGTTGTTGTTGGGTTTTTTTCTGTCATAAAAATACATCCCTTTGCCCGTTCTCTTTACCTCCAAAATCATTCTACCTTAATATGTTTTGGGGGAAAGGGTAGGAAGACTATCCTGCTCCACACTGTATGAGACTTCTGTATTTAACAGCATTCAGATCTGACTTCCATTTTATCACTAGGAAATATGGGGCTGCTGTGAGAGCCTCCTTCTTAACCTCTGCCCTCAATTTTCATTCTCCCTGAAATGAGTTCAGTGGCCGTCTGTATTTCCACGTCTAGCAAGTTGAATGTCAGAATACCTGGGGTTTTTCCAACATTAGACAGCCCAAGGGAAACTACCATTAGCTTATTCAAATGTCAAGGGATGTGACATTTTCTAACATCGATACATCACCTTTTGGCATGTGCAACTTTGAAAATCCTCATGTCTCCAAAACAGAGAGAGTATTAAAGTAGCTTCTGATATTTTCCCACTCCCGGAGGAATTGAATGCTTATGCACAAGTTCGGAAAGAACTATGAATACAAAACTGTCTTCAACTCTGTTCGTGCTAGAGAGAAAAAAAAAGCATATGCTTTGAAATCTGATATCAACACTGTGTGGAAGCATCATGGAGACAGAGCAAAGAAAATGTACATCTGTATTTTGCTGGTCCAAATAAATGCCTTGACCTAATCTGTATGAAAATCATTCAAAATATCATTTCATCTTAAATCAATTCATCATTAAGAAGCTGATGTTGTAACTTCTCCATGCACTTGTATGGCACTTAGAACAAGAAGAAGGCCTTTCAATCTGTAGATCCTACAAAGTATGGTGATTTGAGCCCCAAGTGGGTGTCCTGAGAAGTGAAAGGGGGAATGTTGTATGTAAAAATGATGGTAAGCAAGGCAGTAAATATATTCTGTTTAAAGGCAATGTCCCTGTACAAGAAACAGGAAAAATAAAGCTCCAGATTTCACCACCTAAGTTCTAAACCACTTTTGAGAAATGGTCCTACTTCACTGCTGATGGCAGCAGAAGCTTAATGGGGCTCTGTTTCTAATTCAGGTACCCCAACTGCTGAGCTTTTGACCTAGTGAATGACGTGGTTCTCTCTACATACACATATTAAGAAAATGGGATTACAGTGGGTCACAGTAAGAGTGGTGAAGAGACAAGAATTTTTCAGTGCTTCTAGTATGCTGTACTGCTTTCTGGAGACTTGCATAGGAAAGAAATAACAGAAAATAAATAAGGTTGCATAGTCAGTGCTCCAGGGCTGCCAACTTTTCCGTTTTATTGAGGCTTGTGATATTTACTTATTTCCTTAAAGTCACAGTTCCTTGAGTCTGGTGACTATATGTCAGTTTTATTTTCATTTCTCAAGAATGTTTCTATCTTTTTATGGTTGGAGAAGAAAGCTTGAAGCTTGAAAAATATGAAGACAAATAAAAAAAGGAAGCCAAGAATACTGTGGAAGGTGGGAGGATGAATTAACTGGGTTTTCAGTTTTCTGACAGTCTTATGCTTTTTCTCTCGTTCATTTGGAGGGGCTCTATGAATGCCAGATTTTGTATGTGCAGAATGGCACTAATTGACAGAGGACTGCTTCATGGCCTTTTCCTAGTTGGGTCAAAAACTGAGCATATGGTTTAAAGGAAAGAAGTAGCTGTGCAGTCTTTCTGCAGCACTGGAGTTGGAGAATGGAATAAAACAGACCGAGGTACACGTACTCTAAACAGATCAGATGTACTCAGGAAGAAACAGTCCTCCCATTTTGTCCCTCTGCCTTACCATGAGGTGAGTCCTTTCTGTATGTAGTGGCATACTTGAAGTGGACAGGAATATGTTAAATGTCAGGATGTGATCCCCAGATCCAACAAATGACTGTCCTGGAGTTGTGATTCCACTTGCAGTCTCCATTGCCTTGGCCATAGCAGGTGCTGCAAGGAGTTTGCTTGAGGCTTTCCACTTTAGGAGTAAGGATAAACTTTGTCAGTAATACTGCTACAAGGAACTGTTAGGGGGAAAAGATGCAGAAGATGCACCAGTTCAATACAACAAACAGGATCCCTGAACTCTGCACACTTGGCTGTCCCCAGTCAAACTCCCAGCTCCCAATTAAGCTTATAAGGAAAACAAGAAAATATGGTTGTGGCTATGAAATGTAGTATGTATTGGGTCAGAATGTAGGGAACCTGGATTGGAAAAATCAATCTTTTCAGAGAAAGAGGACAGAGTTCTGGCTATGGAATGGGTGAGACTTCACCATGTTTCTAAAGAGATCCCAGGCAAGTGGTGATACAAAGCTTCCCCTTATTGAGCAGGAGAGCAATGCACAGGTGCTATGCAAGGTAGGAGAACCAGGACCAATGTTGTGATTACTGCTTAAGATATATAATTCCAACTTTTTGTTTTCTTGTGTAATGGTAAGCAAAACAATCGGTCTGGACTTAATTTCTTTCATGTCTAAGAAAAAGTTATCCCTTCTTTTTAATCACATCTTTGGAACAGAAAATATTCTTCCATACTAGAAAACTAGGACCACATTTTCAGTGCATGATACACCACTACTGTAGCAAAAAGATTATAAAGACAAAGCAACATTTTGCAGGCACACAGACGGTAAGCACTTTTTGATGGCATGTTGTCTCTCACAGACAATTTGCTGTTGACTTGTTCTACTGTTTCCCATCCTCATAAGCTGGAGATATTAAGAGTCTTGTTTGCAAATTTCAACTTCCACTGCTCAGACAAAAACACTGAAGATGTAACTTTGGGGTAAGAACTAGTCAGTTTGAAGAAATGTGCTGGCTGGCTCTTTCTGTCACAGTATCCATGATAGGCACATCACACATTTTCAGCCAAAAAAAAAAAAAGGAAATAAAAAAGGAATAAATTCTACTGCCCATTAAAACAAAGTGAAAGCTTTTGCCATAATATAATTAGCCTCTGGAAATGTTTCAAATCAGAGGGTTTTGTTTCTGGTTTATTTTCTATTAATTTGTGTATGTGAAATATATGGCCAACAACATAAAAGATAAATAGTTAAAAGGCAACATCTGGGCACACATCACTTGGAGCTTTTTGATAAATCATACAAATTTTACAATGAAAATTGTAGCTTTGAAAAATACACATTATGTACAGAAAAAAAAAAACAAAAACTCAGGGATTGTGGTTGTGTTTGAGCCCAGGGTGAGTGTTAAGAGCTGAGGCCATCAGTCCAGCTAAACTTTTAGCCTGCAGAGACTAAGCAGGGGTGTTTCTGAGAAGAGTGAATCAGAAAGTGTAGCATTTCCTGATGCTGCTCTGCAAAAAGTGCTGAAAGAGCAATGATCACAGGACCAATCCCCTCTGAAATAGAAGTGTGCTGTCTTCAGCAGGGTCAGTCAGTGCTGCGTATTGATCAGAGCCTTCCGAGATATTCCCTTACCCACACTAAAGAAAATAGCAGTACCCTGTGTTAGACTGTGGTTGTTAGCTTGCAGCGGGGCTGGGGACTGGATGTGTAGGTACTTGGTGGAATAGCCTCATCAGTGCTGTACCTCGAGACTGTTTACATGGCTGTGTGCACAGGACTGCAGCACTACCAGGTGCCAGAAAGTTTAGGTGATAGCACTGCTTTAGACTGCGCATGTGCTGCTTACGAGTAAAATTTCTGCCTATTGCATTCACAGATATCTGAGTGGACTTACGTGATCGCTCGTCATACACTGCTTTTGAAAATGTATATTTATAAGCACTGGTGGTGGTTCTAAAATTTTCTAGGCCAGCTGTGCTTCAAAGCTCTTAGAGGTAATATATCCCATTATATTCAGCTTCCAGCTGAAGGCGTGGTGGAAAACCCTACTCAAAATGCTGTCCAAAACTATGAGTGGATCATTTTCCTTGGGTCACCAAACCACAGGTTTGGAATTCCTAAATCACCACAAAATCCTTCAGCATCAGTGCCAGGCAACAAGCAGCAAGACTAGAAGTTGAAATGGCAACATGAAGGGAGAATATCCATGTTGCTCCATCTGGAATTTGTCAGTAAGGCTTGAAACTGCTAAGCATTACCCCAGCTCCCCCCACTTTGATATCAGCAAAACATGATTAGATGTGCCTTCACACTAATGATAAGCCCTTCACCACAATGATATATGATGAATGAAGAGATTAGCTAAGCGGCTAGCCTTTGTGCTGACAAGGATGATAAATGCATCATTTCAGAATTAAACATCTATCGGGCAGAGCAGCAGAAAAGGGAGAGCTGGAATCACTGATTGGGGCATGGCATGGAGGGAAAGAGTCCAGTGTTTTGGCTGTACTATCGGCACAGCTTTTGGCTGCCATTGCACATTTATGTGTGTATCTCATTGCAGAGTTTTCCCCTCTACCGTCCTTTCAGGCCCCTGCTCCTGAATCCCTTCATCTCTGCTTACTTCTTTAGGATGAGAGGGAATGGATTTACATTGCCCTAGAGGAGGCTCAGGTTGGATATTAGGAAACTTTTCTTTTCAGAAAGAGTGGTGAGGCACTCTGGCACAGGCTGCCCAGGGAGGAGGTGAAGGCACCGTCCCTGGAGGAGCTCATGAGAAGGGCAGACATGGCACTGAGGGACGTGGTGTACGGGCATGGTGGGGGTGGGTCAGCAGTTGGACTAGCTGCTCTTACTGCTCTTTCCAACCTTAGTGAGTCTGTGATTCTAGCTTGGGAAATTTCAAGGTGCAATTTCATTGAGCATGAGGTTATTTTATCCCCACAAGTGTAGTGCACATCTGGCTGGGCTGCATCTTTCCTTAGAGGAGTGGAATCAGGCACATCTCTTTGTGGGTACAGAGCTGTGAAACCTCATGCTGAAGAAGAGGTCAGTCTGCAGCATCCATGTGGCCCCTCCGGCCTTGCAACCTGTAAATATTCAGCCAGAATCTGATAAGTGGATGCAAACTAGTGAGGTTTTTTTTCACTGTTGTTTAATTTTGTGTGTGTGTGTCTTTTAAGGTGTTGGTTTGTGGTTTTTTGTGGGTTTTTTTTTGTTCGGTTGGATTTAATGCAGCAAGATCGAAAAGCGTAAGAAGCCACTAAAGGACAGGACTAAACAAGGCCTCAGAACCTGGAATAAGCACAGTATCTTGTAAGTAATGAATGACCATGCCAATTACAGCCATCTAGTGGGCATACGTATGAAGCAAAGAGCCATCAACAGAGTGGTGTCCCCTGTAATGCTGTAACACTTGCCTCTTCCATGGTCTGAGCTACGTTCCTAATTAAAGCAGCCACCCCAGGCACCTGGGAACATGACATTATGCAGAGCAAGGGCTGAGCCACAAAATTCAGATTCTTTCACCAAGCCCTCTTAGATCTGAAGGTGTTTGCATGTAGGGCTCAGGCATGTCTCTGCTAATAGTGTAAACATGGCTGTAATTGCAATAATCTTTCGATATTTTAAGAGCAGGAACAAGAGAAAGAAAAGCTTTCGTTCTTCGCGAACACTTTGCCTTGAATTTCATCAGCAGGGGATGCATGTATTATTCAATCATACACCTACCACTATTATGAAGTTGCTCTTAATTATACTACAAGTGGAACCTCTCAGGTAATCAGAATTCAGGGCTAATGCATAGCTATTCCCCCTTCAATTTATAATAGACACAATTAATCCAATTTAGAATTTCAAGTTTTCAGTGATTATTAAATGCAAACAAGTGCTCATTTTTTGCTTGGAGGTGGGCATTTTTAAAAGCATATCTCTTTTTCTAGCTCAGTAATGTATAAAGTAACAATGCCACTAAAGAAGGAAGAAAATTAACATTAAGGAATGATGACAGAACAGGAACAGCAGTGTGCTTGGACAAAGCACTGTGGGGGTACACTTACCTTCCCCTGCCCACCTGGGCAGTGCCTTTTGCTGGTGTGGTGCCTCTATTTCCCTTCTGCTTTTCCCTCAGGAGCAATTTACATCGTAAAACTGGTTATAAACTAACAGCAATGATTCAGTGACAGGGCCTCTGTTACAAACCAGCATCTTTGGCATCTCTTTTGTTTCCTGAGTTCCTAGTAAACGTGAAAGATCAAGTGATATGCTCATGACATTCCTTGAAGGAAGGAACCATATGCTGTTCTCAAGAAGCAAACCAAAGCTCGCAGCTTATGGTAATGCAGTTCCCAGAAAAAAAAAAAAGAAAAGAAAAAGAAAAAAAAAAGGTGTGTGCAGAATTGGAAGAAAAATCTTTCCATGCCCAGGAAGCCATTACAGCTCTGGAAGCAGGGATTGCTCAGAAGAAGAACTGCCTCTTTTCTCTCTCCTAAGTAGAAAATATATCAAACCTGTAAAATTTTAGCATGCTCTTTCTGATTTATTGCTGTGCATTTATGTATTATATACGTCACGTCAACACAACATATTAATGCAAATCCAAAACTGTTAATGCATTGTGTTTGCTGTGTATTTATAGATGGTGCGTCAGCCAGTACCTTGATTTCCTTCACTTTGTGCCTTAACTTAAAAGCACCCCTTACACTACCCCCCACCTCAAAAAAAAAAAAAAAAAGAACAAAGCAAACAAAAGTTTGAAAATGACCCCTTCCCTATTTCCCTCCCCCCAGAAAATAAAATAGCATAAAAATAAAAAGTTAAACACAACTTTTTTTTTTCTCCGGGAAACAGAAGGAATAGGTGGGGAGAAAGCGAGATGGAAGTCACAACTGTTTGGAGGAGTCTCAGCTCTGTATTTTTAGATGTCTCTGGTTGTCACAACTGTGAAGAAATCCCAAGCTGAGCTTTTCTAAAGCAGCAGTGTGGGCTTGTAGCAGCAGAGGAGCCTGAAACAATTGCTCCAAGAAATATAAACTGCTTCACTCCTCACAGCAAAGATACTGAGACGCTTGAATGCAGCTAACTCTGCTAACTGCTCATGGACCATCAAAACATATCAGCAAACATATGAGCTTGTGCAGAGTGCCTTTCTCTTTTGCATTGTCTATCAGAGATGCCCAGAAGACCGTGGAAAGAAACAGTTTGGTTTTCCAGTGCATACACTGGTGGTAATCCAGATGTTTTCCCATGGGATGAAGCTAAATTGGATGGAAACACCTAAACCATTTCCAGAAGAAGCTCAGATACATCAGCACAGCATCTTTACCAGAAGGGATGATACACAGCAAAGCAGCACTGAAAACTTCATCCCAAATCTGCATACATTGCTTCCCAGCATCCAGGGTACAGACCGAGACAACCTGGTATTGCAGCTGCGTGGTTGATGATCTCCATAAAAGCCCTGGTCAATGGCCCTGCTACAAGCTCTGGGTCTTCATGAAGTCAATCTCCCTTTCATTACACGAAAAAGGTGTCTACCACTCCCAAAGAAACAGAGGCATTTGGAGAAAAAAAAAAAAAAGAAGAAAAAAAAAAAGACTGGGTAGTTTCTCCTTTGTTTTCAATGCAATTCACTCATTTTTTCCTTTATTTTTGAGTTTCTCTGTTCAACATCCCCATAGTCTACCACTGTCAGTGGTATAGGTCTTCCTAATACAGTGAAAGAATGGGAAAATTGGGCTACAACTATTCCCAAAAAGCAGCATCAAGGGAGATAGCCCACTTCCTTGCATCAGCAGCTATTATGATCTGATATTGCAGTAGCAGAAGCTTAGAGAAAAGTTAACTTTTAACACAGAGAAGGCAGTATCTGAAAAGATTAATACTTGTGATGAGTTGCCTCTAGGCAAGACGGAGCTAAGCTAGTACTAGTCAGACCAAAATCTATATAAAAGCCACAAAGATACCATACTTTTAATTTTACAAAAATTAGAACTTGAGGGCAAATGCATTTTTTTTATCACTTTGACTTTTCTTGCAGCGAAGCTTAGTATTTTTTATATCTTATTTTATAAGTTTCTGATAATCAGATACGGGTGATCTAATCTGACTTTAAACCAAGTTTGCTCCACCACTATTTTTTTAACATACTTCTTACTTCTTTACAATAAAGTTGTTAACTCTTTATTTTTTCATCCAATTTCTCTACAGTGTAATCAGGAGAATAACAAAAAAAAGTCAAGAGTCAAGACCCAGACCAACCATTATGAAGAAAGAATGTGGCCTCTCTAGATGGCACAGCACTGAACTGAGTACACACACATCTCTCTATACCCCATGCTTCTGTGCCACAGGGGGTCCATCTAACAGTCTTGATATACGGACGCACAGGAGATGTGATGAGACATTTTTCTTCCCATCCATTGCATTAGTAAGGCAACACTGGCAGCTTGGTCAAGTGCTCAGATATCAGAATGATGCTGTGAGTTGGAAAGGGACGCACAAATCTATGTGAGGAACAGAGAAAATGCCTGGTGGAAAAAAAATGGCAGAGTTGAATCTGCTAATCAGAAAGAACTGGAAAGTGACCTAAAGGCAGTCCATCTCTGCAAGGGTACCCAACATGAGCCAGAAAAACTCTTCACTGTTGTGGAAACAGGCAAAACATGAACCTATGGAAGCTAAAGAGAAGAAATACAAATTAAAAACACAGTAAAACAAACGTTTCGAGTGCTCTGAGAGTGCTTAACCTAAATAAACTACCCAAGGAAGTGGTGAATTACCCATCATTCAGTGCCTTCAGAGCCACAGTGCACCTTCTGGAAGCTGCCTCAGAATAACACAGGGTTTGGGCTGCAGGGTAAGTGAATGAAGTGCAATATGCTATTATGTACAGGAAGTTTGGTGATTTACAGGTCCCTTCTTGCCTTCAGCTCTCTGTGTTTAGCTGCTGATAACTAAGGGCCAACTCCATGTTGAAATGTATCCTGTTCTTTCTTGCCTTTGTATATGCACACATGAATGTACAGTCTATAGAAATGTGTTTTTCCATGTTGTACTGTGTTACCTCTTTTCAACATAAATAGAGCATAAAATAGGCCAACTCCACAGGCTCTGGGACCATTCTAGAGCACACTTCCAGGAAAACACATCATCATCCTGAGCCATCAGCCTGTGCATTCTTCAGAAGCACAAGATTCCCTTGGATAGAGATTCCACTACACACCAGATGTTCTCATTGGAGTGCATCTTGAGTGTCCCCTGGAGACACTCAAGGTCAGGCGGAATGGGGCTCTGAGAGACCTGATCAAGCTGTAGGTGTCTCTGTTCATTGCAGTGGAGTTGGATGAAATGTTTTTAGTGGTCCCTTCCAACTCACATAATCCCATGATTCTAAGGTTTTTAAGCCTCTCTGCTCACAGAATGGCTTGAACTGAAAGAGACCTCAAAGATATATAGTTCCAATCCAGGGTTGTCAACTGTAGATCAAGCACCAGATCAGGCCCCATCCAACCTGGCCTTGAAAACCTACAGGATAGGGCAGCCTGTGCCAGCACTTCACCATTCTTTCTGTGAAAGGCAAACTACTGTCATTAGAATGCTGATGTTATAACTCAGTGAAGCTCCTCCAATGCAAGGAGCAGTACAGCTCTAGATGACAAATTTGGCATTAAGGCAAATCCAGTAGGGTCAGCACATTGGTTGCCCGACACAGTGACCAAAACAAAGTCACTCCTCCATGCCAAAGCTTTCCTCAATATGCTGAGATGATGAAATCAGTCTGCTGTGCTTCATCCTGACGTAAGGATCTTTCATCCATACAGACCTGTCTTTGGACCTTATTCTGTTGTCTCTGAGCTTTCTCATCAGTCCCTTTTGATGCACTGCTTTGTTTCACTCAGGTCTTCTTGTTTTCTGCTGTTGCTACACAGATTTTTATATTTTCACATCTGTGTTCAGGTTCATGTCCTTTCCCAGTCATTTGGAAAATCTTGGTCCTTGCCTGCTGTCAGAACTGCTTTGCTCCAACCTACCTGAGGGCTCAGCAGGCACTCTCATTGCATCTTAATCAGGTTACCTTTTACCTGCTGAGTACCCAATGGCTTAACCAAATGCACCCATCTCTCCTCCAAGCAGAGATGTTAGGGCGAAACCTAGCCCATAGTGATGAACCTCAGAGCCTGAACTAAAGCACACACAAAAGCAAATTTGGCATCAGAGATCTACAATCTGGTATTCAGAGATATTTTTAGGGGAATCATGGTTAAAACTGGTGCCAATTCTTTTTGTCTTGTTTGAAGGATGTAGCTTTTATGGCAGGACCTCAAACCCGACAGAAGGTGCTTGTCATAGAAGGGAGGAAACTTAGAAATCAAACTATTCAAAATACTTTATCTGCCATCTATATTATTAATACAGCATATATCTTTTCAAGGAAAAGCTAAGGGTAAAGTGGGAAATTATTTTAACGAGATTATAGAAATTGTAGGAAATAGAGCTAGAAAGGATCTCAAGTGCCTTGTAAAAACTCTTTCACCTCCAGCTTGTGAGAAAGAGGACAGTGGCCGTTGTCAAGACTCTTAAAGAATAAAATATAATTCATCTCATTTCTCTGCAGTGCTTGGCTCCTCCTTGCTCTTCATGTGTGCTTTCACTATGAGGTTGAGTACAAAAATAACCACACACACAAAAATAAATAAATAAATAAATAGTTTTAAAAATCCAATAATAAAAGAAATAGGTGGGAAAGTGCTGCAAGTAACAGAAGCAAAGAAGAATCTTTCCTTAAGGAATCCAATGGAGCTTCAGGTCTTCTAAGCCAAGCCATACCAATAGTGGGCACAACTCAGTGCTGTTGCAGCTTCATTCAGCAGTTGAGGTATTAGAAGAGCTAAAGGGGAGGGTGGGTTTTAGCATAAACAAGGACCTCTTTCCACAGGCTTCTTTTTCTTGCTTCCAATTTCATAATTAAGCAGTTAATCCTGCTAACACATTGCTTGTTGCTTTAATTTCAAGCTTGTCTAGCTCTTAAAAAAATACTACAGTAAATCTGACAGGCAGAAAAAAAAAAAAAAAAAAGTGCTTTTTTCAGAAAAACCACAGCTTCCCTGAAAAGCAGTGACATAGACAAAACTGCTGGAGTGGCTGTGACCCAAAACTGGGGTGAGAATCCCGGAAAGTGGGATGTGTTTCCTACCGTGCTCCAACAGTCGGGATACAACCATGGCCAAGGGTCAGGCAGTGAAGAGGCAACAAACAGCAGCAGGTAAAATTGGTATGAGAACAAAAAAATCTGAAACAATTTTTTCTTTGACCTACAGCATGTTTTCTACCAGCCGGGATAACTTTATTTTTCTCAAATTTGTTGATTGCTTTTGGGTTATAATGATTTTTTAATTGGTGTTTAGACATATTTATACTCTTAAAGGATCATGATTTTTCAGGATAATTAGCTACTGATTTCCAGAAAGAGAAAATCTATTTACTGAAAAACTGCAGTGGTATCAAAGGGAGAGCTATTTCTTTCACTCTCTGCTCACTTTAGTGTATCAGCAGTCCTCATCAAGACTTGTTTCTAGTGCCTGGAATAGGCTTTGTTGATGCTGGGTGTTCCAAAATGTGAACTTAATTTTCTCAGCATTTATTCTGCATGGGTAATCTTGATATGCTTGAACTCTGCAGCAATCGTGGTTGCATACAAGCAGCAGCAAACATTCCTTACAAGCAGCACAGAACATTTTTAACTAGCCACAATGCCTTTTAAAAAAGGAGTGTCTTTCTAAGTCAATGCTTAACCAGGCTTTGTACTTCCACTTACACAAAATAACTCCAAAGCGTGGTAATACAACCCCTCTCTTCTATATGCCGGATAAGTGTCACTTGTCCAAGCCTGGGCTGACCCAATGAATGCTTTGCCAAAGCTCCCACAGTTGGCACTTGAGTCAAAATTATTGTTCTTGATTTTAAACAAGCAATGTTGATCCCAGCACTGGCCAGATGATGAACACCAGATTGGCTGATGTTGGCAGGAACACTGTGGGTCCATCTGCTCCAACACTTGCTCCAGAAGGTACACCCCATAGCAGGGTGACTAGGGCCATGTCCAGGCAGCTTTGGAAGATCTCCAAGAAGAACCCACAGCCTTTCTGGGCAAACTGTGCCAGTGTTCTGACAATGACACAGCACAGAAATGCTTCCTGCTGTCCAGAGGGAAACTCTTGTGTTCCTGTCTGTGTCCACTGCCTCTTGTCTGGTGACAAGAGTATTTATGGACATAGATGAGATCCACCTGAGCCTCCTCTTCTCCAGGCTGAACTGTCTCAGCTCTCTCATATGAGGGATGCTCCAGTCCCTTCATCATCTTAGTGACATTCTACTGAACTCCCTCCAGTATGTCTGTGTCCCTTTCATACTGGTGTGCCAGCACTGGATCCAGAACTCCGGATGTGACCTCCCCAGTGCTGAGCAGAGGGGAAGAATTGCCTCTCTTGACCTACTGGTGATAGCTCTTGCAGCTTGGTTTTGTGCATAGTTTTTCTTCTCCTTGGTGCAGCTGATTTAGGTACCAGCTCCCAAAGCAGCCCTATGGCAGGGGATTCCACCTTTACTGCTTCTATCAGATGAGCCCTTTTCTTCTTCTCATCCACAAAAGGGATGAAATAGCACTCAGAAGTCCACAAGTGCAACTGTGTGCCACCAATGCGACTTGTGGCTACAGCTGGAAGTGAGCCATTACCTGGATGAATTTGCATGGTATCTGTCGCACATTTACGCAGTGAAAGCACAGATCTGGGGAAGAAGGCTTGCCTGCATGCTGGGGCTCATTCATCTGAAATAATCTCAAGCCATCATCTGAACCTTTCTGTGCTGGGCTAGGACTGTGACAGCCTCCCTCGGTCACAGCATGCAGATACCAGCCTGGCCTTTGGAAAGCAGCTTACCTTAATGAAGTGGTGTGATTTTCCCGCGTCTTGGCGCCCAGATAGCATGCTGGGCAAGCTGAAAGCCTGTGGAAATGATGAGTCACTAGTGCTTGCATGAGGTTTTTCTAATTCCTTCTTCTTTTTTGCTACTTTTTTTTTTTTTTTTCTGTACTCCCAGCTGCTGCGTATTCTATCACTTGCTATGGAAGAAAACTGTTCAGTGCAGAGATGCGGTAGAATGGGAGCCCAACCTGCTTCATTTTTTTCCAGTTTGCAGCCTTTGTTTAAAATCCCAATAGCAAGTCAGGAGGCACTAAAGACCATCACTGAGACAGAGGTGACACCTTTTCCATTTTTAATTCAACTCCAAAAACAATTTTTTACTCCCATCTTTTCCCTCTGCTGTGATTCATAAACAGAATACATATTCAAGCTGAAAAATATCAAAAGATTCTTATTCATTTTCATGACAAACCAAGTGTTGAGCTTTCTTAACTTATATTCTGGTAAAAATCATTTCTCAAAGCAAATGGTCACTTGAAATCTAATCCAGGAATATCTTCATAGGCTGAGAAGGAAAAGTCTCAGTTTGCACCAGAGGAGGTTCAGGTTGGGTATTAGGAAAAAATCCTCAGAATGAGTGGAGAGGCATTGGCACAGGCTGCCCAGGGAGGATATGGAGTCACTGTCCCTGGAGGAGTTTGAGAAACATGGGGATGTAGTATTTAGGGACATGGTTTAGTGGTTATTATTGGCAGTAGGTGTACAGTTGGACAAGATGATCTTAGACGTTTTTTCTAACCCCAGTGATTCCATGACTCTATGATTCAGCAGGGATCTCATTGACCCAGGACTCCCACTGGGAACCAATTTGAAAGTGAAACTGGAGAAAATCCCAATGACGTATAAAAATTGGTAAATATGGACATAGTGCAACATGGACATCAGCAGTGTTAACTGAGGAAGCCTGGTCTCCTATGGATCTACAGCTTGCAGTGTGCTCTCTTTTGTGCCCTTATCCCAGGGATAAATGTCTTTCTCATCAGTCCACCCTCTGCTGTGTTGGAATTTGTCAAAAAATAATCTCCTTGGGGCCACTGCTAAATGTGATTGAAACCCCACAAGTCAAAAAACCCTGGGGGAGAGAGTGACAGATAGATAGATGCACATAGAGTATGAGCCCAGAAGCCTTGTTTCAGACTGAAAGCAGGCTGAAAGCTGGTGTAGTTGCATTCAGAGTGGTATCCTGCTAATTTAAATCTACCAGTGAGCATTTCCAAGTGCACCAATCAGAGCCAAAAGAACAGGTTGTTTGCTTATGAAGGGAACGCCTTAACCATTTAGCTCTCAGTTTTGTCGACTGATGGGGAAATGCAGTGCTACGTGGGCAATCAGACTGGGAGATCACAAACACTCCTTCCAGATTTAAAATATGCAGAAGCATGAAAGAGTGTAAAAAATGTAAATTGGAGGAACCAGCTTCTATCTGGATCGAATAAATGAAGGATCATTGAAAGATGACAGGGTTTGTGGGGAAACAGTAGTTAGAGAGTATGCTTACACATATGCTTATAAACTTATATACACTTCTGCTTACAAACAGCGCCAGGAATATTCCCAAGTGCTGGAACTCAGTCCTCTACACTGCTGACTGGTTGGGAGTCCCTGACATCACTCATCCCAGGCCAAGTCCCTTTTCTAAGCTGTGGAACAGATGTTAGCATGGACTAAAGGCCAAGAGGCAGCTTGGCAGCAGCCTCCCAGTTTTATAAGGATGAAAAAAAAAAAGGTTTAACAGCATGGAGACATCTCAAGCTGACAGAATACCCACATGGAGATGGAGAGATATTTCTGCAGCACCCATCGATGCCAGCTGCACAGCAAAAGGAGCACAACTACCTTGAAGAGAATCTGTGCAGCATGGGGCAAGACCGTGGGAGGAAGAATGGGAAGAGGTATTCGCATACAGCTCCTTGCTCTTCTGCTTCATTGATCTTTAGAGCTCCCCCAGGAGGACCAGAGGTCCTGTTGGATATCCCAGACCATGCCGAACTGTATTCTGGAAGGAATCCTAGCTATGTGCTGAGCCCTCTTTGAGTGCCCCATAGCCCCAAATCATTTATAGCATTAGCAATCTGCAATTTCATATTCCGGGACAAGCCAATACCCAATATCCCATCAGCCTCAACACTGGACAACATCACCAGGGCTCTATTGGAAAAAGGACTCAAACTTCTACACACATTTTATTTCAAAGGAGGTAGAATTTTGGAATAGAGGCCAGCACAAACTCTCCAAGCTCTGACACACTGTCTTCTTCCCAGTCTGTTTCCCCATTCCTCACACCTCACCTATAGTTAGATCCAAACTCCAGGCCTCTTCCCACTTGCCAAAGGCATATTCCCAACTACAGCAAACTGCTCCAGCCATGGCATGGAGCCACTTTGGTCACTCCTTGTGTGGCTGAGACTATGTGAGGTTCAGAGATGTACATTTGCCTCATCACTGAGAACCAGTTAGACCACCCACCATGTGAACTTTCCTTTCTGGAAGAGAGGAGATCTTCCCTCTTCATCTAACAGCCTTGTGCTCCTGCTCTGAGCTCAGGAATATGGTGGATCAAATTCAGTTTAAAATTCAGAAGTCCAAATGTCAAGAAATATCTGTAGGTGTAGATAATATCCAGTTCAAACAGGTGATGAGACTCCTCACAAATATGACTGTCCCGGCAAGCTAGATCTCTCTTCTTATTCTGTATGATCACTTTCTGCCTGAGGCAGACTCCAGCCTTCCTGCAGCTATTCCCTGAAAACCTCCCTTCCTTCCATGATGCCTCCAACTCATCTCTTCTGCCACGTAGAACTATTCTTCTTACTGCATCATCCCCATTACTTGTCCTAATGCAGTCTCTAGATATCTCTGATATACTTATCATCACCATGTACTAACTATACCTACAGTGATCTAATCTAAAGGGTTCCCAGGAGAAAGAAACACCAAGAGGCTCTTGATTCTTCAGTGAGAGCCTTAGTGTGTACTCTGAGTCAGTCTGAATCATAGACTCATCAAATGGCTTAAGTTGGGAGCAACCTTAAAGGTCATTGAGCTCCGACCTCCTGCAGTGGGCAGGGTTGGCAACACTTGGCAGCCTGGGGCTCCTCTGAACAAAAAGAGTTCTTGACTTCCAGCCCAGGGCACCCTTCCTTCTCATGCTCACTTCATTTTCACTTCCTCCCATCAACAAGAGATGCATCTTTCTTTCGCATCATAAACTCACCTCAAAAGCAGTGTTGCTTAAAAAAGGAGACCTAGCAGTGGGTTATTGAAATGGGCAGGCAAACTATATCAGTATATCACAGAAAAGGTCACCTGCAAGTATTTAAAAACTGCATGTTCTGGTATCTAATGGGGCATGGATGCACGTATCAAGCTTGTGTTGATTGCCACTCTGGTTGAAATGTGCTGATGGGTACATTTGAAATTCACCTCCACTTACTTTATCTCTTGTAATCTGCCAGGGGAAAAATTTCCTTTCCCTTGGCACATCACGTGAAGAGAGGGAGTTATTTGCTACAAGCAAAAATGCCCTCAACCTTCACATCCCTATCGCTTCTACCAGCAGGAAAATGTTTGCTTTATCCTATTTCACTGCTAATCCACAACATCGATATGCAAAGCCTTCTCATCAGGTGTGATTGGGATGTATTAACGAATGCTGCCTTTCCCATCCAGTAATCCTTCTCATATCAGCATTTATTTTCAGTCCTTGCCCTGTGGAGGAGAAGCTTCACAAATGTTAAGACATTGGGATGTTATAGGTAATATCTATAGGAAAGCATAAGCCACACATTGGTAAGACTGGTGTCAGCACAGTCTTGTTTATTTATTTTTTTTCTTGTTTATTTATTTATTTAACTAAATGATGAAGCCATCAGGAGCTGAAGGACAGATTCCCACACTGCATTTATGTTAAAACGCCCTGTAAGAAGGGGGAACACGATAAGCAGGGTGCACGTAAGGCAGTGCTTGAGTGGTGAAGGGAAAACCTTAATCCTTTGCTGAAGGCATTTAAACCACAGGACTATGTTTCTTCCAAGTTAAATTTGATGTTCCTCTGTAATATCTGTGAGTGCACCTTTGTGAAGCTGCAAAAGTTAATGTTTTATATCCGATTAACTCGAGTGGGTGAGATATGTGATAATGACGGCATGTATTTAAGAAAGACAGGGAAATGGATGGGGTGGTACAGAGCTCCCTCTGCATTTCTAGGAGGGAAATCTGGGAAACAAGGGCTCCACTGTGGTAATTCAGGCTCAGGTACATGAAACTGTCTGCAATCCACTTAAGATCTGTTCTCAGTTTCCCCAAATGCCAGATGAAGGGAATGTTTATCCTTGGGAGATTATGGAGATTAATCCGTTAATGCTTTTAACTAATTCTCATCTTTTGAAGATAGAAATCTTTACACGAGTGCTGGATACTATTAAGTATACAAAAGCAAAAAAGAGTGGAAAAATAAATCAGTTTATTTTTGAAACAGATTATTGCATCAAATGCTATATATTATATAAAACAAACAAAAATTATAAATCATTATTCTCTCTTGGTCTTGAAATGCTATGTAGACTCCTTGCAAACATTGCTTGTGCTTTAAAAAGAAAAACAAACATTTCCATCTCTTTTAGACAGTCCTTTCCCTTGACAGGACCAAGGACTTCATAACTCCAGGAGTCATTTTTCACTCTGTCTTTTGAACAGTGCTGCTGTGAAAGGAAGTGGAAATCGGTTATCGCTTTGAGTTTCAGTGATGACTTTTCTTCATTCCCAAAGGAATAATTTCTTGCCATCTGCAGAATCAGAATTAAAAGGAAAACAAAGAAAATGATTTCAGGTGATGAAGAGCACAAAGCGATAAGTGACAAAAAAGGAAATGTGTTCAAGTAGAAAACTTTCTCTACATCAAACCTCACCAAAGAAACCTATTTGAAGCAATTCACTGGAATCGGGGTGCTGGAATCTCTTGTCCCTCCCAGACAGCAGCAGATGGCCCTCAGTGAGGAGCTCTTCCAAGCAGAAACTGGGCCTGAGAAGCCAGGAGGCTGTTTCCTAAATCAGCCCCTTAGCCATCATGTTGTACACTGGAAGTGCCATGATTTTCTCTCTTTCAAAAGGCGGTACACAAGTGAAACCTGAACTGCCTGGAGTCAGTGAATTCCAGCAAGCAAAGAAAGGGGTAATTTCTTCTGTGAGAAGGGAAATCTGTTTTTTTCCAAATTTCTCATTCAATCTCCACTTGATGTGGAGTCGTGTTTCCTCTCCAGTATTACTGGGGTTTATTAATAAAGCCTGGCTATTAAGCAGCTGTTGCATTTTACTTCAAAGGTGGCTCCATGTGTGTGGAGAAGAGGATGATCTCCATCTACAGCTCATAAAGAGTTTTATATAAATGTCCATTACCCATGTAATGGCAACAGCCAACAGTTTTATTAGGCAATATAAAAAGATAATGGGGATATAAACTGTAATGCCTCAGGGCAGAAGCCAATCAATGACTGTGTGGAATTATCCAGAAGAAACTTTCTGTTCACAAGTTATCCCTTATCATGTACTAGGGTATTTCTTACTTTTCTCCACAAAATATGAGGAAGCACTTTCTCCAGGCCAAGCTGATGCATCCCACTGGTGTCTGGTTGGGTCAAAGTGTAGCAATTCCTCAATTCCTACTGCACTGCATAAATGAAGTGTGATACTTTGCTAGATCAAATAATTGATCTAATTGATCAAATAATCTAGCAAATGAAGATTAATCCAGGGATTTTTCCACAAAATTTATGCTTACCAAAACAACTCTACATGTATATATATTATCATTGAATGAGTTTAGCTCAAGCTATTTCCTTGCTATTCCCAAGTCTTTCAAGTAGCAAAATGAGATAGCAACAAGCGCCTGTTTTTCAGATGGTGAGGAGGACCCTGACAGCGTGATGAATTGCAGAATTACAGAATGTTTTTTGTCGGAGAGGACCTTAGAATCATTCTCACACAGCCTGCTGCCATGGGCAGAGATGTGTCTCCCTAGACCAGATTGCCTAAAGTCCTGTTCCAACATGACTTTGAACACTTCTAATGATGGGGCATCCGTAATTCCTCTGGGCAACTTGTTCTAGTGTCTCATCACCCTCACTATAAAAAATTTATTCCCAGTATGAATCTCCAGTAATGCAGAGAGTTACAGTCTCATATTTTGCCTTGGGAGTCTAATAAAACCTGTTGGGTCTTCCCTGTATCACAATATTGCACTTCTCATCTTTGGGAGGCACACATTCCTTCAAATAGCCTTCAGTTTTTCTAACTACCCGCTGAGGTCTCCCCTTGCAGTGTGTGCCTCAAGTGCTTCTACCACTCTTCTCTGGTTTTACTTTCTTCTAGTCCCTCACAGAAGCATCATTTCCCAGGCAGTCCCTAACCTGAGTTCCTCAAGCTCTTTATCACTTTCTCCAGCTCTCTCCTAAGTGTGCCTCTTAAATCTCAGCTCCTGCATCTCTACATTTGTTCTCCTGTTGTCTTAAGCTCACTTTCAGTTGGCTCCTTCCGTTTGCCCTTGCCACTTCACCCTAATGAAGTTAATCTCCACAGCTAATTGAAGTATATGAAGTAAGCAGAGTTTGACAACCTTACTGCATTCGTATCACACACCCTTATGTCTCCAGAAACCCTGGGGAATTTACAGAGCAACAGTGGAATGTAAGAAAAGCCTTTAAAAGGCTTGAAATTTTGCTAGTAGGGAAATAACTGTATTTTGTCTTAGAATGAAGCCTTTCACTAAGCCTTTCACTTCACTTTGTGAAGTGGCCTATCGGACATAACACATAAACCACTGCTACTTTCAGGGAATGTCTTTCCCATGGGTTACTGTCTCTTCACCAGCCAACAATAGCCATGATCTCCTCACAGTCTGCTCAAACCAAATAAGGGAATCATAGAGACATTTGAGTTGGAAGGACCCCTTATGGACCATCTAGTTAAATCCCCCTGCAATGAATATGGATACCTACAACTAGAGCAGGTTGTTCAGAGCCCCACCCAACCTAACCTTGAATGTCTCCATAGATGGGGCATAAATGGGGCAACCCGTTCCAGTGCCTCACTGCCCTTAGTGTAAAAAATGTTTTCCTTATATCCAATTTAATCTTCCTCTTTTAGTTTGAAATCATTTTCCCTTGTCCTTTCACAACAAATGCTGCTAAAGCGTGTGTCCCCTTCTTTCTTATAGTTCCCATTTGGATACTGAAACACCTTTCTGTCTGAGAAGGGGCTGTGAGAGAAGAGGGGATATCTCTGTTGGATGGAGTGAAAGAGCCTTGATTTGTGGTGTTTCTAGAGAAACGAGTTATGTGTGTGTTGGAGGTTGTGTTGTTGAGGTATATTTGGGTGTGGAAAAAGAAAAGCTCCTACTTTGAGTGGTTTGTGATATAGATCGTCTTGCAGCATTGCTTTTGATATATGTTTGGGTGTAGATTATTTTCCAGGGAAATTCAGAGACAAAAGATTGATCCCACTGGAGACTGCTAGGGTAGAACTGAAAGCAAAATCTTTTCAGCCTATCTTTCACTAGGTTTAAATCACGCGCATCAACCTACTGGGTTTCAATGCAGTGCTCCCTCCGAGTTTGCAGCTTGGTTTGCTAAGGAAATGACTTGTTCAGTCACATTGCATGTGAGTCTCTGTCAGTCAGCCTGCTTTTGCTTTCAAAACTTTTGAATCTCTGTTCAGAAGTCCAGGGATCTCAAAGATATTAAATTCCTATCAGACTTAAAAATATATGGTGGATGTCCCATCCCTGCAGACACTCAAGGTCAGGTTGGATGAGGCTTTGAGTACCTGATGGAGCTATAGGTGTCCCTGTTCCTTGCAGGGGAGATGGAATAGATGGCTCTTAATTGTCCCTTTCAACTCAAACGATTCTGTAATAATTCTATGATTCTATGAAACTACTAGTTACCAATGAAATTCAGTCTACAAAGAGATACTATCACTTCTCTAAAGTGGAAAACATCTCAATTTGCATCTTAATAGAAACTAGAGAACCCATTTCTGCTCTTGTGGCCCCAGGATAAGTGTTGTAACCGAGGCTTAGTTGCACAGATGGAAGGAAATGATACAGCTTCTTGATTTTCAGTTGGTATAGAACAGACAAAAATTAATCAGATCTTTTCCTAGTTGTTGCAAATTGCCCCAAAGAGCTTGCACCATCTGTAAATAGGCATTTATCAACATCCTCTGCCCTTGTCGTTCCTTGAATCTCCCTATAGCCCCTACACAGAGGCGAATCTGGGTACGCAATTGGCAGAGATGGTAACATTTGTAGCAAAATGCAGAAAGGGTAGCAATAAATACATGCTTTCTAAACCTGGACCTTTTGATTTCTTGGGTCCATCTGGTGCACGGAGGAGCTGAGGGGCAGCAGGCACCCAACAGGTACCAGCACTCACAGCACAGTGATGCACCAATCTGACTGAGCTGTCAGTATCTTAGGATGAATCATAGAATCATAGAATGGCTTGGGTTGAAGGGACTCCAAGGATCATTAAGTTCCAACCTTTTGCCACAGGCAGGGCCACCAATGTCCAGATCCAGTACTATCTTGATAGACTTGTCATTTTTTGTCCTTTCATCCTGCATGGTCTTTTGTACTCCTGTTGTTGTCCTATCAGATAGTCGATCATTATCATCTGTCTTGGCTGAAGCCAATCACCACTGGCACACTGGAGATTTTTATTTGACCAGAGTTTGATCATAGAGGTCCTTTCCAGCCTTAAGGATTCCATGATTCTGCGATTCTCACTTTCCAACACTGCTATTTGTTACTTCATCTCACTGAGTGGAAGTACCAGGGATTGTGGTTTGGGAAAGACTCAGCTGGAAGCATAGGACACAGCATGCAAAGCCAACAGCAGAACTGTGAGCCGCAGATGCCAACCTGTCATTAATATGGCCACCATTAAAAAGGGAGAAAAGCAGTGCTATCAAATCGGACCCAACTTTGTGTCTCAAACTGTTTATTCCCAAAAAGTCTTTCAGGAATGGCAAGCTTTTAATCCTGCAACAAAATTCAGAGCTGATGCCAACAGCAGAAAGTGGAGCTGTGATAAAAGTTGAGCTAGAACGGCTTGGCATGGCAACTGAAAATCATCTCACCTCGTGTTAGATGACAGCTATGGCATGAAACCACAGACATGTAAGCATTCACAAACATATTTATTTATTTATTTGTTTGTTTTTGAAAACCAGGTACCGTGAAAGCATACAACAGCAGAAGAACCTGCAAGCTCAAATAAACACCATCATTCCTTCCTGCTGCATTGTTACGTGCAGCCAAGCAATGCCTTCCACTCAGCTAAACTCAGGGGTTGCTAAGAGTATTATGCTCTCCCTCTATTTTCCGTGGCTTATAGTACAGCTGGTAAAATTTTTCTCTGGATAGAAACTTGATTTATGAAGTCTCTCATCCTAAAACAGGAAATTAGTATTTTATCCTCACAAATGTAAGAGGATTTTTTTTTTTTGGCTTTCATGTTCCACAAGATCTGTTTTTGTTTCCCATAAAGGGTCCAATCCAACTGCCATCAAATCTGTAGAGATTCCCACTGACTTCAGCTGGGCTTGGCTCATGCCCTACGGCAGTGCTACAGAAACAGACAACACCTAATGAAATCATGTGGTGTAAAGGAGCAGGGAATCCCGGGCTAAAACCCCATCCCACAAACAGCCATGCCTCAGCTTAGATGTGCATTAAATAAAAAGCTCCCCATGTCTATCAAGTTAAGCACATGCTTAAATGTTTCTTGGATCTAGTGCTTGGTACAACAGATAGAAAAAGCTATGTAAAAGTGTTGTGGGTATGATCAGTACTTTCCTTATGCTGTACAATATCCTGAATCCTTAGGGATCTGCATTGTATGTTAAGGACTGTTCGTGATTTTTATACCATCAAGTTGCTTTCATTTCATTCTTCCTTGTGTATAAAATAAGAGCACTTCGAGCACTGTGTTCAGTTTAGGGCCCCTCACTACACTACTGAGGCACTGGAGTGTGTCCAGAGAAGGGCAACAAGGCTGTGAGGGATCTGGAGCACAAGTCTTATGGGGAGTGGCTGAGGGAACTGGGGTTGTTCAGTCTGGAGAAGAGGAGGCTCAGGGGAGACCTTATCAATCTCTGCAACTGCCTGACAGGAGGCTGTGAGGTGGGGGTTGGACTCTTCTCCCAGGTAACAGCTATAGCAGAAGAGGGGATGGCCTCAAGTTGCATCAGGGGAGATTTAGGTTGGATATTAGGAAAAATTTCTTTTCAGAAGAGTGGTGAAGCACTGGTACAGGCTGCCCAAGGAGGTGATGGAATCACCATCCATGGAGGTGTTCAAGAGCCATGGAGATGTGGCACTGAGGGACGAAGTGTGTGAGCATGGTGGGGATGGACTGATGGTTGGATGATTTTGGAGGTCTTTTCTGATCTTAATAATTCTGTTTCTATAGTATGTTTCTGCCTCATCTTCCCATTTATCTCAGAGGTTCCAAGGAAGAACCTCACAGCTATTTAGCCCATCTTGTTATTACAGGATCTCAGCCAAATACTTACAATGTAATTCAAGGTAAAATATATAACAATATGTATTTTTATTTGTCTAAAGGCAGGAGACAGGCCAAAAGTATTTCTGTTTTTCGTATCACAGATTACTCATGATTTCAATAGTCTCACAAGATACAGATGGCAGATAAGGAATTAAACTACAGTTCAGCCAATAACTTGATGAAAAAAAAATCATTTCTTATGTTCCCTAACAACTCTGTGAATTTAGTTTTTCAAAATGTGAAACTTCATTCTAGGGGGTTAAGGTGCAGATCACGGGCTACCTGGAGCTCAGTGGCAGAGCAGGGAAAGGAACGTGAAATTTCTGGCTGATGTTAAGGCACTCTCTCAGAGAAAAAAAAAAAAAAAAGAAAGCCATAAAACCTTGCTCTTAATAATGAAAGTTACTACCACAAGCTGACCCCATCCTCCACAAACTCATTGCATCTTTGGGATGGGAGGGACTGTAGGCAGTGCAGCTCAGCTGCTTCCCACTATGCGGAATGACCTCACTAGTGTGGGCTTGAGTGAAAACTCTAACATGCATCTGCTGGAAGTGCTAATAGTGTGATGCTGTAAGGCATCATCTGGCATAATAGGAGAGAAATGCTTCAGCACAACTTGTCAACATGGATTTGGTGATGTGTGATCTCACTGCAGTCTCTGAACAAGATGGAGAGACCCTGTAACAGCTAACTGTGATGTTTCCTGCACAAACAGGGCCTGTTGAGCAGCATCACCAGCTAGAGCTGAGCTGTGTGCCATACCCATCCTCCTCTCTCAGGACTACAGATCTTCCTGCAGAGCTGGGCCATGCAACGCCCTTGAATAACATTTGTGTAGGAATTGAGGAAACATGAGGAATGGCCTCAAAGCAGATTTCTGGCTTCGTCACCACCAAGACTTCCTGCGCTGCCACATCATGTTTCTGCAGAAGTGCATAAGCACTGTCACAACCTGTTATCTTCCTAAGGTCTGTGCCAGCGTTATTCACCACCACGGGACATGAGAGGAGAGAAAATGATGCAAGGAATTTGTACAGAAGCCCTTGGTACGACCAGGAGAATCAGATAATCAGATAGAAACCCATCTGCAGGACACAAGATAGGTTCCTGACTGTGTTTGTGTTCACATCAGCCCTGAGGCACTTCTGATTTGGGAGATTCCTTCTCTGAGATAAACTAAGGACTCCGAGCAAGAGACACCAGGTATCTTGTTCCTAATGACGGACCTGCAGACCACGGAGTTTGCTAAAAGTAACTTATTTCTATACCACTGTGATGACATTTCAAATAATTATTTTAATTATGGTAAAACACAGTTCAGTGAAGCAGTTAAGCACATTTCTAAGGCTAACATTCAGTATTTAAGTCCTTTCTTCACCAGTGCTTCGCTGAAATGATATGTAAAACATCGGTCCGTGAAGAGTAGTTTCACAAAAAGTCATTTTGGAATGTTCTCTTTTCCCCCTCCTTTTGATTATTTCAATGAACAGTCTCATCCGAAGTTCAAATTTCAGTTCAGTGCAGTGAATGTTTCTATGACATGCTCACGTGTAGTTCTTTCACTCCCAAGAGGACTTCTTTTGCTACCCAGAGCTTTTGCTGGTGGCAGGACCAGGACAGCAATCATAGCCCGTAGAAGATTTTTTCCTTTTTGATAGTTGTTGCCCTATGAGAAGAAAGCAATTCCCAGATATTGAGCATCCTCTCATCCAGTATCTTGAATCAAGTTTGGATCAAGGAGCCAGTGTGTTCTAGCTGATCACCTTTTCAGCGTAACTCATACTACAGCCCTGGGGGAAAGCTTGCATTAGGACATTTTCAATATGCAAATAGCTTGATACCTTGAAAAATAGCAGTGTTGCTAACATTTGGCCTGGTGAAGGAAAAAGTGCATTAATTTGCCCAGGCAACTGACTCTAAAACAGTGTATAAATAGCCCTTTGCATTAATTCAAAGTGAAATGTCAGTGTTTCATAATTTATGATAGTATGCTGAGATTCAGCTTCAATAGCTCACTACGGGTTCAGTTAGCATCAGGTCTAAAGCCTGCCCTCCTGTCTCCTAAACCTTGAGTCTTTGGGGGAACTTTTTCTTTCTGCTTGGGTTTATTTTTATTTACATTAACTGAATTATTTATGACAATTTCAACGTAAATTGCTGAGTTAAGAAAAAGTGAAACACTCTGTTGTCATTGTGGTTTACTCACATCCTTTTGAACCAGATCATCTTGGCGTGGAAATGAGGAGAGATTCTTCTTGCGACTCAGGATGTGGAAACCTAAAAGCTGCTTCCTGGACTGGTTCTGAAATGCATGATGGCATCATTAATCAGACGTGATAGTGATATGCTTCCAACAGTCATTTAAAGCTGTTTATCATTTTAAAAAATAAAGCAGATTTTGGGGTTTGACCTCAACTTGTCAACCGATGGCATCTCAGCCATCCTGCTCCACAGTGGTGTAACTTCACTGAACCTTACAGATAAGGAAATACGAAATGGTGGCATGGGAGCCAGCACCATTCCTTCTGCCTCTGTTATTCCTCAAGCATAAGCTGGGAACCACTCACTCCTTGAGAAAAAATATGGTAATGGGATTGATCCAGAGCAACACATGTGAAATGGTCTTGCTAATCAACAGAGCTTGCTCCCTACTGGAAGAAGCATAAGCAGAACAACAGACATCATTACCACACTGGTAGGATTGATTAATAAGGAAAACTGCATTAACTACTTCTACTAATACCCATTAGCAATTACACATCGTAACATTCACTAAATGCATGTGTAAATAGTGCTCCTAAGTGACAGGGAAGGGTGCCTGAAGGATGCAACGTGATGTTAGCTTTTCTTTCTGCTTGCTTGGGTTTTGTATTGCAAGAACAATCTCTGCACTGGGTAAGAAAATCAGTTGGAGGGAGTCAGGATAGGAGGAGGACCTCAGGAAGGCACCATTAGTGCTAGCTGAGAGTGCCTTTTGTCCCGTGATAAGGATTGGTGCTACGGGGCTTTCCAAGTAACATGGTTTACATTTTGGATGTGACCATTCAGCTATCAGTTCAGTGAAAAATTTCAGTGCAATAGCACCCAACACCCCCAAAATACTGCTCCAAAGATGATTCTCTGTGTAATCTGTGTTTGCTGGACTCTATGTGCAATTACTGAGCATTATTTTTAGCCTGGGTTTCAGTAGAGTTGTGTTCAGCTCTTGGCTCTGCCACAGACTTCGTACATGACCTTGGGCAAATCAGTTTCTTTCTCAGCACCATCTGCAGCATTATACATTTTCCTCCCACTCTGAATTTGTCTCGCCAAAGTGGATTCAGAGCTTTTTGGAGCAGGACATTCCCTCACTGTGTTCTGTTAGCAACCGACATGATGAGACACTGATGCTTTCGTATGACTTACAGGTAGTTTGTAACTGCAACTGGGAGGAACCTAACAACTTGTGACTTCCATGAGCTATAGAATCACAGAATCATGGAATCATTAAGGTTGGAAAAGACCACTAAGATCATTATGCCATGTCCAACCCCAACCCACCCCACCATGCCCACTTACCACGTCCCTCAGTGCCACATTTCCACGGTTCTTGAACACCTCCAGGGACAGTGACTGCACCATGGGCAGCCTGTGCCAATGCCTCAACACTTTCTGAGAAGAAAATTTTCCTAATGTCCAACCTGAACCCCCTCTGCTGCAACTTGAGGCCATTCCCTCTCATCCTATTGCTGCTATCTGGGAGAAGAGGCTGACCCCCACCTCACCACAACCTCCTGTCAGGGAGTAGTAGAGAGCAATAATGTCAAATCATTAACTCTTCTGTATGTTTTGGACAAAGCTGGAATTTGTCATACTCTTCCATTGCAGAACATCAGCACTTTTAATTTCGGCTGGTAAATTTTATGAATGCTTTTCGCGTACATTTTTTTGTTGTTGTTCTCTTTTTTCCTGGTGCAGACCATGTCCTCCTGCTTTGAGATTATTATCTACTTGCTGCAGTCAGTGCAGAGGGGCTGGTTGATCAGCTTTTGCTCAGTTATTTCGTAACATACACACTAAATCACAGCATGGGGCACGCTAAGGGATGAGGCACTGCCCAAGGGGGCTGCTCACCTGTATGTGGGTTTGATGGCTGTGACCCAGTGGGAGGCATGGACACGAGAGCAGCAGATTGGAGAGCCAAAGGAATTAGCAGCAATTCAGCGTTCCTGCAGAGCAGGGGAGAGATGAGCCCACTGTGGAAGAGGAGAAGGATAAGGAAAAGAGGAGGAAGGGAAAGGTAAAGGGAGAGGAAAAGTGAGAGGAAAAGAGGGAGAGAAGAGGGGAAAAGGAAAGGGAAAGGGGGAGGGAAAGGGAAAGAGAAAGAGAAAAAGGAAGGGAAAGGGAGAGGAAAAGAGAGAGGGAAAAAAGGAAAAGGAAAGGAAGAGGAAAAGGGAAAGGGAAAGAATGCAGCTGCATTGTCTGTATTTCTCTCCTCAGTGAGGCTCCTGTAAACCGGAGTCTGGACTCCAGAAGGAAAGAGCTGGTGATGACACAGGCGCTTATCACAACATTCTAATAAAAGAGGCAGAACTGTAACTTCGACATAAGAGGACAGTCGCTGTATTGCCTCGCTGGGAAAGCGAAGCGAGCAGCCCTTAGGACAGGTGCACCTCCAGCAGCACATGCACCGCTCAGGCACCGGAACTCGCAGGCAAGTTGCAGCCGTGCCCGGGGTGGGTGCACCGGGAGGGGGGGGGGGGGGGGGGGGGGAACACCGCGCTCCGACCCCTCTGGGAGGGGGGGAGACCCCTCGGCTCCACGGATGGGTGGGTGGATGGATGGGCGGGCGGGGGTGGGCACGGTCCCTCCCCGCGGGCCGGGCTGCGCTCCCGGCAGGCAGCGCTGCGCTGTGTTCCACGCCGCGCCCGGCCGGGCTCGGCCCCCTCCTCCTCCACCTCCTCCTCCTCCTCGTCTCCTTCCCCCCGCCGCAACCCTCCGGCACGGAGTTCCCGCTGCAGCCTCCCGATGGATCCCGGCAGCGGCACGCCGCGGGGCAGCTGAGCCACACGGTGCGTAGCGCGGGGCTGCGGGAGCGGCGGGCGGAGCGCGGCCAAACTTTCGGCGCGGGGGCAGCGGGCGCGGGGCCGCCGGGCGGAGGAGGTCCGGCCGCGGGGAGGGGCGGCTGCGGCCCCGCTCCGCTCGTAAGGTGCGGCCGCTGCCCCCGGGCTTTGCTTCCGTGCGGGCGGGAGTTCTTTTATTATGATTATTTTAAATCTTTGCTTTTTGTTATGAATATATTAATGTGTGTTAATGTAATTGTATTACTTTTTTTTTTTTTTTTTTCCCTCGTCGCTTTTTAATTTTTACCTTCTTTCTGCTTTGTTTATTTAGATAGATAGATCTGTGTGTGCGTGTGTGCCTGTCGCTGCTCTTCAGCTGCAGTTGCTCCCGGCCGAGCCCGGGGGATTGTGGCTGCAGCTGCTGGGTTCAAGGAGAGGGATGTTCCCCTGCTCGCGTTTTGCTAGCTTCGTTGGTCTCTCCGCTCTCCGTGCCCTCGGCTGTGCGGGGCAGAGCCGGGAGCGTCCCCGTCCAGGCAGCAGCTCGGGGGCACTCACCGAGTGTGGGTGTGTGGGGGCAGCCGGGGAGGACCGGGCTGATGCCGGGGATGGGCTGAACGCGTCTCTCGCAGCGCGTAAGTTGTGCTGTGAAAGGAACTCCGCTCCTCGGCCACTTCTGGAACCCCACCGGATTATTTGCGGGAGGATAAAGAGAGCCGCGCTGCCCTGAGAAATGTGTCAGTGAGCGTCTTATCGTGTTATTCCTTTTTTGTGTGTGTGTGTTTGTGTGTTCGTGCCCTTGTGTTGTGGTTGGGAGGATTAAGGGTTGCCGAGTGTCCATAGTCCCAGATCCAATTAAAATAAACGCCTGTAAGTGGGACGTAATGGGAAGTCGGCGCTGGCATCCCGGCAGAGGCACCGCAGCCTTGGTGTTGGTTAAAGGAAGGAGCTGATGGGAATGGAAGCTCTCCTCTGACTGGTGATTTCCTCTGACAGGCTGAGAGAGGTGTGCAGTTCGGATTGTGAGTCCTTAACCAATCTCTGTCCGGCAGACAGAAAGGAAAAACCCATGCTTTCCCCACGCAGAGGCGTTTTAACTTGTCACTCGTGTAGCAGATGCTTTTCTTAAGGAAATCTGCTCTGAGATCTCAGCAAAGGAAGCAAGAGAGGGCGATGTGAGCGATGCAGAGTACCACACTGTTCCCTAACCACCGAGGCAGGCTTCTGTGCTGGGTGCTTGCTCCTGGTCTGGAACTGTTGTGCAGAGGGTTATTTGGGAGAGCAGAGCCTGGCAAACAGCCTGGCCAGGTCCCGGCTGCTTTTTCCTTCCTTTCCTGCTGGCACACAGAGAGCTCATCCTCCAGCTGAACGAAAAGTTACTTTTGTGGCTTGGAAAGGACTTGGTGGCAAACACCGGGAGAGGAGGAAAGATCCCTCTGGAGTCAGCCTGCCTGGGAAAGGGCTCACGGCTGTGAGCTCCACACCCAGAAAGCTCCGGAGTCCCACTGAGAGCCAGGTAGGAGCAGGCACTGCAGGGCTGGGAGCGGGGACATCCTCTGCCTGGTCCTTGGGTGGTGCTCGTGCTGTAGGAAATGCAGGTTGGCAGTGCAGCAGTCATGCTCGTTCTTTGCTTCCTCACTTCTGCTCTTTTGGGTTGTTTTTTTTCACTCTTTTTTTAAGCTTGATTCTTAGCACAGTATCTTGTTTGCTTGTAACAATTGCATCCTGTACCTGTGTGTTGGCAGTACATGGGATGCTCTGTGAACTGCATGCAATGTCACCTGGTGGTTATCATGCATATATCTCTATATGGTGTTACCCCCATTCTCCCTGCTTCCTGCAGTGCCTGAATTGAAGGCATCAGGTTGTGCTGTTGCCATGAAGTTATGAAGTTGTTCTTTGCTGACCTGATGCATCCTGGCTGATGGATTCTGTCCAACACAATAAAGTGAGCAATTAGGACTGAGTTGGGGATTTCAGCAGCCGCTTGTTAGGAGCAGTTTATAGCTGCTGTTCCCCTACAGATGTATTTCTGTGCTGAATTCTTGAATGCCTTCTGACACATGCCAGCTGCACTCATAATGCTCGTGTTTACAGTCAGGTTCTGAAGGACAGAAAGCTGGTATGGAGAAGGTTTGTTTTAATATCACAGGAAGTCAAAAGAGTCATTAAGGTTTGAAAAGACCACTAAGATCATCGAGTCATCAGCCCATCCCCTCCATACCCACTCACCACATCCCTCAGCGCCACATCTCCATGGTTCTTGAACACATTCAGAGACACTGACACCACCACCCTGGGCAGCGCATTCCTGTTTTCCTGCACTCAAACCATGTTGGCCATTCTACCTTCAGAAAAGACCCAGCTAGTGGTTGTCATGTCACGTGTACTAGACCAAATCAACCCATTCCAGTGTCTTCATGCCCACAGCTACCCAATTCACCTAGCCTATGAAGCACCAGGACCTACCTCTTTTAGCAAGGTGTGTCAGTGCTTAATGTCCTGCTTCTGGCTGCAGGTTGGAATCTTGTGTGGTTTGGGAATGCCCTTAGATTCCCACTGCCTGGAGAAGCCTTTGATTGCTTATATGAAGGATTCCACGTGTTCTATGATTTCTCCTGTGCCACGATTGCTCCTCGTGCTCCCAGCCCGAAAGCTGCTGGCATTGATGCCACTCTGACAGTTCTGGTTGGGAGTTCCAGGGCAGGGAGTCAGCACTGCTGTGGAGAAGTGGAATCCTGTCTATGTTGTCTTCAGTGGGAATTTTGGCATAGATAACAACGGGCAGAACTTCCATCCAGAAGCAGTCCTCTCTTCTCCTTGGTAATCCCAGAGTGCTCTAGGGAAGCTTTTGCTTTTTGATTGCCTCTCAGCCTGTTGCTGTTTGTGTGGTGGTGTCAGTCTCTTTGAATGTCACTCTGTGCCTTGCACAGGCATGGTGTTTTTGAGCAAATAGGAGTGAAAACGTTGACACACATTGACTGTCCCTCTGCCCGTGACCCAGGTTGCAGTCAGAACCCAGCAAGACCCAGCTGATAGGACTGTGCAGGGAGAGCAGTGATGGTTGCAGTTGGGGCATTCTCACTTCTGCATCTGCAAATTATCAGCTTGGTGATGGGCATTCAATGTGTGCAGCAGTGGTGTATTCATTAATTCAACCCTACTTAGCCCATGCACATGGAGCTTTTTCTGTGCAGGTGGAGAGCTATTCTGAGACACTTGGTATACCCTGCATCCAGATCAATGTTTTGTATTAAACGACAGTGACAAATGAGAGGTGTTTGATACTTCTTTCACATGTGGAAGATGTGTGGTGCAGCATATCAGAATTTGTGTTTAATCAGTGCTGGCTGAAAGCTGGTCCAGGTTGGGTCTGTGTAGTAGAAATGGTCTTTTCAGTAGGAACAGAATGACCAAATCAAACAGAATTTTCAGTTTATTATTTTCAGTGGCATACAAGAAGATTTGCTGATGTACAACAAAGATATTGATTGGGATGGGGGTATTTGGGTCTATATTTATTTATTTTTCAAACAAAATAGTTTACTGTGGGAACACTTTGGTGTCCGTAGTTCCAGTGCAGATGATTCTGGGGGGCTTTGCAGTCTTCAACCATGCATTCATCCCAGACTTACAGGCATTTTGTTCATGTAGAATGACAAAATAAAATACAAACAAACATGACAGCAAGTAGCTTGTGTTCCATATGCATCTTTGTCCTTAGTGAAAGAGACTTATGTAAAGAGGATATATTGAACAGTTATAAAGTACAGCTCGTTAGTGTCTCTCAGCTTGTTTCTTTGAGAATTTACAGATCTTAACTAAAACACTCTCAATTCTCATTTCATTTAGATGAGCATGTTTAGAATCATCGAATCATTAAGGTTGGAAAAGACCACTAAGATCACAATGCCCACTCATCAGTCCATCCCCACCATGCCCACTCATCATGTCCGTCAGTGCCACATCACCAGGGAAGGTGACTGCAGCCCTGGGCAGCCTGTGCCAATGCCTCAGCACTTTTTCTGAGAAGGAATTTTTCCTCATATCCTCCCCTGATGCAACTTGAGGCCATTCCCTCTCATCCGATTGCTGTTACCTGGGAGAAGAGGCTGAGCCCCACCTTGCTGCAACCTTTCAGATAGTTGCATTGATACTGTAATAGGCATCAAATCAGACCCAAGAGTGCTGAAATGTGGATGAGCTGTTAGGTTTGGGCACAGTTGGGACTGTCAGGATGCAAAAGAGGACAGTGCTGTGAAAAGGGAAGAGAAGAGCTCTGCTGGGCTGCTTTGTGATTTTTTTAAAGTGCAGATCAAAAACTTGAACATAACCATTAATATCCTCTCCTCTTCATGTTGTCTAAGCTGTAAGGACTGTATTCTGTGCAGCGCTCGATCTGCAGGGCTGAGCTGGGAGCTGGAGGCAGGGCTGGCTGGCCCTGGGCCAGCAGGTGCATTGAGCGGTGGTTTGAGAGATGTAGTGTCCTTAGCTTGACTTTTGCTTCACCGCACACTGAACTGGTCAAATAAAGAGTCACTTTGGTTGAAAAGGTGTTTGTAGCAACATTAACACTGGTCTTTCCCTGCACCAAGAGCAGACCTTGGTGTGAGTGGTGTAGCAGTTTGTGTTGGAAAATTCTCTGTTATCTTATTGAGCTGTTGTTGATTTTTCTGTCATTCTTGGTGTATGAGCCTGGTTACTACGATAATTCTACCTAAACATGTCTGTGTCTGCACTACCAGTCATCCACAGTTAATCAAAGCTCAGACCCCGCAGGCACTGACAGCAAGTTAACACAAACAGAAAACACCAGTGGCTTCGCCTGGGAGAACACAGTATTTTATTTCTTTCCTCCAGATGCCGCCTATATTAATTGTTTGGCTGTCAGTCCATGAGCATGACTCCCTTTGATATCACGGAGTGTTGCCTTGGTTATTGTGTGCTCCTTTGGAGACCACAGCAGCATCCCTTGACTGGATAGCTGCCTGCAGAGGAGTGACATCATGTGGCCTATCTCATAGAGTCATAGAATCATTGAGGTTGGAAAAGACCTCTAAGAGCATCAAGTCCAACTATCCACCTACCACCAATGTTGCCCACTAAACCATATCCCTAAGTAAGTCATGCCCCCATCTCCTGTGGGCCGAAGTCCTCCTCCCTCCCTTCCTGGGCATCAGAGGGAGTTTCCCTCTTAGTGAAAGTGCATCTTTGAGATTATTTGTTTATTTATTTAATGGGTTTAGTGTCTTATCTGGATATACATCTGGCTTTCCAGGCTTGTTGGATTTCAACAGATGGAGCTGGATCACTTCTGTCTCCAGAGGAGCCAGTGATGGGGTTAAATGCTGATGATGAGAATTGGTTTTTGGACATTCTGGATGCTTCTTAAGATCCAGCCTTGCAGCATTTCCACCTTTTAAGCCTGTGGAGCTTCTGAGCAGGGGAAAATAGTTTCAGTGACTTCCTGTAGAGCTGGTGAGAAATGGTCTGTCACCAGCCTCGGAAGTGCACAACACGACTTGTCTCTGCTTGTACTGTACATATGGGCTGTAAATAACATTTCTCTTGTGTCTCTGCAGACTTCAAAGCTTATTCCAGCTGTTGGAGGAAGCCTAGTGAGAGAAGGTAGCTGCAAGTTTAATTGTGGCTCCAGGACTTGAACTAAATCAAAATCCAAGCAGTCTGATAAAAATTGCAACCACTTGAGTGTTGTTGAAGGTTAAAAGTGAGCCCTCTTCAGAACAACTATTAATGTTTCCCCTTTTAAAATAAAGGAGATTATTAATATTCCTAAATAACATTGATCATACATCACTCTTCTGCCTTCAAACCATCTGAGCACTTCACATGATAATGCAGTTTAAATTTAGTGACAAGTGCATATAATGACGGTATAAATGTCAGTTTTGCTATCAGACACGTTATGTTCTTTTCAGTATTAGAAGTGATTATGTCCCATGTTGCTTAAACAAATCGTGGCATCCAGGAGTCTTAAGAGGATGCCCCTATGTTCTGCCACAGGCTGAAGTCATTTGTTGACTTTGTTCTGAAATAATTGGTTAATAATTTTGACATTTGCATGTCTGGGGTGTTGTTGTGTTTATATTTTTAGAAATATGGTGTTTAAAATTCTGCTTGTATCCTCCAAGCGGCATTAAGTAGCAGCAGCTCGTGCAGTGGTCAGATGAGTTAAGTGACTGCTTACATGGATGCATCACTGTGGTGCGATCAAATGCAGTGTGGAGTTGCCAGCTTGCGTTTCATTGGGATGACCTATCTTTATGGATTTTCACTGCAATGCAATGCATATGATGAATATGCTGGCAGTCAATAAATCCAGAGCTGAGAATTTACGTGAGCTTGTTTTTTTTCCCTGAGGTTTGGTATGATATTTTCTTAGCCAAAATTCAAGCACTGCTTTTCACAGTTAGCATCTTCTAGGGTACCTAATTGCTGGTTTCTTTTGGAAAAGTCCAGCCTTTTCCTTTGTTCCTTGGATAAAGCGATACTTTCTGTTCTTGCTTTGGCCTTAGTGGTGGGTGTTCATAGTATTGTAGTGCTGTGGTCTGATAAAGTGTAGTGTGTGGTAGATAAAGTGTGTGTGGCACCCAGAAGGAAATGTTCCTCTGGCAAAGAAGCCAGGACAGAACAACAAGATGGGAAAGAACAACAATAATTATTACTATTATTGTCTTAAGCTGGAGGTTTTCAGGGCCTGGATGCAAATGGAGTGAAAAAGCAGCTGCTACTTCACAGTGTCCAAGAGGCTTAATCATGGAATCATAGAATCATAGGATGGCCTGGGTTGAGAAGGACCACAATGATCATCTATTTGCAACCCGCTTGCTATGTGCAGGGTCACTAGACCAGGCTTCCCATAGCCATATCCAGGCTGACTTCAGTGTGACTGACATAAAGTGGAGATGAGGGGCAGCTACAAAGGCATCAAGGATCCTGGAGGCTGGTTTCGGATCAAGGATCCTGGATTTTGGCAAGGTTTAGCTGTTGCTCTGTACACAGAGAGAGGGATTTCTAGCATTTTAGTTTCTGCTCTCATTTGCAATCTGTGTAGGGTCCTGCTGTCCTTTTCAGATGGACGTGACTTTGGGATTCTTTTGGTGTTTTTGGACACGAGTGTCATGTGAATTTTCATGGAGCAGGCCGGTTCTAAAATCTTGCTCTTGACCTGTGATGTGGAGACAAAACTCTCTCCAAATGATGTGTGAGCTTTGGATCACCTCTGGTGCTTGGGACAGTGCTGCCTCACGGATGTCTGCTGGCCCACATCCACGTCTGGCTGGGAGGTTGTTACCTCACATGAGTGGTGCAGGGAATATTTAAAGATGCCCACAAGGCTCCTTTGGTGTGGTTTATTGTGTTACTAAGAAGCATTATGATACAGATTGTTAGGAGTACGAGCAAATACCCTGCATGCTTTTGCAGCCATATTGTGAGATTGTGGATGTATGCTGCAGAAGGGCCTTGGGGTTGGCTCTCTCCAATGTGTGCTTTTGACTGCGATTTGTCTTTGAGCCAATTTACAGCAGGAAAGGTCTGCAGTCTATCTTAAGACACCAGGATGTGCAGTTTTGTCAGTTTTTCCCTTTCTTGTCTTATTGCTCAGATATTCTCACAGTCTTCATCTATAGACATCTTCTCCTATGTTGTTCCCCTCAGTTTGGAGCTGTCTGGTGACAGCTGAAATGATTCTTGAGCATCACCAAGTGTCGGTTGTCCCACTGTTGACTTTTTCAAGTGTGATGTGAGTGTGGGAAGACAAAGGAGAAAGTGGAAGGGAGGAGAGAGGATTTCAAGTTGAATAAGGACTACATAGATGGTACTTCCTTGTCTGAGCACGGGTTAAAAGCTTTGAGGTGGAAAGGCTGGGCAGATGGGTAGTGGGAGGATGCTGGTTCCTGGTGGTAATGACTGAGGAAAGGAACCTGGAATTTTTGGGATGTTAGACTATGCTAGGTATGGAATCATAGAATGTTTTGTTTGGAAGGGACCCTTAAAGACCATCTAGTCCAACCCCCCCTGCAATGAACAGGGACACCTACAGCTCCATCAGGTGCTCAGAGCCCTGTTCTGTCTGACCCTGAGCGTCTCCAAGGATGGGCCATCCACCACTTCTATGGGCAGCCTGTGCCAGTGCCTCACCAGGTACCTGCATGGTGAATGGTGAGAGAGGGAAAGATGCAGAAAGAGTTTTGCCCCTGTAAGTCTTCAAAGATACATACATTTATTTTAAGCTCTCTTAAATACTTGACATCTTTAGCATGGCTAAAATGACATAGTAAATGGTTTTATTTGGTGTGCTTAGGGGGGAAATCCTTAGTGTGCTTTCATACTCAGCCTTTCATCAACTGACTGTATATGCAAGCAGAAACTGCACAGAGATTCTGGGAAGCAGTGATGTGCAGAGGACCTTGCTGAGAGCAAACCAGATTTTAATTTCTCACTTTTATAAAAGTGTCAGTAACTTTGTGCATGTCTCTTCCTTTGTGTTACTGTTTTATTGTTTTCTCTGCAGAAATGAAGAGGGTAATAATAACAATAAAAGGAATTTTACTGCCTATTCCCAGTAGCTTTGAATAAGTATTATTGTGATAGGCAGACAGAGGCCAAAGGAGCATGTTTATTGCAGAAATCACATCACTTCTCACAGTAACTGTTAAGATATATCCTTTTGGCTTCATAATTTCTCTGTTGTGTAAGTATTTTTTAGCCAAAGTGTTTACGGAGTGAATGTGGCGTTCCTTCACCCTGCAGATGTAACAGTTCTATTTCAGTCAGCTCGCAGTGTGCGCCCTGCAGGGCTGCCCAGTGTGCACGCCTGGGTCACACCTGCATGGAGATGGTCACTGGCAGGAGAGGGGGAATCTGCAGAGGGATCACCTCTAGTGTGTGTTACTCACTTTTCATTTCTGCTGCTTTTCATCTCCTGTACGCTCTTTTCTCCCAGTGCCCAGCTACAGTGAGGCATTCCCCGTCTACGTGGGGGTGTAGAAAAGCCTTTTACAGCAGAAGTCGTTTGTCATCTGACTTGCATTGCTTGGAGTCTCAGGAGCATTACTCATTTGAGTAGCTCTGCTGTGTATGTCAAACCTGCATCTTGAGGGTTGCTCTGACACTGCCATCAGGACAAAAATTGTCATCTATCAGGCAGAGGTCAGCCCTCCACTGAATGAGGAGCTTGTGAACCTGAATATATTTTTTGGTTGCTGGTCCCCTGGGGCAGCTGGGGGGCTCACCATGTGCAGAAGACAGGACATGTATGGCTCCTGCCACGGCCATGGAGCATGCTATACTCACAACCACTCTTGGAAATGCCTTTCAGGGGCTCTATAGACATGCACTAGCTTTACTAGGAATCATTGAACAGAAATTATGTAGATCATTACTCTGTGTGGAGTGTGAGTTCATTTACAGTGTGTGTGTGCTGAGGATTGTGGCTGTTCTAGTGGCGTATCCTTGCTGAGTTCAAATAATGCTGCTCTTACGTGATTGTGAAGTTATCCGTAACAGGGCTGGCCACCTTCGGGGTGCATTTGGTGCGTGGGCTGTTTTTATTGTACTGACACGTGTTGCTGGAGGTTAGCACAAGTCCCGGTTTGTACTGTCCTCTCCGCTAAGTCGTTCTTGGCACTCGTGGAGTCGTTTTCAATCCACCACAGTGAAGTTGAGATTAGAATTCTTTGGATTTTGGACAAAAGGAATAGTGGTTTCTTCTTGTGAGTGCACATTTCTCTGCCAGTGGAGACTGGATGACTTAATCTCTGCATATATCAACGCACTGATCAAGTTTCACAGCAAAGTATCCAGGGGTAACTATAACAAATATGTAAAAATGTAAGCCTGGGCTGTAATTTAAGGCCTCTGTTGTAATACACTTCTGACTGTAACAGGAGTGGTAGCTGATTTCTGGATTTTAGAGTAGTTTTATCTGCAGTAATATTCATCTGTAGGTCTGTCAAAACAGCCTTCTAGAACCAGAGCTGCCCATGGCATGGCATTTGATCAAATATGTGATATTAAAATCAGGTTCATGGTTTCACATCCGAAGAAAAAATGAAGTCTTTGAGAGCATCTTCCTTTCAGATGTCTGTCATAGGGCTGAAATTCTGTGAAAATGGCCAAGATGGGCTCGCTTTGGGTGCATTTCTTAAGAGAGATTTGGCTAGTTGGTTCTTATCTTTCCATCCTTCTCATTGGGTGCTGCTGTGAGCATTAAGACTCTCTCTAATGAGTTCTCAGAAAAGATTTCATGTGACGTGGTATTCGGCATGTGGATGGTTCAGAAGACACCTTCTTTAGAAGGAGGATGTTTATGGAACAGTCTGATAGGAATGACTGATAATGTGTTGAAGTGCTGCTAACCTGCCCTGAGCTGCGGCTGTCTGTATGGGCTCACAGCTCACAGCCTTCAGGAGGCTCCACTGCGCTCATGTGGGGGGGATTCAGCTTCGGTTCACAAACACTTCTTTTTTTCACTTGTAAATCTCAAAATGCTTCACAAGGAAGAACAATATCTTCATACAGTCCCACTTCAGTAAATGTAAAGAATTGATGTACCACTTCTTCATATAACATGCTTTCTAACATGCTCATTGGTTTTGCATAGGGCTTAGAGATGGGTGATGGATATTTTTGACTCCCTTTTTTTCTGCTGCCACCATTTTATTCTGCTAACCCAGCTCTGCTGGAATTGAGAATTAGCTGCCATTTCTGTGATTTCAGCCCTTTGTGTTTCTTCTTCCTCTTGTCTTTTTTATGTATTTCATAGAATCAGAGAATCATTTGAGTTGGAAGGGACCACTAAGGGTCATCCCATCCAACTCCCCTGTAGGGGACAGGGACACCTACTTCTTGTCAGGTGCTCAGAGCTCCATCCAGCCTGACCTTGAGTGTCTCCAGGGACAGGGCATCCGCTTAGGCAGCCTGTTCCAGTGCTATTTGTTCAGCTCTGTCTTGGACTTTTCATTGTGCAGAGTGTGTATGTATGTGTGTAGCAGGGAATACACAAGGGAAAAAAGGAATGTGTAAGAAGAAGAAATCTCAGTTTATTGCCTTGTAGCTCCTGAGTCCCTACATGGGGCATGCCTTAGCTCTGTCCTCAGCTGTGCTTCGTGCAATCAGCTCCATCATGGTAGCCAAATGAAGATCATGATGGTTAGTAAAGTGCATGTGCTGATTTAACTCAAGATTTCCCTCCCATTCTTTGTACAGAGAAAATAGAAACTTGGTCTAGACTTTAAGGTAGTCTGGAGCCCTCAGTGAACTTCAGGCCTGATCCGTAGACTACAGTTCACGGGTGGTCAGCAGCTGCTAATGCACCTTGCTGAAGGTATCTGCTATTGGGAGCATGGGGCTGTTGTTTTTTGGGAAGGTAGTTTTAGGACCAAAAATCTTGACAGGGCTAAACACGTTTAACTTCCAGGTGGTCTGTATTTGGAAAGCAATGGCTAGAAAGGAAGAATTAGTGGAAGTTAAAAGAGAAGTCCATTAATGTCTGCCTTTGTAATAGTAAGTAGGTCAGTGAGCTGAGAGAGACCACAGACAGACTTGTAGTTCTCACCCAGTGAGGCTGCAAAGAAGATGCTGAAGCAGAGACAGTGATTCAATCAGGAACTGCTCATGTGGGTACATAATCAAAACTGCAGAAAGCATCTTACACTCTGATTTTGAGCTGGTGTCAGTTCTGCATTCCCACGCAGAGCTTGCCAACCTTCTTGTCTTTGGGTTTCATGGATGGAGGGGCTAGAGCAGATGAATTGAGGCCGTACACGATTGCTCTGTGTAGTGCATGTGATTGCTGACCTTGGCACAAGACAGCATCTCTGTGTGTGTCCTGTGTAGAGCCAGGGTGCTGCTGTGTTTGTGGTGGGAGCTGTGGTCCCAGGGCATGCACTGGGGTGCCCCACTCTCAGAAAGCCATTTGTGTGCTGGGTGAGTAAAGCACCCATTGCCTTTCTCCTGTGAACACAAGGGTTGGAGTCCAATTATTTTGCACGTAATGAGGAGGCCGCTGAAAGAGGCTGGAGTTTGGCAGGGCAGAATGGGAGCGTTCTCATGCTTCTGTTTTGCACGGGAAACATCATTATTTGGTTACGTGGTTATGAGGGAAGTTCTGGCTCATGAGGTTTTAAGGACTCGAAAGGAGTCAGTGGTCATCATGGGATGTCTGGGGATCATGCAGGGTATCGTCAGAAAGATTACTGGGGGAGTAACTGCATAGCCAAGCTTTTCTGGGAACATCCTGGGATAATGGAAGAGGAAAACAGTGCATGGTTCTGAATATGGACATGTCAATACGAAAAAATAATCAAATCTATTAGTGTTAACAGTCCTTTTACAGGAAGAAATTTTTTTAACTTATCTTTATGCAGACTGCTGTTAAGTGAGGGATTAAAATAGTAATATTTCAACCCAGGGAAGTACCATGAAACTGGGCTGCTATTGCAAGGGGACGGGATGCTGCAGGAAGCACAGCCCAGGATGAGATACGTGTTGGCTGCAAAGCTGCAGCATCCTGGAGAGTCTGAGCAGCACTGCTTGAGAAAACCTGAGCCAGCTGTTGTTCTGAAAGTGCTGTGGAAGCACTAAGGTTTTACTTATTTTTGTTTGGTTGCTTTGGTGAAAATCCTAAACAGAACCGTGTAAAAAATGGAGAGTGCAATTCTTCCACTTTCCAATTCTTTTGGACATTTTTTCCCATTCTTTACGACACAAAATGGAGAAGGAATAACAAGGAGAGAGTGGTCTGCTCATCAAATCCTGCAGCTGTTCATACAGCTTAAAAAAACTTCGGTAAACTTGAATGGGATATTTAATAAGGATTGTATTCATGCACTGAATTAACAAGCATCCTCTTGAGTTTATTTATTTATAAATATAATTAAAGCCTGGGGAGACAGCAAGCTATGTACCTGCTCAGTTTCTACATTTAGGAAGATCTAGGTTGAAAGAAGATGAAGTTATGAAAATGAAGTGCTGCATGGCATTGATTTCTTTAGGTGCTAACAAAGCGGAAAGTGAATGAGGATGACAACAAAGTAATGTCTCTGTGGGCTCAGATGCCAAATTACAAGAACTCAAAATAAATTAACTGAGACACCTGTTATTTCCTGGGCTAACTAAGTTAAGCAAACAATTTCTAGAGTCTTCTAGAGGAATGTAAAAATAGTGGTGCAGAAATAAGGGGGCATAGTAAAATATTTTCTTACTGCATTGCAGGATTATATTTTGAGATAGTTTGAGATCAGAAATCATTAATCATTCATTAATTACAGTTGTACGGTGGAATCAGCTGCACTACAAGGAAGACATTGAGGTGCTGGAACGTGTCCAGAGAAGGGCGATGAAGCTGTGAAGGATTTGGAGCACAGGTCTTACGGGGAGCGGCTGAGGGAACTGGGATTTTCAGTCTCTAGAAGAGAAGGCTCAGGGGACCTTACTGCTCTCTACAGTGCTCTCAGAGAAAGCTGTGGCGAGGTGGGGGTTGGCCTCTTCTCCCAGGTAACAGCGACAGGACAAGAGGGAATGGCCTTAAGTTGTACCAGGGGAGGCTCAGGTTGGATGCTAGGAAAGATTTCTTCTCCAAAAGAGTGAGCAGATGCTTGCTCAGGCAGCCCAGAGAGGTGGTGGAGTCACCTACCGTCCACAGAGGTGTTTGAGGAATATGCAGATGTGGCACGGAGGGCCATGGTGAGTGGGCAAGGTGGGATGGGCTGATGGTTGGACTAGGTGATCTTAGTGGTCTTTTCCAACGTTAATGACTCTGTGATTCTGTGTAGGGATAATCAAAGTTAGGCCAGCACATGACTAGGACTAAAAGACAAGTTCAGCGTTCTTTAAGTTACTAAGTGAAGCCATAGGAGTGGTAGGATAAATTAATACAAGTTGTAAATTATAGTAATGAGTAGAGGAGTAGATGTGGCTCATTTGCCTCTGGGTTCTAATTTCTGCACAACTGATTCTCAAAATAAACTTGATGTTTTTAAGTCTCTCATTTTTGTGTCTCACTGGCTTGGTTGGTTGAAATGAATTCACAGTAAGAAGGAAGTGCCTCTTCCTTTTTCTTTTTCCTCCATCTTTTCATCAATGCTATGTTTTCAGCCTGGGTGGGGCATTCAGCCATCACTGCTCTCACAAGGCATTAGCTTTTTCAGGCTGGATACTCCTGTGTTTCTTTTTTTTTTTAATTATTCTTTTATTTTTACTGTTGTAAGCATGGAAATGTGTTTGTGCAAAAGCAAAGGCTTTAGGCAGTAGTGCACAAACACACATTCCTGGTTTTGTCTTTTGTGGCTTCAACAAGTCAACGTGCAGAGTGAACTCTGAAATACAGTTTGGTTGTTTTTCTATCCTATTTTCTGTGCAGTAGAAATGTATGTCATAAGTTGTGGTCTTACTTACTCATTTTTGGAGTAAGCTTTCCAAATTTTTATTTTATTATCTTTTTTTTTTAAGAGATTGACAGTTTTTCTCTGTGCTTTCCTTATATTTATAAAAGCCATGAAAAAAACCCATCACATCACATGTGCCATTTAAAAATATTGGATCTTCTGATTTGGTGTCCTCATTCTGACAGTGCAGCAGGTAAATACTGCCTTGGTCTAAGTTTGGAGGAGAGGGAGGTGACTTTTGGAACCCTTTTTTCCTGTTTCTGAGTCAGACTTGGATTAATACAATTTTTTAATATTTCTGTCTAGAAATAGAAATACGGAGAGATAATACACCTATGCTAAAGTAATATCCGTATGTGAGGAGATGAGTAAGAAAAATATGTATCCTGCAGAAATGGAATATATATTAGTTTACTTTTCTTCCTGCATCTCCAGTTTTAAGATGCTATTGTTGCATATTTCTAAGTAATCTCATGTTTTTAAGGTGTCCTTTCCATTACAGGCAGGCAGACTTGCTCCACATTCAGGTTGCAAAGTCTTGACACACAGGATATTTTCCTTCTCATTAAAATGTATTTATTTATTTTGTGGCGAGAATAGCTTGCTTAAGATGCTTCTTTTGATCTCTGGTAATGTCACAGACTCAGTAAGACTGCTAGCATAAAGTGGTGTTTATCTCATTTCAGTTTTGCATCTACCGTTAATTGGACCTGAATAATATAGCCTCATTGCAAAATCTGCCTTAGTTTGCTAGGTCTCAGTATGATGTCCAGTATGATGCAGATATTGTTAGTGCTTGGAAATTGCTGCTTGTCTGTAATTGGAAGGCTGTTTTGTGGTTCTCTTTGCAGTTATTGGGTTTTAAGCTTTTTAAGAAGCTGAGGAAAGGGGGAAGGCATAGAGAAAGATGCTAAGTTTCTTTTGCAAAATGTAATTTTTTTTTTCAGACTCGAATTTGTAATATCACTTATGTTTCTAGGGAAACAACTTAATGTAATGCAGATCAGCAGCTGAAATACTTTTCCTAGCAGCTGCAGAGTGAAGTTAGCAAGACCTGCGGTCTGTTCTGCAGCTGATGCTGGGAGCTTTGTGGCTGGGAACTGGCATGTGTCTCCCTGCTCCCCTTCGTAGCAGTGCAGAGTGATGCAGGGTTGTCCTCCAGACAGGCTGTAATACAGGATGCTGCAGGTTGTGGGGAGCACAGACTGATTTCCTGTATTACCATCTCAGGGAAAAGCTCAGAAAGGGGGGGGGAGGAAGTGAGAAAGTGAGCTTTCTCCAGCAACTTGGATTGGAGAGGAATGTGAAACTTCACAGTTTTCTCCCATCTCGCTCTTGAAAGTTAACACAAGAAATAGATAGGCCTTGGAGACAGTTTTCTGACAGAAATCCCAGAACCTTCATTCCCAGAAGCTGAGATGGTGACAAGAAGCTGGGTGCTCAGCCGGGAGTTACCCGAGAATTTTGTTGAAGGAATCGAATCCTCCAGCAAGCAGGTGTCGGGTAAATGTTTTGATTCTTTGCTGTGCATATTTGCATATTTTAAGCTTTCTGATACTTGTGACTCATTTTAGTTTGCTCAAGTCTGAAAAAGAGCAAACAAGCAAGCCCTTTAATTTTTATGGGAACCTTGAGTTCAAGACCTTCATGCCCTGAGCTGAGCTCCTCGATCATGGAATCACAAAATGGCTTGAGTTGGAAGGGATCTCAGAGTTGCCCAATCCCAACCCTCTGCCATGGACAGGCCTGCCCCCCACCAGCTCAGGCAGCCCAGGGCCCATCCAACCTGGCCTTGAGCACCTCCACTGATGGGGCACCACAGCTCTCTGGGCATCCTGTGCAGGGCCTCACCAATGCAAAGGTCCAACTTGTCCTCCCCACATCGTGGGGCTGCTGTAACTGTGGGGTCTCACTGGGGTCTCACTTGGCATCCTGTGGATAGTTGTGGAGATGTCACACCTAAAATGTTGCAAACAAACTTGATCCACTTCTCTGTGATGGTCCCCAACCCATCAGTCCCTTTTGTACAAGCTTGTTCAAGGGGTCCTTTGCTCTCCCTGCCTTGACTTGTAATCCTGATTTTTGGTCCCAGTGAAGAGCTTTGTGCATGTGGCATTTGGGGCTGGAGCAGCAGTTAATATTGGCCCTCGCAGAAAATCCTGCAAGTGTTGTGAAGGTTGAGATGCTATTTGTAGTGATACTTTGTACAGGGTTTTTTTGTTTGTTTGTTTGTTTCTCATTTCTTTTCTTTTCTTTATGCAAATCTTCCTGGGTTGTGAGGAGGGGTAGGGGAGGAATACATGCTGAGAGAGAGAGTAGCACTTATGCCTTGAAGCATTTTTATTTTCATGATAAAAAGCCTTTGCTGTAAATTTAAGTTTTGTCACTTCTTGTTTGCTGGGATCATGAAGGATGGTAATATGCTCTCTAACCTTCTTTGGTGTATTTTTGTCTGCTGTGTTAATAGATTCCTTAGTACTCGAGGAAATGCAAGTCTCAACTTACTAGTTGCTAATCTGAATGTGGAAGTGGTATTTTTTTTTTCCTAAGAACTGTAATTCAAGGTTATGCATGTGCAAAAATAGCTGTAGGCTACAACAAATATTTTCTTCAGCAGGTCTAACTCATTTTATTGACATATTGTTTTGTAAACTGCGGGTGACTTGCATTGTTCTCAACCAAAATAACTTTCATCAATCAACATAAGAGAGTAATTAATTTACATATTTTCATTGTGGAAATGTTCCAGGCTTTTTTTTTTTTGAATGCACAGCGCTAGACTCAAGAGAGGAAAAGTGCAATAACGTTTTGGGTTCATAATTTGTTTTTAAGTTATTCTTCACTTCTGTTTATGCAGGAGAAAGCTTGGTGCCCTTCTTAAATTGGAGCTTGGCATAGTACTGAATGAAAATAAGGCAAGACTTAGGAGTGCTGTTGTGTTTTGTGCCCATGTTGTTCATCAATATGGCCTTAATGAGATGAGGAGAGGCTGGCTGTTGTGTGCAGTGGCAGAACGTATTGCAGAATGCTGGTCAGGAATGCATGCAAGGGTTTTAACTGTTGCTTTTCTGCATGAGAATCTAAGGGCAGCAGAGAAGACCATGGCAGATAGGGACGGGATGAATTTTGTCTTTGCCAAAGACAAAGGAATACCTGCGTGGCGTATTGTCTTTACATGCTAAGCGCTTGTTCCTTTTTGTGTGAGGCACACTAAAGTCCCAGATCCACGTGAACTTTGTTAGTTCGTGTCTGATGTGTAATTAAAACGCACAGTTCTGGAACTGCTGAGATACAGAGAGCAGCTGGGTTATCACCGCGCTTGGATTGACAGGAGATGGGTTTTGGAGGAACGTGAACTCTGAAAGTGTGCTGTGATACATTTTCCTCTCCTCCCCTTCATTGTGACCATACTCTCTGTATGACATTGCTGATAGTTCTTCTTTCAGAAATATTTCTTTATTTTGGAGCATTTTGGGAAATGGAGCAGAACAGCAGCATGCTGGGAGCCCCCATGCAAAGGGATGCCATACACAGACCATGGAGACAAATCGCTTTGCTCATGGAGCTGTTAAGAATAAAGCCTTAGATTTTTAAATCAGAGAAAATGTAATGCAAAAAGAAAGTCTTTTCTTCATTTCATGTTATGCATTGTCTGCTACAGTGCTTGGTCTGTTGCCAAAGCATTATACATTGGCACTGTGACCCTAATTCCTTGCTTTTAAGCAGGATTACCACCACCTGAGAGAATCACAGAATCACAGAAACACCAACGTTGGAAAAGACCTACAAGATCACCCAGTCCGACCATCCACCCATCACCAATAGTTCTCACTAAACCATATCCCTCAACACAAAATCCAAACGTTCCTTGAACACCTCCAGGGTTGGTGGCTCCACCACCTCCCTGGGCAGCCCATTCCAGTGCCTAATATCACTGGAATATCACTGGAGGTGAGAAACCAGGCTGGGGAGACCTCATATTGGCCTGATACCTTACAGAGACAAAAAAATAAAGGGAAAAAAATGCTTTTTGTTGTTTTCACTCTTTAAATGAGATTCCTGGTACTTTACTCGAGCAGCTGCCTATGAACAGACAGCACTCAGGCTGATGGTGGTGGTCTCCTGCCAGTGGCTTTCTGATGGCGAGTGCTGCTGATATGTTACCTGTGCTGCTTTATTACTCTCCTGCAGGTGAGGGCTGCCATGATTAAGCTATTGCAGCTGCACAGACGGGCTGGAATTGGATTTTCTGGCTTCGAGGTAGAGTCCTGAGATGTGAGCTCAGGCTGTAGCTGTATGCACAGCATTGCTGTTGGTACTGACTAAGCTTCTCCATAATTGGTGCTGTGATGCAGCACTGTTGCAAACATGCTGTGCTGCAGAGTTCATACTTCTCTAGCAGTACTAATAAGCAATCCAGAGCTTTCCTGCATTTTTCCTCAGGTAGCTTAAGGGATGGATGAAGTCTCTAATTTGCTGGCAAAGAACCAGAGAGGAGCTTGACCCAGCAATGAATAAGTCCTTGTGATTACTCATCTGGGGACTTTAAAAAGCAAAGGATGCCTAAGAGGGTTATGTAGACATATGGGCAATGTGACTATTGGGAGGAGTGGCTGGCACAACGCGAGGCTGTGCTTCCATTTGGCAATACTTAGACAGACTGGAGAGTTGGGCAGGGAGGAACCTGATGAGGTTTAACAAAAGTGAGAGTATAGTCTTGTTCTTTGGGAGACATAACTGTGCAGTACAGGCTGGGGGATGACTTGCTGGAGATGAATTCTGTGGAGAAGGACCTAGTGGTCCTAGTGGACAGCAAGCTGGCCATGAGCCAGCAGTGCGCCCTTGTGGCCAAGGAAGCTAATGGTATCCTGGGGTACATCAAAAAGAGTGTGGCCAGCAGGTTGAGGGACGTGATCCTTGTCCTCTACTCTGCCCTGGTGAGGCCGCACATGGAATACAGTGTCCAATTCTGTGCTCCCCAGTTAAAAAAAGACAGGGATCTCCTAGAAGGAGTCCAGTGGAAGACCACAAAGATGATACAGAGCTTGGAGCATCTCATGTATGAGGAAAGGCTGAGAGACCTGGGTCTGTTCAGCCTGGGGAAAAGAAGATTGAGTAAAGACTGACCTGGTAAATATTTATAAATATCTGAAAGGAGGTGGAAGGCAAAATGGATGAGGCCAGGTTCTTCTCTAGGTGGTATGTAGTGATAGGACAAGGAGTAATGGCCTAAAACTTGAACATAGGAAGTTCCGTACAAACATGCGAAAGAACTTCTTTATGACAAGGATGACAGAGCATGGGAACAGGTTGACCAGGGGGGTTATGGAGTCTCCTTCTATGGAGATATTCAAGACCTGTCTGGACACCTACCTGTGTGACCTATTGCAGAGAACCACTTTAGCAGAGGGTTGGACTTGATGATCTCTTGAGGTCCCTTCCAGCCCCTGCAATTCTGTGATTCCATGATTGGCAGTTTTGCATGGCATCCCACATGTTCTTACCTGAGCTGCCCACAGAAACGCAGTCATGCTTTCAGTTACCTGTAGAGGTTGCAATCTGCTTTGGCTGTAGCAGCCTGCACCACTCTTCTCCCACCTTTCCATGAGATCACTGTCAGAGTACTGCAGTTACCAGTGCCAGCTTCAGCTCTAGCACATTTTGTCATCCAGTTCCTTTGAATTGAGTGGTGCAGGGGCATTCCCTTTGCCCAGGTACATCCCAGTCTGGTGCATTTCTGGCCCTCTTTGTCCTGTGCTGAACTGCTGTGATCTGCAAGCAAAATAAAAGTGTGTGAGCTAATTTAGCTAATCTCTTCCTAGAAGACAACTGATGGCTGCAGTAGGTGATGCCAAATACAGAGTCCCAAACAGTACGCCCATGCTGGCACATACTCCCAAACTTGCTCTTTGTAATAACTCCATGCAGTATGAAAATTCATGAGTGTTTTGTTTTCCTTTGGGTTAAGGAATTATCTGATCAGCTGTCTGTCTTTTTGAGAGATGTAGTCTGTATTCCTCTTCCATCTCAACTCCTTTTTAAAAGCATCTGACTGGTTCCCATTGTCCTGGCAGTGTTCAGGGTTCCTTTTGGAGAGCACTCAAATGACGAAGGCCTAAAGCCAACTGGTGCCATGCTCACTGACCGTTGCAATGCTTAAATAAGCATGAAGTCTGGAATTAGGTTGCCTAAATACAGATATCTATGGCCGTGTTCAGAACTGTAAGGTAATCATTGTAGCAATATCGTTGTTGCAGAAGGACATGGATCTCTTAGAGCTTCCAGGATGCGTTTGAAATGTCAACATGACGCCATCCTTGGGCACATAAAATTCTTGTTGTGTGTTTGTTAATCAGGTGTTAGCTTGCTATGCAAGGAGGAAAATCAGTCTGTGTCTTATTGTGGTGTGGCGCTTTGCATTTTTTTTATTTCCTGACAAAACAGAAGTGTGTTTGATACTATCTGTTTATTCTAATTTAATACAGCCCTTGTTCAGGAAGTTGGAATTTTCTTTTTTGGGTGTGAAGAAAGTGCAATACAGATGAGTTGGAAGGTAGCAATGTATTAAAACAAGTTTGCTGTGATAAATCTGTTGAGGTGAGCCTATATCTAACTGTTCAGTAGAGTACTGCTGCTGCAAGACAGGAGTTTGGCATTACACAGGAGGAGTTAGGTGAACATTGACATTTTCCATTATTTTAATTTGTTTTGCTGTCATGTATTGCAAACTTATCTCTAGTTGCATGCTATCTGGTACATTTAATAACTGGATATTGTTAAAATAAATCTTAGCAAAAGGAAGCCGGGAAAATAAATGAAAGGAGATGTAGCAGTAAATGAGAGAGAAGAGGAATCCAAGCTTCTAAGTTTCCTCCCTATCTTAATCCAGCACTGTATCAGTGGGGTGGTTTAACAGCTGATGGGTAGCTCAATCCCAGCATGTCACTGTCTCATTTCACCCCCTTGAAGAGGCAGGGGGAGAAAATGGGGGGGGGAAAAAACCTCTTGAAATGAGATAGGAAGAGAGAGATCACTCACCAGTTACTGTCACGGGTGAAACAGACTCAGCATAAAGGAGATTAATGCAATTTATTCCCTATTGATAACAGACTAGAGCTCCTCTCACCCCTCTCTCCCAGCTGCAGTTGCACTGCACTGTTTCCTCCTTCAGCCTGTTCTCCCAGATGTGCACCCAGTGTTGCTCACAGCTCAGCTCTGCCCAGCAGTGGGTCCCTGTGGAAGCAGCTGCAGCTGCTCTGCTCTTAAATGGGGCAGTGCTGGGCACTGCTCACAGAGGACACCCCTCAGCCCCCACTACCGATGCCTTGTCATGTAAACCCAACACAGGCAGAGAGTTTGCATCTGGCCCTACATGAACAGATCCTTCTGAACAGGTGGAGTAGGGAAATAAAGAAATGACTTGTTTTCACTATTCATCCTGCATACCCAACATGAGAGAAGAAAAGTCTAATTATTTTTATAAGCGTGTTTTCCTGAGTTGCACCAAAGTCTTCCAGCTTACAAAACCTACACATTTCTCCCTTCAACAGGAATGTACGTTCTTCTAAATGCTGTGTTAAAAAACAGTTCCAAGCAAGATTATGTTTCTTTTTTAAGATCGAGACTTTCTTTTTTTTTTTTTCCACATTTGGCAATTATCTTTACAGACAAAAGATACTGTAGTTTTTTAGATCAGTTTTATTGGACAGCTTGTGTGCATATCTGAGTCCTGACGTGTACTGGCGTGCCGTCAGAAACGGCTGAACTTACAACATGCTGTGATGTGTGTGCAGTGAGGCTGAATGCCTCTGTTCAAGTGAAGGTGAGCAGCATCCGCTGCTCTGAATCCCTCCTTGCCTCACCTCAGAGATGATAAAAGTATGTGCTCAGAGAAGAGGCAGGGACACATCTGCCCAACATCTTCCCCACAGCACACACAGCCAACTGCTGGTGGGCTGGTGTTTGGGGTTCCCTCTGCAGAGCACGTGTGCCTTCAGAGTCTGAAATACTCCAGTGTAAGCCACCAGCCAACTGAACTGTGGTGATTAAATGTTTCTAAAAATTACCACCTTAGCCTCCTGGTTTTATTCACAGAACCCAGGGTGGTGAGGCACTGGCACCGGTTGCTCAGAAGTGGTGGATGCCCCATCCCTGGAGATACTCCAGGTCAGGCTCGAAGGGGCTCTGAGCACCTGATGGAGCTGTAGGTGTCCCTGTTCACTGTAGGGGATTTGGACTCTATGGCCTTTAAAGATCCCTTCCAACATTAATGATTCTATGATTCTGTGATTCTGTCCTAGTTGAAGCTGCTTGTTCCCCAGTCTGTCTATAAAATCTAGGGTTGCCTAGTGCCAGCTGCTGAATCCAGCACCTGGCTCCTGTTAAGTTTCATGTTCGTGATAATTACCCAGCCCTCTAATTTGCCAAGTTCTCTCTGCAAGTCCTCTCCTCACCCTCTAGGGAGTCAGCATCTCCTCCTAATTTGATGTTACCCATAAACTCACCTAGCATTTGAGTCGTGTATTGAGACCATTTACAAAAACAATGAAGAGGGCTGATTCCAAAATGCGGAACTTTGCTGGGTTGATACAGTTTCATTTATTGTAACCCTTGGAGCCTGATTCTTCAGACAATTACTCACCTATTATGTTGTGCATTTGCCTAGCTGTGTGCTAAGTGCACATCAAAACGCCTAGATTGTGTGTATCTTTGAGCCTTTCGCAGCACTGGAGAAAGGTAGGACATTCTTTTATAGGGAAGAGGGAACTCTGGCCAACCTAGGGCAATTTCTAAAACAGGAAAAATGAGAGGGGTGTATGCGTGGTAGTACACCTTCGTGATCCTTTTGGGATCGCTGCTATCCCAGAGTTACAAGCATATGAAGGTTTCTGTTACATATCGGATGTTTAGTATTAATCACTATTACCTTCACATATAAGTTAAGAAGGCTTAAGTCAGGGGCCGCTAAGTGTTATACTTAGCAGATCTGGTCCTTAGAGGAGGATAGGAGTTTTCTTTCCCATTCTTGTTGCAAAAGGTAATATCCTTCAGGGTCGTTGAGGGTTTAATTATGCCCTTGCAGCATTGTAATGTGCCTGGAGGGATTTTGCTGAAACTTAACAACAAAAGCAGGAGACAAGATGGAGAATGTGAATTGCGTTTGTTTTGTATGAAGTGTGGGAAGTGGGGAGCCAAATTTTTGCTTGGTTATGACATGTGCTACTGTGTACGTGCAATAATAAAATTATTATTTTTCTTCTCTATATGAATGACAGGGAAATTCTGTTCCGAAGACCTTGTTACTGGCCTACGTGTGTACCTAAACTAATTGCACAAGCTCGATATAATGCTGGCACTTGACAGGGTTGTATTCTGAGTGCCTGGGGAAAGGCTCTGGGTGTTGTGTGCTGCCTTGTCATGGAGGCAGGATACTTAATGCCCACTTCAGCTTGTTCCTTGACGCTTGGTGGAAGCAAAAGGGAATGCAAGATGAGCTTTTCCCTCTGAAACATTGAGTCTTTTGTTAAGAGCCCTTTATATGTAGAAAGCCAGCTTGTTTTAAAGTTACCAGAGCCATTTGGACATCATTGTCAAAATCATCATTGCGGCATCACTCAGGAGTGGAGAACAGAGGAGTGGTAGCTACTAACTACCTTTAGTAATTGCCTTCACATGTCCTTTCTTAATGAAGTTGATCGCCGAGGTTGGCTGCTTCAGAGCTGCCCCGGCCAGAGCCGCAGCGATTGATCTGAGGTACGGGCGGTTTCTCTCGGCGCCTTCATCCACGAAACCCCGAGGTAACGAACACAGCGGCCCAGCAGCTCTCGCGAGAACTGCGGACGTGAAGTGGCCGTTGTTCTGGCAGCGGCCCTCGGGAAAAGCCTCGGGGACGGCAGTGACTTGTAGCTGCGCTCTGGCAGAAGGTTACTGCCAGGAAAAAGGGGGAGACCCAGACAGAAGTCCCGAAACAACATGCCAGTGTGCGGATCTCTGGCTGTGGTGAGTGCCAGAGTCTGGCCTTGGCGGTGCTGGGTGACGGAGGCAGCACTTGCGAGATGCAACCAGCTAAATGGCTTACTCAGCCTTGTGGCTGACCTGAAGGACGAGGTGGAGAGGCTGAGGAGCATTAGTCCCTACCAGCCCTGAGATCTAGGCAGCCAGCTGAGGCTCCACATGGAGCACATCAACCTCTGCTGCCTTGCAAACAGGTGATAGAGGGGAACTGGCAGGCAGTGTTCCTGCTGCAGTGACCCTCTGTCCTCTCCTCCCTCTAGGAGCAGCAGCGAAGAAGAAGGCTGTGGGGCAATGGCAAAAGGCCCTTGCTCAGTGATGCAGGTGCTTCCGCCCAGAGATTCCCCTGTCTTACCAGCTGCCTTGTGGAACAGGTACAGTGCTCTGCAGGGACAACTGGACAGTGGTGGTGATGATGGTTCTCCCCACTTGCAGGTGTCACTGAAGTCTAGCCAGACCACACTTAGCATTAAAACCTCCTCAGCAAAGAAAAAAAGATGGGTCATTGTCAATGGTGACTGTCTGCTGAAGGGAGCAGAAGGACCAATATGTAGACCAGACTTTCTATGCGGGGAGATCTGTTGCCTCCTGGGGGCCCAGGTTAAAGATGTAAGGAAGAAATTTACTTCCATCGTATGGCCCTCAGATTACTATCTCCTATTGTTGTTTCAGGTAGGCAGTGATAATATAGGAATAACTTTCCTAAAGCCTATGAAGAAGGACTTCAGAGTCTTGGGGTGACAGGTCAAGGGTTTGGGAGCACAAGTCGTGTTCTCCTCCATGCCTCCAGTCATAGGGAATGATAAGGAACTAAATATGAGGAGCCCATGGATTAATACTGGGCTTGATCCTGGTATGCCGAGCAGAGATTTGGGTTTTTTGACCGCTGCTTGATTTACATGAGACTAGACCTGACCAGACCTGCTGGCAACCAATAGAAGTAGCTTATCCCACTGGTGGAAAGGGGTCTTACAATGGGAATTGGACAGGTTCACTGATAGAGCTTTAAACTAGGTATAGATTTGGGTGGGGATGTAAATGGGGTCACTAAAACGGAGCTTGTATGTACTGTGACAGTGCTTGTGGGAGAGGGATGTGCTAGTAAGATCCCACAGTCTTGTGTCTTGGTGAAGGAGGAGAACAACTCGCTTTTTGTAGGAAGAACACAGGGGTTGGTGTGAGGTTGGTGCTATAGAAATACCTGAGTATGATCAGGAGAGTATTAGGGCTACTCCCACTCAAAAGGAGGCCCAGCTTAGTTGCTTTTATACTAATGCATGCAGCATGGGTAATAAACAGGAGGAGCTGGAGGCTGTTGTGCAGTTAGAAAGCTATGATATAGTTACCATCATGGTAATAGGGTGGAATGACTCACGCAGTTGGAGGGCTGTGATGGATGGCTCTTCACTTTTTAGAAGGAATAGGCAAGGCAGGAAAGGTGCTGCTGTAAAAAGAATGTTAAGAACGTGAACATATGGAAATAAATGATGGTGATGTTAGGATTGAAAGCCTATGGGTCAGAATAAAAGTGAAGGCCAGTAAGACTGACATTATCATTGGAGTCTGCTAAAGGCCACCCAACCAGGATGAAGAGGTGGACGAGACTTGTTGGATGCAGAGGGCAACGTGGTGACTAAGGATCAGGGTAAGGCTGAGGTAGTTAATGCCTTCTCTGACTCAGTCTTTAAGAGTAGGACTTGTTACTCTCTGAGCATACAGCCCTTTGTGCTGGTAGATAGGGATGGTGAACAGAATAGTCTCTGCATAATCATGATGAGATGCTTTCAGAGCAGATACAAAACCTGGAAGCTCACAAGTGCGTGGGGCCAGATGGATTTCACCCTAGAGTGCTGAGGGAGTTGGTGGATGTGGTTTCCAAGCCTCTGTCCATCACCCTTCGGCAGTCCTGGCTAACTGGGGATGTCCTGGTAAACCGGAGACTGGCAAGTGTGATGCCCATCTTCAAAAAGAGCTGGAAGGATGATCCTGGTAGCTACAGATCTATCAGACTCATCTCTGTGCCGGGGAACATTATGGAACAGATAATCTCAGGAGCCATCATGGACCAGTTAAAGGTCAACCAGGGGATCAGGCCCAGTCAGCATGGGTTTATGAGTGGTAGATCCTGTTTGACAAACCTGGTTTCATTCTATGACAAGATGACCCGCTTAGCGGATGACAGTAAGGCTGTCAGTGTGGTCTACCTGGGCTTCAGTAAAGCCTTTGACACTGTCCCCCACAACATTCTCGTGGAGAAGCTGGCTGCTCACAGTTTGGATGGACATACGCTCCGCTAGGTGAAACACTGGCTGGATGGCTGGGCCCAAAGTGTTGTGGTCAATGGAGTTAAATCCAGCTGGTCACGAGCGGTGTCCCCCAGGGCTTGGTACTGGGGCCACTTCTATTTAATATCTTTATTAACGATCTTGACAAGGGAATTGAGTGTACCCTCAGTGAGTTTGCATTCAACACCAAGTTGGGAGGGAGTGTTGATCTGCCAGAGGGAAGAAAGGCACTGCAGAGGGACTTGGATAGATTGGATTGATGGGTCAAGGTAAACTGTGTGAATTTCAATAAAGCCAAGTATCGGGTTCTGCATTTTGGTCATAATAACCACAAGCAGCCCTACAGGCTTGGGGAGGAGTGGCTAGAAAGCTGCCTGATGGAAAGACACCTTGGTGTACTGATGGACAGTTGGCTGAATGTGAGCCAGCAGTGTGTGCAGGTGGCCAAGAAGACCAATGGCATCCTGGCTTGTATCAGGAATGGTGTGGTGAGCAGAACTAGGGAAGTAATCATGCCCCTGTACTCAGCACTGGTGAGGTCTCATCTTGAGTACTGTGTTCAGTTTTTGGGCACCTCAATACAGAAAGGACACTGAAATGCTGGAGCAGGTCCAAAGAAGGGCAAGATGGCTGGTGAAGGTCTTGAAGAATATGCCCTACGGGGAGAGACTGAAGAACTGGGGCTGTTCAGTCTGGGGACGAGCAGGCAGAGGAGAGACCTTATTGCTGTCTTCCAATACCTGAAAGGTGACTGCAGCGAGAGCAGGGCTGGTCTCTTCTCATCGGTGATAGGTGACAGGATGAGGGGAAATGACCTCAAATTGTGCCAGGGAGTTTTAGGTTGGATATCAGAAAAAAACTTCTTTACAGAAAGGGTTGTGAAGCATTGGAATAGGCTCCCCAGGGAGGTGGTTGAGTCACCATCCCTGAATGTGTTTAAAAACCATTTGGATGTGGTGCTCAGGGACATGACTTAGCGAAGGGTTGTTAGTTAGGGTAGTGTGGTTGGGTTGTGGTTGGACTTGATGATCTTGAAGGTCTTTTCCAACCTGAGCAGTTCTATATGATTCTAAGTTTGCAAAATGAACATGAAAGCTTTCTGTGTCTATGTTCCTGTGGCTTATTTATTTATTTCAATGGCTTGACAGTAAGTTTTAAAGCTTTGCAGCAAGTCCTCATCTTCAGTACTGGTTTTATAGATGCACAGAATATCTTGAGTTGGAAGGAACCCACGGGGATCATGGAGTCCAACTCCTGGCTCCACGCAGGACTACCCCAAAATCAGAGCTGATGTCTCAGAGCACTGTGCAGACACTCCTTGAACTCTGGCAGCTCAGTGCCATGACCAATCTTTCAGTGGAAGTAACAGGTTTCACCTCTCTGAGGACACACAGGAAAGCAGCATTTTATTAAAAAGCTGAGAAACAGGCGTTGCTCACTTGTTTGTGTGCTGCACCGTATCTTTTGGGTCACTGTGCATGTCCCTGTTGTCTGTGATGCAATGAAAATGGGAGGAGGGTCGTGGCATCTCATGTATTTTACACTATTTATGAGCAAGTGATTTCAAAGTAAAAGCTTTGAAGGAGGCAATGTGAATAAAAAATGGGAGCTTAAGGAAATTTCACCTGATGACCAAACCTTGTAATTTTACAAGCCAGAAAGTAGGCATTGTTTGTCGGAGAAACTGAAAAGCCCTGCAGCCCACTCTCAGATGAAAGTGAAAGTAGTAATGAAAAAGGCGTTTGTTCATCATCTGTTTGTACCTGAATAGGGAGAAGGTTGCTGAGATGAAGTGATACTTCAGTCTATCAGGTAGAGGTGTTATGAACCCCAGCATTCTGGAAAGCAGTACTACAAGAAGGAAGGCACACTTGAGTTTTTCTTTTCACAGTGGGGGCAATTAGCTGTAGGAAAGAACACAGTCAGAAACATAGAGCCTGGCTATAGCCTCCCTTCACAATCCAGGGCTTCTCTGGAAGATGTGCTGAGCCTCATGAAATGGTAGGCTCTATCCAGCAGGTATCTGGGGAAATTTGTGGCAGTATGGGTCAGGCACCAGCCTGAAATTCTGTGAGACTCCTTTGTGAATCACTCTTGTGTGTGGCTTATCAATACAAAGTTCTTCTGTATTTAAGAAAATGGTAATTGCCTCATTCTAAGGAGAACAGTAGTTGTCCCACTGAGATATTCGTGAAAGGATGAGTTTTGTTGTGATGTGTTTTTCATGACCTGCTTGTCCCCAGTGTGCCCAGCATTATTTTTTGACTTGTCTTGACAGCCAGTTAGACCACTGGCGGTATCCCTTGTGTTAATGTGCTAGATAAACACTTGAGTTGCACTTAGTTTCAGGAGAAAGCATTCTACATCCAGGTGCTTACTTAATGCTAAATGGGGCTGAAAAGATTAATCAGCTAATTAGGTTAATAGCAAAGTGTTTTTTAGGATGGTGCAACACCAGCCGGGTATTGTGCAACAAGCTCCTTTGCAGTGAAAGAAGGAGTGCTCCAGGGAGCCGCAGTAGGTATCAAACCATCAAAACACTGAAACAGCTGTCAGTGTTATCTGGACCAGGACTTAGGTGCAGAGTTTGGTAGGAATTAAGGCTTACTGTCTCCTCATAGGATGGTGATGAGAAGTAGCTATTCTTGCAGTAATACTGAGAGGACTTCTATCCCTATTTTCCTGTCATTTAATATTACATAGAAGCACTTGGTGAGGCTTGCTTTGCAGTTGACATAATAGACCATCATTTGAAGATCATAGTTAAAGTAAGGTAAGCTCCAGCCTTTCTGATGTATATTAAATTACTCAAATAGTCATTTACATCTGAGCTTATGCCTGGTGCAAGGGTTGCTGTTGTCATCAGCACAAACCGATGACCACCGTTGGACTCTGCCTGGCTGTGGTGCACTGGTCTCTATGCCAGGCAGCTGGAAAGTCCTGGAAGCGTAAAGGTCTTCAAAGGCAGAGAGGTTGTGGAATAATCTTCCGTGCAGTCACTTAGGGATAGCTGTCAAGGCAGATCATGATGGGATGGAGAGGGAAAAGCAATTCTTAGGGTTGCACCATTAGTCGCGCAGTGTGTGGCCACTTGCAATCCTCTCGTCATTGTTATGAAACTGAAATTCAGTGGCAGTTTCACAATGGCACCATACTCTGTGTAAAGGGAAGAGTGCAGAGGAATGAAAATAGGTCAGTCTGGCCTGCTCACATTTGTATGCTTATAGGGGGTGTGTTGAGAGCTGAAGGTACCAAAGATCCAGCCAGTCAGAAGGCATTGCTCACCCCTTTGCTTAGTGTCCCTGTTTCTGAGTTGGGAGTTGACTGGGAATGAGATGCTGGAAGGCTTTTTTGACTTCCTTGCTCTCTTCACTATTAAATACTTCAGGTAGATGAATCAAAGCACAGATGAGGCAAAGGGGTGCTTAAGTTTTTGGCTGCTGAAATGTGTGCTGAATGAGTATCTGCTTGAATTGCAGAAGGCACTTCAGTGCATAGACTTAAGGCCTCCTAGCTCTGCAGCACCTGCATTTCAGTAGTGCTTTGATTTTAGTATGGACATACACTCCAATTTGATCCTACTTTTAAAGTTGCTGTAGCCAGCAATCATTGGGGTATGGTGAAAACAGACACTGGGAACTCAACCCTGTTGCACAGAGATTTGAGGCGTTCATTGAAAGGGGGGGTAAAAAGGAATGAAAATGATTAAGAAAGCACATGGTAGCGTTACCAACTAGTACAGCTAGAAGCTTTTGCATATCCAAAGTCCCTCACAGCCTGGGTTCATGCAGCTGTTAACCAGATAATTGGAGGGATATTTGGCAGACCCTTGAGTTCCCTGAACATGCAGCTGGGTTTGTGGTCTGCATCTGTGCATCAGCAGATGGAGATGAGCAGGGGGGATGATCCCCAGTGAGCTGTCCTCCCACCAGCAGCCTCTCAGCATTGCCTTTTGCAAGCTGGAGTTTTGGTGTGGCACAAAACATGACCAGGCAGAAATTCAAACAGCTTTTCTGTGTTTATACAGTATTTTTTTCCGGATTAGTTCCTAGCTTCATTTGGCTCCAATATGCGAACTACTTAAGAAATAAAAAGAAAATCACCTTAAGTGGCTTCCTGTGGGGGGCTCTGCTGGCTGCTTGGAGGACTGTCCGTCACTTTTTAAAAAGTTAACTTAAACAAAACAAAACACTGTGGCTTTTTCTGACTGCCGCAACTCTTCAGCTGTTGCTTAGCTACCGCTTGGCAATGACCTTTCCCCACAGAAGTGATGTTTGGAGCCAAAATCACCCAACAAAAGAGAGGAGCGTAAACTGCTGGGTGACGATCTCCCAAGATCTCTGCTTTGAGCACAGTGCTTTCTATTCCCACCGGCAGCTCCTGCAGCTTACGCATGACTTGTCAAAGCCAGTAGTAATTTTGTGCTGATAGGGACTGTGGGATTAGATCTGAAATGTAGACTGTGAGGTCTCTAATTTTGAAGCTGTCACTGTATTCCAGTTGATTCCTTTGTAAAACTTCAGTGTTAACATGATAAAAGCTTCCTGTGTCTGCAGGGAAACAAAGCCAGGATCCCAGCCTTCCCTGCCCTTTGTGCAGCACCTTGTGAGCAGCTTGGCTCCCCTTCACTCCTACCCCAGGTACTGCTTTGGTTGGCTTTCTCTTGCGGAAGGAGCATCACATCCCATGTGTGCCATGGGCCAGGAGCACCTTAGCTGGGTGATCTGCCTGCACTGACTGCTGTCTCCACAGCCCACAGCTTTGTGGGTAAAAAAAGAAGGGCAATCTGCTGTGTCTTATTTCATTTTGTAAAATGAAACAGGCTGTGGATGCCCTGTCTCTGGAAGTGTTCAAGACCAGGCTGAGTGGGGCCCTGGGCAGCCTGATCTAGTACCAGATCTGGAGGTTGGTGGCCCTGCATGTGGCAGAGGGTTGGAACTTGGTGATCCTTGGGGTCCCTTCCAACCCGAGTCATTCTGTGATTCTGTGATTTTTCCTATTTTGCAACTTTTTACACTGAGAAAGGGGTGAACGCAAATGCTGCTGTTTTCAGTAGACTTGATGAAAAGAACCACAGGTTGCACTAAAATTGAATTTCTGTATTTTTGAAAATTAGGGTTATGAATATAAGCTGGTTAAACATCGTTCCTAAGCAAACCTAGTGCTGTCAGGTAATAAACCAAAACTGTCACTGAGTCATAGAATCACAGAATCCTTAGAGTTGGAAGGGACCTCTGAAGGCCATCTAGTCCAACTTGCATGCAACAAACAGGGACACGACAGCTAGATCAGGCTGCCCAGGGCCCATCCAACCTGGCTTTGAGGAGCTCCGGGTTTGGGGCACCACAGCTCTCTGGGCAGCTGTGCCAGCGCCTCACCACTCTGAGTAAAGAATTTCCTCCTAACTTCCAACCTAAATCTCCCTTCTTCTATTTTAAAACCATTTCCCCTTGTCCTGTCACCATCTACCTGTGTAAAAAGTTGATTTCCCTCCTGCTTAGTAGCAGCCTTGCTGCTTTAGACATTGACTGTAATGGGTGCAATGTCTGGACCCTATCTTACATAAAAATTAGAAAGGAATGATCACAACCATACCTACAGCACCTTGAACAATGAAACCTAAATCTCATTAAAATGCTTTGGAATTAATCAGGTTTTATGCCAGTGTGAAAGATGTCAAGACAATAACAAAAAGAGGTGTGTCATTCAGTTGTTTTTTTTTTGTGTGTGGATACTAAACGGTTACAGTAGCAGGAGAAAAATTGTCCTATTATCCTTGCGTAGTGCAGTAGTAGTTTATTACAGGAAAGGGAGAGTCAGTGGAACAGAAGTTGTATCATTTTTCATATCCCCAAACTCTGGCACTGTACTTTTGCACTAGAATATTATTCCAATAAATCAAAAGATGGGATCCCTGGAGGTTTCTATAAAGGATCATATTTCTGAAGGGAGGTTGAGTCGAGAAGGATGCAAAAATTAAATACATTAAAAGGTTCCCATTTGTTAAGCTGCTTTGGAAATGGTTTTAGGAGAAGAAAGGAGCTGGGTTCATGTTTAGCCTTTAGCCTCAAGGTGCTTAGGTGCTGCTGTGTTTGATTTCTCATCCACTGCTGTGCAGATGCCTGGGACAGGAGATGAGTCAGAGCTTTGGCTGAAATAGAATATGTAAAATCTTGGTCCTGTGATATAATATGTATAAAAAAATCTTTAGTATTGAACTGCTGCTTGATAGTTTTCATTTATGGATGACAGCAGTAATAACACTGCTGTGTTAGAGGAGAACAGCAAGGATACATTTTAGACAACACATTGGGACCTTGCACATGGCTTGCAGGCTTCTAGCTGCAGCAAGCTCCCTGCCACCTGAATTCCAAACCTGGGAGGTGGGGACTGGGTCTGAAGTTTGGATTTGTAGTCTTGACCCAAATACAGCGGCATCAGAAGCATTTCTGCTTGGCTTTTCATGAGGAGTTGTGAGGACTGTCCTGCAGTCTTGGAATGCTGTCTGCTATCTCTCCACAGGTCTGTTGTGAAGATGTGCTTTGGGTTACACTGAACATTTTGTTTAGAGGTTGCATTAATCCCATTGCTCTCTAAGTGAAGGGATGTGTGCAGTTCCCAGGCAGAGAATGAGTCTGTAGCAGAGAGCACAGTGAAGGAGGGATGCAAAAGGGACGGCCAAATGTGCATTGCAGTTTCTGAGTGTCAGGTAACTTTTCAGATTGTCAGAGGGTAAACCAAGGTGGTGACCGGTAGTGCATTACATTCCCAGCTGTAACTTGCTCCGCATAAGCATCCTGGTAAATACACATCCCTCTCTCTGAGAGCTGGCATGCCCTTTAATCTCAGTGTAGCAAAATGCACAAAAGCAGTCAGAAACATACTGTAATTTCCCACCTTTGCTTACCTCACATTCTTGTACACCCAATCTCCTAATTACTCCATTTTCTGGAAAACATTTGGCTGCCCCTAAGCGACCCAGAACTTCATTTGTCTAGCATGAGTCAATAGTAGCCCTATGGGGGAGCTCTGCCATCATGGTGCTGCTGGAGCGAGTGCAGTGTCCACTAGGAGGAAGGGTTCCTCATGCTGAATGTCCATATTTATGAGCTAGGAGTGTTGCAGGTATGAAGAGAGCAGGTCGCACCCAGCAGTGGGTGTGTGTCTTTTGAGGCACCTCTTTTGGAATGGGGCACCTTGCCTTGCTAAGGTGCTGGTTGCTTTGCACTGACAAAAGTGAGAGACTTACCCAGGACCACAGCAGGGGGGTTGAAACGAGATGGTATTTGAGGTCCTGTTCAACCCAGGCCATTCTATAGTTCTATTATATGTTTCTATGACTAGTCTTCAGATGGGTCAGTTTTAAGTGAGAATAATCTCCCTCTCTGACTAAAAACTCTTCAGTTCATTGGCATTGGTGGCAATGCACTTTTGTGAGAAACTGTGGTCTGCCACATATGGAAACATCTGCTGTAGTCCTTAGGGCTGGTACAGTTTGTAACTGATGAGCCTATCGAACACGTTTTCAGCGTTTGAAGGATTTCTGGATTTCTCCTGTTCTACTTTTGCTGTCCATGCTCTGGCATTTTCATTACGTTTTTATTCTGTCAGGGGAAGTGGAAATGCACAGCATCACTTTGTGCTGGGCTTCACGGTATGGTATCATCCGTGTATTAAATCTTAAAAAATGTGTTTTCTTATGTCCCTAGACTGAATGAAGTGGTTTCAAACGGACAAGGACTGGATAGATTTTTACACGTTTCTGGGATGAGCATAAGCCTGAAAGTTTTGTTTCATTACTGGCTGACCTCTCATAGGTATGACTGTAGTACTCCTGAAAATGTACTGCAGTATATGGACAGCCCAGCTTGCCTTAAATGATATGTTGGGTACCAGCCGCAATCTAGTGATAGCAGCATGGAGCTCGACACAGGCTAATTTGCTCTGCTGCTTGTGTGCACTGAACAACCAGGAAAATGGTATAGACATCCTCAGAATACTTCTGGAAGAAGAATGTTACACATTCAAACATCCCAATTAGTTAGCTTTGGGGATGTGGTGATTCCCCTCCCTAAATTTAGACCTGATAAGTATTTCAGCTTGGAAGAGTCCATTTCAGAAATGAGTTTAAGGATTAGTGGTTTGAATGTCTGAATTTATATAACATGATATTCTAGGTGCTCAGCAGCTCCGGTTGTTTTCTGTCTATTGTTTCTTCTTTTACAGTCTGTTTTACTTGTTTCCTTAAGGCCTTATTCTCAAATCTGTTCCTGAAATATAAACATTAGTATCTCTTTTTGCTTGTGAAGTTGTCTAAAATAGGAGGGCTGATTTCGTACAGAAGTTTTATCGTGAAGGTGAGTGGGATGGAAAACTGATCTCTGCTTGGTGCATGCTGTATGGCTTCAGAATACCTTGTATTTCTGCAGCTCAAGGACTGGGATCGTGTTTGTATTGATTGAGGGAAATGCTTAGTGATTTACATTTGCATATTTAATGTAGTTAGGGTGGCAGTTATTTGCATTAGCAATTGCTTCGACTTTAGTATTAATAAAGCAGGTGCTTTTGTACAAATTATAAAAGAAGAAAAAAAAAAGATTAAGAGTAGTGCCACAGGTTAATTTTTATATAGATGTAATGACTTCCAGCCGCCACAGTAACACCCAATATTCCCCTAGTGATACCTCAAGTCAGGAAAGAAATTAACTCCTGTATATTAAGTTAGCAGTGGCAAACAAAACTGAAGATGAAAAGAAAATGAAGAAGCAAGGAAAAAGGCTTAGTTCCTCTGCACTGCCACAAGGGACATCCAACTTCAATTTCAAGATTTGGTTATTTCCCTTAATGCCCCACAGATGTGAAAAATACCACGGCAGCACTGGGCCGTATGCAAATCCCTTTGAAATCCATGGGACTTAGATTAGACCGACCTTTTATTAATTCTTCACCCTTTATTTTGTTTTCGAGGTTTTGGGGCTCTTTTTTTTTCTCCCAGAAAGAAAGATAAATCGGTGTTTTACGAAAAGATTGTGATCTCCAAGCTTATGAAGATCTGCGTTACTTGAAACATCCTTTTGATTTAATTGTGTTGAATTGAGTGTTTAGCTGAAGTCTTAGGGGAAGGTCTGAGGGCTTTGCTCACCCAGCAGCTCCAACTCTCCTGCAGGCTGTCCTGTAGCATTGCCTGCTCTTGTCCCTCCTGGTGGTGGCACTGTAGGTGACAATGTATGCTGCTGACTGTATGCCATGGAGCCAGAGCAGACTGGAGAACTACCCCTGAAAGACTACCCCATCTCCAGCAAGGCAATGGTAGCTTTCCCTTCTTTGGAAACAGCAACTCTGTTAGGGCACAGGAAGGGAGCCAAAAAGGCAAATTGGCTGAGAACAAATATGAAATTAGCTACTGCTGCTTCCCCAACAAAGCTAATAAATGGGGCAGAAAATCTAACAAAAAAAAGCAAATGAAGATGGAGTTGTCTATGCTTTTAACTGTGTTTATTTGTATATATATATATGTACGTATACATAGAGAGAGACAATGTCCTCATTTAAAAAACAATAGTGTGCTTTTAGTGTTTCTGGTTCTTGCCACTACTAATTCTTTAGTAAATTGTCAAGAGACCTACATAAATATAAGGAGCTTGGCACTGCTCTTAAAATGGGCAGGATCTTGGAAAGAGTTCATTTTTCTTGTAATGCGGTTAGTTCTATTTCTGTCATGCACAAATCCTGTCTGACCAAGAATATTGAATTAGAGTTGGGCTGTGGGTGTTAAATATCTTCACAGTTATCTTTGCTTGTACCAAACAAACGAAAAGAGGCTCAAGGATGGATGGTCCTGCATGCTTCATTTTTCTTGAGAGGAGCAATGCTGCACCCAGGAAAGCTCAGCAGGGTGCTGGTGCTTGGGTGGAGCATCTCCTTGCCGCATGGAGATCCTGCTGTTCCTAGGGTACAGATTATTAAAATGGAAAATACAATATACCAAAAGTGTGGCTGCTTCTCATTCAGCTAATAACTAAGAATAAAAATCCTGCTCCATAATGTGAGGTGGTCTAAAAGTGCTGGCTGCCTTCGGACGTACAGGCAGAAGGCTGAAGGGTTTTGGGTTTCTTCAGGTCAAACCTTGTAGATCTGTTGCTTCTGAGCACACGGTGTACTTCATGTGAATGTGTTACTGTATGCTTGGCCCTTGGGACCGATTGCTATGTAAATGCAAATTATTTAATTAACATTATTGTTTCTGTATGCCATAATATGATTTTTATGAGCAATTCTAGATTAAAGTTCACTTTAGAAACATAGCGATTACTTCCCAAATTGCTTGGCTGTGCATTGCATTTTAAACCCCTTTAATGCAGTAAGGAATCCTTATCATTCCTTAAGCATCTGAGCAGCAGCCAGAAAAAATATAGCCACGGTGTGTAAATATAACATTTCAGAAAAGGTTAACAAAAGCCCTGTGTGCTTTGACATGGCAGAACCAGTAATTCTTGACTGGTAATGGGGCAAAAAACAGTCACAGATTAAACTTGCTTCCTCTAGTCCTTAAATCATAAGCCCACCTTTAGTTAGACTTTTTTTTTTTCTCTCCATCCCATCTGTAGCGATGGTGTTTTGTCAGTAGAAGTTCCATATTTGCTGACCAACACACCACCTTCTGCTTTGTGGATGACAGGAACTGAAATGAGATGCTATGCCTGGGATCCAGTTGTGTGGCCTCGCCCAGCGCCATGATGCTGGTTTGTGTGCAGGATGCTGCCATTCATCTGGCTTGGCTGGTCTGTACAGAGAGCCTGGGGCAGCTTGTGCACCCCTGGGGTTTTGCTAAGAGCACCCTGTGTGAACGTAGAACCATGGAAACAGTGAGTAGTTTGAGTTGGAATGGACCTTTACAAATCATCTAATCCAAGTCCCCAGCAATGAAAAGGAGCAGCTAGAGCTCAGGTGCTCAGAGCCCTGTCCAGTGCTTTCTGCTTCGTTTCCCTCAGTTAGAGCATAACTCAAAAATGTGCTGTAGCACCTTTCAAATAGGAATGTATTTTTATGGGCTGCAGATCTCAAGTTGTTCATACTGAGAAATTTGAGGATGATCCCCTTCATTTTAAGCATGAGGCTGGAGAAGTGTCGAGGAATATCACCTTGCTTTGGCTGCTGACAGAATTATTCCCAGAGTTTACAGCTTTTTCAAAGTTGCCATTTACATTTTTGCAATCTTAAGACTAACCTAATTGTGAAACAGAGATTTGGATAGCCCAAATAGTCAGCGAGCATCAGATTTCTGGTTTGAAGGAGGAGAGGGGGAAGACATCTCCTTACTGCCATACTACTTTTGTGTTGCTTGTTCTCAGCTGCTCACACATCTCCCTTCTCACACCTCCAATGGTACTGCAGCAGCTGACTGATAGCGACAGAAGCTGAAACTTCACTGCAGGGCTCCAGGTCTCGTTCCTGATGTGAGTGAGGGATTGGAGCTATTTTCAGCAGTCTCCAAAACAGTAAACAGAAAAGATAGGATTTGAAGTAATTTTATTTTTTATGTTCAGCTTCTTTCAATGCTCCTTGGGGGAGACCTATGCACAGAGGCACTTGTGGGGAAAAACTGCTGCTCAGCTCCCTCTCCACCTCCTCGGAGAAATTTCATTCACAGTCAGTGTATCTGATCCATTGATTTATAGTGTGTGGGGTATTTTTTAGATTTATTTTTATTTTTTATTTTTTTTCACTGTCAGATTCTCCTATTAAAAAGCCAGCTGAGTTCAGTTTTCCCAAAGCAAGAGGAACGTTTTCTGTCAATTTGATTGATCTGTGAATAACTTTGATGTTCCAAGACATAACATTAATAGAGTTTGTGGCATAGAGTCGTATGAAGAAAATCTAAAAATAAAGAGCAGTTTGATTAACGTCCACAACCTAAAAAGAGCACAGCTTGTACAGTGGCCAAGGACCAGCGGTATTTGGAAGGGAGTTTTCTAAAACGGGGAGCTGGAAAATTGCAGTGCCTGGAACTGGAACTGAGTTGTCTTCAAAATAGTTTCTCCTAATTGAAACCAAATTGAAGGTTTTCAGTCTGGGACAGTGCCGTCTTCGTACTCTGTTGCTGGCAGTGCCTGGCTTGCTGAGAGATGGCTGGGAGCAGAGTTGGAGAACTGCAGACCTCCTCACCACCCTTTGGTGCCCACATGGATGCTCCTGGGTGAGGAAACTCAAATATCGGCGTTTACCAGGCCAGGGGGGCATGACTGGGGCTGTGGCAGCCATGTTGGCGCTGTTGGGCCCAGCCGGCCTGCTCCCTGAGACTTGTCATCTGCCCTACTCTCCTGGATGACAGGGGACACAGATGAGAACAAAAGAACAGTGATGCTTCTCTGAGGTAAAGTGGAGGTTTTGTTGTTTTGCCTGCAGCAAGGAAGTTGGCAGAGGGCTCCCTGCAAGCCCTGCCTTGTTGAAGGGAGCAAACATGGCGGTGGAATGAGTTCTCCTCTACATGATGGACACCCATCAGCCAGGGATGGAAATCTCTCGTTCTCCTTTCCTCTTCCCTAAGCACTGTCTGACCTTGACAGTAGGATCCCACACAGACTCCTGCAGACTGAGAGGAGCCTCAGAGCAATTCCTGCATATTAACAGTAAGCATAGCTGGAACCCTTCCTCTTAACGCATCTGAAAGTGCTGCAGAGATATGGATGCTAACTTGGCATTTTGGGGCTGGGTCCCCAGCTGTGGCCCCTCCACCTGCTGCCCCATAAGGGGTTTCTTGATTTTTTTCACATTTAATAACGTAGTGCAGTTCTCCTAGAAATCTTACAATAATTTTGTCTAATCGTAGTGTGTTGTTTTTTCCTCTTTTCATTTTATGGCTATAAACTCTTTATGAGTAGTTATCCTTTGTTGGCCATGAGGAAACCAGGAAGGCTTGCTAGAAATGTGCTAGGATGGTATTTTGCTAGGACTGTGTAATGGGAATGTCTGTGATCTGAGCTTTTGAATTGCCACTTTCAATCATTCTTTGCTAGCCCTCCTCTGTGTTTCTATCATTTTGTCAAATGCCAAACAAAAATGAGGGAAAGAAATATAAGACCAGGACTGGAAGAACTCTTCTAATGCCAAAATGTTTTTGGAAGCCAAAGTGGTTGGGAGTTTTTTTGGTGTTTTTTGCTTTGTTTTGGTTTCTTTACTTTTAACTAAGGTAGCAGCAACAGCAACAAAAGCCATAGTTTTTCTAGAGGAATTGTTTTTAATGAGTGACAGAGATTAGTTTGTTGTTGACTTCGAAGGCAGTCATCCCTCATGCTCACTGTTTTTAATGTTTATGACATTTCTTATAATGGCATTATAATAGGAGATACCCTCCATTCCTTTCTTCTCTGAAGGAGCTGCATTCTCAAAGCAAGCTATATATAAAAGGAGAGCATGACTTAGGTGTTTCCCCAGCCAGTTTGTGATTTCGTGTTTAATGAAGCCACCTGCATAGGGCAGCTCACTCCTTGGCGGCTAGTTCAAATCTTACTGAGGAGAGCACTGGGTCAAGGTTATTATACTATAGGATGGCTGTTCTGGCCCACATGGAATGTGTGGAGCAGGCAAAGGTTCAAGGCCCTTTTCTTACAAGAAGGATGCCCATTTTATTCTCTCTGGCCTTGTCATCAGAGACTTTGTGATATGTCAGCTGAAATAGAGGATGGTACCCTGCTGAACGCTAGATGTTTGATTGCTCGTGTACCAGAACTAAAGCAGATGGATTTGAAGAAGCTTGTACGATGACTGCTTGCTGTCTCTTTCTTCTGCATCTGAATTTATTGTTCACTGGAGTTAAATTCATTCAGATGCATAAGTTGCAGATGGAGAACTAATAGAGGAAATGCATCATTAGAATATGTGCAACTGACTTTAAGAAGAAATAAAGCTGTTAAGTGGAAAATAGGATAATTCAAGAGCTTTTTGTAAGAGAGAAGAACCTTAGGTATTTCATTATTTGAATGATAAGGACAAGAAGATTTGTGGCTGGCTGTGTAGCCATTTAATAGTAGGCTGGGATATTGATCTAGTATTGTATCCCGTTTTCTTAAGATATAGGATAATAATGGTACATTATCTTTCACTTCGGGAAATAATGACTTAAAAGGTATGTGAGTGAAGAGGCTGTAGACTGTAGAAATGAAATGAAATGGAAGTTAGACAAAACTGGCTGGAAGAGATCCTAGAATTTAAAAGGGCTACTGTAAAGCAAGTGTTGGCACTTATTCAATAAGGATATGCCATCCTGTAACCTTTTTTTCCTAAATTAGAGGTTCCATGTACCAGTAGAAATTGAGTGGAAGCTGAGAGCTGATGCCTTTTGCAGAATGCTGCAGAGGTCCAGCCTTTGCCATCACTGAGCTGTTGGAGGTTTTGCTGTGCACTACCAGCTTTGCTTGTGTAAGATTCTGTGGTGCACAAAACAGGTTGACTAGGGAGCAGTTTTCTGTCTCTCCAAGGACTAGCCTTCATGAACTGTGTGGATCACGTATCATGTCCTTGGTGGTTACTAACGTAATTTGACTTTTGTGCCAGACTTATTTCAGATAAGACATCAATATCTAAAGTGGGGCTACAGGGAAGAAGGGGACAGACTCTTTGGCAGGGTCTGTTGTGACAGAACAAGGGGAAATGGTTTCAGATTAGAATAGGGGAGATTTAGACTGGATATAAGGAAGAGACTTTTTACTGTAAGGGTTGTGAAGTACTGGCAGAGGTTGCCTAGAGATGTGGTAGATGCCCTATCCCTGGAGACACTCAAGGTCAGACTGGAAGGGACTCTGAGTACCTGATCGAGCTGTAGGTGTCTGTGTTCACTGCAGGGGACTTGGTCTAGATGACCATTAAAGGTCATTTCCATCATAAATGGTTCTGTGATTCTGTGACTACCAAGGAGAACTGTGAAGAGGTTGTGTGTTGACTCAAGGGTACTTGGAATCCTTGTGGGGTAGCATCAGTCATCCACCGCAGTGACATTTACCTAAATGTATTTCTGCTGTGGTACACAACGTACAGTAGACCAGTTATTAGCATCTTGTAAATCCCAAGGACAGCTGAACATTGCCTTTTATAGTATATCATAAAATAGTCTTCTGTTCACAAAAATGTGAAAATTATTGTTATGTACGTAGACTTCCTTATTAAATACCAGGTTTCTGGTTTGGAAAATGTCATTGTTATTTTAATCAGATTAAGTTTCTCTTACAGTTATTACAATCTGCTCTTAAGAAAAGGCCACCTTTCTTTAAGTTTTCTTCAACATTCTTTCTTAATACTTTCTTAGTCTTCGTGGCCCGGAACACAGCTGGGGAGGGACAAGAGAAGGGAGTTAAAAGTAGACACCATCTTCTTACTATTGCACTTTTCTTTTTTAAAACTTTTAATGAGAAGCCTTTAGTTTTCAATAGGAAACCAGGTCTTTCATTTTCCTGCCTTTGGTTCTGTTGACCAAAGTGTGCCATTAAAGAATAATGTATTTTTAAATGCAAAGAAGTGGTTGGAGTCAGGAATGTTATGATCGTAATGCTTTGTCTCCTTTTGTAGGTGTACATACATTCAAAAGTACAAAGTCTAATAAACTATACATGCTGCTTTCTTGTTTCAGCTGGCAGTGCCTTTGAAGGGGCAGTTATCTTTCTCTTTTACTTTGTTTGCCTCTGCCTGCAGGCATGTATTAAAAATAATAAATACTTCCACTGGCGTGCGGTGGAACAGCTTAGTAGTTTAGACATGAGATGTAGAAATATCTGGCATTTTCAAAACTTAGAAGTCCAACACCTCTCAGGGTCTGGCTTCTCTCAGTTCTGGCATTATTATTTCGTTCAGCTGGGATTTCTCCAGCAGGACGTGAGTCCTGATCAGTCCTGAGACATTTCAACACTGGATTTCAAAGCATTTTTAAGGCTTGGGGAGATGTTGGCTGGGCTTTCCTCACTGGAGCGAATGCACCATCTCTGCGTTTCATGGCTTAGGAGATGGTAAGGAAGATGCCTGTGCAGGAGCTCTAGGCTTCTTGCCATTTAATTTTACAGCAGCCCAAAAAGCAAACATCCAGTAGAAACGAATGAATTGAACTCAGCCAGCCGGTGAATTGACTACCAAATAAAAAATAGGGAGTGTGTGTGGAGCATGGAAAGCGCCTCCCTTACACTTTTGTCTTTTTAGAGAGTTGCCAAGGAAAGAACTGGGACTTAAAGATGTTTTTTGCAGAATGGGAGGAAGGCCAAGGACCGTCAGGAGAACTCAGTGCTTTGTGTAGGAAGATTCTGAGTGGTGGAAAGCTCCTGGCCACAGGGTGGCTCCTGGAGGCTGAGGGCAGGAGGAACGCCAGGTGCTGCTGGGACACAGGAGTTTTGCTGCCTCTGATGGGTCTGCCACAGGCTGCTCCAGCCATATGGTGGGTCTGTTGATGACAGCAGGAGTATAACTTAATTTGCAGGTAACTGGCTGTTTTCCCACTACATTTTTATAAATTTATTTTCTGTATTGTATCTATTCGTGATTCCTTCCTCTCTACCTGGCAGTGGTCCTCACCACAGGAGGCCTGGGAAAGGTGAGGGATGTGCTTCACACTGAAAATTGTGACATCTATGGGGGAGGGCCTCCAGTCAGCTCCTGCAGATTCATTGCTATAGTTGTCCTGGGATACTCAGTGGGAGGTATTAGAGACATTTTTCATCTTACATGATACCTGAAGAAAAACAAAGACAGGTTTTGGTGTTTTTCTTGTACTGATAAATAACTTTTTATTAGATTTCATATTTTGATTATTATTTTCTTTGACTGTTCATTGGTGTCCATTTGACAGAAACAGCCAAGAATTTCCTTTTTCTAAAAAATCTTTATTTTCCACCACTGAGAAAGCTAATTGAATCTCTTTCTGAACCACTTAATTCACTGCCTGTCATGCTCTTCTCTTTCAGTGTAAACTTCCTTGGGGCTATCGCCATAGTCCCAGCAGAGGAGGAAATTAGGGTCTCTAACAGAAATAACCTACAGCTTACATAGCATAAACAAATCTTGGAAAGCAAACACTGACAGGTTGGGGAAAAATGTTAAAAAAAAAACACCAAAGTAATAAAAAAGAAAAGATTAAATGCAAACATAGTGCCCTGCAGTGTTTAAAACACTTCCTTATAGTCTGTCAAGCAACATGTTCAGGACCTTTGATCAGAATGGAGGTTGTTTATTTCCTGTACAAACCAGCTTGTACATTGATCAATGAATTGTTGATACAGTGAAGGTATTCCCTTTACTGGTCTCTTTGAGAGGCCTAGGACTTGACAACAATATTGTGAGCATTAACATGATTATCAAAGTTGTAGAGAAAATGCAAAAAGAAACAAGAAGACAGAGTTAATAGTAACTTGATCCACTGTTTATGGGAAGAGGGGGTGGAAGGAGTTTATATAGAAAAATGCACAACTGGATGAAGGTGGTTCACATTCTGTAGAAGAGCATTTGGGAAGCATTGGCCTAAAAGTCAAGGACTTTACTTGCTGTTACTGTACTGGGAGGGCATGCTGCAAAATTTAAATATATTATTTGTCTTCATACTTCACTGCATTTTTTGACAAGGACCTAGTGTTGTGTGCAGGACAGACTTGAAGTAGTGCAAAGTAGTGCAGAGAATAACCTTATCTGCATGGTAATGGTATCTAAAATAGCTGGTACCACTAAGGAAAAGCTGCTTGACCGGAAAGGGAAGGACTAGTTATTCTGTCACATAACCAGGTTTCCCAGCTGTTTCAAGTGTGAGACATGGAACTTGCAATGACCTGATGGAAGTCTGTAGTGAATCCATGCAATTCACTGCCACTGGACCTTGCTGATGCCAGAAGTTTGCATGCCAACAGACAGCATCTGTCCTCATTCCTGGAAGAGAAATCCATCAAATGCTCTTAAGAAGAAAGAAATTCTCTCTGGTTCTTGAAATGTGGGAGCTGCAGATAATTAGATGATGGTGTAGAGTTATTACAATGTATTTTGCCAGTTTTTTTTTGTTTTTTTTTTTTTCCTTCTCCATATGCATCTGTTGTGGGCCACTATGGGGCAGAATATTGGGCTAGGGAAACCTTTGGCCTGACCTCTGTCAGTCATTCCTGTGACTCGTGGAGCAAAGGTTAACTACAAACCACACTTGGAGAGCCTCTGATCTCCACTCATTTTAAGCAGAGCACAAATTCAATAATATTATGGTTATTTGGACTAAGACTGGGTGGGATGAATACAGTTTGCCTTTTGAGCCCATGCATTTCGTTTATCACAGAAAGTTCCTTTCTGTCTCTGCGAAGCACTGTAAAATGGGAATAGTGTGTGTGTCTTTTCTGTGTGTGTGCTTTGTCTTGCCTCAGTAAACCAGCCCCCCACGATGTGTGTCAGCACTGTGGGGGCAGCGGGCGTTTAACTATCATCAGTATTACCAAGCCAACAGGAGCAGGAGGTGAAGGCCCCTCGTCCATCCTGCTCCTGAAATGAGTGATGCGGAGTAGAAGCCTCCTGTTTGCAGAGAGGGCAAGCTGCTATCTGCTAATATGGCAGCATTTCGCCAAATGATTAGGCTGTCTGAATTACAGCAATTTGAACATGCTGAGCAAGCTTTTATATACACAGGAACAAGATGCCGGTGTGAGATTGCTGAAGAGGAATAACATGCACTGGAGATTGACAAGTGCTTGGCAAGCCTGTGTTCCTGGGGCTCATCAGACATTCGTGGCTCCTCCGCGATGCTGGTGAAGAGCATAGTCAAGTGGCTGTATCATAGCCTGGGTGACATCTGGTGACATGCCGTTAGGCCTGTTGTGTTTCTGTGGGATGAATTCATTTTCACAATATTTGAAAGGAATCCATTTATACAGAGTGCAGATATTCTGGCATGTGCAAGTGACTTACAAGGCAGCAATATTTTCAGTCCATCTTATATTTGGTGACAAAAGCATACTTAGCTACACTTAGCCATGTGCTATCTTATGGAGCTGTGTTCTGGATTCCTGTGCTTTCTGCTGACTGTGCTCCTCCTGCTGCTTGTAGCTGCTGACTGCTGAGGGTGAGGAGGGACCGCAGGTACCTTTGGTAATGTTTATTGGTCATGGCAGGGGCTCCTGCACAACTGGCAGAGGTTTTCTGTTCTCCTCCCTGTCGCAGCTGGAGGGTTTACTTTGCACTAAACAGAGACTTGGACACAAAGTGGTTTTTGGTCCTCTGATATGCTCTTGCTCTGGTAGTGGAGAAGATTGTTGTTTCTCTACCAAGTTATCTGGTCATTTGTCTGCTTTGGTATTACTGAATGTAAGCATTGGGAATTGGGTGGCTTAGATTTTTCTTTTCTTTTTTTTCTTTTTTTTTTTTTCCCTTAACCTCTCACAGAATGACTGTGGGTGTGATTAAGCACAGCATTGAGCTGAATTCAGGCTTTGAACAGGGTCTGGTCACTTTTCAGAGTTCAGTTTTAGTTTGTATCTCAGCTTTCTGTGACGGAGGTGAGTAGAAAGTAGCATTTCAGTGTGTAGAAAATGTTTCTGTATTAAAAAACAGAGCTGCAAAGAGCACATTCTGCTTTTCAGGCAGAATTCTCTCACAGACTTCAGAGTTTCTGTGGAGATCAAAACGGGGGGAAATGTGTATATGGGATAAAAATGAACTTAAAGGAAAATTTTTAGCAAGGTGTACTGAAAGATCAGAAACCTTTGCGCAGAGGAAGCCCTGCTGATGCACAGCTGTGTGTGCAGCACAAAGCCCACGAGATGCTCTTGTGCTGGAGGATCACTTGATGCCACACATGGTGACCTTACACTGGATCAGCAGCAAATAAATGTCTTTTCTCACTGTATTTCCTCCTCATGTTGAGAAGAACAAGGTTGTAGGTGTGTTAGCATGCTATCTGACCCATGAGCCGTTCCCCATAGGTGATGGGGCATCAGCACCATGGCTGAATCTCTTGTTGGCTTTGCGCCCCGGTGCTTTCCTGCAGCAGGCCATGAAGGTGCCACTTGGCTAAGCGATGGGGACAGCCCTCAGCTCTCCTCAAACTTCTGGAAACGTGTGACAAATAATGGTTATGTCCTAGTGCTTCATATGGGGCCAAGGTAGGTGGATAGGGCCAGGCTGTACCATGTAACCTGAGATTGGGCAAATGATCCGTAGCTGTTATTGATGGGGAAGGAGAAGCATGTGTGCCTCTAAGGAGAACATCATAGAGTAAACTAATGCAAATGCCCTCAGATCTTTCTATTAATGGGTAAGGGGTACCACATGTGCCTATAATAATGTAAATGGAGAAGATTGTACAGAGCAAACTAATGCAAAAGTCCTCACAGTGTGTGAGATGTGACTTGTACCCGGACCACAGAATAGTAAATCCAGTTGGATGTTTTGTCTTCTTTGTAGGAGCAGTCCAAAGCTGCTGATGTGAAAGGCACATTTAGTAGTTTGAGTGGGGGCAAATCTGCTTTCTGTGGTCATCGTCACACCCAGATGCAAAGGGTTGTTTTGCTGGAGAGGGGTTTTTGTATGTCCAGCTGTTGAGAACAGGAGAAACTGGGGATGGGGGAGAGGAATTGCTGAAATGTGGTTTCCAAATGTTTTGCAAGTTGTTTCTGTGAGCCTCAGTGCATGGACTCAGCTGAGGAGCTGCTCCTCAAAAGCAGCCTGGGGGGGGTAGTTAAGGGGTGACTGGGGGGTTGTCAGGGAGCACATGCACTTCAGGTCCCCTCCCAGGGAGGGAAGTTCTGGGGAGCACTACTTCCGCTGTTTGCATTTGTGTCTTTGGGAGTAAGGCGTTCTTCTGGCTCACTTTGTAAATACTGTCTGGTTTCAGTCTCCTAACCTGGTGATTCTAGGATGTAGAACCCCTTTGGCTTTATTAAATCATAACAGTCCTGTACTGAAAAGGAAAAACAATCAACAAAAAACCCACCCCCCAAACCTTTTTAAACTTCTGAAGTGCCTATCACAAGGTAAGGCTAAAATAAGTTTCTCGTTGTTACAGTGTGCATTTTGAGTGTGCCATCAAGGCGTGTTGGAGAATAGAGGTATTTTATTTTTAATGAGAAGAACTAAAGAATAAAAAATGGTAGCCTTGGAGAATTGTGGATCAAAGGTTTCTTCATTGTAAAACAAATGAAAGGTCTCAGTCCTAGAAGCGATGAATAAATTGATAAATTTTTAATAGGAAGAATAGACTATAAATGGTAATTTAATTCTTTGGGGGAGAGAATCATTTAAGCACTGTTTAAAAAGTCCAGATTTTTTGTGCGAAGATGATAATAATGATCGCCAAGGGGACGACTGGGAAAGCTCAGGGTTCGGCCGAGGTTGCTGTGTGTGGGACAGCGGGCTTTTGGTGCTTCTGTCCTTCTCACGTGTCCCAGGTGTGTGCTGGGTCATGTCCTCTCCATGGGAGCCTCATGCCTGTAGGGGCTCAGAGTTTTGGGGGAAAAGATGTGAGTGTTTAAAAAAGATTCTGGGCTTCTCAGTGTGCGACCACCATTTGGCTTTGCAAGAAAAGTGGAGGGTAGAGGTGGTCAGGGGCAAGCAAAGGCTGTCGTGGTGTCGCCATCCCAAGCTGTGCTGGCATGTATGGGGATGATGGAGACGATGGCCCACAGGGGATCAGCAAGGGGGCAAGACAGGCAGCTCAGCAGGGCTCAGAGGGTTACAGCGGCATGAACAAATGCAGGCTGGGGAAGGGGCTTTTAATGAGATTCACCTAGGGCAGCTCCCGCTGCAGGTCTGACATGCTGATGGGCACTGCTACATTTGCATAATAGCACCGCTAATAGAGGCCCGAGGGTCCCTGCTGGCGTTCGTTTCGGCCTCCTCTCCATAGCCCTGACCCACTTTTCACGTGCAAAACCCGATTTTGTTTGTCAGTTGTGGGCCAGCATCTGGGCCTGGCCCGTTTCCCAAGGATCTCCTGTCAGCTCCTGTAAGGCCTCCCTGCCGCCACGGCCGGCCTCGCGGCGCCCTCTCACAAGCCCCATGGATAAAAGCCCTTTGGAAAAAAAGTTCTCTACAAATGTAATGTTTATGACCACTGTTACATTCCCGAATCAGTTTATACTGAAGAGGCTTATGAGGCATTATGGGACGTGTTAGTCACGGGCACAGTTTTAGGTCTGCCTTCTGCGTCCTGGGAGTCAGAAATGTATGTGTACATTCAGACCTTTGCTGTGTCACTGAATTCCTGATGATACGCCTAAGCTTTTACAGCTGGTCACGGTGGCAAAAAGCTCTGGAGTTGGATTTTAAAATGTTAACCCTGTGTGGACTGCATATGGACAGTGATAATGCTGCGAGATCATAAGAATTCTATCCATACCTCGAATAGAGGTGCTGTCACTGCATATAGGCAAAAAAGGTGCCTTTAGGGTCTTGTCATTTAGTGTCTTAGGAACTCAGCTTCAGGTGGCAAGTGGATCACTTGAGCTTATTAAGGGCGTACTTAAAGTGTGTCCCACTTTGTAAACAGTTACTGTGTTTTTCAGCCCAGCTGATGTTTGGCGAAATGTTTCAAGTGGGTGCTCACTTCCCTTCCCTTTTTGGATCCTCTTAGCTCTCTTGGTTTACTTTGCATGGCTGATCTGAATGGCTGCTGTCAGTTGGAAACCAAGCCTAAATCCTGAGGAAGGTTAAATGATAATATTTAGAGGTTGCACTGATACAAAAGGAATTCACCTTGGGAAATGTGTATCCATATCTAGCTCACTGTTCTCTGTAAGGGCTTTCAGGTCTGATTGAGCTCTGTGTTTATTTTGTAGCATTGCTTTGGGTAGATTTGCTGCTGGTCTTTCACTGATGTGTGAGATCAGAGCAATGCCTTCTGGTGTTTAACTCTTTGCAGTCTCAGCAGCAAACTTCTCGATGTGTTGAGCTCATTTTCAGCACTGTGGTGTTTGCTGAGCATGCTTTTCCCAGTATCTTTGGCAAGGCAGTGCTGAGGACTTGAACTTCTGTGGATGCTCAAGAGGAGCACAGACTTCTCAGTGCAGAGTGTTTCACAAACATGCCTGCATGAATCCTCACATTTACTGAAATTTTATTCTCTTTTCACCCAGAGAAAGGTTTGGCTTCAGCACAGAAATAAACCTTTGCTCTTCAGCAGCTTGGATATCACAACAATTCTAATGCATGCAAACCTGAGTGTTGCACTGAGTCTTCCAATAGCCTGGTTGATAAATATGTGAAGTAAATCAGTATGAGGAGTGTGAAAAGAATTCATACAGGATATGTAGGGATGCTGTTATCTGGAATATATTGATTCGTATGCTTGATTCATTTTTAATTTTTCCCTCACTTTTTAAAAACTATTTTTAACATGTGTGTATTAAAGGAAAACTGCCTGTTGTCTGAAAGGTTTCTTTATTTGGTGTTGTAGAAATAACTGAATTCAGAGGATTATGAATTGAATTTGCTGGCCCTCAAATGCTTTCCTTCTCTGACTTTGCACTCTGGCGACTTGCACCATTGTACTTGCTGCGTGTGCTCTTATCTTCCAGATTTGTGTGTGCTCAGATACTGCTTGTTCAGCTGTTGTTCAGCATAGTTTGGAGTTTTTCACATTCTGGTTGCCTGTCTGTGCTTCAGCCCTGCGCTCATGGCAGAAGCTGAGCTTGTGCAGTCCTCCCTGCACGTCTTAGACCTGTCCAAGACACTTACAGATCTGTTCTGAATAGATGCCACTGATGACAAAGCTGCTAATAATGCTGCTCAGTTCCAACTCCCTTCTTCATTAGTGCTGATGGCTAAGTAAGAGCTGTAGAATTGCACAGTCAGTGCTGGACCGTGTATCACACAGTAATGAGAGGCACTTTCAAACTCAGCTGGAGCTGAAGAGGCTTCCATAGCCAGCACTCCCACACCTATAAAGGGCTGCATCATTTATTTGTTTCACCGTGTTATTTTTCAGTAACTGTAAATCACAGAATCGCTGTAGTTTCTCCACCTTAAGACATAGAGGAAATATATAGGGAAATATGGAAGTGTAATAGTCAATTGCATGACATAGGGAAATGAAGATTGACAAGAAATGTAGCCCTAGCCATCAAGTGCATAGCAATGTGGGTACAGAAAGCCAGGATCCATGTTGAAGACCTGTTTCTCTGATGGAAAATGAGGATTGCTTGACAAAGCACTTGATTTGTTGGAGATACAGAATATGTTAAAAAAAAAAAAAAAAAAAAGAAGCTTTTTTTCTTTTAGTTGTACTCTTCTAGCTAACTTTAGCTCACAAATATGGAATACCATCCATTAAAATTTCAGTGCATTTTATACTTACATATATATATATATGTATGATATTTCAGTACATCTTGTGAGCTGAGTTTCAGCCTTAACAAACTGTTATATTTGAATCTTTGTGTTTAATACTTGGAGTGACAGAGTGGCTGGAGAGTACCTTGCCCAAGCCTCAGCTCAGAGCAAGGGCAGCACATGCAGGTTGCTCAAGGCCATGTCTAGTCAGGCTTTTGCTATCTCTGAGGATGAAGGCTTCACAAACCTCCTGAACAAACTCTTCCAGTGCCTGACCACTCTCATGGTGAAAAATATATATATTTTTAATATTCAAAGATAATTTCTTATATTTCAGTTTATGCCCATTGCCTCATAGCTGTCATATTCTCATAAGAATAATTACTCTCATAAGAATAATGTGTAGTCAACCTCTTGTCAAATTACATTGGTTCCACAGTGCTTGTAATTTCCTGAAAAATTAAGATGTTTTCCAAATGGAAAGTGGCTGAATCAAGTTAGAAATAATTCTGTTTGCAGAAATCTCAGTGAGATTTTCAGTGAGAGATTTCCCAGCTTTACAAAGTAGTATATAGGGGTACAGAGTCATAGAATCATTTGAGTTGGAAGGGACCTTCAAAGGCCATGGAGTCCAAGTGCCCTGCAGTGAGCAGGGATGCCGACAGCTCCATCAGATGCTCAGAGCCCCGTCCAGCCTGACCTGGAGTGTCTCCAGAACAGCCACCACCTCTCTGGGCAATCTGTTCAGTGCCTCACCACTCTCATTGTAAAAAACTTTTCCTTGTATCTACCTAAATCTCCCCTTTTAGTCTGAAATCATGTCCCCTAGTCCTATCACAATAGACCCTGCTAAAGAGTCTGTCACTGTAGCATTGAATAAGAGCTCTTACCTTTTTTTTTTTTCTTCTGCTTAATATGCAAGGGAGTGGTTGTTTTTTTTCTGATTTTTTTTTTTTCCAGTTAAGCTTTGTATTTATGACCAAAGAATATTTTATCAGATCTTCAGTGAATGTGTTATGTCATAAAATCCAGTAGCTACAGGATCAGATCTCTGAGTTTTTAAGACCATCATAAAAAAAACTGCTGTGGAGAAAAATGAAATGCAGTAGGCAGCCATGAGACCGGAGGACTCTTTGCCCATCCTCATCATCCTTAATTAACTCAAAATCACACTGGAAAATCCTCAAGTAATGTGCAGAAGTGGCATCTAATAGATGGAAATTGCTAAGAAACTTTCAGCTGTCCTCTGGGAATATGCCTCAGCTCTTCTGCATCCGTAAGGCTGCCAGAAATACCCCCCATCACTCTAACACTCTTCTGGCAGATGAAGGGAGAATGACTGGTTTTACAACAATCAAGATCAGATGGTGGCAGATCCGTCATACACTTTCCTATATTAAGAAGTGCACGCGTTGAGAGATAAGCTGTGATCATGCGCTCTTTCTTTTTTTGTTGATTCGTCGCCAGTGAGTTCGTGTGAGCATTGTCATCTATGGAAGATGGAAGGCAGAACATTCAGGTCACTCACTTGTTCTCTGCTTTTTTGTCTCAAATATTCCTAATGTGGTTTCATTGCTGTCTTGGGGAACGGAAAGAAAAGTAGTTTTCTCTTTCACCTGTGTAACACTAAGCAACTGTCAGCTATGGATACGCTTTGATACTTCTCTGGCTTGGAACATCTTGGCCAGAGAGAAAAATGCACCTTTTTCTGCTCACTCTTCGTTTTTCAATGAGAGATGAGCTAATACAATGCTGGCAGGAGGGACTGCCCTTGTTCTGCTAAGATGTATCATTGTAGTTGTGATTGAGTCTTGGAAAACAAAAGCATTTAATTTTCTACTGCAAGAAGGTAAGCTGGGTGAGAAACTGGATAAGAGCACAGGGCATTCCTGTCTGTAGGAACTGCCTTTCTGCTTCTGTCTGTAGGAACTACCTTGGCTTTTTTCTATTTGCATCTTTCTTTGAGGGATTCCTACACCTTTTTGTTGTTGTTTTCCTGTGGGTTTTGTTCTTAGAAAGTACTGCAGAATTTCATTGCTTTATAGATATGTTTATCTGCAGGCTGTTTTCCAGTCCACCAGGAGCAATTGCGAAGTTGCTCCCGCATAAACTTTAAACAAGCCTTATATATCCCTGTAAAATCACATCTCCATTCATCCTGGAAACGCAGAACCTCCTTTTGTCAAACTGTGCTCTTAATCTGGCTGATGTTTGCTACCATCACAGCCATTGTGAGTCATCATCTATTTAGGGATGTAATTTGACCAGAGGAGGTAGACAGTCACATCTACATATAACCTTAATTCATGATGACCCTTGTTTTCCTTCCCTGTCTTGGGCAGACTCTGTCTCCATTCAGATGGCATCTAGCCTGAGATGAATGAATTGGGTGCATGTTCAGATGTGAAAAAGATTGCATAGAAGCGATCATCCTGGTCTCGGTTCCTTTAGGGAGTTTATTGCAGCGCTGCAGTTCAAAGCTTGACTTTTTGCATATCAGTCATGTTTATAAAGTCTGCACAGAAGTGACTTAAAAGGATTCAGAAATTCCTTCTGCTTTGGGACGGTGCTGTGTAGTATAAACTATAATTACTTTCCTCTGCGATAAAGATCCCAGGTCTGCATTCAGGAAACAGGGATGCTGCAAGAACGCAGACGGCTGGTGGTTGGTAACAGCTATCCACAAGTCTGTTGGTGGGGATGTCTGTCCTGACGTTCCCTGCTCCTGGCCTCTCTCAGGCTCATTTTTCAGTCTTTCCGTAAACTGAAGGGAATCTCCATCCAAATGTTCATTTTTTGTTTTCCAAGAGAGGTTTCTGATCTGAAGGACACCTACCTGGCTTGGGGCCTAATCCCAGCGCAGTGCTGCTTTCCCCACATGGTTTGCAAGCCTTTGCTCTGCCATCTCCTTAGCAACTCGGAGCAACCAGCAGCACAGAGCCACGCAGCCCCTGGGGGCTGCACTTCGCTATTTATAGGCAGTCGAGGCTGGGTGAAAATTTCCAGAGAGCTCTGATAAGGCCTCTGAAGGAAAAAAAAAGCCACCTTATGGGTCCTGCTAGAGCACCTGGCTTGGTAACCGTGCCCCGGCCTTTGCACAGGGCTCAGCCCTTACAGTAGAACACGTTCACTCCAGTATGCAGCAAGGATTTTCTATTTACATAGCTGCTAATTAACCTTTCAAGAATCATCCTCTCTGTAATCGAGGTTAGGAAGTGAGATGCAGGTGCAAAAACAACAGCCTGGGGTTATATTGTGTTGTAACAGGCGAAGTCTCAAGGATGATGCCATGTCTGTTGGTTGTTTTTTTTCCAGTTCAGGGCTATGGCTTTGGGAGATCTTAGCAAACAGGAGAGGAAAATATTTTTTCAGAGCTTTGTGGTTAGCTTTTCTAAATTATGTTTCTCCTGGTTGAATTCCACGCTGAAAACAAGATTTAATCACTGGTTGTATTGCTTAGTATTGCTCTGCAAAGGTTTATTGATTCAGCATTTCCCTTAGTCACATGGCTGAGAAATTGAGTAAAGGATGTGTGGTGCTGAGAGCGAGTTGGAGCACTGAAGAAATAAAGGATAATCCATTAAAGTGGGATGGATGGTGACCCTGAGCAGAGCACCTGTTTCCATGAACTCTTTATGTCTGCTGAACAGAAAGTAGTTGAGACTCAGAACATGGCTTTGCAATTACTGGGAGAATACCTCTTTCAGGTGAATCTGAGGAGCTTTCTGGAGATCTCAGAGTTGACATATCTGCACACTTTTTTTCACCTGGCAAAAACATAATGAATGACTTTGATACGGCAGTGGATTTTCTTTCCTCTTTAAACCTTGCATCTGGACTTCTGGTACCAGTGTGGGAGGATTTTGTGTCCTAATCCAAGGGCTTTCCTCCCAGATTTCCTTCATACTCTGCATTCCTTGCCAATGGCTGCTAATGGGAAAAGCCTTGGAGGAAATGTCATTCTGCTTTTTAAATAGGCTTGCTGTATCAGATTAATTGCTGCAGTAGTTCTCCTGGATGCTGTGGCGAGGCAGTACTGTCTGTCTTGAACTGGAGAAGCAAATCTAAAGCAACATTTAACCTACTCCTGTTGATAGGAATGTGGGGATGTCATGCTTTTGTGTGTGCTTACAAGGGGAGAGAGGGAGCCTCTAAGTGCAGTGAGAACATAGGAAGGTGAAGACATGCAATGGATAGGCAGGTTGATTGACAGCCCAGCTGGTGGAGATCTGTAATTGGAAATACGTTGCACATAAATCTTCTGGTTCTTATGGTGAGACATAGGAAGGAGAATATCTGAGCTCTGAAGCACTTAACTCTTTCAGGGCCATCTGGGCAGATGTTCAGCTTTCAAAGTAGCAAGACTATTGGAGTATTTCTCCTTAAAGACTTTGGTTTTCGTTGTAATGAGAAGAATACTGATGGAAGCAAAACCACCATGTGCTCCAAGTGATAGCATTTTAAATATTTTATGTTTGTTTCTCTTACAGAGCAACTTCAGATTATCTTGGAGAGTTCATCTGTGTTTTTGGTGGGAACATCTTGCCCTTACAAGACACATCTTGCACGTGTTGTCTGCCAATTTCATGTCTGACTTACCTGATATGTCTCCACATTGGTGAGTTTATTGCATGTTTGTCCATTTGCCAGCAAACTCTGCAACTGTATTTTAAGAGGTCTGTTCATGTCTAAACATTTATATTCTTTTCCATGAGGCTGAGACTGATTGAATCTCTGCACCCTCCTTCTTCCCCCAGCCCAAGTATGGTTTTGGTATATTTTCTTCTTCGCTTGATTTCAACACTCTGGTGGTTTCCACTCTGCAGTTTTGAATGTATAATTGGTTTCTGGTGACCACATTTTTTCTCATTTATTTTGGTCTGCCTCTGTTCTGCTGCACACATATTTGTCTATCCATTAATGTCAATGTGAATTACAGACGAAAAGCAAAGTGTAGATAAATTAGCAACCACGCAAAACGGAAGGCAGCATTTAATGCTCTGAATTATTTGTGTGGGCATAGGACAGCTAATGAATACCTGAGGATCTGAACAAACGAGCAGTTATGGGATGCAGGGCAGTGCTGTTGAGGTGATTCACAGTGGGATGGCTGGGGAAAATGGCGACTGTATGGGGCCAATGCAACCAGAAGGAATTTTAACACCTACTCTCCTGGCAAGTGTAGTGAGTACATGCAAAAGGAGGTTGTGGTTTTGTAGCCAAGAACTGTGTTTGCTCTAGCATCATTGCTTTTAAGGGAGCAGATGTCTATATACAATAAATAGAAGAATGAATCATAGAATCATGGAATCACAAGGTTGGAAAGGACCTACAAGATCATCTAGTCCAACCGTGAGTTGGACGATGAATTGTTTCCATCTCATTCTATAATGTACTGAGACTTCTCTCGACCCTTAAAATGGTATAAAAATGTCCAGAATGGTGTTTCTCACTGTAAAACTCCAGTGTTTGGATTAGAGCCTTCCTTCAAGATGGGCCATGCTCTCTGCTTCACTGCTTGTGGTAACATTTTATTCATTTATGTCAGAAGAAAACCTTTTGTCTTCAGCTGAACAACTGCTCTGCTTGCTGTGCCCTGCAGAAGCATTATGAGAGGTTCCCTTAAAGGGAAACACTTGGCTGTTTTCTAAGCTCACTTTCAAAGTACTCTGAATTAATTATAAATGAGTAAAGCCGTCTGGCTCTTGATTACACAATTGCCTATCCTGGATTGCCTGTAATGAAATGTAAGCAGGCCCAGTCGTAGTAAAACGGGAGGTGCTTTTGCTCCCTTTCCATCTTATGATGTGAGCTATTCTCAGATCTGCTGTCCTGATTTCTTTCAGGCAGCAATGCTGCCAGTCTTACATTTCTTCCTCTCTCACACTGCTACCCTATTTTTATTAGGCTTTTTTTTTTTTTTGGACTGCACTTACTATGCTCATATCCTGTTATAATTTCCACTGGAGGTGGTTAAGGTGCATTGGTACAGTGCCTTTTGCACTAAACAACCCCGATGTACTTCATTTATTTAAAGCATTCTAAGTGCATGTGGTGTCTAAGTGTTTGACAAACGCATAAAAATACACAGAAGTCAAGCACTTAGCTACCCTGCGAGGATGGCTTCCCCACTGCCTCTTCTAGGAATGTCCATAGACCGAATTACTCATGTAGCACACAGGGGAGACACAAACCGAGATCTGTGCTTTCTGTAAGGTGAGTCTGCCCACATATTTGTGTTTGTGTAGTGATAGATACTGTCGGCAGCAGTTCTTATTGCTACATTTTCACTAGGTCTTCAGATGAGATGTAAGCTAGCTGCAGGTACAATTAGTGGCCTGGGTGCCTTTTGCTCTGTGAAAAAGAGCAGTACGGTGCTAAGAAACCATAAAGCCTTGCTTTGTGCTGTAATAACAGTCCAAACCTGAATTGTGGAGTATAGCGCCCATTGAGCCCAGGCACACTTAAGCCATGCCACACATGGTGGAGATGGAGCAGCTCCTTGGAGCTGTCTTGTAGTGCCTGTCTCAGCCCAGCTCATGGCCTCCTGCTTGCTGACAAACGATGGGTTCGTAATGGCTTATGACAGCAGCAACAGTCTCTTCTAAGGAGCAGCGAGTGCAACATAAATTTATCCTCCTCCTTTCTCTTATCCACTCTTCCTTGTGACAGTTTAGGGAGGTAAAGTAGTTCTAAGGAAATGTGTTAAGCTGTAGTTTTTCATCTCTTCTTGATATCATAAAAATATAAGTGGGATTGTCTAATGATAACGGATTCTCGTGGCTTTCGGTTTCATGCCTTTGATGGAGATACTTGTCTGCTTTTGTGCCGAACGTGGAGCCATCTCCATTGAAATCAAACTGAAGGAAAATGCTCGAATCTTTGTTTTCTTCTTCTGTTATTGGGCAGTTCCTTCCTGCCACCACTGCACTATGATGAGAACATCCCAGTTACCTTTTAATAATTGGGTGCTGCAGCTTATCACCTGCTCCTTTCCAGCTCCCTGTGCCAGGACCTCCAGCCTTGTTGTCTGTTTGTGGAGCATCCTCAGCCTTCAGGGCCTAGATAAAGACATCAGCCCTGCCAGGTTTAGCCTCCAGCAGTCATGGCAACTGGAGGTGTAGTCCTAAGCACAAGTCTCTTTAAACATCCATTCAGTTCACTTTGGGAGCCCTCCACAAAGTGGATGTGAGTTGTCACTTGATACCATTTATCAAATAAGGCAGAACTTGGAGAACATCTCTTCTGAAGATGACAGAAACTGTGGAAACTATAAGGCAATTATGCTAATCTGCCTTCTCCCAGTAAAAGGACCCTCAGTCCTTTTACTGCTGGAAAGCTGCTAGAAAGGGGCAGTTTTTCAAAGAGGTGTCTATGTATTTTCTCAGCCTTACTCTGTAAGAGGTAACTGAGGCATCTATAGGCAAACTATAGATGAAGTATTTGTCTGGAAGGAAAAAAAAAAAGGAATGTAATTAGAAAATTGATGCCAGAACAGTGGAAAGTAAGAGAGATTTCAGAAGAGAGTTTTATCATTTTGCCTATTCAGTCTGCAGCTAATACATTTGAGCTACAGGTTGACCAGCGACCCCCACAGATGCCCCTTGAAATTTAGGAGCTGAGCTTGGTGGTACGGGAAGCTCTCACCTTCTGGTGTGCTCAGAGTCCTCCTGCAAGCTGTGCTATCCATGTGAAGGCTCTCAAAGAGGCATCCACATATAGCAGGAAAGCTTTCAACTACTCTTATGGAACATACAGTCTAAAAATGGGAGCTGATGAGGATTTTGACTGCTTGACCACAGTGACGGGGTTGCAGCGGTGCAATGTGCCAGCACACTTCATGCTGGGCTGAGCTGGCTTGCAAAAGGCATTCAGAAAAGTCGGTGCTAAAATAAAACTGGAGAAGGAATAAAGTATGCAAGCTTGCCGTGAGCAGGAGACAGAAATCCTAGGCATTTGCAATCTCTTGCCAAATCCATCCATCTCTTTTCCCACATTCTCTCTCCATTTCTGAAGAATGATACTTAGCAGTTACTTTCTGTCTTCAGAAGTAATAGATGTGAGCAGCTGTGACGTGGCAAGGTTTTACATTTAAACTGTTATTAGCAAGTGTTGGAGGTATATATTCAAGCAAAGTGACACTTAAAATACATTCCATGTTATATGTCAGCATCCTATAGAAAGGCCTGATGGATCAGTAACCAAAATTAGCTGTGGAGCCATATCATCATATGTTGTTTTTTTTTTTTTCTGGTTTTCTTTTTTTTTTTTTTCTTTTTCCTTGGAATAACAGACCACCACATAGCAATTTACTTAGATATTTATAATGCTTTTATTCATACTTATTTTCCCACTCCAGTATCTGGACCCACGTTGGTGGTTTTTCAGCAGGGAGGTGCTGATGTGTCCTGACCAAGTAAGGGCTCTTCTGGCTGTGTGCTAGGATGCCCTTCTGTCTACATCTGAGACAGCTTCATCCCAAAGCTGCCCTATTGCCAGAGCAGGGGGGGAAGGTTTCCTTGCTGTAGAGGAGGAACTCTTTACAGGGAAAGGTGTGTAGAAAAACAGTTGAAGGAGAGCTGTTATTGCTTCCCATGAACATTACACTGCATCTTTAAGCAGTATCATTAATGAGATGTGTGCATAAACATGCAGTGGGATGGACTACATCCTGCTGACCATGGAATTATCCAGGGCTTGACATGCAGGAGCTCTGCACTGCCGGCTTTGAGAACCACAGCCAGACACTTAAAGCTAGGAGTAGGAATTTCTTCCAGCAGTTCTTTTCTTTCAGTTTGTTCTAAAAGGAAGGAGCTGCATTTACAGTGTGAGTGTCCGGCTAGCTTTAACCAAGCTTGCCTGGGTGGTGATGTGGTCACCCTGGAGGCCTCTGGGATGCTGTATGGCCTGGGCTTCCTGTTGGGTCCCCTGCAGGAGCAGGTGGAGCGGGTGCCGTGGCTCCATTCAGGAGTGCTGGGCCTCTGTGATAAATGCCATTGAGAAGGCACTAACCAGGCCCTTCTACCTAACAGCTGCAAGTCACTGAAACCCTGTTTTCAGATGGGAAATTGCCCTTTTATCATTGGTATTCACAACATAATAGTGCAGAGCATTAGTCAGCTGAACCTCACCATGGTTTATTGTGTAGTTGTAAATCCTAATTATCTGACTAACATTCTCTGATGTTAAGTGCCTTAAATGGTTGTTTTTCCTTTATTTTTTTTCTACTTTTTTGTGTTCACTGTTTATTCCAGTTGTAAAATGTAATTAGAAATTAAAAAGAACAAAGCAAACCTCAAAGCCTGCTGATGTAGATTAAAATGAATCATCTCTTGAAAGTGTGTGTAATCCAATCTCTGCAACCTGATACATCTCCTCGTCATTTGGTAAATATTTAAAATATCCAGTGACATTTTTTCACATTTTGGACAAAGACCACATCACCTGTATTCAATATTGTTTCTGAGTACCGATGTTTTGAAGCTATGGTTTATTTAGTTACTTCTTTTTTTTTCTTTTTTAATTTTTAGTGTTTGTCATTCTATACGAAACCAAATATTAAAGGAAGAAAGAGAAGCCTACCAATTTATTTGCTTTTTAGTAATCCAAATGAAATGAAAAAGAAAACCTAAGCAACTTTAAATGCTGCCAAAGGCTGTAGTGTTTGAGAGCAGAACAGTTGAATTAGAAGGTTTGGATAACGGACAGAGCTGTTGCAAATTGCTTTACACCGCGTATCTTAACATAGCTAATCTCTTACGTTTGCAATTTCTGTCACAGGTTCTTGAGCAGCATCCAGCTAGATTGTACTTCTCCAAAGAGTGTTGTAAATGCTGACACTTTGTATAGATTTTGATAGAGGAAAGAGGAAAATCTTTATTGCTTTTGCTCTGGGTCCTATGGTACATCCCCATTAACAGTCATTAGTTCCTGCCCTTGAGCAGTAAGGTAACTGATTTCTTTCTCTTCTGAAAGTAACTGACTTCTTTCTTTTCTGGTAATGGCTCTTTTTCTTTGCTAGGTCTTTTTGGCTTGGACTTCTGTTAAGTACTCTTTACACCTCCTGTAGCGCTGGCTTGCCCGTGGATAAAAACAAATTCTGAGAAAAAGACACATTCTTCCTCCAAATTCTATTAGGCTGCCCCGTGGCTCATCTCATCGTTTTGCTGTCATTGGAGGCTGCTGGATGGCAGCTGTGGTGGGGCTGTGTGCTGAGAGAGGCTCATGGCCTACTCCCAACTCCAGCAACGCCAGCAGTACCAGCATGGCCTCCTCTGCTGGGAGCAGGGAGCCGGGGCTGCACTGCGGCACTCACAAGTCTTACCTTTACCACATCTTTGCCAATAATGTGGTCTGATACTCATTTTGAGAAATAAGTATTATTATTTTGAGAAATGTTTCCTGTTGGGTTTACTTCACACCTGTGAGTTATCCTGTGCAATTCTCCACTGGCTTGAAACGTCCTACCAAAATGGGACCGTGATTGTAATCATGGAATGATATTTGACTTATTTTCTAGTAAAATGGATTATGATTTTTTTTTGTTCGTAATAAAACCTGTCAGCATACACACATGCATATTTTTTAAATAGTACAGGAGCTCCTTAAGTACCATAGACTGTGCTTTGGCTTATGTGTTAGAGTAGACTAGGATGACAGTGATTTTTTTTAGGGAACAAATCGTTTGACTTTCAAAATATGTCAAATTTAGTTGCTTGTGTTTGAAACAAGAACTGTCTTTGCAGTTAAAGGACTTGAAAAGCCTGGAATCAGTTCCCTGCTATTCTCCAGCACTTCTTGCATCTCCTTGGGGAAGCAGTTTAGGCTTTCAGTGTTCAAATCATCATCTCTAAAATGGAGATAATAAGACTTTCCTGGTGCCTAAGAGTGTTGAGATGACAGATCAACTGATGGATCGCTTATGGGTTCCAAAAGCACTTACGATCCCCTCTGCAACTGTAAACATCAGCCTTTCCCAAAATGCATCTACCCACTGGACGTCTTCAGCCTGGATGTATTCAGTGGGTTATATTCTTACACTGTTCTTCTGTGAAAATAATTTGCTGGGATGAGCTTCCCCTACCTTTAGTTCTGTTGTGGTGGGAGGCATTCTACACAAGGCTGAAGTTGCTTTGGGGTCACTCAGAACCATTTCACACTGTCTCCTAATTTAGGGTAAGGAACTGAAGGCGAGTGTAGTTGTGCAGACTCTGGATAGTCAGGCTGGTGTTACCAGTGATCATTTCAAATCCATCATCTTGTGGACCATGTTTGCTGCGCTGTAGTGTTGGGTCAATATCAACTGTGAAGAGGGTCTGCAGCATTTTCTGTGATGTCCTGAGGATGTTTCTATGTTTTCCCCTCCTTCAGATTCTGACCCAGAACTACCCTGCTCAGTGCTGTGTTACTTGGGGATATTTCCTTCCTTACCTTTCTTGTACCAGAATCTCTACATCAGCTGGATTAAACTTGTGAAGTCAATAAATGTAAAATATAGCATCTTCCTCAAGTGTACAGAAGCCTGGAGTTACTGTAGCTCAAAAAGCACTAACTTAGTGTGCATAAGTAATTTACTGGTGCTCTTTTGGGTCTTCTCCTTGCCTGGTGGGATCATAGAATCACAGAATATCCCGAGTTGGAAAGGACTCATAAGGATCATCAAGTTGGACAACTCCCGGCTCCACACAGTACCACCAAAATCAAACCCAATGTCTGAGAGCACTGTCCAAATGCCCCCTGAACTCCAGCAGCTCGGGGCCGTGCCCACAGCCCTGGGCAGGCTGTTCCATGCCCACCGCCCTGTGCTGCAGACCCTTTCCCTCACCCCCAGCTGCTCTCCCCTGTCACAGCTCCATGCCGTTCCCTGTCGCTGTCACACAGAGCAGAGCTCAGCGCTGCCCTCCACTTGCTGTGAGGAACATCTTATTAAGAATCATAAAGAATTTGTGACAAACAGTGCGGCACGTGGTGGGGCTACCAGTAGTCACTAACTATCAGGATTTTGTCCTGTTCTTGTTTTTTGTTGTTTTTTTTTTTTTTTTCTCCCTCAGCTAGAAGCAATAACCTTAACATTATTTAATTGGAAGCTTTGTGAGTTAATTAACTTAACTCTTCACTGCCTTTAGTAGCATGGTTTTATGAGTATTTTTAATTGATCTTACTCGTATGGAAATGCAATCTTGCTTTAATTTAAGAAGATGGATACAAGTCACTGGTCAACCCAGCTGCTCACTCAAGGGTGTTGCTCAGTGCTATTTATTAGGTTTGGTTTGAGGATTATGACCACCCTAGAAACAAAAAAATGCAAAACAACTGCTGGTAGAGAAATGCTGAATTTGTAAGCAGTTTCATTGCTGGGTGTTGTTAGGTTGAATTTGTCCTGGCCCCAGCACAGAAAAAAAAAAAAAGAAAAGGAAAACCTTTTCTTTTCCTCTCCCAAACAAGTAGAAATCTGGAAAGGGACATTTTGACCTGAGAATTTCAGACAGGTTGGATTTAAGCAAACAAGCCATTCATTCCTAGATTAATGGCTTGCAGGCAGACTCTATCAGTTGTGAACTGTATTGTATTAATTTGCAGTGGCAAGAGTTAATGCTAGTAATTGCGTTTCCTCTATAGAGAGAGCCTGTAGTAGATTGTTTTTACGTGGCAATCTGTGATTGATAGATCAGGGAAAACACGACCAAAGAAGGTTACTGCCTCCCAACCACTTTCCCCTTCAGATTAAAATAATTTGCAATTTGTAGGGTGGCTGCAGCACGTGCTGTGGGAATGAAGCAGTAAACACACTAGGCTGCATTCCCTTCCAGCAGCAAACGTCTTAGTGCATTTCTTTCACCAAACCAAACCAGTCATGTTGTTGGGAGCCCATTTAAAACAAGTGTGCTGGCAAAACAGCCCCCAGACCCCTTCAGCAAACTTCCTGTAGGGCCAGGCGGCGGGCCTGATGAAAGAGCGCGTTTGTGAACCTTTGGATTCCTTCCATTGATTTGTAAATCCACTTTAATAAAGTACTGGCGAAGCTAGTGAAATGAGCAACTGATGTTCTGCTTCTATCAAGTTTCTAACAAATATCTGATGCAGCTTGTGGCACTGGCGCTGGCACGTACTTGTTTTATTTCCCCCCTCCCTACCTTGGATCGTTTTGAGAGCTGGGGAGTAGGGAAGTAGGAAAAAAAAGCACCCAAATCCCGCTGCTTCCATCAGCCACCAATTACACGGCAGCTTTCTTTCTCGGTGCTGCTAAAACTCAGCTTATTTAATATCGATCATACCAAGGAGCCTGCGAAGTATGGTGTTAATTGGGTCCACTGGAATCCCTGCCCATGGGACCAAGAGCTTCCTAGGCAGGAGGCGGAGGGAGGCGTGGGGAGGAGGGGACCCGCTGCGCGCCGCATGAGATGTAAGTGCACAGACACAGGGCTTCTGCTGCCTGCGCTGCAAAGCAGTCGCGGCATTTCCCACCCACCCCCCTTTCAGAAATTAGGCAACTCATTTCATTTCTATTCTTTCTTCCCCCCGTCGGGCAGTTCATCTGGAATTAACAGCTCTTTCACATTATTTTTCTTCCTTTTTCTTTTTTTTTTTTTTTTTCCCCCTTTGCAGAGCTTTTTTTTTAAATTTTATTTTATTGTTTTTCTTCTCCTTTCTGCAAAGCTGCAACAGCTCTGCTTTGAAAACTGCTGCCCCAGAGTGCAGTTGCTTAGCTGTCCTGTCAGCATTGTTCTAATGCTCATTCCATATGTATGTCACATAGGAGCAGTACCCTCCTCCTCCTCCTCCTCCTCCTCTCTCCCTTCCCCCAATCCATGCATTTGAATTTTTTTTTCTTCCTAAAGACTGATTTTTTTTTCCCAAGGAGCTTGCAAACAGGGAAATTCAAACTGCACGATCCTGTGCCGTGGTTAGTTCTGCAGCCAGGACCAGATTTCTCTTACAAAAAGTGTTTGCTCTGTTCCTTCTTTCCCTTGCTCCCTCTTTTTCTTCTCTGTAAGCACAAAGGCTTTTAAACCCTAAGATCTGTAGTTCTTTTTGCTTTTTCTTGTTACCGTGACAGCATGTATCTCTGTTGCTGAAGAATGAAGCAGGCAGGCTGGAGTTTTTTATGTTCAGTGCTTTTGGGACCACTAAGGAGCAGTCCGCAGAGAAATATGTACAGCAACTGTGCCAACTGAGTTTCTCGTGCCTGTTATCTGTCACTTATTCTGACTAAAAGGTAAGGGATTCTTTAATATTTTGTTTTTTCTTGCTAAGTCTTTGTGCATTGTTTGTGCAGTGTCATTTGACATGTGCAACTAATTGGCTGGTGAGGGAGGCGGGCTGGGAGGATTTCTGCGTTAAGGTATTACATACGGTTTATCCAAAGAGCTGTAGAGCTCCTGACATCCAGAGGAAAAAAAAATCTTTTTTGAGGGGGATTTTTTTTTTCCCTTTTTCACCTGAAATGCTTCTTTCCGCCTGACTGTCCCTAATAGAGCCATAAGGCTGGGACATTATCACTGCTGCTCATCTTCACTGCTCCTTTCCCCACCTAGAAGCACACAAGGCGCTGGCATGCGTGCGCATGTGTGGGGCAAGGCATGTCCCCTCATACATGGGAATGCCTGGCAGCATGCACATTCTTCTCCTTTGGTGTAACTAACCGTCTTCAAGCACTCTTTGCAAGGTAAGAATGCCTTAGTTCAGCATGCTGCAGCTTATGCCTGTTTAAAATTATTACTTGGATTACAGTGCACACTGTGGAAAGTTATTAGTTTCCACAGAGACCCAGTTTAATTGGGGGTATGTGTGCTGTGGTTCTGTTCTGTGCTTTCACACAGCCTGAAATAGTATTTTTTTTCTTACTTCTTGCGAGGAGTGAAGTTTACACTTTCTGCTCAGCGTAACAAATGAAGTTAGAGCAGAAATGGAGTAAAGCTGCAGAGGAACATAGCCTTACAAGGCTCTTCAACTCAGCCCTGAGAGTCAGGAGAGAGTTGACTGAAATATTTTTTTTGAGCTGCACTGTAATATGCAGAAATGTTGGTGGGAGGGCATCTTCACCCAGCAGAAGTAGCAGCAAATGGTGCCTAGACTGCATCTTTATATCTTCTGTGTTAGAAACCTTCATCCCTAACGTTGGTGTGCACTGCGTTTCTGCATGTGTGTATGCTGCAGCCTCTTGGTTCAAGAGGGCTTTGTTTTATGAAATGTGTTTTAGGCTGGCAGGCAGGGGAAGTGCACTCCGTAACTGTCCCCTCAGCTGTAACACCGTGCATTACTGGCCATTTTGGGAGAGGCTCATCTGGAAGACTTTGGTTTCTTTCTTAGGCGTTTGCCTTCTGTCTTACTTGCTGGCTGCTGGTTCTCTGCCGAGGAAATGCATTTTAAGGGTGTTTGTTTCTTGTACTTTAAAATGAACAGCGGTGGAGACGGCTGAGCAGCCTCGTTTGCTAACACTGCCTTACCTTGAGTGCTGTATTGCTTATCAACTCACCAGGAATGCCACCAGACGTGTAACCAGTTTGACTGAAAAACAGTCTAAAAATCCAAAGTATGAAGGAGGAGAGAGAAGTCCTGTCTGAAGGCATCAATTTCTGTCTTTACTGTAGCTGTTTATAATGTCATTTCCAAGTCAGCTATTTCCTAACACATACTCTGGAACTGTGTTTTCCCATGATTGTTGCTTTATATCAGCACTGAGAAAACACTCATTTAGATAACAGGTTTTCATTGACATCCTTTTTATAATATGGAAAGGAAGAAGCAGTAATAAGTTAAATTGGCATCTGCTAATTATGCTGAATACAGATTGCAAGCTCCGCGAGTCGTCCCTTTGCCTTAATGCTGTTAGCATATTTTAGCACTGGCAACCAAAGGAAGGAAACTTGAGTGCTTGTGAAGAAACGTGAAGTTTTTTAAGTTTTTTTATGTTTGTGTGCTGTTGTCGGAATGGGAGAGAGCATCACATGCAGTGCAGTGCGTGGTGAAATTGATTACAGGTCATTGAGACGTTGGCTCGCCAGGTGATCACTAGATTGATTTTGACCCTCAACCGGAGCTACCAGATACATAACTTTCCCTTTGGTCAGGAAAAGTTGGAGCGTATCTTTGCTACAAAATACTCAAATCTTTCAGGTCTCTGAGAAGCCAGTAATTTCGTTCCGAACTCCCCGCGCTGACTGCAGGTTCTGCTCACCTCGCGGCCCGGCTGGCAGCTCCCGGGGCGGCAGGAGGGCCGTGCTGCTGCCGGCTGATGGCAGCGTGCCGTGGGGCCGGGATTTGGCTGCCTCTGCCCGGGGACCGCTCCGACGGCAGCGGATGGCTCCGCCGCTAGAGGGGAGGCGAGAGCTGCGTTGTGGTAATGCGGAGCGTGTCAGCGTCGGGAGGGTGATGCCTACAGAGAGCTTTGCGGCGCCGAACGGCCGAGCTAACTTGGATGCTCCAGATGCTGGGAGCAGCCAGCGATGGCAGTGAGAGGCGTATGGGCTGGTGCAGCCCTTCTTCGAGGATCTCCGTGCTTTTTGGGTAAATGACATCTGTTACAAAGTTAGATATTGCAGAAATGTGTCTACTCTTTGTGATGAAAGTCCCTTGGTTTTCTGAGTGCTGCTGCATGCAACCTCCTCCTGCCTGGGCTGGGTGGGAGTGCAGATTCACCTTTGTGTTTGGTGGTGGAACTTCCTGCTATGAATGTGGCAAAAAGCAGGAGGCTGGGAGTTGTTTCTTTGCTTCTTGCACCTCTAGATGGCTATGGTATGTTCCTGGTTGCTCTAATTGGGGTTGACTGGCAGTGAGTGGTCCATAGGCATTGGCTTGAAATCTCAGAAATGTCTCTCTTTCCCTTGTTAGCTGTTGAACTTTCTGTATGCTCATACTTCAGAACTTCTACCAGGTCATGATTTGCTGTAAGTTTCATCCCTTTCAGTCTTTAACTTAAAGCATTGCCACCGGATTGTATGTCAGAGAAGGTAGTTTCAGGGAAGAAGAAATTTTTTACTTATTACAGTTGTACAGTGGAATGAGCAACAGTACAAGAAAGACATCGAGGCCCTGGAGCGTGTCCAGAGAAGGGCAACAAAGAAGTGAAGGGTCTGGAGCACAAATCTTAGGGAGAGTGGCTGAGGGAGCTGGGATTGTTCAGTTTGGAGAGGAGAAGGCTCAGGAGAGACCTTATTGCCTCTCTACAATCACCTGACAGGAGGTTGTGGTGAGATAGGATGATAGGCATCTTCTCCCATGTAACAGTGATAAGGCAAGAGGGACTGGCTTCAAGTTGTGCCAGGGGAGGTTTGAGTTGGATATTAGGAAAATTTCTTCTCAGAAAGAGTGGTGAGGCATTGGCACAGGCTGCCCAGGGAGGTGGAGGAGACACTATCATAGGATCATTGAGGTTGGAAGATCATCTGGTTTTCAACTGTTCCTGGAGGTGTTCAGAAACTGTGGAGATGTGGCACTGAGGTGGGTGAGCATGGTGGGGGAGGGCTGACAGTTGAACTTGGTGATCTTAGTGGTCTTTTCCAACACTTAATGATTCTATGATTCTATGACTTTATGATGGGCACAGCAGGATGTATCCTGCACTCAGAACTGCTGGGCTGAGTAGGGTGGGAGAACTCCGCATCAGTGGGTCCTCCAGGTCAAGGTGAGCTTTCCTGGGGTTGGGAAGCACATGCCTTGAATACTGCTGTGCTGTGCTATGGCAGAGCTCTCACTGCGGTTTTCTTGTAAGCCTAATTTTGCTCAAAGTGATGTCAAGAGTCTTTTTAAGAAAGATGTTAGGATTTTGGCTTCAGTTTTGGGTTTCTTTACTCTCTTCTGTGTATGTGTGAAATACAAAGCATATTTAATGAACAAATACCTCAGATGTTTCCAAATTAATTAAAAACAGCTCCACATCTGGAAAAAATCCAGTACCTTTCATGGATGGCTTCAACTTCATCTTTTCTTCCTCCTGTGAGAAGCCCTGAGAATATCCCCGTGTGGATGCTTGTGAGAGCCGGAGTGGTAGAATCCAAGGTTATTTACAAAGGAGAGAGATCTGAGGCCCACTGAGACCAAAGGGATCTCAGCCTGTATTCCAGCAGTCTCTGGGTAAGACCCAATAACATGTGAAATTATATAATATACCTATGCCTGGACAGATGTTTTCAGGGTATCCTGACTTGAGGGCAGCTATGCAAATCTTACTTAGAATGCGTCATTTCTCATGGGTTCAACCGCTGTTAATTCGTGCAGATTTCAGTGGGACTTGAAGGCACCACAACAGAAACAGCATTTTTGTAATGAACTTTTTTTTTTCTTCTCCCTTCTATTTCTCCAGAAAGAAAGAAAACGATCAGATTTTTCTCTATGGGAATGTTGTGATTTAAACTGACACAACTAAGTGACCTAAAGATAGGCTTATTGCATACATAAAAAATGCAAGGCTGGGTTGTTTGAACTGCATTAGCATCAGAATGAGAAACTGGGGGGTGAGCTGGCCGAGGTGGCCATGCAGAACTGGAGAGGGTTATTCTTTGGAAAGCCTCTGAGCTGGGAATTCTTTTCTGAGCCATAGATAAATAAATCTGTGTCCTGAGCAATTAATGAATACTGAAGCCTGGGTAAGTTGAAGCTGTTTGGGATATTTTAAAAAACCCATACGGTGCTTTCATTAGTGTTGTAGATTTCTATTTTATTCCAGGTGTGCATGTTGTTTTTTGTTTTTTTTTTAACCTTCTTTATTTTTGCTTAAAGATGCTGATGAGAATGGTTGGGTTTTTTTTTCTGCCAGTGCTGTACTGTAAAACCTTTGTTAACTCCCAGATCAGTTTCAGCATGTGTTGAGGGAAAATGCTGCCCCTGAAACTTTTGATCTTCCAAATACAGATGGGGATTGCAGACAGCTTTGTGCTTACAGTGCCTCGTCTTTGGAGTTGTGCTCTAGCTGCTCCTGCTCATTACTCCAGGGGTACCAAGAAAATAGTTTTGCAGACATTGTACTGTGAGTGTAAAGAGAGCTTTTCCAGGGGATCTTGGTGTGTTTTACGGACCAAAACTAATTAAACCTTACAGCATTCACTGCAGGCAGATAAGCGTGAACGACAAGTAAACAAGCTAAGATGCACTGTGGTGAAGAGCTCAACTTTCTCATGATAGAGACTAGTGATATTCCCATTGAGTGAAGAAGAGCTATAGGTGCCTTGTACCACTGGAAGTGAGGTCGCTTTGGAGACAAGCTTAATGGAATCAGTTACATTTGCAGTTCTGCATCTAGCATCTGCCTTTCAGAGATGCAAAAGAGTTAAAATCTCCTCACTTTAACACTTCTTGCTGGTGAGTTCTCAGTGAATCAGCACAAGTAGCTTCATTTTGGAAGGGCACCATCCAGCTTGGCCTTGAACACCTCCAGGGATAGGGCACCTACAACCTCTCTGGGCAGGCTGTTCTAGCACCTCACCACTCTCATAGTAAAGAACTTCCCCCTGTTCTCCAACCAAAATCTTCCCTCCCTGAACTTAAAACCATTTCTCCTTGTCCTGCTGTTATCTACCCTTTGTTGGGTAGTTGACTCCCTGTTTTTAGGCTCCCTGGAGGTACTGAAAGGCTGCCATGAGGTCACCCCGCATCCTTCTCCAGGCTGAACAAGCCCAACTTTCTGAGCTTGTCCTTGAAGGGGAGCTGTTCCATCCACTGTGTTAGAAATGAGTAGTGAGAGAAGGCTACAGCCCTAATTTATATGGCCATTTAAGAAAATGTCTTAGGCAGTAGAACCAGCTATAACGGTTAATTGGCTAAGATCATTTTGTGTGGTATTTGTAAATGAGCTTCAGAGCTTGAGAGGATGAAGAAGCATCAGACTTCCACAAGGCAGCTCAGGAGATGGAGCTGTTTGTAGAGGTGAGGAATGAGGTTCAGTCCCACCAAGATCTATGAGAGGGGAGGTGTGAGAAGGGCAGCAGAACTTACTGGGAATGTAAACATCTCCAGAATGGTATGAGACCGTCCCCAAAACAGCAAAGAGAGAGGTAAATGTGTTGTCTTCAGGTCTGAGTACAGACGTCATGGGGATTGTGACAGGGAAGGAGAACAGCTTCTGAAAACCAAAGAGACGGGGCTCTAAAGAAGCAGCAGCACAAGGATGATGGAGTCTTCTTTTTTTGTCATACAGCTTAACTCTTGACAGCATCAAATAGAGCATGGAGTTGTGTGACTGTGCGCGTGCCTTGGAGTAGCAGCTGGGAGTTGGATGACTTAGCACTTGGCTTCTATTCCTGAGGGCATGTTGGAAATACTGTAGATAGGGTAGGTTATGTACTTTGTTCTCATAAAGGGTGTTACAGTTGTGGAAAAGTGCGAACCGAAGAGAATTCAGTTCTGCCAGGGTGAAAAGGTCAGAGAGAAAGCTTACAGGGGCATGTTAAAGTGTGTGCATTTATAAAGCCCTGACATGCACTGGAAGGGAAGAATACCAGAGTTCAGCCACACAGTGACGGAGTGGTTGAACCTGACCAGAACTGCTTTATATTCAGTTGTTTGTTGGGTGAAATAAGCTGCCACAGAAATCAGGAGAATAACTGAATGCTTGTTGGAGTGGGTTTCAGGCCACTGGGCTCCTGAGTAGTGCGGAAGGTTGCGGTATTTCTCTTGTTGCACATTTCAGTTCACTGAGAAGTGGGAAGGAATGACAACATCTCTGCTCTGTTTGTTGCTGGTTATGCCATTTAATTAATGCCTATCATTACAGATTTTTGAATAAGGCTCATGAAGTTGAATGGCTTGGAAGCTTAGAGAAACCTCCACGTACCAACTCCATATGCACATGCTAAGAAGAGTCTGTGCACTGCGGACAGAAAGGCTCTTTATGCCAAAGTAGCTTGTTAGCTTTTTGTTTTGAAGCTGCAGCATGTCAAAGCTATCAGGGTGTCACACTAATAAACTGGCCAGTCCCTGAGCAATCTACATTCTCGGGGGTGATTTAGTAGGTGCATTTATACAGTAGTCTCCAACTTCATTACGACGCCGTTTCCCTGGATACTCAGCGTTGTGCATGTCATTACGACAGGGACATTAACAATGCTTGGTGGCTGTCATATGCTTTTAATAAAGTTTTTTCTACTTACTGATTAATGGTCCTCCTTTTCCTTTAAGTTTTTACATTAAAGAGAGAAAACAAAAGGGAATGATTTTGTCAGCTAATTTGCACAATTTCCTTTGAGCCAAAAACAGGGTTTTTTTTATAAAGTGTGGAAATCCTACGTGTTATTTGTGGAGTTGTGTTGCTGAATGGGTTTCAAATGGGAGTCAAAGTGCTACTGTTCACTACAGCATCAAATTCAGACTGTTTGGGAACAATCTTACAATAGCAGAGAAAAAGCTGTTCAAATGCTGGGTAGTAAGCATAATTTGTTTTGAGTGAAAGCATTTAAATACTTCATCTGTCTATTTCAGACTCTTGATATTTTGATAGTGTTCAGTATGTTTCCTGAAGGTGCTTTCTTCTTTGCACACACCACGTTGGTTGCCCTAATTCTGGCTGTTATTGACAAACAGTTTGGGCTGCCATGGACATGAGGAGGATGCTTCCCACCTGCCCGAGGACCTGCTCTGTCTCCCTTTGTGGCTGTTTGTGATAGGGGAGCTCAGGGAAGACAAAATTCATAAAACAAAAGCAAAACAAACCCAATAAAAGTGGAAAAAAAAAGTAGAAAAAGGGAAGAAAGAGGTGAATCTGGAAGCTGCTTTGGTGGTGATGGTGGCTTAACCTGCTGTGGTTTGCAAGCTGTAATGCAATGGATGTGGATGCCTAAGAATAACAAGTCTCAAATTCAGCTGTGCCTGCAGTTCTCATGAAGGAGTTGGCAGGCGTCAGGCTGTGGTAGCTGGCATCAGAACATCTCCTGGGCACAACTGCAACGATAACAGCAAATGAGTTTAGATGTCTCAGGATGGGTAGTTAGTGGAAAACAAGGGCAGCTGGGCATGGTGCGATGGGTTGGATGTGTGCATAGCCCTGCTTATATTGCAAGTGTGCTCACTTTCAGGAAGCACTTCAAAAGTTGAGCCAGTTATTTTTAATGTTAAAAAAGCTACTTTGTTTATGTTCCTACCGATACTTTTTCTCAGAGAAACAATATATATGATAGTTCATTTTATAAAATAAAATCATGTTTTCCCAAAGCCAAAGAATACACTAGCATTGGAGCATAAATTCTAGAGACGTATGTGAGGTGGCTCTTTTACAGTATTCTCAGTTTTGTCGTAGTCCTCGCAGTGACTTTCATATGCCAAGAGCTATTGAGAGTCTTCTTTTATTATATTCAAACAAATTTTCTCTTTATTCGTAATAGTTAGTTTCGCAAGTGTGACACGCATTCTGTTTTTTCCTTTCTGTATGGATTTGTGATATTGCTAGATTTATTTTAACAAGCAGTGTATGGGAACTGCTGAGTCACGGCCTGAACCTCTGATTGATCACCTGAGGCGAGCCATGAGTCAGCTGGAGGAGCACAGGTGAGGGCAATTCACCTGTGCTGCCTGGCTCCACCCCTCCTAGACCTATTTAAGAGTTGGCTACCAGTAGGGAAGGATCTCATTTGGAGATCTGCTCTGCTGGAGTTTTGTAAGTGAGCCTAGGATAGGGGTAAGCTTTCTATCTATTCTCTTTTTTGTTATTATTATTTGTGCTAAGCTCTCTTTGTTTATTTTGTAATAACATCTTAATATTCATTGATGATACAAGCAGCTACATTGCTGTTTTATGACTCTTACTTTTTTGTTTTTTACTTTCATCTTAAAAGTACAGAGAAAACAGTGCAGTCTCAACTCGTTCTAAATCTTCCCTGATGACTTTGATTTGTGACCTGAAGCTGTGTGACACACACACACACACACACACACACATATATATATATATATATACACATATATATATATTTTTACCTTTCTGGTGATTTTTCAGGCGTCAGATTGAAATGGCAGCTGACTTCCGATCAGTGCACAGAGGAGAATGAGGATGAGCTATATGCAAGAAGTACCTTGATAAGCAAAACTTCATTTTCAAGTTGAGGTTCTAAATTCAGTAGTAAAGAGTCTCACTGGATGTGAGTTAACAGCTATATTTAGTCTGGAATCCTTTCGTTCTGGGGACTTTGAGGTGAGTGACATGTTCCAGCAAACTGTCAGCATGTTGAGGTTAAAGGAGGAGGCATGAGGAAGGCGAGGGTAGAGGAACCAAGCCTGACCCTGCTGCATGTGTTAGGGTGATTACCCTAACCAGTGCTCAGTGTACATGTGGCATGCATGGACTTTGAGAATTTGAGTACAGGCATTGCAGCTTGACTTTAGGTTGCAGATGATTCTGGCTATGGGAGAAAAATGAAGTAGGGTAAGGCATTAGGAGGTGGCCCTCTTCTTCATGACCTTCTTCTGTGAGATGTAATAACCTCAAAATGCGTCAGGGGAGGTTCAGGTTGGTTGTCAGGCAGAACATCCTCTCAGAAAGAGTGATGAGGCACTGGCACGGGCTGCCCAGGAGGTGGTCCAGTCACCATCCCTGGAGGTGTTCAGGAACCATGGAGATGTGGCACTGGGGGACGTGGTGTGTTGGCACGATGGGGCTGATGGTTGAACCAAATGGTCTTAGTGGTCTTTTTCAACCTAAGTGATTCTATAATTGTATGATTCCTGGTGATTACCAGTTTCAGCAGCATAATGGAGTCATGGACTCACAGTCATGATATTGTTGTTCTTGTTATTTATTTTTAATATTACTTGTTTGCATTTCATGATCAGTGTCTCTAGTTAACTTTTGAAGATTTTGGTATGATTTGTCAAACTAAAGACAAACTGCTCAGCTGTGAATAAATCATGCGATTTCAAAGCTATGCCACAGCAATAGGATGAGAAGAAGAATAATTATTTGACCTCTGGTTTTGAAAATGTAGCCCTGTAATGCTGGCGAGCGCTGCTTTGTAAGGAAACCTTCCTACCCAGACTTGTGCAGGTACAGTGAGCAGCACAGGCAGGCAGTGATGGCTGGCAGCAGGAGCATGTTTGGGGTTTTCCTATGTGGGTTGGAGCAGGAGGCTTGCAACATCAGTGCCTGTTTCCTGATCTGGAAATTGGGATGAGTTGTATGCACTGATCTGTCTGTCAAACGTACGTGAAAATCATGGAGTTCAATGGCAGCATTTTTGAAATAGATACAGACACTTGGGAAGCAAAGCTTTGCTGACAGTCACTGAATGTGAATGCTTTAGGAAAATCCTGCATCTGTCATGATGTCAAGAGGGGGCCAGCATTCAGCTTTGGAGCAGTTGCTGCTTCCCCGTGTGCCTACGTGTGGGGTTTCCCATGCACCCCATAGTGCCCTACTTGTTTTAAACACCTTTCTTGGAGAAGGGGTGGACCCTAGCTCTGTAAGGCTGCTCTCACTCACTTCCCATGCAGGAATCCTATTCCTTTTAGAGGGAACTTCACCCTTCTCCTAAGGTGAAGAGGACTAAAAATATAAATTACTTTTTTCCTTTTCTCTTTGGTATGATTTTGGTATATGATTTGGGCTCATAGATACAGTGATACTCTTTATTAGGGTCTGTCTGTAATGCCATATATTGTAAAGGCAGTTTCCCATGATGATTATCAAAACTCTGAGTTAAGAGATACCTGGTTTAACCGATCACATGCTGATTGCCATGAAGATATTTTCAAATACTGTACAGAGGTGTCTGTCACCTCCAGGACATAAATAACTTGTAGATTGTAGATAATCATGCGGCTAGCTGGCAGCTTATGGGTAACCTCTTTTCTGTCTCAGAAATAACGGATTGCTTGTTCCTCATGAGTTTTGATGTTTCAGATTCACATTCTAAGCTCTGCGCCTGATATCATTCAGTGTTCTGGGAATGGTCTTTCAACTCATGTTTATTTTGGAGTGTTGTTTATTTGTTTGCTGGAAAACTGATTGGCAGTTAATGGTTTTGCTATGAATAAACAGAAGCTAACAATTTGGCTTTAAATGGGGATCTCTGCTCTTTGGAGCTTGGAACTGGGATGTTCCCAAACATGTAGCAGGCACTGAATCCCTGCTGTGGTGATTGGACTCAGACAAGTTGGGAAGCTGAAGTTGTTTGAGTTAATGTTTTGTTAGATAAAATGTTGTTATCATCTCAAATGTCTGTGCATGAAATAGCCATTGGAGGACTAGAGTGGGATAGAAGCATGCGTGGTTTCAGTATAGGGAACTTTCAGCATGCAGAAGACTTTCAGTGCTTTGCCTGTCCTTTGGTGGCTGATGGTACCATAAGCTCTTCACAGAGAGAGTAGTGAGATGCTGGAACAGGCTGCCCAGAGAGGTTGTGGATGCCCCATCCCTGCAAGTTTTCAAGGCCAGATTGGATGGGGCACTGGGCAGCCTGGTCAAATATTAAATATGGAGGTTGGAGGCCCTGCATGTGGCAGGGGATTGGAGATTCATGATCCTTGAGGTCCCTTCTAACCCTGGCCATTCTGTGATTTCCCCTGTGCTGCAAATGCAGGTCTGTCCTGGCGCCATCACCACTTCCATGTACATCAGAAACAGCATGTTACAGTATCCCATTGAAAATAATTGGCATCTACACCATCCATGGATTCAGATTTTTTTTCATGCAGGTAACATTCCAAGGTGGTCTGTGAAGGAAAGTTGTGTTCTTGTGGTGCTTTGGCCTTAACACATAGCCTGGAAAGGAAATCAGTGGTTTTCTGTAATAGCTTTGTTGGGTTTAAGACGCACCCATCACTTTTCTATTTTAGTCAACAGTGTGGATTCTACTTAACTGAGAGAAACTGTGTTGTCTTGGGCCCAATGTATCCATGCTTTGCTTCTTACTTAGGCAGGTTAATCAATTTGCATGACCTGAATGTGTGTAATTTTAAAAAGTGGTGGCTGTGGCCCTTTCTCTAACTGCTGCCTGTTAGAGAAAAAAATTCCTTTTGCACAGGAAGATGCAGAAATTAGTGACTGTTTTCATCACTGGTTATTTCCATTTGTTTTATGTGAACATCTGATGGTGAAGACTGGCTCCAAATTGTCAGAGACTGATTTATGTCAGGTAGTTTTGGGACATTGTGTTTCAAAATGGTTGCTCAGCATTGCCTAGAAGTCAGCTCTGTATAAGCATCGTCAGTTGGCTGTAGACACCTGGGTTGCTGCAGAAATGGAGGCAGAACTGAGACATGTCTGCACTCCTGTGACATGAGCCAGTACCCTGAAGAAACTTGCCCTATCGAAAGGACAAAGAACACTGCTGAATCTAGGCTTTGTTCACAAATACCAAACTTGCTGAGAATCCCAATCAAAGTCTAAGATTCCTGTGTTTAGAGCTTGAATTCTTTTTCCTATGTGACACAGCTCACCCAGAATCCAAGAATAACATAATTGTAGGACTTGGAAGGAACCTATAGATATCGAGTCCAATTCCTCTGCAAAGCAGGCTGCACAGCTATGTCTTGAGATGGGTAGTGGATATGTCCGTAGCAGGAGAATCCACAAACTCTCAGGGCAGCTTGTACCAGAGCTCCCTCACCTTCACTGTGAAGAAACTCCTTGGGACACTGGTGCAGGACTTAAAGTGATCTAGTTCATGTCTGTTAATTTCCTTCATTTATATGTCGGAAAGAAAATAAAAGAACAGATGATAGTACAGACCGAGAGATTTGAACGTTTGCTTTGACATCCCGTTCACTCTGGGGGACACTGCATGACCCCACTGGGAGGTAGGTTCCCGCTCAACATGTGCTCTCTCCCCTGGGGCATGGCTGTCTCCGGACACTTCACAGCCACCGATGCCTCTTTTATCCCTGGCCCACCGCCCTTCCTCCTGCCTAGGAACATGCCCCCAGTCCCCGAACAGCAGCGCTGTCCTGCACCAATGCCTTTAGTGCTGCCACTGTCCCGGACGCACTGCCACCACAATGACACAGGCTGTGGAAATGATGATGTTATTTATTTGATGACTGATGGAAAATGGAGGTGATGATCTGGGGGAGGTTGGTGTCCACCCAGTGGAAGATGTTGTTGTCATCGCAGGTGCCTTCAGCGCCACCTTTGGTCACCATTTGACCCACAGGCTGCCAGGTGGACAGAAGCGCCTTGTGGAAATCACTCTGTTCGCGTTCTGAAGCTGAGGCCGTTTGTTCCGTTCCCTGGAAATGACAGGGCATGAGCGCAGAGAAAGGGATGCAGGCTCGTTTTGCAGAGCATCGCCCTGCAGGGCTCTGATTCTTGGGCGGCTTTTCCAGCGTCCCAGGACAGCTCGGGGCAGCCCGTGGGGCTCAGGGCACCTCCGGCAGGCCCCGTTTGGCATGGGAGTCTGGGCTGGCTGTCAGCCCTATGGCTGGGCAAGTGTCTGGGGAGAGCTGATGGACCTCCGGAGGTCTGCTTTGCTTGGAAGCCCTCACAGACCAGACCTTTGCGGTTCCCTGCTCCCCACCCTCAGTCCGTTCTGTGCAGTATGAATCCCGAGCGCTTACGTGTGCCTGATGTCTTCAGAAATCTCTCCAGAGCCGGTAGGCAATCCACAGCAGCCGGAACAGATAGCAGTTTCCCCATAAATCCAGAATGACGCAGATTATCAGGGCTGGCGTTATTAAGTCCTTGAAGTTGTTGAGGATATCAGGCACGCTGAAGGCGTCTTGCTCGGTGTGCGGGGACTGCTGCTTTGGGCCCACTGGCTCAACAGACTCGCTGGCCGTGTTCGGGACCCATCTGGGGGGTGGAGAAAGGCCAATCCAGAAGGGCCAGTGGGAGGCACGGCGCTCAGCATTAACGGGCAGGCTCTTCTCAGGACGCACGACTTTTTTCTCTCCATTCTGAGGACAGGTGTTCAGTCCAATCCAGCAGAGCCAGTTGGAGGGCTGGCCCTTGGTCTCAACGGGGCTCTGCTCCTCACGAAAGACCTTGTTCTTCTTCCCGTCCTCGGTCTTGGGGGAGCAAGATGTCAGTCCAAGCCTGCAGAGCCAGTTGGAGGGCTGGCTCTTGGACTCAAACAGGCTCTGCTCCTTGGGAAGGACCTGGTCTTTCTTGCTGTCCTCGATCTTGGTGGAGCAGGATGTTAGTCCAAACCAGCAGAGCCAGTTGGAGAGCTGGCTCTTGGACTTAACAAGACGCTGCTCCTCATGAAGGACCTGTTCTGTTTTCCCATGCTCTGTGTTGGTGGAGCAAGATGTTAGTCCAAGCCTGCAGAGCCAGTTGTAGGGCTGGCTCTTGGGCTCAAACAGGCTCTGCTCCTTGGGAAGGACCTGGTCTTTCTTCCCGTCCTCGCTCTTGGTGGAGCAGGATGTTAGTCCAAACCAGCAGAGCCAGTTGGAGGGCTGGCTCTTGGACTCAAACAGGCTCTGCTCCTCGGGAAGAACCTGGTCTTTCTTCCCATCCGCAATCTTTGTGGGGCAGGTGGTTAGGCCGAACCAGCAGAGCCAGCTGGAGGGCTGGGCCTTGATGTCAACCGGGCTCTGCTTCTCGTGAACGACCTGCCTTTTGTTCCCGTCCTTCATCTGGTTGGAGCAGATGTTTTGGCAATACCAGCAGAGCCAGTTGGAGGGCTGGCTCTTGGTGTCCGTAGGTCCGTGCTCCTGGTGAAGGACGTTCCTTTTGTTGCCATCCTCGATCTTGGTGGGGCAGGTGTTTAGACCAAGCCAGGAGAGCCAGCTGGAAGGCTGGCACTCGGTGTCTAAGGGATGCTGCTCCTCGGGATGGGGCAGCTTTTTGTCCCAATTCCCGACCCAGCTGAGGCAGCTGGACGTGTCAGGAATTGGAGACATGAAAGCAAGTAAGATGAGGAAGAGAGTCAGGCTGAGCTTCATCCTGCTCTCTCCCAAGGACCGCTCTCAACACACAAATGGCTGTCACCCAGAGCAGAGCTCCAGCAGCGACCACCAGGACGGAGCGAGTGCTCCAAGTGTCTGAGCTGGGGGAGGCCGCCAGCGTGACTTGATCAAGACTGATGTCATGCCCCGCCTGTGATGTCACAATGCCTTTCCCCGGTGCGGGTGTGGCCGTGCACCCAGCTCGGGGCTGGGGACCCTACACCCAAATCCCACCTCCCTGTTCCACCTCCCCTTTTTGCAATCCGTCTGCACTCCGTAATTTTCATGAGCACACGAGGCCACAGAATCACATAATCGCAGATTTGTAGGGGTGGGAAGGGACCTCCAGAGATCATCGAGTCCAACCCCCCTCCCAAAGCTGGTTCCCTACAGCAGGTTGCACAGGTAGGCATCCAGGCAGGTCTTGAACATCTCCAGAGAAGGAGACTCCACCACCTCCCTGGGCAGCCTGTTCCAGTGCTCCGTCACCCTCACAGTAAAGAAGTTCTTGCGCACATTCGTTCGAAACTTCCTATGCTGCAGCTAATGTCTGTTTCCCCTTGTCCTGTCTCCACTTACCACTGAAAAGAGACTGGCCTCACCGCTATGGCTGCCACACCTCAGATATTTATCAACCTGGATCAGGTCCCCTCTTAGCCGTCTTTTCTCAAGTAATTCTCTCTGTAATTTTCATGAGCGCACGAGGTCATAGAATCACAGAATCATAGAGCAGCCTGGGTTGAGAAGGCCCACAGTGATCCCCTAGTTTCAGTCCACCGGGCAGCCCAGAGCCACATCCCGCCTGGCCTTGAATGCCTGCAGGCATGGGGCATCCACGGCCTCCTTGGGCAACCGGTTCCAGTGTGTCAGCACGCTCTGTGTGAAAAACTTCCTCCTACTATCTAACCTAAACCTCTGCTGTCTTAGTTTGAAACCATTTCCCCTTGTCCTACTGTCCCTTGTTCCCACTGTCCACCCTCGTAAACAGACGTAAGCAGAGGTCCGGTGCTCCCCTCCCATCCTTTTGAGCCCTTCACTCCAACAGCAATGAATATTGGATTAATTTCCTTTATTTATATGTCGGAAAGAAAATAAAAGAATAGATGATAGTACAGACCGAGAGATTTGAACGTTTGCTTTGACACCTCCCGCAGCAGTGTCCGTATTTGCCTTCTCCTCCTTGGCAGCACAGTGTTCTCCCTGATGCAGAATCACAGAATTGTAGGGGCTGGAAGGGACCTCTCGAGATGATCATAGAATCATAGAATCATAGAATCACAAGGTTGGAAATGACCTATAAGATCATCGAATCCAACCATCTCCTCATCACCATTGCCACCACTAGTACTAAACCACATCACGCAGCACGTCATCCAGATGCCTCTTGAACAATTCCAGGGGTGGCGACTCCACCACCTCCCTGGGCAGCCATTCCAGTGCCTGACCACTCTCTGAGAGAAGAATTTCTTCCTTATGTCTAACCTAAACCTCCTCTGATACAACTTGCAGCCACTGCCCTTGTATTTTGGCCGCCGTCACCTTAGATACAGACATTGATCAGATCCCCTCTGAGTCATCTTTTCTCAAGGCTGAACAGACCCAGGTCATAGAATCACAGAATCACAGAATCACCAAGGTTGGAAAAGACCTAAAAGATCACCCAGTCCAACCGTTCACCTATTACCAATAGCTCCCACTACACCATGTCCCTCAACACAACATCAAGTCGCTCAGCCTTTCCTCGTAAGAGAGGTGCTCCAGGCCCTTGATCATCTTCATGGACCTCCGCTGGACTCTTTCCAGGAGATCGCGGCCTTTTCTTGTACCGGGGAGCCCAGAACCGGACGCCATACTCCTGGTGAGGCCTGACCAGGGCAGAGTGGAGGGAGAGGATCACCTCCCTTGACCTGCTGGCCGCGCTCCTTTTAATGCCTTGTAGGATCCCAGTGGCCTTCTTGGCCACCAGGGCACCCTGCTGGCTCATGGCCAGCCTGTTGTCCACCTGGAGCCCCCGGTTCCTCACCGCAGAGCTCCTCTCCAGCAGGTCGGGTCCCAGCCTGTACTGATACTTGCGGCTGTTCCTTCCGAGGTGCAAGACTCTGCGCTTGCTTTTGGAAAACCTCGTCTGTTTTCTTCATCTTGCATCCCGCTGGTATACTCAGAAAATTAGTGTACTCAGAAAATCATTGTTTTCTCCCTTAGCTCGTTGCCGTTGTTTTGTTGTTAGGCCCATCTCCCGACCTTTTCACCCCCTCTCTTGCCCCTTTCCTGGCTCGTGGCTTCGTTTGTCCCTCCACCCCATTAGTCACAGCACCGGGCTGGAGCCGTGACAGCGCGCCAGTGCCCCAAAGTCCCGTTTGACAGCCCACAGGCTTCTCTCAGCGCCTTCATGGCTGCCGGCCTGAGCTACCAGTCAGCAGTAATAAGCAGAGGGACGAAACGGACCAGGGAGTCTGAGCCGCCGTGCCGCAGGGCCTCCCTCCCTTCCCCAGCAGATCTTGCTGTGGTGCTTTGCCGCCGTTTTCCCTTTCTGGGAAGGCTCCCTTGGTGCGAGCCTCTTCTGTGAAGGTGATGCGCACGGGATCCTGGCAGAAGTGGCCCAGCTGAGGATTCCCAGTGTGCTCTGCATGCTTCCCAGCGTGCTGGAGACTCCCGGGACCTCCCCGTGCACTCTGGGGGACGCTGCATGACCCCACTGGGAGGTAGGTTCCCGCTCAACATGTGCTCTCTCCCCTGGGGCATGGCTGTCTCCGGACACTTCACAGCCACCGATGCCTCTTTTATCCCTGGCCCACCGCCCTTCCTCCTGCCTAGGAACATGCCCCCAGTCCCCGAACAGCAGCGCTGTCCTGCACCAATGCCTTTAGTGCTGCCACTGTCCCGGACGCACTGCCACCACAATGACACAGGCTGTGGAAATGATGATGTTATTTATTTGATGACTGATGGAAAATGGAGGTGATGATCTGGGGGAGGTTGGTGTCCACCCAGTGGAAGATGTTGTTGTCATCGCAGGTGCCTTCAGCGCCACCTTTGGTCACCATTTGACCCACAGGCTGCCAGATGGACAGAAGCGCCTTGTGGAAATCACTCTGTTCGCGTTCTGAAGCTGAGGCCGTTTGTTCCGTTCCCTGGAAATGACAGGGCATGAGCGCAGAGAAAGGGATGCAGGCTCGTTTTGCAGAGCATCGCCCTGCAGGGCTCTGATTCTTGCGCGGCTTTTCCAGCGTCCCAGGACAGCTCGGGGCAGCCCGTGGGGCTCAGGGCACCTCCGGCAGGCCCCGTTTGGCATGGGAGTCTGGGCTGGCTGTCAGCCCTACGGCCGGGCAAGTGTCTGGGGAGAGCTGATGGACCTCTGGAGGTCTGCTTTGCTTGGAAGCCCTCACAGACCAGACCTTTGCGGTTCCCTGCTCCCCACCCTCAGTCCGTTCTGTGCAGTATGAATCCCGAGCGCTTACGTGTGCCTGATGTCTTCAGAAATCTCTCCAGAGCTGGTAGGCAACCCACAGCAGCCGGAACAGATAGCAGTTTCCCCATAAATCCAGAATGACGCAGATTATCAGGGCTGGCGTTATTAAGTCCTTGAAGTTGTTGAGGATGTCAGGCACGCTGAAGGCGTCTTGCTCGGTGTGCGGGGACTGCTGCTTTGGGCCCTCTGGCTCAACAGACTGGCTGGCCGTGTTCGGGACCCATCTGGGGTGTGGAGAAAGGCCAATCCAGAAGGGCCAGTGGGAGGCACGGCGCTCAGCATTAACGGGCAGGCTCTTCTCAGGACGCACGACTTTTTTCTCTCCGTTCTGAGGACAGGTGTTTAGTCCAATCCAGCAGAGCCAGTTGGAGGGCTGGCCCTTGGTCTCAACGGGGCTCTGCTCCTCACGAAAGACCTTGTTCTTCTTCCCGTCCTCGGTCTTGGGGGAGCAAGATGTCAGTCCAAGCCTGCAGAGCCAGTTGGAGGGCTGGCTCTTGGACTCAAACAGGCTCTGCTCCTTGGGAAGGACCTGGTCTTTCTTGCTGTCCTCGATCTTGGTGGAGCAGGATGTTAGTCCAAACCAGCAGAGCCAGTTGGAGAGCTGGCTCTTGGACTTAACAAGACGCTGCTCCTCATGAAGGACCTGTTCTGTTTTCCCGTGCTCTGTGTTGGTGGAGCAAGATGTTAGTCCAAGCCTGCAGAGCCAGTTGGAGGGCTGGCTCTTGGACTCAAACAGGCTCTGCTCCTTGGGAAGGACCTGGTCTTTCTTCCCGTCCTCGCTCTTGGTGGAGCAGGATGTTAGTCCAAACCAGCAGAGCCAGTTGGAGGGCTGGCTCTTGGACTCAAACAGGCTCTGCTCCTCGGGAAGAACCTGGTCTTTCTTCCCATCCGCAATCTTTGTGGGGCAGGTGGTTAGGCCGAACCAGCAGAGCCAGCTGGAGGGCTGGGCCTTGATGTCAACCGGGCTCTGCTTCTCGTGAACGACCTGCCTTTTGTTCCCGTCCTTCATCTGGTTGGAGCAGATGTTTTGGCAATACCAGCAGAGCCAGTTGGAGGGCTGGCTCTTGGTGTCCGTAGGTCCGTGCTCCTGGTGAAGGACGTTCCTTTTGTTGCCATCCTCGATCTTGGTGGGGCAGGTGTTTAGACCAAGCCAGGAGAGCCAGCTGGAAGGCTGGCACTCGGTGTCTAAGGGATGCTGCTCCTCGGGATGGGGCAGCTTTTTGTCCCAATTCCCGACCCAGCTGAGGCAGCTGGACGTGTCAGGAATTGGAGACATGAAAGCAAGTAAGATGAGGAAGAGAGTCAGGCTGAGCTTCATCCTGCTCTCTCCCAAGGACCGCTCTCAACACACAAGTGGCTGTCACCCAGAGCAGAGCTCCAGCAGCGACCACCAGGACGGAGCGAGTGCTCCAAGTGTCTGAGCTGGGGGAGGCCGCCAGCGTGACTTGATCAAGACTGATGTCATGCCCCGCCTGTGATGTCACAATGCCTTTCCCCGGTGCGGGTGTGGCCGTGCACCCAGCTCGGGGCTGGGGACCCTACACCCAAATCCCACCTCCCTGTTCCACCTCCCCTTTTTGCAATCCGTCTGCACTCCGTAATTTTCATGAGCACACGAGGCCACAGAATCACATAATCGCAGATTTGTAGGGGTGGGAAGGGACCTCCAGAGATCATCGAGTCCAACCCCCCTCCCAAAGCTGGTTCCCTACAGCAGGTTGCACAGGTAGGCATCCAGGCAGGTCTTGAACATCTCCAGAGAAGGAGACTCCACCACCTCCCTGGGCAGCCTGTTCCAGTGCTCCGTCACCCTCACAGTAAAGAAGTTCTTGCGCACATTCGTTCGAAACTTCCTATGCTGCAGCTAATGTCTGTTTCCCCTTGTCCTGTCTCCACTTACCACTGAAAAGAGACTGGCCTCACCGCTATGGCTGCCACACCTCAGATATTTATCAACCTGGATCAGGTCCCCTCTTAGCCGTCTTTTCTCAAGTAATTCTCTCTGTAATTTTCATGAGCGCACGAGGTCATAGAATCACAGAATCATAGAGCAGCCTGGGTTGAGAAGGCCCACAGTGATCCCCTAGTTTCAGTCCACCGGGCAGCCCAGAGCCACATCCCGCCTGGCCTTGAATGCCTGCAGGCATGGGGCATCCACGGCCTCCTTGGGCAACCGGTTCCAGTGTGTCAGCACGCTCTGTGTGAAAAACTTCCTCCTACTATCTAACCTAAACCTCTGCTGTCTTAGTTTGAAACCATTTCCCCTTGTCCTACTGTCCCTTGTTCCCACTGTCCACCCTCGTAAACAGACGTAAGCAGAGGTCCGGTGCTCCCCTCCCATCCTTTTGAGCCCTTCACTCCAACAGCAATGAATATTGGATTAATTTCCTTTATTTATATGTCGGAAAGAAAATAAAAGAATAGATGATAGTACAGACCGAGAGATTTGAACGTTTGCTTTGACACCTCCCGCAGCAGTGTCCGTATTTGCCTTCTCCTCCTTGGCAGCACAGTGTTCTCCCTGATGCAGAATCACAGAATTGTAGGGGCTGGAAGGGACCTCTCGAGATGATCATAGAATCATAGAATCATAGAATCACAAGGTTGGAAATGACCTATAAGATCATCGAATCCAACCATCTCCTCATCACCATTGCCACCACTAGTACTAAACCACATCACGCAGCACGTCATCCAGATGCCTCTTGAACAATTCCAGGGGTGGCGACTCCACCACCTCCCTGGGCAGCCATTCCAGTGCCTGACCACTCTCTGAGAGAAGAATTTCTTCCTTATGTCTAACCTAAACCTCCTCTGATACAACTTGCAGCCACTGCCCTTGTATTTTGGCCGCCGTCACCTTAGATACAGACATTGATCAGATCCCCTCTGAGTCATCTTTTCTCAAGGCTGAACAGACCCAGGTCATAGAATCACAGAATCACAGAATCACCAAGGTTGGAAAAGACCTAAAAGATCACCCAGTCCAACCGTTCACCTATTACCAATAGCTCCCACTACACCATGTCCCTCAACACAACATCAAGTCGCTCAGCCTTTCCTCGTAAGAGAGGTGCTCCAGGCCCTTGATCATCTTCATGGACCTCCGCTGGACTCTTTCCAGGAGATCGCGGCCTTTTCTTGTACCGGGGAGCCCAGAACCGGACGCCATACTCCTGGTGAGGCCTGACCAGGGCAGAGTGGAGGGAGAGGATCACCTCCCTTGACCTGCTGGCCGCGCTCCTTTTAATGCCTTGTAGGATCCCAGTGGCCTTCTTGGCCACCAGGGCACCCTGCTGGCTCATGGCCAGCCTGTTGTCCACCTGGAGCCCCCGGTTCCTCACCGCAGAGCTCCTCTCCAGCAGGTCGGGTCCCAGCCTGTACTGATACTTGCGGCTGTTCCTTCCGAGGTGCAAGACTCTGCGCTTGCTTTTGGAAAACCTCGTCTGTTTTCTTCATCTTGCATCCCGCTGGTATACTCAGAAAATTAGTGTACTCAGAAAATCATTGTTTTCTCCCTTAGCTCGTTGCCGTTGTTTTGTTGTTAGGCCCATCTCCCGACCTTTTCACCCCCTCTCTTGCCCCTTTCCTGGCTCGTGGCTTCGTTTGTCCCTCCACCCCATTAGTCACAGCACCGGGCTGGAGCCGTGACAGCGCGCCAGTGCCCCAAAGTCCCGTTTGACAGCCCACAGGCTTCTCTCAGCGCCTTCATGGCTGCCGGCCTGAGCTACCAGTCAGCAGTAATAAGCAGAGGGACGAAACGGACCAGGGAGTCTGAGCCGCCGTGCCGCAGGGCCTCCCTCCCTTCCCCAGCAGATCTTGCTGTGGTGCTTTGCCGCCGTTTTCCCTTTCTGGGAAGGCTCCCTTGGTGCGAGCCTCTTCTGTGAAGGTGATGCGCACGGGATCCTGGCAGAAGTGGCCCAGCTGAGGATTCCCAGTGTGCTCTGCATGCTTCCCAGCGTGCTGGAGACTCCCGGGACCTCCCCGTGCACTCTGGGGGACGCTGCATGACCCCACTGGGAGGTAGGTTCCCGCTCAACATGTGCTCTATCCCCTGGGGCATGGCTGTCTCCGGACACTTCACAGCCACCGATGCCTCTTTTATCCCTGGCCCACCGCCCTTCCTCCTGCCTAGGAACATGCCCCCAGTCCCCGAACAGCAGCGCTGTCCTGCACCAATGCCTTTAGTGCTGCCACTGTCCCGGACGCACTGCCACCACAATGACACAGGCTGTGGAAATGATGATGTTATTTATTTGATGACTGATGGAAAATGGAGGTGATGATCTGGGGGAGGTTGGTGTCCACCCAGTGGAAGATGTTGTTGTCATCGCAGGTGCCTTCAGCGCCACCTTTGGTCACCATTTGACCCACAGGCTGCCAGGTGGACAGAAGCGCCTTGTGGAAATCACTCTGTTCGCGTTCTGAAGCTGAGGCCGTTTGTTCCGTTCCCTGGAAATGACAGGGCATGAGCGCAGAGAAAGGGATGCAGGCTCGTTTTGCAGAGCATCGCCCTGCAGGGCTCTGATTCTTGCGCGGCTTTTCCAGCGTCCCAGGACAGCTCGGGGCAGCCCGTGGGGCTCAGGGCACCTCCGGCAGGCCCCGTTTGGCATGGGAGTCTGGGCTGGCTGTCAGCCCTACGGCCGGGCAAGTGTCTGGGGAGAGCTGATGGACCTCTGGAGGTCTGCTTTGCTTGGAAGCCCTCACAGACCAGACCTTTGCGGTTCCCTGCTTCCCACCCTCAGTCCGTTCTGTGCAGTATGAATCCCGAGCGCTTACGTGTGCCTGATGTCTTCAGAAATCTCTCCAGAGCTGGTAGGCAACCCACAGCAGCCGGAACAGATAGCAGTTTCCCCATAAATCCAGAATGACGCAGATTATCAGGGCTGGCGTTATTAAGTCCTTGAAGTTGTTGAGGATGTCAGGCACGCTGAAGGCGTCTTGCTCGGTGTGCGGGGACTGCTGCTTTGGGCCCTCTGGCTCAACAGACTGGCTGGCCGTGTTCGGGACCCATCTGGGGTGTGGAGAAAGGCCAATCCAGAAGGGCCAGTGGGAGGCACGGCGCTCAGCATTAACGGGCAGGCTCTTCTCAGGACGCACGACTTTTTTCTCTCCGTTCTGAGGACAGGTGTTCAGTCCAATCCAGCAGAGCCAGTTGGAGGGCTGGCCCTTGGTCTCAACGGGGCTCTGCTCCTCACGAAAGACCTTGTTCTTCTTCCCGTCCTCGGTCTTGGGGGAGCAAGATGTCAGTCCAAGCCTGCAGAGCCAGTTGGAGGGCTGGCTCTTGGACTCAAACAGGCTCAGCTCCTTGGGAAGGACCTGGTCTTTCTTGCTGTCCTCGATCTTGGTGGAGCAGGATGTTAGTCCAAACCAGCAGAGCCAGTTGGAGAGCTGGCTCTTGGACTTAACAAGACGCTGCTCCTCATGAAGGACCTGTTCTGTTTTCCCGTGCTCTGTGTTGGTGGAGCAAGATGTTAGTCCAAGCCTGCAGAGCCAGTTGGAGGGCTGGCTCTTGGACTCAAACAGGCTCTGCTCCTTGGGAAGGACCTGGTCTTTCTTCCCGTCCTCGCTCTTGGTGGAGCAGGATGTTAGTCCAAACCAGCAGAGCCAGTTGGAGGGCTGGCTCTTGGACTCAAACAGGCTCTGCTCCTCGGGAAGAACCTGGTCTTTCTTCCCGTCCTCCATCTTTGTGGGGCAGGTGGTTAGGCCGAACCAGCAGAGCCAGCTGGAGGGCTGGGCCTTGATGTCAACCGGGCTCTGCTTCTCGTGAACGACCTGCCTTTTGTTCCCGTCCTTCATCTGGTTGGAGCAGATGTTTTGGCAATACCAGCAGAGCCAGTTGGAGGGCTGGCTCTTGGTGTCCGTAGGTCCGTGCTCCTGGTGAAGGACGTTCCTTTTGTTGCCATCCTCGATCTTGGTGGGGCAGGTGTTTAGACCAAGCCAGGAGAGCCAGCTGGAAGGCTGGCACTCGGTGTCTAAGGGATGCTGCTCCTCGGGATGGGGCAGCTTTTTGTCCCAATTCCCGACCCAGCTGAGGCAGCTGGACGTGTCAGGAATTGGAGACATGAAAGCAAGTAAGATGAGGAAGAGAGTCAGGCTGAGCTTCATCCTGCTCTCTCCCAAGGACCGCTCTCAACACACAAGTGGCTGTCACCCAGAGCAGAGCTCCAGCAGCGACCACCAGGACGGAGCGAGTGCTCCAAGTGTCTGAGCTGGGGGAGGCCGCCAGCGTGACTTGATCAAGACTGATGTCATGCCCCGCCTGTGATGTCACAATGCCTTTCCCCGGTGCGGGTGTGGCCGTGCACCCAGCTCGGGGCTGGGGACCCTACACCCAAATCCCACCTCCCTGTTCCACCTCCCCTTTTTGCAATCCGTCTGCACTCCGTAATTTTCATGAGCACACGAGGCCACAGAATCACATAATCGCAGATTTGTAGGGGTGGGAAGGGACCTCCAGAGATCATCGAGTCCAACCCCCCTCCCAAAGCTGGTTCCCTACAGCAGGTTGCACAGGTAGGCATCCAGGCAGGTCTTGAACATCTCCAGAGAAGGAGACTCCACCACCTCCCTGGGCAGCCTGTTCCAGTGCTCCGTCACCCTCACAGTAAAGAAGTTCTTGCGCACATTCGTTCGAAACTTCCTATGCTGCAGCTAATGTCTGTTTCCCCTTGTCCTGTCTCCACTTACCACTGAAAAGAGACTGGCCTCACCGCTATGGCTGCCACACCTCAGATATTTATCAACCTGGATCAGGTCCCCTCTTAGCCGTCTTTTCTCAAGTAATTCTCTCTGTAATTTTCATGAGCGCACGAGGTCATAGAATCACAGAATCATAGAGCAGCCTGGGTTGAGAAGGCCCACAGTGATCCCCTAGTTTCAGTCCACCGGGCAGCCCAGAGCCACATCCCGCCTGGCCTTGAATGCCTGCAGGCATGGGGCATCCACGGCCTCCTTGGGCAACCGGTTCCAGTGTGTCAGCACGCTCTGTGTGAAAAACTTCCTCCTACTATCTAACCTAAACCTCTGCTGTCTTAGTTTGAAACCATTTCCCCTTGTCCTACTGTCCCTTGTTCCCACTGTCCACCCTCGTAAACAGACGTAAGCAGAGGTCCGGTGCTCCCCTCCCATCCTTTTGAGCCCTTCACTCCAACAGCAATGAATATTGGATTAATTTCCTTTATTTATATGTCGGAAAGAAAATAAAAGAATAGATGATAGTACAGACCGAGAGATTTGAACGTTTGCTTTGACACCTCCCGCAGCAGTGTCCGTATTTGCCTTCTCCTCCTTGGCAGCACAGTGTTCTCCCTGATGCAGAATCACAGAATTGTAGGGGCTGGAAGGGACCTCTCGAGATGATCATAGAATCATAGAATCATAGAATCACAAGGTTGGAAATGACCTATAAGATCATCGAATCCAACCATCTCCTCATCACCATTGCCACCACTAGTACTAAACCACATCACGCAGCACGTCATCCAGATGCCTCTTGAACAATTCCAGGGGTGGCGACTCCACCACCTCCCTGGGCAGCCATTCCAGTGCCTGACCACTCTCTGAGAGAAGAATTTCTTCCTTATGTCTAACCTAAACCTCCTCTGATACAACTTGCAGCCACTGCCCTTGTATTTTGGCCGCCGTCACCTTAGATACAGACATTGATCAGATCCCCTCTGAGTCATCTTTTCTCAAGGCTGAACAGACCCAGGTCATAGAATCACAGAATCACAGAATCACCAAGGTTGGAAAAGACCTAAAAGATCACCCAGTCCAACCGTTCACCTATTACCAATAGCTCCCACTACACCATGTCCCTCAACACAACATCAAGTCGCTCAGCCTTTCCTCGTAAGAGAGGTGCTCCAGGCCCTTGATCATCTTCATGGACCTCCGCTGGACTCTTTCCAGGAGATCGCGGCCTTTTCTTGTACCGGGGAGCCCAGAACCGGACGCCATACTCCTGGTGAGGCCTGACCAGGGCAGAGTGGAGGGAGAGGATCACCTCCCTTGACCTGCTGGCCGCGCTCCTTTTAATGCCTTGTAGGATCCCAGTGGCCTTCTTGGCCACCAGGGCACCCTGCTGGCTCATGGCCAGCCTGTTGTCCACCTGGAGCCCCCGGTTCCTCACCGCAGAGCTCCTCTCCAGCAGGTCGGGTCCCAGCCTGTACTGATACTTGCGGCTGTTCCTTCCGAGGTGCAAGACTCTGCGCTTGCTTTTGGAAAACCTCGTCTGTTTTCTTCATCTTGCATCCCGCTGGTATACTCAGAAAATTAGTGTACTCAGAAAATCATTGTTTTCTCCCTTAGCTCGTTGCCGTTGTTTTGTTGTTAGGCCCATCTCCCGACCTTTTCACCCCCTCTCTTGCCCCTTTCCTGGCTCGTGGCTTCGTTTGTCCCTCCACCCCATTAGTCACAGCACCGGGCTGGAGCCGTGACAGCGCGCCAGTGCCCCAAAGTCCCGTTTGACAGCCCACAGGCTTCTCTCAGCGCCTTCATGGCTGCCGGCCTGAGCTACCAGTCAGCAGTAATAAGCAGAGGGACGAAACGGACCAGGGAGTCTGAGCCGCCGTGCCGCAGGGCCTCCCTCCCTTCCCCAGCAGATCTTGCTGTGGTGCTTTGCCGCCGTTTTCCCTTTCTGGGAAGGCTCCCTTGGTGCGAGCCTCTTCTGTGAAGGTGATGCGCACGGGATCCTGGCAGAAGTGGCCCAGCTGAGGATTCCCAGTGTGCTCTGCATGCTTCCCAGCGTGCTGGAGACTCCCGGGACCTCCCCGTGCACTCTGGGGGACGCTGCATGACCCCACTGGGAGGTAGGTTCCCGCTCAACATGTGCTCTATCCCCTGGGGCATGGCTGTCTCCGGACACTTCACAGCCACCGATGCCTCTTTTATCCCTGGCCCACCGCCCTTCCTCCTGCCTAGGAACATGCCCCCAGTCCCCGAACAGCAGCGCTGTCCTGCACCAATGCCTTTAGTGCTGCCACTGTCCCGGACGCACTGCCACCACAATGACACAGGCTGTGGAAATGATGATGTTATTTATTTGATGGAAAATGGAGGTGATGATCTGGGGGAGGTTGGTGTCCACCCAGTGGAAGATGTTGTTGTCATCGCAGGTGCCTTCAGCGCCACCTTTGGTCACCATTTGACCCACAGGCTGCCAGATGGACAGAAGCGCCTTGTGGAAATCACTCTGTTCGCGTTCTGAAGCTGAGGCCGTTTGTTCCGTTCCCTGGAAATGACAGGGCATGAGCGCAGAGAAAGGGATGCAGGCTCGTTTTGCAGAGCATCGCCCTGCAGGGCTCTGATTCTTGCGCGGCTTTTCCAGCGTCCCAGGACAGCTCGGGGCAGCCCGTGGGGCTCAGGGCACCTCCGGCAGGCCCCGTTTGGCATGGGAGTCTGGGCTGGCTGTCAGCCCTACGGCCGGGCAAGTGTCTGGGGAGAGCTGATGGACCTCTGGAGGTCTGCTTTGCTTGGAAGCCCTCACAGACCAGACCTTTGCGGTTCCCTGCTTCCCACCCTCAGTCCGTTCTGTGCAGTATGAATCCCGAGCGCTTACGTGTGCCTGATGTCTTCAGAAATCTCTCCAGAGCTGGTAGGCAACCCACAGCAGCCGGAACAGATAGCAGTTTCCCCATAAATCCAGAATGACGCAGATTATCAGGGCTGGCGTTATTAAGTCCTTGAAGTTGTTGAGGATGTCAGGCACGCTGAAGGCGTCTTGCTCGGTGTGCGGGGACTGCTGCTTTGGGCCCTCTGGCTCAACAGACTGGCTGGCCGTGTTCGGGACCCATCTGGGGTGTGGAGAAAGGCCAATCCAGAAGGGCCAGTGGGAGGCACGGCGCTCAGCATTAACGGGCAGGCTCTTCTCAGGACGCACGACTTTTTTCTCTCCGTTCTGAGGACAGGTGTTTAGTCCAATCCAGCAGAGCCAGTTGGAGGGCTGGCCCTTGGTCTCAACGGGGCTCTGCTCCTCACGAAAGACCTTGTTCTTCTTCCCGTCCTCGGTCTTGGGGGAGCAAGATGTCAGTCCAAGCCTGCAGAGCCAGTTGGAGGGCTGGCTCTTGGACTCAAACAGGCTCTGCTCCTTGGGAAGGACCTGGTCTTTCTTGCTGTCCTCGATCTTGGTGGAGCAGGATGTTAGTCCAAACCAGCAGAGCCAGTTGGAGAGCTGGCTCTTGGACTTAACAAGACGCTGCTCCTCATGAAGGACCTGTTCTGTTTTCCCGTGCTCTGTGTTGGTGGAGCAAGATGTTAGTCCAAGCCTGCAGAGCCAGTTGGAGGGCTGGCTCTTGGACTCAAACAGGCTCTGCTCCTTGGGAAGGACCTGGTCTTTCTTCCCGTCCTTGGTCTTCGTGGAGCAGGATGTTAGTCCAAACCAGCAGAGCCAGTTGGAGGGCTGGCTCTTGGACTCAAACAGGCTCTGCTCCTCGGGAAGAACCTGGTCTTTCTTCCCATCCGCAATCTTTGTGGGGCAGGTGGTTAGGCCGAACCAGCAGAGCCAGCTGGAGGGCTGGGCCTTGATGTCAACCGGGCTCTGCTTCTCGTGAACGACCTGCCTTTTGTTCCCGTCCTTCATCTGGTTGGAGCAGATGTTTTGGCAATACCAGCAGAGCCAGTTGGAGGGCTGGCTCTTGGTGTCCGTAGGTCCGTGCTCCTGGTGAAGGACGTTCCTTTTGTTGCCATCCTCGATCTTGGTGGGGCAGGTGTTTAGACCAAGCCAGGAGAGCCAGCTGGAAGGCTGGCACTCGGTGTCTAAGGGATGCTGCTCCTCGGGATGGAGCAGCTTTTTGTCCCAATTCCCGACCCAGCTGAGGCAGCTGGACGTGTCAGGAATTGGAGACATGAAAGCAAGTAAGATGAGGAAGAGAGTCAGGCTGAGCTTCATCCTGCTCTCTCCCAAGGACCGCTCTCAACACACAAGTGGCTGTCACCCAGAGCAGAGCTCCAGCAGCGACCACCAGGACGGAGCGAGTGCTCCAAGTGTCTGAGCTGGGGGAGGCCGCCAGCGTGACTTGATCAAGACTGATGTCATGCCCCGCCTGTGATGTCACAATGCCTTTCCCCGGTGCGGGTGTGGCCGTGCACCCAGCTCGGGGCTGGGGACCCTACACCCAAATCCCACCTCCCTGTTCCACCTCCCCTTTTTGCAATCCGTCTGCACTCCGTAATTTTCATGAGCACACGAGGCCACAGAATCACATAATCGCAGATTTGTAGGGGTGGGAAGGGACCTCCAGAGATCATCGAGTCCAACCCCCCTCCCAAAGCTGGTTCCCTACAGCAGGTTGCACAGGTAGGCATCCAGGCAGGTCTTGAACATCTCCAGAGAAGGAGACTCCACCACCTCCCTGGGCAGCCTGTTCCAGTGCTCCGTCACCCTCACAGTAAAGAAGTTCTTGCGCACATTCGTTCGAAACTTCCTATGCTGCAGCTAATGTCTGTTTCCCCTTGTCCTGTCTCCACTTACCACTGAAAAGAGACTGGCCTCACCGCTATGGCTGCCACACCTCAGATATTTATCAACCTGGATCAGGTCCCCTCTTAGCCGTCTTTTCTCAAGTAATTCTCTCTGTAATTTTCATGAGCGCACGAGGTCATAGAATCACAGAATCATAGAGCAGCCTGGGTTGAGAAGGCCCACAGTGATCCCCTAGTTTCAGTCCACCGGGCAGCCCAGAGCCACATCCCGCCTGGCCTTGAATGCCTGCAGGCATGGGGCATCCACGGCCTCCTTGGGCAACCGGTTCCAGTGTGTCAGCACGCTCTGTGTGAAAAACTTCCTCCTACTATCTAACCTAAACCTCTGCTGTCTTAGTTTGAAACCATTTCCCCTTGTCCTACTGTCCCTTGTTCCCACTGTCCACCCTCGTAAACAGACGTAAGCAGAGGTCCGGTGCTCCCCTCCCATCCTTTTGAGCCCTTCACTCCAACAGCAATGAATATTGGATTAATTTCCTTTATTTATATGTCGGAAAGAAAATAAAAGAATAGATGATAGTACAGACCGAGAGATTTGAACGTTTGCTTTGACACCTCCCGCAGCAGTGTCCGTATTTGCCTTCTCCTCCTTGGCAGCACAGTGTTCTCCCTGATGCAGAATCACAGAATTGTAGGGGCTGGAAGGGACCTCTCGAGATGATCATAGAATCATAGAATCATAGAATCACAAGGTTGGAAATGACCTATAAGATCATCGAATCCAACCATCTCCTCATCACCATTGCCACCACTAGTACTAAACCACATCACGCAGCACGTCATCCAGATGCCTCTTGAACAATTCCAGGGGTGGCGACTCCACCACCTCCCTGGGCAGCCATTCCAGTGCCTGACCACTCTCTGAGAGAAGAATTTCTTCCTTATGTCTAACCTAAACCTCCTCTGATACAACTTGCAGCCACTGCCCTTGTATTTTGGCCGCCGTCACCTTAGATACAGACATTGATCAGATCCCCTCTGAGTCATCTTTTCTCAAGGCTGAACAGACCCAGGTCATAGAATCACAGAATCACAGAATCACCAAGGTTGGAAAAGACCTAAAAGATCACCCAGTCCAACCGTTCACCTATTACCAATAGCTCCCACTACACCATGTCCCTCAACACAACATCAAGTCGCTCAGCCTTTCCTCGTAAGAGAGGTGCTCCAGGCCCTTGATCATCTTCATGGACCTCCGCTGGACTCTTTCCAGGAGATCGCGGCCTTTTCTTGTACCGGGGAGCCCAGAACCGGACGCCATACTCCTGGTGAGGCCTGACCAGGGCAGAGTGGAGGGAGAGGATCACCTCCCTTGACCTGCTGGCCGCGCTCCTTTTAATGCCTTGTAGGATCCCAGTGGCCTTCTTGGCCACCAGGGCACCCTGCTGGCTCATGGCCAGCCTGTTGTCCACCTGGAGCCCCCGGTTCCTCACCGCAGAGCTCCTCTCCAGCAGGTCGGGTCCCAGCCTGTACTGATACTTGCGGCTGTTCCTTCCGAGGTGCAAGACTCTGCGCTTGCTTTTGGAAAACCTCGTCTGTTTTCTTCATCTTGCATCCCGCTGGTATACTCAGAAAATTAGTGTACTCAGAAAATCATTGTTTTCTCCCTTAGCTCGTTGCCGTTGTTTTGTTGTTAGGCCCATCTCCCGACCTTTTCACCCCCTCTCTTGCCCCTTTCCTGGCTCGTGGCTTCGTTTGTCCCTCCACCCCATTAGTCACAGCACCGGGCTGGAGCCGTGACAGCGCGCCAGTGCCCCAAAGTCCCGTTTGACAGCCCACAGGCTTCTCTCAGCGCCTTCATGGCTGCCGGCCTGAGCTACCAGTCAGCAGTAATAAGCAGAGGGACGAAACGGACCAGGGAGTCTGAGCCGCCGTGCCGCAGGGCCTCCCTCCCTTCCCCAGCAGATCTTGCTGTGGTGCTTTGCCGCCGTTTTCCCTTTCTGGGAAGGCTCCCTTGGTGCGAGCCTCTTCTGTGAAGGTGATGCGCACGGGATCCTGGCAGAAGTGGCCCAGCTGAGGATTCCCAGTGTGCTCTGCATGCTTCCCAGCGTGCTGGAGACTCCCGGGACCTCCCCGTGCACTCTGGGGGACGCTGCATGACCCCACTGGGAGGTAGGTTCCCGCTCAACATGTGCTCTCTCCCCTGGGGCATGGCTGTCTCCGGACACTTCACAGCCACCGATGCCTCTTTTATCCCTGGCCCACCGCCCTTCCTCCTGCCTAGGAACATGCCCCCAGTCCCCGAACAGCAGCGCTGTCCTGCACCAATGCCTTTAGTGCTGCCACTGTCCCGGACGCACTGCCACCACAATGACACAGGCTGTGGAAATGATGATGTTATTTATTTGATGACTGATGGAAAATGGAGGTGATGATCTGGGGGAGGTTGGTGTCCACCCAGTGGAAGATGTTGTTGTCATCGCAGGTGCCTTCAGCGCCACCTTTGGTCACCATTTGACCCACAGGCTGCCAGATGGACAGAAGCGCCTTGTGGAAATCACTCTGTTCGCGTTCTGAAGCTGAGGCCGTTTGTTCCGTTCCCTGGAAATGACAGGGCATGAGCGCAGAGAAAGGGATGCAGGCTCGTTTTGCAGAGCATCGCCCTGCAGGGCTCTGATTCTTGCGCGGCTTTTCCAGCGTCCCAGGACAGCTCGGGGCAGCCCGTGGGGCTCAGGGCACCTCCGGCAGGCCCCGTTTGGCATGGGAGTCTGGGCTGGCTGTCAGCCCTACGGCCGGGCAAGTGTCTGGGGAGAGCTGATGGACCTCTGGAGGTCTGCTTTGCTTGGAAGCCCTCACAGACCAGACCTTTGCGGTTCCCTGCTCCCCACCCTCAGTCCGTTCTGTGCAGTATGAATCCCGAGCGCTTACGTGTGCCTGATGTCTTCAGAAATCTCTCCAGAGCTGGTAGGCAACCCACAGCAGCCGGAACAGATAGCAGTTTCCCCATAAATCCAGAATGACGCAGATTATCAGGGCTGGCGTTATTAAGTCCTTGAAGTTGTTGAGGATGTCAGGCATGCTGAAGGCGTCTTGCTCGGTGTGCGGGGACTGCTGCTTTGGGCCCTCTGGCTCAACAGACTGGCTGGCCGTGTTCGGGACCCATCTGGGGTGTGGAGAAAGGCCAATCCAGAAGGGCCAGTGGGAGGCACGGCGCTCAGCATTAACGGGCAGGCTCTTCTCAGGACGCACGACTTTTTTCTCTCCGTTCTGAGGACAGGTGTTTAGTCCAATCCAGCAGAGCCAGTTGGAGGGCTGGCCCTTGGTCTCAACGGGGCTCTGCTCCTCACGAAAGACCTTGTTCTTCTTCCCGTCCTCGGTCTTGGGGGAGCAAGATGTCAGTCCAAGCCTGCAGAGCCAGTTGGAGGGCTGGCTCTTGGACTCAAACAGGCTCTGCTCCTTGGGAAGGACCTGGTCTTTCTTGCTGTCCTCGATCTTGGTGGAGCAGGATGTTAGTCCAAACCAGCAGAGCCAGTTGGAGAGCTGGCTCTTGGACTTAACAAGACGCTGCTCCTCATGAAGGACCTGTTCTGTTTTCCCATGCTCTGTGTTGGTGGAGCAAGATGTTAGTCCAAGCCTGCAGAGCCAGTTGGAGGGCTGGCTCTTGGACTCAAACAGGCTCTGCTCCTTGGGAAGGACCTGGTCTTTCTTCCCGTCCTCGCTCTTGGTGGAGCAGGATGTTAGTCCAAACCAGCAGAGCCAGTTGGAGGGCTGGCTCTTGGACTCAAACAGGCTCTGCTCCTCGGGAAGAACCTGGTCTTTCTTCCCATCCGCAATCTTTGTGGGGCAGGTGGTTAGGCCGAACCAGCAGAGCCAGCTGGAGGGCTGGGCCTTGATGTCAACCGGGCTCTGCTTCTCGTGAACGACCTGCCTTTTGTTCCCGTCCTTCATCTGGTTGGAGCAGATGTTTTGGCAATACCAGCAGAGCCAGTTGGAGGGCTGGCTCTTGGTGTCCGTAGGTCCGTGCTCCTGGTGAAGGACGTTCCTTTTGTTGCCATCCTCGATCTTGGTGGGGCAGGTGTTTAGACCAAGCCAGGAGAGCCAGCTGGAAGGCTGGCACTCGGTGTCTAAGGGATGCTGCTCCTCGGGATGGAGCAGCTTTTTGTCCCAATTCCCGACCCAGCTGAGGCAGCTGGACGTGTCAGGAATTGGAGACATGAAAGCAAGTAAGATGAGGAAGAGAGTCAGGCTGAGCTTCATCCTGCTCTCTCCCAAGGACCGCTCTCAACACACAAGTGGCTGTCACCCAGAGCAGAGCTCCAGCAGCGACCACCAGGACGGAGCGAGTGCTCCAAGTGTCTGAGCTGGGGGAGGCCGCCAGCGTGACTTGATCAAGACTGATGTCATGCCCCGCCTGTGATGTCACAATGCCTTTCCCCGGTGCGGGTGTGGCCGTGCACCCAGCTCGGGGCTGGGGACCCTACACCCAAATCCCACCTCCCTGTTCCACCTCCCCTTTTTGCAATCCGTCTGCACTCCGTAATTTTCATGAGCACACGAGGCCACAGAATCACATAATCGCAGATTTGTAGGGGTGGGAAGGGACCTCCAGAGATCATCGAGTCCAACCCCCCTCCCAAAGCTGGTTCCCTACAGCAGGTTGCACAGGTAGGCATCCAGGCAGGTCTTGAACATCTCCAGAGAAGGAGACTCCACCACCTCCCTGGGCAGCCTGTTCCAGTGCTCCGTCACCCTCACAGTAAAGAAGTTCTTGCGCACATTCGTTCGAAACTTCCTATGCTGCAGCTAATGTCTGTTTCCCCTTGTCCTGTCTCCACTTACCACTGAAAAGAGACTGGCCTCACCGCTATGGCTGCCACACCTCAGATATTTATCAACCTGGATCAGGTCCCCTCTTAGCCGTCTTTTCTCAAGTAATTCTCTCTGTAATTTTCATGAGCGCACGAGGTGATAGAATCACAGAATCATAGAGCAGCCTGGGTTGAGAAGGCCCACAGTGATCCCCTAGTTTCAGTCCACCGGGCAGCCCAGAGCCACATCCCGCCTGGCCTTGAATGCCTGCAGGCATGGGGCATCCACGGCCTCCTTGGGCAACCGGTTCCAGTGTGTCAGCACGCTCTGTGTGAAAAACTTCCTCCTACTATCTAACCTAAACCTCTGCTGTCTTAGTTTGAAACCATTTCCCCTTGTCCTACTGTCCCTTGTTCCCACTGTCCACCCTCGTAAACAGACGTAAGCAGAGGTCCGGTGCTCCCCTCCCATCCTTTTGAGCCCTTCACTCCAACAGCAATGAATATTGGATTAATTTCCTTTATTTATATGTCGGAAAGAAAATAAAAGAATAGATGATAGTACAGACCGAGAGATTTGAACGTTTGCTTTGACACCTCCCGCAGCAGTGTCCGTATTTGCCTTCTCCTCCTTGGCAGCACAGTGTTCTCCCTGATGCAGAATCACAGAATTGTAGGGGCTGGAAGGGACCTCTCGAGATGATCATAGAATCATAGAATCATAGAATCACAAGGTTGGAAATGACCTATAAGATCATCGAATCCAACCATCTCCTCATCACCATTGCCACCACTAGTACTAAACCACATCACGCAGCACGTCATCCAGATGCCTCTTGAACAATTCCAGGGGTGGCGACTCCACCACCTCCCTGGGCAGCCATTCCAGTGCCTGACCACTCTCTGAGAGAAGAATTTCTTCCTTATGTCTAACCTAAACCTCCTCTGATACAACTTGCAGCCACTGCCCTTGTATTTTGGCCGCCGTCACCTTAGATACAGACATTGATCAGATCCCCTCTGAGTCATCTTTTCTCAAGGCTGAACAGACCCAGGTCATAGAATCACAGAATCACAGAATCACCAAGGTTGGAAAAGACCTAAAAGATCACCCAGTCCAACCGTTCACCTATTACCAATAGCTCCCACTACACCATGTCCCTCAACACAACATCAAGTCGCTCAGCCTTTCCTCGTAAGAGAGGTGCTCCAGGCCCTTGATCATCTTCATGGACCTCCGCTGGACTCTTTCCAGGAGATCGCGGCCTTTTCTTGTACCGGGGAGCCCAGAACCGGACGCCATACTCCTGGTGAGGCCTGACCAGGGCAGAGTGGAGGGAGAGGATCACCTCCCTTGACCTGCTGGCCGCGCTCCTTTTAATGCCTTGTAGGATCCCAGTGTCCTTCTTGGCCACCAGGGCACCCTGCTGGCTCATGGCCAGCCTGTTGTCCACCTGGAGCCCCCGGTTCCTCACCGCAGAGCTCCTCTCCAGCAGGTCGGGTCCCAGCCTGTACTGATACTTGCGGCTGTTCCTTCCGAGGTGCAAGACTCTGCGCTTGCTTTTGGAAAACCTCGTCTGTTTTCTTCATCTTGCATCCCGCTGGTATACTCAGAAAATTAGTGTACTCAGAAAATCATTGTTTTCTCCCTTAGCTCGTTGCCGTTGTTTTGTTGTTAGGCCCATCTCCCGACCTTTTCACCCCCTCTCTTGCCCCTTTCCTGGCTCGTGGCTTCGTTTGTCCCTCCACCCCATTAGTCACAGCACCGGGCTGGAGCCGTGACAGCGCGCCAGTGCCCCAAAGTCCCGTTTGACAGCCCGCAGGCTTCTCTCAGCGCCTTCATGGCTGCCGGCCTGAGCTACCAGTCAGCAGTAATAAGCAGAGGGACGAAACGGACCAGGGAGTCTGAGCCGCCGTGCCGCAGGGCCTCCCTCCCTTCCCCAGCAGATCTTGCTGTGGTGCTTTGCTGCCGTTTTCCCTTTCTGGGAAGGCTCCCTTGGTGCGAGCCTCTTCTGTGAAGGTGATGCGCACGGGATCCTGGCAGAAGTGGCCCAGCTGAGGATTCCCAGTGTGCTCTGCATGCTTCCCAGCGTGCTGGAGACTCCCGGGACCTCCCCGTGCACTCTGGGGGACGCTGCATGACCCCACTGGGAGGTAGGTTCCCGCTCAACATGTGCTCTCTCCCCTGGGGCATGGCTGTCTCCGGACACTTCACAGCCACCGATGCCTCTTTTATCCCTGGCCCACCACCCTTCCTCCTGCCTAGGAACATGCCCCCAGTCCCCGAACAGCAGCGCTGTCCTGCACCAATGCCTTTAGTGCTGCCACTGTCCCGGACGCACTGCCACCACAATGACACAGGCTGTGGAAATGATGATGTTATTTATTTGATGACTGATGGAAAATGGAGGTGATGATCTGGGGGAGGTTGGTGTCCACCCAGTGGAAGATGTTGTTGTCATCGCAGGTGCCTTCAGCGCCACCTTTGGTCACCATTTGACCCACAGGCTGCCAGATGGACAGAAGCGCCTTGTGGAAATCACTCTGTTCGCGTTCTGAAGCTGAGGCCGTTTGTTCCGTTCCCTGGAAATGACAGGGCATGAGCGCAGAGAAAGGGATGCAGGCTCGTTTTGCAGAGCATCGCCCTGCAGGGCTCTGATTCTTGCGCGGCTTTTCCAGCGTCCCAGGACAGCTCGGGGCAGCCCGTGGGGCTCAGGGCACCTCCGGCAGGCCCCGTTTGGCATGGGAGTCTGGGCTGGCTGTCAGCCCTACGGCCGGGCAAGTGTCTGGGGAGAGCTGATGGACCTCTGGAGGTCTGCTTTGCTTGGAAGCCCTCACAGACCAGACCTTTGCGGTTCCCTGCTCCCCACCCTCAGTCCGTTCTGTGCAGTATGAATCCCGAGCGCTTACGTGTGCCTGATGTCTTCAGAAATCTCTCCAGAGCTGGTAGGCAACCCACAGCAGCCGGAACAGATAGCAGTTTCCCCATAAATCCAGAATGACGCAGATTATCAGGGCTGGCGTTATTAAGTCCTTGAAGTTGTTGAGGATGTCAGGCACGCTGAAGGCGTCTTGCTCGGTGTGCGGGGACTGCTGCTTTGGGCCCTCTGGCTCAACAGACTGGCTGGCCGTGTTCGGGACCCATCTGGGGTGTGGAGAAAGGCCAATCCAGAAGGGCCAGTGGGAGGCACGGCGCTCAGCATTAACGGGCAGGCTCTTCTCAGGACGCACGACTTTTTTCTCTCCGTTCTGAGGACAGGTGTTTAGTCCAATCCAGCAGAGCCAGTTGGAGGGCTGGCCCTTGGTCTCAACGGGGCTCTGCTCCTCACGAAAGACCTTGTTCTTCTTCCCGTCCTCGGTCTTGGGGGAGCAAGATGTCAGTCCAAGCCTGCAGAGCCAGTTGGAGGGCTGGCTCTTGGACTCAAACAGGCTCTGCTCCTTGGGAAGGACCTGGTCTTTCTTGCTGTCCTCGATCTTGGTGGAGCAGGATGTTAGTCCAAACCAGCAGAGCCAGTTGGAGAGCTGGCTCTTGGACTTAACAAGACGCTGCTCCTCATGAAGGACCTGTTCTGTTTTCCCGTGCTCTGTGTTGGTGGAGCAAGATGTTAGTCCAAGCCTGCAGAGCCAGTTGGAGGGCTGGCTCTTGGACTCAAACAGGCTCTGCTCCTTGGGAAGGACCTGGTCTTTCTTCCCGTCCTTGGTCTTCGTGGAGCAGGATGTTAGTCCAAACCAGCAGAGCCAGTTAGAGGGCTGGCTCTTGGACTCAAACAGGCTCTGCTCCTCGGGAAGAACCTGGTCTTTCTTCCCATCCGCAATCTTTGTGGGGCAGGTGGTTAGGCCGAACCAGCAGAGCCAGCTGGAGGGCTGGGCCTTGATGTCAACCGGGCTCTGCTTCTCGTGAACGACCTGCCTTTTGTTCCCATCCTTCATCTGGTTGGAGCAGATGTTTTGGCAATACCAGCAGAGCCAGTTGGTGGGCTGGCTCTTGGTGTCCGTAGGTCCGTGCTCCTGGTGAAGGACGTTCCTTTTGTTGCCATCCTCGATCTTGGTGGGGCAGGTGTTTAGACCAAGCCAGGAGAGCCAGCTGGAAGGCTGGCACTCGGTGTCTAAGGGATGCTGCTCCTCGGGATGGGGCAGCTTTTTGTCCCAATTCCCGACCCAGCTGAGGCAGCTGGACGTGTCAGGAATTGGAGACATGAAAGCAAGTAAGATGAGGAAGAGAGTCAGGCTGAGCTTCATCCTGCTCTCTCCCAAGGACCGCTCTCAACACACAAGTGGCTGTCACCCAGAGCAGAGCTCCAGCAGCGACCACCAGGACGGAGCGAGTGCTCCAAGTGTCTGAGCTGGGGGAGGCCGCCAGCGTGACTTGATCAAGACTGATGTCATGCCCCGCCTGTGATGTCACAATGCCTTTCCCCGGTGCGGGTGTGGCCGTGCACCCAGCTCGGGGCTGGGGACCCTACACCCAAATCCCACCTCCCTGTTCCACCTCCCCTTTTTGCAATCCGTCTGCACTCCGTAATTTTCATGAGCACACGAGGCCACAGAATCACATAATCGCAGATTTGTAGGGGTGGGAAGGGACCTCCAGAGATCATCGAGTCCAACCCCCCTCCCAAAGCTGGTTCCCTACAGCAGGTTGCACAGGTAGGCATCCAGGCAGGTCTTGAACATCTCCAGAGAAGGAGACTCCACCACCTCCCTGGGCAGCCTGTTCCAGTGCTCCGTCACCCTCACAGTAAAGAAGTTCTTGCGCACATTCGTTCGAAACTTCCTATGCTGCAGCTAATGTCTGTTTCCCCTTGTCCTGTCTCCACTTACCACTGAAAAGAGACTGGCCTCACCGCTATGGCTGCCACACCTCAGATATTTATCAACCTGGATCAGGTCCCCTCTTAGCCGTCTTTTCTCAAGTAATTCTCTCTGTAATTTTCATGAGCGCACGAGGTGATAGAATCACAGAATCATAGAGCAGCCTGGGTTGAGAAGGCCCACAGTGATCCCCTAGTTTCAGTCCACCGGGCAGCCCAGAGCCACATCCCGCCTGGCCTTGAATGCCTGCAGGCATGGGGCATCCACGGCCTCCTTGGGCAACCGGTTCCAGTGTGTCAGCACGCTCTGTGTGAAAAACTTCCTCCTACTATCTAACCTAAACCTCTGCTGTCTTAGTTTGAAACCATTTCCCCTTGTCCTACTGTCCCTTGTTCCCACTGTCCACCCTCGTAAACAGACGTAAGCAGAGGTCCGGTGCTCCCCTCCCATCCTTTTGAGCCCTTCACTCCAACAGCAATGAATATTGGATTAATTTCCTTTATTTATATGTCGGAAAGAAAATAAAAGAATAGATGATAGTACAGACCGAGAGATTTGAACGTTTGCTTTGACACCTCCCGCAGCAGTGTCCGTATTTGCCTTCTCCTCCTTGGCAGCACAGTGTTCTCCCTGATGCAGAATCACAGAATTGTAGGGGCTGGAAGGGACCTCTCGAGATGATCATAGAATCATAGAATCATAGAATCACAAGGTTGGAAATGACCTATAAGATCATCGAATCCAACCATCTCCTCATCACCATTGCCACCACTAGTACTAAACCACATCACGCAGCACGTCATCCAGATGCCTCTTGAACAATTCCAGGGGTGGCGACTCCACCACCTCCCTGGGCAGCCATTCCAGTGCCTGACCACTCTCTGAGAGAAGAATTTCTTCCTTATGTCTAACCTAAACCTCCTCTGATACAACTTGCAGCCACTGCCCTTGTATTTTGGCCGCCGTCACCTTAGATACAGACATTGATCAGATCCCCTCTGAGTCATCTTTTCTCAAGGCTGAACAGACCCAGGTCATAGAATCACAGAATCACAGAATCACCAAGGTTGGAAAAGACCTAAAAGATCACCCAGTCCAACCGTTCACCTATTACCAATAGCTCCCACTACACCATGTCCCTCAACACAACATCAAGTCGCTCAGCCTTTCCTCGTAAGAGAGGTGCTCCAGGCCCTTGATCATCTTCATGGACCTCCGCTGGACTCTTTCCAGGAGATCGCGGCCTTTTCTTGTACCGGGGAGCCCAGAACCGGACGCCATACTCCTGGTGAGGCCTGACCAGGGCAGAGTGGAGGGAGAGGATCACCTCCCTTGACCTGCTGGCCGCGCTCCTTTTAATGCCTTGTAGGATCCCAGTGGCCTTCTTGGCCACCAGGGCACCCTGCTGGCTCATGGCCAGCCTGTTGTCCACCTGGAGCCCCCGGTTCCTCACCGCAGAGCTCCTCTCCAGCAGGTCGGGTCCCAGCCTGTACTGATACTTGCGGCTGTTCCTTCCGAGGTGCAAGACTCTGCGCTTGCTTTTGGAAAACCTCGTCTGTTTTCTTCATCTTGCATCCCGCTGGTATACTCAGAAAATTAGTGTACTCAGAAAATCATTGTTTTCTCCCTTAGCTCGTTGCCGTTGTTTTGTTGTTAGGCCCATCTCCCGACCTTTTCACCCCCTCTCTTGCCCCTTTCCTGGCTCGTGGCTTCGTTTGTCCCTCCACCCCATTAGTCACAGCACCGGGCTGGAGCCGTGACAGCGCGCCAGTGCCCCAAAGTCCCGTTTGACAGCCCACAGGCTTCTCTCAGCGCCTTCATGGCTGCCGGCCTGAGCTACCAGTCAGCAGTAATAAGCAGAGGGACGAAACGGACCAGGGAGTCTGAGCCGCCGTGCCGCAGGGCCTCCCTCCCTTCCCCAGCAGATCTTGCTGTGGTGCTTTGCTGCCGTTTTCCCTTTCTGGGAAGGCTCCCTTGGTGCGAGCCTCTTCTGTGAAGGTGATGCGCACGGGATCCTGGCAGAAGTGGCCCAGCTGAGGATTCCCAGTGTGCTCTGCATGCTTCCCAGCGTGCTGGAGACTCCCGGGACCTCCCCGTGCACTCTGGGGGACGCTGCATGACCCCACTGGGAGGTAGGTTCCCGCTCAACATGTGCTCTCTCCCCTGGGGCATGGCTGTCTCCGGACACTTCACAGCCACCGATGCCTCTTTTATCCCTGGCCCACCGCCCTTCCTCCTGCCTAGGAACATGCCCCCAGTCCCCGAACAGCAGCGCTGTCCTGCACCAATGCCTTTAGTGCTGCCACTGTCCCGGACGCACTGCCACCACAATGACACAGGCTGTGGAAATGATGATGTTATTTATTTGATGACTGATGGAAAATGGAGGTGATGATCTGGGGGAGGTTGGTGTCCACCCAGTGGAAGATGTTGTTGTCATCGCAGGTGCCTTCAGCGCCACCTTTGGTCACCATTTGACCCACAGGCTGCCAGATGGACAGAAGCGCCTTGTGGAAATCACTCTGTTCGCGTTCTGAAGCTGAGGCCGTTTGTTCCGTTCCCTGGAAATGACAGGGCATGAGCGCAGAGAAAGGGATGCAGGCTCGTTTTGCAGAGCATCGCCCTGCAGGGCTCTGATTCTTGCGCGGCTTTTCCAGCGTCCCAGGACAGCTCGGGGCAGCCCGTGGGGCTCAGGGCACCTCCGGCAGGCCCCGTTTGGCATGGGAGTCTGGGCTGGCTGTCAGCCCTACGGCCGGGCAAGTGTCTGGGGAGAGCTGATGGACCTCTGGAGGTCTGCTTTGCTTGGAAGCCCTCACAGACCAGACCTTTGCGGTTCCCTGCTTCCTACCCTCAGTCCGTTCTGTGCAGTATGAATCCCGAGCGCTTACGTGTGCCTGATGTCTTCAGAAATCTCTCCAGAGCTGGTAGGCAACCCACAGCAGCCGGAACAGATAGCAGTTTCCCCATAAATCCAGAATGACGCAGATTATCAGGGCTGGCGTTATTAAGTCCTTGAAGTTGTTGAGGATGTCAGGCACGCTGAAGGCGTCTTGCTCGGTGTGCGGGGACTGCTGCTTTGGGCCCTCTGGCTCAACAGACTGGCTGGCCGTGTTCGGGACCCATCTGGGGTGTGGAGAAAGGCCAATCCAGAAGGGCCAGTGGGAGGCACGGCGCTCAGCATTAACGGGCAGGCTCTTCTCAGGATGCACGACTTTTTTCTCTCCATTCTGAGGACAGGTGTTTAGTCCAATCCAGCAGAGAAAGTTGGAGGGCTGGCCCTTGGTCTCAACGGGGCTCTGCTCCTCACGAAAGACCTTGTTCTTCTTCCCGTCCTCGGTCTTGGGGGAGCAAGATGTCAGTCCAAGCCTGCAGAGCCAGTTGGAGGGCTGGCTCTTGGACTCAAACAGGCTCTGCTCCTTGGGAAGGACCTGGTCTTTCTTGCTGTCCTCGATCTTGGTGGAGCAGGATGTTAGTCCAAACCAGCAGAGCCAGTTGGAGAGCTGGCTCTTGGACTTAACAAGACGCTGCTCCTCATGAAGGACCTGTTCTGTTTTCCCATGCTCTGTGTTGGTGGAGCAAGATGTTAGTCCAAGCCTGCAGAGCCAGTTGGAGGGCTGGCTCTTGGACTCAAACAGGCTCTGCTCCTCGGGAAGGACCTGGTCTTTCTTCCCGTCCTCGGTCTTGGTGGAGCAGGATGTTAGTCCAAACCAGCAGAGCCAGTTGGAGGGCTGGCTCTTGGACTCAAACAGGCTCTGCTCCTCGGGAAGAACCTGGTCTTTCTTCCCATCCGCAATCTTTGTGGGGCAGGTGGTTAGGCCGAACCAGCAGAGCCAGCTGGAGGGCTGGGCCTTGATGTCAACCGGGCTCTGCTTCTCGTGAACGACCTGCCTTTTGTTCCCGTCCTTCATCTGGTTGGAGCAGATGTTTTGGCAATACCAGCAGAGCCAGTTGGAGGGCTGGCTCTTGGTGTCCGTAGGTCCGTGCTCCTGGTGAAGGACGTTCCTTTTGTTGCCATCCTCGATCTTGGTGGGGCAGGTGTTTAGACCAAGCCAGGAGAGCCAGCTGGAGGGCTGGCACTCGGTGTCTAAGGGATGCTGCTCCTCGGGATGGGGCAGCTTTTTGTCCCAATTCCCGACCCAGCTGAGGCAGCTGGACGTGTCAGGAATTGGAGAGATGAAAGCAAGTAAGGTGAGGAAGAGAGTCAGGCTGAGCTTCATCCTGCTCTCTCCCAAGGACCGCTCTCAACACACAAGTGGCTGTCACCCAGAGCAGAGCTCCAGCAGCGACCACCAGGACGGAGCGAGTGCTCCAAGTGTCTGAGCTGGGGGAGGCCGCCAGCGTGACTTGATCAAGACTGATGTCATGCCCCGCCTGTGATGTCACAATGCCTTTCCCCGGTGCGGGTGTGGCCGTGCACCCAGCTCGGGGCTGGGGACCCTACACCCAAATCCCACCTCCCTGTTCCACCTCCCCTTTTTGCAATCCGTCTGCACTCCGTAATTTTCATGAGCGCACGAGTTCATAGAATCACCGAATCATAGAGCGGCCTGGGTTGAGAAGGCCCACAGTGATCCCCTAGTTTCAATCCACCGGGCAGCCCAGAACCACATCCCGCCTGGCCTTGAATGCCTGCAGGCATGGGGCATCCATGGCCTCCTTGGGCAACTGGTTCCAGTCTGTGTGAAAAACTTCCTCCTACTATGTAACCTGAACCTCTGCTGTCTTATTTTGAAACCATTTCCCCTTGTCCCCACTGTCCACCCTCGTAAACAGACGTAAGCAGAGGTCCGGTGCTTCTCTCCCATCCTTTTGAGCCCTTCACTCCAACAGCAATGAATGTTGGATTAATTTCCTTTATTTCTACATAGGAAAGAAAATAAAAGAATAGATGACAGTACAGACCGAGAGATTTGAACGTTTGCTTTGACACCTCCCGCAGCAGTGTCCGTATTTGCCTTCTCCTCCTTGGCAGCACAGTGTTCTCCCTGATGCAGAATCACAGAATTGTAGGGGCTGGAAGGGACCTCTCGAGACGATCGAGTCCAACCTTTTTGCCAAAGCAGGCTCCGTAGACCAGGTTGCACAGGTTGGCGTCCAGGCAGGTCTTGGGCGTCTCCAGACAAGGAGACTCCACAGCCTCCCTTGGCAGGAGTTGCAGTGCTCTGTCGTCCTCTCTGTGAGGACTTTCTTATGCACAGTTCTGCACGATTTGTGCATGTCATTTTCTAATCTGTATGTTACTTGCAGTTATTCTTTTCAAGGTGCTAGACTCTGTACTTGTTTTTTTTTGTCTCTAGGCTTAAGTATGAAATTTATTTTTTTCCTTTAATCCATAACTTTATCCTTTTTTTTTGTTTGTTTTTTTGTTTATCTATTATGCATCTCTTTCCTGCCTGCCATTCTTCTTTTTCTGAACTGTTACAATCAGTGGATCATTCGAATTGGTGTCATTGTTTTTTGATTTTTGTCTTTCGGTATTCCATATCATAACATCATGTGGGGCACTGGGAGTTTAACTGTTAATGCTCAAGTCCTGTGTACCTGCCAAGAAGAGAAGAAGAACTACATTCCCTAGGGGACCTTGCAGTCAGGGAGAGGAGGTTTAACTCCTGGTGAGGTCACCTGATGTGCTCTTTTTCGCCTGCTCTTCGTTGTGGGCGCTGCTCCCTTCTGCCTGTTGCTCAACTGGACTGCGCATCTCACCTCAGCGTTGTGGTGGGGCCTATCCACCTTTCGGACATTCTCTCTCTCATTATATTTGATTTATTAGCTTCAATTCTGATTATATTGTGTTACAGTGTGCTATCTTGCTTACAATACTATACTTATTAAATGGAATGTCTGTAGGGACGGGGCATCTGCCACTTCTCTGTGCCTGTGGCTCACTATCCTTAGTGTGAAAAAATTTATTCCTTATTTCAATCAAAATCTCCTCTCCTTTATTTTGAAACCATTTCTCCTCATATTATCTTAGGGATATAGAATCACTAAGTTTGGGAAAGACTTTTGAACTTTTTCAAACATGTTCAAGAACAGTGAAGGCACCACCTCCTTGTTTAGCCTGTTCCAGAGCCTGACTGCTTTTTCTGAGTAGAAATTGTTCACAATATTGGATCTGAGAATAGATTAGAATCATTTGAGTTTAGGGAAGGGGCCCTTAAAGATCATCGAATTCCATCCTCCATATTTCACAGAGCTTTTTGTATAACCCTCACTGGAGTGCCATTATTTTGTCTTGCAATGTTGTTATCTTTTTCTGTGCTCTCCGTTTTATATTGTGTTTCTTTATATGCCCAGCTGTCAACTGGAAGAACTTTTGTATATTCATCTCCTTTTCTAGTAGCTGGCTCTTGCCCTTATATAAAGATTTGAACCGTTTGAGCTGCTTGGCCTCAACAATGCAGAGAGGCTGAGGAAGATAGGTACTTTTTCCGTTTGAGAGTAACAACTACTGTAGTCCTTATACCTACATACCTATTATGGCCCTGGAAAACAGTAGTTGGAAATCTCACAGATTTCTTTCTTACTATAAACTGCAGCCAAATAGCGTATACAAGACCATACAAGCTGTCATGAGGAGCATGTGCAGGATCCCAAACAGAGAGCAGAGCAGCTGCAGAGCGCAGCAGGGCAGAACTGGATCTGAAAGAGAACTGCCGTGGAATGATGTTCACGGCATGTTCCACCTCCCCTGGGTGGGAATGAACCTTATGTGAGAAGGGTGGGAGATGTTTTTTCATCTTCGGAAGAGGCACTTTTGCATCAGCGCTGTGCTACAGCTCTTGGTGGATTGGAGCTGATGCATTATTTATGGTTTATTTGCTTTATAATAAGGAGCCCAGTTGAGTCCCTTTGTCTGAATGTCGCTGAAGCCTCAGTTTTAGCACTGAGTGGAGGTGCTGCATGGTGCAGTGTGGTTCTGCTACCTGTCTCAGCCTGCTGCTTGCAGGGACAAATGCTGAGAGTGCATGAGCCAACTGCTCCTTTCAGAAAAGCTGAACAAGCTAAAAGTTGCATATCTGAGTGTGTGTCATGGAGAAGCATGCAGCCCAGATGAAGATAGCTTGCTGATTTTGAAACTGCCCTAAAGCTGGGGGGATTGGAGATAAAACATAAAAATTGGGTATTGGTCTTTGTTTCCTCTGGGACAGACCACCAAGGGACAAGCTCAAATCCCTTGTAAGATTGCTCCCTGGAATTCCCTTTTGACAAATCTCACATGGCGGCAAATTATTCCTCCCCTCTCCCCCACTGCCCTTTCTCCAAGCCATGTTTCATCCCTTGGGGGGAGGGAGAGTTTCAAAGATGCTTTGCAGCAGCTCCCCGAGGAGACAGACAACACTCGCTCCTGCTTGCAAGTGGAAGTATTGATACTGATACTGAGCAAATTTGGTGTTGCATGGAAAAATCCCCAGCAAATGCTAACAAGCCAAAGTTATTCGTAACATAAGGCTCAGTGGCTAAATCTTCACTTCCTAGGGACAGCCTGGAATTACACTTGCTGCATGATGCTGAGTGGCCTTTCTCCCGTGCAGAATTATATGCTGGCAGCAGGAGGATTTGCAGCTCTAAGGAAGACTGGGATTTATTGCTCTGTCTGTTGCAAAGGGTTACTCTGCAGGAATGGTTGGTTTCTCTTTATCTTCTCTTTTTGGAATAAACACATCGTGATACAATAATCTATATGGAAAATCATATATTTGTACTCATCAGAGAGCTGGTAGCCCTGTGAATATATTCTCTGGCATAAATCTACTATCAGTGTCAGTTGAGTGGTTTTTCCCTCTTGCCTAGAGTTGAACGTGCATTTCTAATTCATTTCCATATGGCACTAACTCTCAGTTCTTATTGTAGATTCTAATTTCTTTCCCTGGTCAGTAAATTCTAAGCCTTTCCTAGCTGGGTAAATTATGCTGGAGTACATTTGGGTACAGTTTAGGTGTCTGACTAGAGAAAGTGTCATTTAAATGCTATTTTTTTCACAGTGTTCTCATTTAACAGAATGCCAAAAATAGTGCCTGCATATTGAGTACAGAGTATAAAATCCATGGCTATCTCTAGGCGGTGTGTAAAGTACATTGGCAGACAGACATCCTTTCTTCACACTCTGTTTTTTACATGCCTTAAATATGGGTTTCTATGAGCTTTGAGGAGTTTTCTGTAGTTCTGAACTATGGAAGAGGTTCTTCCCAGGAGAAGGCAGTGATGTACATGGGTCCCATCTCCTGTCTGCAAGATGTTGACTTGGTGAAAATCAGTTTTTCCTATCAGTGTTGCAGCTTGATGTAGGACTTAAATAGGTAACAAATGCAAAGCAGTTTCTTGCATGACTATACTGTAAGTTGTAAAAGAAGGCTACTGCCGATGCTGATGTTGTTTGAGTGAAAGGAAGGAATTACTTGGAAGACTGAGGTCACTTCCAACAAAACCTCCTGTTCCTGTTGCAGTTGCATCATTTTGCAACCTACTATTTCGATGTCATTTGCAAGTGATGTTTTCCTGCTTTCTAAAAAAAGTTCTTCATATTTTCAAATATACCTTCTTTCCGTAAAGCTGCTTATTTAATAGAATGTAAATAGCTATTTGTCACGGAGTTATTCTTAGATAGAAGTCTGTGACAGGGGTCGGAGGCCCCGGGAAGAAGAGAAAAAAAAACAACAAACGGGTACGAATGGTTCGCCGCGACCCGGCCGCTCCGGGAGAGGGGGAAGGGCAGGGAGCTCGCCGATACTTTTTAACAAAGAGAAAACACAGTGGCAACGATCTGAGGAGGAAGGGTAATTTAATGAATCCAACTAAATCAAACAAAACGAGAGAGACAAGAGCATCAAAAAATGAGTCAAACCACGATAGTGCGAGGGAAAGCGCACGCTTTCTCCGCGGCCCGCTGAGACGACTGAGGCGGGCGCTCCGGGCCCTGTCCGCAGCTCCGCCCACTGCCTCTGCCCGCCAGGTCCTCCGGGAATGCCGCCCCTCCCCTCCCAACAGAACGCTCAAAGTCCACAAAAGGACGTAAACGGAACCAGAGCTCATTAACTGCCACTGGTCCACATGATGTTCTGATGTGGAATACTGACGACAAAAAATCACGAAACCACAACGCTATTGTTTGAATGAGAATTACGACACCCTTCCTGAGAAGGAGCTTGTATTTCCCAGTTTTGTAGTATTTTCTGCGCCTTGAACTCACCACATCTGTTCTGTTTGATGAGACATCCTGACTTTCACAAATTCTACAGGAATAATAAAAATAATGATAAAAAATTTCGGTCAAGACCAAACCTTGTTTTCATGTTCTTCTTTTCCTTCTTGGACCAAGGTTCATAAATACCTTGATTCTCATAAAATTGTCTTCTCGAGTTAAAAAGCTGTTTTTCTTTCTCCTTGCATCATACTGCTGTCCAGAAGGCCTTTTAGATAAGAGCTTCAGTGAGTCTGTGGTGAAGTTGGGAGGTGAAGTACAAAAAACAACAGGGAGGTGATATAGGAAAACCAGCGTATCTTCACCAAGGGCGAATTCTGGATGTCCCTGTTCGTTGCAGAGGAGTTGGCCCAGTTGATCTTTAAAGGCCCCTTCCAACTCTTAAGATTCTGTGATTCTGTGAAATTGGTTTCTTTTCTCTTCTCTTTAAAAGGACCTGTAGAAATTCTTCAAATATTTGTATTGTATTGGATGCCAACATTCTCTAAGTTCATTTGCACGTGCAGCTCAGAAGGCCAACCATATCTTTCTAGTAATGCGTGACCAGCAGGTTGAGTGTCATGGTTTTATGATTTTTGGTTATCAGTATTCCATACCATAACATCATGTAATGCACTGGGGGTTTGAGTGCTATGCTAAAGTTCCGGGTGCCTGTCCAGAGGAGAAGAAGAGCTACATTTCCCCAGGGGGCTTTGTGGTCAGCGAGGAGACAGAACTCCTGGCAGGGTCACCTGATGCTCTCTTCTTCGCCTGCTCTTCTTCACCTGCATCTCTCCGCCGGCTCTTCGCCGTCTGCTTTTCCATCACTCAACTGGACTGCATTTCTCACCTCGGCGTTGCAGTGAGGCCTGTCCACCTTTCAGACATACACTCTCTCTCTGTCATTATATTTTGCTGATATTATATTTAGTAAATTAGTTTGTTTCACCTCAGATCGTTGCCGCTGTTTTCAATTATTTTGGGGTCCCCTGTTTCCCTTTTCCAGAGGCGTGGATCTGCGGATCCCTCCACCCTGCTGGTCATGGAACCAGGCCGAAACAGCCCATAAATCATTGACATTAGAGGGAGAAGATTCTACCCCTTTACTCTGCTCTCATGAGACCCCACCAGGTGTACTGCACCCAGTTCTGGAGCCCCCAACACAGGAAGGATGGGGAGCTGTTGGAGCAGGTCCAGAGGGGGGCCATGAAGATGATCAGAGGGCTGGAGCACCTCTCCTGTGTGGACAAGCTGAGAGAGCTGGGGCTCTTCAGCCTGAAGAAGAGAAGGCTCTAGGGGGACCTTATAGTAGTCTTCCAGTATCTGAAGGGGGCCTACAGGACTGGGGAGGGACTTCTTGTAAGGGCACATAGCGACAGGATGAGGGAAAATGGTTTTAAACTGGAAGAGGATAGATGTAGATTAGATATTAGGAAGAAATTCTTAAACTGTGTGGGTGGTGAGACCCTGGAACAGGTTGCCCAGTGAGGTTGTGGATGCCCCCTCCCTGGAAGCATTCAAGGCCAGGCTGGATGGAGCTTTGAGCAACCTGTTCTAGAGGGAGGTGTCCCTTCCTATAGCAGGGGGGTTGGAACTACATGATTTGATCTTAAGGGTCCTTTCCAACCCAAACCATTCTATGATTCTATAATTTATCTAATGGTCAGCTGCAAATACTCCTATAGGATATATTTGGATAGGGGGGATAAGTAAAGGGATAGGCAAATATTTTTCTTTTCCCAACTGTGTATTGCTAAAAGCTTATTCCTTCTGTCTGCTGAAGAAGTTTACCTGCTGTATTCTTCATGTTTTCTAAACGTCTTTTTGGCACTTGTTCAGTATTGTCATAGTTTACCCAAGAGTACATATATTGTTTTCTCTTATATGTATTTTTCAGTATGGAGATCTTTGGGATTGGAGGAATTAGTCTTGGGAGAGGGAACCAAAAGGAGGATCATACAGCACTTGTTTTGCATCTGCACATTAGATTAGACCCACAGTTCTGGTGTGTGGGAGTCTTGGCAGTTCTTGGGACTGAAGTTGTTCTTCCCAGTCTGGTAGGCTGCAGATTGCCAGAGCCAAGATGAAAAAGAAGGATTGAGTCTCATACCTCTCATAGTTCCTCTAAGGAGCACCGTCCACCCACAGATCTTGGAGCTACCCTGCAAGGTCTGAGTTATATAGTTATTCTTTGTTCAAGAGGCGAAGGACAAGCAGCTGAGTGGAGAACTAAACTTGAAGTCATAGTTCTCTGTCACTCTGTTAGATTTTAATCTTGTTATTAACAAGATTAAAAATGAAACCACAGCTTCTATGTCCCCATTCCTTTCTTTCCACTTCAAGACCAGAGAATTGAATGTGACCTGGAGCAGAAGGTTGCTGGACTCGTACTGTATGTCATCTTGTTGCCTCCTTGGGTATTTAGAAAGTTTTGTGTTTTAGTCTCTGTTCTTGTAAAAAAAAAAAAGCTGTTTCTTTCTGCACTGTTGGGAGTCTTTTTTTTTTTTTAGTAGCTCCTGCCCAAACGTTTCAAAATCAAGCACAAGTAATCACAGTCTTTCTCTTCACTCAAAACCATAACATTTTTTTGACAAGAGGTGCCTTTAAAGAAATGCCTCTTAATTTACGGTGGGTTGCTTTGTACTTTGTTTCTATAACCTATCACATTACATTTCCTGTGCGTTAAGTATGTATGTGTTATGAGCTCTTAAAAACAAATACCCCAGAAGAAAGGAATTCAGTAAATGAATAAAACATTCTTGGGTAGCCCAAGTGAAAGTTTAATAGCTTGTCTGTTGGGACTTTCAAATAATACAATAATGATGACCATGTAAATGTATGGATAGATGAATAACTTCAGTGAGGAGCTTGTTACAACACTGCATACTGCATCTGAAGGGAAATCAGACTCTAAAAATGCTGCCTGATGGGAAAGTCCAATTCTTCCAGTGCCAACCCTGAAATTATACCTAAAAATATACAAACCGTTTCTGCATACATGTGTACAGAACTGAAACACATTCACAAGCACGCGCGCTCTGTGTACATACACATAAACATAGGTCTGTGTGTATCCTGTGTTGTTTCTACATGGAACTTACTGCTTCCGGATCTTGGTTATACTGAACCACTAAAACCTTATAGACTGCTGACATAAGTGGATTTACAGTTGTGCATTTGAGATTAGGTTTTGGCCCTGGCTTTCTCTAAAAAGAAATAGATAAATGCAATGAGCATAAGGTTGTCCCATTATATTGCCTGGAATAAGCACAGCTTTCTCATAATGCACAGCTTTGTAAATGTCTATTCTGGTTCCTGTCTGCCACTGCAGAGTCTGTATCTGAAGATAGAGTTATTTGTGGCAGTTTGCTTTTGCTTGTGGTATTTTTCAGGACAGATGATTTCTGATTACAAAGGATCTGGAAACCTGATGTTGATGGCTATGAGAGAAGAGAAGAAGCCAACTTGGGCTGAGCTGTGGTGTGGACAGAAGAGCTTTACCACTGAATGAGACACAAATGGAATACTATACCTCTTTGTACCCCAAACTGACCTGTTTCTGAGAAACTGCTGAGTTGCAGTCATTTACACTCTGCGTGTATTCAGACAGGGAAGCGCCACTTGTGCTTCTGTAGGGTTTTGCCTTGTTAGCTGGGAGTGCAAGTCCAGGAGGTGATAGGAACTTTGATGTTTATTTCCTTGATGAAGAGTTCTTTACTTGTGGTTATTAAAATAGAAAATAAAAAGGAAACAAGGTCAGGGGGAGCTGCATGTGCAAATAAGTGTGTTGAAAGATGTGTGCCTTGACTAACATTTGGGAAAGCTATCAAACTGATTAATATGCTAAGAAATGGGATATAGACTGTGGGATCAGGAAGTTAAGTGTTTTGTGTGAATGTTTTAACATTGGTGCAATAAATTGATTGTCATTAGTACTTAAAAATGCAAAAGTCATTCAGTTGTATTGGAAGTGATAACTAACATGAATTCTTATTCCAAAACTTGCCTGCAATTTATTAATCTCCTAAGGGATGCTGAAATCATGTTGGAAATTTAAATGAACTCCCGTCATTATTGACAACTTTTCCTATCCTTTTCCACTCTGTATTCTAGCTTGGAGAAAACTGCATTTTCAAGCAGCTTTTAAATAGCAGTGAGAACCATGCATGTGTGCAGTGGGTCTTTTAATAATTGCCTTTTGCAATTGATTTCTGTGATTTTCACAAGTGAAGGTACATTGTAACAAGGGAGCTTATTCTTCACACTGCCTCACTTAAAGCATCTGACAGATTTCCTCAGGCCCCTTTCCCTTTCTTTCAGTGGAAAGCCATCAGTGGAAACCTCACTCAGATCTTCTGCAGCACCCTCCAGCAATCTCCGCCAGTCTCTGCTTCCCCTATCTCTGTATAGCCTGGAAGTTAGAGACTCATAGAATGGCCTGGGTTGAAAAGACCCACAATGATCCCCTAGTTCCAACCCCCCTGCTATGTGCAGGGTCGCCAACCACCAGACCAGGCTGCCCAGAGCCACATCCAGCCTGGCCTTGAATGCCTCCAGGCATGGGGCATCCACAGCCTCCTTGGGCAGCCTGTTTGCAGCAGGACAGGCAGTAGATTGGAGAACATTTTTCCTAGGTTGGGATGAGGCTGGAATAAATAACTAATGGAGCGTTTATGGAATGCATTCAGCATTCACCAGTTGAAAACTGTTCTGCACTTTCTTCTTTTACTGCACATTACCACATGTACTGGGTAGATAGTAGTGATGGTAATTACAAATACCTTGTAGTTCATAAGCAAGAGTGGACTTAATGTGTGGACAAGAGTGGACTCTGATGTGCTATCTGGCTGTGATGGTTATTGACCCGAGTATTTACCTGGAAACTTTGTTGAGCAGTTATATTTTCTTCACTGTGTTTTGCCTGTTCTCAGTATCTGGGTATGCATGTGCATATGTGTATGCAATTACATTTAAATAGCCATAGTTCTTCCTTAATTTTGATTTTGGTTAGTTTTGTAGGTGTCAGTAGTGGTTGGCTCTTATTTTTATGTACTACTTTTTCTTGATTTCTCAGATTTCATTATGTGATCTTTAGCTTCCTATATAAAACCTGATAGCCTTGACTATCACGGTGCTACATAGACAATGAGAATCCTGTTCTTTCCAAAGTTTGGGACTAAAAAGAAGTCTTCCAATGTGCTGTAAAAGCAATCAAGTTTAGATTTAATTGAAACTATTGGTAAATATAAACAATAATTTCAGAATGTGATTCATCATCTTATATGAACTTATTCAAATGTGTGTCTGATTTTATTCTTTTTCCACTGTGGTTTTTGTATTGTCTACATATACATACAGATGTGGTTGGATTCCATGGAGATTTTTTATCTTAAAAAAGTGTGTACATATACACATATATATTTGTATGTATGCATGCATATATATGCATACACACAGACAAAAAATATAATGAAAAATTGTTGCTTTTGTGTGCATATAGTGTTCTCCCTTTCTGTTTTGTTAGATCTGTGGTAACTAGTTCTTTTTTCAGTACAGTTTTTACCTCTCGATCACTCACCTTCCTTTTCTCTCTCTGTTACAGTGTGAAAGGATGATGTGATGGAGATAAACATGGGCCGCTGGTCAGGCACTCGGCCCCCTCCGCCTTGCCTTGCCCTTCTGCTTGCCGAGCTCCTGGCCACACTCTTCCAGGTAGCACACGGAGCCGCCCCGCTTGGCTTTCACTTCACACACTCCACTTACAATGCAACTGTGTACGAGAATTCGGCAGCCAGGACCTACGTCAACAGTCAAACGAGAATGGGCATTACCTTGTCCGACCTTTCTTGGGATATCAAGTACAGGATAGTGTCTGGTGATGATGAGGGCTTTTTTAAAGCAGAGGAAGTTGTCATTGCTGACTTTTGCTTCCTGAGAATAAGGACTAAAGGTGGAAATTCTGCTATATTAAACAGAGAAATCCAGGACAACTATTTATTGATAGTGAAAGGGTCTGTCAGAGGAGAGGACTTGGAAGCGTGGACGAAAGTGAACATCCAGGTTTTGGATATGAATGACTTAAGACCTTTGTTTTCACCAACCACCTATTCTGTCACAATAGCAGAAAGCACTCCACTAAGGACTAGCATTGCTCAGGTGACTGCAACAGATGCGGATATTGGGTCAAATGGCGAATTTTATTATTATTTCAAAAGCAAAGTTGATCTCTTCTCAGTACATCCTACAAGTGGCGTTATCTCCTTAAGTGGCCGGTTAAACTATGATGAAAAAAACAGGTACGATCTTGAGATTTTGGCTGTGGACCGTGGGATGAAGCTTTATGGAAATAACGGTGTAAGCAGTACAGCTAAGCTTTATGTTCACATTGAACGTATAAATGAACACGCTCCAACAATAAGTGTAGTAACGCATATTCCCTTCCCATCAGACAAGGAGCCTACCTATGCAGTTGTTAACATCGATGATCTAGATGAAGGAGCCAATGGAGAAATTGAATCTGTTTCAATTGTGGCTGGAGATCCGCTAGAGCAGTTCTTTCTGATTAAAGAAGGCAAATGGATGAATGAGTACAAAATCAAAGAGAGAAAGCCTATTGACTGGGACAGCTTCCCTTATGGTTACAATCTGACTCTCCAAGCAAAAGACAAAGGGTCTCCTCAGAAATTTTCTGCAGTCAAACTGGTCCACATTGCTAGTCCCAAGAAAGAAACTATCCCCTTGAAGTTTGAAAAGGAAGCATATGATGTTTCAATCAGTGAATTTTCACCTCCAGGTGTGGTGGTTGCAGTCGTTAAGCTGATGCCTGAGCCCCTGGGTGTGGAATACAGAATATCTCCTGGTGAGGGTGCTGAGAATTTTAAGATCAATCCCATCACAGGCCTCATTACTACTGCTCGTTCTTTAAAAATCATTGAGAAGGACCTCTATGAGTTAGAAGTGTGTACCAACAAAGGTGACGACTTGAAAGCACACGTTACTATCAGGCTAGAAGATGCCAATGATCACACACCGGAATTCCAGCAGCCTTCATACAGCTCATTCGTCAATGAAAGTGTCCCTGTGGGGTTTAGCGTTTTGGCAGTTTCAGCAGTCGATAAAGACAGGGGAGAAAATGGATACATAACATACAGCATTGCTAGTCTGAACTCACTGCCATTTATAATAAATCAGTTTACAGGTGTCATCAGCACATCTGAAGAACTGGATTTTGAGTCCTCACCAGAAAGCTACAGGTTCATAGTGAGGGCTTCTGACTGGGGTTCTCCCTACCGGCATGAAAGCGAAGTGAATGTTACCATATACATAGGTAACGTCAATGATAACAAGCCCCTCTTTGAAAAAGTGGCATGCCAGGGAGTGATTTCATCTGACTTTCCTGTCGGCGGTCACATTACTGCTGTTTCTGCTATAGACATAGATGAGTTAGAGCTCGTAAAGTACAAAATAATCTCTGGAAATGAGCTTGGCATTTTTTATTTAAATCCTGATTCTGGTGTCCTGCAACTTAAAAAATCTCTTATTAATTCTGGCATAAAGAACAGCAACTTTGGCCTTAAGATAACAGCCACTGATGGAGAGAACTTTGCTGATGCTATGTTTGTTAATATTTCAGTAGTTCATGGGAAAGTATCGTCAAAGACATTTAGCTGTAGAGAGACAAGAGTTGCACAAAGGCTGGCAGAAAAATTGCTCAAAAAGGCAAAAGCAAACGTGAAGTTGAATTTAGAAGACGGTTTTCTCGATTATTATTCGGTGAACAGGCAGGCACCGCATTTTGACAAAACCTTCCCAACTGATGTGATGGTTTCCGAGGATCTGCCAGTTGGTGCCACCATCCTGAGGATAAAAGCCTATGATGCAGACTCAGGCTTTAATGGAAGGGTAGTTTATACAATTTCTGATGGTAATGCAGATAGTCGTTTCAACATTGACATAGAGACAGGGGTACTAAAAGTTCTTATGCCGTTGGACCGTGAAAAAACAGATCTCTATATCCTTAATATTACAATTTATGATTTAGGTAACCCACAGAAATCTGCGTGGAGACTGTTGACTGTCACTGTAGGGGATGCAAATGATAACAAGCCTATTTTTTTACAAGACAGTTACTCAGTTAACATTTTAGAAAGTACAGGTATTAGTACAGAAATTATACAAGTAGAAGCCAGAGACAAAGACCTTGGGTCCAACGGGGAAGTGACTTACTCAGTTCTGACAGACACCCAGCAGTTTGCCATCAACAGTTCTACGGGAGTGGTGTATGTGGCTGATCAACTAGATCGGGAAACAAAAGCAAATTACACCCTAAAAATTGAGGCTAGGGATAAAGCAGAGAGCGGCCATCAGCAGTTTTCTGTTGTGCCTCTGAAGGTGTTTTTGGATGATGTCAATGATTGTTCTCCAGCCTTCATCCCATCCAGTTACAATGTGAAGGTGCTTGAGGACCTGCCAGTTGGCACTGTCATAGCTTGGTTGGAAACCCACGATCCGGATCTCGGCTTGGGAGGTCAGGTCCGATACTCACTGGTGAATGATTACAACGGGCGTTTTGAGATAGACAAAGCCAGTGGTGCTATCCGTTTGAGCAAAGAGCTGGATTATGAAAAGCAGCAGTTCTACAACCTGACTGTGCGCGCCAAGGACAAGGGACGCCCAGTTTCTCTCTCTTCTGTTTCTTTTGTGGAAGTGGAAGTGGTGGATGTTAATGAAAATCTCTACGCTCCCTATTTTCCTGACTTTGCTGTCATTGGATCTGTAAAGGAAAACTCCCGTATTGGTACGAGTGTTTTGCAAGTTGTTGCTCGAGATGAGGACTCTGGAAGGGATGGAGAGATCCAGTATTCTATCAGGGATGGCAGTGGACTGGGGAGATTCAGCATAGATGAAGAGACCGGTGAGTTTTGTTTCTAATATCATTTTCCATTTATAGAGATTTTTGCATAATTATTTTCTACTCACAACAAGAAATTCATGTCTTCTTAACAGGAAAGATAAAGTTATAAATACGAATATTCCGGGTACAGCAATACATGATTTAATTATCTGCTTACATTCATCATTCTGTGGGTGTGAAATAATGGGCATTGCTTTTCAGTAGCTGTGTAATGACTCCATTTAAAAAGCAGTGGTAGTTCTGTAAGGTCTTTTTTGCAACACGGTATATTACCTGTTGATCGTTCTAAGGTGCTCAGGTCATCTCAGCAGAATCACAACACTCATGACCGTGAATGTAGTTTTAAATCCAATGGAAGGAAGGAAGAGGTGAGAAATAAGACTGGCTTCATTGGCTTGTTGTTGGTGAGAGTAATTTTTTATGGGACTCAGCAGACTGGAATGAGATGCCATTCTGCATCATGTACTGTACTGTAGCACATGGTCCTCGTCAGTGTAGGCATGCTTGTGTAAAGGCAGAAATACAGGGTAAGATATGCTCAGCCTGTGGTAGCTTTTCCTTGGTGACAGTAGCATTGACAGAGTGACTATTTTTAAGATATTAAACTTCACTTCTACTATATCCTGTAGAAAAGTGTAGGAAACATGAAGTATAGAAGACCATCTGATAAAACAGAGCTAACAAGCTGGCTGTTTAAGTGTTCGATAGCTGTTGAGAGCAACGGTGCAGCTGTGATACTAGAAGAAGCAATATTAGAAAATTTTAGTCAACAGTTCCAAAATTAAATATGTTGAGTCTGTGGGCTTGCTGTGGTTTAAGCAGACTTTGTATGTCTTATTTTGCTGAAGCTTTTACTTGTGAACGTGGTATTAAAGCATAAGATTAACATGTATGTTTTGACAAATTCAAACTGTTTAATCAAATGACAACTTTCTAAACTGAACGTTATGAAAAACAGACGACATTACAAATGCAAATGGATCTTGTCTGAACATAAGCAGTGAAAAATATTTTTATTCTATTTGTGCTGTAGCCTCTGAGCTGCGACTGTGCACAGATGATAGTCAAAGAAACATTAAAGTTGAATGTCAGAAGTCAAGAGGACACCTTGTCTAATTACCAGAGATTTTAAGAACTCACATATGCGAAGGTGTTAATAGAAGTTGAACATGTGTGGGAGATGTTATTTAGGCAGTTGAACATGAATTTCAGTCTTAAGCCCCTCCATTTGAAAATGTTGGCCTACATTATTGAGTTAGCATGAAGCTCAGCAATAGGATATTGGTCTGAATGCTCTAGCTTTGTTCTGAAAATCCCAGGATTCAGCATTTGTAGAACTGAAAGGGATTGTTAGAAAATAGGCTTCCAGGAAGATGAGTTAATGTGTATTGTTCATTAATAAATTAACCTGAGTTAATTTATTAGCAAGGCGGTACCCAGAACCGAGTTGGGGCCCCTGTTCACTAAGACATGAATTACATATTGAGATGACAGAAATAGGGTTAGTTTATTCCTAGAATTGAAATCATAGAATCATAGGTTGGAAAAGACCTCTAAGGTCAGCCAGTGCAACCTCCATCTGTCACCAATATTTCCCACTAAACCATGTCCCTCTGTACAACATCTAAACGTTTCTTGAACATCCAGTGTCAGTGATTCCATCACCTCCCTGGGCAGCCTGTTGTAGTGCCTGACCACTGTTTCTGAAAAGAAATTTTTCTTAACATCCAACCTGAATCTCCCATGGCACAGCTTGAGGCAATTCACTATAATCCTATCACTAGTTACCTGGGAGAAGAGGCCGAACCCCACCTCACCATAACCTCCCTTCAGGTACAAATCTGGTTTGTGAAAATAAAAAGCAAAAAACGAACAACAAAAATACAAAAAAAAAAAAAAAAAAAGTCAACAAAAAAGATCTTTATATGTTGCAAATCCTTGTCTTTCATGAGTATTTTCATGAAAAAGAGCCAACCCCATCAGCTACGCCATCTCAGCCATTCCACAGCCATTCCAGAAGGTATTCCATACCTCAGTAGTTCACAGTTCTCTTTTGGATCCTTTTTGTATCTGTTTCTCCCCAGTTGTTCAGTGTACCTTAAGCCATCTTGAAAGCAACTCAAAGAGCACTTGTATGCATGACTGCAGCTTGGGTGCATGGGAGCAAATTTTAGGGATTCAGGAGCTACTCCAAGTCATGCTTTTGTAACTTGAGTGCAGAATTCGACCCGCTGCGTCAAACAGGACAAAACATTAACACTCTGCTCTTAAACTGGTGGCAACTTAAATGCTGCTGAGTGATGAATCTGCTTCCTAGATGTAGAAAAGAGCTCAAGTCACATATTGAATTAATTTGCAAAGAGACAGCTGTTTATTTACTTTCAGTGCAGTTAATTTGTCACTTTAAAACTGACCGACTCTATTGGCTTATGCACCGCCTCTTGAAATTCGTGGAGGTAAGCAGGAGCATGAAGTACAACAAATCAATATTTTTGGCTAGTGCCTTAATGAAAAGAAGACTGCAGTATCCATTATAATCATTTGAATATAAACTGGGCCAAATTCATCCTGAAATGTGAGCAGGCTGGACTCCAAGCAAGTCCATGCTTTCAGCAGAATTCTGCTCGAATGCATTATTTTTATTCTTCTGCAATATTCCAGCATAGTGGTGTCAGTGTGCCTGTATTCCTTGGGGTGTGCTGAAACCCAGAGAAGCTGTGGAGGGCCTGAAGATGAATGAGTTTTACTGCATGGTGGATCCTCACCAAGCCATGCTGCCATGTGCTTTTTGGCAGGATGGATTTCTTCTTGGTCCTCTCTAGATGGATACAGTACATATAGGTGCATTTAACTACTATGCATTTAACTGAGTTTTACCTGGCTGCTGGGGCAGGTGCTTTTATTGGTAGTTCTACTTTCAGGTCTGAGCCTGTGGTTCATGGCGAGCAGGCTTGGGATTAGCCTGCACAGAACCACAGAACCACAGAATCACCAAGACTGGAAAAGACTTCCAGGATCATCCAGTCCAACAGCCTGTAGGCCAACATGGGTCATTCTGCAAAGGGTACATGTGCAAATTCTGATATTGTTGCTGTTTTGTAGGATATGAGCCACTGTGATGCTGGGATTCACTCACTATGGTTCTTCATCTTGTGTTGTGGAGAACCAGATTTGAGGATTGTTGCTGTGGCATTACAGCATTTGCTGTTAAATACTTCAGTTCATAAGCAAAATTTTGCATGTATTTGGTCTCGCAACCTCACGAGTAGCTTCCCACATTGTTTCTCTAGATTTATTCTAATTTCCCTTACCAGGGGGTGGAGCCATCACAAATCTCTATATCAACAGAAACTCTCCATCTGTAGTAGGCAGCAATTCCTGACCTCCTCCAACTCCAGCCCCAGTTTCCCACTAGCACCTTAGCCAGCAGTGGCTGATGATGATTCCTGGATTTACACAACAGCTCATGAGTCACGGCAAAAAAAAAGGGAAAAAAAGAAGGGCTTTTTTTTTTTTTGGAGGAAACTCTTTATTGCTCCCTGCCTCAGCAGGCATTCAGTTTGTTGCCAGCCTAGGTATACAGTTCAAACTCATTGCTTTTCTGTCTTCTTCAGCCTATTCATTGCCTCTTAGATAAATGCCACAAGCTTGCCATTGAAAATACCTACATAGAGAGGTGTGCAATGTGATCTCGCCACTTTTGGATTCTCTTTTTCCTTCTGTGTTCCTTTCAGGATCATTTCTTTTTACATCTCTTTTCTCTTGGAGTTGAAATGTAATGTACATAATGACATGTGATCATCTGCAGACAGAGCTAGGCTTTCCTTATGGGCAATAGAGAAAAACAGTTGACTCAGAAATATAATTTATTACATGCCAAAGTAAAAATATGAAATAAATTGGTTGAGTCATGCTGTAAAAATTCTCTGGACAGGAGCATCGCACTCTCTTTTTCAGCCTATAGAAAGGGAACAAAACCTTGTTCCCTGTTCTTACTGTTAAACGTGGGTGAATATCATAAAATCATAGAATCACAAAGGTTGGAAAAGACCTCTATGACCATCCAGTCCAACCATCCACCTATCACCGATATTTCCCACCAAACCATGTCCCTCAGTACAACTTTTTCCATATGTATCTCATGGCTATGGAGGACCTCAAGGCTTTTCTTCATCCCTGATACCACTCCTCACTGGGTGTATTTCTCCATACTACCCACCGGCCTCGTAATTTCGGTTCCTTAGAAAAGAGGTGTGTAAAAATCCTCATATTTCCAGAGTGCTGTAACATGAAATGACCAAAGATCATATAATTAAAGAATTTTTGAAGTTAGAAGAGACCTTTAAAGGTCATCTGGTCCAACCCCCCTGCAAGGAACAGGGACACCTACAGCTCAGTCTGGTGCTTGGAACCCCATCCAGCCTGACCTTGAGTGACTCCAGGGATGGGTATGTACCACCTCTCTGGACAACCTGTGCTAGTGCTTTACTCTGCTTGTTGTAAAAATAAAATAATAAATAAATAAATTCTTATATTCATTTTAAATTATCTGTTGAAAGATGTGTTAAGGGTTTTTTTGGGATGGCAGCATGCTCTGAGATGTCATCCTAATGATAACTCTGATGGATACAATTTGTCTTTCAGAAGTGGTCTCTGTCAGAAATCCTCTACTGCCATCTTAATTGCTGGATTTTGTCTACTCTCATACAAACACATTTGCAGTGCTAATGCCACAACAAAGTGAAACGTTTTTGCTGTCTCGGGAGCTGGTGGGGACTCCAGCAAATGATGGGCATTTGATGCCATTGCCTTGGTGGAAGCCAACAGTATTTCTGTCCTAGCTTAGCAGGGACTTTGACAACTACCGAGATTGCCTGACTTTTCAAGAAGTTGAGTTAGATGAGATCATATCTAGTCTAAATGCTGACATCCCTCTTCTCATTTTTTCATGATTTGTGGTGCAGCTAAACATCATTTTATACTCCAGCTCCACTTTTTAGTCTGTCATGTGTTTCTACTCTTTGCACAGTTGATGTAACAGCCTGGCATTAGAAGAGTTTCTATATTTACCCCTGCTTTACTTGTGGTTGTACTAGCAATAGAAAGGGAATGAGCTGAGTTCCAGAGCAGCAGAGAGATGAGGCACACAGCATCTTCTGCTGCTGAGCCTTCTGGAGTCTTGGCAGACTTGGCATGACAGCAGCCCAGGATGCAGGTAATGACTAACCCCACTGCTTGGGCAGGAAAACTGCTGCCTCTCAGAAAAGCACTGTAACATCTCAAATTGTATTGAAATTTAACATGTAGTGAAAAAAATAGTGGTGTTAAAGAAATACTTCTGGGATATTTGATTGTATTGCAAAGCCAAGGCCATAACCATGGATTTAAACAACACTTTTGAAACTTCATAGTGCTATTTTCTAGGATTATTCAGCAGCTTGAGTCACCTAATTTTTATTGGGACCTGAAATTTTGGCATTAGATGGCAGTCATTTCCACCCTTGCACAGCCCCCATTAATAAGAAGGGAAACTGGAGGATGACCCCGATAACTTGCTATCCTTAGGTGTTTTCAGCCCTGACAAATCCAAATGAGTAAGCCAAGTCTGCCTTTCACAGCATAGAAATCTTAAAGATGATGTTAAATAAAGTGGATTTCAAATTATTATGAATTCCATGGATTTACTTTGCCAAGTGTAGCAGTCTGATGTATTTTGAGTCCTCTTAAGGTGCCTCAGGAGTGATTGAAATTCCTGACAAACTGTTGCTGGAGTCCAAAAAGACGCCAGTTGGTGTTGGAAAACCCTAATCATGGCTTCAAACGAGTAATAATGGAAACAAGAAACACTAGACTATATAGTTTACAATAAAACAGACCTGCCGGCTCTGTTACATCTGTCTGGCAGAAGGGGATAAATGTATTTCTTCAGTCTCCTTGCATATTGTTGCTGTCTTCTAAAAGAGTTTTCAGTTATTGTGTGTGCAAGTTAAAGGATACTTCCATTTATTACAATCCGAGTGGGCTGATAAATATTTATGTGGACCATTACCAGTGTTTCCTTGCAACGGAATCAAGTAAAAATGAAAATGGTTTGTGATATGCGCTTCCTTTTTCCCCGACTTGTTTAGCAAAGCATGTAAGAGCGGTGACTGAATCTGTGAAGACTCACTCATAGACTTGAACCCACTGTGGAGTTTTGAGGTATCAGTGTTACAGACGTTGCTCATTTTCCTGGTGAGTGTAGGCAAAATTAACTGCTGAGAGCAAGCGTTTCTGAGCCACTTAATTAGCAGAGGCTTCTGCAAGCAGTTTGAAGAGTAACTTTAGGCTAAGAGAAAAGCCAGTGGGTGCTGCTGTGTGCTGGCTCGGGAAGGCAGGGTGAGGATGCTCGCAAGATTCGCTGCAGCTGTCCCCTAGGGCTGGCGCTGGTTGGTGCTGAGCCAGCTCTCCTTCATGGTTCTCTATGGGAAGGAGAATGCTGGGTTGCAACTCTAGCCAAAAGTTGATCTGTCGGCCTCTGTCTGTGTCAGGCATGAGTAAAGCATTCCTAGCAGCAGCTATTTTGGAGTCTGCTGTAATGTGTTATCGTTACTCTGTGAGCTATCTCTGGCAATTTTTAATAGGGCAATCTTCCCATCATTTATGATATCCAACTTTAGGAAAGTAATTGTTAACACTTCTCCTTTTCTTTAAAATTAGTTGTGGTGGAGAAGAAAGTGGTTTTTTTTTTTTTTTCTTTTTTTTTAATAAATTCTTGCTTTGTGTATTTATAATTTCCCTGTCACTTGTAGCTATAAATTGGTAAAACCAGTCTTGGTTTCACTGGAGTGAATGTGTTTAAGTTTTTATTTAACAATACAAACCCTAAAATAATGCCTCAGCTTACAAAAATATTTACTTTAAAAAGTCCTTTATATCATTTTGACATATTTTGAAAGTTTCCTAAGTGAGACCAGCCATGCAGACTTGTTCCATTCAAGCTGTTCAGTCCTCTTGGCTTTCTACCCCATGTACAGCTTTCATAGCTAACTGTTATTTGCATGGTTTTCCTTCTTTGGAAAGTGTTTGGAGAAACTCCTTTATTATTAAGGATGCTCCTGATAATAGGACACTTCTCAGTCTCTGAATAAATTAGAATCATAGAATGGTTTAGATTGGAAGGGACCTTTAGGATCACCGAGTTGCAACCCCCCTACTGCAGGCATGGTAACTCTTTAGACCAATTTATTTATTAATAAAGAAATACAGTTTTTATTTCCTCCTTTACCTTCATCCTCCTTGAGATTTGCTTAAAGAATATTTTGTACCGTTGTTTTCTGTTATTCTTTCCCTTAGCTTATTTTGCTCCAAAGTGACCCCACATTATCCTGTGCATCACAATCCCTTCAGTTACACCCAGGTGCTCCTGCATAAAGCCATGGGACCAAGCCACCCACTCTCCTCTTAGACACAAAATTTCCTTCCTGTGTCTACCATTTGGTCTGAGCATATGAGCACCAGCTTTATCCTGGCATCACTTCTAACCCTGATCTACCTTCACATGTGAGTGATTTGTGGCAACTGAGAGAAAAAGGAAAGCTTTGGGGAAGGAAAATATATTTTAAATCTTTCAAGGCACCAGTGGAAGTCCATAGCTGTGAGAAGTGATGTTGTTGATGCAAAAGTGCATGTTTGTTTGTGTTGAGAGCAAAGCAAGCAGGCCAGTCCTCCTGGGATGTAGTGAGGAAGAGGAAAATGGATGTTAAAGCAGTGTCTGAGATTACATGGAACCACTTCACAGCACTGCCTAATCCTTTTCTGAAATGTGTCCAACAAAGAGGATTCCCTGATGACCAATAACACTGAGGACACACTTCCATCTGACCCGTGCAGCAGGCTGTGAGGCTTTTTAGGAAGCAATAAGATTGGATGGAGGTGGTTAGGAATTTTTGGGACTTGTTTGGTGGCACAGAGAGGTGGCAACACTGGATTGAAGTCTGTACATTTCTTCCCCTGCTTCAGTACATACACCGTGTCAAGAATTTACCCTGGAAATTGGCTTAAATTATGCTTTGTACAGAGTTGTTCTTTCTCCAAGGACTGCACGTAGTGGGGAATTGGGCACTGGCTTGGAGAGCTCTTCCACTTTTTCACTGCTCTCACTGATTAAAAATTATATCACATTTCAAGATTTAGTTTGGCTAATTTCAGCATTCAAGTCTTGGAACTTGCTGGGTCTTTGTCAATAAGGTAAACTGTTTTAAACAGTCCTTCCTCTGTTGGATAGCTCTCTGTACATACAGGCCTACCTGAAAATGAATGAGCAGAGTTGAGCTTCTACAGCTCACAGAGCAGATCCTTTTGATTTGTAGTCTGCTGTTTAATGTAAACATCTTTATTACATTTTATACACTTATGGTGTCTTATTAGCACTGAAGTGTTGCCAGTAAGAAATAACTGAGAGAAAGCCAAACTGTATGCATGTGGGTGGGGAGCTTTCATTGCAGTTGGTTTTCATTAGGCATTTAGACTAACGAGTTTCTCAAACTTGAGTTGTCCATTGACACTGACCTGATCATTTTCTGCACACCTCATATGAAAAAATGCTCAGTCCATTTACATGCACTGAGCAGACTGTCACATCCTTTACTTTTTCCATGGTTGTTTTGAGGTCATCTCTGCAGGATCCATGCTGCCTATGTTCTGCTGCATACAGGGCAGGGTGTGGGGTAGGTAGCTGCATGCTCTGTCAATGCAACCCCTGAGATTTCTTTGGGTAGATGATGCTTTTCTGTTACTTTGGTGGCATTTTCTTGTAGTTGAGCAAAATGTTCTCATGTTGCAGGTGTGATTGACACGTTCTCTGAAATGACAGACTTGAGACATATTGGTAACCTGGTCTAGTGGGAGGTGTCCCTGCCCACAGCAGAGGGGTTGGATGTACGTGATCTTAAGGGTCCCTTCAAACCCAAATCGTTCCATGATTCTATATTGAGCTCTGGGCTGAAGAGATGCAGATATCTGTGTCTAGAGATTGAGCAGGGTGGCTGCTTATTCCAGTGAAAATAACAGATTCTGGTAATCAATCTGAGCTTTCCATACAGAAAATGACTTTATTGAGAGGCACAGGTTTGTGGACACTGGAAGAGCCCCAGCCCAAGCCAAACAGAGGCAAAAGGAGCTGTGCACAGGGCTTGGGAGGGAGCCTGCAGCACCAGCAGCACATGGCAGTGATGCCAGATGCAGCCCGAGGGGTGGCTGGTGAGAAATTGTGGTGAATTAATGAGATTTTTCGGTTAGAGCCAGAAATATAAGTTCTATCCAAGGCAAAATGTGGGTGTCTGCATGCATGTAGCCATTAACACTGATGGATAATCATCCTAGCGACTGTAAGGAACAAAATTAAGCTTTCCTGCTCTAATTTATGAGAAGACTAATTATTAAGAAGTGTTTACCTTGGCCTGAAAGTAACCTGAATGTACGTGGTTTTAAACAGCCATCTGTTTCCACAATGTGAGGGCTAGATTGGTCCTTTTTTCACAATCGAAGTGTTCTAGGTTTTTTTTCAGCTTTATCAAAATATGCATAGCAGATTTGTTTCTGATTTGCAGATCACTGCAGTCCAAAATGACTTATGTGCCTCTTTATTGGGCATTTTTCCTCTTCTTTCGTTTGAAAGCTGTGCTGATCATTAGTGCTCTGAAAATGTGACTCTGCACACAGATTGTTAAAAATAGTTTTGCTTCTCACCATTGCTTCAGTTTATAAGGTGAGATTTTGCAAAAAAGAACAAACCGAACCCTCACTACAAATCAGTTAAATTTTTAATAACTTTTTTTCCCAAAAGCTTTATTTTTTATGAGAGAATAACTATGGGGTTTAATTAAATTTGCTGGGATACTTCACAGTCCCCAAATACCTTTCATCTAAAGTACACAAATTATTTTTCACATTTTAATGAAGGAAGCTCTTTGATGTGCAGTGTTTATGTAGTTTCCCATTTTAGTGATAGGTTGTGAGAGGCGCAGATAAGTTAATAGTTTGATTCTTTGAGGGGGTTGGGAATGGCAGAGTAGAAATGCAACACAGCAGCAGGAACTTGGGGTGTTCAGCATCTCTGTCACGGGGCAGCACTTCACCACAACGTAGAGTGAGGTGGATTTTTCTGACTCCCACTGTGTCTTGCCATAGAAGACCAGCCGTCAGATGGTACACAGGATCCTGGAGATGGTGTTAAAAGGAGCGGATTTTTTTGTTTCTTCCTGAGATGCTCTGCAAGGACAAACTGATTTGCACTGTGTTACTTCTAATTGCCTCTCTTAGTGTTTGTTTTTTAACCTTGCTTAATTATCATTAGGCAGTAACTCCGAGGTGATGACAGATCACAATCCAAGTCCATGATTAAGGCAGTTCCCTCTGGGACCACAGTCCTACGTTTTGCTGTGAGGGAAAGCACTTACAGCTATGAGCACCAGCAACCAGATGCAGTCAGAGGGCAATAGGAGCCTTGGGCATTGAGCGCACAGTGAGACCTATGGCTGGGTCAGCCATTTGTTTATGAGATCTGGAGTGTGTTTGCCTTTATCAAGAGACTGTCATTTGAACAGTGTGTCTTTTGGCATGGGTAGCAAGCAACTCCTGATGTGCAGAGCGTCCTTCTGGAGGAGGGAAAATGATCAGATGGGGAGAGAGCACCCACAGGGCCATTTGGGCTTAAGGTTGGACTCAGTGATCCTTATGGGCCCCTTCCGACTAAGTATGTTTTATGATCAGTGAATGGAGAGGAGATCAGGACTGTTCATGGGCATGGAAAAGAACTGGCATTGAGCTGTGCTGTCCAAGGGGTAAATGACAAAATCTGTTTAATTGAGACCTAATGATTTGAGGACTGCTGACACTAGAATTTGCCCTTCACCGTTTATTAATTGTCAAAAAGCAGTCCTGCTTCTCGCTAAACATGGAAGGCAATATCTGAATTGCAAGCTATAATGAAGTGTTTAGTGAAGCACTGGAACAGGTTGTCCAGAGAGGTTGTGGGTGCTCCGTACCTGGAGACAGAGTTAGGCTGGATGGGGCTCTGAGCAACCAGGTTTCTCTGTTCATTGCAGGGGGGTTGGACTAGATGGCTTTTAAGGGTCCCTTCCAACTCAAGTGACCATGATTCTCTGATTCTAGAAAGTTTTAATTTGTTGATTCTGAAAGACTAAGTGCTGAACTGCTATTTTGTTAATAGCACAGCTATTTCATGGGGATTTCCTTTAATTGCTTAATCTTTCATAATGAACATTAATCTGTCACTGGCAAAGATAAAATCCATCTAATTCTCAGAAAATCTGCTTCTCTTTGTCCATACCCACAAATTAAAACCACTCTGATGCTGGTTAGAAGCTCTATCTAGACACTGAGTGTGGCCAGAATTAACTGAGTGGTTGCAGAGAGAACTGTGCTGCTCTGCTCTGCCAGGTGTGATCCAGTCCACTTTGATGAGAAGGTTCATGCTTTCCTGGAGAGTCCCCAGAGGTAATGGGAACCTCTGACAAGGGAGCCATGATTCCCTTTCTCTGCTCAGCTGGATCTGGGTATTGTAGAGTAACAGAATGTCCCGAGTTGGAAGGGCTTCATAAGGATCACTGAGTCCATCTCCTGGAAGATGTCATTGTCTGCTCTGATTCCTGAAGGACACATCTAAACAGAAAAAGCAGTTACTTAATAGTTAACATTATTATAGTTGAAGAATACCGTTTTTGCCGTAAAATGAAGCTGTGATTCCCAGCTCCCTTTAACCTGGCATGTACAAAGCTCAGCTATAAAGCTCAGGGTTGGGTTGCCTTTTTGATGGCTGTTGATGGTTTTATGCTGGATTAACATGACTGAGACCCTGTGGGTTTGAGTGCATCCATGCAAGTAGCTATGGGGCAATATTTCATTGTTGAAATTCATACCAAGATAAATACAGATAATCACATTTTGTCCATATAGGAAATTTGAAGTTTATTCTGTAGATGTTGTTCAATGGAAGGTTTTTCAGATAAATGAGTAGTGAATTTAAGCAGGTTGGAGGAATAGCATGGAAATACTACATGGTCAGAGCTGCTCCTTTGTCCAGGCTTTGGTGTGGAAGTAGCAGTAGTGAATGAGATAGCAGGATGTGTGCTAAGATGGGATTTGGTGTGTTAGCTGATTAGGGTGGCTATTTGCTCCACTGTAGTTATGGTCTGCGCCCCTTAGCCTGGAGCCGATAACACAAGTAAGAGCAGCTATCAGATGGCTAAAGCTGCTTACTGTATGTTGCACAAGATACAAAATCCCTCTGGCAGCACGGCTAACCTTTTCATGCCTCACTTTACCTGTCTGTACAATAAGTCTAATGACCATCGTGTTGTCAAAGGCATTTTTGTGCTAGTTATGATGCCCGCATGATTAATGGCTTTAAAATGCTACAAGTGATTTTGATGGAAACACACAACAAAGAGCACTGCATAAATACAGTCACTTGCTGTTTGAAGTTGAAGGGTGTTAAAGGAGAAGCCCCTTCAGGATTCACATCTTTCCCATTCTAATCTCCAAGGAAAACTGTAGTATCTCAGTGACCTACTTAAGCTTGTACATTTATTCCAAATAATTAATTGTAGAAATGTTACATTGACTGCACTGGGCATAGCCAACAGCCCCACAGTCAGGCTGCCCAATTCAGCCTTCTGGGCTTGAATGATACTCCAAAACATGGCACGATTCAATGCACAATGAAAACAAAATGGAAGATTAATTTCAGTATCAAGTGAGATGAATCCTTGCTGTTGTTCCCTGCCTGCTGTGGCTGCAGTGCTTCTGTTGCTGCTTCTGTTACTGAGAGGTTGTGCTTTCTGTGATGTGATAGACCAACTATCGAGATCTGGCTTCTGCTAGGCAGAAGGAGAAGGTTCATGATAAATTCTGTCTCTGGATGGAGGGGGAAGACCAAGAAACCTGTGTGGCTGGACACCAAGCACTGGACTCCAGCCCGGGGCATTGAAGCTGTGGAAGGTCTGGAGCACAAGTCTGAACTTGGGGTTGTTCAGTCTGGAGAAGAGGAGGCTCAAGGGAGACCTTACTGTTCTCTACAACTGCCTTAAAGAAGGTTGTGGTGAGGTGGGGGCAGCCTCGTCTTGCAGATAACTGCGACAGAACGAGAGGGAGTGGCCTTAAGTTCTGCCAAGGAAGGTTCAGGTTGGATATTGGGAGAAATTTCTTTTCCAAGAGAGTGGTGAGGCAGTGGCACAGGCTGCCCAGGGAGGTGGTGGAGTTATCATCCCTGGAGGTGTTGAAGAGCTGTGAAGATGTGGCATTGAGGGTCATAGTTAGTGGGCATGGTGGAGATGGGTTGATGGTTCTAGAGGATCTTGGAGGTCTTTTCCAACCTTAATGATTCTGTGGTTGATTCTATGATTCTATGGGGCCCCAGATGAACACCCTAAAATGAGCAGTCTCTGCCCTATGCTTTGGTTTAAGTGTGCAGTATGAGCGTTGCCACACGGGAAAGCAATGGTGAGGGCAGTGCACACTGGGAGCTCCACTTCTCTCTTGATTCACTTTGATAAATAGTTTTGGCAGCTCCCAGCTAACCTTTGGTGTTGCATTTTTGGAGTGATTACCATGTCAGTGAAAAACCCTTGGTGTCCTTGTTTTAAATACAGCACAAGGCTCACCAGGGAGGTGACAGGAATTAACCTGAGCAACTCATTCCCGTGGCTGGGCTTTGGGCCAGGCGATGCGAGGCAGCACGAAAGGGGAGCACTTCAGCGCTGCCTGCAGCATGGAATGTTTTGGCTCGAGAATGTGCTGAAAGAACGAGTCAAGCATAGTTTCAGGGGCTTGCCAAGACCTTTCCTGTGTTATGTGGCTTAAAACACAGTAGTAGTTCTTTCAAGGAAGGATGCTGCATATTTCTCCTTTTTTTTTTTTTGCTTTATTTTCATAACTGTATTGACTGTGGTCACACAGGGGTGGAAATGAGGGCAAAGATGTCCACTACAAGCCCTGCAGGCAGAGCTGCAGATCGCTTCTTTCTTACATGTGATTCTTGACTTTCTCTATTATTTGTTTTTGTTTTTTGTTTTTTGTTCTAATTTATTTTTAGTTTTGCTGCAGTTTTCTTCTATTTGCTTTACATCAGTGTATGAGAATCTCCTCTCCTTGCCAATCTAAATGTCAAATTCCCCGTTTTAAAAAAAAAAACAACTCCTCTGTTGTGTTCAGGATGCAGTGCTTTAATCCAGAGTCATTTTTTCGTTCCTCCAAGTTTCTCGCTAATTTGGAATTAAAGCACAGGGCTGGGCATCTTTTTAGAGATTCCAGGAGTGTGTTGCATGTCATGGTCGGAAGTTATCCCACGTCCTCATGCCACAACTTGGCCTGGCTGTAGAGCCAGGTCTTGGTAGTGTGGAAGAGAAGCTTTGATTTAATAGAAATGCCCTGGGACAAGGCAAATCCATAGATTAGTGATGCTGCAGCCTTGATTGAGTTGCTTGATGTCTGTAAAGTTTATTTATTTATTGAATTCTGTGTTTTAAAGATGTGGGAGCCTTGAAATGGAAAACCTTACAAATATTCTAAAGAGTTATTAAACTACATTGCAGTAAAATAGCTTTCCCTGTCCCTAATCATTCATACTGTGTTGTTTTTCGGTGAATATGTCTTTGTGTTTCTAATCAGACAGTGGTTACACTGCTAACAGTGATAAGCAAAGGCAACAAGGAGAGGGAATATGTTCCCCAGTCTTTGTCACTAGCCTCCAGTTTGACTTTTTCATTTGTGGTGGTGATAAGCAATGCTGGAGTGTCTCCTGGGCAGTGCACTGCCTGTGTGGCGTGATTTATGGGCTGCTGTTTTCGAGAAGCTGCAATATTCTGCCTCCTTCCAAAGAGAGGCTTAAAAATGTACAAAAGTTGGGAAATATTATCTGTCTTTTAAAAGCAAGATTCACGAACAGATGTATATATCTATTGTGTCACCGTACAGATGGGCAAAAAACGTTTAGTTGTCATGGCAGCAATATGCGCAGTATCACAGAAGAACTAAAAATAAAGCAAGAAAAAAGAAAGACTGCCTTGCCAGTTGTTGCACTGTGGCAGCAGCTGCTGAGCTTGGGTTTTCTTGTCTTGAAACTTGAATTCTGAATACTCCAGACCACGCTTCTTGTCAGCAGCAGTGTGTGTGCCTTGTGATGTTCTGCCATTGGCCTTCAGAGCTGCTCACCCTGGGAGACATCAATATGTCCATGTTTAGCCCTTTATTTAAATGCTTTCTCTCTTGAATGAGAGCTGGACAGTAAGTAGTGGGCTGGTAGCTGCTCTCAGGAAGCAGCTCCAGGATAAACTGCCATTTCTTAGGGATGTGGTTTAGTGGGCAGCACTGGCGGTAGCGGGATGGTTGGACTACATGGATTTAGAAGTCTTTTGCAATCGTAATGATTCTGTGATTCTGTGGTTCTGTTTTGGTGTTCATTTAGATTTGTGTTTTGCTGGGTGTGACGGGACTCTGATCTCACCGATAAGGTGCAGCAGGAATTATTTGGGCCATAAGCAATGTTCCTGCCCAATTTATACACAGACATACACGCTTGTCTACATGTTTAGACAAAAGTGAAACATGTACTGTGTCCTTTGTATTATGTTATATATTTTTTGCATGATGATATTGTCCGTATTTTTAGATCTAACATTGGCTATCTTGATGTTTCTTTTCTCCACTTACTGAGACTTGGAAAAAGAACTATAAAACTTCTTAGAGGCTCTTCATTTCTCTTTCTGTTTTTCTGTGCATGATGTGGTGGAGCAGAAATAGATTACTACACTGTGGCCGTGTTTTAGCTGTCCCTTCAAATGCTTGATTACATTTACAGAGAAATGGAAATGTATTCCTGTTATTCACTGAGGTGTTTCTCCCTGAAGGAACATTCTGTGCTGGAAAATGAGACAGTACGCAGGGCTCACTGTGGAGCTGGTTGGGAAGCGATGTGGTTGCATGCATGCCAGCATGGGGTCAGGCCATGCCCTGCATCCCAGCCCTGGGCTTTGGCTGTGACATTGCTGGACCTGGAGAATGGTCTGGGTTCCTCTGTCCAAAATGTGCATCTGATCACACGTGTGCTCTTTCACCCAGGGCACAGCTGTGAGTGTGCCTCAGTAACAGCAAGAATTAAAATGATCTGCCAATGGAAAAATGATTGGTAGTAGCAATTAAGTCATTTTGGTAGTAAACTCAGAGCTGTTGTCAAGATTCCTTCCTTTGCCATGTCCTGCTGCATGGTTCTGAGCTGATTTTAAAATGTTCTACAAAAAGAGAACTGAGAGCTTTATCTTCTACTTCACTCCTGGCTGCTGGTACCCGTTATCTGCTCTGTGAGTTTTCTGTAATATTGCAAATGTTTGGAGTTCATCCTCTTGGTTACTGAAAATGAGGTGTAGCCATTTCCATTTAAATGATATTTTTTTTCACCTCCTGTTAGCGGCATTTCATTTTTGGAATAAACAAACAGAATGCCGAGCTCTCTGAAGGTCAGAACTGTTTACAGAGCTCTTTCCTACTTGGCTTCTGTCTTTAAAAATAAATAAATAAATAAATTGGGATTTCTGGGATTTTAGGATTAGTCAATGTATTTACCCAGCCTTTAGAAGGTAATTTTCATAGGATAGAGAGATCTTGTTTACAATGTGTATAAAAAGATTAAAAGGAATTAATTTTATTGTGTAAGAATATTGAGTAATCTCCCGCCTTCTGCTGTGAACCTCTCATACCTTCAGCTGTGTTACACTTTCTACTTCTTAATCTTCAATTAACTAAAAAGCTTTCTCCCACTTTTAATTCTCTTGCTGCCTTCCAAAGCCTTCTCTAGCAAATTCAGACATATCCCAATGTGCGTCCTCTCCACCTGCCCATCTGTCTCAGGTTGTCTCACTGTCCCTGCCACCAGGCTGGCCTGATTCAGCTAAGTGCTTTTAACCCAATGAAGCCAGTGGGATTTCAGTGTCTCTCTGAATGTCTTTGAATGGTATTAGCATTACCCTTTTCTGAACTCAGACCTCGGTGAATTTAATGTTTCAGTCTCCAAATGGAGCAGTGCATAGTTGCCTCTGTTGTGTAGACAGAAAGCTGAAGCCCAGGGAAAAGATACCACTGGGAAGGAAGATTTGCTTGGAGTCATCTTATGATCACTGAATATTTAAGAACCTTCTACCAGTGTGGTTTGATCCTTAAACTGCTTCAGGGCAGGTTGGATATTAGGAGACATTTCTTTTCAGAAAAAACGGTGAGGCACTGGCACAGGCTGCTCAGGGAGGGGGTGCAGTCACTGTCCCTGGAGGTGTTCAATGGAACACATGTGTACATGGAAGGACATGGTTAGTGGGGATGGGCTGGTTTTGAACTAGATGATCTTGGAGGTCTTTTCCAACCTTAATGATTCTATATTCTATGGTTTAGTGCTTTAATTTATATAACTTGACAAGAAAATGACGATGATGTCTCTTTCCTATGTCTCCTCCTGCTTTCACAGCTGCTGATTGTTTCTTCTCTTTGATTTACGTGATCCTTAAGTCTTTACTTGTATATGGGGGTCAGTTCTGTGGAATGAGGACATCTTCTGCCTTTATTCACAAAGCAAGACCAATAAATCTTCATGTTGAATTACTGCCAGACTCTTGAATTGGCTCTTGAAGTGATCTCTTTCTTGCTTCTCCTAAATGACTGCTGGCTTTTCTTTGTAGGGGTGGCAGATGGGATGGTGGCTCCCCATGAAAAGGTCTCACCCTGTATATACCCAGAGTATTATCTTCCTTTTATCACCATCAGCCTTATTGTACTCCTCTATGCAGCAAAGCAGCACAAATGTCACTGAAAGTCAGATTCACTAATTTTTTTGGTATGTTGTAAGCCAGATGTGTTTCTGTACAGGTGGTAATCCAGAAGAATTCCAGTGCTTCATTCATTCCTACATGCCTAGTTTTGCACAGTCATGGATGAAGGTTAGTGCTCAAATTTCCTAGGGCTTGCTGTTTTGATGAGCTTAGTCCTAGTGTTGCAAAGCAGTGACTAGGATGGGCTTTCCATTTGTTAGCTGAGGAATTCCACTGCGATTCGCTTTTGGAAGATTCTGGCCCCGTTTCCTGCAATATTTGAAGTGTCCAGGCTCTGAAATGCACCACCTAGAAAACCTCCACTCTTTTGTTTTCTAGTCTGAGTGCACGTTATTAGTGATCACTGAGTCTGATCTTAAGGATGTGTGTTAGAGATCGCTGCCTTCTTACAAATGTGCATGCGGCATGGAAAGATTCATGGCTGTGAGCCCTCAGTAGCTCACAACCAGTAAATGAGCTAATGATGATACATCTTCCCCTCCCTGCCGCATTCTGAATTTTTATTACAAGGCCAGTGTCATTTGTTTTCATCTCTTGCAAATCCTCCCTACATCCTTCGCCATCCTAATCATTTCCTCTGAAAAACATCTACTGCAGTGACCTCCATTTGGCTACGAAATGGAAGCACTGATCAACAGGGCTGCTGTCCGGGAGGTTTTGTAAGTGTTATAGAGTGCAAATCCCTTTCTATCTGCATTAGCCCTGGAAAGGCAATGCTGACATTTCTAAGCAGTGAGGAGCAAGGCATTTACTTAAATGTGAACTTCTGTCTCAACATCAGCCTCGCTTTCTAGAAGCGTGTTTAAGGGGACAGTATAAGTGCAACTGTTAGCAAAATGCAAAGTTCACTATTAGTTTAACCCTCCACCCTGCAGGCTAATATACATAATCTAAGGTTAAAGATCCTAAAATGAAGCGCTTCCTGAGCACAGGAGAAGGCTACTGAGCATTTTCCTTGTGAATGTTTTCATTATGAATCCTGCGCTCTCCAGTTCTGCCTGTACAATGAACTCTGCCACAAGGCTCTGCTTTAGGGATGGCATTTCTTGATGTCATTGGCATGCACAGCAGGAACAGATTGCTGTTTTCATGCCAAATGCATGGATGTGCACAGCTCTTCTTTTCCAAGTAGTAGACAGGACATGAAGATATCCTGCATCAGTGCATGCCTAAGTAGAGAGAGATTTGCTAAATTTTGGAAAGTAGCTTGAACAGGTCATGCTCTTATATAAGGAAATGGATTTCAGCTGAATCTTGAAAAGAACAAATGTGTGTCTGTATTTATTACTTTATATATTTATTACTTATTGTCAAAAAGTGAGTTATTGATTTGGCAGATCCGTCTCACAGATGTCCATAAGAGATTCTGACAGCCTAAGCTGAATGCAAGAGGAGGTTTTTTGACTAACGTGTCTGCAAGGAATTAATATTTTGACTTTCTGCAGGGTTTGTTAAATATATTTTTATTCTGTTTTGGTAGTGGTACATGACTAATATATTGGGTAAGTGCATACGTGGGTGTATATAAGTCGGTTGAATGTCTTTTCTGTTTTAAAATAGTAATATATCAGTCTTTGACTTTTTAAAGTACCTGATAAAGTCATAAAATCAGTGATTAGAATTCTTATGACCTTGCAGGTTATTTTATGCACTTGCTGATCCACTGCATGATTTCCTCAGACCTCCATTTTAAACATTCCAAATGTGGGGGACTTCTTCCTTTCCCCATGCAAGACTTTTACTAGCATAGGGACGTGTGGCTTTGTTTGGGCAGGTGGTGGAAACCCACAATGCACTAACATTAAAAAAAAGAAGTTTAATTTTATACTTTTGAATATGATGATCCCTGTCATATCCTTGCTCTAGAGGGGCCAAAAAATTCTTCATACTTACCTCTTTAGGCATGCAGATATACAGTCTTCTTTTTTTTACATGGTTTAATGGTGATAGGACAAGGGGGAATTGTTTTAAGCGAAAAGAGGGAAAATTTATGTTAGATGCTAGGCAGAAATTCTCTGCTCAGAGGGCAGTGAGGCCTGGTACAGCTGCCCAGAGAGCTGTGCCGCCCCATCCCTGGAGGAGCTCAGGTTGGATGGGCCCTGGGCAGCCTGAGCTGGTGGGTGCAACTGTGCCAGTGGCAGTGGGTTAGAAATGGATGGTCTTTACGGTCCCTTCCCACCCACTCTATTCTGTGGTTCTATGGAATAAATACTTCTGGATGCTCATTCAGAGTGCAGAGTTCTCCCGCCCTCCCCATCGCAGACAGCCGCCTCCTTCTCCCTTCTTAGCAGCTGTCTGGGGTGGCTTCGTGTCCTCATACCTGTCCCTCCTTCCCACAGCACATACTGAACCAATTCTAATCTATAATTAATGCGAATTTCCTTTTTGCCCCTCAGGTCTCTCCTTCCTCAGCCTCATCATTACTTCAGTGATGTCCAGGTGTCTGGCGTGGTGACAAATAAACTCTTTCACGCGTCGCTAGTTCAGAGAGCTGAAGCTTAATCCTGACGTGTCCCTGGGCTCTCCCTAAGAACATGTTTTTAGCTGTAGTTCATGTGTTTTCTTAATAATTATATTTTTAGCACATTAGAGCCTCCCTCCCGCCTTTTTTTTTTTCCCCTTGGCTTCATACCTAATTAGTCATTCCCTAAATAAATACCATGGTGCCTCCCAAATTGCTTGCGCCATGAGGGAATGCAGTTCTCTGTCTCCTGAATACAATCTGTTTCTTGCTGTATGGGAATGATGGATTTGTCTCACGGATAAATTCACTGGGAACATTTTTCATAACCCTTTAGCTTGAGGCATATTTATGTTTTGAATCAAATCTCACATTTTTTGGAGGTTTCTCTTTTTTTAGAGGCAGTCACTGTCTCATTCCTTAAGGAAGGATTGGATGGAGCTTCTTAGAGTTACTCCTACTGGTCTCCTTGGTAGAGATGGTACCTCTGAGGGTATCATTCTCCCCATTGGAGCTGCTTGTTTCTTATATTTCAGCAATGTGGTGAGATTTGGCAACTTCTTGGTACTTGCCCGTTGTCTATCAGTTCCTAAACTTGAAATATGGAGTATTTCAGGTTTTAATGCCCTTTATATGTCTCACAGTGTGCACATGTGTATTTAATGTTCAGTGTCGTGCTCCAGATTTAGCTGGAAGGAAATGCAAGCCATGAGATAAAAGTAATCAAATAATGAAGCTGTAGTCACACTCTGAACTCCTAATTTAATGAAAAAATCACCCGAATGATAAAGTGGGTAATTATGCTGATTTTCATGACACTTAGGTCACAAATGGATTCTTTCTTGTGTACAGATGACATCAATTAATACCTGTTACAGCTTTCTGTTAAGTCACACATTTAGCAATGCTTTTATATTAAGTGGGCATTAATTCTTGCTGAATTGTGGAAGGAGTCCTCGGTATTGCTTGTCCCACCCACACAAATACCTGGAGAGATCCTTCTCCGTCCTGGTGCTGGAGCAGATTGTACCACAGAATTTTCCTTTTGCTAGAAATGTATCTTCTTGGGAACTAAGTCTTGATTTTCAACTAGCTTAACTTTCAATTTCTGTAGAAATATAGATTTATATGGAGTATACATATTTATAATGTTCGTTTCTGTTTTGCTGAAAGAAGACATTGAAAAGACTGCAGTTTTCTGCTTATATCCCAGAAGTTTGGGATAAGAGAAGCAGAGCAATTATGTTCCCAGGGCTCATCAGAACACTCCAGCAATAACATGCAGAATTAACAGGGCAATGCTGCCCAGTTTGCATATCCACTCATCTCTCCTCTCTACTGAAAAGGTAGTAGGTGGCTAATGTGAATGCTGAGACTGGAATGAGATCACAGACAAATATTGTCCAGGCCATTTCTTGGCAATTTGATATTACAGCTAAATGAAACTTAGCACCGCCTAGTAAGAGATAAGAACCACATGACTGAATCAGAAAAAGTCCAGGTGAGAGGTGGGGAGAGGAGGGAACTGCTTTTCTGGTGTGTTCTCACTTGTAAATGAACATTTTCCACTCAAAACATCTTAACCTTCAAATAATGACTACTACTATAACTTGAAGGGCATATAGAGGTGTCATAGTATATAATATAAATACACATTTTAGAAATGTGTAGGTAAATACATAATAATGACTTTTTTCCTGGGTCTTAATAAACCTCACTAGGAGATGGTTCTTTTTGCACTTTAGTCTCATGATTTGAACTTAACTCCTTTCTCTGCTATGTTATTCTTTGATATTTCATACATTCCGACTGAATTTTGTTCACTGTATGGTAAGCGTGGTTCTTATATCTGCAGAAATGCTAATAAAGGATGGCATGCCGTATTTGGGATTTTTATTGAATTTAATTAATAACAAAGTGAGTTAATCAGGTAACATTCACCTTGAACTCTTTACTTTAAAGGGAGATAATTTCTCATCTCTTGCATTTTTTTATTAGGCGGAAAATTTCAAAGTGCATTCTAGCAGCTACATTTGAATATCTTTGTAGAGCCTTGTTAAATATTCTGTTTATAAAAGCAGCTGCTTAGTGATCTAATGAGCACAATACCAGTCTCTTGCCTCTTTCCATCTCTCTGATTCTTTACAGTCAGCGAATGCATCTGGATTCATTCAACACGGCGAGCTGTTGTCAGTTGGTGTTATTTAAAATGATAGGAGATAAAATAATAATAATAAAAAGACCAGAGTGCCACTGAATTATCATTTTTAAGTTCCAGTCCTGCATTTTGTACACAGAAGAAACCCTTCATTTTAGGGCATTCAAAGGGAAATCAGACAGTGCTGTAAAATAATGACAGTATTTCACATGTATGTGTTAGTTTATATTGTAGGGTAGTGCATATGCAAAAGCCTTTTGCCCTAATGGAGAAACTGTATATGGATTTTACTGGAGTTTTTCCAACTTCAGCTGATTTTCTGTTCGAACCAATAGGACGAAAGAAACACCTTGAAATATGTATTCAGAGTGCGATGTTGTGGACACAATTCATAAAGCTACAGGAATTATTTCAAGAAGAAAAAGTAAGGCTGCATAAAATGACATTATAAATCTCAGGCTGGGGAGAGGAGGAGGGAGAGGAAAATGTAAGAAGGAGCATTAAGAAATCACCCTGCTCTTCAGGGAGAGAAATGTTAATCCAACGCTGAGTGCCTTTGGAAACTTCACGTTTTAGTATTCATGTACCTGGAATGCTGCACACTGAAAGTGCACAAAAAGATTGTGATCGAGTTGGCAAAGCTAAAGCACTCAGCGGAATGGAAATGCCTGCTCAAATCTAGTCTGCCCATTCTGTGTCTGCATTATCAAACACTCATTAATTTTATCATCATTAATAGTAGTAGGGTTATTTTTGCATCATTTTGCTCATTCAAAGCAAAGTTTCTTGGAGACTGTTCATTTTTCCTTAGCATTCATTGATTGTACCTCAGTTCTCCAGATTTTAACACTCTTGAGGGTCTCCTCCAACAGGATAAATTCCATTATGCTTACTGGAATTCCTTTGGTGCTCTTCACTCCTCACTGTCTCTTAAATTTTTTTCACCACCACCCTAATTGGATGTGGAAATTATGGTTAGGAATCAGCCCCAGGTTCAGACTTGCAAGTATAGACACGTTGCCTTGGCATCAGGAGTTGCTGGATGTGAACTCGTGTTTGATCAGCTGAACCCACTTGAACTTTCCCCAGAAGTTTATTTAGTATGCCCTACCTGGTGTCCTGCTTCAGCTGCACAGGAGTACTGGTCCGTGCACAATTTCTGTCATATCTGTCAGTCCCTTGGGGATATCCTGAATTGACAGGAATCTGAGTTGGATTGGAGTTGAATTCTGTCCTTGATGTTAATGTTATTACCACACTGTAGATGGGGAGCATAGGCCCAAAGATATGAAGACAGAAAATATGCAGCAATTTTAAGGTCTGATTTTGCAAGGAATACAACAGTCTGTATTTCAAAGAACATCGTAAAATTGTAGAAATGGTCAGACTGGAATGTCTTCTAGTCCATCCTCTTACTCCACCCTGATCCAAACTCATTGTTAGTTCAGCACTGTTGGAATTGATGTGACACTTCATCAGTCTTATGGCTGTGAGCTTTCACTTACCTCCAGCAAGATTTTTTTTTGCTGTAAAGCTTTGGTTTGGCTGTGGTAAATCCACCATGAGTACCACAATCAACAACTGCAACTTTCTTCCAGTTGAAAGAGAGCTCCATCCCTCTTTTTTATCCAGGATAGTCTATTGTAGATGCTCCACATGGTATCTCCATGCTGATCCTGCACCTCAGGCTCTGAGTGGTGCTCTTGGTGAAGTGGAAAGCCCTACTTGAGCATGTTTAGTCATCTCACAGTATTTTTTTCTTTTTTTTTTTTTTTTTGCTTCCACAGCCCAATTTGCAGCTGCAGGTTGGAGCAAGCTCTCATGGCCTCTAAAGACATGGGTTGCCTCCTTACCTACAGAAACACTTATAAAGTTGAACTGAAAATGTGACTTGTGGTGCCTATGATGATAGTTCTAATGTTAATCAGCATATGCTATTTAGCAGCTGGACTACTGTTTATTAGAAGTTACTCTGAAATAATTGTCATATTCACTATATTTCTTCACGGTATTATGGGGATAAGTGTCAGCACACTTTGTATTTATTTCTCTTACGCATTTCTCGCTCTGAGTATGAGCTGGAGTAGGCTAACCACAGGGAACTGGAAGGACCAAAACTCATCCTGGCTTTGCGAGGAAGAATGCTTCAAGAAAAGGTCTGCAGCCTAGTCAGTGCTGTGTATTTGATACACTTCCTTGCGTTGTGTTTTGCCTGTCAGATAGTGCAGCACACACTTGACATTGGTGGTGTAGAAATGACGTGCTGTGTCTCATCGAGTCATTTTGATGTCCTATGTAATGGGCCCCGCTGAGGTGCTGCAGGTGATTTGCTCTCTGGAAGTGACTGTCTCTTTATACTAGCTGCAAAGCAAGTCTATCAAACCAGATAGGACTAGACACTGAAATTTTAGATGTGTGGGGTAGTTGGAAAGAAATCATAACCTTGTATCAAATTCAAACTGACTTCCAGAATTTCAAAAAATGTCACTGATTTTCATTCTTAACATTTGCCTCTCGCATTGGGAAGCTGGGCCAGGAAACCTTTTGATTTGTGCTTTGAGGGTTTTCTGTTGTCTACAGTCTTAATTGCTGTTTATTGTAGTGTGCCCAAGTCGCAGTGAGCGGGGGAAACAGTGTATTCGTGGAGGGGACATTGCTGGGCTCTGGAATGGAGGCAGGATGAGGGCAGCCAGAAGAGCCCATGTGTTGGCAACATGATGGAAACAACATCCATAAATTTCTTAACCTTATGGATACATGTGGTGAGATGTAGGGACCCTGAGCTATCAAGGAGCAACTCCTTTTTTCACAAGCTCTGTGCTTAGGTCCAGTAGGCTTTCCCGTTCTGCTGCTGGATCTGCTCTAGTCTGGTCTGATGGAACTTAGCTCTTGTTTTTCACTGTATTTTCTTCTTGCCATGAATTTCAGTGCATTTGAAACAGACTCTTTGTACTATTTTATCCGCTGTAAGATGTGGCAGTGGTTTTAATACTTCTGAGATTATAAAAGAGAAAAGATAATTTCAGTACAGAGAAGTTTGATGATATCCAGATAGTTTTACTCTCTTTTGTAGGAACTTTGGTGTTTTGGTTGAAAGCTTTGTTCTATGGCTTTGTCTCTTGGGATGGGAGAAGGGGGATCTTCTTTCTCGCCTCATCTCCCACCCAAAATTGTGTCTGAATTTGGTAAGCTGCAAAAGGGGATTGTATTACAGTAGATTTCAAGATTATGGCTTGATTTTTTTTCTGCAGTGGATTTCAGGTAAAGACGCTAATTTAGATGCATTTGAAGTCAAACTACATTATCTCCTTTTAATTTGAGAGGAAAATGGATTTAAAAGCCAAGCTTGTAGAGCATCTCAGATATTTTCTGTGAATTGTTTGCATAAATTATATGTGAATGAATAGCAGAGAGCATTAATGCTTCCCATCTAATTTTCCTTGCATTTGATTTGTTTATTTAGAAGTTGGAGAATATTGTTTGTGGCATTTGCGTAATGCTGCAAATCGAATGATCTCTTATTTCATTTTTCCTCACACTGTGAGATTCCTGGGTTCCCATATTGTGATGCTGTGGGACAGTCAGGATGGGTGGAGAATGAGGCAATCATTTATCCTGGAGTTTTTCCTGTTTTCTGTCTCTTCCCTGTATCTTTTACAATGCGCCTTATTTTCTCCATCTGGTATTTATAGCAGTTTTGGTAATCTCAAGTTTCTTTTCCTCTTATGTTCCCTCAAAAAATAAAATAAAATAAAGAAGAACCCAAATGCTGCAACTGTCTGTTTTAGAAGTTTGAGGGAAGTGCCTGGGTTTTCTGGAGGAGGATTTCTCCCCGCGTGCTGTGTACTTGTCGTGTGTTGCATGATTGGTTCTGGCAGTGTTTTCCAAAGAGAGATCTGAAGAAATGTATGAGGGCTTATGGCATTGTTTGTGGAAGCAGACTTCTTCATTTATAGCCCTGGGCTGATAATGCTGCCATCTGATATCAGCTTGATAACTTGCAGGAAGCGATTTGATGGTATTCTGTGTGTTAAAGGGGATTTCTAAGGCTACAAAGATTTATCATTACTGATGTTAACAATTTCGGATGGATTATTGGTTCTTGTGCTTTAGAATTCTGTCCAGCAGTTTCTGAATCATTTTCTATTATGGCCCGATGTTACTTTAATACTAACATAAACATCAAATGAGATTGAATTCTGGATGACCTGTAACCCCATTTGTCACTGCCATAGCTCTCTTTGTGGTCTGTAGGCTCTGGGTCAGAGCGAAGTGTAGCTGCTGCTGTCCAGATGCAGTCCTTTTTTAAGATAGTACTCCATATATTTCTGTAGGGACTTGCATGGAGGTGCAGGTGTGCCTACTAAAGATTCCCCTTCCCTAGTGAAGAAAAAAAATGACAACAGCAATTTCACTAAAAATGAATCAAACCCAGTGATTTTGGTTTAGATTACCCAATAAATTTCATTCTCTTTCTAAAAGAAACCAGCACTGTCCATTAGGGTAAACAATTTCACAGTCCATTTGGCATTGTGCAACGAAAGACTGAATTCAGAGATTGTTCAGGTTCATCCTCTCAGACAAGAAGGGACCTCTGCTAGTTTGTTTTTTATTATTATTTTATCCCTCTACTGAAGTTTCTAGAAGTTGAAAGTCAAACGACTAACAAGAATGTTAGTTGGCCATGTTTAATCTGGCCCCAGATATTTAGCAGCTAGGAGCCACAGAAATATGCTCAAGGTAGGAACTGTTTTTTTGTCAGGTACTATCTTTGGTATTCTGAGGGTTTTTCTTTCTTGAAATGATCCAAAAAAAACAGAACTGAGCCTTCTCATAAGGAAAGAATCCAGAAAATTTGTGGCAGGGTTAAGTAAAGCATTTCAGTGCGAGGCTTTTTTTGTTTTGTTTTGTTTTGTGTTGAAAGGTGAAATTACATTTTAAGCTGAACTTTTAATCTGACCTTAGAAACTGGATTTTTCATTCTAAAATTAGTAAAATGGGAAAATCTTCTTTTGTTGTTGTTGTTTGGTTGATTTTTGTTTTTTGTTTTTTTTTGGCTTCCCAACTCTAAATTCATTGCATAAGTTGCAGTTTTAGTAAAAGAAACTGGAAAGAAGAAAGAGAGGAAGGAAACAGAGATGACACATGAAACCACAAAACAGTTTGTGGAGAAAAATCCCAAATTAATCTTTCTTTCTCCACTTGATGCAGTCTCCTACCAGAAAATGTCATACATTCTCAGGTTAGAAAATAACCGCCATATTTTAGAGTCCTGCAAAGTTCGTCCTCTCACCACTGAAGTCAGCAGCAACTCTATGAACAGCTTTTTAATGTAAGTTAAGAAGTTGTTTTGAAGATACATGTAGGAGGTCTGTTTCTACACAAAATACAATAGGAACTGAAATGATTACCTCACAGTAGACTTCTTAATCATTAAACAGCTGACAATTTCTATCCCTGCTGTTCAGGTTCAAATGTGAAATCACAGCTGTTTTTATATACCTTTTAATCACAGCATTAGTCAGAGAGAAGGCTTAAGTACTACATTAATGTTTCATAATAGAGACAGATGAATCTTTTATTTTTTTTTCTCATTGTCTTACAAGTTCCGTGAGAAGCATTCTGGATTCTGTGTTAGTCACAGCCAAAAATAAAGCATCTTGTCCCCTTCCTTACCCTCCAAGGATTTCCCAGGCTGCTTTTTCCTTGCACCCTATCTCGGAGGACTCCTGGGTTTGGTGTACCTGTGCAGCTAGCCTATACCTGAGCTTCCTTCATGGAGGCGCAGCTGAGGATTCCCAGTGTGCTCTGGATGCTTCCCAGCGTGCTGGAGACTCCCGGGACCTCCCCGTGCACTCTGGGGGACGCTGCATGACCCCACTGGGACGTAGGTTCCCGCTCAACATGTGCTCTATCCCCTGGGGCATGGCTGTCTCTGGACGCTTCACAGCCACCGATGCCTCTTTTATCACAGAATCACAGAATTGTAGGGGTTGGAGGGGACCTCCAGAGATCATCGAGTCCAACCCCCCTGCCAAAGCAGGTTCCCTACACCAGGTAGCACAGGTAGGCATCCAGGCAGGTCTTGAACATCTCCAGAGAAGGAGACTCCACCACCTCCCTGGGCAGCCTGTTCCAGTGCTCCGTCACCTCACTGTAAAGAAGTTCTTGTGCACATTTGTGCAGAACTTCCTATGCTGCAGTTTCCAGCCGTTTCCCCTTGTCCTGTCTCCACTCACCACTGAAAAGAGTCCGGCCTCGCCATTCTGCCCCCCACACCTTAGATATTTATAGACCTGGATCAGGTCCCCTCTCAGTCTCCTTTTCTCAAGGCTGAACAGACCCAGTTCACTCAGCCTTTCCTCATAGGGGAGATGCTCCAGGCCCTTCACCATCTCTGTGGCCCTCCGCTGGACTCTTTCCAAGAGATCCCTGTCTTTTTTGTACTGGGGAGCCCAGAACTGGACGCAGTACTCCAGATGAGGTCTTACCAGGGCAGAGTAGAGGGGGAGGATCACCTCCTTTGACCTGCTGGCCACGCTCTTTTTAATGCACCCCAGTAAGCCATTGGCCTTTTTGGCCACAAGGGCACACTGCTGGCTCATGGCCAACCTGTCGTCCACCAGGACACCCAGGTCCCTTTCCGCAGAGCTCCTCTCCATCAGGTCATCCCCCAACCTGTACTGGTGCATGGAATTATTCCTCCCCAGATGCAAGACTCTACACTTGCTTGTGTTGAACCTCATCCGGTTTTTTTCTGCCCAGCTCTCCAGCCTATCCAGGTCTTACTGAATGGCAACACAGCCTTCAGGCGTGTCAGCCAATCCTCCCAACTTCGTATCATCGGCAAACTTGCTGAGGGTGGCCATTATCCCCTCATCAAGGTCATTGATGAAGATGTTGAACAAGACCGGACCCAGCACCGACCCCTGAGGAACACTGCTAGTTACAGGCCTCCAACCGGACTCTGCACCACCAACAACGACCCTCTGTGCTCTGCCAGTCAGCCAGTTCTCAACCCACCTCACTGTCCACTCATCTATCTCACACTTCCTCAGCTTTGTTATAAGGATGTCGTGGGGGACAGTATCAAACGCCTTGCTGAAATCAAGGTAAACTACATCCACTGCTCTCCCCCTATCCACCCAGCCAGAGACAACATCATAGAAGGCTACCAGGTTGGTCAAGCACGACCTCCCCCTTGTGAACCCGTGCTGACTACTCCTGATAACCTCCTCTTCTTCCAGTTGTCTGGAGATGACATCCAGTACAAGCTGTTCCATCACCTTTCCAGGGACAGAGGTGAGGCTGACTGGCCTATAATTGCCTGGGTCTTCCTTCTTGCCTTTTTTGAAGACCGGGGTGATGTTAGCTATCTTCCAGTCTTCAGGCACCACCCCCATCCTCCAAGACTTCTCAAAGATGACAGAAAGCGGTTCAGCAATCACCTCTGCCAGCTCCTTCAGCACCCGTGGATGAATCATGAGCCAGCAGTGCGCTCTGGCAGCTCGAAAGGCAAACGGGATCCTGGGCTCCATCAGGAGAGGGGTGGCCAGCAGGGACAGGGAGGTGATTGTCCCTCTCTACTCAGCTCTTGTGAGGCCCCATCTGGAGTACTGTGTCCAGGTGTGGAGCCCTCAGTACAAGAAAGACATAGAGATTTTGGAAAGGGTCCAGAGGAGGGCGACTAAGATGATCAGGGGGCTGGAGCACCTCCCCTGTGAGGACAGGCTGAGGGAGTTGGGCTTGTTCACCCTGGAGAAGAGAAGGCTGTGGGGTGACCTCATTGCAGCCTATCAATACCTGAAGGGAACCTACACCCAGGAGGGGAGTCAACTCTTCAAAAGGGCTGACAACAGCAGGACTAGGGGAAATGGTTTTAAGTTGAAGGAGGGAAGATTTAGGTTGGATGTTAGGGGGAAGTTCTTTACTAGGAGAGTGGTTAGGCCCTGGAACGGGCTGCCCAGGGAGGTTGTGGATGCCCCGTCCTTGGACGTGTTTAAGGCCAGGTTGGACGGGGTCCTGGGCAACCTGATCTGAATGTGCATGTTTGGTGGCCCTGCTAGGCAGGGGGGTTGGAACTACATGATCCTTGGGGTCCCTTCCAACCTGGGTGATTCTGTGATTCTGTGTGATTCTGTGAATCCCATCGGGTCCCATGGATTTGTGAACATTGATGTTGCCTAGGCGCTCCCGGACCACCTCTTCCATGACAGAAGGGGGGTCTTCCATTCCCCAGATCCTCTCACTAATCTCCAGGGTCTCAGATTCCCGAGGGGGAGCTTTTTCACTGAAGACAGAAGCAAAGAAGGCATTCAGTATCTCCGCCTTCTCAGCATCCCCCGTTACCAGAACACCCCCGTCACTTAGCAGGGGAGCCACATTCTCCCTAGTCTTCCTTTTACTGTTAATGTACTTGAAAAAACCTTTTTTATTATCCTTTATCCCCTTTGCCAGATTTAATTCCAGGCGGGCTTTAGCCTTCCTTGTCGCATCCCTGCAGACCCTGACAACATTCCTGTATTCTTCCCAAGTAGTCAAACCCTTTTTCCACATTTCATGGGCCTTCTTCTTTCCTTTGAGTTTGTGCACGAGCTCCTTGCTCATCCACACAGGTCTCCTGCCACCCTTTCCTAATTTCTTCCTCACAGGGACGCACCGATCCTGAGCTTGGAAGAAGAGCTGCTTAAATGCTGACCAGCTCTCACAGGCCCCCTTGCCTTCCAACACCCTAGCCCATGAGACAGCTCCAAGTAGGCCCCGAAAGAGATCGAAGTTGGCTCTCCTAAAGTCCAGGATAGCAATCCTACTTTTTGCTTTACTTCTTCCACTCAGGATCTTGAACTCCACCATCTTGTGGTCACTACAAACTAAGCTGCCCCCGACCTTTACTTCCCTGACAAGCCCTTCTCTATTAGTGAGAATAAGGTGCAGCAGTACCCCTCTCCTCGTCGATTCCTCAACAACCTGCATGAGGAAGTTGTCTTCAACACATTGCATCCCTGGCCCACCGCCCTTCCTCCTGCCTAGGAACATGCCCCCAGTCCCCGAACAGCAGCGCTGTCCTGCACCAATGCCTTTAGTGCTGCCACTGTCCCGGACGCACTGCCACCACAATGACACAGGCTGTGGAAATGATGATGTTATTTATTTGATGACTGATGGAAAATGGAGGTGATGATCTGGGGGAGGTTGGTGTGCACCCAGTGAAAGATGTTGTTGTCATCGCAGGTGCCTTCAGTGCCTCCTTTGGTCACCATTTGACCCACAGGCTGCCAGGTGGACAGAAGCGCCTTGTGGAAATCACTCTGTTCGCGTTCTGAAGCTGAGGCCGTTAGTTCCGTTCCCTGGAAATGACAGAGCATGAGCGCAGAGAAAGGGATGCAGGCTCGTTTTGCAGAGCATCGCCCTGCAGGGCTCTGATTCTTGTGCGGCTTTTCCAGCGTCCCAGGACAGCTCGGGGCAGCCCGTGGGGCTCAGGGCACCTCTGGCAGGCCCCGTTTGGCATGGGAGTCTGGGCTGGCTGTCAGCCCTATGGCTGGGCAAGTGTCTGGGGAGAGCTGATGGACCTCTGGAGGTCTGCTTTGCTTGGAAGCCCTCACAGACCAGGCCTTTGCGGTTCCCTGCTCCCCACCCTCAGTCCCTTCTGTGCAGTATGAATCCCGAGCGCTTACCTGTGCCTGATGTCTTCACAATTCTCTCCAGAGCCGGTAGGCAATCCACAGCAGCCGGAACAGATAGCAGTTTCCCCATAAATCCAGAATGACGCAGATTATCAGGGCTGGCGTTATTAAGTCCTTGAAGTTGTTGAGGACGTCAGGCACGCTGAAGGCGTCTTGCTCGGTGTGCGGGGACTGCTGCTTTGGGCCCTCTGGCTCAACAGACTGGCTGGCCGTGTTCGGGACCCATCTGGGGTGTGGAGAAAGGCCAATCCAGAAGGGCCAGTGGGAGGCACGGCGCTCAGCATTAACGGGCAGGCTCTTCTCAGGACGCACGACTTTTTTCTCTCCATTCTGAGGACAGGTGTTCAGTCCAATCCAGCAGAGCCAGTTGGAGGGCTGGCCCTTGGTCTCAACGGGGCTCTGCTCCTCACGAAAGACCTTGTTCTTCTTCCCGTCCTCGGTCTTGGGGGAGCAAGATGTCAGTCCAAGCCTGCAGAGCCAGTTGGAGGGCTGGCTCTTGGACTCAAAGAGGCTGTGCTCCTCGGGAAGGACCTGGTGTTTCTTGCTGTCCTCGATCTTGATGGAGCAGGATGTTAGTCCAAACCAGCAGAACCAGTTGGAGAGCTGGCTCTTGGACTTAACAAGACGCTGCTCTTCGTGAAGGACCTGTTGTGTTTTCCCGTGCTCTGTGTTGGTGGAGCAGGATGTTAGTCCAAGCCTGCAGAGCCAGTTGTAGGGCTGGCTCTTGGGCTCAAACAGGCTCTGCTCCTCGGGAAGGACCTGGTGTTTCTTCCCGTCCTCGGTCTTGGTGGAGCAGGATGTTAGTCCAAACCAGCAGAGCCAGTTGGAGGGCTGGCTCTTGGACTCAAACAGGCTCTGCTCCTCGGGAAGGACGTGGTCTTTCTTCCCGTCCGCGATCTTTGTGGGGCAGGTGGTTAGGCCGAACCAGCAGAGCCAGTTGGAGGGCTGGGCCTTGATGTCAACCGGGCTCTGCTTCTCGTGAAAGACCTGCCTTTTGTTCCCGTCCTCCATCTGGTTGGAGCAGATGTTTTGGCAAAACCAGCAGAGCCAGTTGGAGGGCTGGCTCTTGGTATCAGTAGGTCCGTGCTCCTGGTGAAGGACGTTCCTTTTGTTGCCATCCTCGATCTTGGTGGGGCAGGTGTTTAGACCAAGCCAGGAGAGCCAGCTGGAGGGCTGGCACTCGGTGTCTAAGGGATGCTGCTCCTCGGGATGGAGCAGCTTTTTGTCCCAACTCCCGACCCAGCTGAGGCAGCTGGACGTGTCAGGAATTGGAGAGATGAAAGCAAGTAAGATGAGGAAGAGAGTCAGGCTGAGCTTCATCCTGCTCTCTCCCAAGGACCGCTCTCAACACACAAGTGGCTGTCACCCAGAGCAGAGCTCCAGCAGCGACCACCAGGACGGAGCGAGTGCTCCAAGTGTCTGAGCTGGGGGAGGCCGCCAGCGTGACTTGATCAAGACTGATGTCATGCCCCGCCTGTGATGTCACAATGCCTTTCCCCGGTGCGGGTGTGGCCGTGCACCCAGCTCGGGGCTGGGGACCCTACACCCAAATCCCACCTCCCTGTTCCACCTCCCCTTTTTGCAATCCGTCTGCACTCCGTAATTTTCATGAGCACACGAGTTCATAGAATCACCGAATCATAGAGCGGCCTGGGTTGAGAAGGCCCACAGTGATCCCCTAGTTTCAATCCACCGGGCAGCCCAGAGCCACATCCCGCCTGGCCTTGAATGCCTGCAGGCATGGGGCATCCACGGCCTCCTTGGGCAACCGGTTCCAGTGTGTCAGCACGCTCTGTGTGAAAAACTTCCTCCTACTATCTAACCTATACCTCTCCTGTCTTAGTTTGAAACCATTTCCCCTTGTCCTACTGTCCCTTGTTCCCACTGTCCACCCTCGTAAACAGACGTAAGCAGAGGTCCGGTGCTCCTCTCCCATCCTTTTGAGCCCTTCACTCCAACAGCAATGAATATTGGGTTAATTTCCTTTATTTATACGTAGGAAAGAAAATAAAAGAATAGATGATAGTACAGACCGAGAGATTTGAACGTTTGCTTTGACACCTCCCGCAGCAGTGTCCGTATTTGCCTTCTCCTCCTTGGCAGCACAGTGTTCTCCCTGATGCAGAATCACAGAATTGTAGGGGCTGGAAGGGACCTCTCGAGACGATCGAGTCCAACCTTTTTGCCAAAGCAGGCTCCGTAGACCAGGTTGCACAGGTTGGCGTCCAGGCAGGTCTTGGGCGTCTCCAGACAAGGAGACTCCACAGCCTCCCTTGGCAGGAGTTGCAGTGTCCTCTCACCCTCGCCGTGAAGACGTTCTTCTGCACGTTTGTGCAGAACTTCCTACTTTGGCCATTGTCCTATCAGCACGCACGGCTGCAAAGAGCTTGGCCTTGTATTTTGGCCGCCGTCACCCCGTAGGTACAGACATTGATCAGGTCCCCTCCGAGTCTTCTTTTCTCAAGGCTGAACAGAGCCAGGTCGCTCAGCCTTTACTCGTAAGAGAGGTCCTCCAGGCCCTTGATCATCTCCATGGCCCTCCGCTGGACTCTTTCCAGGAGATGGCGGCCTTTTCTTGTACTGGGGAGCCCAGAACCGGACGCCATACTCCTGGTGAGGCCTGACCAGGGCAGAGTGGAGGGAGAGGATCACCTCCCTTGACCTGCTGGCCACGCTCCTTTTAATGCCCTGTAGGATCCCAGTGTCCTTCTTGGCCACCAGGGCACCCTGCTGGCTCATGGCCAGCCTGTTGTCCACCTGGAGCCCCCGGTTCCTCACCGCAGAGCTCCTCTCCAGCAGGTCGGGTCCCAGCCTGTACTGATACTTGCGGCTGTTCCTTCCGAGGTGCAAGACTCTGCGCTTGCTTTTGGAAAACCTCATCTGTTTTCTTCATCTTGCATCCCGCTGGCATACTCAGAAAATTAGTGTACTCAGAAAATCATTGTTTTCTCCCTTAGCTCGTTGCCGTTGTTTTGTTGTTAGGCCCATCTCCCGACCTTTTCACCCCCTCTCTTGCCCGTTTCCTGGTTCGTGGCTTCGTTTGTCCCTCCACCCCATTAGTCACAGCACCAGGCTGGAGCCGTGACAGCGCGCCAGTGCCCCAAAGTCCCGTTTGACAGCCCGCAGGCTTCTCTCAGCGCCTTCATGGCTGCCGGCCTGAGCTACCAGTCAGCAGTAATAAGCAGAGGGACGAAACGGACCAGGGAGTCTGAGCCGCCGTGCCGCAGGGCCTCCCTCCCTTCCCCAGCAGATCTTGCTGTGGTGCTTTGCCGCCGTTTTCCCTTCCTGGGAAGGCTCCCTTGGTGCGAGCCTCCTCTGTGAAGGTGATGCGCACGGGATCCTGGCAGAAGTGGCCCAGCTGAGGATTCCCAGTGTGCTCTGCATGCTTCCCAGCGTGCTGGAGACTCCCGGGACCTCCCTGTGCACTCTGGGGGACGCTGCATGACCCCACTGGGACGTAGGTTCCCGCTCAACATGTGCTCTCTCCCCTGGGGCATGGCTGTCTCTGGACACTTCACAGCCACCGATGCCTCTTTTATCCCTGGCCCACCACCCTTCCTCCTGCCTAGGAACATGCCCCCAGTCCCCGACCAGCAGCGCTGTCCTGCACCAATGCCTTTAGTGCTTCCACTGTCCCGGACGCACTGCCACCACAATGACACAGGCTGTGGAAATGATGATGTTATTTATTTGATGACTGATGGAAAATGGAGGTGATGATCTGGGGGAGGTTGGTGTCCACCCAGTGGAAGATGTTGTTGTCATCGCAGTTGCCTTCAGTGCCTCCTTTGGTCACCATTTGACCCACAGGCTGCCAGGTGGACAGAAGCGCCTTGTGGAAATCACTCTGTTCGCGTTCTGAAGCTGAGGCCGTTTGTTCCGTTCCCTGGAAATGACAGGGCATGAGCGCAGAGAAAGGGATGCAGGCTCGTTTTGCAGAGCATCGCCCTGCAGGGCTCTGATTCTTGCGCGGCTTTTCCAGCGTCCCAGGACAGCTCGGGGCAGCCCGTGGGGCTCAGGGCACCTCCGGCAGGCCCCGTTTGGCATGGGAGTCTGGGCTGGCTGTCAGCCGTATGGCCAGGCAAGTGTCTGGGGAGAGCTGATGGACCTCTGGAGGTCTGCTTTGCTTGGAAGCCCTCACAGACCAGGCCTTTGCGGTTCCCTGCTCCCCACCCTCAGTCCGTTCTGTGCAGTATGAATCCCGAGCGCTTACCTGTGCCTGACGTCTTCAGAATTCTCTCCAGAGCTGGTAGGCAACCCACAGCAGCCGGAACAGATAGCAGTTTCCCCATAAATCCAGAATGACGCAGATTATCAGGGCTGGCGTTATTAAGTCCTTGAAGTTGTTGAGGACGTCAGGCACGCTGAAGGCGTCTTGCTCGGTGTGCGGGGACTGCTGCTTTGGGCCCTCTGGCTCAACAGACTGGCTGGCCGTGTTCGGGACCCATCTGGGGTGTGGAGAAAGGCCAATCCAGAAGGGCCAGTGGGAGGCACGGCGCTCAGCATTAACGGGCAGGCTCTTCTCAGGACGCACGACTTTTTTCTGTCCATTCTGAGGACAGGTGTTCAGTCCAATCCAGCAGAGCCAGTTGGAGGGCTGGCCCTTGGTCTGAACGGGGCTCTGCTCCTCACGAAAGACCTTGTTCTTCTTCCCGTCCTCGGTCTTGGGGGAGCAAGATGTCAGTCCAAGCCTGCAGAGCCAGTTGGAGGGCTGGCTCTTGGACTCAAAGAGGCTGTGCTCCTCGGGAAGGACCTGGTGTTTCTTGCTGTCCTCGATCTTGGTGGAGCAGGATGTTAGTCCAAACCAGCAGAACCAGTTGGAGAGCTGGCTCTTGGACTTAACAAGACGCTGCTCTTCGTGAAGGACCTGTTCTGTTTTCCCGTGCTCTGTGTTGGTGGAGCAGGATGTTAGTCCAAGCCTGCAGAGCCAGTTGTAGGGCTGGCTCTTGGACTCAAACAGGCTCTGCTCCTCGGGAAGGACCTGGTCTTTCTTCCCGTCCGCGATCTTTGTGGGGCAGGTGGTTAGGCCGAACCAGCAGAGCCAGTTGGAGGGCTGGCTCTTGGACTCAAACAGGCTCTGCTCCTCGGGAAGGACCTGGTCTTTCTTCCCATCCGCGATCTTTGTGGGGCAGGTGGTTAGGCCGAACCAGCAGAGCCAGTTGGAGGGCTGGGCCTTGATGTCAACCGGGCTCTGCTTCTCGTGAAAGACCTGCCTTTTGTTCCCGTCCTCCATCTGGTTGGAGCAGATGTTTTGGCAAAACCAGCAGAGCCAGTTGGAGGGCTGGCTCTTGGTGTCAGTAGGTCCGTGCTCCTGGTGAAGGACGTTCCTTTTGTTGCCATCCTCGATCTTGGTGGGGCAGGTGTTTAGACCAAGCCAGGAGAGCCAGCTGGAGGGCTGGCACTCGGTGTCTAAGGGATGCTGCTCCTCGGGATGGAGCAGCTTTTTGTCCCAACTCCCGACCCAGCTGAGGCAGCTGGACGTGTCAGGAATTGGAGAGATGAAAGCAAGTAAGATGAGGAAGAGAGTCAGGCTGAGCTTCATCCTGCTCTCTCCCAAGGACCGCTCTCAACACACAAGTGGCTGTCACCCAGAGCAGAGCTCCAGCAGCGACCACCAGGACGGAGCGAGTGCTCCAAGTGTCTGAGCTGGGGGAGGCCGCCAGCGTGACTTGATCAAGACTGATGTCATGCCCCGCCTGTGATGTCACAATGCCTTTCCCCGGTGCGGGTGTGGCCGTGCACCCAGCTCAGGGCTGGGGACCCTACACCCAAATCCCACCTCCCTGTTCCACCTCCCCTTTTTGCAATCCGTCTGCACTCCGTAATTTTCATGAGCGCACGAGTTCATAGAATCACCGAATCATAGAGCGGCCTGGGTTGAGAAGGCCCACAGTGTTCCCCTAGTTTCAATCCACCGGGCAGCCCAGAGCCACATCCCGCCTGGCCTTGAATGCCTGCAGGCATGGGGCATCCACGGCCTCCTTGGGCAACCGGTTCCAGTGTGTCAGCACGCTCTGTGTGAAAAACTTCCTCCTACTATCTAACCTATACCTCTCCTGTCTTAGTTTGAAACCATTTCCCCTTGTCCTACTGTCCCTTGTTCCCACTGTCCACCCTCGTAAACAGACGTAAGCAGAGGTCCGGTGCTCCTCTCCCATCCTTTTGAGCCCTTCACTCCAACAGCAATGAATATTGGGTTAATTTCCTTTATTTATACGTAGGAAAGAAAATAAAAGAATAGATGATAGTACAGACCGAGAGATTTGAACGTTTGCTTTGACACCTCCCGCAGCAGTGTCCGTATTTGCCTTCTCCTCCTTGGCAGCACAGTGTTCTCCCTGATGCAGAATCACAGAATTGTAGGGGCTGGAAGGGACCTCTCGAGACGATCGAGTCCAACCTTTTTGCCAAAGCAGGCTCCGTAGACCAGGTTGCACAGGTTGGCGTCCAGGCAGGTCTTGGGCGTCTCCAGACAAGGAGACTCCACAGCCTCCCTTGGCAGGAGTTGCAGTGTCCTCTCACCCTCGCCGTGAAGACGTTCTTCTGCACGTTTGTGCAGAACTTCCTACTTTGGCCATTGTCCTATCAGCACGCACGGCTGCAAAGAGCTTGGCCTTGTATTTTGGCCGCCGTCACCCCGTAGGTACAGACATTGATCAGGTCCCCTCCGAGTCTTCTTTTCTCAAGGCTGAACAGAGCCAGGTCGCTCAGCCTTTCCTCGTAAGAGAGGTCCTCCAGGCCCTTGATCATCTCCATGGCCCTCCGCTGGACTCTTTCCAGGAGATGGCGGCCTTTTCTTGTACTGGGGAGCCCAGAACCGGACGCCATACTCCTGGTGAGGCCTGACCAGGGCAGAGTGGAGGGAGAGGATCACCTCCCTTGACCTGCTGGCCACGCTCCTTTTAATGCCCTGTAGGATCCCAGTGTCCTTCTTGGCCACCAGGGCACCCTGCTGGCTCATGGCCAGCCTGTTGTCCACCTGGAGCCCCCGGTTCCTCACCGCAGAGCTCCTCTCCAGCAGGTCGGGTCCCAGCCTGTACTGATACTTGCGGCTGTTCCTTCCGAGGTGCAAGACTCTGCGCTTGCTTTTGGAAAACCTCATCTGTTTTCTTCATCTTGCATCCCGCTGGCATACTCAGAAAATTAGTGTACTCAGAAAATCATTGTTTTCTCCCTTAGCTCGTTGCCGTTGTTTTGTTGTTAGGCCCATCTCCCGACCTTTTCACCCCCTCTCTTGCCCGTTTCCTGGTTCGTGGCTTCGTTTGTCCCTCCACCCCATTAGTCACAGCACCAGGCTGGAGCCGTGACAGCGCGCCAGTGCCCCAAAGTCCCGTTTGACAGCCCGCAGGCTTCTCTCAGCGCCTTCATGGCTGCCGGCCTGAGCTACCAGTCAGCAGTAATAAGCAGAGGGACGAAACGGACCAGGGAGTCTGAGCCGCTGTGCCGCAGGGCCTCCCTCCCTTCCCCAGCAGATCTTGCTGTGGTGCTTTGCCGCCGTTTTCCCTTCCTGGGAAGGCTCCCTTGGTGCGAGCCTCCTCTGTGAAGGTGATGCGCACGGGATCCTGGCAGAAGTGGCCCAGCTGAGGATTCCCAGTGTGCTCTGCATGCTTCCCAGTGTGCTGGAGACTCCCGGGACCTCCCCGTGCACTCTGGGGGACGCTGCATGACCCCACTGGGAGGTAGGTTCCCGCTCAACATGTGCTCTCTCCCCTGGGGCATGGCTGTCTCTGGACACTTCACAGCCACCGATGCCTCTTTTATCCCTGGCCCACCGCCCTTCCTCCTGCCTAGGAACATGCCCCCAGTCCCCGAACAGCAGCGCTGTCCTGCACCAATGCCTTTAGTGCTGCCACTGTCCCGGACGCACTGCCACCACAATGACACAGGCTGTGGAAATGATGATGTTGTTTATTTGATGACTGATGGAAAATGGAGGTGATGATCTGGGGGAGGTTGGTGTCCACCCAGTGGAAGATGTTGTTGTCATCGCAGTTGCCTTCAGTGCCTCCTTTGGTCACCATTTGACCCACAGGCTGCCGGATGGACAGAAGCGCCTTGTGGAAATCACTCTGTTCGTGTTCTGAAGCTGAGGCCGTTTGTTCCGTTCCCTGGAAATGACAGAGCATGAGCGCAGAGAAAGGGATGCAGGCTCGTTTTGCAGAGCATCGCCCTGCAGGGCTCTGATTCTTGTGCGGCTTTTCCAGCGTCCCAGGACAGCTCGGGGCAGCCCGTGGGGCTCAGGGCACCTCCGGCAGTCCCCGTTTGGCATGGGAGTCTGGGCTGGCTGTCAGCCGTATGGCCGGGCAAGTGTCTGGGGAGAGCTGATGGACCTCTGGAGGTCTGCTTTGCTTGGAAGCCCTCACAGACCAGGCCTTTGCGGTTCCCTGCTCCCCACCCTCAGTCCGTTCTGTGCAGTATGAATCCCGAGCGCTTACCTGTGCCTGATGTCTTCAGAAATCTCTCCAGAGCTGGTAGGCAACCCACAGCAGCCGGAACAGATAGCAGTTTCCCCATAAATCCAGAATGACGCAGATTATCAGGGCTGGCGTTATTAAGTCCTTGAAGTTGTTGAGGACGTCAGGCACGCTGAAGGCGTCTTGCTCGGTGTGCGGGGACTGCTGCTTTGGGCCCTCTGGCTCAACAGACTGGCTGGCCGTGTTCGGGACCCATCTGGGGTGTGGAGAAAGGCCAATCCAGAAGGGCCAGTGGGAGGCACGGCGCTCAGCATTAACGGGCAGGCTCTTCTCAGGACGCACGACTTTTTTCTCTCCATTCTGAGGACAGGTGTTCAGTCCAATCCAGCAGAGCCAGTTGGAGGGCTGGCCCTTGGTCTCAACGGGGCTCTGCTCCTCACGAAAGACCTTGTTCTTCTTCCCGTCCTCGGTCTTGGGGGAGCAAGATGTCAGTCCAAGCCTGCAGAGCCAGTTGGAGGGCTGGCTCTTGGACTCAAAGAGGCTGTGCTCCTCGGGAAGGACCTGGTGTTTCTTGCTGTCCTCAATCTTGGTGGAGCAGGATGTTAGTCCAAACCAGCAGAACCAGTTGGAGAGCTGGCTCTTGGACTTAACAAGACGCTGCTCTTCGTGAAGGACCTGTTCTGTTTTCCCGTGCTCTGTGTTGGTGGAGCAGGATGTTAGTCCAAGCCTGCAGAGCCAGTTGTAGGGCTGGCTCTTGGGCTCAAACAGGCTCTGCTCCTCGGGAAGGACCTGGTGTTTCTTCCCGTCCTCGGTCTTGGTGGAGCAGGATGTTAGTCCAAACCAGCAGAGCCAGTTGGAGGGCTGGCTCTTGGACTCAAACAGGCTCTGCTCCTCGGGAAGGACCTGGTCTTTCTTCCCGTCCGCGATCTTTGTGGGGCAGGTGGTTAGGCCGAACCAGCAGAGCCAGTTGGAGGGCTGGGCCTTGATGTCAACCGGGCTCTGCTTCTCGTGAAAGACCTGCCTTTTGTTCCCGTCCTCCATCTGGTTGGAGCAGATGTTTTGGCAAAACCAGCAGAGCCAGTTGGAGGGCTGGCTCTTGGTGTCAGTAGGTCCGTGCTCCTGGTGAAGGACGTTCCTTTTGTTGCCATCCTCGATCTTGGTGGGGCAGGTGTTTAGACCAAGCCAGGAGAGCCAGCTGGAGGGCTGGCACTCGGTGTCTAAGGGATGCTGCTCCTCGGGATGGAGCAGCTTTTTGTCCCAACTCCCGACCCAGCTGAGGCAGCTGGACGTGTCAGGAATTGGAGAGATGAAAGCAAGTAAGATGAGGAAGAGAGTCAGGCTGAGCTTCATCCTGCTCTCTCCCAAGGACCGCTCTCAACACACAAGTGGCTGTCACCCAGAGCAGAGCTCCAGCAGCGACCACCAGGACGGAGCGAGTGCTCCAAGTGTCTGAGCTGGGGGAGGCCGCCAGCGTGACTTGATCAAGACTGATGTCATGCCCCGCCTGTGATGTCACAATGCCTTTCCCCGGTGCGGGTGTGGCCGTGCACCCAGCTCAGGGCTGGGGACCCTACACCCAAATCCCACCTCCCTGTTCCACCTCCCCTTTTTGCAATCCGTCTGCACTCCGTAATTTTCATGAGCGCACGAGGTGATAGAATCACCGAATCATAGAGCGGCCTGGGTTGAGAAGGCCCACAGTGATCCCCTAGTTTCAATCCACCGGGCAGCCCAGAGCCACATCCCGCCTGGCCTTGAATGCCTGCAGGCATGGGGCATCCACGGCCTCCTTGGGCAACCAGTTCCAGTGTGTCAGCACGCTCTGTGTGAAAAACTTCCTCCTACTATCTAACCTATACCTCTCCTGTCTTAGTTTGAAACCATTTCCCCTTGTCCTACTGTCCCTTGTTCCCACTGTCCACCCTCGTAAACAGACGTAAGCAGAGGTCCGGTGCTCCTCTCCCATCCTTTTGAGCCCTTCACTCCAACAGCAATGAATATTGGGTTAATTTCCTTTATTTATACGTAGGAAAGAAAATAAAAGAATAGATGATAGTACAGACCGAGAGATTTGAACGTTTGCTTTGACACCTCCCGCAGCAGTGTCCGTATTTGCCTTCTCCTCCTTGGCAGCACAGTGTTCTCCCTGATGCAGAATCACAGAATTGTAGGGGCTGGAAGGGACCTCTCGAGACGATCGAGTCCAACCTTTTTGCCAAAGCAGGCTCCGTAGACCAGGTTGCACAGGTTGGCGTCCAGGCAGGTCTTGGGCGTCTCCAGACAAGGAGACTCCACAGCCTCCCTTGGCAGGAGTTGCAGTGTCCTCTCACCCTCGCCGTGAAGACGTTCTTCTGCACGTTTGTGCAGAACTTCCTACTTTGGCCATTGTCCTATCAGCACGCACGGCTGCAAAGAGCTTGGCCTTGTATTTTGGCCGCCGTCACCCCGTAGGTACAGACATTGATCAGGTCCCCTCCGAGTCTTCTTTTCTCAAGGCTGAACAGAGCCAGGTCGCTCAGCCTTTACTCGTAAGAGAGGTCCTCCAGGCCCTTGATCATCTCCATGGCCCTCCGCTGGACTCTTTCCAGGAGATGGCGGCCTTTTCTTGTACCGGGGAGCCCAGAACCGGACGCCATACTCCTGGTGAGGCCTGACCAGGGCAGAGTGGAGGGAGAGGATCACCTCCCTTGACCTGCTGGCCACGCTCCTTTTAATGCCCTGTAGGATCCCAGTGTCCTTCTTGGCCACCAGGGCACCCTGCTGGCTCATGGCCAGCCTGTTGTCCACCTGGAGCCCCCGGTTCCTCACCGCAGAGCTCCTCTCCAGCAGGTCGGGTCCCAGCCTGTACTGATACTTGCGGCTGTTCCTTCCGAGGTGCAAGACTCTGCGCTTGCTTTTGGAAAACCTCATCTGTTTTCTTCATCTTGCATCCCGCTGGCATACTCAGAAAATTAGTGTACTCAGAAAATCATTGTTTTCTCCCTTAGCTCGTTGCCGTTGTTTTGTTGTTAGGCCCATCTCCCGACCTTTTCACCCCCTCTCTTGCCCGTTTCCTGGTTCGTGGCTTCGTTTGTCCCTCCACCCCATTAGTCACAGCACCAGGCTGGAGCCGTGACAGCGCGCCAGTGCCCCAAAGTCCCGTTTGACAGCCCGCAGGCTTCTCTCAGCGCCTTCATGGCTGCCGGCCTGAGCTACCAGTCAGCAGTAATAAGCAGAGGGACGAAACGGACCAGGGAGTCTGAGCCGCTGTGCCGCAGGGCCTCCCTCCCTTCCCCAGCAGATCTTGCTGTGGTGCTTTGCCGCCGTTTTCCCTTCCTGGGAAGGCTCCCTTGGTGCGAGCCTCCTCTGTGAAGGTGATGCGCACGGGATCCTGGCAGAAGTGGCCCAGCTGAGGATTCCCAGTGTGCTCTGCATGCTTCCCAGTGTGCTGGAGACTCCCGGGACCTCCCCGTGCACTCTGGGGGACGCTGCATGACCCCACTGGGAGGTAGGTTCCCGCTCAACATGTGCTCTCTCCCCTGGGGCATGGCTGTCTCTGGACACTTCACAGCCACCGATGCCTCTTTTATCCCTGGCCCACCGCCCTTCCTCCTGCCTAGGAACATGCCCCCAGTCCCCGAACAGCAGCGCTGTCCTGCACCAATGCCTTTAGTGCTGCCACTGTCCCGGACGCACTGCCACCACAATGACACAGGCTGTGGAAATGATGATGTTATTTATTTGATGACTGATGGAAAATGGAGGTGATGATCTGGGGGAGGTTGGTGTCCACCCAGTGGAAGATGTTGTTGTCATCGCAGGTGCCTTCAGCGCCACCTTTGGTCACCATTTGACCCACAGGCTGCCAGATGGACAGAAGCGCCTTGTGGAAATCACTCTGTTCGCGTTCTGAAGCTGAGGCCGTTTGTTCCGTTCCCTGGAAATGACAGAGCATGAGCGCAGAGAAAGGGATGCAGGCTCGTTTTGCAGAGCATCGCCCGGCAGGGCTCTGATTCTTGTGCGGCTTTTCCAGCGTCCCAGGACAGCTCGGGGCAGCCCGTGGGGCTCAGGGCACCTCCGGCAGGCCCCGTTTGGCATGGGAGTCTGGGCTGGCTGTCAGCCGTATGGCCAGGCAAGTGTCTGGGGAGAGCTGATGGACCTCTGGAGGTCTGCTTTGCTTGGAAGCCCTCACAGACCAGACCTTTGCCGTTCCCTGCTCCCCACCCTCAGTCCCTTCTGTGCAGTATGAATCCCGAGCGCTTACCTGTGCCTGATGTCTTCACAATTCTCTCCAGAGCCGGTAGGCAACCCACAGCAGCCGGAACAGATAGCAGTTTCCCCATAAATCCAGAATGACGCAGATTATCAGGGCTGGCGTTATTAAGTCCTTGAAGTTGTTGAGGACGTCAGGCACGCTGAAGGCGTCTTGCTCGGTGTGCGGGGACTGCTGCTTTGGGCCCTCTGGCTCAACAGACTGGCTGGCCGTGTTCGGGACCCATCTGGGGTGTGGAGAAAGGCCAATCCAGAAGGGCCAGTGGGAGGCACGGCGCTCAGCATTAACGGGCAGGCTCTTCTCAGGACGCACGACTTTTTTCTCTCCATTCTGAGGACAGGTGTTCAGTCCAATCCAGCAGAGCCAGTTGGAGGGCTGGCCCTTGGTCTGAACGGGGCTCTTCTCCTCACGAAAGACCTTGTTCTTCTTCCCGTCCTTGGTCTTGGGGGAGCAAGATGTCAGTCCAAGCCTGCAGAGCCAGTTGGAGGGCTGGCTCTTGGACTCAAAGAGGCTGTGCTCCTCGGGAAGGACCTGGTGTTTCTTGCTGTCCTCGATCTTGGTGGAGCAGGATGTTAGTCCAAACCAGCAGAACCAGTTGGAGAGCTGGCTCTTGGACTTAACAAGACGCTGCTCTTCGTGAAGGACCTGTTCTGTTTTCCCGTGCTCTGTGTTGGTGGAGCAGGATGTTAGTCCAAGCCTGCAGAGCCAGTTGTAGGGCTGGCTCTTGGGCTCAAACAGGCTCTGCTCCTCGGGAAGGACCTGGTGTTTCTTCCCGTCCTCGGTCTTGGTGGAGCAGGATGTTAGTCCAAACCAGCAGAGCCAGTTGGAGGGCTGGCTCTTGGACTCAAACAGGCTCTGCTCCTTGGGAAGGACCTGGTCTTTCTTCCCGTCCGCGATCTTTGTGGGGCAGGTGGTTAGGCCGAACCAGCAGAGCCAGTTGGAGGGCTGGGCCTTGATGTCAACCGGGCTCTGCTTCTCGTGAAAGACCTGCCTTTTGTTCCCGTCCTCCATCTGGTTGGAGCAGATGTTTTGGCAAAACCAGCAGAGCCAGTTGGAGGGCTGGCTCTTGGTGTCAGTAGGTCCGTGCTCCTGGTGAAGGACGTTCCTTTTGTTGCCATCCTCGATCTTGGTGGGGCAGGTGTTTAGACCAAGCCAGGAGAGCCAGCTGGAGGGCTGGCACTCGGTGTCTAAGGGATGCTGCTCCTCGGGATGGAGCAGCTTTTTGTCCCAACTCCCGACCCAGCTGAGGCAGCTGGACGTGTCAGGAATTGGAGAGATGAAAGCAAGTAAGATGAGGAAGAGAGTCAGGCTGAGCTTCATCCTGCTCTCTCCCAAGGACCGCTCTCAACACACAAGTGGCTGTCACCCAGAGCAGAGCTCCAGCAGCGACCACCAGGACGGAGCGAGTGCTCCAAGTGTCTGAGCTGGGGGAGGCCGCCAGCGTGACTTGATCAAGACTGATGTCATGCCCCGCCTGTGATGTCACAATGCCTTTCCCCGGTGCGGGTGTGGCCGTGCACCCAGCTCAGGGCTGGGGACCCTACACCCAAATCCCACCTCCCTGTTCCACCTCCCCTTTTTGCAATCCGTCTGCACTCCGTAATTTTCATGAGCGCACGAGTTCATAGAATCACCGAATCATAGAGCGGCCTGGGTTGAGAAGGCCCACAGTGATCCCCTAGTTTCAATCCACCGGGCAGCCCAGAGCCACATCCCGCCTGGCCTTGAATGCCTGCAGGCATGGGGCATCCACGGCCTCCTTGGGCAACCGGTTCCAGTGTGTCAGCACGCTCTGTGTGAAAAACTTCCTCCTACTATCTAACCTATACCTCTCCTGTCTTAGTTTGAAACCATTTCCCCTTGTCCTACTGTCCCTTGTTCCCACTGTCCACCCTCGTAAACAGACGTAAGCAGAGGTCCGGTGCTCCTCTCCCATCCTTTTGAGCCCTTCACTCCAACAGCAATGAATATTGGGTTAATTTCCTTTATTTATACGTAGGAAAGAAAATAAAAGAATAGATGATAGTACAGACCGAGAGATTTGAACGTTTGATTTGACACCTCCCGCAGCAGTGTCCGTATTTGCCTTCTCCTCCTTGGCAGCACAGTGTTCTCCCTGATGCAGAATCACAGAATTGTAGGGGCTGGAAGGGACCTCTCGAGACGATCGAGTCCAACCTTTTTGCCAAAGCAGGCTCCGTAGACCAGGTTGCACAGGTTGGCGTCCAGGCAGGTCTTGGGCGTCTCCAGACAAGGAGACTCCACAGCCTCCCTTGGCAGGAGTTGCAGTGTCCTCTCACCCTCGCCGTGAAGACGTTCTTCTGCACGTTTGTGCAGAACTTCCTACTTTGGCCATTGTCCTATCAGCACGCACGGCTGCAAAGAGCTTGGCCTTGTATTTTGGCCGCCGTCACCCCGTAGGTACAGACATTGATCAGGTCCCCTCCGAGTCTTCTTTTCTCAAGGCTGAACAGAGCCAGGTCGCTCAGCCTTTCCTCGTAAGAGAGGTCCTCCAGGCCCTTGATCATCTCCATGGCCCTCCGCTGGACTCTTTCCAGGAGATCGCGGCCTTTTCTTGTACTGGGGAGCCCAGAACCGGACGCCATACTCCTGGTGAGGCCTGACCAGGGCAGAGTGGAGGGAGAGGATCACCTCCCTTGACCTGCTGGCCACGCTCCTTTTAATGCCCTGTAGGATCCCAGTGTCCTTCTTGGCCACCAGGGCACCCTGCTGGCTCATGGCCAGCCTGTTGTCCACCTGGAGCCCCCGGTTCCTCACCGCAGAGCTCCTCTCCAGCAGGTCGGGTCCCAGCCTGTACTGATACTTGCGGCTGTTCCTTCCGAGGTGCAAGACTCTGCGCTTGCTTTTGGAAAACCTCATCTGTTTTCTTCATCTTGCATCCCGCTGGCATACTCAGAAAATTAGTGTACTCAGAAAATCATTGTTTTCTCCCTTAGCTCGTTGCCGTTGTTTTGTTGTTAGGCCCATCTCCCGACCTTTTCACCCCCTCTCTTGCCCGTTTCCTGGTTCGTGGCTTCGTTTGTCCCTCCACCCCATTAGTCACAGCACCAGGCTGGAGCCGTGACAGCGCGCCAGTGCCCCAAAGTCCCGTTTGACAGCCCGCAGGCTTCTCTCAGCGCCTTCATGGCTGCCGGCCTGAGCTACCAGTCAGCAGTAATAAGCAGAGGGACGAAACGGACCAGGGAGTCTGAGCCGCCGTGCCGCAGGGCCTCCCTCCCTTCCCCAGCAGATCTTGCTGTGGTGCTTTGCCGCCGTTTTCCCTTCCTGGGAAGGCTCCCTTGGTGCGAGCCTCCTCTGTGAAGGTGATGCGCACGGGATCCTGGCAGAAGTGGCCCAGCTGAGGATTCCCAGTGTGCTCTGCATGCTTCCCAGCGTGCTGGAGACTCCCGGGACCTCCCTGTGCACTCTGGGGGACGCTGCATGACCCCACTGGGACGTAGGTTCCCGCTCAACATGTGCTCTCTCCCCTGGGGCATGGCTGTCTCTGGACACTTCACAGCCACCGATGCCTCTTTTATCCCTGGCCCACCACCCTTCCTCCTGCCTAGGAACATGCCCCCAGTCCCCGACCAGCAGCGCTGTCCTGCACCAATGCCTTTAGTGCTTCCACTGTCCCGGACGCACTGCCACCACAATGACACAGGCTGTGGAAATGATGATGTTATTTATTTGATGACTGATGGAAAATGGAGGTGATGATCTGGGGGAGGTTGGTGTCCACCCAGTGGAAGATGTTGTTGTCATCGCAGTTGCCTTCAGTGCCTCCTTTGGTCACCATTTGACCCACAGGCTGCCAGGTGGACAGAAGCGCCTTGTGGAAATCACTCTGTTCGCGTTCTGAAGCTGAGGCCGTTTGTTCCGTTCCCTGGAAATGACAGGGCATGAGCGCAGAGAAAGGGATGCAGGCTCGTTTTGCAGAGCATCGCCCTGCAGGGCTCTGATTCTTGCGCGGCTTTTCCAGCGTCCCAGGACAGCTCGGGGCAGCCCGTGGGGCTCAGGGCACCTCCGGCAGGCCCCGTTTGGCATGGGAGTCTGGGCTGGCTGTCAGCCGTATGGCCAGGCAAGTGTCTGGGGAGAGCTGATGGACCTCTGGAGGTCTGCTTTGCTTGGAAGCCCTCACAGACCAGGCCTTTGCGGTTCCCTGCTCCCCACCCTCAGTCCGTTCTGTGCAGTATGAATCCCGAGCGCTTACCTGTGCCTGACGTCTTCAGAATTCTCTCCAGAGCTGGTAGGCAACCCACAGCAGCCGGAACAGATAGCAGTTTCCCCATAAATCCAGAATGACGCAGATTATCAGGGCTGGCGTTATTAAGTCCTTGAAGTTGTTGAGGACGTCAGGCACGCTGAAGGCGTCTTGCTCGGTGTGCGGGGACTGCTGCTTTGGGCCCTCTGGCTCAACAGACTGGCTGGCCGTGTTCGGGACCCATCTGGGGTGTGGAGAAAGGCCAATCCAGAAGGGCCAGTGGGAGGCACGGCGCTCAGCATTAACGGGCAGGCTCTTCTCAGGACGCACGACTTTTTTCTCTCCATTCTGAGGACAGGTGTTCAGTCCAATCCAGCAGAGCCAGTTGGAGGGCTGGCCCTTGGTCTGAACGGGGCTCTGCTCCTCACGAAAGACCTTGTTCTTCTTCCCGTCCTTGGTCTTGGGGGAGCAAGATGTCAGTCCAAGCCTGCAGAGCCAGTTGGAGGGCTGGCTCTTGGACTCAAAGAGGCTGTGCTCCTCGGGAAGGACCTGGTGTTTCTTGCTGTCCTCGATCTTGGTGGAGCAGGATGTTAGTCCAAACCAGCAGAACCAGTTGGAGAGCTGGCTCTTGGACTTAACAAGACGCTGCTCTTCGTGAAGGACCTGTTCTGTTTTCCCGTGCTCTGTGTTGGTGGAGCAGGATGTTAGTCCAAGCCTGCAGAGCCAGTTGTAGGGCTGGCTCTTGGACTCAAACAGGCTCTGCTCCTCGGGAAGGACCTGGTCTTTCTTCCCGTCCGCGATCTTTGTGGGGCAGGTGGTTAGGCCGAACCAGCAGAGCCAGTTGGAGGGCTGGCTCTTGGACTCAAACAGGCTCTGCTCCTCGGGAAGGACCTGGTCTTTCTTCCCATCCGCGATCTTTGTGTGGCAGGTGGTTAGGCCGAACCAGCAGAGCCAGTTGGAGGGCTGGGCCTTGATGTCAACCGGGCTCTGCTTCTCGTGAAAGACCTGCCTTTTGTTCCCGTCCTCCATCTGGTTGGAGCAGATGTTTCGGCAAAACCAGCAGAGCCAGTTGGAGGGCTGGCTCTTGGTGTCAGTAGGTCCGTGCTCCTGGTGAAGGACGTTCCTTTTGTTGCCATCCTCGATCTTGGTGGGGCAGGTGTTTAGACCAAGCCAGGAGAGCCAGCTGGAGGGCTGGCACTCGGTGTCTAAGGGATGCTGCTCCTCGGGATGGAGCAGCTTTTTGTCCCAACTCCCGACCCAGCTGAGGCAGCTGGACGTGTCAGGAATTGGAGAGATGAAAGCAAGTAAGATGAGGAAGAGAGTCAGGCTGAGCTTCATCCTGCTCTCTCCCAAGGACCGCTCTCAACACACAAGTGGCTGTCACCCAGAGCAGAGCTCCAGCAGCGACCACCAGGACGGAGCGAGTGCTCCAAGTGTCTGAGCTGGGGGAGGCCGCCAGCGTGACTTGATCAAGACTGATGTCATGCCCCGCCTGTGATGTCACAATGCCTTTCCCCGGTGCGGGTGTGGCCGTGCACCCAGCTCGGGGCTGGGGACCCTACACCCAAATCCCACCTCCCTGTTCCACCTCCCCTTTTTGCAATCCGTCTGCACTCCGTAATTTTCATGAGCGCACGAGTTCATAGAATCACCGAATCATAGAGCGGCCTGGGTTGAGAAGGCCCACAGTGTTCCCCTAGTTTCAATCCACCGGGCAGCCCAGAGCCACATCCCGCCTGGCCTTGAATGCCTGCAGGCATGGGGCATCCACGGCCTCCTTGGGCAACCGGTTCCAGTGTGTCAGCACGCTCTGTGTGAAAAACTTCCTCCTACTATCTAACCTATACCTCTCCTGTCTTAGTTTGAAACCATTTCCCCTTGTCCTACTGTCCCTTGTTCCCACTGTCCACCCTCGTAAACAGACGTAAGCAGAGGTCCGGTGCTCCTCTCCCATCCTTTTGAGCCCTTCACTCCAACAGCAATGAATATTGGGTTAATTTCCTTTATTTATACGTAGGAAAGAAAATAAAAGAATAGATGATAGTACAGACCGAGAGATTTGAACGTTTGCTTTGACACCTCCCGCAGCAGTGTCCGTATTTGCCTTCTCCTCCTTGGCAGCACAGTGTTCTCCCTGATGCAGAATCACAGAATTGTAGGGGCTGGAAGGGACCTCTCGAGACGATCGAGTCCAACCTTTTTGCCAAAGCAGGCTCCGTAGACCAGGTTGCACAGGTTGGCGTCCAGGCAGGTCTTGGGCGTCTCCAGACAAGGAGACTCCACAGCCTCCCTTGGCAGGAGTTGCAGTGTCCTCTCACCCTCGCCGTGAAGACGTTCTTCTGCACGTTTGTGCAGAACTTCCTACTTTGGCCATTGTCCTATCAGCACGCACGGCTGCAAAGAGCTTGGCCTTGTATTTTGGCCGCCGTCACCCCGTAGGTACAGACATTGATCAGGTCCCCTCTGAGTCTTCTTTTCTCAAGGCTGAACAGAGCCAGGTCGCTCAGCCTTTCCTCGTAAGAGAGGTCCTCCAGGCCCTTGATCATCTCCATGGCCCTCCGCTGGACTCTTTCCAGGAGATGGCGGCCTTTTCTTGTACTGGGGAGCCCAGAACCGGACGCCATACTCCTGGTGAGGCCTGACCAGGGCAGAGTGGAGGGAGAGGATCACCTCCCTTGACCTGCTGGCCACGCTCCTTTTAATGCCCTGTAGGATCCCAGTGTCCTTCTTGGCCACCAGGGCACCCTGCTGGCTCATGGCCAGCCTGTTGTCCACCTGGAGCCCTCGGTTCCTCACCGCAGAGCTCCTCTCCAGCAGGTCGGGTCCCAGCCTGTACTGATACTTGCGGCTGTTCCTTCCGAGGTGCAAGACTCTGCGCTTGCTTTTGGAAAACCTCATCTGTTTTCTTCATCTTGCATCCCGCTGGCATACTCAGAAAATTAGTGTACTCAGAAAATCATTGTTTTCTCCCTTAGCTCGTTGCCGTTGTTTTGTTGTTAGGCCCATCTCCCGACCTTTTCACCCCCTCTCTTGCCCGTTTCCTGGTTCGTGGCTTCGTTTGTCCCTCCACCCCATTAGTCACAGCACCAGGCTGGAGCCGTGACAGCGCGCCAGTGCCCCAAAGTCCCGTTTGACAGCCCGCAGGCTTCTCTCAGCGCCTTCATGGCTGCCGGCCTGAGCTACCAGTCAGCAGTAATAAGCAGAGGGACGAAACGGACCAGGGAGTCTGAGCCGCCGTGCCGCAGGGCCTCCCTCCCTTCCCCAGCAGATCTTGCTGTGGTGCTTTGCCGCCGTTTTCCCTTCCTGGGAAGGCTCCCTTGGTGCGAGCCTCCTCTGTGAAGGTGATGCGCACGGGATCCTGGCAGAAGTGGCCCAGCTGAGGATTCCCAGTGTGCTCTGCATGCTTCCCAGCGTGCTGGAGACTCCCGGGACCTCCCTGTGCACTCTGGGGGACGCTGCATGACCCCACTGGGACGTAGGTTCCCGCTCAACATGTGCTCTCTCCCCTGGGGCATGGCTGTCTCTGGACACTTCACAGCCACCGATGCCTCTTTTATCCCTGGCCCACCACCCTTCCTCCTGCCTAGGAACATGCCCCCAGTCCCCGACCAGCAGCGCTGTCCTGCACCAATGCCTTTAGTGCTGCCACTGTCCCGGACGCACTGCCACCACAATGACACAGGCTGTGGAAATGATGATGTTATTTATTTGATGACTGATGGAAAATGGAGGTGATGATCTGGGGGAGGTTGGTGTCCACCCAGTGGAAGATGTTGTTGTCATCGCAGTTGCCTTCAGTGCCTCCTTTGGTCACCATTTGACCCACAGGCTGCCGGATGGACAGAAGCGCCTTGTGGAAATCACTCTGTTCGCGTTCTGAAGCTGAGGCCGTTTGTTCCGTTCCCTGGAAATGACAGGGCATGAGCGCAGAGAAAGGGATGCAGGCTCGTTTTGCAGAGCATCGCCCTGCAGGGCTCTGATTCTTGCGCGGCTTTTCCAGCATCCCAGGACATCTCGGGGCAGCCCGTGGGGCTCAGGGCACCTCCGGCAGGCCCCGTTTGGCATGGGAGTCTGGGCTGGCTGTCAGCCCTATGGCTGGGCAAGTGTCTGGGGAGAGCTGATGGACCTCTGGAGGTCTGCTTTGCTTGGAAGCCCTCACAGACCAGGCCTTTGCGGTTCCCTGCTCCCCACCCTCAGTCCGTTCTGTGCAGTATGAATCCCGAGCGCTTACCTGTGCCTGACGTCTTCAGAATTCTCTCCAGAGCTGGTAGGCAACCCACAGCAGCCGGAACAGATAGCAGTTTCCCCATAAATCCAGAATGACGCAGATTATCAGGGCTGGCGTTATTAAGTCCTTGAAGTTGTTGAGGACGTCAGGCACGCTGAAGGCGTCTTGCTCGGTGTGCGGGGACTGCTGCTTTGGGCCCTCTGGCTCAACAGACTGGCTGGCCGTGTTCGGGACCCATCTGGGGTGTGGAGAAAGGCCAATCCAGAAGGGCCAGTGGGAGGCACGGCGCTCAGCATTAACGGGCAGGCTCTTCTCAGGACGCACGACTTTTTTCTCTCCATTCTGAGGACAGGTGTTCAGTCCAATCCAGCAGAGCCAGTTGGAGGGCTGGCCCTTGGTCTGAACGGGGCTCTGCTCCTCACGAAAGACCTTGTTCTTCTTCCCGTCCTCGGTCTTGGGGGAGCAAGATGTCAGTCCAAGCCTGCAGAGCCAGTTGGAGGGCTGGCTCTTGGACTCAAAGAGGCTGTGCTCCTCGGGAAGGACCTGGTGTTTCTTGCTGTCCTCGATCTTGGTGGAGCAGGATGTTAGTCCAAACCAGCAGAACCAGTTGGAGAGCTGGCTCTTGGACTTAACAAGACGCTGCTCTTCGTGAAGGACCTGTTCTGTTTTCCCGTGCTCTGTGTTGGTGGAGCAGGATGTTAGTCCAAGCCTGCAGAGCCAGTTGTAGGGCTGGCTCTTGGGCTCAAACAGGCTCTGCTCCTCGGGAAGGACCTGGTGTTTCTTCCCGTCCTTGGTCTTGGTGGAGCAGGATGTTAGTCCAAACCAGCAGAGCCAGTTGGAGGGCTGGCTCTTGGACTCAAACAGGCTCTGCTCCTCGGGAAGGACCTGGTCTTTCTTCCCGTCCGCGATCTTTGTGGGGCAGGTGGTTAGGCCGAACCAGCAGAGCCAGTTGGAGGGCTGGGCCTTGATGTCAACCGGGCTCTGCTTCTCGTGAAAGACCTGCCTTTTGTTCCCGTCCTCCATCTGGTTGGAGCAGATGTTTTGGCAAAACCAGCAGAGCCAGTTGGAGGGCTGGCTCTTGGTGTCAGTAGGTCCGTGCTCCTGGTGAAGGACGTTCCTTTTGTTGCCATCCTCGATCTTGGTGGGGCAGGTGTTTAGACCAAGCCAGGAGAGCCAGCTGGAGGGCTGGCACTCGGTGTCTAAGGGATGCTGCTCCTCGGGATGGAGCAGCTTTTTGTCCCAACTCCCGACCCAGCTGAGGCAGCTGGACGTGTCAGGAATTGGAGAGATGAAAGCAAGTAAGATGAGGAAGAGAGTCAGGCTGAGCTTCATCCTGCTCTCTCCCAAGGACCGCTCTCAACACACAAGTGGCTGTCACCCAGAGCAGAGCTCCAGCAGCGACCACCAGGACGGAGCGAGTGCTCCAAGTGTCTGAGCTGGGGGAGGCCGCCAGCGTGACTTGATCAAGACTGATGTCATGCCCCGCCTGTGATGTCACCATGCCTTTCCCCGGTGCGGGTGTGGCCGTGCACCCAGCTCAGGGCTGGGGACCCTACACCCAAATCCCACCTCCCTGTTCCACCTCCCCTTTTTGCAATCCGTCTGCACTCCGTAATTTTCATGAGCGCACGAGTTCATAGAATCACCGAATCATAGAGCGGCCTGGGTTGAGAAGGCCCACAGTGATCCCCTAGTTTCAATCCACCGGGCAGCCCAGAGCCACATCCCGCCTGGCCTTGAATGCCTGCAGGCATGGGGCATCCACGGCCTCCTTGGGCAACCGGTTCCAGTGTGTCAGCACGCTCTGTGTGAAAAACTTCCTCCTACTATCTAACCTATACCTCTCCTGTCTTAGTTTGAAACCATTTCCCCTTGTCCTACTGTCCCTTGTTCCCACTGTCCACCCTCGTAAACAGACGTAAGCAGAGGTCCGGTGCTCCTCTCCCATCCTTTTGAGCCCTTCACTCCAACAGCAATGAATATTGGGTTAATTTCCTTTATTTATACGTAGGAAAGAAAATAAAAGAATAGATGATAGTACAGACCGAGAGATTTGAACGTTTGCTTTGACACCTCCCGCAGCAGTGTCCGTATTTGCCTTCTCCTCCTTGGCAGCACAGTGTTCTCCCTGATGCAGAATCACAGAATTGTAGGGGCTGGAAGGGACCTCTCGAGACGATCGAGTCCAACCTTTTTGCCAAAGCAGGCTCCGTAGACCAGGTTGCACAGGTTGGCGTCCAGGCAGGTCTTGGGCGTCTCCAGACAAGGAGACTCCACAGCCTCCCTTGGCAGGAGTTGCAGTGTCCTCTCACCCTCGCCGTGAAGACGTTCTTCTGCACGTTTGTGCAGAACTTCCTACTTTGGCCATTGTCCTATCAGCACGCACGGCTGCAAAGAGCTTGGCCTTGTATTTTGGCCGCCGTCACCCCGTAGGTACAGACATTGATCAGGTCCCCCTCCGAGTCTTCTTTTCTCAAGGCTGAACAGAGCCAGGTCGCTCAGCCTTTCCTCGTAAGAGAGGTCCTCCAGGCCCTTGATCATCTCCATGGCCCTCCGCTGGACTCTTTCCAGGAGATCGCGGCCTTTTCTTGTACTGGGGAGCCCAGAACCGGACGCCATACTCCTGGTGAGGCCTGACCAGGGCAGAGTGGAGGGAGAGGATCACCTCCCTTGACCTGCTGGCCACGCTCCTTTTAATGCCCTGTAGGATCCCAGTGTCCTTCTTGGCCACCAGGGCACCCTGCTGGCTCATGGCCAGCCTGTTGTCCACCTGGAGCCCCCGGTTCCTCACCGCAGAGCTCCTCTCCAGCAGGTCGGGTCCCAGCCTGTACTGATACTTGCGGCTGTTCCTTCCGAGGTGCAAGACTCTGCGCTTGCTTTTGGAAAACCTCATCTGTTTTCTTCATCTTGCATCCCGCTGGCATACTCAGAACATTAGTGTACTCAGAAAATCATTGTTTTCTCCCTTAGCTCGTTGCCGTTGTTTTGTTGTTAGGCCCATCTCCCGACCTTTTCACCCCCTCTCTTGCCCGTTTCCTGGTTCGTGGCTTCGTTTGTCCCTCCACCCCATTAGTCACAGCACCGGGCTGGAGCCGTGACAGCGCGCCAGTGCCCCAAAGTCCCGTTTGACAGCCCGCAGGCTTCTCTCAGCGCCTTCATGGCTGCCGGCCTGAGCTACCAGTCAGCAGTAATAAGCAGAGGGACGAAACGGACCAGGGAGTCTGAGCCGCCGTGCCGCAGAGCCTCCCTCCCTTCCCCAGCAGATCTTGCTGTGGTGCTTTGCCGCCGTTTTCCCTTCCTGGGAAGGCTCCCTTGGTGCGAGCCTCCTCTGTGAAGGTGATGCGCACGGGATCCTGGCAGAAGTGGCCCAGCTGAGGATTCCCAGTGTGCTCTGCATGCTTCCCAGCGTGCTGGAGACTCCCGGGACCTCCCTGTGCACTCTGGGGGACGCTGCATGACCCCACTGGGACGTAGGTTCCCGCTCAACATGTGCTCTCTCCCCTGGGGCATGGCTGTCTCTGGACACTTCACAGCCACCGATGCCTCTTTTATCCCTGGCCCACCACCCTTCCTCCTGCCTAGGAACATGCCCCCAGTCCCCGACCAGCAGCGCTGTCCTGCACCAATGCCTTTAGTGCTTCCACTGTCCCGGACGCACTGCCACCACAATGACACAGGCTGTGGAAATGATGATGTTATTTATTTGATGACTGATGGAAAATGGAGGTGATGATCTGGGGGAGGTTGGTGTCCACCCAGTGGAAGATGTTGTTGTCATCGCAGTTGCCTTCAGTGCCTCCTTTGGTCACCATTTGACCCACAGGCTGCCAGGTGGACAGAAGCGCCTTGTGGAAATCACTCTGTTCGCGTTCTGAAGCTGAGGCCGTTTGTTCCGTTCCCTGGAAATGACAGGGCATGAGCGCAGAGAAAGGGATGCAGGCTCGTTTTGCAGAGCATCGCCCTGCAGGGCTCTGATTCTTGCGCGGCTTTTCCAGCGTCCCAGGACAGCTCGGGGCAGCCCGTGGGGCTCAGGGCACCTCCGGCAGGCCCCGTTTGGCATGGGAGTCTGGGCTGGCTGTCAGCCGTATGGCCAGGCAAGTGTCTGGGGAGAGCTGATGGACCTCTGGAGGTCTGCTTTGCTTGGAAGCCCTCACAGACCAGGCCTTTGCGGTTCCCTGCTCCCCACCCTCAGTCCGTTCTGTGCAGTATGAATCCCGAGCGCTTACCTGTGCCTGACGTCTTCAGAATTCTCTCCAGAGCTGGTAGGCAACCCACAGCAGCCGGAACAGATAGCAGTTTCCCCATAAATCCAGAATGACGCAGATTATCAGGGCTGGCGTTATTAAGTCCTTGAAGTTGTTGAGGACGTCAGGCACGCTGAAGGCGTCTTGCTCGGTGTGCGGGGACTGCTGCTTTGGGCCCTCTGGCTCAACAGACTGGCTGGCCGTGTTCGGGACCCATCTGGGGTGTGGAGAAAGGCCAATCCAGAAGGGCCAGTGGGAGGCACGGCGCTCAGCATTAACGGGCAGGCTCTTCTCAGGACGCACGACTTTTTTCTCTCCATTCTGAGGACAGGTGTTCAGTCCAATCCAGCAGAGCCAGTTGGAGGGCTGGCCCTTGGTCTGAACGGGGCTCTGCTCCTCACGAAAGACCTTGTTCTTCTTCCCGTCCTCGGTCTTGGGGGAGCAAGATGTCAGTCCAAGCCTGCAGAGCCAGTTGGAGGGCTGGCTCTTGGACTCAAAGAGGCTGTGCTCCTCGGGAAGGACCTGGTGTTTCTTGCTGTCCTCGATCTTGGTGGAGCAGGATGTTAGTCCAAACCAGCAGAACCAGTTGGAGAGCTGGCTCTTGGACTTAACAAGACGCTGCTCTTCGTGAAGGACCTGTTCTGTTTTCCCGTGCTCTGTGTTGGTGGAGCAGGATGTTAGTCCAAGCCTGCAGAGCCAGTTGTAGGGCTGGCTCTTGGGCTCAAACAGGCTCTGCTCCTCGGGAAGGACCTGGTGTTTCTTCCCGTCCTCGGTCTTGGTGGAGCAGGATGTTAGTCCAAACCAGCAGAGCCAGTTGGAGGGCTGGCTCTTGGACTCAAACAGGCTCTGCTCCTCGGGAAGGACCTGGTCTTTCTTCCCGTCCGCGATCTTTGTGGGGCAGGTGGTTAGGCCGAACCAGCAGAGCCAGTTGGAGGGCTGGGCCTTGATGTCAACCGGGCTCTGCTTCTCGTGAAAGACCTGCCTTTTGTTCCCGTCCTCCATCTGGTTGGAGCAGATGTTTTGGCAAAACCAGCAGAGCCAGTTGGAGGGCTGGCTCTTGGTGTCAGTAGGTCCGTGCTCCTGGTGAAGGACGTTCCTTTTGTTGCCATCCTCGATCTTGGTGGGGCAGGTGTTTAGACCAAGCCAGGAGAGCCAGCTGGAGGGCTGGCACTCGGTGTCTAAGGGATGCTGCTCCTCGGGATGGAGCAGCTTTTTGTCCCAACTCCCGACCCAGCTGAGGCAGCTGGACGTGTCAGGAATTGGAGAGATGAAAGCAAGTAAGATGAGGAAGAGAGTCAGGCTGAGCTTCATCCTGCTCTCTCCCAAGGACCGCTCTCAACACACAAGTGGCTGTCACCCAGAGCAGAGCTCCAGCAGCGACCACCAGGACGGAGCGAGTGCTCCAAGTGTCTGAGCTGGGGGAGGCCGCCAGCGTGACTTGATCAAGACTGATGTCATGCCCCGCCTGTGATGTCACAATGCCTTTCCCCGGTGCGGGTGTGGCCGTGCACCCAGCTCGGGGCTGGGGACCCTACACCCAAATCCCACCTCCCTGTTCCACCTCCCCTTTTTGCAATCCGTCTGCACTCCGTAATTTTCATGAGCGCACGAGTTCATAGAATCACCGAATCATAGAGCGGCCTGGGTTGAGAAGGCCCACAGTGATCCCCTAGTTTCAATCCACCGGGCAGCCCAGAGCCACATCCCGCCTGGCCTTGAATGCCTGCAGGCATGGGGCATCCACGGCCTCCTTGGGCAACCAGTTCCAGTGTGTCAGCACGCTCTGTGTGAAAAACTTCCTCCTACTATCTAACCTATACCTCTCCTGTCTTAGTTTGAAACCATTTCCCCTTGTCCTACTGTCCCTTGTTCCCACTGTCCACCCTCGTAAACAGACGTAAGCAGAGGTCCGGTGCTCCTCTCCCATCCTTTTGAGCCCTTCACTCCAACAGCAATGAATATTGGGTTAATTTCCTTTATTTATACGTAGGAAAGAAAATAAAAGAATAGATGATAGTACAGACCGAGAGATTTGAACGTTTGCTTTGACACCTCCCGCAGCAGTGTCCGTATTTGCCTTCTCCTCCTTGGCAGCACAGTGTTCTCCCTGATGCAGAATCACAGAATTGTAGGGGCTGGAAGGGACCTCTCGAGACGATCGAGTCCAACCTTTTTGCCAAAGCAGGCTCCGTAGACCAGGTTGCACAGGTTGGCGTCCAGGCAGGTCTTGGGCGTCTCCAGACAAGGAGACTCCACAGCCTCCCTTGGCAGGAGTTGCAGTGTCCTCTCACCCTCGCCGTGAAGACGTTCTTCTGCACGTTTGTGCAGAACTTCCTACTTTGGCCATTGTCCTATCAGCACGCACGGCTGCAAAGAGCTTGGCCTTGTATTGGCCGCCGTCACCCCGTAGGTACAGACATTGATCAGGTCCCCTCCGAGTCTTCTTTTCTCAAGGCTGAACAGAGCCAGGTCGCTCAGCCTTTCCTCGTAAGAGAGGTCCTCCAGGCCCTTGATCATCTCCATGGCCCTCCGCTGGACTCTTTCCAGGAGATGGCGGCCTTTTCTTGTACTGGGGAGCCCAGAACCGGACGCCATACTCCTGGTGAGGCCTGACCAGGGCAGAGTGGAGGGAGAGGATCACCTCCCTTGACCTGCTGGCCACGCTCCTTTTAATGCCCTGTAGGATCCCAGTGTCCTTCTTGGCCACCAGGGCACCCTGCTGGCTCATGGCCAGCCTGTTGTCCACCTGGAGCCCCCGGTTCCTCACCGCAGAGCTCCTCTCCAGCAGGTCGGGTCCCAGCCTGTACTGATACTTGCGGCTGTTCCTTCCGAGGTGCAAGACTCTGCGCTTGCTTTTGGAAAACCTCATCTGTTTTCTTCATCTTGCATCCCGCTGGCATACTCAGAAAATTAGTGTACTCAGAAAATCATTGTTTTCTCCCTTAGCTCGTTGCCGTTGTTTTGTTGTTAGGCCCATCTCCCGACCTTTTCACCCCCTCTCTTGCCCGTTTCCTGGTTCGTGGCTTCGTTTGTCCCTCCACCCCATTAGTCACAGCACCAGGCTGGAGCCGTGACAGCGCGCCAGTGCCCCAAAGTCCCGTTTGACAGCCCGCAGGCTTCTCTCAGCGCCTTCATGGCTGCCGGCCTGAGCTACCAGTCAGCAGTAATAAGCAGAGGGACGAAACGGACCAGGGAGTCTGAGCCGCCGTGCCGCAGGGCCTCCCTCACTTCCCCAGCAGATCTTGCTGTGGTGCTTTGCCGCCGTTTTCCCTTCCTGGGAAGGCTCCCTTGGTGCGAGCCTCCTCTGTGAAGGTGATGCGCACGGGATCCTGGCAGAAGTGGCCCAGCTGAGGATTCCCAGTGTGCTCTGCATGCTTCCCAGTGTGCTGGAGACTCCCGGGACCTCCCCGTGCACTCTGGGGGACGCTGCATGACCCCAATGGGACGTAGGTTCCCGCTCAACATGTGCTCTCTCCCCTGGGGCATGGCTGTCTCTGGACACTTCACAGCCACCGATGCCTCTTTTATCCCTGGCCCACCGCCCTTCCTCCTGCCTAGGAACATGCCCCCAGTCCCCGAACAGCAGCGCTGTCCTGCACCAATGCCTTTAGTGCTGCCACTGTCCCGGACGCACTGCCACCACAATGACACAGGCTGTGGAAATGATGATGTTATTTATTTGATGACTGATGGAAAATGGAGGTGATGATCTGGGGGAGGTTGGTGTCCACCCAGTGGAAGATGTTGTTGTCATCGCAGGTGCCTTCAGCGCCACCTTTGGTCACCATTTGACCCACAGGCTGCCGGATGGACAGAAGCGCCTTGTGGAAATCACTCTGTTCGCGTTCTGAAGCTGAGGCCGTTTGTTCCGTTCCCTGGAAATGACAGGGCATGAGCGCAGAGAAAGGGATGCAGGCTCGTTTTGCAGAGCATCGCCCTGCAGGGCTCTGATTCTTGTGCGGCTTTTCCAGCGTCCCAGGACAGCTCGGGGCAGCCCGTGGGGCTCAGGGCACCTCTGGCAGGCCCCGTTTGGCATGGGAGTCTGGGCTGGCTGTCAGCCCTATGGCTGGGCAAGTGTCTGGGGAGAGCTGATGGACCTCTGGAGGTCTGCTTTGCTTGGAAGCCCTCACAGACCAGGCCTTTGCGGTTCCCTGCTCCCCACCCTCAGTCCGTTCTGTGCAGTATGAATCCCGAGCGCTTACCTGTGCCTGATGTCTTCACAATTCTCTCCAGAGCCGGTAGGCAACCCACAGCAGCCGGAACAGATAGCAGTTTCCCCATAAATCCAGAATGACGCAGATTATCAGGGCTGGCATTATTAAGTCCTTGAAGTTGTTGATGTCAGGCACGCTGAAGGCGTTTTGCTCGGTGTGCGAGGACTGCTGCTTTGGGCCCTCAGGCTCAACAGACTGGCTGGCCGTGTTCGGGACCCATCTGGGGTGTGGAGAAAGGCCAATCCAGAAGGGCCAGTGGGAGGCACGGCGCTCAGCATTAACGGGCAGGCTCTTCTCAGGACGCACGACTTTTTTCTCTCCATTCTGAGGACAGGTGTTCAGTCCAATCCAGCAGAGCCAGTTGGAGGGCTGGCCCTTGGTCTGAACGGGGCTCTGCTCCTCACGAAAGACCTTGTTCTTCTTCCCGTCCTCGGTCTTGGGGGAGCAAGATGTCAGTCCAAGCCTGCAGAGCCAGTTGGAGGGCTGGCGCTTGGACTCAAAGAGGCTGTGCTCCTCGGGAAGGACCTGGTCTTTCTTGCTGTCCTTGATCTTGTTGCTCCTCCATGGGCTCATCCCTTTGCTCCTCTCTAGGAGGTCTTGTCTCAGCCTGTACTGATGCATGTCACTGTATCTTCACAGATGTAAAATTCTATACTGGCTGTTTTTAAAACTCTTTTGGTTTTTGTCTAGTGAACATTCCAGTTTGTCTAGGTCTTGCTGCATGGCATCCTAGCATGCTTGTTCGTCTGCTATTCCTTTCAGCTTCGTATCATCAGCATGCTCTCCGGTGTTGGACAGTAGCCCCTCATTAATATCACTGATGAAGATGTTGATCAAAAGCAGATCCAGCATCACTCCTTTGGGAACACTGCTAGAGACAGGTCTGCAATTGGACTCTCTGCTGGCAATCACAACCCTTTGAGCAGTCTGCTAGAACTTAACCCACCTCACTGTCCAGTCATCAATTTCACACTTCCTCTGCCTCGTTGGAGGATTGTTGTAATGAAGTTTAAGTGTTTTTCGTCATTTACCTGGGAAGGATTTTTCTTCGTTACCATTCATGTTGCTTATGAAGTACCAGCCATACAGTAATTTTCAGCTGGGCACATTCCCTAAACTGCTCATATTTGACCCCGTTTTGGCTTGCAAGCCCTCTGAAATCTTATGCCCCATGTAGAGTTAAGTGAGTATCAGACTACAAGAGAGCATTCTGGAGATGCTGGCCTGGCTGGGCCACTGGGTATCCTACAGGCTCTCCTAGCTGTTTTTAGAGATTTATTTGTAGGACACCTGTCTCTACTGCTGCAAGGTCTATATTTGCATGCAACTTCAAACACTTCTCAAGATATAGATGAGCGGTGTTGAGACTAGGATTCCCTGTTTCCTTATTTAACCACTCAGAAAAGCTTAATGGATAAAGAGACAGCAGACAGCTTTGCTATTTTAGGTAAAGCTCTGAAAGGGTAGATAACAGCAGGACAAGGGAAAATGGTTTAAAGTTGAAGGAGGGAAGTTTTAGGTTGGATGTCAGGAGGAAATTCCTTACTGTGAGAGTGGTGAGGTGCTGGATCAGGCTGCCCTGAGAGGTTATGGATGCCCCATCCCTGGAAGTGTTCAAGGCCAGGTTGGATGGGGGCCTGGGCAGCCTGGTCTACTATTAAATGGGGAGGTTGGTGGCTCTTCCTGTGGCAGGAGGGTTGAAGTTCATGATCCTTGGGGTCCCTTCCAATCCGGGCCATTCTGCAATCTGTTAATGAATCCACAAAAGTGAAGCACATTGGAAATGCTCTCTGGAAAGTTTGCCCTATTCTCAGAGTTGCTGTGAATCAGCGTCCTGTAGAGACCACATGAGGTGAGATTCATCTCACTTTATCTGTTTGAAAGTGAAGTGCATAATTTTAAGAACTTATCTAGGCTTCTGCTAGACGGAAGAGAGAGAAGCTCGTAGGACACAGTGCCATCCTCCTCAATCAGGTATCTAAAATGGCTGGTTGGATGGTTTTGAGATGCAGTCATGAGCAAGAAGCACTCTTTTCTTTGAATAGGACTTCATCCAAACAGTCTGATTGGCAAGCAAAACAAGGTCACTTCCAGTTCTTCTTCCATCATGGCATGGGACATTATCTAACTTTTATGTTTATTAAATAAAGGCAGCCAACATTAGAAGAGAATTATTCCCAGGAATGCAAACATTATTAGCTCAATTGAAATGATAGTCTCCCCCTCACTTTCCCAGACTCTTTTTCCATCTGACTGCAGAACTTTGCCTATACTATTTGCTTCTGCAATGAAAATGTGTCTATATATAGTGACTTAAGCTAACAGACTTGCCTTTATACATAAGCCTGTTGATTTAATAAATAGATAAGTGTGTAAAGGTTGAAGTTAGATAAAGAAGCCATCTAATTAACCATGCAGACAGTGTCTTTATCTCTGAGCTATATTTAGTTGCCGCTTAGCAAGTGAAAGGTGAGTAGATCTGAGCTTGATTGCATTCAGCCCTGTTTTGGCAAGGGAGAGCCAGCAGATTTGTATTTACACCCAGGGACAAGAGTACCATTTCTGTGACATGCCAGTGGTAGTGCTTTACTGCTTACATCCATGTTTGGAGCAATTTACACCCTACGTGCAATTTATACCACTGTTAAAGCAGCTGCAGGATTTGTCCCAGCAGATTACCATGCATTTACAAATCCAGCTGGCTCTTTGGAAGCTCCCAAAGGAGTACTTGATTGCCAATTACACTGTTTCTCCTTTCTATCAAATAGGCAAAAGACAGTAACTCAATTGATTTAAAATTATTTATGTTGCATGTAGTCTCAAAACCTTGCAAGCAGGTTATTATGCTCAGTTGCATGGTGATGGTTCACCCCTTGAATTGTGTTTCTGGGATTACTCATCATGTGCCCAGTTGGACTTCATTTAAAAACTTGCTTGTGCTACATTAGCTGTGTTTCCTATCAGATAATTCTGCTTTCTTGTTAGAAAATAACGTGTTGTTGTAAAAAGCAAGCACAACTTGCTTATAGGTTTAGGCAGATAAAAGTTCAAAACATTAATATGTAGTTATTGTTGGTTTCTGTTTTTGTTTTTAAAGTTGCCACAGTCAAAAAAAAGCCAAATTGTCTATCACTGAGTGAACAAATGGTGTCTTTGTTTATCTCTGCAAACTGTTATGGGACACAGAACTTATTAACGAGGGAAGGCTAGTGCTTGGAGTTGAGCTGTGTTGTAGTAAGGCTGCAGTCATGGAGTTATCTGTGTCTGTGACAGGGGACACAGGCTGCCCCTCCCCAGTAAATAAATAAATAGAAAGAAAGAGAGAAAGAGAGAAAGGGAAGGGAAGGGAAGGGAAGGGAAGGGAAGGGAAGGAAGAAAGGAAGAAAGAAAGAAAGAAGGGGGGGGGGGGGGGGGGGGGAGTGTTAAGCCTGGCCCCATGACTAATGAGGCAGGGAACTCATGGATCTGCACCCCGGGGGAGGGGAAAAGGTGGACAGGTGGGGAGATAGTAGATGAGTCCAAAAAGAGAACAGCGGCTATGATCTGAGGAGGAGTATTATTTTTCTAAAATACGATCTCAGAATGCAAGATAATACAACACAATACAATTGGAACTGAGACCAACAAATCAAACAGAATGAGTGTCCAACCGAGGCCTTACTGTACCACTGCAGGTGAAAGCAGCCAGGGACCACGTGCTTCTCTGCAGGAAACAGCCTGCTGACCTACCAGGAGCTCCATCTTTCCTCTTCTGGGCAAGAAGTCCTCCCTTTCAAGAGCCAAATGCCCCCACTGCCTTACATGATGTTATGATTTGGAATACCAGCAACAAAAAATGACAAAATCACGACAGCTGCCAGCAGCACGCTGCCTCTGCACCCTGTGCTGCATGTGGCCTTGCTGTGAAGGCCTGTGGAATCACAGCTGCTGTCAGCTGTAGCCTCGTGCAGTTCCCTCTGGCTGGTTCTTGGCTTCAGCTGTTCAGAGCATGGCCTTTATTTGATCAAAGTTTTTAGGGCAGAGTTTGAACAGAATAATAGAATAACAGAATATCTCAAGTTGGAAGGGACCCACAAGGATCATCAGTCTAATTCTCACCTCCACACATCTCCAACCAAAACCCAAACCCAATGTCTGAGAGCACTGTCCAAATGCCCCCTGAGCTCCAGCAGCTCGGGGCCGTGCCCACAGCCCTGTGCAGGCTGTTCCATGCCCACCGCCCCGTGGTGCAGCCCCTTTCCCTCACCCCCAGCCGCCCTCCCCTGTCACAGCTCCATGCCGTTCCCTGTCGCTGTCACACAGAGCAGAGCTCAGCGCTGCCCTCTGCTCCCTGCGAGGAGCTGCAGCCGCCATCAGGCTCCCCTCAGCCTGCTCTGCTCTGGGCTGAGCACACCACGGACCTCAGCTGCTCCTCATATACCTTGCTCTCCAGATCCTACACCATCTTTGTAGCCCTTCTTTGCATATTCTTTAATAGTTCTATGTCCTTTGTATGTTATCATGCCCAGAACTGCACCCAGCACTTGAGGTGAGGCCAAAAATTGCAGAGCAGAGGGAACAGTCCCTCCTATATACTGGTGGCCGTGCTGGTGTCCCAGGGCATGCTGCTGACTCACACTCCACTTGCCATCAATCAGAACCCTATATTCCTTTCCACGGACCTCTCTTCATCCTCTCATTCCCCTGTCATAAATCTATATGTATATAGATCCTTAGTTGTCCCATACCAGGGGACAATTAACATCCACAAAAGCTTCATTCTGCAGTAAATTAATGTGGATATCCTTCTGAACACACAACAAAGACAAGGTGCTTAGGCTTAGTGCAGCCAGTACAGGCAGTAGTGTGAGGATCCTATTTGAGACAGAGTTCATCTCACCCATGGTGCAGTGGTATTGCTTTTAGGAAATAAGCTTCAAGCATTTCTGAGCATCAGCTTTTGGAGCGCTTATAATTTGGGAGAGAAGACAGCCAGCATTTGAACAGAGAAAAGCAAATATATCTGTGACATAAAGGCTTCTCCTTTGCCAAATTCAAGTCCATCATCCCAAACTCGAGGACAGTGGAAATTTTCAGACAGGTCTGATTTATTAGCAGTTGTAATAAAGTGATTGGACTGCCTGCAGTAAAAATTTTGAAAGGACTCACCGTGATGCAGACAGCCTGGCCTGGAAAATCTCAGTCTGAGTGGTTGCAGTTGGATGAGTAGCTAGTAAGCTGCTAAGAACAGTGTTTGTATGGGCTTCTAGGGCAAGCGTAGCAATAGGGTATGGTACTGACCACCACTCCAGCAAGCATGGATTTGTGCATGCAGCTCCATAGCACACCCAGTTGTTGTCCACGTAGCATTTAATGTAGATGGCAATCAGAACAGTCTGTTCCTGTGCACAAGTGGTGTGTAGAGAGGTTAAAATACCAACTTGATTTTAGAGTGCTATTATACTGGAATACGATATCCTTTGTGACAGTTGGCATTGTTCAAGGAGCAGCCCTGAAAAGCAGAACAGAGCTGTTAGTAGGTAGCCAGGGAAAGGGCCCAGTGCTGTGAGCAGCCTGCAGCCCTGCGTTCACGTTCATATTGCTGCTCAGCCATGTTAAACAGCCACCAGCCTGCAGTGATGAAGTGGATGATTTCAGTGATGGGCAGACTTTATACAGGCAATTTGTAAAGCCTTTGGTAACAGTGTTAGATAAACAAGACACTATTACACAGCTGACCAGCTAAGTTGAGCTTTAGCCATTAATCCTGCTCGGTAAGCACATTATCACAGGGAATTCACTAGTCTAGACACTTCTGTGATTTTTAACTTTGGTATGCAGTTACTTTAAAATAACAAGCTTTGAAAGGAAAATTGTCTGAAATGGCTAGTTCTTCACTGTGAGCATTAAGGACCATCAAGAAGAGAAAACATTAAGCACTAAAGGGCTCTTCAATCTAGGGAAGAAAGGCAGAGCACAAACTGGGGTCTGAAAGCAGTAGACAGGCAAATTTGTGTAGAAAGTGAGATGCATTTTTAAGTTACAGTCCGCTGGAACAAATTATCATTGAAAGTGCTGGATTTTTCTCTCTGTAAACAAATCACACTGGCTGTCTTGCTGTCTCAGTGAATGGCAGATTCCTCTGTACAGTAGTGACTAGGAGATGTATACTTACTTTTTACATACAAATCAACCCATATAGTCTGATAGTTTTCTGAACTTACTTAACACCAACTGCTTATCCATACTGCTTCCCAAGTTATCCATTACATCCTTTCCCTTTCTTTCCAGCTTGCTTATTGTGCATGACCTTTAAATTTTGGGTTTGGTGATTTTTGACATGTTTGCACATCTAGGTGACCTGGCATCTCACTGCATCCAGGCACAGATGCCATAAGATCGCTGTTGTCCAAAAGGAGTTGTAAATAACTGCTCTTCTGCAATCCTTCTCCCTCAGGCATCTCTCAGTGCCCTGATCTTGCGTTCTGCTCAAAATCTTTTGTGTGTATCATCCTCCGGCCCAAAAAGGCTTGTACTGCTTCTTGATTAATTGGCTGTGAGATGTGGAAATCAACCTGAGCTAGTTCTAAGGAAACTTGTATTAATCACACCATTACGCAAGAATTACAGGGCAAACCTAGTCAGTAACTGCTTTAGAAATCTTTGAGAGACTTGAAAGCATAGAGACCAGAGCCATACATACTTCTTCTGATAGCTGAATAAAGCCTTCGCAGTATGTGTGGTGCTCCAGCAGGCAACTGAAATGAAGCATCTGGATTTCCTTAGAGTATCATAAAAAAAAAAAAAGGAGGAAAAAGAAAGAGGCTTGTGGCTGAGGAATGAATAGTCTTTGAATCCATGTGCTGTGCAAGGAGCCCTCTGGAGATGACTCTTGAAAAGATCATAGAATCATTTAGATTGAAAAAGACTTCAAATTCATCAAGTCCAGCCATCAATCTGACCTACAATGTCCCACCCCTAAACCATCTCCCCTAGTGCCATGTCCACATGTGATATACCTCTATACCTGTAGAGAGGCACACATAGGTTTAGATGAGACCAGACTTTCAGTATCATATGGGTGCATTCTCCCAACTGCTGCTTTTGATAGTCATCATCTTGTTTCCTCTGCCTTGATATCATAGGTGGCCCACAATGTAAAGGATGTTGAACAGCTCCTTTATTATAGAATCAAAGAATACCTTGGGATGTAAGGGACTTTGACGATCATCTCAGGAACTGTTACCCATTCTGTGTCCTGCAAGAGGCAGGGAGCAAATGAAGTACTGATAGGGATGAAACTAATTGCACATTGTGTCCCAGGCACAGGCAGCTACAGACAGCCTGGGTATGCTGACTGCCCCATGTTTGCATGTTGGGCTTTGTGAGGTGCCCAACATGACACAACATACAACTGTCTGCAATTAAAATGCTTCGTTATTAATTATTCAAATGTAATTAAATTATGCTTAATTGACTGTGTAAACTCACGCCTACACCTTAACTCTGCTGCAGCTCTGCATAATGTTACCTACATACCAGCTTTTTTGGAAAAGCAAATCTACTCATTAAGCAGGTGTTCCCTTCCTTGCTTAATTCTGGTTTTTCACTAACGATTTGCCCTGGAGGGAACCTGATTATTCACTTGCAGTTAGAGAAAATCATGGCCTACTGGGAGTGAGGTGGTGTGGGAGTTCTTTTCACCTGCCTTGAAAGTTTTTCTTTTCTGTTGATTTTTTTTATTGTTATTATTATTTTTAATTCTGACAGCAAATTAAGCTCTGGGAAGAAGTATTAAAAAAGCCTACGCTTTGTGGAGAAATGGGACTCTGTTCCAAGAGGGTTTGTTTTCAGCAGGATTTCTCACTTCCACTTTCACTGACTCAGGCTGCCGTGTTTTTCTCCTTCCCAGCCAACCCAGTTTGTCATCGGTTCACTTCATTGGTTCATTGTCATTAGTTTTTATTTTTCACTCTTTCTGTCTCTGAAATATATTTCTCCTTCACACTTCTGTCCATCATAACCTTCTTATTCCCGATATCTCATTCTGCTCCCTGCTGCCTGGTTCACTGTCCCTCCTCTCCTTTCCATTTCTTACCCTCCCACATCTCCCTAGCATCACATAATGAGGAACAGATTGGATTCCTGACTAGGCTCATCATCAAGGAGCACCATGTTGATGCCAGGTTGAGCTGATATAACATGATGTTACAGATACAAGTTGGAAATAAGTAACCGTGATTATTGTGGCACATTGAGATTCTTGGCTCTGCCCCAAGGGATTTAAACAACAACAACCACCAAAAAAAAGAAAAGAAAACCAGGAAGAAGAAGAAGGGAAAAAAAGGGAAAGTGTAGGGAGAAACCAGCTAAATGATCTATTGAAGCTTGCTTAGAGGAAAAAAAAACAACAACAACCATGTAGAGCAGCAGCTATATTTCTTTGGAGTTGATTTTATAATGATTCCATCAATCATTCTACTTCATATAATTTCATTTACAAAATAAAAAGTAATGTACTTTTTCTTTCCATTTGTTTGCACTTGTTTGAAAGGTCTCCTGTGGCAATTGGGAGTGAATACTTTGAGAACAGTATAAATGATCACTTAGCAGGTGTTGGGGTCCTACCTGGGCATCATACAGGATGGCTGATAGATGGTATTTCACTTCCCCACATGCTCTTTGTATACCATGTTTTCCGCTTTGTAGAAGCCTACAGTCTTACAATACAGAGATGCACAGTGAATGGTTATTTCTTCTGCGTGGAGCCCTTTTCCAGTTAAAGACAGTTTGAGATATTCACCACTGATAGGAAATAATAACCTTAATTTTAGAGGTATTTCTGATTTATTTATTTTGATTAATTATGAAGAACTTGCATTTAGCATGATTCATATGAGCTCTAGGCACTCTTTAGTGCTTTGGTACCCATATATAGTATTTATTCATGCTCTGTTCATGTTTCTGTAGTATCTATTCATGGACTATTTTTCATCTTAAGTTCTTGATTATGACGAATAAATAGATAATGTAGGAATAAAGAACGCACACCAAATTGAAGTTTTTAGTTGTGCTACATGGTATTTCTAGTTTTCATTACAAAACTCATTTTTTTTCCTTTTCAAGATAGAGATCTGCTGAACAGATTGAGAGTTCTGCGTTAAGACTTTGCAAAGTCATCTTCTACAGCATCCTTCTTTACAACTGCCTAGAACTGGGACGCTGAAGCAAAAGGAAAAACGCTGTTTACAGCTTACAGATCACAGAATCATAGAATGATGCCTTAAATTCATTTCCTGCTTAAATCTGTTAGTTATGCTAATATAAGTGCTGTACTGGCGACGCTGGTCAGAGAATACAACAAGCTTTTCATGTAGAATCTAGAGTTCTGTGCTCCTCCACAGAGAAATGTTGCTCCACTCTGAAGTCCTGTAGCATCCTCATGGGGAAGGAGGATGAAGTCATTAATTAAGGCAGTTTCTAGCTCCCCTCATGGATAGACCAATTGTGTCACCTAACACATGCCTGCTTATGATGATTAGAAAGACTTCCTGCTCTTTTATGTCTCTCTCCTTTGCCCAGCTCATGGGTATGGTAGAGAGGATCCATGAGCTGATTTGGGGCAGATCTGTGGGACATGCATGGTGCATAGGCAGCGTTCAGTAAACAGAAACCTCCCAGTTTCCTACTCTAATAGTGGTGCATTGAAAACTTCTCAGCAAATCAATTAGGTCCAGGTCCTGAAAAGTATAGAGGAAGCTTCTCTTGATCTTGGAGGGAATTTGATACCACGTACTTTTAGTCTGTTGGCAGGGATAAAAGTTAACTCTTCCTAGTTCAAATCATTAGCTGGTGTGAGGTGCTCCAGTGCCAGGGAGATGAGGGCCCTCTGTGGGTACAAGGACATTTGAGGCATGATGGTGTTTCCGTTGTAGTTAGCTGGCTGGGTCACTGAAACACCAGTTCCTCTGGGAAATACTGTTGCAAATTTAAGCTTTCTTACAGAGACACCGGATGTCTCTGTCGTGATGGTAGAGTTTGATGAGTTTTCAAAATTGGTCCCTTCCCATTGCATGGATCAGCAGATAGAAGGGAGAGCAGCAGACGCCAACAACCACAAGGCTCTTTCCCCACACAGAGGTGCAAAGTTAATGCACATTTTTATAAACATTCAGCTGTTGAGGCTCCGCTCTGCCTTGCACTTCTCTCTCATTCCCAGGCACGAGTGACAGGTTTGACAGCACTGTTTGGCTGAGGTTCTGTGTGCTGCTGAGAGTAAGGTTTGACATCGTCACACTGTGGGATGACATTGCATTGTAAGCGAGCTGGGAGAGCAGATGTGTGGCTCTTGAGACTTAACATTGGTATTAAGAATCTTTTTTAAGACTGTAAGAAAATGTTAATGAAGACTACTGCCATTTACATATTTACTGTAAGTCATGATCCCAGAAGAAACAGTGTAAGCACATAATAGCTTGTCAATTACTCTGCTGTAGGGCACGCTGGACAAGGAGAGGAAGGAATCAGTGCAGACTCTAATTCTAAACCTGTGTTAAGTGCAGCTGTCAACAAGTGCATCCTAAGGCTGCTTTGCCTTGTGCCAGATGACATTAAATGGATCACTGATCACTTAACAGAAAATGAATATTGACAGCTTTAGGATATTTGTTAAGAAAACAAAACAAAACAAAACAAAACATAAACACGCAAACCAACACCATCACCAAAAACATTTTTCTGTGAAGCTTGTTTCACATTCATTACACAGAGAAGCAAACTTTTAAGGATGAACTATTTGCTTTTCCAACTGGTTATTAGAGAGAAAAAGAACAACTGCTCCAGATGAGATAGTAATATTCTTTTCTTGAAGAGTAGAGAGTTGTCTTTGCTGTCTCATAGAGGAATGCTGTCACGAGCCTTTCCTCCACCAAATGCCACTTGTTTGGGCAGCGTGACAAGTAATGGCCTTACTCCACATGTGTGAATACAAAGCTTTGTAAGAATCTGCTTTTTGCATTCCAAGGAATATTTTAGATCCAGTTTCTACATCATGGTGATCCCAACAAAAATGAATGGAGCCCTTCCCACTCCTTCTATTTATTTATTTCTCCACCACACAACCCTCACCCTTCTTAATGGCTAAAATATTAAATTAGTCTGATCATATAGTATGCAAACACATACTGCAAGGAGCACAAATCCATGGGAAGTTACCTGCTGTTTGTCTTTAGGTTTTCAGTTGTAAAAGCATACAGACATCGTATGATGTCATACGGACCAAATGACGTCACACAGAGCAAATGATGTCCCACACCCCAAGTGACATAAACACCCCAAATGACGCCAGACACCCCATATGACGTCATACAGATGTCATATGACGTCATACGGACCAAATGACGTCACACGGACCAAATGCCTCCAATCTAAATCTAGGATGTGGTCCCACTGTGTTTGCTTTAGACATCAGTGGTGATGATCTAATAATGTATCCTTTGATCATCTGGCCCAGCTGTCTCTTTGCTTTTATAATGATAAGCTTGAGCATTAAGTGATGGCCAAAATCTGTCTTGTGTGGCTCACTCCCTCCCCGCACGGAGCAGTGTGTGCATGCACAGAAATGTTTTGCTTGGCAGCGCTTTTGCCTTTTGTTTTTAAATATGCGTGCCTGTATTCCTGGAGGAATTAAATTTGCAATCTTGGACTGGACCCTGAGAAGGCTCTCATGCATGCCCTTGTTTTTTAACCCATCATCTGTTGTGTTGGTGATGAAGGCTGAAGAGAAGCATATACCTTGGGCTTCTTTGGGGCAGAATGGGTGGAAAGCTGCATGCCTTGAGAGAAAGAAGGCTGATGAGTCATTCTGCTGAGGACCTGGAGCCTGCTGCTGGGTAAGGAGAAGGCACCACAACCACCTCATAACACACAGCGGTGTCTTCGCAGTGTCCTTGTCTGGGCAGACCCTCTGCTGTAGGACAAAGCAGGCTGGCCTGAAAGAAATCAGGTGTTTGGCTGCAATGCAGTTGCCCAGAGCCTTGCCCATCACTCGAAACCCACGGGTTTTTTTATGCTTTTGACTGTTTTAGGTCAAAGCCTTCAGAGCTGTTGTGGCAGAAATCTGTGCCTGGATGGTGGGCAGTGCCAGATCTGCTCCCAGCGCCTTTCTCTGTGAAGGTCCTGGAGGCTGTTTTTTGCTTTTTGTTGCTGTTTTTCGCTTTTTGTGGCGGGTTTTTTAGGTTATTTTTTCAAATTTATTTAATGAAGATTTCTACAGTGTGCTGTGCCACAAAGTAGCAAAATAGCACTAACGGCAGGACAAATCTGATTTGTGTTTGCTTGTGGGTTTTGTTGTTTTCTTCTGATTTCAAATGGCGTTCCTGTGAGAATTGTTTAAATGTATTTTGTTCTACACCTACCCACGCCTGTTTGTTTCCAGTTGCTTAAGAAGCAGTGGGTGAGAGGAACGCTGACAAATTCACCAACATTTTCAAAAAAAATAAAAAAAACATAGAAAATAAAGACCCCTTAGTAAAGGCTGTGTGCAAGGTTCATTGCAGTGTTTGAGAACAGGCTGGGATTATCTCCAATGATAAGGGTTGCACCATTTCCAAGGGGTGTAGTACATTTCTGGGGGAAGAGTAGCATTTGGGGAAATGTTCACCAAGGAAATTTTCCTTGCAGTGAATACAAGAATGGGAAAACCAACGCATGCAGTAACTGTAGCATAATGTCATCTGCTATTTATTTCTGAAGTCTAAAGCAAACAAATGTGATCTAATGGAGAAAATGGTTGTTTTGAAAGCTAAAAAAGAAAGAGTAGTGTGCCCTGCTCCACGGATAATGCCTTTTTTGTTTGTGTTAAAAACAAAAATAATCAAATATACTGGCCAAAGCTCAAACAATTTCAGACAAAGAATACAAGGAAAAAAAAAACAAAATTAAAAAAAAAAAAAAGCTTAAATCTGAGGAAAAAATTGTTTAGAAATATTGTGCTATTTCATGGGAGCTGTAGTCCAAGTGCCTTATGTTTGGTTTTCATCTGCACTGAGGGCTTTGTGGTGAGACCACATTCCTCTGCTACATGTTTGCTACAGGAAGCTCTGAGCTGTGGGACTGAGCGCTTGGGCAGGTCCTGAGCCATGCGCACCACACGGCCAGCCGTAATTCCCACAGGCTCAGGCAAAAGTGTTTGTATTTTGATATCTTTAGGTTAGACATTGGGAAGAAATTCTTTACTCAGAGGGCGGTGAGGCCCTGGCACAGGCTGCCCAGAGAATATGTGGGTGCCTCGTCCCTGAAGGTGCTCAAGGCCATGTTGGGTGCGCCCTGGGCAGCCCATGACAGGGGACTGTAGGTAAATGACCGGTAAGGGCCCTCCCAACCCAAGCCGTTCTATGACTCTATGATCTTGAGGTGAGCTGTTCACTCTTTTTGAGGCAGTGTCCCACTGTTTCTTCAAAGGCTGACACAGTTCCCGCTGTGTCCTCTTGGTACTTCTTTTACTGGTAAATGTGTTAATGATGTTCTCTTAGGTCTGTTACTAAGAGCTTTGCATTTTGTCAGTAGAATAGGCCTGAAAATATGACTCTAGTAGAGAACATTTTTTTCCCAACTCATAAAATGATCTGGTTATTTATTATAAGTGAGCTCTGCTTACCTTTCACATCTTCTTAATCTTCCTTTTAAATCTTCTGGCTGTAGGCACATACATGGATCTGCTGGGACCAGGAGGGATTTGGGTAGCTGTTCTGCTTGTCCCCACTTAGTGGATTTTTCTTCAGGCTGAGGAATGGTGTCAAAGTGCCCAAACTGGCTTCCATTTTGGAGAACTGATGTGGAAGAGGTGCACCTGGTGTAATCCAGCAGCTTGGGCATGCAGCTGTAAGAGCAGACTTGATGATAAATCTCCCTGTTGCGGCCATGATGGCAGTGGGACCCCTAATGCAGACAGCATAACTTTGTGGTCCTCAGCACTTATTTTGCTTTACAGACCTGCTCCAAATGCATATTGCTATTAATATAGGCATAGAGTGGTTTGTTCTAATCCAGTCAAAGAATTTAAAACCCTGAAGGACTATTCTTAATCTTTCTGAATAGTGGAAATGATATATTGCTCAGTGATTCTTTTAGCTTTGTGCTAGAATACAACACTTGCTGCTTTTTGGCATTTTTTTTTTTTCAGTCTCTTTTCTGCATCTCCTTTCGTACTTCACTGCTTTGTTAGATAAAGTAAAAGCTCCCTTGATATCACTCCATTACTAAAATATTACATCTATAAAGATATTTTCTTCCAGTCCAAGATTTAGAGACCTGCTTAATAAGTCTACTGTTACAGTATAGTTGCATTTTTCCAAAGCACTGGACTTGGTGACACCAAGTCCTTTTGATAAAACTTGTAGAAAGAATGTACCAGTGAGGAGATTATTTCTGTGTAGGTGCCTCTGGAAACATTTCTTGAGCTCATACTGCATAATATTTTTAGCAGCAACCTAGACAGTGGTACAAAATCTTTACAGATGACATAAAGACAGCAGAAGGTGCAGAAAGTGAGGAGGCTACCTTTCATTGTAGTGCTGTAGCAAAAAGGGCTAATTCAATCCTCTGAGGCATAAAAGGAGAAGCAAAGAAGAAAATTTGTTTTCAAAATGAGTACAACCAAAAAGCCCATCATCATATTCCATCTATTCAGCTATGCACACACTGAACAGAGATCAGAGGAGACTTTAATCACTGCAAAAAGACATGGCAGCAAGGATCTCAGTGTATTTGCTTTTATCAATGAAGATGCTGGTCAGTGGCTTCATTCCTGTCGTTAAATATCAGAATAGTAACAGAGACAGGTAATGTATCCATGGCTTGGAGACTTTCAAATTTTCAAATAGTTATTTCTGGAAAAGAAAAACATATTACTGGACAGCTGTGCTTCATGCTTTTGCTGTTGAAAACTAGAAGTCATACATCCACCTGCTCATCCTGGCCCTTGATGGCCTTTGAGTAGAATGAAGATTACCTGTGTTGTCTTCAGGAAATTTTAAATAGTCATGACTCTCTGTGCTGCTGATAAATAAAATAAATTCCTTGTATCTCTTCTTGAACTTGTTACCTACCAGGATCAGAATGGATGCTTTTTTTTTTTTTGCTTTTTTTTTGCTTTTTTTTTTGCTTTTTTTTTTTTCTCAATACATCACTACTTGAGCGTGTGCCAGATCTCTCTGTGTCTGTTTTTATTTAATTTGGGTTTTTTTTCTCTACTCTCTGGGGAGGGAGAAACCTCATTTGGAGATAAGAGACTGAACATGATGGACGAATGCTTGCTGCTACCAATTTGGCCAACAAGGCATGTTTCTGTGGTCAAGATCATGGTGGTGATTGTTTGAAGGAAGAGAAGGTTTTTCACTGTTGTGATTAACTGAGGACTTGGGAAAATTTAATCTCCTCAATGAGGCTCATCCATCACCTGGGGCAGTCATTTTTGCTGTATCTTCCTTAATCTGCTATGTCTCCAGTAGAAGTATATGCACCAAAGCCATTCTGAATTTGAACCTCAACCATCTTGAGAGCAGTTCATCTTATGATCAGTGACTAAAATGGATCTGAGGAGTCCCACCTAGAAGCCCCTGCCTCTCGTCTGCAGACACAGTACATTGGTGACATGAATCACTCCCAAAAGTGGTGTCTCACCAAGTATTCAGATACAGACATGCGTGATTGTTATAAAGGTCCACATTTGAGTCCTGTGAATCAATGGAGATTCCAGGAAAAGCCTTACTTTGCCTCTGCTTATCAGCTTTAAACATCAATAGGGAGCAACTGGTGCTATTTCACCTGAGAGAGACAAGATGCCATTATCTGTGAAGCTGCTTTCCCCCAGGTGTCAGTTTGACTAGAGGGAGCAGTTGTGAACCCAAAGGAAAGCTGACACGGGAGTTATCCATCTGTAGGAACAGAAGATGGCTGTGGATCAGTTCACGTAGAGAAGGTTATCTCTACGACCTTTAAAGGCTAGAAGCTTAATTTTGATTTTTAAATGAAAGCTTAAATTCTGCAGATGGCTTTGATAAGAAGGCACATGGATTTTTCTTCTGTTTGTTATTACTGCAGGGTCAGAAAAGGGTCCTACGTAAAGGATATCTGGGAGAAAAAAAGAATTTAAAAAAAGTGTAAAGTCTTTACAGGCCCAAAGCTGTAAATGGAAGAAATCCAGCCTTCATAGGAATGGCACATCAAAGCACTTTAGGAGGAAGGTATCTGTTTGTATTTCCACTGTAGTTCCTCTTTGCCGCCACCACCCCCGGAGCGTGTTCTTGACCCAGCAGTAAAGCATTACAGTAAAGCCTTTTGTTTTTATTTTTCATTTCTAGAAGGGAAAAAAAAAAAAAAAAAAAGTGATGTCAGGCATGGGAGTGGGCAGACAGGCAGAGAGAGCAATGTCTGTCTCCCCCTGTGACAGAATGAAGTAGTCTGTAATTAGGATATATTTAGCTCTGATGTGCAGCATGCTAAACATCCCTATGAGCTGCATTTCTTACTGCGCTGGATCAGGCACTCAGATGTAGCTAATGTTAGCAACTGCCACTGTTCAGGTGTTTGCAAGATCCCTTGAAAACGGTAACTTCAGCTGTTCAAGTATTTGCTAAATTCATTGATAGTAACAAGGTGACTTTTGTCTTGGTGTTTTGTGGTTTTTTTTTAATTTTCTTCCACCCTGAGTGGACATTGTGGTGCAATCTGAAGTTGGATAACAAGAGGGTCTTCTCCCTGTTTCTTTTTTCCTGCCTCTTAGCCCTAGCAGTATCAGAGTTCTTCCTGCAGGCCACAACTTGTGCCACGAGGGCTGTGTGCATGGCCAAGGCTGCTGTCTCTGACCAGTCGCTAAGTCGTCCATCTTCCTGCACTTTAATTTATTACTCATAAAGGAGTCACAGACCAAAAAAGGAAAGTCCAGGAGGGTGTATCCCCCAAGTGAGCAAGAGAGGCAGCCCTCTCTATACTCAGCCCTTGAGCAAATGGTTCAGAAGGTGGGAACTGGGAGAGCAATGCCCCTCCTGCTGTAAGGGAAGCACCGCTTTGCAACTTCCTGAGGAACCTGAACTTCCATAGACTGTGGGTCCTGATGAGATGCATCCCAGAGTCCTGAGGGAACTGAATGGTGCAGTCACCAAGCCACACTTGAAGAAGGAAGGGGACGGATTCTTTAGCAGGTTCTGCTGTGATAGGACAAGGGAAATGGTTTCAAGCTAAAGGAGGGAAGATTTAGATTGGATAGATGGAAGGTGTTTTTTACAGTAAGGGTGCTAAAGCACTGGCACTGGTTGCCCAGAGAGGTGGCAGATGCTCTGTCCCTGGAGACACCCAAGGTCAGGCTGGACGGGGCTCTGATCTCGCTGTGGATACCCCTGTTCATTGCAGGGGAGTTGGACTAGATGATCATTAAGGGTCCTTTCCAACTCAAACAGTTCTATGATTCTAAGAGATAATTTAAGTATAGGCAGTTTAAGTAGATACGCTATTCCTATACACAGCGTTGGTATGGTTTTAGAGATTTCACCTTGTTTTTTTCCATTCTGAGATGAAATCAGCAGAAGATGGTCAGTGCATTTTGGCTGCTTTTGTGTGTGTATTGGCCAGCTTTCAGAAACACTCTTTAGCTGACTGTAATTCTCCCTGTCTGCAATCTCTTTTTACTAGAAGGTATTTGCTTTTAATGATTCCTCACCCAGAGCAGTGTGCCACTGCCACTGTTGTAGACAGCCTCACTCTCAGCCCGCACTGGAAGATTGATACAAGCAGTTGCCTCCAAAGCATTTTAATCTCACTTTTGGTTGTAATGAGAAATGGGTAATCATCTCCTGTAAATCATCACCCAGAGACAGAAAACACTGCTCTGAAACGTCCAACGCCAGATGGAATTTCTCCCCAACCTTAAATCACCGTTGACTGCAGTGAGACCCTCAGTGAGTCAGTCACTTCCAAAGCCATTGTTTTGGGAGAGTGTCCTGTTTACGACACCAAGGGGTGGCTGGTGTTCCCAGATGCTGCGACTTGCTAGAATCCTAGCAGGGAGGAGCTGCCCCTCCGCTCCCTGTGAGGAGCTGCAGCCGCCATCAGGCCTCCCCTCAGCCTGCTCTGCTCTGGGCTGAGCGCACCATGGACCTCAGCCACTTTTCATTCAGCTTGCCCCCAAAGCGCTTCACCATCTTCCTAGTCCTCCCTTGGATCCTCTCTAATGATTTTATTCCTTTCTTATATTGTATCCCAAATGTGCACGCAGTGCTCAGGGTGAGACAGCACCAGTATGGAGCAGAGGAGACAATCCCTTTTCTCACCCAGCTGGCAGTGACAACAGGTTCTGTTTCCTGGAAGCACAGTTTGCTCATCTGCCATATTTTTACCTGTCCATCATGAGACTTTATACAAACATGAAAAAGAAATGCACAAAAATGCTTTTCATTCCTCGAAATGACCTCTCATCCTTCTGCCCAGCTGTCCTTGGCTGATGATGCTGGTAGCTGAAATTCATGAAATGCATTTGCTGCTGATCTGTAAAAATGCACTCACTGCAGCTGAGGTGAATGTTCATGGCACACACATTGTGCTCACAACCTGGAACAGCTGAACTGTGTTAAATTTCTTAAAAGTCTGCTCTTGGTAAATGCAAATAACAAAAATCTCTACAACTGCTGTGAGTGTGTGAGTGTCGGTGTTTCTGAGATAACAGAAAGCTGAAACAATGGTAGAAGAGACCATATGCTGCTATCTAAATGCAGCACAGTCCCATCTCTTTTCACAGGCAGAGAGTGCTGCAGAGGAGCTCACCTGGAGCCCCACCACTGCCTTCTTTCCACGTGCTTCCAGTAATGAAGTTAGTCTGTATATCTTGGGCCTTCTAATCATTTTCCTGCTATTAATCCCATTTAAAAGTTAAAGAAAGATTTGTTGATTTTCTGGTGGGATGAGATACTGGTTTGCTTTTACTTTTTGTTTCTATTTTTTATTTTTTGGTGTTGCTACTGTTTATTTTGACTTGATTTTAGTTAGAATTTTGGCAAATTTTAGCAGAGATGTGATAATTTCACTGGGTATCATTGGGCTGTTGTCAAAGGAGTGAATATGAGGTAAGTAAAGAATCACGGAAGGGTTTGGATTGGAGGGGACCTTAAAGCAGATCCAGTTCCAACCCCCTCCCATGAGCACTGCTCCCACCCACCAGCTCAGGCTGCCCAGGACCCATCCAACCTGGCCATGAGGACCTGCAGGTTTGGGGCACCACAGCTCTCTGGGCAGCTGTGCCAGGGCCTCACTGCTTTCATCATGGAGAAATTCTTATATCTAATCTAAATCTCCCTCCTTTTAGTTTAAATCCATTAGCCCTTTTCCTATCTATACATTCCCTGATAGAGTCGCTCCCAATCTTTCCTGATTAATATAATGTTTAATAGTGCCACTGTCACTGTCTCCAACAGTTTATTACAACGCAAAGTATTCAGCAACCAGAGGGTATGGACAACTGGTTATCTAGCTGGGAACGACGACAGATTTCAAAGCACTTTTATTTGTCAGGGCACATCTGCATTAAATTGAAACTGTTTAGATAAATATCCTGCCAACTATTTTAAGTGGGTTACACGCTGACTTTTTTAATATCTATTGTATGTAAATTGCATGTTTATATTTTTGTAATTACACTTCTAACAAAATGTAACAAAACATCTCTCTCAGATGATTCCAGTCCTAGCCAAAAACTTATAATCTGTTGCAGGATTTTTGCGATAAATCTGAATATAAATAACTGGAGAACAAATATAGTAACGGTTCGTATCCAGTCCCAAGGGAAAATAATTTAGGAAACAGCCAGAATAAAGCTGTATAATTGCATGCATATGGCTTTATACATTCTCTATCTGTGAGTAACAACAAACTCCGTCATTTAAAAGATTAAAAATGAAAACTCTGGATTGATACTTTTGTTCTTGCTTTAAAACGCAGGATTTCATATTTCACTCATTTACATGCTCCAGTTCAAAGCAAATTGTACAGACGTTTGTGCAAATACTTCTGCTCGTAAATGCCCTGTGCTTCCTCACTGCTATGTGCTGCTTCCCAGCATTTCTGCTTTTGTTTAATGTCGATTTCAACATTGCTTGAAGCTGCAAACAAGGCTGCTTTCTGTGAGGCGTATTTGATGTTTTGAATTATCTTTATGTGGCTCCAATCCGGGTGATTCTCTTGGCTGCCAAACAAGGTCAGGTCCTTTCGAGGGCATGGTGGGATGGTGGGGAGGGAGGGGGTAGGAGAGGTCTTTGGTTTGCAGCTATGATGTCAAAGGAAAAGGCTGAAATAGGTACTGAAAGATACCTCAGCATCGTTCAGCAGTCCTCTTGCTGCTGAGAAAGAAATCCTTGAAGTAACCACGTATTTGTATGCTTAAATTGGAAAATGATTTGGAAATAGTGATATCTAAAGCCAGAGGTGGTGATTGCTCTTCTAAGCCAGGCTTTGCACCAGTTACATGCTTCTTGAGTAATTCTGACACTGCATTTTTAACTTTATCTTTTGATTTTTAACATAGAAAAGGCTGTGAAGCCTTTCAATTCTGGCATGACCACTAAAGCAGCAGAGCAAACTGAAAAGAAAAAAGAAAAAAAAAGCCAACCATCTTTCAATACTGCATTTTAGTAATCCCATGGAGAGTTATGAGTCTGCTTGTGCCAGGTGAGCAGTCAGGACACTGCTTGAATGGCAGCTTGCAGTTTTAGCTTTCTCCTGTTTTCAGGGCCGACTCTTCACTGGAAGGGCAAACCTTCTTGCTGGTAGTCATTGTGGTACTGTTATTCTCACGTCCAAACTCAGAGGGCTGTTGCTTGCTGCGGATGCCACACTAAAATCCAAGACGTGTAGATGTGTTATTTTTACTTAAAGACTATTTTTACCCTGGAGAGTAGTGAGAGCTAAACAAATCTCTTGTAAGGATCTGGGAGTCTCATTCTTCAGGCTGATCTGGAGAAGGGAGAAAGCTGTACAGAGGAGCTTTGGGTCACGTGGAAACTCCTCTGGCAGAGTCGTTCCCTGGGGGGTTTGAAATGGTGACGGTGAATTGTATTCCCTGCAGCTGAGCAAAACGTGGGCTAAGAAAAAGCATGGAGCTCACACAGGGTTGGGGGCATTTTTTATATATGTGCAGCTTCCTTCTTTTTCGGATCTAGGTTTAAAAAGAGAACAGGACACCTGAGATCGTAGAACATCTTTTCTGTATGTACATAAGCCAGTGTGCGAGCAAATGCCATCTCCTTGGCATTCTCACTGGTTTTGATCCATTACTAAACCATGAACGTGGACTTTCACCCTGGTTTTTTTTTGTCTTTTCAGTGGCCACAGCATTTATAGACTCAAACTACTGTCAGCACTTGTCATGTCCTTCAGTGCTCTATGGATGTGCATCATGCATATTCAAGGGGCTGGTTTAGTTGGGTTAGTTCAAGCGATTTACAAGCCTGTAAACAATAGCAGGCTTTTCTGACCGGCCCTGGGAAGGAGCTGAAGAGGAAAATAAGAGGAGAAAGATTAGAGACCAGGTTCTTTCCAACAGAGAAGTGGCTGCACTCAGGGACCAGAGCCACCTCTCCTCCTCAGGCAGTGAAGGAAATTCTGGGACAAATGAAATGAAAGCAAGCACTTAGGGACAAAGTCCTAAATTAAATAGTCTGGAACTGTAGTTTTCTAGAGAGATCATCAGGCTGTGCTATGGAAAAAAAAACACAACAGCAGAACAGTTCTTGAAGCATGAGGGCTTTTGCTTGTCGCAGATGGAGTAATGATGGGCTATCACGTACAGCAGCACATGGTGCTCTCCCAACGAGGTTCGTTTTTTGAGTGCCTTGTAATCACAGGGAGGGAAGTAATTGGAAAGTAGGCTAATAAGATGAAGGTGTTACAGAGATTTAATTTCCTGGATATTAATTTTCCACAAGCTGTGTAAACCCTGCTTTTATTTATTTAATTTCTTGGGGGAAAGGCAAAATTTTTCAGCCGCCTTCAGACTCCTGCAATGATTGCCTCTGTCTTCCTTCCCAAGAGCTGTACCAACAGTAGATGTAGGGTTTCCTACAATACATTATGTTATAATATACTGTATAATGTATTGACTGGAAAATGCATAGAAACAGAACAGCCCAGAGACATGTATAGCAGGATTCTGTTGTTTTGAGCAATCTGTTGTTCCCAGCTGTAGTGATGGCTGAGCTCTCTCCTGTTCTGCACATACCTGTGTGCACATCTTTGCGTGTGCACATTTCACTGCTGACTGTCAGTTGTGGCCCTGTGTTGGAGACTGAATTAAGAGCCCGAAGAGAGTGGCAGCGATGCTCCTCCTGCATCCCTGTGCACCCAGGCATGCTGAGGATGCAGTTCAGTCTCTTGGCTAAGTGGAATCCCTGTTATTTGTATTGTAAATGCGTCTTACACAATGAAGCAGCAGAGTGTTAAAGCCTCTTTTCAGCCCAGGTGATTTAAATGATGGCATGGTATTTTGAATAATTTTTAAAGCCAAGGTTAAATTTCTGTCATCGTCCCATATATAGTGTATTAAGTTGGATCAATCGCTCATATCATTAACCTATAAGCTTTCTTTGTTTGTTTTAAAGGACATTGATTTTGTAATTACCCCTGAGATCACCACTGAAAACCTCAGGAATTTACTCCTTAATTGAAATCCAAATACTGAAAGCTGCAGGAATGTGTCACTAGGAAGCCCAATGATGGGCTCTGCCATCTAGTGACACCCACAAGAAAAAGAAAATGTTTAAAAAACCAAACCAACCCCCACATCTGAATATTTTTACAGTCTGTTTGCTATAACCTGGGGTCACGAGTGATCAAATGCCTCAGCTGTGTGCCCACTGCCTGGTGGCATGGCTCACTCCAAGTTTACTTTGGCTTTCTGAGCTCCTCAAGGACATCAATACAGATTAAAACCACTCACTATTTTTGCTGTTTTGTGTATTTATTCTGTCAAGAAGGTTGGGCCCTCACCCAGCATTAACCCTATCTGACCCCATTCTGTAGTTTAAGCGAGCAGCACAGGAAGCCCATGCTCCTTCCCCAGGGAGACATGAGCCCAACCCAAGCCTTAAAGACACACATTCTTGAGAAATCCCTGTAAGACCTCAACACACTGGTCTCACTGTGCTCCTGATTGCATCCCACCCTTACTGCAAGATGTATCTTTTTGGCTTCTTCCAGAGGCCATGGAGGTGGGAGCACATCTCTGTGTGTAGGGCAGATGTTTATAAAATCCTAAGTGCTGCAGTAGGTTTATCCCAGCCTGTTATATTTGTTTTACCCATCCAGTCAAAAATATTTCATAATTTTTTGTGTCCTTCTGTATTCCTGGTCCTTATTACCTAAAAGTTCTGAGCTATCAAGAATTCACAGGATCAAAAAATTCCTGTTTTCCGAGGGTTGTTGGCATCGAAGTTACCTCTGTGACTGTTGTCTTCAAATCCTTTGGCTCTCTTGAGGAATGAGGTAACCAGGAAAAGTTATGTGGCATGTGAGTAGTTCAGCAAGCACTGAACTGCAGGAGCAAGGTTCCATCTCCTATTTTCACTTCTGTAGAGTCTTACAGCCTCCACTGTCGGTCAGTAATGCATCATCTCATATGACTATTTAGGAAGAACAGTAACTATTCCAAATACTCTGTCACATCTGTGTGCAGTGAAGAAAACTGTAAAGCTTGTATAAGGTTCACTCATTTGGCAGAGCTTAGGGGCTCCAATCTTCCTTTTATTTTTCCTTGGCTATGCTGTTATCTTCGTTACACGTGAATAAACACAAAGACCTTCTGAGTCTTGCAGTAGGAGAGAGGGGGAGGGGAAGGAAGGGACGAATCACACGGTTTGGGCTTTTAGGCAGTACCAGAGAGCTGGAGTTTGTGGGACTTTGAAACAGGACCTCAGCAGTTTGAAAGGCTGATGCGGTCTGACCTCAAAGTGCTTTCCTGTGGGTGATTTGCTTTGTCAGACCCAGACATGGCCTCTTGCGACACAGCAGTTTTCCAAAATTTGGACTCCAGGAGGGCTCTGCATTTTAATCCCACGTTTGTCTTTGGTGTAGGAGAGTTGGGTGCTTGTAGCAACGCATGTGATGCCCAAGCTTGGGCAAGGGATCACCTGCTTGGTGTCCTCTGATTCCTCTACACTGGACACTGCTAAACAGCCACGTTGTGGGACTAGGAGAAAATCTGAATGGGTCAAGATTTCACTCCCATCTTAACCAGCTTGTTTGCATTTCTGAAGTCTTTGGCGTAAGTGGTTCATCTATGGGTGATGGATTGTCCATGTGCAGAGATGCAGAGGCTGAAACGATGTGGAACGTTTGGCAGCTTTAGCCCTTTGCAGGAGGAGCTGATGGAAAATAGGGAGAGCTCATGAGGTTGCTCTGACGTGGGTCCCTTGTTTAATTAATCTGCCAGTGACGTACCTGTGGTCTGGGTACTGCAAGAGGGAGGCGATAGCACATGGAAATGGATCAACCACAGGAATAGGCGTCTTGCCAGTGTCGTAATTTGGTTTTGGAAAGGCTGACAGAGCTGAAATCCGGTATCTGGAGGTTGTTTCTCTGGCTTCTCTCTCATGGGAGGCCTCTGTGCTGGCATCTTCTCAGAGACAACTTCTGAGTGTTGCTAACATGGGACATTGCCATGCATTATTTCTTTTGCAGGTGTTCTTTATTTTACGTACACTGCTTGTCAGCGTGCTGAGCACTGGGAAGTAACAAAAAGTAATTACCAAGATGCATTGAAAATAGATAAAAAAATGCTTTGGAAATGGAAAATTTTCTTCTTCAGTTATTGAGGTGTAAGCCATGCTCACTGCTTGGTATTTAAAGAACGTGTATTACTTTTTCTGCCCTAGCGCTTACTCCCTCCCTGCACTTTTTTGCTTGTGGATTTTGCAACTCAGAGCAGTGTTTGATGGCAGTTTTTAATAAATGATCTCTGGGAGATGGATTTGGTTCCTCTTTTCAGAGGTGAGGCAAAGGGTGTAGGCGTTGATACCCCCAGTTGGATTAAAGAGGCTGTAGTTAATTAAGCCCTTGTCTGGATGTGGGCAGTTTGTTGATGTGTTTTTTAATTTTCTGGTGAATGAATGATGTTCCTCAAAGAGAGCTGTCACTGGGGAAATCAGAGATGTACTGAAGCACACTGGTGTTGTCTGCTTTGTCATGTTCAGTGCAAGTCCAGCAGTATTATTGCAGAGCTTCTGGGCAGAGCTAATTATGCATCTGTCAGATGCACTGAGAAATGCTCGGTACATCCCTGCATTGAACTTGTGAAAATTTGTGTCAGCTGTTGGGACCTTGGGTTGTTTTTCCAATAGCTTTTTAGTGTGTTGAGTGGTGTAGACGCTTTGTGCTCCATCTATAATGTAAAGGACAGTCACCCAAGACACAACATTGGAGTGAACAACAAAAGACTGTTACAGTCTGTGGGACTTACCCACGACACATGCAGGGCTGTGACAGGGGAAGGAGATGGCAAGAACATGAGTCCTGCCAACAGGATTCTGGTTGTGGTTCCTAGTGAGGATGGAAGAGAACCCCTCTGTTGCCCTGGAGAGCTTCGGGGCAGACCAGCTTCTGTCACAGCAGCAAAAATGATATGTGACCATATGTCCTCACAGGCACCGTTTGTCTCTGAGCAACTCTGCTTGGCTGAGAGTAAGTTATGCTGGTGCTCTTTGCGGCAACCAAATTTCTGGGAGCTGACTCAGAGCACAATCTCATCCCAATCAACATTTCTTCTTATTTTGATTAAGGAACACAGCTTTCCCTTCAGAGCAATTTCCACAAGGCCAGATACAGGCTGCTCATTACACACAGAAATATCCTCGAGCGCAGGAACCTGCTCAGGGAGGACAATGCCGTTTAAAGCCCCGAGTTAATGAGAAGTCCACAGCACACATTTGATAAGCTTTGTCATCCTTTTGTCTGCAGATCAGAGACCCTGCATTTTAATTTACTATACATAATGCTTCCTTAATGAGTTCCAGTGGATAGCCATTGAAACATGGCACTGCAGCTGCCAGCGTGATTATGAAAGAGAGGTGGTTATTTGATTTACGTGATATTCCGTTATGGTAACTAATATTTGCAGACAGGATACAATAGAGGAAGAAAAAAACCTCCATTTAGATTTCGGTATCTCAGGACTAAGGTGCTAAATCAATTTATTTTGCATGTACGTGGGCAAACTGCTAATTGAAAACTTAATGGAATTATATTTGAATGTTCGAAGTGCTCAGACTCCCATTTGCTTTGCAACACAAAGTTCATGCAAAACCAATAATGGTACCAGAATTTTTAAAGAGCAGATGGGTTTTCTAATACTACACACAAAATTCTATACACAAAAGCAATGGAAGACCCTCATCTGTAGGGAACCTGCTTTGGCAGGGGGGTTGGACTCGATGATCTCTGGAGGTCCCTTCCAACCCCTACAATTCTGTGATTCTGTGATTCTGTGATCTCTTTGCCAGTTTTGAAACAAAAACGAGAAGAAACAAAACTTGGGAGCAACAACATTATAAAGCTGTGGCAGAAGCACTGTGCTGCTGCTGGTTCTGTTTTGTAGGGAGCTGCTTTCTGGGCCTCCTTTCCTGATCTACAGATGGGTCAGCCTTTATCTGGAGCTGTGTGCATGCACCCTGTTAGCCCATTCTGTACATCCTTGTACACCAGCACGCTGTAGCAGCGTGATGTCTTCTCTCACAAAGGCCCTATTTAAAATGCTGGGGCTTAAGGGGTCGTTCTGTTATCCCCATTATTTTTTTCCTTTGTATAGGGATAGGAGCCAGGATTCCTTTGTGAACTAGGCAATAAACAGGGTGAATTAATGTGTTGATAACTTGAACCAAGTTTGAGTGCAGCTGGGAACGTGTTTCCTAGCATCATAAAATCATTAAGGTTAAAAAAGACTACTAAGATGGTCTAGTCCAACATCACCACGATTCCCACTAACCATGTCATGCGTTTGTTATAGTGGTAGCCAGTAGCATCACACTGTGACCCATGTCTATGAGCCGACACTTGTTCTGCTGCCTAAAACTCTACTCAGGCTGCTCAAGGAAATGCATGTGTGGAACAGGGAGGAATTAAGCCTTGGATGATCAGAACTTCTGGCATTTTCCAAGTCTGAATGCTTGACTTCGCAGCTTTGTCATTCTTCCTCTTGATTCTTCTTTTTTTTTCATTGTTATTATTGCTATTTTTAATTTTCCCCCTAGATGCTCAGAGAGTCCCAGCAGTGGGAGCAGGGGCCTTCTTGTGAGTATTATAGATATCCACAGGCTCCTGAAGTGGTGAGATTTCCAGTCCTGGGAGTGGTTAAAGGGGATGTCACATACCTTCATCCTTCGTTGTCCCCATGTCATCTGTTTGTCCTAGTCCATCTCTGCCAGAGAATCACAGAAAGGTTTGGGTTGGAAAGGACCTACCCAGCTCCAATTCCCTGCCATGGGCTGGTTGCGCCCCACCAGCTCAGGCTGCCAGAGTCCATCCAGCCCAGCCTTGAGCACCTCCAAGGATGGGGCATCCACAGCCCAGTGGCTCCCAGTTTTCCCCTTTCCTTTATCATTTCATATACAATATGAAAATTCCCCTGCCACCCAATGTAGTGATGGGAGCTGCTGCAGCCATGCTTAGAGACATCATGCCCTGAATCTGCAGCTCACACTCCAAGAGCATCCTGATGAGGCCAACACAAATGCATCTCTAATCATCCCATGAAAACTGAGATTTTCCCCATTAGATTTACAAAGCAAAGTGGTTGATCCAGAGAAGTAGTCACTATTTCTGCTTTGGCCTGAAATAAACAGTGATGATAATTAATTTGCTGTCAGGCAGAGCTCCATTATGAACGTTTAAATCCTGAATCACTGAAGTTTGGCACGATGCTGAGGAGCAGGATCCTGAAAGTGCAGCTGTAAGCGTGTGCACTAACAGCAACGAGACTTGAAGTGCACATTCCCCTGTATAGCGGGTGCGCACTCCATACGTCTGTGTGTATGCTGAGTATGGCTGAGTCATTGGTATTGCCCTCTTGCCAAGGAATTGAGGCTGAAAAAATAAAACAGGCCTGAAAAAATATGCCTGTCAGCGGGCCACAGGGATAAGGCATAAAATGGTGACTATCAGGTGTGTGGAGTGGCTTTATGCCAGAGGGAGCAGATGGATGAAGACAGCAGAATGGATAGGAATGAAGGGTGGAAGGCTCCAAAGTGGCTAAAAGAGAAGGAGCGATTTTTCATGGCTGTGCCTGCTAAAAGGTCTGTGGGCTTCAAATGGGATAACCAGGCAGCAAAGTGAGAGCCAACAAGGGGGGAGTGTTCCCCTTGAGTGAGCACTGCACTGCTCCACACCCACGGGCTGCTCTGCCCAGAGACCAAACAGGTTCCCAAACAGACTGAAGAGAATCAGGGATAAAAGCCTTTCACTTGTCATTGCTTACAAAGGAACAGTTGTTTCTCATGGCTCAGGAAACCTCTAATTTTAGGTTGCCGGAAGCTGATAAGGTCTGGCTGGGGAGGTGTCCCCACAGCCTTACATCTGGCTGCAAGCAGCAGCACAACTGCACTCCTGCGTGGGTTCAGCCCAGCAGTCCTGGGATCTGCTGCGTTGCTGAGCTTTCAAATTACTCGTGGCAAATATTATTAGAAGGTTTTGAAGAGACCTTGTTTTAATATAACTGTAATTAGAACCCAGAACTCTTTCAAACTCTTGTTTGGAAGTAGGTCAGTTTGCTCTTATTTGTCTTGAAGGTTTTTTTTTTCCTTTTTCATGTTCTAGATGTAGGCTGAGTTGCCATCTGCCTTTCCTTGGCAGAGCAGGGGAGTGGAAGATAGAATTTATAAGATATAATTGGGCTAATCATTTCTCTCACATGAAATAAGGCATTGGCAATTACCCATGACCATCCTTCTGGGTCCTCTAGAATGATAGAAAATCATCATTTATGGTGGCTCTCAAACCTGGAAAACCTTTCCAGTAGGAAATTTTTAATAAAAAGCTCATTCTGACCTCCGCAAATGTGAGCAGACCTGAAGAATGTTTTCACCTGGGAAAAGCACCCACTGCAGTGGTTGAGGACAGCAGGAGATGTTTGCAGTGCAGCCTGCTGGATTTTGCCCATTTGGGAAATCACGAGATCAGGTTAGGCCAGGTGCAAGGTAAGGGTCAGTGCTCATCCTGGGACATCACTGCACAGATTGTGGTCTCCCCTGCTGCTGTGTTATACCGTGTTATCAGTGTGAAAATGCAAACTAGTTGTGTACAGTACATGTTGACTGCACCAGACGAATAGTTACCAGATGAATAATTACTATAATTTTAATGTAACAGTTCTTGATAGTCAAAGAGTGTGACACTTCATAGATTTGGGATCTATCCATATAGTCAAGTTTGCTGATTGCTTCAATTTTGCATTCAATAAAAAGGTAAAAACCTGCATATCTCCTGCTACATCCCCAAGGCAATTCTGTCTTTGGCCCAGCTCGCTGAGTGTCTTTCCCTCTGGCAGCTGCAACCTCAACGAGTAGTGATACATTCCTCTTCTGTAAAGTGGGACAGAGGAAACATCTCCGTGGTCCTTTGGGTTAATGGCTCTGCCCATCAGAGCAATTGCTAACCACAGTAGGTTTTGTTTTGAGAAATCTGCATTTAAATTTAAGTTATCAGAAGAAAAATAAAATTGGATAAGATGCCTCTTCTTTTGCTGTTGGTTGTTCCAGGCCTTCTGCCATAAGTTGTTCTGACTCTAATACAAACCCTTCTTATTATAGCTTCCCCTTTGAAATGGTATCTTTGTTTTATCTGTGTGTGTGTGCTTTTAAAAGCTTGCAGATGGTTTTTCCTCACCTCAGTGGCAGAGCTAGCCAGGTTTTTGAGTTTTTCTCCAAGTTTTTGGCTGAAAAGAAAGGCTTGTAGGAACAGTAGGCTATTTTTCAGTCCAAGGAATGGGGGAGATGGACTTTTGGAAGCAGATGGAAACAGGAAGTGGTTCAGTAGCAAAGAATGAGAAAGCAAAAGCCATGGACTGTCAAGACTGTTTGAAATGAGGGGCTTGTACAGTTGCTCCAATTGTAGTTTACAAGGAAGTAAAGTGCCTTCAGTACAACATTACCATTGTTTTTCATGATCCTTCCCTGTTGGCAGATATTGCTGTAGGACACAACGAGTATCTGTTATATTTTATTCTTTTTGAGGTCCGTTAGATTCGTTGATGGCATGCACTTATCCTTTGCGTTCCCATGCGTTTCATTGCAGCTGGACATTGCAGCCTGCCAGGCTGGTTGGTGATTAAGGCTCAAACCAGATAGTAAAGTTTATGGGCATGAAGGTTGATACAATGTGGCATGGGATTGGATGTGTGGAAACATCCACGTCTTGGCTCAAGCTGTAACATCCATTTAGGTGCACTTATTATTTCTCTGGACATAACTTGCATTATATCTAGTTTATCATTGCACAGACAGACTGCTTAAATTTTGGGTTGGATGATGCCTTAATGAAATAACCCATCTTTCACTGACACTGAAAGGAAAGAAGGGAAAAAGAATAATCAGCGGCTTCTAAAGTGATTGTGGAGTTGAGAGCTTGGAAGGTATGTATGTGTGCCTCAAATGAGTTAGAAGAACTGTTGATGGAGCAGTAGTGGTGGAAGTACTGGAGAAAATGCTTTATGGTGAGAAATCTGAAAATCATCAGGTTTATTTTGTGTAGTCCATTAAGGCAAATAGGTGGTGATGGTTGAATGAGATGAAAACCTTCACCCAGCGACAGTACTGTGCCACATGGAATCTTCACTGCAGTAGAGAAAGAGGAGGAAAAGAAAGAAGCAAAGAAGGGAAAGTTGTGGGCAGAGAACTCAAGGTTATATGTCAGCACTCCATTTCAATCCCGAGTGGGAGCAGCCATTGGAACAGCCTTCAGGGAGTACGTAACCTGCATAGCCCAGGTTAGGTTTGGTCAGGGGGCTGTGTTACACCTCAGGTCGGTTTAGGACACTCAGTGGTCCTTGTGAAGTGGTATTACATGCCATTATCAGTTTCACATATGGAAATCCACATCTGTTATACACAGGTCATGGTTATGATGCTGTTTAGCTGGAGAAAAATGTCACAATTAGTTAACAGTATCTGAGTGTTACGGCTTTGTACCAGATTCCTTTGGGGAATTTTCTTCCATTTTTAATACAGATGCAGATTCAGGCTTTGGTGATTTGTCTGGCTGCCAGATAAAGGTTGTTGAAAAGAGGCTTGTGATACATGTCAAGGCCATTTAGACATTGTTTTGAAATAGGCTATTCATTCTTTTCATTCTTTGAGTTGCACTCGGTAATGCCTATGGTAGAAAAATAAGCAGTGTGTGACTTAACAAACACTTGAGAGGGACCTGAGGTAAAGACCTCCAGTACTACACGTAGGTGATGGAATACAAGGTACTGTACTTTCTGCTCCAGTGTATTACGTAAATATTGTGGTGTTGAGTTTTGTTACTAGAAGTAGAATAAGTTTTGTGTTTTGTATATTATGATGAGAGTGAACCCATATAGGAAACAGATGTCAGAAGTAGGGAATGGCGCAGACTGGATTTTCAGAGCAAAAAATGAGTTTTCTTGGACACTCTGTAGCCTTTGAAGTGAGATAGGGACTTCACAAGGCAAAATAGACATTAATAGACACAATAAAAGGTGATTCAACTTCAAATAAGGGTTTCCTTAGAGTCACAGAGTCCAAAGTAACTTAAATTTTCTTTGTGTTCTGCAAAGGGATAATTTAAAACATGTTCAAAAATGAAAGTTTTATTAAAAAGGAGTTAAGGATGAGAGTATGTGTAAGTATTTTTGGGCTAGGCACATTGTAGGGATATTGCAATTATTCCAAAACAAACTTAATAAATGCAGTACATGCAGAGTTAAGGTTAACCTTATGAAAAATCAAACATGTTAAGGAATGGAAATGCACGGTCAGTTCACCGAAAAAATCTGAACTGTTATGTACTGAGGTCATGTAATATCTCTATAATTATTGTGAGTGAATAATAGGGTTCTATTCTTTTTAAAGTCCTGGAACAGATTAAATTGGTCTTTTAAATGATGCTTTCCTCTTCAGTTGTGCCTGTGGGATAAAGATATGGCTAGAGAGGGGCCTGGAGGAGGTTGCTGCCAACTCATTTTCACTTGATTTTAACTCATGAAATGACAAGTGACTCTATTGGAGAGTTCGCAGCAAGTGCTGTCTGAACTTTCTCTTATACAGGGAAGATGTGTTGCATTGTGTGTAATTTTTAGTATAGGACACAAAGTTGTCTTTGTTGCGGAAGTTGAGTGTCACTTCCTTAGTAGAAGACACAAGGAAGGACTCAGGAAACTTTGAACCTGGAAGAAATGTTATGGGCAGATTTACTAATGGGGTGGAATGAAAGCAGCTATTTGCCTGAATATGACACTGAAGTAAATCAAGCTGTGAGGACTGAAAAGCAGGGGATCAAGAACTGGCATAAGAAATGCAGTGATTTTTTTCTATTCTGAATGGAAAACCAAGCAATACTGCATACAAGTGTAAAGATGGTAACTGAGAGCAGGTAATCTGTGCTTGATCACAAGAAGTAGTCGGGTTTTTGAGGTGGGTGAGGAAGCCTTGGTGCCTTCCTCCCCAGAGCAGGTGGTGAGGTGATGCTCAAAGGGGAGGAGAAACACCTCCTAGGAGAGGAATGCTCTTCAGTAAGAAGACTTTGTCATGCTAGTCACTGAGGTCAGATCCATGTTTCTGCTGGGCTCTGAGATCCAGGACTGGTCACAGTAGCCGTGGTGACCAGGACATCATTCAGTGAAAGATGCAGCTGCAACCTGGCACATCTCTGCTTTACACCAGATGCGTTTGGAAAGAAAGCCCCTTTCCTCGGGCTGAAGGGGATTTGGGCCTGCTGCAAGGCTGCCTTAGTGGATTTAGTGGCGGCAAGGCACTTCACAACACTCCTTTAAAAACATGAACAGTGCACGATGCCGAGTCCACCATATGTTCATGTTTAATAGCAGTTTATAAGTCTGTGAATTTTGCCTACGGGATGTCTAAAGACTCTGGGGTCATGTAAATTGAAACAATGCAAAGTTTATTGTGCATTTAACTTAATTTAAATACCTAGAAACAAGCACAGGGGGATTCTTACCAGTTGCAGTTATTGGTTTTAATAAATACTGTTGTAATTGAATGTGATTTAATAAAAACAGTTTATTTCCAGCCTTTTGGAGTGGGAGTGAGACTCTCTGAGGGGAAGACAACAGAAGGGGGTTAATAGGAGTAATTTTTATGTTAACTTGCTTGGTCGTGTTGAGCTGCTCCAAGAAGTAGGTGGGCATTTGGCTTTGTTCACACTGTCAGCGAAGCGAGCATTTAAACTTGGCAGGGACAGAAAGGTTTGTGCTGAGAAAGAAGTTGCTGGTTCCTTCTGTAAGCTGAAATGTGCCTGTGGAATGGCCCACGGGGGCCAGGAGGAGGCTGCTTCATTTATTGGCCAATATTGCATAGGAATTAGTCGTTTGATCTGCTGTGAACTGACGTGATTTCATCTAACATAATCTGTTTGTGCTCAAAATCCCTGCTGAAGTTAGATGCAAGGTTAGCGTGAATTTCAATAAATGTAGGATCTCAGCCCCTAAGGATGGCTGCACACCTGGCCATCTGCAGAGCTGTTTCTGTGCAAATCAATCACCGCAATTCCACAGCATTTAAATAGACACAAAAATTAACATAGTTAAAAGTTCTCTTCCCGTTGTGGAATCAGGAGCAGATTATAAACCTGGAGATATGCCTGCGTTTCCTGTGTGTTGTTTTACAAGCAAATTCCCTGAAGCCATCATCAGATTCAGCAAATCTGTGTTGTATTACTTTTACCCAGCTCCTTTTATTGGAAACACCTGGGTGAAGCTAACAGTTATCTGGCACTGGTTTGACATTCAGCATCTAAAAAAACATCCACTTATTTATGTGGTGTTTAGGGATCAGAATAAAGGTTTTCAACATGGTGTCACTGCTGAGGAAATCAATTTTTAAGGCATGATTCAAAGGTCACTAATAAATTTTGACTTTAGAGATGCCACCAGATAAGTAAAAAGGGTCTGTGACACAATATTTCTGATTATTTTTTTTTCTGCTGTATATTTTTTGCCAGAATCTTTATTTTGCTTAAAATTGAGAAGGTATAACAGAGATGGGTGTAGTGATGGGTGTAGCGTTGCAGATTATCACAAGGACCATGTGTACCTGATGAAGGATCACGACCAGAAATGAGCTACCTGTGCTTGGAGAGAGGCCAGGAGAGATCTAACACTATGGTTATTATATGGGATCGTTACCTTTTGCTCAGCTTTGGAAAGTAATAGATGCGGTTTGTAAAGTGTAACAGTAATTTCTGTGTTGATGAGGGCTCCAATTACTGTGATTTTATCTTACAGTGTTTGACTGTGTAATCTTTAGAAAACCATTTAGACACGCTGAAGCATTAGCACCAGGTGTACGGTACCATGAAATCTGTTATAAAACAGCTGTTAGCAGCGCATTTGCCAAGTATCTCTAAATAATTGAAAGACGCATTTAAGAAAATGCTTGTCATTTTTGCACTGTCACCCTGTGAGCTTTGTGTTTGGCAGCTCTCGGTCCTGTAACAGTTTGCTGAAACCTCAGAGTGAAATGTATCGGTCTTGTAGGCACAAATCACAGAGTCATGGGAGTTGGAAGGGACCTCAAGAGATCAACCCCCTGCTAAAGCAGGTTCCCTGCAATAGGTTGCACAGGTAGGCATCCAGACAGGTCTTGAATATCTCCATAGAAAGAGATTCCACCACCTCTCTGGGCAACCAGTCCTTTTGTCACCCTTACTGCAAAGAAGTTCTTCCGCATGTTAGTACAGAACTTCCTGTGTTCAAGTTTTAGGCCATTACTCCTTGTCCTATAACTTCACAAAACCAAGAAGAGCCTGGCCTCATCCATTTGCCTCCCACCTCCCTTATTTATAAACATTCATCCGCTCCCCTCTCAGTCTTCCTTTCCTCAGGCTGAACAGACCCAGGTTACTCAGCCTCACGTGGGTTACTTTCTTCCTATGGGAGATGCTCCAGGCCTTTTATCATCTTTGTGACCCTCCTCTGGACTCCTTCCAGCAGATCCTTCTCTTTTTTGGATGGGGGAGCCCAGAATTGGACACAGTAGTCTAAACGTGGCCCCACAAGGGCAAAGTAGCAGGAGAGGATCACCTCCCTCAGTGTGCTGGCCACACTTTTTTTAATGCCCCCCAGGATACCATTGGTCTTTTTGGCCACAAGGGCATGCTGCTGGCTCATGGCCAACCTGTTGTCCACTAGGACACCCCCAGGACCTTCTCCACATTGCTCCTCTCCAGCAGGTTATCCTCTGACCTGTACTGATGCATGCTGTTATTCTTCCCCATGAAGCTTTGTCAGTCAGTGGATCTGGCAGGAATATTCCATACAGTATGACCACCAGTTGGTAGAGCCTTGTCAAGTGGGGTTTTGGGTGGTTGGAGCAGGCAGCGTTGATGACCCAGGTGGTACTTAGTGGCAGTGTCACTTCACCAGACTTTCATAAGCCATATTTTACCAGAGAAGGATATCTCTCGCTTCACTGTCATGCCTGAGTCACATCACTGATTTTTGGCAGTACACACATTTGAAGCGAAAGAGCAAGATTTCCTCAAACAATCTCTGCGGAACATGTTGTGAACTCACTAAGAATTGAAACCACAGCCATCGATCCAGGCTGATACACTAGTTTCACAAAAACAAGGTCAAATATCCCACTAGTTTGACATTTCTGTTTCTCTCTTTTTAAAATAAAAACATATGAATAAAATCAGTTTTGTTTCTTATATACCTTAACTATTATTATATATTCTGTATGTGGCCCAAGACAATTCCTCTTCACTCAATGCAGCCCAGGCAAGCCACAAGGTTGGACACGCATGTGTTACAGGCTGTGAGGTGCCGGGTGCCCTCCTCCTTGACCTGCACTCACAGGGAACAAGGGACCAGAGGTTGCGGAGCTGGCTTAAAAACATAGAATTAATCTAAGGTCTGAAAACATGAATAGGGGAATATTTGATAATAACTTAATACATATTGTGCTTTGACAAAGCTCTTACCCCTAAGATGGCCTGTGAATACTGTATTATCCTAGAATGAAAACGAGATTTCAGATAAAAGTGAAAAAGCAGGCACTATTAACACTAAAGAACCTCTGCAGATTCCGATATCTGGGCCAGCTTCTTTGTATCTTCCTCCCTCAGCAAGTCCATGTCATTACATATTTCATCAGATGACAGAAAATTTAGTCTTTACAACTTCCACATTTCTCTCCTATCATTTATTATTTAACCCACTAAAGGATTTTATGCCTTGCAAGGTGTCATGAAAAATCAAGCTGATCCATATAAACATTGTTTTAGGAAGCTTCTACACTTCTGCCCTTGTTTTTATTGCCCTTCATTGCTGACTATTACCTAAGCTTTAATGCCTGTTTAGCATGAAATTATGTACCTGTGTATGCTGGGTTTCAACTGCAGATCCAGTTCCACTAAGTTAAAACTCTCTGTGTGTAACCGTGTTGGTACAGTCACATTGATGTGCATTGGCTTCTTTGTTTGCAGCTTCTTATCTCCTGTGGCATCAGAAATTCTCCAGAGCGCTGAGATTGTTAATGTAAGAATAGAAAATAAATTTTATAGTTGGAAAAATAGTTTTACAGAAAGCCCCCGCTTTGATTTGTAGCCCTCAGTGGCAGGAAGTGCCGTGCATAGCACTTGTCTTTTACATTTCAGTTAATTAAAAGAATAGGAGAAACGCTGCATGACCTAACCTCTGCTTAAGGAAAGTTTATCCGCTCTCTTCAGGATGTCGGTTTTTCCTAGGTTTGATCCCCAAACTGATACACTGGGAATGTTTTATGTATGCTGTTTTACTGAGATATGGAGACCTGGGGCATAGCCATGATTTCCATCTTTCCAGCTTGAATTTGGCGATATTTCAGCCCTCTGCCTTTACACCAAGGATGCAGTGACCAGAATCAGGAATAAGAATGTGCCCGTGATTGACATTAAAGATGGCCAAGGCAGATGGTGCTATATGGGGCCTCTGTTATCTGAAGTGCCAGGTAGGCAGAGCTGTGTATTTATAACTGAAAGCATAAAATGGATTACAGTGGAAGAGAGCAGAGTGTGGAAGAGGGAGTAGAAAGTAGAGATTATTTTAGGCACTTGGAATGAATCTTTCATCAGAACTTTGGAATGAAACTCCAAAGATTTGAAAGGTAGTATGGATTGAGGCCAATAACAATGGTTTATCAGTTTTAGTGGGTTTAAATTAATCTTAATGCAGACAGAGAATTTCCAATAAATTATATTTAAAAAAAAAACAACCCAGCAACTCATGATGGCTCACTTCATGCAAGATAAATAATACGAAGGGAAGTGTTTCTGCTGATAAGATGGCAGGTGTAGAATAATCCTGAAGATACCTTTGTGCACTGTGCTTTGGCTATACAGCCTAAATATTTATTGAAATCACCAGGCAGTAGCACTTCTGGTTGTTTCCAGATGAGTGCCACTGGAGAATCTAAAAAAGCACACGAAGTAAGGAGTGGGTTTTTTTACCACATTAATTTGATTCATTTGATAACTCCAGGTTCTGTTCATGCCTTTAGGGAAGGAGGAGGTAGAGGAGGCCCAGACAGATATACCTGGGACAGGGAAGTGGTTCTCCATCAGAGAATAGCACCTGGAGCTCCTGCACCTCCTGAAATAACTACAGCTATAATCAGTGTTATTTTCTGATTGTAGGGATGTTTTGAGCTTTACTTTGAGATAGAAGGCTTTGAAAGAGAAATAGCAAAGAAAAAGGTGTTGTAGGCAAACAGTTTATAGCACAGGGCCCCATCATGACTATTTATCATTTCTCACTGAACTGATGTAAAATGCAGGAGGGGGATTTGATGCATGGAGGCAGGATCAGCTCTCATTGGGAGCATTTTGGGGCTGCCAGGGGGATCCAAATGAGAAGATGATTTCTCCAAGAAAATTATCTTAAAGGGAAGTAAAAAAAAAATAAAATAAAATAACCAGCTCCATTCTGTAATACTCTGTGAAATCACTTCCAACAGAAAATGTTTTGGAAGTTTTTGGAAGCTATTTTTTTCCTTTTGCAGGATTTCCCTCTATGCAATGTATGCAAAAGGATTTGGGAAGGGGCATAGAGGCTTTCTGGTATACTCCACTTCCTCCCAGTCTTTTCAAGCAATGATACATGGAATAAAGGATGAAAGTTTAAAAAATATTTTCTGGTAGCTTTCCTCAAAACCTCTTGTTGTTGTCCTTGGGCAGGTTCTTAGCCAGGCTGTTCTCACCCAGTGGCCTCGTTTTGCACCATGACAGTGTTGTAGGTGTTGCTCCTTTTACTGCGATACCTGCAGATAAAATGAAGAGGATAAGTTTTGTAACAAAGGACTGCATTCAGGGTTTTTTTGGCAAACCTACTCAGAAACTGCAAAATGGTGCCCCCCAGCCTGGACTTGGAGGTTTCCATAAGGTTTCAAAAGCTTTGCTGTATGTTGAGCTTCCTTTCAGTACACCACTGGGAGACCCCAGCACAAAAAGCTGCCATAAATACTCACCTCTCTTTTCTCCCTACCCTGAGATGGGTTCACCTAGAAAGCTCCTTTCTTTTCTACAGCTTCTATTCACATTATGAATATTTCAAGAGAATCTGTACAATACAAGGGAACATTTTAACTGAAATGCTCTCCTAGCTCTTCTGCACTGTTATCCTGTTTTCTGAACTTCAATTGTTCAGCATCACTGCTGCTTAGGGGCAGATTGCATGCAGAATCTTCACCATCACAGACGCTTTCTCCTCATGCCTCCATAGCTCTAGGAGTTGAACTTTTCTGACACAGCTGATTTTTGTCTACAGTAGAGACAAAAAATTCAATGCCACTTAATCTAAAGACCTTTGGTTTAGGATGGCAGGGTGCATTATTTTCTATCATTCTATTTTTACTGAAATATCCTTATGATAAAGCATGTATAGACATATGTCCTTGTCTCTAGGGACTTTCCATCAAGGAAAAAAGTGCAGAGAGCCAAGAGCAGGGACTGAATAACTGGCGTGGTTTCCTTTGAAATTTCCTCCTCTTCTATTAACCTTTCCATCACAACTACTTTTGTATTTCTGGTCTTAATTAGAATTTTGAGTGGAGCTGTGGAAGGAGTTTATCTATCCCCCAGTCGATTCCTCCATCTGATTTGGCATCCAGAAATACATTTCTTAGGAATTAATTATAATTGCTTTTGATGGAAAGCCAAATTTTTTCATGGTTAACTGTTAATTCTTAGCTCGTTTAACATGTGATTAAGTAATTATGATAATAAGCTCAAATATAGGCTTTCTGTGTGCTTGTGATTTGTATGTTTGTGTTCGCTGTTTCGGACTATGTGTGGTCACATGGCAGTGGTCAGCACAGCACGTGGAGCTGGAGTTAGAGCAGCTGTGGAGTTGATTATCAAGGATCGAAATGGCCATTTTTATGACTGCTCCACTGTTTTATAGTTTGTTTTGTAGCACGGCTTTCCTCAGCTGTATTCAGAACAGAAAATCATAGAATCATAGAATCACTTGAGTTGGAAGAGCCGTCTTAAAGGTCATTTGGTCCAACCCTCCTACAGTGCACAGGGACACCTACAACTCCATCAAGTGTTCACAGCCCGATCCAGCCTGGCCTCGGGTGTCTCCAGAGATGGGGCATCCACCACCTCTCCGGGCAATCTATGCCAGTCCCTCACCACCCTTACTGTAATGAACTTTTTCCTTGTATCCAATCTAAATTTGAAGAAATGTATTGCTATGGCTTCCTTCTTTCTCTCTTCCATAAAAAGTCGCTTATGTCTCTTCCTTCTCCTATTTCTTTTCTCTATAAACTTTTGGTGCACCTGCTTTTCTAGTTTCCAGGAGCAACTCTTACTGCCACTGTGTTTTTAATCCTTGTCCTTCTCATGGCAACCATTGATGGATGTCATACAGGCTCTTCAAGACAGGTTAAAACATCTGTTAGACACGTTATAACTTTGCTGCTGGAATTATTTGCAACTGTCAGGGAAAAGCCTTAACTGGGTGATTTCATTCTGAAAACTGACTTTGCAAAAAGAGACTTGTAGCTGTCCAAGTACATTTCTTTGTCAAATTCACTGAGCTTGCAAGTAGGAAAGTACTTCCCCCTGCCAGCTTTAAAATGCACCCCAGTGCCAATCAATACTGGGATTGTTTTCAGTTGAGACTGGCAGTTTGACAAAGTCGTGATGCCTGTGAGAAAGATGACAAAGCCTTTTCTTTCGCTCAGCGAGTGGGACTGTGTGTAGGTTCTACCTCTGAGATGGGAGCATCGCCTCCGGCCTCATCATAAATAGACATAAAGTAGGTAGAAGATGTCCTGTTAATGTCAGACACTCATTTTTTCCATTAACCCAGGCAGTGGGATTTTTAGAAACACATCACAGTGCAGCATGAATGGAGTGAGTCCTAGAAGTGCTGAATGGGTAAGTGCAAATATAAATTGCAGCTTATTAGGAGGAGATGCTGCTGGGAAGGAGGAGGGGAAAACAAAGTTTCTGCACATCTCCAGAGCATGTCTAGTGGGGAAATGCCTGCAAAAAGCTGGAGTGCAAGCTAATGGCTTCAGCTCAGCCATCCAAAGTGGTCTCTTCTCAGTCAGGCATAGACCTCCGTCCTTGGTCCTCTACCTGCCAAAGGAGGAGCCACTATATGGGGACATGACTTAAAAAATAGCAGAAGGAAAGGGGATTTGAGACTTAATTAGAAATGTTACCATTGCTGGTAGCACAGCGAGGAATCCACGGGGAGGGCAGAGAGATTCTAAGGTCTGTACTAACTGTGAATGGTCACACAAGTGCCATGTTACGGGGAGGAGTGGTTGATGTTTTGACAACTGGAAAGAAAGGAAGCCTAAATCATGTGCTGGAACCTGGGCATGGTGAATTGCAAAAGCTCATTAAAACTGAAATGGAATGATTTTCAGGATTGGGAACCTGAATTAGCTCCGCATTTGTGTTGCAGTGCAGGTCATCATCTTCAGAGAGGTGAGAAAAGGGAGCAAAAACATGCTGATTTTCCGTGAGTTCAGGCATTTGTGGTTCAGTGCTTGTGCACAGAAGTGCTATGCAGAACCATGCCTGCTTCCTTCTGTCAGTAGTGGACACAGCGTCCCTGTTCCAGCCACAGGGCCCCTCGGGGTAAGGCTCTAGGGAGCAATTACTGAGTCTCCTGGCAATTGCTCCATCTCCTGTGTGCACTCTTTTAGGCTTCCTCATTTGCACATGTGCTACTGGTTTATTTATTGCAGTGTAATTGCTTGGTGGGTTTGTACTGATTTTCAAAGCCCACGTAAATGATCTCGCTCAACTCAATCTGCTCCAGTAAATACCTATTCCACTGCATTGTCTGTCACCTTGAATGTCCTTTATCACTGAAGCAATTTGATTCTTCTCTCTGCTTTTCTTGTTTATCTTCCTATTCCTTCTTTAACCACTTCAGGCCAGTGAGCTTCACCTCATGGGGATTCTCTCCCTTTATACTTTCTGTCCTTTTTCCCATCTCCCCTTCACCAAGGAGAAGGATCTTCCTCTCACCATGCCTTCCTAATTTATTTCATTTTTGCTAGATAAGAAAAAAATGATTTGTGTTCATGATATTATGTTTATCCCTGTTCGTGGGCCCCGTTCCCCTACTCTCTGGCAAGGTCACTAGTATCTCTTCTTGGTCACCATCATCTTGAACACCATCTTCCCAGTCTATAAAGATTAAGTTTCAATTTGGAATACTGAGTTCTCCTGGTTTACTGCTCACTCTTCAAGCTCCCTGAATTATTCCCTACTGCATAACTCCCACCATCATAATTATTGGCATTCTGAGTTTTCTTCTCTCTGGTGACAACAACAGAATGTGGCAGAATGGCATGAAGTTCTGTCAGGGACCATCAGGCTGGGTGATAGGAAAAGATTATTCACCAGAGGGCATGAAATAGGCTCCTCTGAGCAGTGGACAAAGCACTAAGGTGATGAGAAGCATTTGGACAGTGCACTCAGACACTGGGTTTGAATGTAGGGTGGTTCTGTGTAGAGCACAGAGTTGGACTGATGATCTTTGTGGGTCCCTTCCAACTCCAGATATTCTGTGATTCCATCACTACTTTTCTAGAAGTATTTTTAAAAGTTCTTCTTACTTTTATGTGTTCTCTCTGGCTTTCTTAACTCCATCTATCACTTCTTCAGTAGAATCATAGAATCACAAGGTTGGAAACGACCTACAAGATCATCTAGTCCAACCATCCTCCCATTACCATTGCTACCACAAGCCTCTAAACCATATCTCACAGCTCCTCATACAGACGCCTTTCGAACACTGCCAGGGATGGCGACTCCACCACCTCCCTGGGAGGCCATTCCAGTGCCTGACCACTCTCTGAGAGAAATGGTTTTTCCTTATGTCCAATGTAAACCTCCTCTGATACAACTTGTGTCCGTTTCCTCAGGTCCTGTTCGTTGCCTGGGAGAAGAGGCCAAATCCCTCCTCACCACAGCCTCCCTTCAGGAAGTTGTAGAGTGCAATGAGGTCTCCCCTGAGCCTCCTCTTCTCCAGACTGAACAATCCCAGCTCCCTCAGCCGCTCCTCATAAGCCCTGTGCTCCAGACCCCTCACCAGTTTCGTTGCCCTTCTCTGGACACGTTCCAGGGCCTCAATGTCTTGTAGTGAGGGGCCCAAAACTGAATGCTTGAGGTGTGGCCTCACCAGTGCTGAGCACAGAGGGATGATCACCTCCCTGCTCCTGCTGGCCACATGATTTCTAATGCAGGCCAGGATGCTGTTGGCCCTCTTGGCCAACTGGGCAGTAGTGGCTCCAAAGTCTTGTACACATGGATCTTGGTGGCATCACGACCTGGCCTCTGATGTATGTTGTTTTTTTTATGATAAGAGTTGGACAGGTGGATAGTTCCTTTGTCCTTTGGCAATTGAGTAAGGAAAGCTTTACAAGATACCACAGACATAAGCTGTAACTGCAACACTTTACAGAAGATACCGATGTGATCTTTTTTTTCCAGAGGCACAGTACACATGAAAAGAAAGGGAGAGGAAGGAAGATCTTGCCACTGGGCACTAGAGATGGTTCTGTCCAAAACCACTTTAATCACACAATAAAAGGCATTTTTATAGTGTCTGTTGGTGATAAGAAGGTAGCTTCTCTCAAGTTAATAAACTTTAATTAAAACTGCAGAAAATGATGTAAAAAATGGTGTTTTACTCATAGTCATTGACAGCCCTAAGTCAAGGAGAGAAATTTAGCTAGCAAAGTTGGGACAAAATTTTTCTTTGGAGTCTCCAAATTCATTACAGAAAAATTGAACTGAGACCTTTGGTGGAGGCTGATATGATGCAATAAGGAATTGCTTGAAATGAAGAAAAGTCAGCTTTCGTTCAGCATCCTCCAGATAGGAGATGCTTTTTATTGGCTCTTTCCTTTGGGAGTGTGCTCATTACAGTAACCATCAAAATAGGAATTCTTCTGGAGGCACTGCTTATGTTTGCTATCTGGCTGTTCAGGGAATGAGATCTTTAATTAGCTCAGGATATAAAGTATTAAACAGATTTTTCCTCCAACTCTTCCTTTGTTGCTGGGGTCAATAAGTGCAGCTTTGTTGTCACTGTGATTGCAATGCTGTTGTCCTTGTCTATTCAGAGCATTCTTTTTTCCCCTGTGCACTCTTAGGACATATTTTTGTGTTCTGTAAACAGTATAAGTAATTATATCCTGAAGTTAGTAATACATATATCAAGTAAGAAAAGTTGTCTGGCTGAAACATACAAGAAACCATGTCCAGCATATGCTATGAAACAGTTCTGTTGTTTATGGCTTCTCTTACAAGAAACCTTTAAAACCAGAGAGTGAGATCCAGATTCCTTCAGAGGATGTAAGAGATTTAGTGTTGACGTCAGATAAGTTATGATTTCATGGAACATTTGCTTAGAGGTTATTGTGATTGTCCTACTGGAAATGCAAGCAAGTAGTCTTTGTGGGGCTTATGGGTGCTGATTAAGGAGGGTGCAGTGGGAAGACATGGCTCTTTAGCCTGGCTGAGGAGTACCAGCTAGTAGTGATTTGGGATAGGAATTCTCCTTTGTCCATGATAGATAAATCTCAGTCTTGCCACTCTTGACTTACTCTCTTGAGCTGCTCCTTGGATCCCCCATGACTTTCTTCAGTCTTCGCTTTCTTGTCACCTCACTTAACTCTGTTTTCTTCCTTTGGCATCACTTCAACTTTCAGATCCGCCATTGTTTCCCTAGACTGGGAAAAACACACAGTTCTCCAAACATATCTGCTGATGCCAGGCAGCCCTTCTCCTTTTCTCTCCTACCCAAGCTCCTTTTTCCTGCTCTTTATGCTGGCTGCCTTCGTTTTCCCACTGCCAACTCTCTTTTCTCATTGAGATTCTCTCTTCTATACTCCACTGAGATGGCAGTTAACTAAACCCACAAATTATCACCTCCTGGCCAAATCCCAAAGCATCATGCCTGTCCTTGGCCTTCACTTGTTTTTGTATTCACTGCAGCTGACCCCTCTATCCTTTCAATTCAGTCTTTTCTCTGTAGCTTTTGGCAGCCATGATTGCTTCGCAGAATGGCTGGTGCCTCTTATCTCTGAAGTGTGTTGTTCAGTGACTGCCTTGGCAGCTGCACCTTCTCCATATCCCCCCATCTTATATTTAGCCAGGCTGCAGCCTCCTTTACTTTCCTGCTCTCTTTCTGTTCCTGATCACTTAGAAATTTAATGTTTTATTGCACCAGCTTCTCCTTCCGTGCTGACTGCTCAGAAATAATACCTTTTAATAAGGAAACTTCCACTCCTGTTGCAAAGGAAATTACTATCTATTCCCATATACTCCCCAGTAGTTCATTTGCAAGTTGCTGCAATCAGCTTGCGTATTATCCCTTCCTGAAATTCTTATTTTTGACTTAGCATGGAAAGGTCATTAAAGGTTACTGTTAGGTTTTCCTTCTGCAACACATAGAATCAATTAATTACAGAATCACAGAATTGAGTTGGAAGTGACCCATAAAAGGGCATCTGGTCCAAATCCACCTCCGTCAGGTGCTCAGAGCCCCATCCAGCCTGACCTGGAGTGTCTCCAGGGATGGGGCATCCACCACCTCTGAACAACCTGTCAGTGCTACAAGACTCCTTTTTTTCCTTCTATCCAGTGTAAATCTCCACTCTTTTAGAATGATAGAATCCTTGGAGTTGGAAAGAACTTTAACGGTCATCTAGTCCAACTCCCGTGCACTGCACAGGGACATGCACAGCCACGTTCTTTTGACTGTGCCCCAGGATACGGTTGGCTCTCTGGGCTGCAAGGGCACATTGCTGGCTCATGTCCAGCTTCTCATCCACCAGTACCCCCAGTTCTTTTTCAGCAGGGCTGTGCTCAATCCATGCATCCCCCAGCTTTTACTGATAGTGCTGGTTGCTACCATTCAGGTGCAGGCTCAGTTTTGTTGAACTTCATAGGGTTCTCTTGGGCCCACAGTGTGAGCCTGACTAGATCTCTTTGGATGACTTCCAAAGTGCCTTCGCCCCTCCTGATAGATTGACCTAGTCATCTGTACAGTAGCTGTAAGATATCTTTTGTCCTTTTGCTTGTTTTCTGATTTTATTTTTTATATAAAATACTGCTTAAAAATCAGTACCAGAGCAAGTCGGGGATGTTACATTCCAGAGGGTTCATTCAGGTTAAGCATAGCCTCTGCTTCCAAGGTCTTACAGTAGAGCAAGAGAAAAGCCACTTCAGAGCAAGATAGGCCAGAAGTGTGTGTAAGAGCAGAAGGGAGAAAGAACATAAGAATTAATAAAGCGCTAATGAGATTATGTGTTCAAATAAGGCACTTAGAGAAGTGCCATTGCCCACCTGTGCTGTAGGCTCATTTGAAGGTTTAAGCCAAATAAATGAAATGTTGCTGGTGTAATATTTGTACAGATGATGACAGGAAGTTCTCCTTGAATGCCTGATGGCTCACCACCATGGTGTTACTTACAGATTTCCAGCGATGTTCAGAATCTAATCACTCTACTTCTGCGGTAACAACACATATTGTAGAGATTGTTGGATAATAATGACACTAAAAAGTAATTCCAGCAATGTATTCAGTTTATGAATGGCTGTAACATGATAGTTTAATATTGCTTCTCTGCTGGAAACGATGTAAACGCCTGATTATCTATACCTATTAAAACCCAACAACAACAATTATTTATAGCAGAAAAAAATAAACAATCTGTTTGTCACTGGGGAAAACACACCATGCATTTTTCTATTAGAGGTTGTGCACAGATTGAAATTCCTGCATTCTCTAGTCCTTCAATCACCACATTAATAGCGTGTGCCATCAGCTTGAGGGAGGCTCCCCTCCATGCTGCAGTGCTGTGTGCTGAGCCACTCCCCACCTTTGTAAAACTGGATCTATTTTTGCCCACTGAACCACTGAACTGCTGCAAATATGTACAGATGATCAGTTAAACTGACTGTGCACTGGTTTATAATGTGGGAATTTTATGTGCTTCTTGTGTAGAGTAGGATGTGAGTGCCAAAGTTAGCAAAGTCTGTGTGTGTGTTTGTTCTGCTATTTTTTGGCTTGTTTTGTCTCACTGTTGTAGGAATTAGCAGATGTTTCATTTGATTCATTTGATTCATGATGCTGGATGCCACCTCCTGGAACTGGTGCTTTAATTAGGTGGCACCAGATGTTTGGTGGTAAGCAAGTTACAAAGGGCTCTGCCGGGAATGCAGGCTGTGTCAGGAATGCCAATGTCCTTGCAGTGCCATTTCCACCTCCCATCTCGATTTGTTCTCAGGGTGATGCTCTCTGTGGTGACGATCTCTCCTCACTCTCAGCCTCTGCATTCCTTTTTCTTGTGCCTCACAAGGACCATCCCATCCAATGCTTTGCATGGCCTAATGCTTTGCTTAAAAACTACTAACCAGAGGGAGTATTTGCCACTGGACTTTCCCAATGTCTTTTTCTGGCTGTGTATAGGATTGGGAGTTTTGTGATTAAAGTGTATCCATAAAGCTCATTGATGGGTCCCATTCTGGCGTTATCAGTCGGACTTTACCCTTCCTTGTCATACATGAGGTTCTCCAAGCAGTGATTTTCTATGGGACCAGTTCTCCTTGGAATTGCAAACTCGGATTAAGGCAAAGTCCATGCTGCCATTCCTAGTCACAATGACAGATGCGAGAAGTCCCAACCACTTTGTTCCAATACCAACAGCAATCCAGACTGAATCCTTTTGGAGTTGATTTGGGCATGCAGGCAATAGGTGACGTGATCTTCACGTGGGACTCCTGGGGACAACCAGACACAGAAAAACAGCAAAAGTAATTTGAGCACGGTGTTGTTTATAAATGTCTGTAATGTAAAGTTTAATATTCTTCTCTGCTGGGAGCCACACTGATACCTGACTGTCTGTCACCATCTCTGTAAATGGCACCCATATAAAGCTAAATGCTCCCTAACTCTGTCTTTGGAGACTGCTGCAAATCAGGGAGAAGAGCAGGTTTACCTGCCACCTTCTTTCAGAAACTGAGATAGCACAGCCTATGTTCCTTGTTCCTGGACTTCACTCAAAGTGCTCCAACTTACCTTGTCACCATTTTCCTCTCTGGGTGAACCCCTGTCTGTGTCTGGGGATGCAGCAGAATCACTCCGATGGTTGATCTTCAGATGCAGTGTGCAGGGTGCAATTTGTGGGGCCTTCTCAGAGCCTTAGGGCTGCCACCATCAGCCTGCCAGTGCCAAGCCTTAACCTTAATTTGAAGCTGTCGGGGGTACGTCAGCCCCGTTTGCAGTCACACCTCTGCAGTATGAAGTGGGAGAGCACTGCATTCAGACATTTTGGCCATAGTGCTTTCCAGCCCAGGCCCTGTGGTACAATGGTTTTGAATGAAAAATATTCTACTTGGATGATTGCCTTCAGGTCTACAGCAAAGTCATGTTTTCCTTGGTATCACTGGTGCAAACACGAAGCCTTTTAGAATAAGCGGAGAGTGATTCATTTATTTATTTTGAGAGGTTGAATGCCTGACCACAGTATGTTTTCTTAAATTCTACAATTTAATAGCAGCCTGGGGTGCTGTATTAATTTTGCTGTACTGTTCCAAGTGGCTAAGATAATGCTGCTCACTTCTTTCTTGCTTTAGATCAGAAGCGCCCCACAGGATTAAATAACAGCTTAGCAGCTGGGGCTTCCTTCTCCTGTTGTATTTCTCCCCCGTGACGCAGGGCTTACCCCTGGTGACGTCAGTGCAACAGCACCTGGCTGCTGGGAGGTCACTGATGCTTGTCAAGAGTTCTCTCAGAGATGTAGTGTAGGGTCTAACTGCTTTTTGAACACTGCTGTCCTTCCAAAGGACTGCTGAGAGCTCGCCATATCTGTTGTCTTCTCGTTGGCCCTGTCACGCCTCATCCTACCAGGGTCAAAACAAAGCTAATTCCATCTCGTGTTTTAAAAGCAAATCAAACCAAGGCGATTACTATTTGTTGCTGGGATTTTGGCCTTCACTGCCATGTGTTTTTTAGGGGAATTCCATTTTAGAGGTGTAGACTTACTCATTCAAAAGTAGAGCTTTGCACTGTACTTTCCCAAGTAGGCATTGCTGAAGGAGCCAGTGTTTATCAAGAATGCTGTCAGAGTTTGAGCACTCAGTGCTGGACAAGTGGACAAGCTACATCTCAATTAAGAACAGAAGATAAATGGGAGCCAGTAAATGGAGGTCGTAGGTTAGGGGCGTTTAATGGAAGAAATGGAAATGAAAATTGGAAACCAATCTCAAGGATCTATGAAGATAAGAGTGGAGGAAACTCAATTAGAGGGAGGCATGCTTGCTCCTGCTCTTGGATCTGGGATAATTTCCTGGTTTTTGTTTGGCTGGTCTTATTGCTTCCACAGTTGGCAAAGTTGCATTATAAATAAATAATTCAATCCCATGTCATGATTTGCTCAAATCGATGCATTTCAAATAGGAAAAAAATAATATCAATTTCAAAATTGTGCATAAATAGATACATAGATTTTTGCTGTCTTAAGTGAAGACTATAGACTAGCCCTAGGCACAGCCCTCATTGATAGTATCAAGTGTTAAAGAACTTGCAGCGTAAAATGCAAAGGCACTTTTAAAGCAAAAATATTCACACGTGCAAATGCTAAGTGCTCGTGAATGCTGTAAACTGCATCTGAAGATGGATTTGTAAGGCAAGCCATACGGAGAAGAGTGCTATATTTTTGTGATCTGGCCATTTCCAGAAATGAAAATAAATCATTTTTACTTTACTTGTATTATAAAGTACTTACTGTACTTTACATTTACTTCCTATTGCATGTTCAAGGGAGCGTGTATGTGCTTTTATACATATCATATGTCTGTAGATATATACAGTGTTTCACCAAGGTGAGCAGGTGTCAGAAGTCACTGCAGTGCATAAAGAGCACATAGGGCCTGTGTCCACACAAAGGCTTTGTTTTCTGCCTTATTTCATCGTAGTTCATGCTTGTGGTTTCCCTCAGGGGATCACACAGTGTGTATCAGTGCTGCAACATTTCATTATTTGCTTTATCAGGATGTTGACTTTCCGCACTAATTTAGGGAGCCCAGTCATAAAGCACTTTAAAACTGAGCTCCTGCAGTTTATGTGCCTGTGTGTATACGTCAACTGGGGAATGTGGAACTTATTTCTGTTGCCCCAGATGTTGCCCATCTTGCCCCAGATGGGAAGTGGGCATCTGGGCAGATGCCAGTGTCTTGGTACTCGTGGATGCCAGGCTGCCTGCTTTGCTTCTTGGCTTTCTGGGCAGAGGCACGTCATCTCCTGGATGAACGGGCATAGAGAGCTGGCAGAAAACATTAGGACTTCTGGGGATGCTGATGGAATAAGATCTGACTTTTCAGTCTGACGTGAAAGACGGTACTTCGAAAAGATGCAGCCACAGCCCATTTATTTGATTCGCTGTGTTCAGAGCCAAAAGGAAGCACCCACTGAGTAACTGGCACCTTTCCCAAGGACCACCGTAGGGCTGTCTGCTTTAAGGCTTTTTATTGTGCTGCTTTGATTTGCCACAATCCCTTGTGTATCTCAGCTTCCTTCCGTCTTCTTGTCTGAAGAAGGGTAGCCTACCTGTAGAATATTTTTGAAGATGATAAATTTCAGACTAAAGGTACCTGAAGATTAAAAGAATAGCACTTTGCACTAATGCACTCTGACATATTCCCATATACTCTTTAACCCTTGGGTTTATTATTGCACACAGTATGGAGAGTGAAACGGAAACACCATTACCGTCTGCTTGTTTGGAGTCTGTGCAAGGTTTGATGTTGTAACCCCAGCTCCATTTCCTCCATGCTTTACACAAAGTAGAAAATTAAAGTTCTGGCTATCTTAATGATCACATGCAGTGTTTTCCTACAAAGTTACTGCAAGATTGGTTGAAGTGTTCTGGAAAAAATCCAGCAAGGAAATCAGTTCTTGTTATTTCACTTTTTGCAACCATAGATGTGGCTGTGGGTGAGGTGACGGTCCTCTGGGCAGCCAGGAGTTGGTCTTGATGGTCCTTGTGGGTTCTTTCCAACTCAGAATACTCTATGACTCTATGAAAAAGAGAAGTGATGTCTTGTGCAGCTGGACTCATTCTCATGCTCAGTGCATGCCCACCTGGGTGTCACTGAGCTGTTGGAATCCCAAATTTCCTTCCAGTGAACACAATATTTTTCTACAGCCATAACTATTTTGATGACAAGGATTTCAAAGTGGGGAAAGAGCTGTTTTTTTCACCATCGCTGTTTTTAGCGCTGTTTTAGAATCAAATCAAGTTGGGCAATTTAGGAGTTACCCATCACTATAGAAGGAACCTCCCCTCTCAGTGCTCCTTCGATGGGTACAATGTTTGCAGATTGCAAGTGCTGAAGGCCAGAATGGACCAGGTTGCCTGTTTTCATCTGCCTTAAATCTGAGCCTTCCATATTTCACCTTTATACCTCTTTATTTAGTACATAATGTATATTTGCCATGAAGCTTTTCTCCTTCAGCAGACTGTAGATCTCATTTGCAGATACCTAGAAATGGGAAAAATTATTGCAGAAATTAATCACTCACTTTAGAAAAATAAATAATAGAGAAGGATATCAAGCTGATTGCTAATTTTATTTTTTCTGGCTTCAGTTTCCAATCATGAGATGCTGCTCCGCCTTATTTTGTTAGATTAAAGAGCCCTTTAGTTTCCCATAATATTTCCCCATGAACTTTACATGGATTTTATAATCAAATCTCCTCTCCATCTTCTTTTTAATAAGCTTTGCAGATCGAAGTCTTAAACTCTCTTACTGTAAATCATTCTCTCTGCTCCTCATACTGTTTGTAGAGTTCTTCCTTTTTTACATCTTCTCCAATTTTTGATGCACTCTGCGAAGCAGACTCCAGAGTCATGTATGCTATCTCTGAATAGAGGGGATGCTGCTGTGCCATGCAGTGGTTAAACTGTGCTTTGGTGCTTATGTTGTGCTTCATTCTTGCCTCTTCCCTGCAGTGTCTGTGTTCAAGCACGGTGTGACTATTAAACCCTATTCAGAGGTACTGTTTCTCTTCTTTTTGACTACTCCTCTGGGTTTATTTTTGGACAGAGGAACACTTACAGGCATATTTCAGGGTTGATGTTATTACTCTTTTCACAGGGTTACCCATTTGCTGTGGTCTGACAGGCTGCTGAAAGAAGCAGTGGCAAAGGAGGAAAACCAACAAGATTCTGTTTTCAGTGTAATAAAAGACTGAAGTAACTCAGCAATATTCCCGGTTGGCCCTTATTTGCTCTGGCCAACCATCCCTGGCTGACCTTTCGCTATTGAGATCCGTCAGAGCAGTGATGCCCATTATGTTAAGCCAAGTCATCATGCCTTCTTGTGGGCCTGGGGAGGTGGAGGCCCCTGGGCAGCCTCTTCTAGCAGCAGAGCTCAGCCTTTCTTTCTCTCCCCATTGGTGCTCAATGATTGGAGCAGCTCAGCACGGATGTAGCAGAAGGGTTCCCAGAGCAATCCCTCATCCCTTAGGCCATGCAAAAGATAAGCAGCTCTGTGCCAATAAGAAGAACCTGCACAGAAGTCCCTTCCTGCTGTTGCTCAGGCCAGGACTTGTGTCCACATCCTTTTTAGCATCCCGTGCCTTTTTTCCTCTGTCTCCTCTTTCTTCTTTGGCTTTGTTCCACTTCTGATCTCATTTCTAAAATAACCAGGACCAAATCCTTTTTAAAAGAGTTTCCCAGTCCCTACGGTGGAGAACACACAGGTTGGACTGTGATCTCTTTATTAATCTACTAAAGAGGATGTACAGAACATCTGGGTTACCGTGGGCATTAGCTAGGCCCTTTGTGAAAAAGTGCCTCTGCACAAGCGGTTTATTAGTGAGGCTTAACAACTTCCATTGTTGTTAACAATGAGAAATTGTGCTGATGCCATCTGCGGGTTGCCTTTGGTCACAAGGACTGCAGAGGTGAGCCGTATAACCTGAGCAGCTCAGAAAGCAAAGCAGAACTCAGTTTGCTGTAGAGACAAACAGATACAGGGAGAGAAATACTTACAGAGGTGCTGCAGTATTGAAGGGAATTCACAGTTTGCAATTCATGAGCAGCCAAAAATTCAGAAGGCCTCAGTCGTGCAGGTTGAAGGAAATGGCTGAAGCCACCGGCCTTGAGGACATCCTGCTTTGTCACGGCCACTTAACACTTGATCTACTCTGAGTCCAGGCCCTGGGGGCCCCAAGCACGAGAAGGTTGCAGAGCTGTTGGAGTGGGTCCAGAGGAGGGCCACGAAGATTATCAGAGGGCCGGAGCACCTCTCCTGTGAAGAAAAGAGGAGCGAGTTGGGCTTGTTCAGCTTGGAGATGAGAGGGCCTCAGGGAAACCTCACTGCGATCTTCCAGTACACACCACACAATTTTTACACCGTCTAACAGTGACAGGACAAAAGGTAATGGCTTCAAACCAAAAGACGGTGGATTCAGGTTAGATGTTAGAAAGAAATTCATGATGAGGGCGGTGAGGCCCTGGCACAGCTGCCCAGAGAGCTGTGGTGCCCCATCCCTGGAGGTGCTCAAGGCCAGGCTGGATGGGCCCTGGGCAGCCTGAGCTGGTGGGGGGCAACCAGCCCATGGCAGGGGCTTAGAATGGTGTGGGCTTTATGGACCCTTCCAATTCAAGCCATTCTGTGATCCTCAGAGCCTATGGTCCCATCTCTCTGCACCATGTGGGGTTGGAAGCAGTACGTGGCAGCATTCAGCCATCACAGGAGCTTCCCAGCTCCTCTCAGTGTGGTTTAACTGAAAGGTTTTATTGCACTGTTCAGCTGCAATGGGACTGCGTTAGGCTTTGACAGAGATTATTCATAAATGAGAAGGATTTTTATAGTATTTGTGCATTTGAAGACAATTTGGTTCTTCCAGGGGAGCCCACTGTATATTTTTCATTTATCCATATAAGTTTATTTTTGTTCTTGTTGTTGTTGTTGTTGTTTTTCCCAAGCAGAAAAGCATCAAAGCAAAAAGAATAGGAATATTTCTTTAAATAATTAGAGTGCTGTGAAGGAAGATGCAGAAACTACAATAAAGCCCAGTCAGGTTAAAATGTTGGCACATCTTATTTCATTTAATTCATAAATGGAAGAAGATAGAGAATTTATTTGACTAAGCACCTGGTTCAGTGTCTTGATGATATGTTTGGAAAATTGCTCTGAAATTGATGTGTAAGTGACCTTGAAGATGTCATATTTAAGTGATAGCTCACTTTGATCTGAAGCTGTAAGCATTCTTTTTCCCTCTCCCTCCCCAAACACAGCAAGCAAAGAAAATGTGTCGCATGGGGCTGAAAGTAAAGAAGGAAGAATCTTTCTTCAAAATCTAAGCAGTGTGGAGGTCAGGCACCCACACTATGACATGCCTTTATTCCAGAGCCAGGCAGCACTGCTGCCTTCAAGTTGCCTTGTGAGACCTGGGGAGCTCCCCTCAGCCCCATGGGAAGCCCAGAGCTGGTAGTGGTACAAAAGGTATGCAAAGCCACAGATATGATTCCTCTCCTTGTCATTCTTGTTTGAGTGAGCACTGGCCAGATCTCAACTTGAGTGTCACTTCTGTGCGCCGTGGCACTCATGCAGAGTAGAAGTTGTAAGCCTTCACATTATCTACCTATTTGTCTACTATGTGCAAATATGTTACACTTATTAACAGCAGTGTTAATGTCCTTGTCACGATCCTGGCTGGTTTTGATATTCATGACAATGAACAGTAACTTGTTAAAAGCTGTATTTACCGACTGATCCAATGGCATTTCAATAGCATTGCTGAGGATTGCATTTTTAATTAATTCTCTTTTACTGCCATGGGAACTTTGATATAATATCCACTGCAGAAACTGCATGTTGAGGTAACAGCAGATTTGTACATTAAAAGCATCAGTAAAAAAGAGAAAATTGACAATTAAGTTCCGGACAAGACTGTTACCTGTCTTGCACTGTTTGATGGACAAAAAGAATACTGCAAAGTTCTACATATGTATAACCTCACAAAGTTAATATTGCTTTTGGAGTTGTTCCTTGGCATGATCTAATCTCCATTCAAGTCAACGGGGATATTTCCTTTAGCTTCAGTAGTAGCTGGGTTTGCGTTTTAATGTGCATTAAAGCTTGCAAAATGTGTGCAATAAAATAAAACCAGGAGGACACGCTCTGCACAGCGGGGGGGCTTAAATGAAGGCACAGAAATAGCATTTAATCACCAGTGTAAAGAGGCTGGCTTTCAGAGCTGCCCGCTGGGAGCAGTGGGTGGCATGGGCGATGGGCCGCCTCCATGCTGCGCCAGGTTCATGGCTGATGCGACGCCGCCATATGATGGCCATATTCATATCGGGTCCTGGCAATTCATGGCTTCAAAGGAGGTGAATATAATGTAGGATTTGTTCATGTACCCACCAGTTCCAGTGCCCACAGCATGCTCAGTTTGCCTGGCACTGGTGCTCAGGTCCACTGTGCATCTTTGTCACGCTAAAGCTGTTCAATCCTACAGCCTATATTTTAGATTTATCCTCATTGGAAGTAACAAAATAAGTATCAGCTAAAAGAGGTACGCTTGACTTTTATGTATGTCTGACTCATTTTATTTTGAAGTACCTAAATAAAAGAATTATGCGTTAGGTGTAATGTTAGCCTTCTTTAAATCATAAATTTTCTTTCTTAATTGAAAGTGTAATTTCTGCCTACAAATCATGCTATTTGGGTTGATTTTATGTTTGTTAGTTTGATGAATAAAGGGCTTGTATAATTTCATAACTTCTCCTGCCAACGTTAGCTTTCTGTTCTACGTCCTTCAGAAATGACATATTTGCTCAGTGTGAGGAACCTGGCGTTCAGAGACTGCTGCAAGACTCCTGCACATCTTGGGCAGGCCTGAGCACCTCAGTAAACCCTTTCTCCCCCTTTGGAAAGCTTGAAAAAGATGTTATTATGAACTTTTTTCTTTTAGAGCTCAATTTCTTTGCTTGTTTCTTTGCCAGCAAGGAAATGCAAGTGAGGAGCATTGGGTGGCGGCTTGATGACCAACAAGGTGTTGTTTTACTGCCAGGAGACTGGCAGAGTCTTTGATGAAGGTTGTGAATAATTAGTGGTATTTCAAAATCAGCCATTTTGCCTTTCTTCCTTTGAATTCAAGTGATGAAACAGAACACTTGAACACTTCCTTATCAGTATTCATTCCTAACTCATTCTCATCATTTCAAATGGTGGACAGAATAAAATAAGCTTTGTGGATGTTTTGCATGGAGCCCTTTTTGTTTTAAAGCTGAAGGAAGGAGATGCATGCTTGAAGCTCTGGAAATAACTTTTGGATGCACTTTACATGGCACAAGCTAAAGTGGTCTTGCACATAGTGATGATGAGTTTGTAGCTGAATTGAGCATCACTCTTAGTCACAGACTCACTGAATGGTTTGGGTTGGAAGCAACCTTATAGCCACCCAGCCCCAACCCCTGCCATGGGCTGGTTGCCCATCAGCTCAGGTTGCCCAGGGCCCATCCAACCTGTCCTTGAGCACCTCCATGGATGGGGCACCACAGCTCTCTGGGCAGCTGTGCCAGGGCCTCACCACCTTCTGGGTGAAGAATTTCTTCCTAATATCAAACCTACGTTTGCCCTCTTATATTTTAAAGCTGTTAGCCCTTGTTTTATCACTACACTCTCCAATGAAGAGTACTTTTTCAGCTTTCCTGATTAGCAGAATGATTGTCATTGCCACTGTCCCCAGCATTTCCTTAGAATGCTGAATAGCAACATTTTGAGAAGAGTAGCTGATACTTCCCATCTTCCTGTTTAAGAGCTCAGAAGCTTTCCTTGTCCATCATTTGCTGAAACCGTGAGATTATGACTACTTACACCGACAACTTCCGTGACACAGGCACTTGAGTCAAGTCAGCAAAATCATACACTAAAATATGTTTTGCATCTAGGCCAATAACGTGGGCAGGAAAGTAGGCGATACCGTCTTGTCCCACACAAAGGTGCCGAATGGTGGGAGTCTCTGGCCTACCTCCAGCATGCAGGTGCTGCTGCCAGGTGCCCAGTGCAAATTTGCACTCTCCTTTTTCTGACATCAGCTTCCAACCATCAGACCTTAATTTGTTTTTTTTCAGCTAGATTAAAGAACCTTGTTACTCTCCTCTGTCTTTTCTCTGCCTGACTTATTACGGATCACCAAGTTGTCTTTTAATCTTGCCTTCAGAAGAAGAATTCAACTCCTTTCAGTGCTTGCACTATTGAGAGTATTCCTGAGGGATGATGTGACTCTCGGGAGGAATGTATGTTACAGAGCAGATACCCATGGCAGTGGGCACCTCGGTAAGCACCTGCACGGACAGCCCTGTGAGCACTCCCTTGCAGGGCTGTGGCAGCTCCATTCATCATGCAGTCTGCACACAGAACATGCCAGATGTGTGAGGCACACAAGCAGGGAGTAGAAAGAAGTGAGGGAAGAAAGAATGGTTTTCTCTTTTACTTTAAGAGCTTCTTGTGTTTCTTGTGACAGTAGTAAATGTGTAACTTTCAGGTGAATTTTGTGTGGCGTGCGTCATTTGAAATGGCCTGCTGAAAGATAGGCGTCAAGTGAATGGGAGAGGCAGAAAGGAAGTTAGGTTTGCTGATTTTGGGCCACTTGAATAGCTACTAGCTTCTCATTGCCTTTTTTATTTTTGCTCTTGCCCATCACAGTGCAGCCTCTCACTGCATGCCTCTTGCAAGAGCCATGCAGGAAACATTGTTCCATTGTTTCCCTGAGAAAAGAGGGAAAACAAACATTTAAGAGAAACAACCACACAACCTTTGCTCTGGCAGTTGCTGAGCTGGAGGGTTGCACCTCATTTACATATAAATGTGCCCAGGATTTTAATCAGGGATTAGCGCTCTGTTGTTATTTTTCACTTACAGTGCTCATAACGCACGTGGTGCTTTGCAGATTGCATAGGACAAATGGATTGTGAGGAATGCGGCTGAGAGGTACCCAGGCACCGCTGGCCTGATGGATTGCTGGTTTATTTCCGAGGGTGCCAAGAGCCCGAGGAAGTGCTGGCTTCAGTCCTTCAGGGATGCTGTAAAATGAGGCAGTTCTCTCTGAGGGGGATGTAAAGGGCTGGCATAGAGCCTGCTTACTTGGATTTCAGCTGCCCAGTGTAGAATGGCAGTATTGCCTCTGTAATGTGGCGTCCCGGTGGACAGCAGCATCTGTTTTTCTGCCTGGTTCATGAATGCGTCTGCAAAATTGTGAACTTCTTTTGTAATCACTTTGAAATGTTCAGGATCTCTGCTGATGCCTCTTACTTCTTGCTTTGTTTAGCTAGGGTGTCGTTGCCTTAGTCATGTTTCTCTTCAAATTAACAGGCAGCTGGGATGAGCGAACCACAAAAACAGTCCATAAAAAACCTTCCAAAGTTTGTCTTCTTTTCTGCCCTAATTTACCTGAAAAAAAAAAGCCACTCTTTTGTTATCTATTAATATCAAAAACCTTCGAAATAGGGAGGTTTGGGGTTTTTTGTTTGTTTGTTTGTTTGTTTAATTTACTTAGAGTATCATAGAATCATAGAATCATTAAGGTTAGAAAAGACCACTAAGGTCATCCAGTCCAACTATCAGCCCACCTCCCCATGCCCACACACCACATCCCTGGATGCCACATTCACTCAGCTAACCTGAGCTACCCCAAGGCCAACCCATGGAGACCCACAGGCAGTGTTTTGCAGCTCAGACACCGGCACTGTTGGCATTTTTCCTTTCATGCCATACTGATGAAGAAACAGTAATAATATTTATTGTTGCCATTAGTCTTCAGAGTTCACCCCTCATCTGAAGATAAAATTTGACATCTATTTAGAACGTGTCACCCATATATATGGGTTAAATACTCTTGTGTGCATTCTTGTGGGTGTGAACTACAGCCCCATAGCCAGAAAGGCAGCATGGACAAGCTCTGTGCAGGTCATTCGAGTGGAAGGGAAGGGTGCTTCCAGTGGTGACACAGGGTCCCCACCTGGAGAACCTGAAAGGGAGAGAAGACTTTCTTCTTTATTTATCAAGCTGCTGTGTGTTGACAGGTGAAATGACAAGACATATTGAGCAAAAGAAATTAATCTGTATCTGAGACCTTTTAATAAATCAAAAGTAAAACGAAGAATCAGTGTAGCAGCCCCGCTGGCAGCTGCTAACACTTGTTTCATGATCCTATCTGTCTGAAATACACAAATGGAAAGGAATTGTTGCCAGGAGTCATAAAATGAAGGAAAAACTCAGAAGATAGATTTATTAGCATCTCAATTTTGGTGCAATTCAGCTTCATAAACAGAGGTTAATCTGCTAAAACCTTCCTTGCTCTCACTGGGGGAAAACCCCACTCATTTCAATTTGTGTTTAAAGATCTAAAATAATTCTTCGTGTCGTCTGAATAAATCAACATCTCAAGAAGCAGCACTTTTTGCCCACGTGGACTTATTTATTTATTTCCACAATATGCTGTTTATTATAGGCTCTTCTCATCCCTGCGATGTAATTTCTCTTCTGGACTTGTAGGCATTTTCATCACACTTCACTACATATTTCACCCATGTTTCTACAGAAAGTCATTATGTAGCACAGCCGGCTACTGACAGGAATATTTAGAATGCTCTGCCTTTATCCTACAGTGCTATGCTGTTCACCTTTGTTGGGTGAATAATATATCTCTGACCTGATGTTTTGGAAGAAGACCTGAGCCCGTATGTGGCTCAAACTGGCACTGCTCCTTCTTCCTTTCTCTCTGTATAGCTGATAAAGCTGTAGGAAAATACCTGCCAATTCAAACTAGTGTTAAAAGCTTAGTAGAAAAAATCTAAACTTGAGAAAAAAAAAAAAAAAGGAAAAAAAAAGCGTGTCCTAGGAGACCAACACAAGTAGACTGTTCAGTGGTCATGTGCTGCCTGCTGTCCAGCAGATTTGAGTGGGGACATCAGGAGCTGGAGCCTGACTCCTAGGAACTGACAGCATCCCTTCTGCTCAGGGATCTTCTGTCTCACGATCAGAGTGGTACTCCCCGAGGAGGAAAGTTACCTTTTCTGCCTCTTGCTGCTGCCCCTCATACCAATGATGCAGTAAGTTCACTAGTAACTTCGACCAGAGGATGGGTTCTGCTGTCCAGGGAAGTTTTCTCCAAGGCTGTTTAGATCATTAGGTGTCTAAAGCTTTATCAGAATATCAAATCCATTCCATCCCCTGATGGCTCATGATTACAGGGCAGACATTTTCATGGCTTCTCTTCAAGAAATGTAATAGACTTTCCAGTTGGCTTTTAAACCAAAGGTCATGGCTGTGTCCAGGGTCATAAATGGAATAATTGCTAGTTTCTCAAAAGCCAGATTTGATGCATAAGTTGTTGGACAGGAGCTGAGGAGTAATGCAGATGAATTACAGCTGAACTGCAGATAGTGAATTAAGAAAGGTTCCCAGCATCCTGCACCCTGCACTGCTAAGCACCCAGAGCCTCTCTGCTGGGTGCTGCTGCAGGCTGGGGGTTCTGAAGCGTCATCTGTGCCTATTATGGGATCCCTAAAGCCTCTCTAAGGCCTTATAGAAAATTGCAGAACAGTCTGATTCTTAAAAAAAAAAAAAAATAAGGCAAAAAAGACACCTTCATTGCTAGCACTGATCATAGAACTCTGCTTTCCTCCATATTTCTTTGTGCAATTCATAGCCAATGGTGAGCTCCTTCCCTACCAAGGTTTGTACAAGCTTGCATCGCCAGCAGAAAGGGAAGGCACTGCTTCTGTTACTCAGCTGCAGCCCCAGCATGGAACTGGTTATGGCATTAGGACACTTACGAAGAACCATCTTTCTCAGTGCAAAGGGCTGAGATGTTGAGCAGGTTTCAGGAATCAATGGCTGAGATTCTTTATGTGCACATATTTAGTTTTGTATGGTTGGAGCATTAAAAAATCTGCACACATTTCTGTCAAACAGCCAAATCAAAATGGATGTGGTTTTTCATTGATCCTATTCCTGAGATCCTCTGCTTGCTGTTTTCCCACAGGAGTTATCTACACAGCAGATGTCCTTGACCGGGAGACAACCAAATCCTACTGGCTGACAGTGTATGCCACTGACCACGGGGTTGTCCCGCTCTATGCTACTATCGAAGTCTACATCGAGGTGGAGGATGTGAATGACAATGCCCCACTCACCTCTGAACCCATCTACTACCCATCCGTCATGGAAAACTCGCCAAAGGATGTATCTGTCATTCAGATCCAAGCCCAGGACCCTGACTCCAGCACTAATGAAAAACTGGCATACCGGATTACAAGTGGAAATCCCCAGAATTTCTTTGCAATCAATCCCAAAACAGGTAAGAAAATCCTGCTGCCTTATGGTGGTCAGGAAATGCTATTCAGTTGTTTATGGGCTTCGAGATCTGTTGATGGTGCATTGCTTTCTTAAGATGTGTTTTCTTCTTAGTTATGTGCCTAAAGCATCTTCCTGTGCACTTGTAAATGAGCACATGGCAGCTGATGCTGCTGCAATGATCACTCTCGTGTAGGTCACTGAATAGCTGCTGGCTGTGGCCTCTTTTCTGTGTCTGTAGGGATGAGACTTTGCTAAGAAGTGCTGGGAGGCAGATTCAAGCTGTTGTATACCATGAAGCAGAGCCTCATGCTTTGTAACGCGTTGTGGCTCTGCTGAAGTGAGTGGCAGCACACTTGACAAGCACCTGTAATTAGGCTGTCTGTTACAGCAGCCGGATGCAACTGTACAGGTTGTTTCATATAAAAAGACAATGCAGATGATCTAAAAATTCTTTTGGCCTTAAAAAGAACCTATGGGGCTGTGGTTGGCTGTCCCAGCCCCACTATGCTGGAACAGCCCTGGGCATCGCCGCGCCCTCATTGCCACCCTTGGGCTGTTCAGGTGAGGATGCAGATGTCACCCAATGTCATGGGTGCTCCATTGGATGTCTGCCTGTGTTTGACCACCAGCAGTCCTCATTCCAGCATTTGCCTCATTCCACCATCTGCCTTGCTCATGGTCTGTACGGGGAGGCGTCTGACCTAACGGTGTGGGCTGAAGAGCCAAGGGGAGTGGGCTGATCTGTGCCACAGTACCTCAGAGGATTGATGCAGTTCTTATGCTCCTGGTTTTGGTCTGAGCTTTTGACTTCTTTTTTTCCCAAGTTTATTTATATCTGCTGCAAATTTCTAAGTGGCTAGAGAAACAAAAGGAATACACCTGAAAGGGAATACTTATACTGTGGTATAAAAAAATTATATTCATGAAAGAACTTTTCACCATTTGGCTGGGCAAGCCTAATGCAGTGTGTAGCATAAGAAGGGGTCGGGATCAGTCAGGCACAAGCCCAGGTGAAGAAATCGTAGAGCATGTGTATTCACTTTGTTCAATCTGGTGAGCCCTAAGGCACATATCTCACTTATTTTTAACACTTGAAATGGTCAAAGATGGCTCTTCCATCTGCATCCTTTCCCTTCCTCCCCCAGCCCTAGAAATCCCATATGGACAAAATAGCAGAGTTAGGACTCTGCCATGTTTAATGCATGCACATCCCTGCCATCGGCTCCTACTGTAGAGCATCCTGCTCAGCACAACTCCACTTATCCACACAGTTTTGGATTTCAGTGTCACGTACCAGAGGTGGGTGCTGGCTGCTTCCAGCGGTACAGGGTGTGGGGTTGCTCCTTCTGCTGGAGCAGATTGTGCCAGACTGAGAGCATCACCCTATTGAATTGCAGTTAATGCTGAGGATGGTTCAACTTCATTTTGAGCTGAGAAAATTCTGAGAACTAAAAGGCATCAGCATGGTTAACATTTTACTGTTTGGGCAACCCGGCCCCCATTGCATTAGGTGAGGCTCCCAGCCAGTGCCTGACTGCATGAGGGAATAAATCATCCCCTTCCATCCAGCCCACTTGGTGCCAAACACAGAGCGGTGCGAGCTGCCAAGGCTGCCCCTTCTCTCTTGTTTATTTTCCCTTTGATCAGGCTGATGAAGTGTGTGCACTCTGAAGCCCCTTGTCCCAAAAAAGAGTTCTGTCACTTGAACAGAAGGATTTTGTCTTCCCTTGTGAAGTACTGAAGCATGGCGAGTTTTGCCCTCCCTCTGCTCAGCTTAGAGCCTTCCTCCCGACAGGAGGCTGGCGTCCCAGGAACAAAAGGCTGATGGGTTTGCCGAGAAAACGTCCCCAAAATCTTCAGCCAGGACTTTCCTGCAGGGCATTACCTTTGCTAACGCAATGATTTAGGCTCGGTGACTTTGCACATGCAGAAGAGATTTGTAGTGTGCCAGCTCAGCGTGCTTGCTGGGACTCGGTGACACTATAACTCATGGAGCACTTTGCACAGCAGCTGTAAATGTGGCAATGTGCTGTATAATCAAGATTAAAAGGTTTAATGTGAACCCAAATATGTGATGATGGAAGGGAGTGTGGGTTGAGTGAGAGCAGTCATTTGTTAGAAAGGATCTTTTATTTTCTTTGTTGGTTTGAGAGTTCAAACAGCGCCAGCAAACTGACACCTTTCTGCTGTGACTCACCGTGTCTACAGGCAGCATGAAGGCCCTGACACAAAATCTTTACGACCTTTTCTGGGATGCAGGAGAAGTTGGCCTCAACTGGAGAGAGGAAGTTCTGAAGCATTTGGGTGCTTTTATGGCAGTCAGTTCTATTTCTCCTCCAGTACTCCTTGTATGCTTTGTCTGTAGGTACAAGAAACCTTTTAATAGAAAACCTGTAACTTCCTACATTATACATACAGTTCTGGGACCCCCAACACAAGAAGGGTGTGAGCTGTTGGAGCAGGTCCAGAGGAGGGCCACAGAGATGATCAGAGGGCTGGAGCACCTCTCCTATGGGGACAGGCTGAGAGAGCTGGGACTCATCAGCCTGGAGAAGAGAAGGTTCTGGGGAGACCTTATAACAGCCTTCCAATACCTGAAGGGGGCCTACATGAAAGCTGAGGAGGGGCTTTTTATAAGGACAGATAGTGACAGACCAAGGGGAAATGGGCTTAAACTGGGGGAGGGTAGATATAGACTAGATTTCAGGAAGAAATCCTTGACTGTAAGGGTGGTGAGACCCTGGAACAGGTTGCCCAGTGAGGTTGTGGATGTCCTCTCCCTGGAAGCATTCAAGGCCAGGCTGGATGGGGCTGTGTGCAACCTGGTCTAGAGGGAGGTGTCCCTGCCTATAGCAGGGGGTTAAAACTACATGATCTGAAGGGTCCCTTCCAACCCAAAGCATTCCATGATTATAGACTGGCCCAACTCTGGATGGGTATTTTAAGTATGATGGACTGCAAGTAAACAGTGTGCATTTGGACCTGTTTGGTAAATCATGGAATCATAGAATATCCTGGGTTGGAAGGGTCATTGAGTCCTGGCTCCACATCAAAGAGCATTGTCCAATTGCTCCTTGAACTCCAGCAGCTCGGCCTTTGGTGCAGAACCTTTCCTTCAGCCCCACCTGATGCAGCTCTGTGCCATTCCCTCGGGAGCAGAGAGTGGAGCTCAGCACTGCCCCTCTGCTCCCTGTGAGGAGCTGCAGCCACCATCAGGCCTCCCCTCAGCCTGCTCTGCTTGGCGTTACACAAACCAGGGGACCTCAGCCACTCTTTATATGTCATTTACCCTCTAGACATTTTGCAGCCCTCCTTTGAACTTTCTCTAATAGCTTTATGCCCCTTCTATATTTTGGTGCCCAAAACTGCACTCAGTGCTCAAGGTGAGGCTGCCCCACATAAAACAGAGAGAAACAGTTGCTCCCCTAGGAGCCAGGGTCTGCCGCAGAGCTGTGAAAGGGTCTGCTGCAGAGCTGTGAAAGCAAGACCAGCACACCACCAGCATCCCACCTCTGCTGAGGATGCAGATGGGACTTGGGGGCTCTGCTAGATCATGTTTGGGGTTTATAGAGGTTGTTTGGGGTCTGAGCCATGTGTCTGTGGATGGGGTTAGAGTTAGGATGGGAACGCACATAGCCCTACCTTGTGCAGCTAACTGCTGTCATCTCAAGGGAAGGTCTTTGTTTTCTCACCTCTATTTTCTTTCCTAGCACACAGCCAAGCATCATTCTGCGTCTCAGAGCGTGCTTTTATCTTATGAGCTGATATTCATAGGTACAAGCACTAAGTGAATAATGGCGCACATGAGTATGTGTGAAACCATAAATCACCCACACTCCTGAACAAGGGAGCCTTGTGCTGCAGCCTGCTGGAGCCTACTTCTACAGCTCAGGGTCCAATTCAGCAAATCAGGATTTTCTTTAGTTTTACTGGGCAAGGGGTATTGTCATACATATTTTTCTGAGGGGGTGGTTAAAGTGTTTTTCAAATAGCTGAGAATGACTCTGATGGTTACTTTACTGCAGGGAAAGGCATAGTGATTTCTGTGCTGCTTTTTCTCAGTGACATCTTGCACTCAGCAGGGATGGATGAGTTCTCACTGTCTGGTACACTGCCTGCCTGTCATCAGGGTCAAGCTAACACCTGGTGGGGTTGATGTAGAGCTTGGGCTTTCCCTTCTTACCTTGACTGTTGTGCAGGGGAGGACTTGATCTCTGCATTTAGCTCGTGCAGTTGGAGGAGCAGCACTGGTAAGGGCTGGGATTTGGGGCTGTAGCCAGGGACCAGGCATGCAGAGGGACTGAGCCCACGGGATGCCATGGCAGCTCCCAGCCTGGTGAGTTATTTCAGGGTGAGAAGCTAGTGGAAGAAGGTAAATAAAATGTGTGATGGAGTTATAAAAAAATGATTGATTAGAGCCGTAAATTCTTCTTTTATTTCACGTATATGGGTGTTAATTTCACAGAACAGCACAGTGATAATTTACTGCATTGATTTATTAGTTTTTGTGCTCTGAAGAAAATAATGAATTTTAATTCAAACCACTACATTGTTTTTTTATAGAGTTCCACATATATTGGACAAACCCAATAAAGTTCTCTTCAGCCTTATGTTGATTAAATGATATTTTAACTAACACTCCAGCAGACCATACTTAGCTCTCACACACAGTGATTCTGTTGATGTTTATGAGTTTACATTTAAGCTGGTCTGTCTGAGAATGTTGTTTATACCTGGCTTTGGCTCTTGCTGGTCATGTTTAACAAAGACAGATCCCTGGCATTCCCAAAACAGTATTTGCTGAGGCTTTAAAGCACATTGAACTAGTGGGGTTAGAAACTGTGCGTGGAGGTCAATGTATCATTTCAGAGCAGCAATTCTCAGCTTCTGGAAGTTGTCTCTGAACTGTCACATCAAGATTTGACAGAGACCGGATGTTTTCGGACTGAAGTAATATTAATATTTACATAAGCTAATTTGGGAGTAGTGAGTGTCAGGTTTTAACTGATATGAATGCTAAGGAAGATAATACCCCTCTGAAGGCTTTTCTTTCTTTGCACTTCCTGAAACAGCATAGCATCCTGCTGGGGGTGAACGCCACATTTGCCATGCCACATAAATCCTGGACTTCACCCTCCTTCATGCCTCCCGATTTTTACATCTGCTTTTGTCTTCTATGCTCAGGAGTTCTTGGAACTCTGCAATAAATGCTTGCTCTCCAAGGCCCAAGTGATTCCGTGTTGCTTTTTTTCCAGTAGAGGAAGAAAAAATGTTAAATATTCCAGATTTTTGTTTTAAGTTCTGCTGGGTTTTTGTGGAGATAACATTTCAGAGGGACAATAGTCCAATTATTGACATTTATGCTGTACTTTGAGTTATGCCAAGGACCATATGGATAATGAATGGAAGCTAAAGCAACTTAGTCCATGCTGCATTCAGATCTTTTGGTTTTAAACTCATGCTGCCTTCGGTCAATGGAAAGACTAATATTTATTGGTTCCATAAAGCAAGGGGCATTTAAAACTTCCTCCATATAAAACACCAGACCATTTGAGAAGATGAAACAAAATAATTTCTTAATAACATTTCTAGGGGACTTTGGAGCAGCAGTATCAAACTAAATGTAGTTTCTTACTGTGTAAGAAGCATTTCATGCTACTTGTTAAAAACGTCTGTTCTTCAAGAATAGACAACTTCATATGTTCATTCTTGAACATCGATTCTTTCTTCTTCCTCTGTAGTTTTAGAGTTCTTCTGCATTACTGGAGGACCTGCTGAGATTGCAGCTGATGGTGTTTATGCTATTAAGCTCTTTTAAAATATCCCATGAAATGAGATCTTAAGGCATCTTGTAAATGAACGCTAGTAGTTTTTGGGTTGCTTGGTTGTAGTTTTGTGTCTGAGGGGGTTGTTCTATTTGCCTGTTTGTTTGTTTGTTTAATTGCATTCTAAGCTGCCATCTCCCTCCACAATACATCAGGTGCTACTGTGATCAAATTGGGAAATCACCTCCCTCCCTGCTGGAAGGTCCTTCTGCAGTGTGCCTGGTGGTATCTCCTGCACACTGTTGGTGTAGTGCCATGTTCAGCAGCTCCATGTGTTGTGTGACGGCTGCGCAGATTGTGTCATGCTCATTGCCATTCATAGAACCACGGAATCACAGGAATGTAGAAAGGCTTGGCTTGGAAAGAACCTTAAAGATCATCTCATTCCAACCTCCTTGCTGTGAGTAGGGATGCTACACGCTAGACCTGATCAGATATCCCCAGACCCTCTCCAACTCAGCTGACCTGTCCAAGGTCATGTGAAATTTCGTGATGGAAGCAACCATTGGTTCCATTGTAGATCTCTTTAAATTAATGGTTTCATTCTCCCTTCTGTTACAAAATCATAGAATTCTTTGAGTTGGAAGGGACATGTAAAGGTCACCTAGTCCAACTCCCCTTCAATGAACAGGGACATCCACAGCTAGATCAGATTGCCCAGGGCCTGATCCAGCCTCGCCTTGAAAGTTGTCAGGGATGAGGCATCAACTACATCTCTAGTCTGGTCTCCCTGCAGACTTCTCTTCTCCAGGCTGAACAGCCCCAGCTCTCTCAGCCTGTCCTTATAGGAGAGGTGTGATCCTCTTTGGATCCTTTGGATCCTTTGGATCATTTTCATAGCCCTCCTCTATATGTGCTCTGACTGCTCCATGTCTCTCCTGTACTGAGCACTCCTGGACGCAGTGCTCTAGGTGAGGCCTCGTAGCACAGAGCAGAGGGGCAGGATCACCTCCCTTGCCCTGCTGGCCGCACTGTTTTGGATGTAGCCCAGGATACAGTTGGCTTTCATTTTATTTTATTTTACATCCAGCTTTATACAAATACTCAGTTCTCCAACAGTTGCACAGTCCAGCCCAATATATCATAACTGATCTGTAACTATCCATAACTAACACAGATTTTTAAAATGTAATTCCCTTAGTGCATTAGCTAGCTTCCCCTTTCTGTAATTTATGTTATATCAACACATACTAAACGATCTACTCTCTTTTCTTTCACTTCTCAATATTATTTAAAGTATAACTCTTAATGACTTCTTTATTATATGCTAACTATTAAAAATCGAGCTTCTAAGTATTCTAAAAGCTTTAATTTCTACTTTGGGATGGCTCATTCTTTACTTGACACCATATTTCCGGTGGTTTGCGCTTGGGGTTAGCAGCTCGCAAATCAAAGGTCCAGAGATGTTGCAGTTATGTATTAGTCAGTGGGACCTAAGCAACCTACCAGGCACTGTACAACATATTTGACAAAGTTGCTGCCTCGAGGAACTTGTCATAACAACAATAGTAACAGTAATAATAATAATAATTAGGAAAAAAAAAATAACAGGGAGGAAAGGATGTAAATCATCAAGTCCATCTGCTTGTCAGTGCATATTTGCTCCCCGGAGCACATTCTCAATTAACTCCTGCAGCTCAGCAGTGACGCAGACTCTTCTTTTGATTTTGAATGAGTCATTTAAACTCACTGCTTTTCTTTTTTCTTTTCTTTTTTCCCAACTGGAAATATTTTCTGAGCTCATTTTCTGAAAATTTGCCCACCATATAGAGTCAAATGGGCTCTGAAAATGCAAGCTATTGATTTTTCAGGCATCTAAGCATTCACAGACATCCATGTGCACTCATTTATTCGTAGGCAAACAAGAAGAAAGAGCAACATCACTTCTAAAATCATAGATTAAAGAGGAATAAATAACTCTTTTAGATTAAGTACTATAATCTAGTGCCACACCATTGATTCCATTAAGAAAAGGAGAAGGCTTGGGCTCAGCTCACCCATCTCTTCCTTCTTCCATGGTTGTGATTTCCTCCACGCTCTGTGTTATCTGTGGAGGGGATGAAGGTGTGAGCTGTGTCACCTTAGTTAAGACTATAGTAATGCTGCTATTAATAAAATAATAAATCCAGCTTTATCACCTCTGCTGAGCAGACTTGATTTCTGCTAGCTGTGGGTTTTGATTCCTGAGCAGCTGAATACGGTTGAGCTTGCTGGATGGCTCTGATACCAAGTGCCTCTTTTAAAATTGCATTCACAAATACAATACTGCTCATAAATGCCATTTTTTTAATAATCAGCAGATTTAAACACGGCATATAGAAATTTTAACCTTTCTTTGGATCTCCATGATGACCTTTTTTCCCTCTTCCACATTAAGAAGCTTTGTGAGAATTCCCATTGACTGGTCTATTGTGTCCTCACTTACTCAATAAACATTTTTTAACCTGAGCTTCCTACTTGATTCAGTAGAGACTTATAAGTCCGAAGGGCAGCAGCATGGCGTGAGCCCATGAGTCTGTGTTTGCTCAAGGAAAAGGTTACTGCCTGACAGGAGAACAAAGCAGGGAAGCACAGATCTTGGGTTAATGTCATGCCAGTGGGGAGGAATTTCCCCGCAGATGTTAGGAGCGTCAGTCCATCGCCTGTCGCAGTCCCATGCTGAACACCTTCGACATTTCCCTGATGGAAAATAACTCCCTCCTGCCCTGCCTCGTTACAGATTCTGGGACAGCAGGAATTTTGCTACTAGCCCATAAATTGATCTTGTTGTATGTTACATCTGTCATGTTATTTTCAAGAACATCAGGAAAGCAGACCTCTGTCATATTCATAACTCTGGCTGTCACCTTCTGTCTGTCAGTCTGATTTCTCTGTTCATGCATTTCCAGAAGTCTAAACCAGTCAGAACTGGTCAAGAAACCATCTGTCTTTTTCATAGGTTGTTCTGTTCCTTCACTACTTTGTAATTTGGATCACTGCATTCACTTGCAGGTGGACAAATACTCTTGATATAACTATTACTAATGACAAGCATAACTGAGATTATTGGGGGAAACTCTGCACCGTAAATATTGAGTCACAACCCTGTTAAACACATGCACAAGTCTATGGATACTTGTCATATCCCGCCACACGTTATTATGATAATAGCAGTGAATGCCCTTATGTTACAGTAATTGGTTGTGGCCCAAGCCTGAACTCTGGCAAGGGAAATTAGGTTTGTGAGTTATGAATGCTGAGACATGGAGCCTGAGAATGTGATGTTCATGTAGAACCCTGTGGGTGTGCCAGGAGCTTCCAGGGAGGAAAGTAAAGCTGTGATGTTAGGCCAGGTGAGGGGAAGACTTGGGGTGGGGGGGTAATGACTTTTGGTTTCTTTTGATTTGCTACTGCTTTTTAATGAATCAAGTAACTTGCATCTTGCTGTTGCCTAGCAGTCAAAGGTACTAATGGTGCCAATCATTTTGGACAAAGTGGACGTGCTGGGATCAGAACAGATATCACTAGCAGACATATCAAAGCAGATATTGCTAGGATCAACATTTTTATCTTTTCCTTCATTACTGTGAGTATGCTCATATTGTCATCTCAGGTCAGGCACTTTTCCTGGCTTCAATGGTGTATCTTCACATTATTGTATGAGCATTCTATCTCTCTATGGTCTGGAAGTTAGAAGTGCAGCCTGCAGCCAGTATTTGCTCTGAGGGTAACAGCCATCTTCAGCTCTTAAAAAACAGGGGTGGAGACATTTCCAACCTGAGGAAATGAGATTGACCTATGCTGTATGTGAATATTGAACAAAAATAGTTGGGAAATGGGAAGAAGAAGAGGGGGCAACTGTAAAGACAGGTGTGTTTGCATAAGCCATTATGATGTCAGTAATTGCAGTGTTAATTTTTCTTTGTCTTCCATCACATAGGAGGTTGCATCAGCACCTAATAAACTTGCAAAGCTTCATCACCTCACAATACAGCTGAACTGGTCTGATCACAGCTAAGGTTAATAGCAGATTAATGTTGTTTTTCTTCTTCCCTCTCTGACTCTCTGTCTCCATTAGAGTTACTCTGTTATAACCAAAGTTAATTATTTCTTGTGAAATTATTCTCCCATCACTTTCTCCCTTCCCTCTGTGTTAATGAGAGTGCTTTTCTCTCACTGGTAAGATTGACACAACTTCTTTGAAGTTAGTAACGCTGTTGCCAGTTCTTGCCAGTTAAGTATGTGACCTTATCAGTATAATTGTACAGATCGCATTGCCATATGTCTAGATGCACTGAGCTTAATTTAACAGAAGACATATATGTGTAAAAATAAAGCAGTATCTGGGGGTTAAATATTGGAAGACCCCCCTAATCACAGCTTTCATCTTATACAAAACTTTCTGCAGAAATCTTAGACCCCACGTTAAATGTAAAAAGTTTCCCTGTAACGGACTCTGGTCTCCTAGCTATATTTTCACATTCATCATCCCGTGGCTTCTACAATATCTGCACTTTCTCACCTGTTGTACTTGCATGGTGTCTCTTCCCTTGGTAACAGAGTCCTTCATGCCATGTGGTGAGACAGAGAAGCAGTGCTGCCCCTTTTGTGCAAATCAGAAACTGAGGCAAAGAGAGTTGCTAATAAGCTATGCTAATAGTGAAGATGCAGACTTAATTTACCTTCAGAACCACTAGCTATGTACAACATAAAGCCTTTCTGGTGAGGGTCCAGACTGCCCCACTGAATTTCAGATGCTGATGCCACACCTCCTCCCTCTCAGCTGCAGAGATTCCTCTACATGTGCACAGTGCCTGGGGTGGGCATGTAGGAGCACCTGTTTCCTACTCTATTTCTAATTAGCCCACCATTTCCCATCCTTGCATTTCAGCTCCTCTTCTCTTGCTCAAAGGCAAGCTTGGGATGCCCAAGGGCAAAGAAGGATTCCAGTTTGTCCATGTGCAGGACCTGGATGGCTCTAATGAGGCCTCCAAGGCATGTAGAGACAGAGCTGACTCATGTCCCTTGGGAAAATAAAGTGAAGCCCATCACCATCAGCCTGATGCTTACACAGCAGCTTGTCAGTATGTCTGATGTCGTGGGGTGAGGAGGCAAAACCGGAGCTCTCACATCTCAGACTGCCCCCACACAACTGTGCTCTTTGTTTGTCACCAGTACATTTCTTTGTATTGTCTTTGCAAGAACATTTTTACTCATTGCATCCTGTGAATGAGTCAATGTCATTATCTGTTTTGGGTTTGCTGCCCTCTTAAGAGAAATATCATGTTTTTGTCAGATAGTTTGCATGCAAGGAATCTGTGCTACAGTGATCTATGTGGCAGTCAACAAGTAGCTTTTCAGATCTTTAAAGGATTTGCTTTTAAAACTGCCTAATTCCTGAACTTCAACTTCATAGCAGTGTATGAACATTGATGCACACTCACTTCTTTTTTCAAGTAGCCACAATACCCAAAAGGTAAATGTAAGCCTGCTCTGCAAGAGATTATTTTGGCTATAGTTAATTTGCATCCATTCACCATATGCTGCATATTTTCTGACCATCACTTCAATCACCGACAGCGAGTAATAATAAAATGTGCAGTATCAAAAAAAATATTTTATGAGAGAAGCACAAGTGATCATAATACTAAAACTTTGGCTGAGTGATGCAGTTTATACCATCCAAGAATTTGGCCATCTTATCCTTTAGCAGATATTATTACAAGATGATATTGTCATTGCTGAAAAATGTTCAAGTCATTTCTGTTAATGTGAAAACAGGGCATTTTTAAATCTCTGAAGAAATGTTGTGTGCCCATGACTTTACATTATTCAGAGAGATCCTTTGGGAGAAACAACTGAGGAAGAAGTTTCTCATTTTCATTATTATTCAATGAATTTAAGACAATTCTTGAGGTGGAATCTGGGAACATATTAGAAATGACACTGGGAATAATTGTTGCTGAATTTAATCTATTGAATATGTGTGAATTGGACTGATTAAACAGAGAGAATAAACACACAAAAGATTACCCAAAATAGGTGCAGGGATAGAAAAAATGGCAGATAATAATAAGGGCTTAGATGAACATGATGCAGTAGATATTTTTCAAGTGAGTCTATAACTTCTTATGAGATTTATCTTTTTTTACTTTCTTTTTCTCTTGTAATACTTAATGTAATACAAACAGATTAAGAAAATCTTATGTATTAAAAGAAAAAAAATAAGTCATATGACCAAAATTAACTGCAAAGTAGTCCACAGGGACAAACAGCTACATTGACTCAGTAAGAGGCCCATAATCTGAATTTCTATGCTTGTAAGCCCCTCTGCTTGAATTGTCTTCATTTGATGAGGAGAGAGTCCTCCACTGAGTGGCAGCCTGGCGTCAGACCAACAGGATACAGTGGTACCATCACCCTCGCATGAGCTCAGCTCCCATCTGTCTACTATGTCTCTCCCCTCCCACTTACCTGCTGATAACAAGGGAGGATCTAAAAGGCATAACTGCAAGAATCTGTACAGGATGGGACCCAACCTGCTGGAGAGGAGCTCTGCGGTGAGGAACCTGGGGCTCCAGGTGGACAACAGGCTGGCCATGAGCCAGCAGGGTGCCCTGGTGGCCAAGAAGGACACTGGGATCCTACAAGGCATTAAAAGGAGCGTGGCCAGCAGGTCAAGGGAGGTGATCCTCTCCCTCCACTCTGCTCTGGTCAGGCCTCACCAGGAGTATGGCGTCCGGTTCTGGGCTCCCCGGTACAAGAAAAGGCCGCCATCTCCTGGAAAGAGTCCAGCAGAGGGCCATGGAGATGATCAAGGGCCTGGAGGACCTCTCTTACGAGGAAAGGCTGAGCGACTTGATGTTGTGTTGAGGGACATGGTGTAGTGGGAGCTATTGGTAATAGGTGAACGGTTGGACTGGGTGATCTTTTAGGTCTTTTCCAACCTTGGTGATTCTGTGATTCTGTGATTCTATGACCTGGGTCTGTTCAGCCTTGAGAAAAGATGACTCAGAGGGGATCTGATCAATGTCTGTATCTAAGGTGACGGCGGCCAAAATACAAGGGCAGTGGCCGCAAGTTGTATCAGAGGAGGTTTAGGTTAGACATAAGGAAGAACTTCTTCTCTCAGAGAGTGGTCAGGCACTGGAATGGCTGCCCAAGGTGGTGGTGGAGTCGCCACCCCTGGAATTGTTCAAGAGGCATCTGGATGACGTGCTGCGTGATGTGGTTTAGTACTAGTGGTGGCAATGGTGGTGAGGAGATGGTTGGATTGGATGATCTTATAGGTCATTTACAACCTTGTGATTCTATGATTCTATGATTCTATGATCATCTCGAGAGGTCCCTTCCAGCCCCTACAATTCTGTGATTCTGCATCAGGGAGAACACTGTGCTGCCAAGGAGGAGAAGGCAAATACGGACACTGCTGCGGGAGGTGTCAAAGCAAACGTTCAAATCTCTCGGTCTGTACTATCATCTATTCTTTTATTTTCTTTCCTACGTATAAATAAAGGAAATTAATCCAATATTCATTGCTGTTGGAGTGAAGGGCTCAAAAGGATGGGAGGGGAGCACTGGACCTCTGCTTACGTCTGTTTACGAGGGTGGACAGTGGGAACAAGGGACAGTAGGACAAGGGGAAATGGTTTCAAACTAAGACAGCAGAGGTTTAGGTTAGATAGTAGGAGGAAGTTTTTCACACAGAGCCTGCTGACACACTGGAACTGGTTGCCCAAGGAGGCCGTGGATGCCCCATGCCTGCAGGCATTCAAGGCCAGGCGGGATGTGGCTCTGGGCTGCCCAGTGGATTGAAACTAGGGGATCACTGTGGGCCTTCTCAACCCAGGCTGCTCTATGATTCTGTGATTCTATCACCTCGTGTGCTCATGAAAATTACAGAGAGAATTACTTGAGAAAAGACGGCTAAGAGGGGACCTGATCCAGGTTGATAAATATCTGAGGTGTGGCAGCCATAGCGGTGAGGCCAGTCTCTTTTCAGTGGTAAGTGGAGACAGGACAAGGGGAAACAGACATTAGCTGCAGCATAGGAAGTTTCGAACGAATGTGCGCAAGAACTTCTTTACTGTGAGGGTGACGGAGCACTGGAACAGGCTGCCCAGGGAGGTGGTGGAGTCTCCTTCTCTGGAGATGTTCAAGACCTGCCTGGATGCCTACCTGTGCAACCTGCTGTAGGGAACCTGCTTTGGGAGGGGGGTTGGTCTCGATGATCTCTAGAGATCCCTTCCATCCCCTACAAATCTGCGATTATGTGATTCTGTGGCCTCGTGTGCTCATGAAAATTACGGAGTGCAGATGGATTGCAAAAAGGGGAGGTGGAACAGGGAGGTGGGATTTGGGCGTAGGGTCCCCAGCCCCGAGCTGGGTGCACGGCCACACCCGCACCAGGGAAAGGCATTGTGACATCACAGGCGGGGCATGACATCAGTCTTGATCAAGTCACGCTGGCGGCCTCCCCCAGCTCAGACACTTGGAGCACTCGCTCCGTCCTGGTGGTCGCTGCTGGAGCTCTGCTCTGGGTGACAGCCACTTGTGTGTTGAGAGCGGTCCTTGGGAGAGAGCAGGATGAAGCTCAGCCTGACTCTCTTCCTCATCTTATTTGCTTTCATGTCTCCAATTCCTGACACGTCCAGCTGCCTCAGCTGGGTCGGGAATTGGGACAAAAAGCTGCCCCATCCCGAGGAGCAGCATCCCTTAGACACCGAGTGCCAGCCCTCCAGCTGGCTCTCCTGGCTTGGTCTAACCACCTGCCCCACCAAGATCGAGGATGGCAACAAAAGGAACGTCCTTCAGGAGGAGCACGGACCTACGGACACCAAGAGCCAGCCCTCCAACTGGCTCTGCTGGTTTTGCCGAAACATCTGCTCCAACCAGATGGAGGACGGGAACAAAAGGCAGGTCTTTCACGAGAAGCAGAGCCCGGTTGACATCAAGGCCCAGCCCTCCAGCTGGCTCTGCTGGTTCGGCCTAACCACCTGCCCCACAAAGATGGAGGACCAGAAGAAAAACCAGGTCCTTCATGAGGAGCAGCGTCCAATTGAGTCCAAGAGCCAGCCCTCCAACTGGCTCTGCTGGTTTGGCCTAACCACCTGCCCCACAAAGATTGCGGAGGGGAAGAAAGACCAGGTTCTTCCCGAGGAGCAGAGCCTGTTTGAGTCCAAGAGCCAGCCCTACAACTGGCTCTGCAGGCTTGGACTAACATCCTGCTCCACCAACACAGAGCACGGGAAAACAGAACAGGTCCTTCATGAGGAGCAGCATCTTGTTAAGTCCAAGAGCCAGCTCTCCAACTGGCTTTGCTGGTTTGGACTAACATCCTGCTCCACCAAGATCGAGGACAGCAAGAAAGACCAGGTCCTTCCCAAGGAGCACAGCCTGTTTGAGTCCAAGAGTCAGCCCTCCAACTGGCTCTGCAGGCTTGGACTGACATCTTGCTCCCCCAAGACCGAGGACGGGAAGAAGAACAAGGTCTTTCGTGAGGAGCAGAGCCCCGTTGAGACCAAGGGCCAGCCCTCCAACTGGCTCTGCTGGATTGGACTGAACACCTGTCCTCAGAATGGAGAGAAAAAAGTCGTGCGTCCTGAGAAGAGCCTGCCCGTTAATGCTGAGCGCCGTGCCTCCCACTGGCCCTTCTGGATTGGCCTTTCTCCACACCCCAGATGGGTCCCGAACACGGCCAGCCAGTCTGTTGAGCCAGAGGGCCCAAAGCAGCAGTCCCCGCACACCGAGCAAAACGCCTTCAGCGTGCCTGACATCCTCAACAACTTCAAGGACTTAATAACGCCAGCCCTGATAATCTGCGTCATTCTGGATTTATGGGGAAACTGCTATCTGTTCCGGCTGCTGTGGGTTGCCTACCAGCTCTGGAGAGATATGTGAAGACATCAGGCACAGGTAAGCCTCGGGATTCATACTGCACAGAAGGGACTGAGGGTGGGGAGCAGGGAACCGCAAAGGTCTGGTCTGTGAGGGCTTCCAAGCAAAGCAGTCCTCCAGAGGTCCATCAGCTCTCCCCAGACACTTGCCCGGCCATACGGCTGACAGCCAGCCCAGACTCCCATGCCAAACGGGGCCTGCCGGAGGTGCCCTGAGCCCCACGGGCTGCCCCGAGCTGTCCTGGGACGCTGGAAAAGCCGCGCAAGAATCAGAGCCCTGCAGGGCGATGCTCTGCAAAACGAGCCTGCATCCCTTTCTCTGCGCTCATGCCCTGTCATTTCCAGGGAACGGAACAAACGGCCTCAGCTTCAGAACGCGAACAGAGTGATTTCCACAAGGCGCTTCTGTCCACCTGGCAGCCTGTGGGTCAAATGGTGACCAAAGGAGGCACTGAAGGCACCTGCGATGACAACAACATCTTTCACTGGGTGGACACCAACCTCCCCCAGATCATCACCTCCATTTTCCATCAGTCATCAAATAAATAACATCATCATTTCCACAGCCTGTGTCATTGTGGTGGCAGTGCGTCTGGGACAGTGGCAGCACTAAAGGCATTGGTGCAGGACAGCGCTGCTGTTCGGGGACTGGGGGCATGTTCCTAGGCAGGAGGAAGGGCGGTGGGCCAGGGATTAAAGAGGCATTGGTGGTTGTGAAGTGTCCAGAGACAGCCATGCCCCAGGGGAGACAGCACATGTTGAGCGGGAACCTACGTCCCAGTGGGGTCATGCAGCGTCCCCCAGAGTGCACGGGGAGGTCCCGGGAGTCTCCAGCACGCTGGGAAGCATCCAGAGCACACTGGGAATCCTCAGCTGGGCTACTTCTGCCAGGATCCCATGCGCATCACCTTCACAGAGGAGGCTCGCACCAAGGGATCCTTCCCAGAAAGGGAAAACGGCGGCAAAGCACCACAGCAAGATCTGCTGGGGAAGGGAGGGAGGCCCTGCGGCACGGCGGCTCAGACTCCCTGGTCCGTTTCGTCCCTCTGCTTATTACTGCTGACTGGTAGCTCAGGCCGGCAGCCATGAAGGCGCTGAGAGAAGCCTGTGGGCTGTCAAACGGGGCTTTGGGGCACTGGCGCGCTGTCACGGCTCCAGCCCGGTGCTGTGACTAATGGGGTGGAGGGACAAATGAAGCCACGAGCCAGGAAAGGGGCAAGAGAGGGGGTGAAAAGGTCGGGAGATGGGACTAACAACAAAACAACGGCAACGAGCTAAGGGAGAAAACAATGATTTTCTGAGTACACTAATTTTCTGAGTATGCCAGCGGGATGCAAGATGAAGAAAACAGATGAGGTTTTCCAAAAGCAAGCGCAGAGTCTTGCACCTCGGAAGGAACAGCCGCAAGTATCAGTACAGGCTGGGACCCGACCTGCTGGAGAGGAGCTCTGCGGTGAGGAACCTGGGGCTCCAGGTGGACAACAGGCTGGCCATGAGCCAGCAGGGTGCCCTGGTGGCCAAGAAGGACACTGGGATCCTACAAGGCATTAAAAGGAGCGTGGCCAGCAGGTCAAGGGAGGTGATCCTCTCCCTCCACTCTGCTCTGGTCAGGCCTCACCAGGAGTATGGCGTCCGGTTCTGGGCTCCCCGGTACAAGAAAAGGCCGCCATCTCCTGGAAAGAGTCCAGCGGAGGGCCATGGAGATGATCAAGGGCCTGGAGCACCTCTCTTACGAGGAAAGGCTGAGCGACCTGGCTCTGTTCAGCCTTGAGAAAAGAAGACTCGGAGGGGACCTGATCAATGTCTGTACCTACGGGGTGACGGCGGCCAAAATACAAGGCCAAGCTCTTTGCAGCCGTGCGTGCTGATAGGACAATGGCCAAAGTAGGAAGTTCTGCACAAACGTGCAGAAGAACGTCTTCACGGCGAGGGTGAGAGGACACTGCAACTCCTGCCAAGGGAGGCTGTGGAGTCTCCTTGTCTGGAGATGTCCAAGACCTGCCTGGACGCCAACCTGTGCAACCTGGTCTACGGAGCCTGCTTTGGCAAAAAGGTTGGACTCGATCGTCTCGAGAGGTCCCTTCCAGCCCCTACAATTCTGTGATTCTGCATCAGGGAGAACACTGTGCTGCCAAGGAGGAGAAGGCAAATACGGACACTGCTGCGGGAGGTGTCAAAGCAAACGTTCAAATCTCTCGGTCTGTACTATCATCTATTCTTTTATTTTCTTTCCTACGTATAAATAAAGGAAATTAATCCAATATTCATTGCTGTTGGAGTGAAGGGCTCAAAAGGATGGGAGGGGAGCACTGGACCTCTGCTTACGTCTGTTTACGAGGGTGGACAGTGGGAACAAGGGACAGTAGGACAAGGGGAAATGGTTTCAAACTAAGACAGCAGAGGTTTAGGTTAGATAGTAGGAGGAAGTTTTTCACACAGAGCCTGCTGACACACTGGAACCGGTTGCCCAAGGAGGCCGTGGATGCCCCATGCCTGCAGGCATTCAAGGCCAGGCGGGATGTGGCTCTGGGCTGCCCAGTGGATTGAAACTAGGGGATCACTGTGGGCCTTCTCAACCCAGGCTGCTCTATGATTCTGTGATTCTATCACCTCGTGCGCTCATGAAAATTACAGAGAGAATTACTTGAGAAAAGACGGCTAAGAGGGGACCTGATCCAGGTTGATAAATATCTGAGGTGTGGCAGCCATAGCGGTGAGGCCAGTCTCTTTTCAGTGGTAAGTGGAGACAGGACAAGGGGAAACAGACATTAGCTGCAGCATAGGAAGTTTCGAACGAATGTGCGCAAGAACTTCTTTACTGTGAGGGTGACGGAGCACTGGAACAGGCTGCCCAGGGAGGTCGTGGAGTCTCCTTCTCTGGAGATGTTCAAGACCTGCCTGGATGCCTACCTGTGCAACCTGCTGTAGGGAACCTGCTTTGGGAGGGGGGTTGGACTCGATGATCTCTAGAGATCCCTTCCAACCCCTACAAATCTGCGATTATGTGATTCTGTGGCCTCGTGCGCTCATGAAAATTACGGAGTGCAGATGGATTGCAAAAAGGGGAGGTGGAACAGGGAGGTGGGATTTGGGTGTAGGGTCCCCAGCCCCGAGCTGGGTGCACGGCCACACCCGCACCGGGGAAAGGCATTGTGACATCACAGGCGGGGCATGACATCAGTCTTGATCAAGTCACGCTGGCGGCCTCCCCCAGCTCAGACACTTGGAGCACTCGCTCCGTCCTGGTGGTCGCTGCTGGAGCTCTGCTCTGGGTGACAGCCACTTGTGTGTTGAGAGCGGTCCTTGGGAGAGAGCAGGATGAAGCTCAGCCTGACTCTCTTCCTCATCTTATTTGCTTTCATGTCTCCAATTCCTGACACGTCCAGCTGCCTCAGCTGGGTCGGGAATTGGGACAAAAAGCTGCCCCATCCCGAGGAGCAGCATCCCTTAGACACCGAGTGCCAGCCCTCCAGCTGGCTCTCCTGGCTTGGTCTAACCACCTGCCCCACCAAGATCGAGGATGGCAACAAAAGGAACGTCCTTCACCAGGAGCACGGACCTACGGACACCAAGAGCCAGCCCTCCAACTGGCTCTGCTGGTTTTGCCGAAACATCTGCTCCAACCAGATGAAGGACGGGAACAAAAGGCAGGTCTTTCACGAGAAGCAGAGCCCGGTTGACATCAAGGCCCAGCCCTCCAGCTGGCTCTGCTGGTTCGGCCTAACCACCTGCCCCACAAAGATGGAGGACCAGAAGAAAAACCAGGTCCTTCATGAGGAGCAGCGTCCAATTGAGTCCAAGAGCCAGCCCTCCAACTGGCTCTGCTGGTTTGGCCTAACCACCTGCCCCACAAAGATTGCGGAGGGGAAGAAAGACCAGGTTCTTCCCGAGGAGCAGAGCCTGTTTGAGTCCAAGAGCCAGCCCTCCAACTGGCTCTGCTGGTTTGGACTAACATCCTGCTCCACCAAGACCGAGGACGGGAAGAAAGACCAGGTCCTTCCCAAGGAGCAGAGCCTGTTTGAGCCCAAGAGCCAGCCCTACAACTGGCTCTGCAGGCTTGGACTAACATCTTGCTCCACCAACACAGAGCACGGGAAAACAGAACAGGTCCTTCATGAGGAGCAGCATCTTGTTAAGTCCAAGAGCCAGCTCTCCAACTGGCTCTGCTGGTTTGGACTAACATCCTGCTCCACCAAGATCGAGGACAGCAAGAAAGACCAGGTCCTTCCCGAGGAGCACAGCCTGTTTGAGTCCAAGAGCCAGCCCTCCAACTGGCTCTGCAGGCTTGGACTGACATCTTGCTCCCCCAAGACCGAGGACGGGAAGAAGAACAAGGTCTTTCATGAGGAGCAGAGCCCCGTTGAAACCAAGGGCCAGCCCTCCAACTGGCTCTGCTGGATTGGACTAAACACCTGTCCTCAGAATGGAGAGAAAAAAGTCGTGCATTCTGAGAAGAGCCTGCCCGTTAATGCTGAGCGCCGTGCCTCCCACTGGCCCTTCTGGATTGGCCTTTCTCCACACCCCAGATGGGTCCCGAACACGGCCAGCCAGTCTGTTGAGCCAGAGGGCCCAAAGCAGCAGTCCCCGCACACCGAGCAAAACGCCTTCAGCGTGCCTGACGTCCTCAACAACTTCAAGGACTTAATAACGCCAGCCCTGATAATCTGCGTCATTCTGGATTTATGGGGAAACTGCTATCTGTTCCGGCTGCTGTGGATTGCCTACCGGCTCTGGAGAGATTTGTGAAGACATCAGGCACAGGTAAGCGCTCAGGATTCATACTGCACAGAAGGGACTGAGGGTGGGGAGCAGGGAACCGCAAAGGTCTGGTCTGTGAGGGCTTCCAAGCAAAGCAGACCTCCAGAGGTCCATCAGCTCTCCCCAGAGACTTGCCCAGCCATAGGGCTGACAGCCAGCCCAGACTCCTATGCCAAACGGGGCCTGCCGGAGGTGCCCTGAGCCCCACGGGCTGCCCCGAGCTGTCCTGGGACGCTGGAAAAGCCGCGCAAGAATCAGAGCCCTGCAGGGCGATGCTCTGCAAAACGAGCCTGCATCCCTTTCTCTGCGCTCATGCCCTGTCATTTCCAGGGAACGGAACAAACGGCCTCAGCTTCAGAATGCGAACAGAGTGATTTCCACAAGGCGCTTCTGTCCATCCGGCAGCCTGTGGGTCAAATGGTGACCAAAGGAGGCACTGAAGGCAACTGCGATGACAACAACATCTTCCACTGGGTGGACACCAACCTCCCCCTGATCATCACCTCCATTTTCCATCAGTCATCAAATAAATAACATCATCATTTCCACAGCCTGTGTCATTGTGGTGGCAGTGCGTCCGGGACAGTGGCAGCACTAAAGGCATTGGTGCAGGACAGCGCTGCTGTTCGGGGACTGGGGGCATGTTCCTAGGCAGGAGGAAGGGTGGTGGGCCAGGGATTAAAGAGGCATTGGTGGCTGTGAAGTGTCCAGAGACAGCCATGCCCCAGGGGAGACAGCACATGTTGAGCGGGAACCTACGTCCCAGTGGGGTCATGCTGGGTCAGCTGTGCATGGTGATAGGACAATGGGAAATGGCCAAAATAGGAAGTTCTGCAGAAACGTGCATAAGAACGTGTTCACAATGAGGGTGACAGGGCACTGGAACTCCTGCCAGGGTTGGCAGTGGTGTCAGTGTTTATAAATATCTTATGTGTTGGAGTCTGAGGGACATGGCGGTTTGCAGGGATACAACAAGAGGTAATGGCCTTGAAGTGAAGCATAGGATGTTCAGCTCTGGTATCTAAAGGCAATTCTTCACAGGGAGGGTGACAGAGCACTGGATAGGCTTCCCACTGAGGTTGTGGATTCTTCTCTGCAGATATTCGATACCCACCTGGATGCCTACCTGTGCAGCCTTCTTTATGGGGCCTGGGCCTGCTTTACAGGGGCTTTGGACTCAATGATCTCTAGTGGTCCCTTTCACCCACTAGAATTCTGTGATTCTGTGATTTTCATCCACTTATTTGTGCTATAGAGGAAGAATCTTCCTCTCCACCTCCAAAACTTCTGTTTTCACTGTTTTCCCCTGAATTGCTGTGCAGAATAGCTGGGATTTTACAAACACCCTGCAAGGCATCAACCTGACCTCTTTAACTTGCTGTTCTGTTAACAATACAAACACAGCACTGAGGATGCGCTAAAAGATTTAATTGGATAACAGAAATGTGAGAGAAAGGAAAGTTTCTGTAGAGACTGTTTTCTTCTTATCAACAAACACAAGGCAAGAGGTGGAAACCTCAGTAAGATAATATGTTTCATTGAAATGACTGTACAATGACATTCTCTCAAACAAAAAATGTTCCACATTGAAGAGTGGTTCAAAGTGATCTGGACTGTGTATGTATTTGGCTTTTGTTCTCATGAACTCTCACCTTTACCACTGAGAATGCTTTTTCCAAACAACAACAAAAAACACAGTGCCTTCAGGATATCTTAATTTTTCTGTATTGAGTGCTGTATGGTAAAATGAGAGACTTCTTTTCATTTTTACTCTCTCTTTAGTATTTAGAAATAATACAGAACTAAAAAGAATTCTGCGAGGAAAAGCAAAACCTGTACTATGATCCTGGTAAGCTGAAAGTATGACTTTTTAAAGTATGTATTTGCAGTTTTGTAGCACCTTCATAGCGACAATCATGAGGCAGCACCCCACTGAGCTTGGCAATGTAAGTGGAGTAAAAGATGGTTGCTGCACCAAAAAACTTACAGTCTAAAGGGAGCCTGAGACAACAGATGGGAAAAAGCAGATGGAAAAACCAAGGCGGTATTGATCATCCTTCAGGGAGTTGAGACCACACTGTGAAAACAGACTCATAGAATGATAGAATCAGTAAGGCTGGAAAGACCATTAAGATTATGCAGTGTAACCGCCAACCCATCACCGTCATACTGCTAAACCATGTCACCCAATGTGGCATCTACCCTCTTCTTGAACATCTCCAGGGATAGTGACTCCACCACCTTGCTGGTGTGCATGTGTGTGCCCACAGAACTGTCCTGGGGCTGTGCCTCCTGGCACCAGGTAGGGCAGAAAGGAGATGGCGGAATGGGTTTGCCCTAAATTATCACAGGAATGGGAGAGGGAAGCAGTGGTGTTGTAGCATGTGGCTGACAGATTCTATCACATATGCCATGCCCAGCAAATTCTGACTGACCCTGCATGCAGGTGACTGTATTGGATACTCTGGCATGATGTTTGAGCTCCCCACATGGTGTTCCACGGGGGCTGGAGCCTCAGGCTCCAAGCGGCTTCCCCAGGTCTTATTGTATGAATGGGCTTCAGGACATGGTTGGCATTTCCGTGCACCGCAGGGGTGCAGTGGGTGCAGCTCTTGGCCTCCTCCCTGCTCTGTCTTACAGGTGTCAGCTCCTCAGCTCCTTGCTCCTCCAGCTGAGCTGACAGTGGGTGCATCTGCATCAGCATCCACAGAGACATCCCCCTACCCATCTCTCAGATGTCTCTATAGAAATATACTTAATTGATATGTATCTATATATTTCTACCAAATTTTTGCCCAGGTTGCAAAGTATTTGTTTTGTTTTGTTGTGTGTAAAGGGAAAGGTTTTTCAACAGAAACATACAAAGTGTGTTTTTTTTTTCTTGATTTTTTTCATTGATAGCATGCATAGCACACTGTTGTTTTTCCTCCTCTCCTCATTCTTTTTCATGAGAGAAGAAAGACAGCAGCAGTCTTAGAATAAAAGTGCTTGGTCGCAGATTCACTGGACTGTGTATGTAGAGCCACCTAGGAAGGCTGAGCTTTTCAAACACGGTGCCCAGCTGTGATCTTGAAAGGTGAAATTCCTTTATTTTCAGGAAGAAGCTGTCTTCTCTGTCTTCTCAACAGAGTTAAAAAATACAGTATTTAACAGTATCTCAGTTGCCTCCTCCAATACCATAGCTCAAGGTTATTTTTGTAGGGAAAATTTAGAGGAAGACATGTTGTCTATGGCCAAAGTGAGATTTAGGAAGGTGTCTGGGTACCTGATGTCCCACTACTATTGTGTGACATCTGTGATAGCTGTAGCCATTTGTCCTAGAGTTATGATCCTAAATCTTCTTCCTCACTGTGTAGGCAGTAGGACTCACTTTTAAATGAAGAAGTTCGATGTCTCTTGTCATCTCTTTTCAAGCATGCCTGCATCCTGTGTCAACCATGCACTTGAAAGGATCACATTGCCAAGGTTCTCAGTTGCCTGTTTGAAAACCTAAAATTTGCACTGCCTCACTAAGAAGGTGAGGAAATTCAGCCTGTTTAATTTGTCAAGAAAACTTCAAGAGGTGATGCTTTCAGTTTGTTGGTGCCTACACAGGGACAGGACTTCTGACAAAAGTTTTCTTTCATCTAAAAGATAAAAGGCATAAAAGTCAGCGGAAGGTGAAGTTAGATGAATTCAGACAGGAAAAAATCATATCTTTCTGTCTCAGGATAATACTAGCTGTAAAGGGGCTGCTCTGAAGTTGCAGTCCATGAAGCGGAGTCTGAGCAGTGAAAGTCCTCAAGTGCTGTTAAGCAGGTGCTCGAAGTCGATGGTCTTACCTGCACTGAAAACCTTTAAATGCATAACAAACAAAATTTAAACCCAAAATGGCCACAGCAGTTTTGCACAGAAAGCTGGGAAGAAAGGCCATGTCTGTTCTGGGAACAGGTAATTTATATTCAAATATACATCTGTGTGTTCCAGTATTTTCCTGCTCTGGGCTTCTCAAATAGCATTTCTCCATGTGACTTTATAAATAAATCAATGAAAGAAAAAACTTATTTAACTCATCTTATTGTATGTATGCTTACAGTGCTTCTTACAAAACAAAAATGAGAAGTTGTTAACTGCAACTTGCCTTACATACAGAGCATCATTTTCTTGTTCCAACACGGCTGAAACATGTGCAGACCACATTCTTTTTAAATCACTCTTTCACTGATAGCAGAGTGTAATGGAGCTTTTCAGACACTTCTTGTTAGAAATTTTTGGATTAAAAAGTTTCCTATCAGTTCCTGCACAGCACTAAGCACATTCAGTGAGGTGTGGTATAAGAGTGACTTCTTCCATGTCTAAGGGCAAGTAATATCTTATCATCATGCAGCCTTCCTGCAATTTAGTGTGCTGGAAGAAATTAATTTGACTGTTTACAATATTTAATTTTCAATAATTATTCAAGCATATATAACTGCAGACATTTACAGTATGTAGTAAACAGATGGATTAGCAATTGTGCATGTAATTAGAAATTACACTTAAAATACAAAAGTGCATTTGAATATTCAGTTGCTTTTAAAATGAAAAAAAAGTAGAAATGTGGCTCAGAGTGGCTTAGAAATGCTTTATAGGAACAAGAGCCTGTGAAGTGCCCTTCATAAGTGAGTCCTTGCCATAAAATATTCACTGCATTGCAATTGCAAGTTGCGTACACATTTTGTTTTTTAAAGATAAGACAAACGCGTTCCAACTCGGTGATAATTCTGGCACTGGTGTCATCTTGGGATAACTGTGGGTTTACTTTGCCACCATCCAAGCAAAAGCATCCCTCTTTGTTGTGCACCCACGCCATCGGCCAGGCTGATGGTGCTGCCCCTGGCTCCCACTCACACCTCAGCCCTGCCTCTGCCAGGGGCCGCTCGAGTCCTGACATTTGAGAAATGATTTTGTTAAGACAAGATAAATCTTTCCCAGAAATAGTGGAACTGTCAGGATGTGAATGTACCGTAAATGAGTAACAGCCTGATCTTATTACTTTAGAGTTTATCCTTTTCCCACCTTGAATTTTGTTGCAGTCTTTCATTCTGTCTGGTCAAGATTGATTTGTAAGATAGGTGGCACAGCAACCATGGTAAAGTCATCAAAAATGCCAGCAAATTATTTTTAAAAGTGCCTTTTGAGAAGCCATTTTAGATGCTTTTTAAAATAGCACTGCCCATGTGAGCTTATAATGAAGTCCCTGGCTTGGCTGCCTTGATGCGGGGCATTGGCACTTCCACTATTTTATATCTAACTGAGTGCTGGTGTAAAAGAAGCTCAACTTCATTTTCTCTGCTGGTTTAACTTGAAAAAAGGAATAAAAAAATAAAAATGCCGCTCTTTTGTTAGATGCTTGTAAAGAAGGGGCTAGAACCATGCTGTAACACCTACAAGGCATGAGTTTTTTCCTGCTCTCAGTGAAGTCAATGGGATTTCTGCCATTGCCGCAGATGGGTGTGGGACTGAACCCTTAGTATTTGTCTGAGTGTGAAGAGAGAAAATATATTTAGCTGGGCTCCTATGAGACTATTAGATACACATTCTTGTCCAGGATAACTGTTGGAGCTAATTTCCCTGGCCTTCCAGCATAATGACCATAAATTCTGTTATGAGTGTGGAATAACCCTTCCTGCTGTATCTGTCTCCTCACTTTAAGGGGACTGTAACAAAACATGGGGAAAAAAATGCAAATTGTTCAATTCTTTGCCCTCAAAAGTTTACCATAATTAAAGGATTATTTTAGCTTCAGGAAAATACAAAGTTGAAGATGATATTCCTGTTGCTATGATTATAATCCCATTATTTTTGTAATGTTATTGTACTACCATTTTTGATACTGTGCTCCATTTGTTTGCTGATAGAAGTGATTTTATTCAAGACCTTCCAGCACAGTGCATGAAAGCCCCACTATTTTTCCTGCTTATAACATTGTCTGGTTTAGAGGTGAAAGCAGAGGTTTTGCAGTGTGATAGGATAGCGAATGAAAAGATTCATCATCATAAGGTCACAGGGGTTATTAGTTCACCTGCACTGACCCCACACATAGTTCAAGTTGTAGAAAATCACCTAATTACTTCTGCACTGACAGGTCTAACTGGTATTTGACCAAAGCTTCTATTCCAGGAAGTTACTGACTCAAAGGCTACAAGACCTTTTTTTTCTCCTGATGCTTATCTCTTTCATTCTTTGAAATGTCTGCTTTATTTTTCATTTGAATCTGTCTGCCTTTTCTTTCCAGCTGCTGGCTTTGGTTGTACCTTCGTGTGCTGCAATAAAGAGCTCATTACTTTCTAGTAATTTCTCCCTGTGCAGGTACTAAGGTGCATTAATGCAATTATTAATTAATTACACATAGTATAGTTCTTTAATGCAGACAGAAGAAGCACTGATTTAATTAGCACTAGATTTAATTGACTTCCATGTAGGAAAACACAGGTGGCTCTGCCCCCAAAAAGCCACAGTCACAGTCCAGCAGTGACCTCCAAAGTCCTTCCTCTCCAAGTCTTCACGTTCAGAGTCAGACTGAATGCAGAGCTCCAGAGGAGCTCCAAGGACCTTCTTGACACGAGAAGCAGCAGCTGCCATTGCAGCAGAGGAGATGTTCCAGGTTATCATTCACAAAAATTATTGCTCGTGGCTCTGGCTTCCATGGTAAGCTGATAGCTGCTTAATTTCTTTTCAGCATAGATAGGAAGTGAATGCATATGGCTTAGCCATTTGTCATCTACTGTGTATACTGCCTCCCTCCCCAAGGGCAAATTGCTGAGTTATGTTTATGGTTAAAGATTAAACATTTTTTTGGCTTTTTTTTTTTTTTTCAGTATGTGTGTTTTGTCTTTTGCTGTGTGGGTTTCTTTGTTTTTTTTTTTTTTTCCATCCCAGTTAATACTTCATTTACTGTCCAAAGGTGGAAAAATTGGTACTACATCTAAGCATATAGAAGGGATTTTGGGGGTTGAGAATTTAGACAGCTGGTAGGTTTGTATGCATCCCAGTATGTATTTTCTGAAACGTGCAGCAGAAACTCATCAAAATTCCCATTGTTTTCATCTTTGTTGCCTCCGCCTTCAGGTTTGCACACATTGCAAGCCTGACCAACGTGGTTCATCAGTCACAGTCAGTGAGTAGTGCAGAAGAGGAGTAGTCTGGTCTGATCCAATTGCATAGGGACACACTGGTCCCCTAGAACACCAACACTGGCATCCAGGCTACTGGTTGTTGCTTTCCCATCAATTCACTGACTCTGTTGCTTGCCCAGAAGGATGCTTGCTTTGTTAACTGCAAGCAAAAAGTGGCTACTGGCACAGAAAATAATGCAGCAAATCAGTGTGAGCAGTGCTTTTGAGAAACAGGGCTTTTGGGTAAGAGGTTTGCCATTGGTAATGATGGAAAGCTGTGTCAGGGTCACATGTTTGAACTCGACTCCTCTGAGCTCCAGCTAAAAGTCCGAACCACAGGATGCTGCATCGTAGCAAGCTGCCAGTTAACTCGTTGTTGTATTAACAGTTCTTTGTTAATGTGAAGTGTGGTATAATTAAGATCTGAATCCCTTTCTCTGCTCAGCCATAAGGATCCTGCATGATTTGGAAATGTCTCCTGGGGCAGCCTCCTCAGTGTTGAGTTTGGGACTTTGTCCCATGCAGCTGCACAGAGCTAACAGGCGCAGACAGAAGAAAATCATGGCTCAGCCCCCAAGAAAATGCTGCAACTGATTAAGAGGATGAGACTATCTGAAGCACAAAAAGAAAGTACATCTTTGTTGTCTTCATTTGCCTTCTGTTTCAGGGTAGACTGAACAGATTTTCCACCTTTAATTCCACAAATACAGGTGTGTTTGATTGTTTCTAGGGATTATTTTCATTTTCTTTTTTGTAATTGGAAGCTGAGAGTCTCCTGTAATTAGAAGAGTCTCAAGGCCTGGAACTTCAGCTAAAATACTGAGCATCAGGAAAGAGTTGATAAATGCTTGACAGGGCCCATACTGATCACAGACTTCCAGGGAGTGAAGTATATGGTGACCACTTGGTTGTGCCTGGCTTCTTGCAATGAAACTGTGTTGAGCACAGCTTTATGACTGCAAGCACTAGCAGTAATGATCCCCCTCTTCCTTTCTGTGGTCTTGTGTGAGTTATTTCATTACCGCCTGTAATGTGCTTTGAGACCTTGGATTGAAGAGCAGGGTGATTATTATGGTAGTTTAATAATATTGTTTAGAAGGATATAATATGCTGCAGCACTGGATTTCACTAAAATGCAATCTGCATTCAGTGTAAATGCTCTCCATCACCAAAGTCAACCTGCAAAGTCACACATGGCATTGCTGCTGCTCTGTCTGCAGCTGCTCAATGTGCAGCACGGTGACCTTCAGGCCCCGGCACTGCTGCAAGGCACAGCTTCACCCCAGTCCCACACCTTCACGGAGATCTCTGTCTGCATGTAGGGCTCCCTTGCACAGGGCAGGTGCTTTGCCTATCATATCCAGATTTTTGTGATTTCTAGCAAAAAATTCTGCGTGGCTTAATTCTTGGTGATGACCATCTATTAGAGCCAGCTCTATTCCTAGCGTCTGGGCCAAAATCAGTGCTATAATAATAAATCACGGTGCTATAGGTTTCAAGTCTGGAAGGAGTAGATGTGAGCAGATGCTTGGAGGCGTGCACATTTCAAAATATCCTGCACGTGACCTTTTTCCATCCAGTTCTATGATCTTGTAAGTACTGTGCAACTTTCGAGACCCTTGTGCTCTAGTGCCTTTTTGTCTCTTGCTTTTTGATCAGAGGAAAATGTAAGGTCATTAAAAGACAAGATTTGCTGCCTAAATTGGTGCCTTAAATACTGCAGTGTATATACTAAGGTATTTATTAAATTGCATTTGGCTGTGTTTTATTCAGATTTTTGCATCATGCTTAAACATCACAGTATCTAAATGCCTTTCAAGAAATCATTAACCAGTCCATTTAACATCACCAGGAAAACAGAGGCTTATTCTGAATAATAAATAATATTAATATACTCTTCAAACTCCCTGCTGCATTAGAGCTTACATAAGCCAGTAACCTAAAACAAAAAACTCTCCACTTTCCTTCTGTAGTGAAAGCATAGAGAGAAAAACCTCCAGAGTGCAGATCTTCCCATTGTGGTTTTATTTAGAAGAGGATGAATGGCTCTTTGGCAGTCCTAAAGAGCAAGTAGCAGTACCTTAATGTAGCTCTCTGGAGTCTTACCACAAGCATGGCAGAACATGTGGTTCCAGATAAGGAGACCAGAAAGCAGAAGGATACTTCAGGGTGAGAATTTCCATGACTTCGCTTCTTCTGTCTTTCCTGTTCCCTGTCATGCAGCACTACTGGGCACCACAGGACAGGTAGCATGCAAAATCTTTATTCTTTCATGCCCCGGTTCAGCAACATATTCAGTAAAAGAAGAGGAAAAAAAGGTGGGAAATTATGCACATATATATGTATTTTGGCATCCAGCCTGGTTTTATATTTTGTTTATCTTGGGTCTGGAACAATTAATTTTGTTCCACATCTGGGACCTCTGTAGGCTGTCATAGCACAAATGATGAAAATGGCAAAGCTGGTCTTTTCCACCAAAGAAAGCATGTACATTTTTCCCTTACTTGGTCATAGAAAATGGAAAATGACAAGAAGCTTTCAGATTTGGCTTTTCAGATTGATTCCTGACTGTATGTCATTCAATACACATAAATGCAGTTTAACAATAAATTCCAAGGGGAAAGGGGGAATTAGGGGGGATGAATCTAACAGTGCAATCTTTGTTAAAATACAGTTTTTTGGCTGATGATCATCTAGTAACAATTAAAGATCTTTAACCTTTTTAACCTCCTGTGGTTTGTAAATGTAAAACGGAGTGTGCATCTCTCTGAAGATGTTGCACAAAAGAAGAAAAAAAAAGAAAAAAAAGATGTTGAGTGAATCTGTCAAGTTTTAATTTACATAGCAAATCTGCTTGTTACTTGAATTGTCTTCCAGAAGGCAGTTTGCAGAGGAAGAATATTCTTCTGACATTATTTACTGATTAGATATCAAAGCTGACGGGAGTACAGTGGTAGGCATTGGTGGTCTTTTTCTTCTTTTCTTGTCTGGTTAAAGCAAATTCTAAAATAATTGAAAAAGTACTGTTTTTAGTCACCAATTAATGTTTGGCTGTAAAAGCATTAAGATACGTAGTTAGAGGTTTGCAGGTAAGCGGACAATTTTCTACTTGTAGGGACATCAGAAAATTACAGAATCACAGAATCACAGAAACACCAAGGTTGGAAGAGACCTACAAGATCATCCAATCCAACCATCCACCCATCACCAATAGTTCTCACTACACCATGTCCCTCAACACAAAATCCAAATGTTCCTTGAACACCTCCAGGGTCGGTGACTCCACCACCTCCCTGGGCAACCTCCCTTCAGTTATAGAGAGCAGTGAGGTCTCCCCTGAGCCTCTTCTCCAGGCTGAACAATCCCAGCTCCTTCAGCCCCTCCTCATCAGCCCTGTGCTCCAGACCCCTCACCAGCTTTGTTGCCCTTCTTTGAACCCGCTCCAGGCCTCAGTGTCTTGCAGTGAGGGGCTCAAAACTGCACACAGTACTGGAGGTGCGGCCTCACCAGAGCTGAGTACAGGGGCACAATCACTGCCCTGTTCCTGCTGGCAACACTGGTTCTGATGCAGCCAGGATGCCATTGGCCTTCTTGGCCACCTGAGCAAGAATTAGAATTTAATGCCACCATTCTGGTCTCATTCTCCTTGTTCTCAGATAAAAACAAACAAACAAACAGAAAACTATGGCCATGTGGGCTGAAAAGTAATCTGCAGTGACTAATTGCCTGCAAGCATGCACTGCTCGGGTGCAGAGGCAGATAAAATTGCCAGTTGTTTTTTACATGGAGGGCTCAATACTTACGCTTCACAGTTGCTCAGGTCTCCAGCAAATGGTTACTGATAGCAGCTGTTAAGAAAGAGCATTTCTCACTATCATGAAGAGCAGATTGATCAGTCTCAGCTTTTCCTTTAAGGATGAACAAAAGGGGTCTACATTTTCCGTATTATAATGATCTTCCGAAATGAGGCCGTGATATTTTCCTGAGTCTGCAAGCGTTCAACCTGTTCTGCCTCTCTGCAGCTGTTGAGGTATAAATAGGCTGTGTGGGCTTCTGCAGGAGTCTGGCTGTGAAGTCTCTCATGGATTGTGCTGTTTTAGACTTGCTGCATTTGGAAGTGCTCCCCGGGAAGCAGCGGGGGCTGTGCTGGTGCAGGGAGCCCTCACAGCAGCCAGCGGGTAAATGAGTGGCAATCCTGTGCACAGACATGCAGCCTCATTTTTGGAGAAGAAATTGTAAAGCCCATCGGCTTTTGCAGTAGTGCTTAACTAGTGACAGAGGAGCACTGCAGCCTGGCTGAAAAGGCTGCCGAGGTGTAGGCATTAGGCACACCCTTGCCCTCACCCCCAGCCGCCCTCCCCTGTCACAGCTCCATGCCGTTCCCTGTCTCTGTCACACAGAGCAGAGCTCAGCGCTGCCCTCCGCTTCTCAGGGAGCTGCAGCTGCCATCAGGCCTCCCCTCAGCCTGCTCTGCTCTGGGCTGATCACACCACGGACCTCAGCTGCTCCTCATCTGCCTTCATACAGAGGCTTGGTGCTGGGGAAGCTGTGTGTTGGAGGAGAAGCTTACAATCTTCTATACAGTACACCAGCAGCTGGGTAGAACTTGCCTCTGGTGTTCAGGTACTGTGAACTCGTATCAGACACAGTGCAGGAGAACCAAATGCATCCTGGGCTCAGTTCATTCCCATTATGTTATAGAAAAGTTACTGATGGAGAAGATCCTGAAGAAAGGAGATGGAGAACATCTGCTGTCCTTCCTCATTTTCTTACATTTGGGTACTGTATTTAGAAATCCTTGAAATGGAGAAATTGCATGCATCTTATTACTAGCATTTGTTTACAAATATCATTCTGATTAGAGCATCTTCATAGGTTCTGAATTCTTCAGGTTGGCAGTACTGACTAAATGGCAGAGTTGTTCATCAATATTTCCTCCTGTGTTGCCTTTGGATGCAGAAAGCAACCTTCTCATGGTATTAGAAGCTAAAATGAATATCTTGAACCTGAGCCCCAGTATTGTACTTTGGTTGATCCAAATTACTTCTGGGATTATGAAGAACAAGGAGTGTGGCTTCAGGGAGCTCTCAGTAGCTTTCCTCAGCCCCACGGTAACCTGTTAGGAGGTGGATTGATGATGAACAATACAGCTTTGCATAGAATTTTTGAACAAGATATAAAGAGACAGTAAAACACAGGAAGGGGAACTCTGTGAGTCATTGGTCATTTTTTATGCTGTCAAGTGCCTTAGTACAAATCATGTACAGTTGGAGCTTTTTTTCTGAACTGCCCCTAGATATAATTGGTGAAGACGTCTCTCAAGGCAAGTTTAATAAAAGGGCAAACTTCTCATTTTCCCAGTGTTGACATTGACCAAAACATCCTGAAGTCCTTGCAGAAGAGCAGAGCCTGATTAATGTCTCTATGACAAGGGGAAGGAGGCTAGCAGAGGCTGAGCCTGCTCATCAGTCTGTCATTATGACACCTTGTCACGCACACACATGACACAAAAAGCTCGCCAACCTTGTTTTGTTCTGCATAAAGTTTTTGTGTGAGAATTTTCTCCACTGGGAAATCTGGAAATCTGCTCATTTATTTGTATTAGCAGACATAAAAGGCAGATAGTCTGTGCTCTTTGTTGCAGAACAGGCAGTGCATGGGGCTCAAAGCATCGTGTCTCATTTCTTCTTCATAATAGGAAGAGAAGATTTAAATGGGACATTAGAAAGTATTTCTTCACAGGGAGCGCGGTTAGGGCTTGGAATAGGCTGCCCAAGGCAGTGGTTGAATCCCCATCCCCAGAGGTATTTAAGAATTGTGTGGATGTGACACTAAGGGACATGATTTAATTATTGGACTCAGTAGGTCATGTTGCTGGTTGGACTTGGTGATCTTGAAGGTCTTTTCCAACCTAATTAATTCTGTATTTCTAGTTCTGTAGGTTCTTGTCATAAAAAGGTGGTTTTTTTTCCCTGGACAATCTTCTGTCACTCAGTGTACTCTGTAACAAACCACTGAGGGCTGGCTGTAAATGAGATAAAATGAGGCATTCCATATTTAAACCGCATCGATTTTGTGATATTGAACAGAAAAGTCAGTGATGTCACAACGTATACACTAATTGTATTTTCTGCCTTTGTGATGTATGCTGTAACTCTGTGACTATCTGGGTTTTCAGAGCAAACTCTTTATAGGTCATTTCTTTTACAGAGCCATTTGTGTTTCGGGTGCTTTGTTTTCAGTGCTGTAGGTTCACAAGAACGGAGGGTACAGATATAGATGAGATACACTGCATAAACTGTATCCTGCCTGGAACTTGTGCCTTTTTTAAAACTAATACTTAATATAAACTTACTTGGGGGGGGGGGGGGAGGGGGGAAGAAAAAGACTCAGTTTGTTCACTGCTGGAATTTTGCAGCATGTAAAGATAAGAGTTGTTTTACAGTGAAGTCAACCTGGCAATCTGGTCCCAAAAGGTCACTGGGGAAAAGTCTTTAGCACCTCTTGTAGTTGTGTTTTGTGAGAAACAGCTTTGTAGAATTCATTGTTCAGCAGAACCTCAGAATAATGATGCATTATTTTTATATAGAGAAAGAGCCACGGTACCCCGCATTCCTTGCCATACAACTTTAAAACATCTATGTGCACCATTTCTTATTTATTATTATTTTCATCCTTTTTCCTGTTTTTATCTTAAGGTTCTCAGATTTGACTTTTATTAACTGCTACAAGGCAGCAACCGAAAGATACACCTTATACTGCAGTATTTGAACTGTTCAAGGAGAGGCACAAGCTCTTCAATATAAAAGGAATGTCTAAATCTAAGAGACAGTTTGCCTGAGGCTTTCAAAAAATATTCCCCAGGTGCCAGCACATAGAGAGTACCAACAGCTCCTGGTGAGAAAGCAGAGTGCAAATGCACATTATTCTCAACTCAAGTTTGTACGAGGATAAAGGAGAGGGGGATTGAATAAAAACACTCCTGTGAATAAACCAGTCTGTTTCTATAGATAAGTTTTTTTGGAAGAGAGTGCAGTGTAGTACAAGAAGCAGTTTTGCATGGGCGATGCTTCTAGTGCAGGCGATGCTGTTAGGAAAGTAGGGCATTTTGAGCATATGAAAGAAAGAGGTGTGCTTGGCTTCATTAGAGATTCTAGTCACTTGTGTAGTACCAGACAAGAGAGACAATGTATTTTGCATGTTAAGACACTTTATTCATTCCTTCTGTTTCACGTATAGGTTAAAACATTTTTTTTCCTTTAAATGAAGGTATCGGTGCAATGCAGTAACATCTTTCAGATGTACTTTTACAAGAGAGCTAAAAGGCAGAATTTTTTTAGATTTGCTTTGAGCTTTGATTTAAGAAAGGTCTTTTCACCTACAGCATCTTTTTCTCTGCTACCGTTATTAGACTATTTCAAGCTTTATTAATGCATTTCTTCTCCAAGGCAGTCTCAACCAGAAGTGCTGTTCATAGCTTTTCCCACTGCGATACCTGGAATCTTTTCTACAAGTTTCAATATCAAAATCTTATTTTACCTTATTTTTTTCTACTCCTCCCAGCCCAGAATTCAGTTTTTCATGGCCTGGAGTGTTTGGCAGCACTCTGCAGAAACATCTGAAAAGATGCCACCAGAAATTTCAGGCCGGTGAATCCAACACAACTTTTGTTGTGCAGCTTATGTAGAGGATATCAGCATCTCCAGAAGGACTGGAGTTCTGTAAGTGAATTGTGTAGCCCAGCTGATAAAGCATATTGAGTTTCTGGAAGGGTTTCTAAAAAGTTTTGTGCTGATGTTTATTAGAAGTGTGAAGTTATGAAGTGTTCTATATCAGGTTTTATTTTGTCCACAGAAAGGGTCTCTGCACACAGCAGTGTTTTTGTAATTGTAGATAGGTGGGTGGAATTTCAGGCTGTTTTCTCTGGTGGTGTTTAGAGTAAGGATGCCTGCAGGATTTTAATTCTTTTTCACTAAACCTTTTTTTTTTTTTCCCCTCATTCACTTACTCTGCAAAGTCTGATGTGCGCTTCTCAGAGGTAGATACTGAGGTCTGTAATGTCCCACCCAGACTACTGTTGGATTAATTAATACTGAAAGCAGTTCCTTGAAGAGTTTTACCCTGTGACCTCAGGCCAGCCATCTCACCCATTAAGCTGGGCTCCAGGAACAGAAATGGGGAAAGCCCTGCTCAGGATCTAAGAGGTTTTTAAGGAAAAAGGAAACAAGTACTGTTATCTTCATAGTAATATGTAAGTTTTATATATATATATATATATACATGTCATTAGCAATATAAGTTATGTTTTTCACTTGCAGAAAGCTGGGATGAACAAAAATCAGTTCTGAAAGAAAGGTTCTCAGGATCCCATTTTTTACTATCTTTTTGTACCGGGACAGGATTTGTTCTTTGGAGTTGAATACACAATTTCCCACCAAAGCAAAAATCCACAGAGTAATCTGGAATCATGTTTCTTGCCATACTTTTTTTTCAGAGCCATCCCAGTTTATGGCTGCAGCTGAACTCACTGTAAGAAACAAGAGCCAGCGGAAGAGAGGAGACTAATGCATCTACTCTCTGAATGCCTCAAAAATCAATAAATAGAAGAAGTCACACTTCTGTGTGAAAGGGATTTGTATATTCTGATCTGTGAGAGTTTCCAATCTCTTCAGCTTTACTCGTGAGCACAGAAATTTGATTTCATTATTGCAAGAGAACAGTGTACAATAAATGCAAGTTGAGTATAGCACAGGGCCTGAAAACTGATTTCTTCACAGGCTGCAAATTGGAGTAATTCAGTTGATTCGGTTAGCATCATATGGCTTGAAGGTCAGTGCAGAATTGGTCTCTTGCATTATTAATGACTGAATAGCAAAAGTGGGGAAAAATGAAAAGAAAGAGGCTGCTTTATGGATGTATGTAGACATTACACAGTTCTTTGTAAGTTAAAAAAAATGAAAATGCTCATGTACAGTTGGGAATAGCACATGCTTAGGAAGATTTCTGTCTGATACAGTTCTCTCATTGATATTTTGGACTTAAAGAAGTATAATTCTGAATTTGTGCAAAGAAAAGCTCAATATTGCCAGTAATTTACATTAAAAATGCAATTTTTGGTTCCATTAATAATGCAAAAGGTTCTGTAGAATGTGAAGATGGAAGAGATCGCTGATAAGTGTAGTTAATAACTGAAGATAAATGTAACTTAAATATTGAAGCATTATTAAAACTCAGAAGTGTCATCCTGACAGTGACTTCTAAACCATCAGGACTAATCCTTTTAATTTTGCCCAGATCTGACTCACTTGGAGCTGAAGATGCTAAACGCAGAGCTGCTGTTTGCCTGTTGTCTGGTGCTCATCAGTGCTCTCAGAAGTTTAGATCCGATTCAGTTTAAAAAGTCAACTAGTCCCACTCCAGATTGAGAGGCAGCAATTACCACTCTGTCTTTAGGAATGAGTACAGTCATGATATCCCAGTATTGTAATTAGCAGTGTTGATGAACATAATGCGTGGCATTTTCCAAAGAGCCCTTACACCCTGTGATTGTGTTTAAAAAACCCAGAGGCAGCTGTTTGTGTCTTCTGACTACACTGGTTCTGCACACACTTAATTAATAGGTTAATAGGCAGAGAGCTATATGAAATCTTCATTTTGAGGTGCTTCATTAGATTTGGTTGGGTTTTACAGCACTGATCCAGAGTTAGAGCAGAATTCGTCCTTCATGCTGTTAATTGCATCCTGTTATTATGTTGTTGTTCTCACGTCAGTCATTTTCTCTGCAGCAGCTTAAGATAAGGCACTGTTCTGACTTCTCTTGTTAATGGCTTTCAAGCTGCTTCAACTCTTCGCCCGTTGCATAATCCAGTAAAAACCTTATGCATACACAGAAAAACTACTTAATGCTTCCAACATAAAGATAACACATGAAAGAGAACGGGCACACTTTTTTCATGATAGAGTAGCTAATTCTTTTGGTGGTAGCAGTTATGTCCCATTCATTCAGCAGCACACATTAAGTAAGACCGCATGGCCTCTTGTGCCCCGTAACATGTTTCACTGCTTGTATTTGCTGAGTGCTCAGGGCAGGGGCACAAAATACTACGTTCTCTGAACTCAAATAGTAAATGTTCAAATAGAAGTACAATGCATCATTAAGTAAAATTAACATTTGCATCTTAAATGCCTGCGGCATGGATGCTGTTAGGATGATGCTGATGGAGGAGACTGGAGGCCCCTTGGCTGCAGCCTGACATGGGATGCTGAAGCATGCGTGCCCTGCTATGCTGGTGAGCTTGGTCTTGGCTGCTACTGCACTCAGATACAAGTGCAAGCAAGAAGAAATCTGTGCACATCCCATAGAATGCCTTCTGCACAATGTTGCACTGATGAGCAGCATGATTCCAACTATTTGCAATCAATGAAACTGATAGGTTGATGGTACTTTATGGATTCAGCTAGCTTCGTTTAAGATAGGTAATACATTTATGTGATCATTGCTAACACTTATTTTACAAACGCCTAAAAGGCAATACACTTGTCAACACAGAAGCACAGTCACAGAAAAGCAGTGATTTCCTGATTAATGAGTGTTATGTGCTGATCTCGCTGCCATTTGCTCCTCACTGTCTCCTAGAGCAATCCAGTTTATACAGTGGCAGACATCCCAGTATCATGATTTTTACATAAATTTGGTAGCAGACACATCCCAAATCTACCAAACTGTTCAAAACTTCTGGTGTGCATCTGGCTTAGGCAGTAGGGGGAGCTGCAGAACTCAGCTCTCATCTCCAGAGCACCCACCCATGTGGCAAGTGAGCCCACTATCCTCTATCTTCAGACCAGATCCTGACCCCGGATGGCTGGATGTCACCAGTTCAGTGATTGGAACCGATTCTTGTTAATCTGAGCCTTTACTTTAGTTTTCTTTTTCAGATTGCGTTTGGTTGGCTTCCTGTAGTTGCCTTCGATGTCCTATTCATCAGAAATGGACTTGAAGTTCAAAAAGGAAGAAAATGATTTTTCTAACATCAGACCAGGTTAAAGAGGCACAGATGGAGATTCACAGAAACTGAAATCTTAAGAGAGTGACTGTGACTAGACACCAGAAGATCAATTTGCTGACTTGTGTTACATCCATCTAATATATCAGTCCATTTTTATTGTGCATTTCCTACAATTAATCTATCATTTCATAGTAACTAGCGAGTAACTTCCAAACATCATTTATGGGCTTTGTAAATGAATTCCAGTTTGCCTCCCAGTGCGACTTTGTACAGGAATAAAACACAAAGTGAAGTAATAAAAATAGCCTAGCAAATATAAAATTCACAAATCTAGCATAACGAGGCATAGGACTGCACTAAAGTATGTATAGATTAACACCCTTTTCTTGGTTAGAAAAGGGGATCTGATTTCGTGTAAAGTCACAAGTCATTGTTTTAATGTTTACCAATCACAGGACTGAAACTAACTTCAGGGAAATACATAAAAGGTACTGCTACAAAACAAGATTAGAATTGATTATTTAAATGAATTGTTCCTGCTTGCTGATGTAAATCATGATTAAAATGGGTGACCTAAGTCACTTCTCTTTAGATAATGTTGACCAGCTTAGATCCTGGCAGTTCGAGTCCGGAGACATTATTTCCTCTCTCAGAATGACAGAACTGCCTCCAGTTAACCACAATTACACTTCAAATCCAATTTCCTTCACTAATTTTTCAGGATGTTTCTTTTTGTCCCTTTGCTTGAACAAAGTAAATTCATAGCACAAGTTATCTAATTACTGCTTCCTTTAGCTTCTTTATTTACCCTGCGTATTGATTTTGATGTTTTTGGTCTCAAATATCTTTTATTTATCCTTCCTCACTGTAATGATGCTTTCCTTGTCAGCTCTTCTCAGCACTGTGCAGGAGGAGGGTATTGACAGGTGTAAGCACTGCATCTGCTATGGTTAATGAACCACTCTCATCAGCAGAGCATGGCGATGGGTGGTGAAGACTCTTGACTAATTCCAATGCAAAAATTAGGACAGTTGAGCTTTGCACACTTTTCTTTGCATTTGAAACAGTTAAAGCATGCACACAATATGCTGCTGTTCAGCAGTAAGTCTTCAAACTGTGGTAATTTGCTTGATTGCCTTCACCTCTCTGATAGTTGTCTTTCTGCCTGTCTCGCGGTTCTTTATGACAGTATGTGGCATTGGCGTTGTACGATAAAAGTTTTGTGTTACCTTTTCAGTTTCATTTAAGGGAATAATCTTATGCAGCTGGATAATTCTTTTAGTCACTGCGAGCAGAAGACATGAGAGCTTTCAGTGTAACCTGGAGGTTAATCTCCATCAAACCATTACAGAAAATGCAAGAGATCATAATGAAATCTTTGGTTTCCTGAATATCAGTTGCCTAAAGCCTGAAAGAATGAATATGAGAAGCTCCTTGTCTGACTTTAAAGAGGTGGAAAAGGTACAGATTTTGTTCAGTCAGACATCCAAGGTTATTTTTTTCTCTTTTGGAGCATTCATAATTCTTCTGATAAGTAAATGCGATGATGTGCAATGCAGAGGGGAACATAAACTGCTCTGCTAAAGAGCAACAATGGTACTCCTGAGATTAAGGACAAGCAGAAGGTTGTTACTGTATTACATACTTTAAGTCTGTGGGTCAGTTCCATAGGATGACTGTAATTGGGTCCTGAAAAAAGTCTTTAGTGAGATCCAGCCCCTTTAGTGGAGTTTTATAAAGGAAAGGGAGGGCATTCCAGAAAGAAAACAAAACAAAAACCAACAACCAAGGATTTTCAGCCTTACGAACCAATATCGTGCTTCCAGGGTCCCTAAAATAACTGAGCAACTGACCTACACTTTAAAGAACTTTTGCATTAGTGTCAGAAGGGATTGAGTCATTCTTTATCTGAAGCTAAGCAACTCGTGTATCCTCTCATACATCCTTAATAAAAAGAATCCTCATTGGGGCCATTCATGTTTCCATCAGCCTCTGCATCAAGAACAATTTGTCATGCAAGGCAGTGTAAGTAACGGAAATCAATCTCACAGAAGCTAATGGGAGTACAGAACTCCTACGCACCTTCTCCAAAATGGTTTCCTTGATAGCATTTGGGTGCTTAATTCAGTGGTTCAGTGTCCAGTCAGTAACAGATCTGGCCCAGGTACAGGAAGAATGCCTTGGCAAAGGAGGAGAGCTTTTACCACGGTCTGCCTGTGCAGCCGTGAGTGGGATTTGTTGGGTTTTCCTACAGAGCACTTTATCTTCAATGGAAAAAAAGAAATAGGTTTTTCTCAGAAGCGTAATCAGGCAACTATTGTGCCTGAGGTTTGTGTGTGCTTCTCAGGAAGTCTGTTGCAGTGAGATGATGGACTAGCTGCAGCATTTAATTTAGTCTCTGAAGAGCAGCCATCAGGTTGAGGGATAAGTGCAGAGATAGTCAAGAATTGTTCTGCTTCATCAAAGGGAAGCAGCACAGAGATGCTCTGTTTCAAAGGTACTCAGTTCTTCCCTTCTGCTTGGAGACTCAGCAGAGGGGAGGAAAGTCTCAGGTGCTGCCTTCACTGTGAAGACGGAATGAGACAGAAAGTCTAGCCACTTTATTCAAGATCATTTATAACTGACACACCATCAAGTAGTCCATCCGTGTCTGGCAAATTCTTCTGGGCATGTTTAAATTGGGAAGCTGAATTATCTTACAGTAGTGTTAGAAACTGGGTGTACATGTGGTCTTCTGCTGTTTACTTGGCTCCTTTTTTTTCTTTCTGAAAAATTTAGAAAACTTCAAGACTTGTGTCCTTTTATCTGCTACTTATTGCTACCAAAGATGGCTCTGCTGCTTAAACAATAGAAAGCCAAAACAAACAATAACAACAACAAAAAACAAACACCCAAACCAGTCTTCCGGTCTTTGTCAGAGCTCTCAATCTGGTTAGAGTGTAAGCACACATAGGACAAACTGATACATTTCACAGAATTATAGAATAGAATCACCGAATGGCTTGGGCTGGAAGGGACCTTTCAGATCATCCAGTTCCAACCTCCTGCTATAGGCAGGGACACCTCCCTCTAGACCAGGTTTGTTCACAGCCCCATCCAGCCTGGCCTTGAATGCTTCCAGGGAGGGGACATCCACAGCCTCACTGGGCAACCTGTTCCAGTGTCTCACCACCTTCACTGTAAAGGATTTCAGACCCTGACTCGCCGTAGGACCTGCTGAGCAGTGTGTCTTCCTGGGTCCAAGAGCCTCCTTCAGTTGTCCTGGAAAGAGAATTGTGGGCACCCTATTTGGAAGTGCTAGCCAGAATTTCTGTTTTATTTTTTACCAACAGTGACTCCTGGTGAGCCTCAGTGGCTTGATTTTCCAAATCCACGTATTAAATACCAGCAGCCCTTCTCCTCATATTGAGAAAGTTGATAAGCTTGATGGAGTACAGTGTAAAAACCATGGTTTACTCTTAGGTTCCTGAAAGTTTTAACTTCATTTAGGCTGAGGTAATAGTGCTATAACTTCCCAGAGCTGTGTTCAAGAAATTTTTCTCCTTTATCAGGAGAAAAAGAATAGTTTTTCTTTTTTATTACAATCACTGTTACATTTAGTAGGAAAGAAATAATAAGTGATATCGAGTTTTATGGCTTAAGGAGAAACAGAAAAGAACTGTATGCTCTTCATAGAGTTAAAAAGACTTTTTCTCCATGGAGTGCAGTAGTTCTGCAGGTTATAGGTATATTGCATCTCTGTAGGAAGCATCCAGTATTTGGGATTCTGGGAAGTCTAATACAAGGTTCCTTTCAATGAATCAATCAGATCTTTCAAATAAGACTTTTGGTGATACAGGGGAGATAATATCCAGCTAAGCAAAGAAACTGAGAAGAGATTAATGAAGGCAGAAATGGTTTTACATGGATTAACAATGTGTGAACATTGGAAGGTGAGACTTGTTTCTTGTAAAACTCGTACATCTTCATTTATTTTGGCCATGGAAATTTAGCAGTCCTTGTGGCCAGCTCCAGTCAGAATTCACAAAAGCCACAGTTTGTGAAATAGGAACCAATTCCGTGGAAGAGATTTTTTTCTTTAATCCTTTTTTATTGTTAGAAGATGTAACCGTACAACATACACTTCCATGCAACCAAAGTTGCATTCCTTATAGATCTGTCAGAGTATCTATCGTGCTGTCAGGGCAGTGGCTAACACTGAAACACTGAACAACAGGGATGTGTTCACTGCTCTTTTATTGGAGATTGCCTTTTTGCCCTACGCCTAGCATCAGTGTGTCTCCATTTAGATTATGGTCTGCAGTCGCACAAGAGAAAGCAAGCACGAGCCCATGTGCAAGACTGAGTGTTTACTTGTTGGTGGAAGAGCTTGTATGACTGTATGTTTATTTCATGTTAAGGATAGATTAAAATGATCTGTGGGACATAACACATCAAGTTGCCTCCATTTCTTTTCTGTTGCATGTGCTATGAGCACTTAAAGTGTAAAGAGTAGAAGTGAATGCTCCCATGAACAGAAATCCTGATTTGTGTACTATTTTTTAAATGCTTCGGGATGAAAGATGATACATTGAGAGACAGATAAGATTGACTGTTCACCTGCAGCATCAAGCCAAAAATACCTCAATTTCCTGGAACAACAGTTGTAGATCTTGGCCGAATCACCTTAGTGTTTATCCTTTCCTGTTATGAGGATTAAAAGCTAGCCATTACTTTGCATTTTCTTCTTCAGATGAGATCTTAATGACTGAGACCACATCTGATATATGTGGCCATTACATTCCATTACCACTTTTGGTAATAGTAGAAATTTGCCAAATCACTACAGACTGGATTTGTCTTGCATGATTGCATTACAAATTACCTGCAGCCTCCAAGACTGTAGTGCGTATCCCAGGGGAACGCTTTGGCAGTGCGTATATCATTGAGTGACATTGAGTTTCTGATCACCATAACAGGCTCACTTCTTGAAGAGCATGTGGAACTTGAAGGCATCATGACTGCACCATGCTTCTAAGCTTTTTAGATTCTTCTGCCATAAATGGATTACTCATTTTCACTTACTGATTTTATTGCACTACTGACAGACTTCCTAAGGTAGCCTAGAAGAACGTTCCTAGGAACCCAAGTATTTGCATAACTAGGGAAACCCACTTTCCAAAGTCTGTATAAATGTGTTGGTTTCACACACCTCAACTCAATATGATGTGTTATAGGCACTTTTGATGAGAACCAATAAAAAAAATACTTGTGCATTTCTTACACGACCACTTAATCATACCCCTAGTGCAGTATTCATCACAGCTCCTTGATAAAAGTTGTATTCGCAAATCATTGCTTCTGAGACCTTGGAAGTTTTAATGTTTTTCAGTGTTTTTTTGTTTGTTTTGTTGGTTGGTTTTTCCTTTTAAGTTAGAGAAAATAGCCACATTTGCATCTTTCTGACTTGCTCCTTTTAGCCTTGTTATTTCGGACAGTCAGTATATGATTTTGAAGCTGCTAGGTCTTTCTTGATGCTGATACAGGTCATCTTTAACGAGACTGATTTTCTAGTAGTTTGCTTCCAAGGGCAGAGGTATCCATCAGTGTGTCTTTTTGTTTGATGCTTTCTGACAAAGCAAAGGACGGACTTATTTTCACCCTTCTCTCAAAGTGGTCTCTATCAATAAAGCTCCTGTTAGAAATTATTTATGGAACATAAAAATATTACATTGTCCAACCTGATTAACTAAAGTGGCTCTTCTCCGTAATCCATTACTCTAATCTGGTTCTTGATAGATGAATGGTTATTGCCATGTTTGTGGTGAAAGTAGTTATTTCTCCAGCTATAAATTTGCTGTCAGAGTTGTTTCCATCCATCTAAAAAGCCACTGAAATGTTTTTAGAGAACTTAGCATTTTGAAATTAAAAAAGAAAAAAAAAAAGAAACAAAAAGAAACGTGCTCTATGCTCATAAACAGAACAAGACCAATGGGCATGAACTGAAACACGGGAACTCCTGTGCAGGTGCCAAAGCAATGGCAAAGCTTACCCAGAGAGGTTGTGGGGTACTTTCCCTTCCCTTGGGGATGTTCCACAGCCACCTGACACCCTGCTCTTGGTGCTAGAGCAGAAGTTGGACCGGATAGACCCAGAGGTTCCTTGCAGATCAGCCACTGTATAATTCTCACTGCCCATCCTTGCTGCAGTGGTAGTCATTCACATTGGGCGTTATTGCTCGTTGCTGCTTGGCCTCTCTGAGACATTTTCTGTGAACAGATGTGCCCTTCTTTTTGTTTGTTACAAACAGGTAATTGGTGTTCAGAGTTTTCTGCAAGGATGCTAAATGCATAGGTTGCTCTGAAAGTAGTGCCTCCTATTTATTTCCGTGGAAAGTACAATATGTGCAAAGAACACAATAACTCTATTTGACAGAGCTACACAATGATACTTTTCAAAACAGTCGCTACAATTAGCTATGCATTTTAATCAGCAATGAACAAGAGCCTGCATGCCATGCTCATAAAAATGTGCATGGCCGTTCAGAACATGGCTTGTCTTTCATGCTGCTGTTGCCACTGCTGAAATGCACTCACTGTGCTCACATCCACCGTTTGGTCTCCGTGAACATTCAGCAAGCATCAGTGAATGTCAATTGGCACCACTGGAGGAATTCAGTCCCACACCTTTGCTTCATATGCACTTCATGTCAGACTCCGTTTTTTCAGACTGATCCTCTTCTGCCATTTGTCACATGGCAATAAAATGTAATGGGATGTTAGTGGGAAGGTTCAGCCTCTGTTGCTGTACCACCAACATCCACCTCTGATGTTGTGGGTGAGCAAAATAAAATAGAAGGCATTATTTTCAGATCAGCCTTGTAGTTTATTTCTGTGGTAATACTTGACTTTCCTCTGAATGGAAAATAACTTTATGCCTCCAAGCCAGTGAGCGCACACAGCTTTAGGGCTTTGGTAGCAGTACTTTGAAAGAAGCATCATCAAGTCCAACCTTCAGTGGTCTGTTACCTGGTCTATTCTGTAAGTATTACATTTAGAAACAGGGAGCAGAGGACTGCATTTCCAGCCATGGTGGACCATTGCAGAAACCTTGAGATGTACTCTTCTGAACCGATTCTTCAGATCCTTTATTTCTGAAGTGTTGCTTAGTTACATTTTACACATTCTCAGATCATTTAAAAGTCAATTTACTGTTTCATGAGGCAGTCTTGTAGTAGAGGACTCTTTTAAGAAAAATATAACTACTACTTTAATTCCTTTTGTGGTATGAGATGTTTAGGACTACCAAACTGTAGTGGGGATAGTTTTGTAAGTGTTCAGCATCTCTGAAAGCTACTTAGCTAAATACCTGGATAAGCACTTGGACTTATGTGGCTTGTGGCAATCCAGTATGAAAAGGTTACTATGAGTATCCTTGTGGAGACAGACATTGACCAAAGAAGTATGTATCTAATAGTCTGCTCAATTTCTAAGGAACTTGTAAAACCCTGACATTATGGATTCTGATTTATGCCCTGCTGGAAGACTGGTGGGTAATTGCACCATTCTGTTGTCTTTCTAAAATTGAAATACATCTATTTCTGTTTGCGATAATAAATTCTATAATAAAATCTTAATTGGAAAAAAGCAATTTGTCGGAAGAGCAATTAGCAGTGGAACAGCTGCTTCGTTAACATACAGATGCAGGGTAATGGCTTCTGAATCAAATGGTACACAGCGAGCTCTCTGGTGAAGAGGTTCCTCCTAACACTATTAGACAATTTGATTTTCCTCGTGTTGTGCTTTCTGTTGCTCGTCAGCTTGACTTGCTTTAATACAAGATTATTCAAATGTTTCTGATACTCTTCTCTACGTTGTCCAAGATTTTTTTCCATGTAAAATCAGAAGCAGTTACATAGCTCATGTTCGGATGATTTACTCTGTCAAACTTAGTTGCCTGCTCTGATGTCTGAATTCAAGAAAGTGATGAAAAATTCAAGGGGTTGATTCCACAAGGATGTCGGGTTTCTGATGAGTGCTTTCTTTTTCTTCCTTGGGCAAAGCTTTGGGGTTGGGCTTTTACTAAAAGGAAAGATGATAGGGAAACCTACAGTCCCCCTGGTAGGACCTTCTATATTCTGCAGACACAAGGTTCAGTTCTCAGCAGCACTCAGCAGCCCATAAATGGCCATTGCAGTGCCTGGAATATCAGCTACCCAGCCTTGCTGCAATCATCCACTTCCTAGGGACCTGCACCTGAAAATCTGGGTCAGTCTTACCACTTACCACATAAAGACATTTCCTCTGTAGCAGACATTTGATATTACTTAAATGCATAAACAGCTGCGTATATTTTTTTTCATCTCATCTCCAGCTGATGTATCATTTAATCCTTTTTTTTTCTGCTCTTGAAATCTCTTTCCCAGATGTATGAGAGCACTGAAGTCACTTATTTGGCTCCTTGGTACGATTTGGGTAACAAAACATAGCTGCTTCACAGGGGCAGTGATAGCAGACGAGATTCATACTGAAAATCATTTAAAGTAAAACATGTCTATATAGTGATCTGTCTATGTAGTACTCTGTGTGTCAGAGCATCATAATTATTGGAAGGTACTGTCACCCTTACGGATGACCACCAGGAGCCCTCATGAACAGGGAAGAATATTAAGCTTCTCTTGTAATGTTGTATTTGCTTTCAGGATTAACACCTTCTGAAGATCACCGCTTAAATACAAAGTGTTACTCTGGAAAACATCAGATCTCTATATTAAAGAAATATAGTGTAACTTTTAGAAGGGATCCTTATGCTCTTCATCTCTCAAATCAATTATGTCTGCTTTCTGAAGAAAGGTTTGATGGGAAGGACACCATTGCTGGTATAAATCAAATATGTTTCCACCACACAGTGATTTGTTATAGCCTGCCTTCTTCTGTGATCATCTCATTTGTGCCTTAGTCTCTGGGGCTGAGTGTACTGCTGATAGATATGTATATGTATGTATGTGTACTTAGTTCATTGACCAGTTCCAACCTTGGCAGTAAGATAGGAATCTTGAAGATGATGAAGTTCTTTCAAATGATGTAAGGATATGAAATTACAGGAGGAAAAGAAGAAACAGAAGCATGTGCTGTGAACACTAGAGAATCTGTGTGATGGGCACTGAAGGAAGCACACAAAGCAAGAGTTTGAGATATTGTAACAAGACATTTTTTGCAGATCTCTATCATCATAGACACCATCATCAATCTGCCACAAGATATAAAAACTGAGGAAACTTACCTGTGGTACTCCTGGACCTTACTGGTAGCTGCTCAGCAAAAAGCTGCCATGGCTCAATTAAACCAAAATGGTGTTAGTGGTACACTACCAAAATCTCATTTCCACTTTTTAAGAGCACCTATAGGGTCCAGTTGGACACAGGAGACTGTGACTGTGCAGGGTGCAGAACAGTAACAACATTAGTGACTGAATATATAGGCATAGACTTAGCACCTAAAATATAGATAGTGCAGAGCTACATTTTGCCATAGTTAAACATTACTGTTTCCATAAGCAGGGGTTTATCTCATGTTGTTTGTAGCAAGCTGGGGGCTGGGAACCAAGATATTTGTTACCAAACCATTTGTAATCAGCAGAGTGGTGCTTTTTGCAATTAGCAGTACAGGCTGAGGGGTTCCCATCTTGTATTTAGACTTGAAATCTGATCAGCCTTCCTAGCAGCTTGCAGAGTACTGCCGTGCTTGCACTTGTGATTCCACAGTAATAACATCCATGAGGAGCCTGCTTGCTGCAAATTCCTTGGATGTGACATGCCAGCTTTAATAAAACGTAGCAATTTCAGGCACATGATGATAATCACTTTAGCTGTTCAGCCTTGTGGGCTCCAAGAGGGCTTTTAGTAGTGGGTTTCTGGTCTTCTCTTACAGCAAAAAGCAAATGTCTTAACTCTTGCTATTAGATGTTGGTGGAAGCTTCAGTGTTGTAATGCAAAGACTCATGAAAGCAGTCTGCAAAACGTGGGTTGCAGGTAGCTACTGTTGGATAGCATACTTCTATTGAATACCGTGAAAAAAGCGGTAAATTCAGTGTTACAGTTAAGTCTCAAAGACTGGAATTAACTAATTGACACATGCTTTCCTGGCAGGAGTAGGAAAACAGCTATGATAGGAAATGTGTTATCAGAAGAGCATGCGGAGGTGCTTTGCTGAATGGGGAACTCTGTGGGACTGTGATCATGGCACCTGGCCAGGGACATGAGGGAAGAGATGCAGCACGAAGGAGACCCAGGGGCCATCTCCAGTGACACAAAGACAGATGCGTTGTTTTCTTTTTCCCCAGAGCTGTCACACAGTAATTGGTATCTCTAAAATCTGTGGTGGTGACAACCTCCCTGTGCTGCTAGTTAGCAACCTAACCAGGAGGGATCTTCGGTATCTCAATGGAAGCCAAAGTCCTTGTCACCACTTTGTTTCTGTGTTGGGATAAATTGCAGGCGATTTCCTGGCTGGGTTTTGTTGGTGCTTATTTCAGGGGCTTAGGTAAAGAAAGGTTTACTGGAAGGAAAGGGGGATAAGGAGAGAGCAGAGCTGCACGAATGACTTGTTGGTGATTCACATCCTATTCTCAGTCTCAGTTCCCAGCCTTTGTAATGCTGGGGCCAGGAAATGTGATGGAGACCTGATGGGTGTTGTTCTCTCCGTCTGCACACTCTCCTGTTCCGGCACCTCACAGCACCGTTCATCAGTGGTGAAAGGTGACATTAGCTGATGTGTTCACCCTTCCCAGCCCCTCTTGGAGGCTGTCCCCACTGCAGTTGGGCTCTCACCACCACAAATGACACCGCAGGTGACTGCAGTTGGTGTGCAGTAACATGCCTCCAATGTGCTGTCAGTGTGAGCTCTCAGAAGGGCTCAGAGCACCAAGAGCCAGGCTGCTGCTGCTGCCAAATTTATCAACCACGTGCTCTGAGGCACTGCTCCCTCCTTTAATTGTTTTCGAAGTCTTTGGCCATGTCTTACCCTTCACCAGGCCCCTGAAGCTGCTACAGCAGTCACAAAGAGGAGAACAAAGATGAGGAAAGCACAGTGAAAGTGAGCTGTTGTGCCACACACGGAACTGCAGCAAGGAGCACCATCTGACCAGGCGGTGCCTGCGGAGAAGTGCTAAATTCCTGTTCAGCAGGACCCCAATCTGTTCCCGAGGCGACTGGCAGCCTTTCACACCACCATTGCTCCCGTTCGCCCCACACGGATGGGCAGGTTGTGAAGCACACACATGCCTGCTGTCCTGATCCCTCCAGATCTGATGGGCATGGAGAGGCCTCCACAACAGCAGATGGCCTCTTCCAGGAGGAAGGTGAATTTCAAAAATGTTGGGCTCATTAGCTAACGGATGGTAAAGAGATATTAATCTGGGTAGATTTATTCTGTTCTGCAGTCTGCGAAAGCTATTAAACTTTTTGCTTCTTGTGAACTGGGCAGTGTACGACTTCGTGTTCCTCTCATTATGTCACATACGTGCCAAAGGCATTTTTCACTCTTCCTTTGGTGGCACCTCGTACATCGGCTGAATCCACTCCTTCCAGCAGATGGTGATGCTGCTCATAGCACTCCTGCTCTTCTCCTTTCCTTGATATTCAGAGTGGAGGCTTCCAAAGGATTTTCTTACATCAATTTTTTACATGACACTTTTTCTCTGGACCTGTGATCAAAAGAAAAAGTCAGGCTCATTCTCTAAGTTTCATGGTAATGAGAGAGATTCGGGCTAAACTTTGTCGGAAACATCGTTAACAGTAAGGATGGATAAGCGTGGAAGTAATGAAACATGGAAAGTCTTGAAACATCTGCATTCACAGTTAGAAGGAGTAAAAAGAATATCTGTTGGGAATCGTTTAGGTATTGGTGATCCAGCTTTGCGGCCTGTGCTGGACAAAATCTGTTTAAGTCCTTCTGGTGTTGTCTTCTGCATTCTTGTATTTAATCTGTTGATTAATGGGTTGTTCTGAACGCACTGTTCAACCTGCTTATGGGTGTCTGAGCAATGAAATGTGTAATAAAGAGAATGGCATAGTAAGGTGAGTTTTTAAAGGCAGCAGTGACTTTCCATTGATGATATCAGGGCTGTATATTATCCACTTAGAACTGTAAGTGCACAAATTGAGCACCAAGTTATGATGCAGGTGTAAGTATCTTTACTCTGCATCATGCTTAGAAAGTCAACATAAGTAAGCCACCAACTGTAAATCTGTTTGTGCCTTTTCAGATGCAGCTGATTAAACTTGTGACTAGTTTTTCATTAATCTTGCTTTTCTGTAGTTAGTTTTACAGAAGGATTTTTAGGACAATGGAAACACTAGCTTAGCAGTGCCTAAAGGTGTGTGCTTTCACACCTACTGGTTGCGCAGAAGTTTGGATCTGTAACTTTTCAAAGACCAAAATTATTAGAGTGATCAGGCTATAAAGGCGATATAAATAGACTGGGAACAACACTAGCCAATTCCAAAGAGAAAAGGTCATTTTAAAGTCAAGAGGCTGCTGATAAAACTTAAAAGGGAAGAGATTCAACCTCGCCAGCCTCTCTCAGAAAGAGGCTGAAAAAAAGACTCATTGCAGACCTTCTTGCTTCCAGAAAATGTTCTCTTGCATTTCCACGCAGCCCAGGAAATAAGGCATCTTTAGGTGTTCCTCCTGCTGTAAGGGTAGGAGTTAAGCTGTTCAGAAATGCAGCATGTATAAGAAAATAACTCCTAGCCAGCAAGTGAAACTCTCATTGTTAAATGTAGAGATCAGTCAGGCAAATAATGAATATTTTCAAGCATAGAGCATTTGTAAGCAGCTGGATATCAGCAGTCACGTAACTGATCCTGTGTAAGTATTAAAATCTGCTGTTTTATTTGTGATACAAATGAATACTCACAAGCATTCCTACATTTCCTTCCATTCCTGGGAATTCCTCATTGGTTTTATAATTTGGGATGCTTCTGTGCCTGTACTGAAGTGCACATGGCTAAGATTTACAGACCCTATCGAAGAATGGCGCCGATAGTTTGGTTCAGATATGTTATTTCAGTAACTTGATATTGCTCAGAAATGTTAGTTCTTAAGATTATTCAGTGCTACTTTATGTTTTTGCATGGTTGTAGTGGAGTTACATAAATATGAATAAAGCTGTGTATCTCTTTAGTATGCCTTTTTCTCCCCAGTACTAATGTTTGCATCTGGGAAGCTGCTGTTATAAATAAGATCATTTTACATAATGCCTGAAGAAGTTCCCTGCCCATCCTTCTATAAGAATGGATGTTCTGTAGTACAGATAGATTGATTAAATATTGATGTACATTTACTTGTGTTTTTTTTTCCTCCAAAAATGTAAGGTAATTTCAGAGTCACTGAAAAGCTGGTGAGAGATGGCTAGTCCTCTGTGAACAAGTTACCTGCACTCAGAGTCTACTTTAAGGTACTTGAGGGACAACAAGCCATGTAAGAGGGTTGGTTAAGAGTAAAGCACTTTGGCTTGCTTTTGAGAAGTCCCTACTTCACCCGTGTGCTCATAGATTGAGTGCCTCTACATCCCATAATGTCATGCTTCAGGGTGGGCCCCTTTTGTAGAGAGTTGGATCAGCTCATCTGTCTGCTGCAGATGCCGTCCTTGGAAATTGTTTTAGGTTCTGGGTGGCAAACTGCTGGGCTAACAGATCCTCTGTTAGGCTGAGGGAGCTGGGCTTGTTCAGCCTGGAGAAAAGAAGGCTGCAGGGTGACCTCATTGCAGCCTTTCAGTACCTCAAGGGAGCCTACAAACAGGAAGGGAATCAACTCTTTGAAAGGGTTGATAACTGCAGGACAAGGAGAAATGGTTTTAAGTTGAGGGAGGGAAGATTTAGGTTGGATGTCGAGGGAAGTCCTTTACTATGAGAGTGATGAGGTGCTGGAACAGGCTGCCCAGAGAGGTTGTGGATACCCCATCCCTGGAGGTGTTCAAGGCCAGGTTGGATGGGGCCCTGGGCAGCCTGGTCTACTATTAAATGGGGAGGCTGGTGGCCCTGCATGTGGCAGGGGGGTTGGAGCTTCGTGATCCTTGAGGTCCCTTCCAAACCTGGCCATTCTGTGATTCTGGGATTCTGTTGTCAGGAAAGCAAGTCTTATTTATCCCAGTCCTGTTGGGCAGACTTTCTTCTCTGTCGTTTTCCAAAAGTTACTTCTGTCTTCATCTGCTCATTGGCTTTGTTTGGATATGAAATTAATTTAGGCTAAAGAGAAAACCTGATGCACCTTTTTAATATAACTCTTGTATAGTCGAGGATGACAAGTTTGCTCTGAATATGTACGCAGCTCTAAGTTTAGCTTCTATGGAAGGAGGCATGTGACAAAGTAAATCAGATTAATGTTTTGAAGGCACTTACATTACCATTAGTCAAATCATTATATCCAGGCTGTATGTCCAGGTCAATAACAGTAGTGGGATAAAATCTGCATATCATTTGATCATGGCTTGTGTTCAGGTTGCACTCCTTAGCAGCTGGTTGCTTAAGGTGTTAGCAGTTAGGCTAATTTAGCTCCCAAATGAAAGTTTTGCTTTAAGCTTTCCTGCTTTACATAAACATTTTGATGATTCCCAGCAATGTTTTAGTAGTTTTTTTTTTATTAAGTTGCGATCACATGTACTAATGAACACTTACATTATGAGGTGTCTAAAACTTGAGAATTCACTGACATTTCCTAAAAATTACTCCTAATTGGAAATGTTGCTTCCAACAGCTTCTCAGGCATCTGTTTTCCAAACAACAGCACTGCTGAGCTGTTTGTTTAAGACAGTTGCAGAATTTATGTCTCCTAACCTTTAAGAGCAGTAGTAGGACTATTTGCATTTGGGCTAGTTTCCTGCAGTTCCCTAAATGATTAGCAAAAGCAAACCTACCTTAGGCCTTGATTTTAGAATGAACCAATTTGTCCTGGGGAGCTACACCAGCTGTACAGGTCTGCATGGTCCATTACTCCGTTGGTTCAGAGGACTCCTACCCCCCGCCTCTCTGCAGTCATTTCTGGGTTTAGTCCTTGCCCTTGCAGCACCGCATCCAATTCGTGCTCCCTTTCTACCTTTGCTTTTCTAAAATGCATTGGCAGTACTTCCTCACTTTGGATATTATCCAAGGGAGAGCTTTCTTCACACCAAATATCCCGAGTTCTTCCTTTCTGCCTACGCCTCCCATATTTGTACTTTAATTTGGAGCTCTAACACTAAGAGGAACCTTTGTGTGTGAATATACGATAAAGCCACTCTTGTTGGCATGAGCTTCTGAAAAAGTCAGTCTTTGCCAAGCTGCTTTACCCCAGTTGTTCTAAGACTTCATGCTCAGACATCTGTGACTCTTTGTCCCTGGTACAGCATGTGGGTTTGCACATTCACAGGTGCGTGGCTCTGAAGGCAGGTGAGGAAGAAACCACAGGAGGGTATTGTCAAAGTCACAATAAGCAGTTTCTTAATGTGAACCTTCTTGCTTATGAAAATAGAAGAATGACTCTTCCCTTTGAAATTGTATCTCATCAGCAGAATGCTTTAGCATGTTTTTCACAGTTTCCTCGGAGTTGTCAGTGGCTTTTTATAAGAGAACTGCAAATAGCCTGTAGTATTAAATATTTCATCACAGTTAGGTGCACTATATTCATCAGTTTGTAGAGTGAGCTTGTCAAAAGGCTCCTTGTTTTTGTTTTCAAGTCACATGTTTTTAATGCGAATCTGTCGGGTCTGTTATGTGGACTTAAAATGCTGCTTTGCTTGCAAAAACAGAAAAAAGAAGAAACTAAAGCTGTTAGAGCTTCAAATGATTTTGAAATATCTTCAGCAAAGAATTGGATGAGAAGTAGCTTCCATATAACAAATGTTCAGCAAAGAACCTAGGAACATAAAAGAACGTGTATGACTTGTGAGGAACAATCATTAGTCATGGTAAGCTTTATTCCACCACCAGTGCTTTATTCTATGTGGAAAAGGTGGGTTTACTTCCCATTAGAAACACCCTTAGAGAATCTCTTGTCATTAAGGCATTTAGAAGTTTTTACTGTTCATTTTTTTTCAAGCCCCGAACAATCGGAATTAAAAGTAATGCCAGATAATGAACCTGTGCTGCTTGTGGCCTCAAGGTATGGAACTAATAGGAAACCAGCTAATGAGAATAGCCGTGGTTGTACTAGGAAGGATAAAGAGAAAAACCAAGAATTATAAACCTTCGTGCTTCAGAGCCAGCCACTAATTGGCAGGGAGTATCAAGAAACTTCCACAGTTCGAAAAGAACACATTTAGATGATTCCTTTGCAACTTCTTCAACAATATATGGTACTTCTTGCTGTTAAAGGGAAGGTGGGACAGTTTGGAATTGCTCAGGACAAACTGTATGTAATTTGAACATGATGGTGGTGTTACACATTGCTATACAGGACTTTACATTCCTGTGTGGAGCGGAGTTTTATTAAATGGTCAGCAGAGGACTAATTCCCTACTTTGGAGGAAAAATGAACAAGGAGAGATGATGTATGATTGGAAGCAGAAAATCAGATGTGTGCTTGAAAACATAGGTGAAATAGTGACCAAGGTATATATAAATTAGGAATTGGCCAATGCACGAAGAAAGAATGTACAATGAAACCAGCTACATATATTGTTAAATCGCCTGCAGTGGTTTAGGATTTCAGGTCATCATTATGCCTGTGAATAGCGTTACTTTGGCACTGCTCCATAATTGTCTACACTACAAGATAAAAGACATGCCAAATCTTTAGCTTGTCTGGAATGTATTTTAAAAGATTTTTGACCTTGAAGCATTTTAAAGCAATTTGTCCAGTCCCTGAAAACCAGGAATGCCTGCTGCTTTCTGTCTAACCTGTGACATGGTTATCTTCGTAAAAGCAGAGCTACTGCTCAGCTCCGCCACTGCTGCGCTCACCCTTCCAATTGCCATTCCTACAGCAGAAGCAAGCTGATGGTTTTTATTCACTTTAGATAAAGCGAGTTAGCAGCAGCAGCATGTGTACTAATTGGTGATTAAAGCACTGGTAAAACGGGCACACTTAGCGAGCCTGAATGAACCCTTCAGCAGAGTATCTCTGCAGTACTTTTAGTAATCACTCACTGGGGCAAAAGGTGGCCTAGAACAAACCTGCAGGGTTTGTACTGCTGTTACATTGCCCTCTGAACAACATGAAACAGCAGGGGAAATGAAGGATTGGATTTTGCCTTGTGATAGATGAACGTGTTGAGAGCTGGGGGCTGACCACCAGTCCTCTGCTCCTACCTCTGATAATGAATTGAAAATGCACTCATTGACCTCTTTTCAAATGCAATTTGTCCCATATTCACCAAGGCTTCTTTTACCCGTGGTCTATTTTTAAGAAGATTTGATAACCTGTTAACTTCATAAGGAAAAGGAAAGTAGTCCAGTAGTTCAGAAAGTTTTTCCTTAATTGTTCTTTGCTGGCAGCCCTCAGAAGCCTCTTCTGACTGCCTATAAAGGGTGATCATCTGTGCTTGATGGTAAGACTTACAGTGAGGGTGAAGTTGATGTGACACTAAAAATTAAGAGCATTGAAAGGGCCAGTGCTGTAAATCTGCATGAGAATTTATTTGAATAGCATCTCTTTTAGCACTAACTCCTATAAGTAAAACAAAGAAAAAAGATTGTTTTGGTTAAGGACTTGGGGTGGGGTGGACTGAGCTCAGAGCTTGGTGTTGCTCAGAACAACACAGAACTGCTTGATTGTGGGTCCCTTTTTGCTATGAAAGCAGCTCTTGCCTCCTAATTTGTGCTGGTTCATCTCTCCTAACAAGAAGGAGTGTTCTTGGCTGCACAAATTAAACATTTTACTGTAATGAAAAGAATATAATTCCTGATAGTCGATTTAGAAAAGTGTATTAATTCTGGGATTCAGAAGACCGCTCCCACAGATATTTCATGCACTCCATCTATTGCTTTTCTTACCAGCATAGATAGCATCCAGCAATTGGCTTGGTCTGATTTATTTTATATTCATGAATCAACCTTGTGATAGTTTCCACGGCTGCACTGCTGTGAAATAAGTGTTCTGCAAATCTCTTTTTGTATGTATATACATGTGCTTATTTTTGCATGCAGAATTTCAAATGTTTCCATACAAAATAGAGGCAACCAGAAGAGCACATCTAATATGAGAATGCAAGAATCAGAATGTATTTTTATTCCTAATGTCTAACAGTCTAATCAAATTGCAACAACTGCTTCTTGTTAGAACAATTCCAGCAATAATCCATAGCAATTTCTGTAAAGAATCATTGGTACCATGGAGGAGTCATAGAATCACAGAATCATTTGAGTTGGACGAACCTTTAAAAGTCATCTGGTCCAACCCCCCTGCACTGAACACCCACAGCTCTATCAGGTGCTCAGAGCCCCATACAGCCAAATCTTGAGTGTCTCCAGGGATGCCCCTCTCTGGGCAACCTGTGCTACTGCTTCACCACCCTTATTGTAAAGAACCTTCTCCTTATATCAAGTCTAAATCTTTCCTTTTTTAGTTTGAAGTCAGATGATAGGCAAATAATCACAGGGTAATTTTACTTCTCTGCTGGGCCAAGCATCTGACTGCAGAGCAAGCACAGTAGCATTTTCTTGACTTGTGCAGGTACAGTAAAAATCACCCTAAAACAGGTTGAAGACCAGACAAAGCCTAACAGTCCTGGAGGCATGCACAGCTCTCATGACTAATTACCACTTTCAAATTGAGGCACAGCACAAGCAGTTGACACCAGGGCAGTGGCTGATATACCTGTGTTGGGTGTATCAAGTCCTGCTTTTCTCACAATTGCAGGATGATGAGTTTGAGAACTAAGTTACAACAAAAGCAGAGATAAAAGGCTGCATCATGTTGATGTGAGGATTTGGAACTGATCAGTTCACACCTCTCTCTCCCCTCAGGGTATAAAGAAGCCTGCAGGAGGCTGCAATATGTGTTACGGGTGGCTTGATGGGAGTGAAGGCACAGGGAAATACAAATGTTCAAAGAAATGTCCTTCCTTGGCTCTGAAAGAGCTTGGCAATGGAACAGAAAGGGTAATAGTCAGTAGGATGGCCCTTTTCCATGGATATATTAACATACATTCCATGGTATTTTAACATATTCAAAGCTCTTGAGGCTGCAGTGCTGACAGCATGCTCTCAGTAGCAGGCTACCATTGTCATATATGGACTGGCTTGGAGCACTTGCAAATACAACAGAGATCAGTTGCCTTGAAGCTGTTGCCCACTAATTACAGTATAATTTAATCGAATACAGACATTCATTCGAGATGTCATTATTATGGAGTGGTAGGACCACTAGGAACCTGAATTCTTTGACAGCCCCTTGTTCTGTCTCAAACAGTTCCTTGTTCAGTCTTTTCACGTTGTTTCTTCATGCTTGAAGCACACAGTGTTACTTCTACATTCTGGACTTGGCCGCATATCGCCAGGCGTTTTCAGTAGAAAACATTTGGAGGGCTTGTGTATTCCCAGTCCTTTTTTTCCTCTTGGCTTTGACTAAAGAAACACCCCCTGCTTGAGAGGAGAAGCACAGACAAGTTCTGCCTTCCAGTCCCCATTCCCGGTGAAATGCAGGTGGTTGTTGACAGGGTGTAAATGGTCATAAAGTATCATAAAAACAGAGTTTAACCAGAGAAGAGAAATAAAAGTACTCAGATCTGTGGCAGCAGATGCTGTTAAGCTTGCAACAACTGGGAGGGAGCAGGGTGTGAGTGAAGAGGAGGATTAGAGTTGTTCCCTTTCTGATCAGAGTTGTGTAGATCTGTTCTCTTACAATTTGGAATGATTGAAGATTTCACTGAAGCAGTACTGATTCATACCTGCCCATTAGAGCTCTGACCTGAGCACTGATTTTGAATTCCAATAGAAACCGGAGTAAATAGGCAAGTGACAGACTGGCATGTGAATAGAAAAGCCAGGAGAAGTGGGCTGAGCCACACTGCGGTAGCAGAAGAAGAGCTTACACAGTGCCCTAACTCCTGTATTAATACTCTGTTCCCTTTAAGCTTGCCCTAAATTTATCACTTCTAATTTGCTAAGGAGCAGCCATTCTCCAAGCAACTTGGAAGCCAGCACTATCAGTTTGGGGTCAGCAGTGTGCTCCTTTTTGATGCATTGCTTGGAATCTGGTTTTCTCTACATCACAGTCCTATGGAAACTCCACCAAGTTTACAGCTGCCATTCCTCTGAGGAAAATCAGCCTGGCAAATGACGTAAGATTATTTGTAGTAATTGCACCATCTCTCCTCCAAAGAGATCTCTTGGGGCTGATATTTGTGAATGTATCATTATTTGGAATGCAAACTCAAGTGTTTGTTTGTTTTTAAACAGTACAGCAGTAGTGGGACATGAATGATCTTTGTCCCCTGTGAAAGCAATTTAGCCAAGAGAAAAAAAAATATTAGCATCTAGTGTTGGTAGAAGGGAACAGGATCCTGTGCTCATTTCATCTGCTTAAATTCAGTTTAAAGTTCTGCTTATATTAGAATAATTTGCTTAGCAATGAGTGCTGATGTTTTGAGGTTGAGGGAGTGTTGCACACCGCATCTTACTGCCATCCTGTATTTGAATGAGAAAGGCAATGGAACAAGACACAGGGAGTCTTTGAGTACCTTGAGAAGCTGGTTCAGCTCTGTACCAGAAAGAAGAGAAGATAGGAGCCTGTTCAAGCTGGCAGGTTTACACACAGTTTCCAGAAAGGGTTATAAGCCTGAAAGCATCTTCTGGGGACTTGCTTCTTGGGAGATGTTTCATCAAAGAAGGCTAGGTCTAGGGGAGACCCACTGATGAGAGAAGTCATTTTCTCCTCCTTCATTGGTGCCAGCTGGGTGCAATTACCCTGTCCTTTTACTGGGCTGGGATGAAGGTGACAAATGCTTTTACATCCTTGGTACACCTGCTGATATTCCTCACTATTACCCCAAAATTGAAATGTCTGAATTACAGTCAAAATAGCTGATAGCAATTTGCAAGAGAGGTGTGCTTTTTAAGAGTGATGGTACTGATGGTATTTATTAATAATAGATATTTTCAATTTGGTATCTTTTTGCAGCCATGCTTGTGACAAGTTTTCTGTGTTATGGAAAATACTAATCAAAATTATACTTAGAAACAACCAAAAATACTCTTAAAGTTCAGGAAAGTGAATTCTCTCTTTGTAGATCTCTCAAATTCCCTTCTTCTGCATTCCTGTTCTCAGAGAATTCTGGTAGTAGCACATGGGCTCTATACAACTGCAGAGATTAGCTGATGGGATTTTAGAAGCAAACTGAACAAAATGCTTGGGCATTTCTCTTTTTTTTTTTTCTTCTTTTTTTCTCTAGCTGTCTGTCTGTCTGTCATGGTTAGTCAATAGTGCCCAAAAAAAGATAAAATCCCAGAAGCATCAAGGATGCAGCGATTGATTGTCCCTACCATGTTCTTCCAGGAAAAGAAAATATTGATTCTAGACTGCACTGAACCATCCCTATTTTTGTCAAACAAAAACTAACTTTTGCACTTCTTCCACCCTCCTTTCTCACTCCTGTCTCAGAGCAGTAGTGCTTTCAGCCCTGCAGTGCACAGAGTCCTGCCTCCTTTCCTGGCTGGTGTTGATGAGTTCCCCCCTTCCTGTGACTCTTCCATTTGTAATGCATTTTTTTTCCCCTTGGAATCTCTGGTTACCACTAAGCCATCTGAATTTGTGCTACAGTTAGAGCGCAGGGAAGCAGTAAGTGGGCCTGGCTCTTTAGCTGGTTGTTGTTTTCATCAAATTCATAGGAACTTGGATAGAAAATTCTCTTTTCTGTCAAATCAAGCTTGAAATTGGATAAGAGAGGAAAAGATGTTATTGGGGAAGAATGACAGGCACATGTAATGTATTCACTTAACTCTCAGCTCTGTGGAAGCAGGGACTGTGTGAGGGTTGCAGTGCATCAGCAGGTACAGCTTCTGAAGGGGAAAGCCGCACTGCACAGTTGGGGAGGTACCAACAAGCTGTGTGCGTTTAGGAACTCCCGGCCTGCTCACACGCTTTTCAAATCATGAAGCTTTTATGCAGAGCAGCTTCGTTCACCACCATTGCATCAGGAAGCTGTGATTGCTTGGCCTTTATAAAGGGAGAGATGGCTTCCTGCGTATATCAACTATACGTGGCATTAGGTCAAGTACTGCCCCTCAGGCTTCACTTCAGAGCCACTTGGCACCCAGCAGAGATTGCAGAAGAGAGGTGTAATGAGCCATCTGGGTAGGAAGAAGTTTTTGGGTGAGTTGCTACATGGCTAAGCTGCTCTGCCAGCCCGCCTGAAAGCACATGTCGCAAAGCAGCTTGAGAAGGCATCTAAGCACACTCTTGAAGCTAAGCATGTTCTTGAAAACAAGGAGACTAAACCATATGCACGGTGTGTTTCCCTGAATAAAAGCCTAAATAAAATCTGAGATTCAGTGACTGGAAATGTAGTTGCCAGCTTCAAGCATAACAAAGCTACAGAAGAGACACGCTGTAATGCTCCGTATCTGTGTAGCGTTTCCCTCCTGTTCAAATACTAATTCAAACAAAGATCAGAGGGAACAAGAGTTTGAGAAATTGCAGCAAAAGCATCACAGACCACAGCATTTTCACTGACTTCATAGTTTCACAGCAGCCTGGCTTTGGAAGCAACGTATTCTGTCACTTGTGAGTCTGACTCCTGTCTTTCTGACCTGTTTTCCCACTCCTGAACTGCATTATCTTCTGCAGCACAAGTTGCTGAAGCCATGACCAAGGCAATCTCCTGCCACAGCTGCAGTCCTCAGTCATGGTGCTGTGATCACAAATCCGCCTGTCATCCAGAAAAACTGGCAAGCTGGCAAAATGCAGCAGCATCAGTACTAATATCTGATCAAATTTGATATTTCAACCCCCAGTGAAAAAATGGACTGTCAACTCAATTATTGTTTGGAGCAAAACACAACAGTGCTGTTGGCTGCAAGCCATGCCATTATTGGGACAATTGAGTTTTATGCTGGGGAATAAAATGTAGTTATCCTTAGAGTGCCATCTGCATGCACACTGCACTGCAGACCTCCACGCACCTCCAGCACACAAATGCCAAGGCTTTCTGCTTAGTGTATCTGTATGCTGTGTGTATATATCTAGGTGCTTTAAGTAACCCATGCAAAGGGGCCCTGGATGACATCTCAAACTCACTGCTCCCCTTGACTGCTGTTATTCAAGAGAGCATGCACCCCCTGCAAACATCCTACAAATGAGTTACTCTGTATTCCTTTCCTTTCCCTCTGTCTTTTGATATGTTTTCCTCTACAGAATCATAGGAAAGTTTAGATTGAAAGGGACCCTGGAGGTCATCTAGCCCAACGTCATTGTCAAAGCTGGGTCACTTGGGTCAGCTTCAGTTCAGACATGATTTTCTCCCACTGGGCACCATGTAGCTGCTGTAAATAAGGATGCTGCCATCGTCTCTTAACTGACCTGAACTATCCTTCTGTCAGCAATGTGGGTCTCTAGAGGTCAACAGAATCAGGTCTTTATGATTCCATCTCCACAGTGAATTGTGCTAGCTGTATGCTTTCCACTTTTCGGTGTATTGAGAGCTGACTGCAGATTGGAGTCAGCCCATGTTCCCATTGCAGAGGACTCTGTTCTGTGCTGGTGAGGCCTCACTTGGAGCACTGTGTCCAGATGTAGAGTCTTCAGTACATGAGAGACATGGAGCTGCTGGAGCACATCCAGATGAGGGCCACAGAAATGCTCCAAGGGATGAAACACCTCTTCTATGAGGACAGGCTGAGGGAGCTGGGGCTGTTCAGCATGGAGAAGAGAAGGCTGCAAGGAGATCTGAGAGTATCTGAAGAGGAGCTACAGGAAGGAAAGGAACAGACTCTTTAGCAGAGTCTGTTGTGATAGAGCAAGGGGAAATGGTTTCAAGCTTAAAAAGAGTGGATTTAGGTTGGATATAAAGAAGTCTTTTATGGTGAGGTTGGTGAGGCACTGGAACAGGTTGTCCGGAGTTGTGGTTGATGCCCCATCCCTGGAGTCTTTCAGGGCAAGGCTGGATCAGGCTCTGGGCAACCTGATCTAGCTGTGGATGTCCCTGTTCGTTGCAGGGGAATTAGACTAGATGGTCTTCAGAGGTCCCTTCTAACTCTAAGGATTCTATGATTCTATGATTCTTTTGACTGAGTTGCATGCTTTAACTTAAGTGGGCACAAACTTCTAGAGCAACCTGGGGATTGAGTGTGCTTTCAGAAAAACAAGTTGGCTGCAGGATTCTCTGAGAAACTCTTCCCAGCTGTATCAACATGAGCAGCTCCACATAACACGCAACCCACAGATGTTATCCCAGCACTCTGCAGAACTCTGCTCAGCTTCTGGGAAGTGTGGAAGCACTTACTTAGTACTTAGTTTCTCCTCTGGCAGCTAGCAACTGCATGCCTCACTCTGGCAAGTCTTTGTATCCTTGCACTGTGAACTTCAGTGTTTTGTACTGGTAGACTTCTCACATTTCTCCATCAGTAGCAATGCATCTGGAGGTGCGATTTCATTACACAGCACTGTGCTCACGAGTGGTGCAGCTGCAGTTGTACTGTTTAGGTTTCATGCTGGTCCAGAAGTGCTAGCCATGAATTTGTTGTCTTTCCAACTCTCATTTGGAAATTGCTCTTAGTTTCTGCTCTGTCTTCAAGATGGGCTTTGCTGGTTCTCTCTCTCTGATAGCAGCAGATCTGAGCAGCTCCTGCAGGGGCATTGGAACCCTCAGAGAAGTTCCTGAGGCTCAGCCTCCTGTTCTCAGCTCACCCTCCTTGCTTCATGATCTGGAGATATATGCCTAACTTAAAATGGCTCTTTTGGCTGTGCACCTTCTTTCCACTTACGTGTTGACTCTGTAAGCTGATCACACCACAAGCAATATGTTGTTTTCACATCATAAGCTCTCTCCTGCATGGATTTTATGTTCCATTGCTGTGGAACAAGAGTTTTCTGATTTGATCTCCAGATTGTCTGATTGATTCATCCCTTTTTTTTTGATGAGGACTCATCACTCTGTCAACATCACAGATGTGTATCTTTGGAGGCATGAAAGAACACACAGAGAGGAAGTCCAACTTTAATGATTCCTGTGGAGGAGTTATAGCAGTTCCCATGTGCACTCAGGGCTGTATTTGCATTGGTCAGTTAGTCCCATCCCCCCAGTGGAGAACAAGAATGGACAAGAAGTGGATGGTGGATGCCTGCAATTCATACCATGCCCACACAGGATGCTGGCAAGTCCTTTACGAAGTTCTCTTTTATTTTTTCACCACTTACCATTTCTTTTTGTTGCTTCCATGGTCAAAAGACATGTGGAACTGTGGTGTAAAGCTCTAAAGGTAAGGAGTAGGTTAGAAAAACTGGGGAGTAAAAAAAACCTGCAACCCTGTGTTATTTTTTGATGCCAGGATGCCAAATCACTCTTTTGGACCTTTGAGATTATACCTGCTGCACATTCTGGACAACTGCTGTTGAAATGTTAGGACAGTTGGTGAGGAACACCATTTGCACCACCTGTGGACAAACAGCCCAGATAATATTCTCATCACCTGTACTTGGCACCTGCAGGCTGTGTGTCCATGATGGAGTGTCTCACACCAGGCTTACAGGTGGCAGCTTTAGAAGAAATGTTTTCAACATGGGGTGGTCTTCTTCTGGAAAGAGTGCTCAGAGGAGTCCCAGAATATCCATCCTTGAGCAATCTGGTCTTTTTGGCACTGATGTGGTCAGTGATTTCAGCTAGATGTCCTCCATAAACTCCTTACAATGTGAATTATATTGTGCTTCTCTGATCCCTCAGTGACTGGTAGAAAGACATGAGCCATTCCAAAACAGTCTGCCTGTATCGCTTAGGGAGAGATGAAGGTCTACTAAAAGGTTTTTGATGTGTTGGTTTTTTGTATGCCTAGGAAGAGGGCCATTCACAAGAATGCACGTTTTATCAAATTAAGCACATCTTTACTGAAAAAAGACGTTGCTTGAAGCCCCTGCACATGATTTGGACAACACTTCTTATTTGAGAAAAAGGGATGCAAGGCCTTCTGTCTTTTTGCACAATAATTTCACTTCTGATAATTTGCTATTTTTGCTTAACATAAAAATATGTTGTTTCTTTACCTTCATGGAACAAAATCTTTCCACAAATTACTGTAGATGTGGATCTTATTAAAGAAAAGATCTAAGTCACAGTGATATTACCCAGAATTTAGCTTTACCTGAGTTCACCTCTTGACCTCAGCATGCACTCGGGTGTGCAGCAGCATCTCCAGCCTCAACCCAGCTGCAATCATGGATCTTAGATAGTAAAATCATGGAATCACGAAGGTTGGAAAAGACCACTAAGATCATCTAGTCCAACCATCAACCCATCACCACCATGCCCGCTATCCCATCAATAGCAGGAGGAGTTCTCACAGCCTTACATGGTTTTCCATATCTCACAAAGCTGCTTTTTCCTGATTTCTGCAAAGCTCATCTCCTCCTGAAGTCCTAATGTGATGTTATAGCAGTGGCACTGAGAGAGCGCACTTACCCAGGTACACTCTGTCTGCTCCCAGCTCAGAGCTTTGGGGCTCATCTTTCAGCAAACTGGGGTCTGCTCTGCAGCCTGTGCATCTGTGTGAGCATCTGGAGGAGACTGAGGAACTACTAGGGGATCTTTTACTGCGGTTCCTGTACATTCTGCATCTTGCTACGCCTCTTTCTTTCCTTGGGATTGGACTCTGGAGTCCGCCACGAAAGAGAAGAGACAAAGAAGCTTTCTGCTTTCAATGTACAACATATGGAGAGATGGGACAGATGTGCCCTGTGTGAAAACCACTGGGCAAGAAACCAGTTGTTAGGAGCTGAACGAGTGAGGCATGTCCCTCGTAGGATACATGTGTGCGTGCAATGCAAGCACACTGCAAAGAACTCCAGTTCCTGAGAAGTAAGCTGCTATTTTCACCTATAAATTCCTAATTGTAAGAAGCCTTTTTCATGTGAAATGAGATTGCCTTGCATACCACAAACATCAAATACACAAGTGAAACCCCTCCTCCCAAAAAGAACACAGTGGACAGATATCTGAGGTGCCAAGCAAGGCTGCATTTTGACATGCTGCATTTCTTAATGGAAGATTAGGAAATCAGCAAGTAAGCATGTATTTATCTCACTATGGCAGAAAAAATCTTTTGACGCACATAAGCAGTTTCTGTTGCTAGCCTGCAAACAGAGAAATTGCCTGCTGAAGTCAGAGATGATGATTACTTTCTGGGTGGTGGCTGCAGTTACCATTTTTTCTTTAACTTTTCGCATTATCTGTAATATTCCATTGCATTATTATGTGTAAAGATTTTTTTTCAGACTCCACAATATTCAAATAGGGAATCGCTCTGTTGTCATGGAAATCATTGCAGAATTAGGCCACAAAGAGTGACAGTGACTCAGTAGCCAGGTGATACAGGCGCTCAACTGGGAAAAGAGAAATCTGCTTTTCTGCCCTGTTCCCATGAATTTATAATTATTTCTTTCCCTAATGAAGCAGCTGCACTAAGAGGGCATGTCTCAGGAAACTGCTGCTACGTGAGTGCCTTCAGAACCGGCTTCAAATGGGTGCTCCTTACCCAGGCAGGAGAAGGGAAGAGCTGAATTCTGATTTCACTCATTCCAGCAGAAGGAATTGATGCCTGGGCGAGGAGGTGGAGAGGCAAGATGGCCACGGTGGCCTTTGTGTGTCTGTGACTAAATGTGCCCTATGTGTGCTTACCAACGCTTCCTCAGTAAGTGGGTGATAGGCAAACGGGTGCCTAATTTTAGTCACGTAAAGGTTCAGCCAGGCATGAAACTGTTTCTTCAGAATACAGCATGTGGGCTCAGGAGTGCAGGCAGTGATGGGAGGAAACCTAGCAGGGGGTTGGAGAATCTCTTCACATTCCTCTTCTCTGTTCAGAGCTTTAAAGTTTTGCATTCCAAACATGTTAGTGGAAAGTGCAGTAGTGAGCCTTTTCTGTACATAAACATGTACAAATGTGCATGTGAGTGCAGAACATAGAAGGATGAGAAATTCAGTGGAGAATGCAACAAACTGGACTCTGAATTATGCTGTGGTCCTATGGGTAGAAGTGTGATTCATAGCTGGGGATTCTAAGAATCCTCAGAGCCTTGTTCATGAAACAATCTGGTATAAATGTGCTTCCAGTGTAAGCATTCGACATCAGAAAGATGCTTTCCAAGTTTTATTTTAAAAGATACTGTTGTTACTGTTTGAGGGTGTGCCCAGGCTAAAACATAAAAGCTTTTGGTCTGATTTTAGTGCTGATTTTCATAGTTTAGTAATGGTCTTCACAAGAAAACATACCAGCAGGAAAACAGATGTTGAGATCAAAACTTCAACTTCTTAATATGTGCTTATCTTAGTCTCTAGAAGTGTTATTTGTTTCACTATCAGCTGATATGAAACATGGAACTGCTGTAACTGTACTGTAACTACGTCCTCTTCTTGAAAGAGGACATGGCAGTACAGCTCTGTAACCTATAATATTTTTTTCTAGTATGGGGATGGAAGATGATTAGCTTATAACACAGTAATCTTGTTCGCTATCTCCTTTTGGACGGATTTTGATTAATTCTCCATTAACCAAATTCACTGGTGTACATTATCATGCTGTCATTCTCTTCTGTGTGTGCTACCTTTGTCATGTGATTAGCTGCCCTGAGGGCAGGAAACCAATAGAAATGACATTCTTGCTTATTATTTGCACCACTACCCTTTCATAGCCCATCATCAACTTGTGTGCTGCCTATGAGGATAAAGTCAAAAGTTAATTAGAATGCCACTTCATGTTATATAAAAAATGATCATTGTATGTACAGGAGAAGTTGTTTGTCTCCATATATGTGTTTGTCAGCAGCTCTTACCGGTTGTGTCTCATTCCTTCTTTTTAGTGATCCCAATCAATGGGAATGTGGGACATCCAACCACTATGAGGGTGGCAAAATCCAGTGCTTAGGAAATTGGCAACCTGTTCATTGTGAACGCTGTGAGTCTCAGAAATGCTTTCAGTGTGTTAACCAAAAAGTCTCCTTTTTTCTTTCTTTTTTTTTTTTTTCCCTAATTATCAGCTCCTGCATTTTATTTGTGTCAATCATGGAGAGAAGATTTGTGAAAAGATAGCAAAGAACAATTCTTAAAATGCACAGATATGAATTGTAAGATAAAAAACTTAATTGCAGTTTAGACTTCAGATTTATTTGAAAAGGGGATAATGATAGTAATTACCCAGTTTGAGTTTTGTAGAAGGCTAATTAGATCCCAAAAGCATTTGTATGCACGAGGCAAACCATAAATACAAAAGACCATCTGGTCCTTATCAGCTTACAACACTAACACTGTCTGTAATTATTTTTTCTATATTGTTTTGATGTTGACATTTTATGATGCAATACATTTAGCCATGGTTAGGGAATAACCTGTAAATGCTGAAAAACCCTGATTTTTGGCTATTGCAGAGTTTGAGGTTTCTTGCTGGTTTTAAAGGCAATGACTGCCTCTAGGTGTGCAGTCTGTGGTTGAATCTTTTACAAATTGGTCAGTGTTTGAATTGAGTTTGTGATTGGTTTTTTTTTTTAATCTAAATTGTTCCATCTGTTTTTTTACGGCTTTCTGAGGTTCAAAAGTAATTTATGAATATGTAGAGATGGGTTTATCAGTCAGTGAAGTACTCTTCTAGTCTCTAAGCTGTTTCACAGCAGTAGAGATGCTAATTTCAGTGCCCTTGTTCAGGATTTAGTTTGCCACCTCAGCCTGCCTGTGTTCTCTGTCCAACCTAAAGTTCTTCTGTGGCCCTGTGAAAGTCAAACTTGAATACAACGGAGATAAAAGTTTTGTGCCTTCTCTAGTGTAGGAAGAACTCACAGTACCTCTGTGCTGAGAAGCTCAGTGAACCTCAGCAGGATGTCTCTCAGGTAGTAGTGGTGACAAGTTGCAGAAGCAGCCATCCCTGGTCTGGAGGGTGTCCCTGCCTATAGCAGGGGGTTGGAACTGTATGATCTTAAGGGTCCCTTCCAACCCAAACCATTCTATGATTCAGTGATCTCTTGTGCTTTAATCTTCATTCAGCCTGTTATCATAAAGCCATCAGTATCCAGAGTCTCTAACGAGACTCAGAGCTCTTTCATTTTTCTGTTTGGAAAGCACTGGATGGGGAGGACACAGTGGTACAAGCAGCGTGTGCATGACTGTTTTATGTTTACATATATACATACATGTCATTGTTTCCATGTTTTTTCCATGTCTACAGGGTCTTTTGTCCTGAGAGGCATGGCTCATATGGATACTGAGAATCTCATTATTTTTATGGAAGATGTAATCTGTCTGCCTAGGCTGGGCTGAGCTCTAGCTGCAGATATCCCTGTTCATTGCAGCGGAGTTGGACTAGATGACCTTTAAAGGTCTCTTCCAACTCAAATGATTGTATGTTTCTATGTTCCATTGTATCCCTATCCAAACTGGTGCCCAGGCTTATACACTTGGTGTAGCCATCAGACTCCTGCCACTCTGCAAGGATGATGTGCATCCCTCACTGCAGCACCATCTTCTGCCTCTCTTCACTTTGCCTGTCCCATTGCCATCCCTTCAGCCCATCCTAGCCTGGAAGTGAAGGAGCCTTTGTGCAATCTATACTGTGAAAACTGGCTTTGGAAAAAGTAGTTGAAAATCTTTATATGCACAGTAGCACATTGCACAGTAGTTCATTGCAGCATTTCAATACCTAAAAGGAACCTACAAACAGGAGGGGAATCAACTCTTTGAAAGGGTTGATAACTGCAGGACAAGGAGAAATGGTTTTAAGTTGAGGGAGGGAAGATTTAGGTTGGATGTCGAGGGAAGTTGTTTACAGAGAGAGTGGTGAGGTGCTGGAACAGCTGCCCAGAGAGGTTGTGGATGCCCTGTCCCTGGAGATGTTCAAGGCCGGGTTGGATGGGGCCCTGGGCAGCCTGGTCTAGTATTAAATGGGGAGGTTGGTGGCCCTGCCTGTGGCAGGGGGGTTGGAGCTTTGTGGTCCTTGAGGTCCCTTCCAACCCTGGCCATTCTGTGATGCTGTGATAGCACGTGTATTTAAATGACAGAACATGACTGGAAAATGAGTAGGTTTTGTAGAATGTCTTAGGTGGGTGTGTTGTTTAAAATTATTTTTAATTGCTTTGAGACAAGCTGATGGAAGGCACAATGATGGCTTTATACAGCAACTGCAAAATACCTTCATTTTTACCCTTTCTTACAGATTTGAAGTAGACAGTGTTCCTTAAGTAAATGCCACTGGGTGTAATCTCAGTGTTTCCGTGTGAGAACCAGCTGCTCGCCATGGAAAGCCATGACCGGGAGCTCCTGACTTTTGAACCCTGCTCACTGTGCTGTCACCTGACCAAAAGTCATTTTAAGCACAAAGCACAAAGCAGATGCTTGCTCCTGGAAATCACCTGGGGGCTGTGGCTGCGGATAGTGGGTGGAGCAGCAGCACATTAATGGCATGGGAGGATGTGACTGCACAAAGCAAGGCTGCATGCAGCCCTGCATCTGTGTGTGGAGCCCAAAAGGTTAAGCTCTACAGAGAGCTACAGTGGGTGAGTTTGCTTCCTGATACAGATTTTCAGGAAAAGAAAGAATAGTGTTTTACTACGAAAATTGCTTTGGGAATTTTTGTGGAATTGTTTGTTAGAGTTTTATAACTCCCTGTAGGAAATTGCTAGGGATTAGGCTTGGAAATGGTGGTATGTGCATGAAATAGATGGACCTGCTGTATGCAAGGGTGATCAAAGCACCTGCTGTGTGGCTGCTGTGACAGAGCATTCAGACTGCATGGCAAAGCCTTCCCTTTGGTTATCCCCTTCCTTCTGTGGTTGTTCCAATTCTCCCAGCAAGCATCCACTGCTTTGCTTCCCCCTCATATAAAGCCAGGGGAGGTTCAGGCCCGATATCAGGAAGAATTTATTCTCACAAAGGGTGATGAGATATTGGCATAGGCTGCCCAGAGGGACGGTGGAGTCACCGTCCCTGGAGGTGTTCAGGAAAAAAGTAGACGTGGCACTCAGGCATGGTCCAGAGTGGTCACAGGCAGTTGAACTAGGTGACCTTAGAATCACCAGGGTTGGAAAAGACATCTGTGGTATTTTCCACCTTACTGGTCATTCCAACCTTGATGATTCTGTGTTTCTGTACCTGCATGTGCTCCTCCAGGCTGATAGTTAAACTGCTGCTGAGGCTGAAAGTGTGGCTTAGTTTTGTTTCTGTGTGACATGAACACCTGGGGTGGGATTGTTCAAACAGCATCTAAAATGTCAGCAGTTCTGGAGCCCGGGCCCACTGGCTGCGAATGGATGCCCAAGTGGTTACTCCAGAAGAAAGTAATTATTTAACACGTGGCAGCAGGGAACGTACTTCTATGGCCTAATCACTAGGGGCTAGATCCAGATAATGTCTTGATTGCCTAAAATAAGACCAAGGATGTAGATCTAAGACTGCACTCCCAAAAACCGTAATTACTTGCATGCAACCCTGAGGCCACTTAAATCTGTGCTAATGCTGCGTGCTCCTCCCCACCCTGGGATCCTTTACCTTTCCCAGATGGCTCTTAGCAGGACTCATCAGCTGTAATTCACACAGAAGGCTCCATAGACTTAATGCAGGAAGCTTTCTGTGAGCATAAGGAGTGCCTGTTGATGGGGCCAAACTCCCTGCTCCTTGCTGTTGCCATGCTATTTTTGGAGAATGCTGTGGGAAGGTTGGAGGGCCTCTATCTGATGGATCAGTGCTGTGGTTAGAGCACTTACCCAGGAAATCCAATGTTCTCTCACTCCAAAGGCTCAAAAGCAGAGTGTACTAGATACAACGCGCTGTACTGATAACTGCTGTACCCTTTCTTTTATACTTACTCTCAGTGAAAAAATAATTCATCATTTTCTGTAATGGAAGGAGAAAAGGGAAGCAAAGCAAGCATTGCAGAGAGAGCAAAGAGAAAATGAGGTTTTCAATCACAGTGTCTCAAGCATTTGCTTGGGAGGGGACGGCCCACACTCTGTGCTTTAGGGCTGAGGATGCTTTGATGTTCCTTACTGAACCGCCAATGGCCAATGTAGAACTGGGGGATTTCCAAGGTGAGTTTCTCCATAATGTGCTCCTTGTTTTGTCTTCCTGTTTGTTCCTTCTCCCAGAGACAGTTACTTTTAGATATTTTGTTTTGTGTGGCACAGTGCCCATAGAAAGAACAAGATTTCCATGTGATTTCACACACATGCCCTGACATTTGGTTTGGCTGTTCTCTGAGGAAGTAGGTCAGCAGGAGAGAATTCCTTACCCAGAATCAGGAGCTGAGTACTGGCCATCCCTTCTGGTCCCTGCTAGTTCTGAGGCTTTTGTCTCTTGTCATGAGCACATCCTGCAGCACCATCCTGAGCTTGCTGGGTCTCTCCATAGAATCATAGAATCATAGAGCAGCTTGGGTTGAGAAAGCCCACAGTGATCCCCTAGTTCCAACCCCCCTGCTATGTGCAGGGTCACCAACCACCAGACCAGGCTGCCCAGAGCCACATCCAGCCTGGCCTTGAATGCTTCCAGGCATGGGGCATCCACAGCCTCCTTGGGCAGCCTGTTCCAGTGTGTCACCACCCTCTGTGTGAAAAACTTCTTCCTAATATCTAACCTAAACCTCCCGTCTCAGTTTAAAATCATTGCTCCTTATCCTATCACTGTCCACCCTCATAAATAGCTGTTCCTCTTCTATATACAGCTGCTATTTCCAAAACATATAGCAAGATGCATCAAATTGCTATCATTGAGACTTGTACCTCTCTGTCAAATTTTGTTGAAATTACCTAATAGAAACTGTAGAGGGCTTTTATCAAGCAGTACAGTCATGCCATCACCTTATCTCAGAAAAGAAGGCTAAACTAAGGGTAAGTTAAGAAGTGAGTATCAGTCTGCCTCTGGCAGCTGAACATCAGTAAAAAGAGAAGGGAAAGAAGTTTTACATCTTAGTGAAGTTAATATAGCTAGTCTCCTATGTTTCATTACCAATTTGTTTATGTAGTGATGACTTGACCTGTCGGTCAAATCCTATAAATAACACAGTCCTGGTTTACTTTTATTTCTGTCTGACAGGAGCGCTGAATTACAGTATTATGACATTGTCTAGCATTATGGTTCAGCATTGGTTTGCTAAAATACTCTCCTTCTAGATATAATTTATTACTTCTTTGGCTTGCTAAACTCTATGAGTGACATTCAAACTTCACGAGAGCCAATTATATTGTTTCTCAAAATAGACATATTCATTTGCAGAGCCTTGTAGTAGTACTGAGGATTCATTGACTGTGTTTGTCTTTTATCCATGAAGCTTACTTCCAGTATCACTTCTACTTGCCTGCTGAAAGTAATCTCCAGCATCAGAATTGCCCTTTCACTCCCATATCCAGCTCCCTGTATCAGGATTCCCTGGCAGAACTTGCTGGTGGTGAAAAAGGTTCAGCAGTGGCTGTGGGAGCTGAGGCATAGGGCAGTGACAGGAACATCTGGGGACATGACCAGGGCAAAGCCCGCATTGCAGCCCCTCTGCCCTGCGCCCACATACATCACTTGGCATCAGCTGGCTGGCTGCTGCTGGCTTCACATCTTCCTCTCATCAGCTGCCTGAGAGCTCGCTGATCTGTTGTGCTTGCAGTGATAGGTTTGAGCAGACTGTATTATTTATAAACGTTTAGTAATTTTCTCTGTCAGTGATGTGTTCTTTGGGGCTGCTTCAGCCTTTCAGCAGCACACTTGACACAGTGTCTCTTTGTCTCAGCTCCACAGCATTCCCAACCAGTTGGTCTGTGCACTTGCTTCCGCTTTCTGCAGTTTTTAAAATGTTCTTGTGGTTTTGTGCCAAATGATTAATTAAACTTTCATTAGGGTGCCAGGTTTCATTCTCATCCTAGATGCAGTAGCATGAATGGGAAGCGGTGGCAGTGGAGTTAAGCTAATATAAAACTGTAGATTGAATGCTGTTGTCTTCAGCTACATTATCATACTGCAAATCTTAGTGAGGAATTTCCCTACCACCTTTCATTGCGTGGATTCCTAGATTTATACTCATGCCCAGAATCCAACCTTGAGGTATGCTGCCCCAACAACAGCTTTTCACAAATTTCTCTCTCCTATTTGGTCCTGAATCAGCAATGATCACCTGTGCTGTATGCTGCATTATATGAAGATCAGTATATCTCCAAACAGAGGAAGAGAGTAGTATCTACTAAGCCCCAGTTCTGTCCCCTTTGGAAAGATAGGTTGAGTTTTTAAGAGCTCATTGGCTCTGGTCACAGGATCTGCCTTTGCAGCTGCTCAAAACTGTATGGAAGACCTTCAGAGCAGCTGTGTGGCTCAGTTAGTTCCTCGTGTAAGTCTTCCTTTTTGCTTCTCTCCACCTCTTCCCTGCTCTCCATGTGAATGCAAATATAATTACAGCATCAGGTAGAGATTCCCTAAGTGGCTTTCAGGGAGCTAGCCAGATTGTCCAGCTGTAGCTAGACCTTTGACCACTCCTTTATTTAGTAGGAAATATATTGATGGAAGGCAAAGATATTGTCTGATAAAGCTCGTACTGCCATACAGAGACATGGACCTCCTATTTTACTGTTAGCTGTGTAAACGTGAAGACTTATTAATGAGTAAGGGATTTTTCACGGCCTTTTAAATTTCAGTCTAAAAAAGAAATAGCTTATCATTTTCAAAGGGATAGCTTATCATCTTTAGAGGAACAAGTAGATTTCTTTAGTATTCCTTTTCGAGAGCTGTATAAATTGAGTTATTCTTCAACTTAACTAAACAAGCAAAGAGAGCGTTAGGAATAAGGAGAACAAAAGATGTCCAAGAATTATCTCATAAGACCAGATGGGCAAGCAGAAGTGTCGATCTCAGATAAACTTATGCTGAGAAAATATCTCATTTGCAAACAGGCACTGAACAGGGTGCCTGTGAAACCACTGAGAAGAGATGTGCCTGTTCCCCGAATTGAAATGATGGCTTCTAGTTGACAGCAGCTTTGATTGCCCCTCAGAGCTACCCAAGCGAAGGAGAAGCTGATGCAGTTGTCAACCTGATCATTGACTAACTGGACCCATCATGTTCTGACAGCTGTATCAGGTACAGATGGTTGTAGTATTTTCTTAACTTCCACTCCATGGGAGAGTCAGACAGGTCTGTCTGATCCATCAGCTGCCTCGTGTGGAGAGGCCACTCATCCTCATTGCATTCCCTTCCTTTCTTCCCATCCTTATTCAGCAGAGAAGTCACATATTCCCCACAAGACCTACAAAGCCTACAAAGCCTTAGAGCTCCGTTATTTCTTGTATTATATGTATGTGCAGTCATGTTCTTATTTTTCTTTTCCAGATTTCTCTTTTTTACTCACACTAATTACAGCTGTTTTACCCCATTCTCCCCCATTTTACCTTCTTCCCAGTCTTTCTGAAGAGCAGAAGTGGCTGAATTTTTCCATTACCTCATATCTGTAGAGATCACTTAGCTTTTGTAGCCAGATCCTCTTCTTCCAACAGCATTGGATTTTATGCAGTTTTTCCACTGCCTGCAGAGGTGGGTGTATTTGGCTTGACCCCTTCCAGCTGAAGTCCCAGGCAACGCATATACTTTGAAGGGGAC